>NW_026442147.1:0-2400000 GCF_026898425.1 Galleria mellonella | reverse complement strand
TTTAATAATACATTTAGCAATTAAAATTTAATAAATTTTAACTACATTTATAATTAGACCTGTTTATTAATTTATTACTTGTGTGGGTACATACTCCGCCTGTTTAGTCTTTTTAAGTCATGTAAAGATTATTAGAATATAATTATAAAAATATTTCTATTATTTTTAAAAAACCAATTTTAGTAAATGCACATATTGTGTATTCAAATAATGAGGAAGTCATTATCACCAAGACCAAATTGGTCATGTTGAACTGAAGCGGATGCATAATTATTCTTTTACGAGTACAGTACTAAAGTGGACGTGATCACGAAGGAGTGTTTATTGAATTGTTATACTAATTTAGCTCTCTTATATATTTAAAATTCATACTAGTAATTTTCTTTAAATTAAAACTAGAAGTAATAATAGAGATAATACAAGAATGTGCCCATGTTTTTATGTACTTACTGTTTGAATTAAAGAAATTATTATATATTATTTATTATTATATATATGAACAGAAATTGACTGGAATTTGCGCATTACAGAACATAAAGTTTTGTTCCGTAATCTGAATGGCTAGTGTGAGTAGCACAAAGATTTATGATTTTGACTATGTTCACGTTTAAATCGTAAGTTTGTATGTTTGAATCTGAGTTTTCAATAATAATTATGTAAATCTTTGCACAATTTATACTAGCCACTTTTAACTTGAAACATGAGATATGAAAGATAAAATTCCATGCAAGTGAAGCTATGGGAAACTGCTAGTCTATTATAGGTTAATCAATCCGCTTTTATCCAGATAATAAACCACGGTAATATTCATTGCAACGGACATAAATGTCAGCGAAATGATATTACGTACTGGTAATGTATAATGGGAACGTTAAGTTCATATGAAGATTTATTATAGGTTCCTACTTGATTAGAATTTCACGCAAGATAAAAAATATAAGTGTGTTTACGACGATAATCACATATATGCTATCAAAGTTGCAGAAGGTATAAGAGAAATAATTTATTAATGCATACCTTTACTTAAACAAGAATTATCTATATGTGTAGATAATATTGATAATTACTACTAATAATTATAATTCAAAAATGTTTATCATATTATACCTATTACATTCCAATTTATATTTTAGATTTAATTTCCATTGACTTGTTAAAATCTTAAAATCTTGCCACTTTTTGCCACCTCGTCCCATTGTAGTATTATAACCTTAATACTTCTGTCCTGCTTTATCATTAAATAAATGCCATATTTTTTTTCTTCTCACACCCTTCATGATTTATGAGGGTACAGCCCATTCTCGAAGTGAGCTCGGTATGTTTCTCGAAAATGCCATTCTCGTCTCATTTTTAAAAAGTCAGCGGATACGTTGTCTCCGGTGTTGTCACCACCACGCCATTGAAACACTCCGACCGATCTTTATGACTTGATTCCGTTTCATTTCGCCGCTTGATTGGGTTTCGACGGAAATGGTATTCTATTAACGGATGGGGGTTCGTGATTTTGGGACAATTTTTGTGTCAGTTTTGAACCGAAGTTGCCCATTACAGTCGTGTTGTGCGCGTGCGCCGGTGCGTGTTAGTTGCGTTCGAAGCACGCTCAAGAATAGCCGTCATTGCGATGGTTCCCGCCTGAAACATTTACTGTCATCCGTAAAGCGTTGGTCATAAACGGCTAGTAACCGGCATCGGCAGTTGCGTAACAGAACCGAAGTCGTCCTTTGATACAATAACGCATATCTTGTTTAACACGTTGTCGAAAAAATACTGGCCTCTCAGTATTCTTTTTGAACGATACCTGTAAACCCGCGCGTGTTAACTTTCGGTAACTATTCGTTCGTTATCATCTGATGCCTGCCCACGCTTGATAAAAAAGATAAGAGTGACTAAATAAGATCTGAAATCAGGTTAATAAAAACTGCATTTGTTTTCTACTATAACTTGGACTTACAATTGGTTTTTTTTTTTTATAAACGTAATGTACGCATGAGTGATGCGCCTGCCTCGATGCAAGTGTTGCGCTGGGCCTATTTTCGTACCACGGAAATAAGAGCGGCAAAAGGAGCAAAAAGCACTCAGCCGGCTGAAAAACTGGAGGACGCAGTGCTGCGTGTATTTCTGTCTGTTGTGGATTAATGTGTGTAGCTCTTTTTCTGTGGAAGTGATTCTATCTGCTGACAGTGTAGAAAAATGAAGAAGAGAACGATATCGAAAATAAAGTCTTTATTTGGATCAAAAAAAGGTAAATATTAAATTCCTAAATTTCTAACACATTCAGATCGAAACATTATTCTGAAATGAAATTAAATTGAAATTTATTTGCTAGATTATTATATCTGCTCTGATTATCTTAGTCACGTTGATGTTTAATAAAAAAAAATACCCATGATGATATCCTATAAAGAATGCCATCTTTTTTGGTTTATAGTAATGTTTATTACTTAGTTTTTGAAAATCAAAATTGTAATACTGGATTTTTAATGTCAATAAATCCATATTTAATTATCCAACAATAAATTAATTAAATCAAATTGAGATCCTAACAAAATATTGGTATTTTCTAATAAACTACAACATTTAAAATTCTAATAAACTTGTGATCGTCGTCTCTAATTGCTATACTTATCGAATTAGAACATTTCGCGGAACGCAATCTCAGTTTTTCATATTTTTTTTATCCGTCAAAGAATTTAAGTGGTAGAATACCTTTTTTACACGCAAGCAGCTGGGAACACGTCTGCTTTTTTTTTTCAATACGAATACTTACGTCAAAAGCACCCATCCCTACTTGTAACAGCTGCTGGAGTTTTAATAATAAGTTCGCCTTCAGTGTGATTTTTAAAAGGGTCCATAAATTCTCGAGAGTGAAATGCATTTTAACGGCCGCACTTTGTATTCATTCTTTCCCTAATAAATATATTAATATGTGTAAAAACACAGTTTATGAGTTAAAAATTACAATTTTCATATTATTTGTATATACAAATATTCAAACTTTTAGATTACAACATGATTTGTAATTTGACATTGATTAGATTTGGTAATAGATATAATGTACTTACCTAAAAACATAACGATTGTAGCAATGTTATTTATTTAAATTTATTTATTAATAATACATAGTACAAAAGTCGTGGTAAATTTTCCATATTATCTACTCAGACTCCCTACAAACTTGTCATTAACTATAATTAAATTTTTAATTTATACTAGTAATTTAATTTCGATTTTAATAATCTATATAAAACATTTTTCTATGACTAAGATGATAAATGCGAAAGGGTATTGATTGGTGTTTGCTAGTGAACTTATTTCTATGTAATTTTGCAGAAAGACCGTAATTCAATAATTTACGAGTATATGCCTAATGTAACAGGAAACAATTTTAAGTCTTCATTTAATTTTATTAATAATATAGATACATTTCTATATGAATGGGTTCTTACAAATTCTAATAATAATTACCTTTATAATTTTTTATTGGGACTTACTTGTGTATTAATATCACAATTTTCTTTAAACATAACTTAGATGTTGTCAAAACTATTATGTTCAATGAATACAAATTACTTTGAAATTAACCTGTTCGGTTAATTAATAATTCAACGTGCGTTATCGTAAATTTATGACCCTGCTTGGACCTCACCAAATTGTATAGATGTTTTTAAAATGAAAAATATCTTTATTTAGAAGTATCGAATATGGGAACACCCATTTTATTAAGGAACAATATTATTCAAAAAATGTGTACACCACAGGTGTCGTAAAAATTAAAACAATACAAGAGAATTTTCAACATAAAAATAAACCCTATTATCTTTCTTTTTAATGAACATGGTAACCCTACTTGCGCTATCAGCATACGCTGTCTGGGCACCAGTAAGAGATTATAGGTGAGGATGAAATAGGACAGATCAACTTACTATAGCTAACTGACTTACTTACATTCCCAACTATCATATCTAACTGGTGCCCGCCAGTGTATACCGATTGCGCAGATGGAATTACCATTCCATTCTCATTCACTATTTGGTAGTATAAATTAGCACAGAATACTTAATAGAACTCAAAATAAAATTCCTATCTCATGGGAAGGGGCACATGTCGTGCATTAGCATTGGTTATTAGGACAATAATGATTAAATTTAAATAATTAAAATATTCCTAAATAACACCTTGCTATTAATAAATTACGTTCCTTAAAATATCAATAAATTGAAATTCATGGGATAAGGTTTTCTGGACCAACAATTCACATCAATCTCTTATGATTTAGAATTTAAACACAAATGAAGTTTATAATTATAATCCCAGACTGATAAAATATACCTATAACTGAGCCACCAAGTTACACTCGTAGAATCATTTGAAGCTATGTTGACTGCGATAACTCAAAATGCTGTATTTACATTTCCATAAAGGCTAAGAAGCATAACACGTCAACTTAGCATAAAACGTAGCTGATAAGCACGTGGCAAGAGTTCTTTAGGTACAGACGTACAGTGCTGAGCAGAAAACGTAACGTTTATTGTTTTGAGTTCAGTGTCCAAGATAACGCTCTCAAAGTTACATGTTTTATTTGTGTTTTGGTGCTAGTTTCAGTTTGTTCTTAGCATTTAAACAATGCTTTGCGGTCTAAGTTTTCGGCGCAAGAAAGGTGAGATGTTTTGATAATTTCAAATACGACCTATAAATTACCTAGCAACAATATATACTCGTGCGTACCTTGCTTATACGAGTATGCTGTAACATCTTATTTATTTCTTTATTAAGTTTTATCCCATGACTTCGTTCGCGTAACCGGAATATATTGATTGACAGCGATAAACAGTTAGCCTATATCCTTCTCCATCTCTTAAAAAATATAATGCTTCATATGCTACTTTTAACATATAGGTAAACTGAAAATCTCTAGAATGATCTATCTATTATATCGTCTAAACTGTATTTCTACAATTGCAAAAACTTTATCTGTTTAGAATGACTACTAAAGCCGCGGAAGTCAAGGACAGTATAATTATATTTAGTCGATACAACACAGCTTGAAAATAAACAAGAATATCATTGAATAGGTAAAATTTCATAAAATATGAAGATTATTTTTACTTTGTCTGTATCGAATCCTGAAAGATGGAATAAAATGTTTTTGTAATGCTTTCTCCGCTGAATGAATGCATAATAATCATACTATAAAACAATGTGAAAGTAAGTTTATCGATTTGTCTGTCTGCTTAGAATTCAAATCTAAATGGTTAAAAATATTTTCTCATAGTCTTCCATCTTATAATTTGAATGGTATGGATACATTAAACAATGCATTGACAATTACTTTTTAATTTACTATAAAATATAATATTTATACTGCGCGAAAATTTAACGAATGGTAGAAAAGGTGGTCAGTAACTATATATTAGATATAAAATAATTTGTATTTAAAATAAAATCTCTGGGTACACACATTTTATTTTGAATCCTTGAATATTAAAAATGGCTTCATGTAATTTTTTAAGTCTCTATATATTTTTGTGTTGTATCTGATGGCATGTACATGATTAATTGTGTCTCAACATCAATCAACTGATGTCAGTTCGCTAGACATATCAGTTTTGCACAATATCATAATCATCAACTCTGTTGACATTTAAAGCTGTTCCGTCGTGAGGCTCACGTTGTTTCCGTGGGAATTTTCTATACATGCGTTTCTCCACTTTAATGGTTAGATTTTTATCCCCGACTGGCTGTTTTCCGTGGCTTCGGAGCACTTTATCTCCCCTTCCCGTGGGAAATTGCAAAAAAACTCTTTCTGTTTAAATCCTTACTAAAACTCACATTTCTAGTTCCTGTAGTTTTACTTGTGCGTTAATTCTCTTTATGTCAATAAGTTAGAAGTTTAGCTTCTTTTCTATATAGATCATAATGTCCTATATATGTTCTTAATTGTTTATTCAGAACATATTTATTGTAAATAATAAAGTCTCTATTCTATTTACTTTTATTACAATAATAAAATACCTATATTTTGAAAGAGATCCTTAACTAGGTAAAGTTACCATTACTTAGAAACTATAATATTATCATAATGATTAAAACTTTTCATTAATAATTCATTTATTATCTAATTATAATTTGTCAGTTACTACTGTTATTTTTCGATAAAATTTAAATGAATTGACATAAATAATGGTTATCATTATTTAAAATAAGGCTATTGTTATAAGAGCACATAATAACACTTGCGTAAAGAATTAACATTCAATGAAGTTGAATTGCTAAAAGTGAAAATTATGACTCGACAACAGCACACTAATGTCTGTTTCAAGAATTGAAATTATAATCACAAAAGGCGATTGTGAAGCAGAGAATATTTGTTGCGCTTGTATAGCGCGTTGGCATTCAAGAAGACATTTGAGATCGCCGTATTAATTTTCACAGGCGTCTTGTAATACGGAATCGACCGATGGAATACGGCGAGCGCGGGGAGATAGAACAGATTTCTATTTGTTTACAGTCTTGCACCAACACTGCAAGCCTTTGGAAATATGATTCATTTTACTTTCTCTGACTATGCACTATTTTAAAATATAAAGCTACGTACCTTGGGTAATAAACAGATCATGTTATTGATTAGGTACAAAATTACACTGTGCTATCATACCATTTTATGTACATTCTAACCATGTAACAAAATATGAATTTTATATCAAAGAAAATTGGAATTAGGTAACAAAAATAGGATCGCGCTAAACAAATGCAAGCCAATTATTTATATTATGTATATTATAATAAGAATATTTAAGGTCCAAAAGTTACTTGTTCACTCGTATATTTTAGCTTGCTCCAAACCTGCTTAATTTTTTTTAATAATGGTAAAATTACCATCAAGTCACATTAAACTACTATCATGTATTGTATGCTTGTAATTTATAATATCAATAGATATAACAAAACTTAAAATTATAGTAAACCTCATTGCCTTATCTCGTATCTCGCGCTTGTCCACTTTTGTAATGCGTTTTTACTAAATTTGTACGTATTCACTCTAAAAAATAAATAACTTCGATGTTGACCTTTGTTTACGTAAGAGGCGCGAACAAGCTGAGTAAATTCTCGGCCATATTCTGTATGTTTGCATAGGTTAGTTCTCACGGACATGTTCTAAAAACATCTTGCTTCCTATGAAAGTGACATTGACGAATAAGATTTGATCACGATGTTACTTAATACAAAATTAAACAACTTTCTTTATAATCCATCCTATTCTTATGTCAAACAACATCGTGAGTTGGTAACATTATGATTAGATTGAGACTGTCAAACTAGTCCGTTCTTGGAGTATTGTCACGCAGTTGATTCGATATCACGATGGTCACATGCGTTTCAATATTGTAACACTGCCGATTGTACTTCCTACTATAAATACGATATGGTATTTGTATAGTGTCTTGGCTTTATAGTCTGTTTCAATACAACTTATTAAAAAAATAAGCATTTTTTACTAAAAAATTCACACAGAATTATAAATCAATAACAAATCAAAACATTCAATCAATTAATCGATTTTTTTATTTCGACTGCTATGTGACATTAACTGATTGTCTATGGGCATTGTTTATTATTTATTTGTTTACATTTTCATAAAGTTCTGTTGATACAGACTATTTCTATAGTCCATAGTAGTAGTAGTATAGAGTTTAGGAAGTAGTACTATAAAGTACTACTTTCTAAATTCACTTCCATTACAAAAAAAATATTAACAGCATACATACTCGTATTATTTTTATGATTTACTAAATCTTATCCACGAATTCTTGTGGTTTTAAAGCATATATAACATTTTAATAATTTCTATTGTCTAATTAAAATTACACCGATGGGCACGTTTTGTTTCTTAAATATTAAGCGAATGTATTATAAGTATAAAAGTCCAGTCACATACCTACCGTGTAACGTCGGCAGTATTTGCTCAAATAGGAAGTAATTTTGTGCTTTATTGCGTTCTTCACGCGAATTGGGGCTTCTTAATTAATGTTCGTAACATAGGTACGCTTTCAACTCGAATCAACATCATTACATTGTCAAATTATTTGTATAATTTTTCCTTTCTCCTTCGTGCATCACTATAAATTATTTAAGGAACGTAACAAATTATGGATCCAACTGTGTTTAATTAAATACTAATAGACGTTGACAATAATACATGGTTGGTTTTAAGTCAGCTCTTTTTCCGTTGAGTTGTATCCGGCTTGATTGGCTAACAGAATATTAATAAACTCCTATAAAAAGACAACGAGACAGTTGAATTTTGCAGCTTATTCAATTAATCAACCGTATATTGCAGAATCAAACAACTGTAGTTTGAACTACTGGCCGATAAACGTGGCATAGCGCACATAGTTATTCCATTTGTGTTTGTAGTCTTTAACTTCTTACGAGGTCTGTCCGGAAAGTTCGTATAAAAGTGTTCTGGAATGCGAGAAAGAGGAGTGGGGAGGCCAGGTAAGCGCAGGACCCCTTCCTTATGTCCCTAACAATGCTTCAGTTCTGGTCTGACCGCCGTGCGGTGCGAACTGGCTTGTCACGCCATCTGTGAAGTTACCTCTTAACGAAACCCCGTCGGCATGGAGCCCGCTTCCGTTGAAGAGCAGCGCGTCGTAATCAAGTTTCTCTCGAAACTCGGCAAGAATGGCCGTGAAATTTTTGCCGATCTCAGAACAGTTTATGGGGATGATGCTGTGAAGGAACCAACCGTCCACAAGTGGCTAAAAAGATTCAGAGAGGGCCGAGAAAGCGTTCAAGATGACCCACGTTCAGGACGTCCTTCCACTTCACATTCCGACGAAAACGTGGAAAGAATTCGAACTTGTGTTAATGGGGACCGTCGTTTAACGGTCAGACAGGTGGCTGAAGAGCTTAATTTGGGCAAAACCGTGGTCCACGAAATTCTAAGAAACGAACTTCAAATGAAAAAAATTTGCGCCAAGATCGTTCCGTGAGTTTTTGAGTAAAAATTCCATTACGGTGACCGAACACCCCCCTATTCGCCGGATTTGGCCCCGTGTGACTTCTTCTTGTTCCCAAAAACCAAATTGGTACTTCGGGGGCGGCATTTGGGGGACATAAATGAGATAAAAAAAGCTACGACGGGGCAGCTGAGAAACCTACAACCAGAGGACTTTCAAGGAGCCTTCTCACAGTGGAAACGGCGTTGGCACAAGTGCATTATGTCACAGGGGGAGTACTTTGAAGGGGATAAAATTGATTTACCTGAATAATTGTAAAATAAAATTTTTAAAAAACTTTTATACGTACTTTCCGGACAAACCTCGTATAAGGCGAAGCGACGCGTACATTTTTTACTGATCTTCCATAAATACCGAGATTTTCCTGTTACTGTATTCGTTTTCTGTCTTTATACTGCATATTTTATAGTTACTAACATTAAGACTATTTTCGATACGAAGGTGAATTGAAGGCATTTTAAGAGTTTCCTCCCGAAATAGACACCTTCAGATCCCCTATAATAGAACGTACCAGGCACAGCCATGCACTATGTCACCCCTCAACACATTTAACCCCGCCTGTCATCTTTTCCCTACTATAAACTTTGGTGTAGACTTTGTTAGTCTTAATTGAGGCTTTACTAATGCACATCATTTAAACGTTTATTCATTTCACGATTTTTGATCAATTTTGAACCATGCTTAATATGTAAAATTCAATAGTTCTGTCTAGTCATGATGATAAGTATTTCATAGTAAGATAAAATCGTATCTTAAATACTAGGTACTTCTATTAATCTTGTAAATTTTATTAATTCAGTATCGGTTTTAATTTCTTAATTTTTTATTTGATTAATTTTGTGAATACCTATAAATAACTACACTCTAACATAAGTAGTAGCTGTAGCTAATTGGTACATAACCAGAGCAAGTGAACGAGCCACCATAAATTTGTTACTCATCAACTTTCATTTCAATAATGACCCATGTCTCTACAACGGTGTTGAGATGATGACACATTAGATTAATTTAACTGATTATCATCAATAGCGCTAAAAGTTTTGTACTAACATTAAAGCGGGTATTATATCCGGAGATACAATCGCCAAAGTTATTTAGGCCAGTTGTGGCTCGCGGTGACCATTAAAAATGTCTTCCGTTACAAGTTCTTACATTTATTACAAGCACGTGTAGCGACCCGAGCGTCCTTTTCATAAAAAAAGGTAAATTCCAATATGGCTATTATATTATTTGTTTATTGGTTTTTATTTTGTTACAAAAACAATTTTCAATATTTGTAAATCACTATTTAAAACTGTACTTCCTGTTGCCCTTAAATGTTATTCTCAAATTGTACATCAATCTATTAGCATCGATATATTTTTTAAATTTTGATTATAAAATCATATCAAGTTGATAGGAAATGTTTTCCATTTAGCTTTGGAACCCTAAACCAATTTGTTATTATTGTTAGTGAAAGTACAACAACCTTTTTGATCGCAGCTGTAGTATTTCTGTCTTTTTTATCTACATGTCTGCTTATCTGATACATGAAAAATTTAACAAATTGCTCATTTTATCATCTGTAAATTGGCCAAACAGTGTTCCAGTTATATCAATCTTTTTGCTACAAACACTAACAATATAAATTTTCTCTCTTCAATACATTGTTTTATAATCATTCTTTTAATATTTGCATTGCATTCTTTGATGTAGCACAATCAAGTGTATTGGCATCGCGATAGACAGCGATTCACTTGTACAATAGTGATCGTTAATAAAAACTTGTAACAATTTGTGTTCGCAGCACGTGTCGTCGATGTATTTGTATCGTGTGCCGTGCAGTGCATGACAGATTTAAAGCTTTTCCAGATAAATTCTTAACCGCAGGGTCCGAATTTAACTACTACACCATAAAATAAAACATCCTTGTTAAAACAGCTCAAGGTGTCTACTTTATGATGAAGAATTACTTCCCTGTCGAGATTATAACGGTTCACGTTTCACATCTTGTGAGAAAAAATATTTTATAAATAATACTGAATCTTCAGAACAGACTCATTAAATCACAGATTCTTTTTAGAACATATGTTATTATGCTACTTCATGGAGATCGTTATCTTTAATGATTACCAAAAAATAGGTTTGTACCTATTTAAGACCTAAGGCAACGACTATTAATAAAGGTCAAATTTGTTTTAACAGTTTATGAAAATATTTAACTGCAAAACACGGAAGTTTAAAAAGAACAGATGCCTATATGGATTCTTAAGTTAATATTACGACAACTCATATTAAAGATCAATTGGGAAGATCTTATACTTAAATTGCTTATAACAAATTGGGGTCCGGAATACGGTGAAAGAGTAATTCCATGAAAATATTTCTTAAACATCGATTCCTGATTTTTAAAGCCCATATACAAACACGAGTAACTTTTGGGCAGGATGACCTCATTACCAACTCCTTCCACCTGATTCCGTACAACTTCAGACCATTAGTATTGTTGACAGGCCTGTACTCATAATTGTTCTAGATTCTCTGTTTTTTACCATCTGTACAATGGTAGTGTTCTGAAGAATTACATGATTTGATATCGTCATCGCCTTTTTACAACCGCACTCCTAATCAAAGAACTGGAGTTTATATATAATATATTTGGAACACAAGACTACCATACGCGCATCATGATCATTTTTGCCTCACACATGTAGGTTGTAAAATGAGTTCCCCTCTGAAGATTTTCCCTTGTGTTACAATAAGGGCCTCTTCAAAAAATGTGTTTGCAAATATTTATAAAAACCGGCAACGCACCTCCAAATTAATTCATTCTTCTCATCAGGTGAACTGTCTATTCTTTTGCCTCTATAATAAGTTTGTTTACTTATCACGTCAAATAAATTAGATATACACATATAGAAACTCATAATAATTATTAAGTACGTTAGTAAACCAGAAGACGAATTTTTCTACATGTTGTAACATCAAAAAACAAAATATCGAAATATCGAAAAAAAAAATGTAACGAATGAAGTCTTAAAAATTCACAGCTAAATTATTAAATATAGTATATATAAAAATAATATTGAAATATAATTTTTCCTTTCTTCATTGTTGCTCTGGTTAATGACGTAAATGGTAAAATGAAAGTCGTGTGACAAATTTGATATTACATATTAGAATTTGAATGGCTTCATTTTTCCCAATAAGAAATAAGTTGACATCACCATTTCAAAGAAAGCGGTAAACAAATGCTTTTTGGTCCTGCAATTTTATTTTGTAGATTTTAAGACTTTGTGGTTTTCTTGTCTGAGGAATTTTTAAATGATACGTCTAAATGTAGTGATTACGAGCTACTATTTAAATGTCGAAGATTTAGAGTCACATTTAAATGTATTCTTATAATAGACACGATGATACCCATCAATTAACTTCAATGTTAAGAACACTAGGCTAAACCTAAGAATCCAAATAAGTGTAAAACAATCTTCAAAAAATAATAGAAGCAAATATAGATTTGGACCACTTATAATATAGATATACCCCCTTATTAATAAAAACTAAAACCTTCTACAAACCTATTTTAACTATTACACTGATTTGTCACTTTCTTTCAAATTGCGAATTTAACACAAAAGAAAGAGACAAAACAGTTCAATAGCTAAAATAGAGGTTTTTTTTTGATGGGATAAAATGGTATGGTCCGCCTGCGCTAACGGGATACGCTGGCGGAGCACCCGTGAATTCATCAGGAATTAACCATGATAGTTTCCAGGGGGAACCGCGAGGAGGTCGACCTGGTTGGGTATATTGCTAGCAATGGGATTCTCAGTCTCCATTACTAACAATCCCTTTGCCCCCGCTAAAATAGAGGTTTGACATTTTTATGAATACGGGGCTTAATATATTACAATAATAATACCAAATGGATCCTGAATTTATAGCAATCGTCATACTTTACTATGAATTTACTATGTACAGGTAAATAAATAATAGATATTTAATTAATTAATAGTCCTACTATTATAGTCGCTGTTTGTAATCTCATACAAATTCGGTGATATAACTTTTTTCTTAACAATAATTTGTGTTTATTTCAGATATATTTTTCATATATCTTTAAAAATTTGTCATATAAATAATCATACTTATAAACTAATTATTATGACAATAAACTGAGAAAGGTTCTGATTATAAAATTAATATTTTATACATGGCGTAGTTCATTAGTGGTATAGTCATGCACATGCGCCATTCGAATGCTCTCAAAAGAGATGCGATTGTGCCAGCACGCCTATACAAAGACGGACGATGAGTGTTTCAAACTCTCTATATGAACGACTATATATCATATTGTTAAAATAACGCAGCAGTACCATAGACTGTACAATGAACTATGAGATTTTCATGGCTTATTCGTGCGGTGCTAGTTACTACTTTCCATTAGGCCAGCAGCATCGAATTCTTTGAAGGTAGTTACTAGGAGTATTATTGGGATTCCGTACCTTTAACTTACCTACTGAATTCATAACAATATTGGGACGTTTTTATTAAAAACTACTGGATATACTGGGATCATAGATTTTTCATTTTTTTGCATGTGACAATTTTACCAAATTTGCGACACTACAGTACTTTACAAAGGTTCTTAATGTAATTAGTTTGTTATAATTTGATGAAATTGAATAAAAAAAATCCTTAAATTGTTTAGTATCATATACAGATTAGATACATTCAAAGATTATAATTATTATATTAAAAAAAAAAAGAATGCGATTTCTTTATGACTAAAATCTAAAATTGAAATCTGAAGCTACATGTTAAGTTTTACGTATTTTTTTAAACGTATCAGAATCCATAGAATAAAAATAACTATAATATATTTTAAATACCTACTGTTCACATAATCATAACGTAATATCAATATATTCAAGGCCGCTATTCAGGTTTAGGCAGTCGCCATAAATATAGACAATAAAATAGTTTAACTTTTAATATAATCAAGTAGGTAAATATATAAAGGGATAGGAATGCTGATCTGCGCCTACTGATCGTTATGAATGTGATTATTAGACACGAAAAGGAAGCGGCTACTCAACGTCTACTTAGAATTAATTAGCAGGAACTTCGCTTCGGTCAGTTCGTATTACCTACCAGCAACCTGGTCCAGTTTTGCACTGGTGCAAATTAGGATGTATTGTACATACAAACCTTTCAAAAAAAAATTATAAATGATAGTGAAACCCATATCAAGAAGCATAAGCGAAAAAACTAACGGATGCTAACAACCACTTTGTTTTTGACAATTCAGACACTACATATGTTCTTATGCCTATGTTGTTTTATAAATACAATGACGTATCTAAAATTACTCGTATTTTCCAGGGAGTATCTAACCCCTTAAAAAAAGCACATTATGTACTCTCTGATATCTTTGCGGCATAGTTCAAAACTGTTAGCCTCCTGAAGTGGATACCAGTCCACTGGTGTATTTAAGAGGGTGGGCACGGCCCAGCCGACCCTCCCCTTAAATACGCCTATGGTTTATATACCTAACCTAAATTATTTAATTTATGGTAATATAGTAGTATAGTCATTGTAATTGACCTGCAGTTAAGGTATATGTTACACGATATCTTCGTTAATGTTAAACTAAGTTAGATATTACTTATTGCAATCGAAAAGTTTTCCTTACATCTTAGTCCCGTATATAATTTTGTCACTATTAAAGTCACATTACTTTTTACTTATAAAATTAAGGCTTTTATCTACTACCACTTGCTACCGTCTAAAAAACTCTATGGCTTACTCTAGAGACATATCTCCCAAATTTTAAAACTATTCCTTTAACTCATAAAATACAATAATACTACACTCTACACGACACGAAAACTAATTCTTAAGGTCAGGTAAGCCCCGACCCACGCCTCCCACATATTGTTAATTCATTCACGATTAAGACGAGTTTATAAACATTACATCACCTCAGAGCCTCGTAAAGACTTGGTGTAATGGAGTATTTTTTTTTTTCGGGGAAAATATTATTTTACCCAGACCCAGGAGATCGCGTGACCTAGGTTGTAATTACCTAATCAATATGGAGGTTGTGGCGGGTTACGTCACGATTATACCACTCGCCCTTGTGTTTTTCTGCTTTTTAAATGTAAATAGGTTTTTTTTTATATTCATTACAAATTGTTCGATACCTTTCAACGTATTTGATTGATGATGATAATTTTTATCGAAGAAAATTATACAAATAGATATCTATGTTCATTTAATACGCAATCAATATTCTTCGTGCATGGTTTAAAAACATTGTTTTGTGTTTTTTATATTTGATTACACATAGACAAATATTATAAAGTCATCATCATCATCATGTAATAATCAATTGTAATCAAATATGTAACATACCTGTATCTATTCTACCATGTCCACTTTAGTAATAATTATATAATGTGATAATCATATTGTATCTTCGCTTCAGCTATAAATCTTCAGGTGGCAAGGTGTACCATAAAAATCACAAAATGCGTTGAATATCTGCAATGGCCATGACACGGCTCCTGTTTATAGGTCACCGTTACCACTTTCCATCAGATTAGGAGCCCTATCGTTTGGCGTTCCAAGTGATATAAAAAACGTTAAATTAACAATATACAGAATTCATTAATATATTTTACATTTTAAATAAAGTTATCGATGGACCGCAAATTTGTTAATATGAACTTATTTTCTCAATAATATATATTTATATTGTTTATACCTATTATGTATGTTGACATTATAAGCCTTTTTATAGAAAAATCTCAGCATCAATAATTTATTAAAAACATTTTCTCAATAATATCACAATACTTAATTTTAAAATATATATCACACTCATAGTATATATCACAGTACATAATTTAAAATACTTTCTTATTTCAGCCAAACGGCAACTCCAACAGCAACAATCGTCGAAATCTTCACGGTCACCGTCACCGCCGCCGGAGCTCGAGCCGGAGGCGTCTATCAATGACACATTTAGGCCTTTACCGAGGACACCTCCCCCGACCCGAGCCGGGCCGCCGCCTTCGCCGCCGGTGCCCACGCACCCGGTAGCCCCCGTCGCCCCTGAACCATCAGCACCGCTTCCACTACTGCCGTGCCAAGTGTGCGGACGTACCTTCGTGCCGGAGTCTCTGGCCAAACACGTCAAAATATGCGAGAAGATGACTGTAAAGAAAAGGAAGACTTTCGACTCATCCAGACAGCGCCGCGAGGGTACGTTCTCTGTTACCTCTGTTGCTGCTTACTGTTTGTATACTGGAAATATTGTCGTTAAGGTGATGGGATTTACTAATACACAAGTAATTATATTATTTTATTTGATAATTATTCTATTAAGGTGTACTGTCTTGAACCGGTTAAATTAGTATTTTATTTTGTTGTATGAGTACATACTTATTATATTGCGTGATATTCAATTTTAATATTGTATGTACTAAATTCTATTCCGTATACATTTCTTGTTGTTAAGGAATTGTTTTATTTTATAAGTATTATTTGAGCATGTAATATTAGTTTATTCATAAACATTTTGTTTTTGTGGGTAATAAGGGCTGACTCCGGATGGTGCTAATTGTGGTGAGTGGGTGGTCTCTTTGCGCTATACTTAGCATTTGTTTAGCATTTCTCTAATTAACTGTATCTCGACTTGCTCTATGTGAACTAACACTAACAAACGTCTGTGCGCAATATTAAGTATGTCAATAATGTATAAAGGTGAATTTACAAATAAAAAGTACGAAAACAAAAGCTAAAATAAATCCACCTTTACACATGAAAACTTCAATCTCTTTTAAAAAAAATAACACATCATTTATAACTGATTTAATAAATAAACTTGTCAGTTACCTGTTATAGTAGGTGTGCCACTTTGTAAGTAGCCTACAAAGACAACAGGAATAATCATTTACTTATCAGTAAATAGACAATTGCGAATACCTAGATGGGTGGCGCAACACGTAACTCGCATATAATATTTATGTAAATTGTTCATTGTGGCAAACGGTTGTGTCCCAATGTTAACTTGGACCCTATTTACATAAATTATCTGTAAGTATATTTGTATACTATTTAGCAACACCGCCCACCACAGGTCGTTTTACTGAACAACCACTAGGAACCATGTAACATGTTACTAATTAAATAATTTAAAATGCACGGCTTGTGTCTGTCACGCCCTATTATATTGTGTGACGTTTGAAATGTGTTTGTTTAATTTTGAATGTGGCTAATCATCGAATTAATTCATTTGTTATACATGACACACAATGACAGTAATCTATTTGATAAAATACATTTTCAAATACATAGTAGTGGTGTGTATGCATATTTATTATGTATTTTAAAATTGTTTCATTTTCACAGCAAATATACACAGTGCCTGATAATGCTAGATATTTTTACTATATATTTATATTACGACAAACCACCACAGTGTTCAAACATAAATATGTATAATTATATTATTCATACATTTTATTATTTAGTACGTAAACATTTTTCAATATTTACATGTCTAAGTCGTAATAATGTATGATTGTGTTCTACAAAAAAATCTATTATAGCAAAACAAGTTATTTTGATTTCTAAACTGAACTGATTTCGATAAAATTTCTATGAAACCAGTTTGTAAGTGTATCCTTTTAGATAAAAAAAAGTATTTTCGAAACTAATACGGAATGTAATTCCGTCAGTTACAAACATAAAAAATAAAGTAAATTGAAAACCTCCTCCTTTTTTAATTCGGTTGAAAATCACGACTTTACAAAAGTTTTTTCGCTAGTTTTTGAGAATTTAAATTCGTCACTTATATACATAAATCGAAATGCATAGCCCTGTTTAATTTGCCATCTATTAAAAATAAATCAATTTGTTGTAGATAAATAATAAATGAACAAAACGCTATAAATCTATATATATATATATATATATATATATATATATATATATATATATATATATATATATATTAAACAACATTTATCTCTGTAAATATGATAAAGCGTGCATTAATTAAATACTGTATAATTTACAGGTACAGACCTGGAACAGTATTTGCCAAAGAACTTTGGTCTTCCAGAAAACAGCCCGTTCCTGGAAAAGAGTCCGCCTAATACAGCCAAAGTGACGCCAAAGCCGAAATCGCAATCGGTCAGGAGCGCTATTACAAAGGTAATTTTTTTTAAATTATTTTACTTGGTAACCCTGTGCTGTTGATATACACTGGCGAGGCACCAGTGAGAGATGATAAGTAAGGATAAAGTAGGTCAATTGGTCCATCGTAATAAATATTATATTATACAACAACAAATAAATAAATCAATCAATCACGATAGTTTCTGGGGGGAACCGAGAGAAGGTCGACATGTTAGAGTATGTTGCTAGTAATGGCGTTACCAATTGCCATTACTAATAATCCCTTCTTCCCTCCAAATAAATTATGCAGGTTAGTCGCCAAAGTTATACCAGCCTAGCATTAGGTTATAACAATGTGTCAAATAGATACATAAACTTGTAATTGTGGAAGAAAACAATTTACTTCTAAAACATTCAAAATTAACTTGAGTGTGTACAAATGTTTGCGTCTTCTTTCAATAGCTATTCAGCTATTGAAGGAACGCAATTCCACTCCCTAGCATTCGCTAGGAATTGCGTTCCCCGTGTCTGTTTTTTTCCGATAAATAGATCGATGACAAGCCAATTTTAGGGCAAAAGTGAATAGGCCATAAAGTGAAACTCACAAGTCCATGAATACATGGACCTCTGAGCTTCATCTTCAATCTCTTATTACCACTTCCCATCTTTATATAAGATGAAAATAGAATGGTTACCTCGCCCACGATATCAGTGTACGAAATATGTAATGGCTGAAGGACTATCGTTCAAGTCAAATCCCAAAAAAATATCAGTATACGCTGGTGGGGTAGCAGTGAATTAACGAAGGTGATGCATTCACCAGGAACTACGATGGGATTTCCGAAGGTTTCCTGAAGGAGATCAACTTATTGTTGGCAATGTAGAAGTCAGATCTCATTACTAACATCGTATCCCTTTATTCAGGTTAATCTGGAAACGCTTTATTAGTATAAAAAGTTTGTTTATGATACATAAACGTATGCATATTATCCTCAGCCAATGGCCGAGC
Source organism: Galleria mellonella (assembly GCF_026898425.1). Lineage (NCBI taxonomy): Eukaryota > Metazoa > Arthropoda > Insecta > Lepidoptera > Pyralidae > Galleria > Galleria mellonella. The sequence continues at coordinate 2,380,803 of NW_026442147.1, read as the reverse complement.
TGCAGAAGTGCCCGTACTGCGGTCGCGCGTTCGGGCTGCGTGCCTTTGAACGTCACGTGGAGTGGTGCGCCGACAAGGCGAAGATACTGCCCGCCGCGCCCACCGCTCCGCCACCGCACTTGGCCGACGCGAAACTACGCCTGCACGCACGCACGCAGTACAAGGCCCCGCCCGTCCGTACACGAAGGTACATTCTAAAGATTCATACGAACTGCGAAGAATTACGAATCGTCTTTACATTGCTAACAAACTTATTGAGTGGTGTGATAAACACCTGATGCAAAAGTGAGATGCACAATCGCTCCAAAACTATGCACCCTGTGAGATAATACCCCAATTCTCCTTAATTTAATTCTTAGGGCTCCTACTCTCGTATCAAATAGGGAGGACGGTACTCCCACTAATATGTGATCTCGTAAACTCCTAAAAAATACGTACCTAAGGATCTGTTTTATAAAATAAATAAAATAATTTTAACAGTTTCACATTTCAGTTTTTATATATCAAAATCTATTATTTTTAAGATAATATTAATCAATTTGACGAACCAATGGCCATCGACAACTCACCTCACGCGCTTGAACCTAAATGATCACATATGTGCCGTTTCAGAGAAATTTTCTCCCACGAACGCTTGGGCTGTGGAACGAGCTGCCTGCCGACGTTTTCCCTAGAGACTACGGTATAGGGTTCTTCAAAAAGGGTGTATTAAGGTCTCTTCAGAGTTGGCAAGGTGCACGTGACGCGCCTGAATTTGGAGACATCCATAGGCTACGTCAATGTAGTTTGCCATCAGACGAGCTGTATGCTTGTTTGCTACCTTTGTGCTATAAAAAAATAGATTTTTTTTTTTTATTTTAATTACTGAACAACTAAATATGAAATAAACATTGTATTCCAGATCATCACAGTCTCGCGATAAGGCGTCAAATAGTCGATCTGCGTCCGTGGACTCATCACGCGGTGTATCGCCACCTCGAGAATATGGTGACTACAAACCTGGGAGGACTAGAGCATCAGGTAATTATTAAAATATTCGAAATATCTTTAAATTTTAACCTATTATTATAAAAAGTCTATATATCTTGTCTTTGTTTATGTATGAAACTGAATGTTATTTTTCTAGTAAACTTAATTATAAGCATTCTTCGTTATATATAGAAAAGTCTTAAAATTCAATGGCTTTCAATCTATTCTAAGATGTCCAAGGTACTATTCATATATAAAATCGATTATTTTACTTGCTCACAATATTTATAAATGCATTAACATTGTAATTTACAAGTGCAATATATATATATATATATATATATATATATATATATATATATATATATATATATATATATATATATATATATATATATTTTCTTTCCGTCAGATGGACAATTCTTGTTTGTCATATCAAGTTATATAAAAATAGAAGTAGACTGAATTACCAATATTTATAATACAACTTCAAGTGCACACAGCATTTTAAATAAATAAACTTGTTTAACGCAACAATATCTATCGATCTGTTATATTTTGTTATAATATTATTGTAATGAATTCTGATAGCCCTATCTACATTTGCAGAATCCCTATCAAGCAATGACTGCCAGGATGATCTGTCTCCACATATTCCAGTTATAAGAAATTCACGAAATACACAAAACAATTCTTCAGGCGACGCAAACGTCAAAGCACGACAAGCCAGACTCGCAAGAGATATTAGCAACTCAAGGTAAACTATTGATTTTAAAAATACACAGTTTTATAGTTAATAGCAAATAAGGGGAAAGGAAAGAGGTAGATTTTTATATATATTTGTTTTTATTACATTTTATCTTGAATATCGTTCCTGTCTCCTTGTTTGAAATAAATGGAATCTATATAACTTTTCCTTCCTTTCCTCTATTGTAGAAAACCCCAAGAATCCCATCCACACTCTCCTGTCCAACAAAGCAAAACCGACTCAAATATAAATAAAAAGAACCTAGAATGTCGAAACAAACTAAAAAATAAGCTAAGCGTTAAGAGACTACAGCAACTAAAAAAATTGGAGGAAATTGCCAATAAATTCAATGAAAGAACAATGAATAAAAGATACAACATAAAAACCACAGATAAAAAAATTGTTAAAAGTCAAATACCTATACCTACTAAAATAATTAGAAATGAACCAATTTCAGAAACAAATAAGCAAACCAACGATAAATCTATTTTAGAACAATGTTCTAAGGAATCAAAACCGGCAAATGATATTAAAGGTAAATCATTCAAACAAGCACTAAAAGAATCAATATCAAAAGTTAATACAAAAAATATTAAAACCGCTACTGTAAAACTTAAGGAAAAGGTTAATACAACTAAAAAACCTATTAAACTTGCAAAAGAATGGAGCATAAGTTTAGACAGTCTGGAAGAATGTCAACTGTCTAATAACGAAAAAAAGTGTCATTCGATAGGAATAAACACAGAACTGCTCTGTCCATGCATCCCTTGTGTAATATATGAAAATCCAGAACAAAACAAATCAAATAAACGCAAACAAAATAACGAAACAAATGCCCTTATAAAAATAAACAATATTGTACAAGAACCAAAAATAGAACTACTATACAAAAATTTAGCAATAGGGAGTTCTAGTGATTTACAAATTAAAGTAGATTCAGAGGAAAAATTGAATTTTCAAAATAGTCAGTCACTATTAGAAAGTCCATCCATCTTAGAAAATAAAATTGATCACACTCATCTACTGTACACAGAATGTAATATGACTGATCAAATTATTGGAGCTACTTCAAGGTACTCTGAAACATTGAGAAAAGTTGACAATGATAACATTAATTCTAATGAAAATAACGCTAGAAAAATACGTGATTTTTCAACTGAACATTTTGAAAATAATTATGAACAAGACAATAGCAGTTGTGAAATGCTTGATGATTCCATTGAAAATAAATTTACCAATTATAATGATAATGAGAACAATATAGGTCGACATGGAAGTAGTGACACATATACAAAGTTCACAGAAAATCCCCATGATTTAGAAGAATTCATTAATATAACTGATACGATGATAACTAATCAAACTATAGAACAAAAACATGCTATGGAGATGGACATTGAAACTTTGATTACTCCAAAAACAAATTCTATCGAAGCAATTGACACAATTATTTTAGATGTGTCTTTAAAACAAGGCAAACGTAACTTCTGTGATACTCTCGAAGAACTTAAAGATAATTTGAATAAACTACTTGATGACTCAAATAATAATGAATTGTTGCAGCTTGATCAGAATTCAATAAAAGAGGTTAATGAGAAAAGAAAAGTTTGTGATATGGAACATATAACAGTGTATGAATTAAAATTTCAGGAACAAAAACAGATAGAAAAAGCAAATATTTTAATAGATGGTTCAGCAGCTTTTAAGTTACCGGCTATATTTGAAAACAATAAACCAGAAAGAAAATTAACGTGTAATAAGAAGAGAATGCAGAAAATATATAAACCAAAAAGAAAATATATTATGTTAGGTAATCAAAGCCGGAATAACACATTTATTGTAAATAATCATGAAGACAGTGATAATTTATCAGTGACATCAGAAGCACCACCCCTTAAATTACCTCGTATTGAATTAAAGAGGTTAGATTCCGTTATTCCCTTTAATCTTCCTTTCCTATAATATTGCAAATTGTATTAATATACTTTTTTATTTATGTGAACTGAATGAAAGTGAAGTATTCGTATTATTGTTTATAAATTATTTTTTTCAGGCTTGACGACAATTACGACCCATTTGCGTCAGCTGCTAAGCAAATGAAAGAGCTTATGTCTTCAGACACTAATATTCCGCAAAAACTTAAAAATTCTTCCAAAGACCCTAACCGAACCCTTCCTATCTTGCGTCCTACTAAAGAAAAAGCACATTCCTACCTGCGCATTACAGATAATACTAAAATGATGAAAGATACTCTTAATAAAACCTACCAAAAAACACCCACATTACAAAGAATGAAATCTTTTGGTAGCTCCAACAATGATAATACTAACAGCACAATAGGTAGTAGATGCAGTTCGTTTAGATTAAATAGAAATGACAAAAAACCTAGTCCGAAATTAAATACTACATTCACTAGATCTAGTAAGGAAAACGTCGGTACCACAGACAAAATGTATTTTAATCGTAATAGTAGTCTAAATAGGTCATTTTCGAGCTATACTACATCTAATTATAGTACACCAAAACCAAAAGATAAAATTCCAAAAATAGCAACATCAATGTATCATAGTTTCCAAAGAAATACTATAAAACAACCAGTTAAATTAGATAAAATAAAGCGACCCGAAGAGAAAACAGATTTTGTTAATCTTGATATAATCCTTACAGATGATAATTCTTCCATGACAGACAGTAATTACATTGACCCTAGACTTATCAATGAAAATGATAATTTACCCATAAATGTTAACACAATCTTAAATAATCCTGATATTATAAGTAGTATGGAATCTTTACTAACTACAGAAAATCTACCTGCTAAATTTGAATCTTTTAACACTAGTCATCAAAATAATAATGAGTGCAATGATGTTGTACAATCAAAATTTAAATTTAGAACTGAAAATAATAACATTAAAAGTACTGCCCCAACAATAGACGATTTAAGTGCTCAGTATGATAAAATTATGACATCGTTAGAACAAAGTATAGCTTCAAAAACATCCATCAGGGATGATGATTCTTTATGCGAGGACTTTGATCTTGAGGAATTCATGACCTCATTTGATGAGGAAATAAATAGACAAAAAGTTGAAAAACGAACATGCAGCTCGACAACTAGGGTAGTAAAGCAATCAGAACTGGTTGATAGTAACAGAACATCGGAATTTAATAGCATTAGTCCATCCCTTAAAGTAGTTAAAAGTAGTAGTAATGGTATGATACCAGTTAACAAGTCTATATCTCTTAATTTTAGCAGTAACAATATTGTGAGTGAGAGTCTCTTCCCATCTTCCGTAAAACGTTCCACATCCCTCCTTGATTCTATTCAGAAGAAGAACACAGCTAAAGCAGATAGTGCGAAGAATCGTAATAAAGTGGATCAACTAGAACAAGACATAATGCAATCTCTAAAAGATTTAAACAAATTTTACGAACCCGAAAGGAACGATAATAATCAGACTCACAAGGAGTCTGCTAACTACAAAACTCCAGTACATAATGGTACGACTAAACGAGATACACGCGTCAAATCTGAAAAGAAAATAAAGAAAAATGAAAATGTAACCAATGAAAACTACACGCCTAATGGTAAAACCAGTAACGACTCTGCCTATAGCAGGTTAGTCAGGTAATTCTATTTTTAAGTACGATATAGAAGGAATCCAATGCTTCGTTACTTTATATAAAAATTGTTTACATAAATATTATATAAAAATGTGTAATAAATCAAAACTTAATTATATATACATTTGCAGCCTGAATAGAATATCCCCTTCGAAGTTATCCCTATGTAATTCGAAAGAATCAAATGGTGTAACATCGCTTGAACAAATCCCTGCTGGGTCCGATTCCAGTGGCAATCACAAGGAAGATGTTCGATCTGTCTCCAGTGAAGAATTCCTCGCCATGGAACGCTCTGCTGAAATTGACGAACCCCACTCGCAGCTCGATATGCATACATCGTACAAGGAATTAGATTGTAATGCTGCTAATGGTAATAACATGTTTTATATACATTTATACTTACCTTAAAATGTACCTAAAATCTTTATGCAATTTTAATTGACTCTTAAATATTACTTACGACATTTAAGATACATTTAACATACGAATTTTTAGATGAGTAACCTATATATTTCGTTACATATACATGTGTATTGTATATGAAAATTAACAGCACGACCCATAAGTTAATTCCGGTCGATTAATCTCAATATTGAATTTCACCTAAAACTAAATTTTCCAAATTTCAGAGAAACGATCTAGTTCCCGCACATCGTGGAATCACGGCAGAAGTGGGAGCGGAGGCGGCGGCGGACAACTGAGCTCGAGCGGGTCAGAAGCGTCACTACAGCGACGCGAAGTGGCTGCGCCGCGCTTTTCGCGGTTCTGTCACGAATGCGGCAGCAAATTCCCCGTTGACACTGCCAAGTTCTGTATCGAGTGTGGTGTGAGAAGACTCCTCGTTTGAAACAACCTCGCGTGAGAACCTTCTAGTCTATGATAGAGTTGAATTAGTTATTCGTAGGTTATGAATGATAGAGATCTGTTAAAAGCCGCTGTCTAATTTTATCTCTAATGTGGCAAGCAACTGCTGAATAAGGATTTACTGATACAGTTCTGTTTATTTGTAATATTCTTATAATTTGTGTATGACGAAATATCATTGATATTGATTAAAAAAAACAGTATTACTCATATCTTAACGGGCAGAATTGTCTCCTTTACCTATGTTAGTAGAAATGCAAAAATATCTATTTTACTATATTATAAACATCAATAACAAATGAACAAAATTGTTTCATTTATGGTAAAATTCATTGCAATGCAATCTTCATGTACAATCTGCACAATTCAAATATAAAGTCTAATATATTTTTTACGATAATATAATTAGTCCTGGAACTCTTAGCATTTTCCAAAAATATAAAAAATTAAATATAGAGTATGTATGGTAGTAATGTATATGTAGATTTCTATACCTTGTTCAATTTGTAACCGTAACAATTATATTGTGTGGTTTTTGCAAACTTGATGTATTAATTATATAGTAAAAAAATCTAATCACTGGATTTATTTTTATTAAATAGTAAAAAAAAAAATACTTTTGCTATAGTATGAACAAGTGCCTGCATTTCTATTATAATTAAACCTGCACAAAGTGTCTGTCGGACGATTACATATATATAAAAAAGATTCGTCCCATATTTTATTATGCTCGCGATAAAATAATATATATATTTTTCTTTTAAATATGTTACCAAGTTACTATTGTAAACTAATTTGTGCCTTTCTTATGTAGCAAGAGCAAACTATTGTTTCTGTTGGATGTTTATTTACTAGAATTGTTGCTATTACAAGAATCGCCAAACCACTGGCCAGAGCTGTCCAAATTTATTTTAAGTATCTGTGATATATGAGAAATGTTTTATAGATCAAAATTAACTGTATTAATTTATGTAACAATTACTTTATTTTTAGCACTGCATGAATTCCAGAGTGCCAATTCATTGTTTTGGAAATGGGATTTGTCAGTTTTTTATTGACAAAAACATTTTTTTTATAGAATGTATTTATTCTTACATAACATTTTCAAGGATTTCCAGTCTCTCATCTACAATGTAGTTGGCCATTTAACAAGACTGATTTTATTTTCAAAGTTTCGAACTACGAGTAATCCTTAGTTATTGTTGTATATTGTTTTAATAAAATAACAATTTATCATGTAATAAATTAACATTTTTTTTAATAAAGTTTGTATTTTTATTTTATCCTTACCCAATAATATACAAATAATGCATGAATTATCATAAGCAGATCCATAGTTACAGATGACTTTTAGATAGGTACTTTATTCATATTCAAATAGATACTTACCATTAATACATTTGTTAATTTAATTATTATAATATGTACAAAATACAAATATATTCACATTAATTATTTATATCCAGCATTGCATATATATGCTAATATATAGGGGAACTCATGGCAAAACGGAACAACTAGATTACTTAGAAATTATTAGGGTTATCTAATGATTAGTAAGGTTAATTACTCTCGTCTTCACTCTTGGTCAATGTCGATGAACCTGCCACGTATAACAGTGAATTTTTATTGCAATAAGATTTTTTTTCATATTTTGATGTAAAAAAAAAACGCCAATTTTGATCTTACTACACTTTTTTCACATGATATCAAAAAGATAAGGACATTCTATAAAAAATCCCAAACTTGACCTATATTTTGTTGATTGTGACTAGTTTTTACTTAAATATTTTTGCCTTCAGTTTCCCTACCTTTAAAAAATATACAATTTTAGATTACAAAAATTTATTCCTTGCTTTTTAGAGAAATTTCTCAAAACTAAACTAACAATAACATCCATACACAACAATGTAAAGTTTTTATAGCCTTTTAAAATGTTAAATACATTGGAGATATTTTGTAAAATCCATTGAGTAAAATTAAAATTCAATTTATTAACATGAATAAATGAAAAAGATGCGATTAATCAACGTCATCCAATGTTGAACAGCTGCACATTCTTTATAGATTTATACATTGAAAAGTGCTGTCCTAAGCTACCTGCTTTCTGTGACTCACAGAGCCTTTGTGAGCCTGTCACTTCCTAAGGCACTTTGTCATTTGTTGAAGGTAAATAAGCAGTAATAATGATATATTTAATTATTATCTGTATAATTATTATCAATACTAAAGCCTGAACATACTCCGGTGAGCTTTTCTTGTTGGTATGACACCTTTCATTCTGAGTCTACGCAATGCTTCCCTGAGATGCTTGGGTTGTAAGGGACCAGGTTCTCCAGATTTCTCCAATACTTCTAGAGCTGTAAATAATATTAAAGTTATTAATAAAAAAACGGAAAAAAATTACTCTAATGCAAACAAATCTATGATATAATTTATTCTAGCAGATGAAAATTACATAATGATTTATATTTTATGTCAAAATAGTCTGAAACTAGTTGGGAAATATTTTATTAACTGAACAATAATGTTTATGCTCAAGATTAATGGCACTTGATGGAGTTTGGAATAGTCATTTCTAAGTTATAAAGGTGAGCTCAAATAAATTACAACTACTATTGAATATATGTGGAATATAGTTTCAAATATCATGGGGAGTTTTTTTCACATTTTAAAGCCACAATTTTTAGTATGCACCATCCAATCAAACATTCTAGAAATTATACCAACCTTCTTCAACAACTTCACCTACAAACACTTTGGCAATACCAGACATGGCAATGACAACATTCTGTCCAACAGAGCAACCGGTTATAGTTTGCATCAAGCGCTTAACAGCTGCTTTAGGAAATGCTGCTCGACGGTACATTTCATATCTGTCCAGTTGTTCTTCTGTGAAATTTGAGACTAATACTCTGAAAATTATGATTAAATGACTAATTTCATGTCTACAGTAATATAATCAATATTTGAAATATGTAATTTGATATTACTTACTGCATTTTCTCCCTTTCCTCTTCTTCCAGTTCCTTTTTACTTTTCTTCTCTCTCTCTCGTTCACTCATGAGCATCTCTTCTGTCATTTGTGACTCATAACTATTGTTTGGTGTTGGTTCACTTTGCTGAAATTCGTTAATATCTGGGATCACAATGCTGTTCTTTTGTTCTGCTGTATTTAAATTAAACCTATCTTCAACATTTTCTGTTTGAGGTTGTTCAATAAGGTGTGATGTGTCATATGTATAATCATTGATGTATGGCTCATACTGATCAGTTACATCAGTCAGTGTGTCTGGTTGTGAACTTATGAAATTATCAGGATTGTCTGTGTAGATATTGCCAAGTTCATCTGCTCGATGTACTGTTTCCACATTCTGAGAACTATCTGAATATGTTTCTACAATTTCACTTTCCACATTTGTGGTTGGAACACTTTCACCATAGTTTACCAATGTTGTATCTGAAATAGTAAAATTAAGTATTATAAAGTGTCAGCTTTTCAATAGTTTAATTTAATACATAAAATATAAAAAAGTTCAATTTATCACAAGTACAAATTTATTTAACTGACTGTACCTGTGGCTTTACATTGTATTGTGATAATAAATAGCTTATTACCTTTATCAATTCCTTCACTATCAAGAAAAGAACTATCACATGCAAAAAGAATATTTTTTAAATGTGACTTGTAGTTCCAGAGATTAGTATGTTGAAATAAACAGACTTCACATTTTGTATATTAGTATAGATAAATACTAGTAGAGGTGAAGTGATATAAATGAGAAGCTTTAATTTTTACAAAAAGGAATAAACTATTATGAACTTTTTTTACAACACAGGGGGAAAATGAGCATTTGGCTCACCTGATGGTAAGTATAATCACCCACAACACCAAAGGCATTGCAGCCGTGCAGGCCTTTTAAAAAGGAATATGCTTTTTTCTTAAACTATATTCAATGTAAGCATTATATGTATTACTTATCCTTACAGATATAATTATTGTTTGTTTTCTAATAGCACAAATTATTGTAATGTGATTATGTTCCTAATAATGAATTTATATAAAGCTACTAGCTGAGCCAGTATATAATTTAATATATAAAAATCTCATGTTACATTGTCTATTCAAACTAATTGCCAAAACTGATCAGTGGATTTTAATAAAATTTAATATGTGTGTTGTTTGCTCCAGTGTAGTTTTATACTGATAAGAAAAATTTGGGCAAGACTGTTTGCCGAGTCAGTTAAGTGTATAAAATGTAAAATATCCACTTCTATTTTTTTGACTGGGACTATAAATACTTACATTCTGGTTCATCTTTTAATAATTTTTCTTCTATTTCTAAGGATATTTCTTGAGAATCATCTTCAATGGAGTCACTGTGTTCCAATTCTTGTGCCAATTCTTCTTCTGTAACACAGTATAATCACATGTTTCTATTGTGTAAAGAAAGTACCCGCTTATAAATTGGCTGAATTCCAACTTTGAATGTATGGGAAAGAATTATACTTTTAGAACAAAAGCTAGGAACTCAGCAAAAGCTACCTACCTCTCAATCGTTCTGCCTCGGAAAGGCCATCGCTACTCGGAATATCCATATTTTTGTATTATTAAACAAACAGTGTTATTGTGGAAATACACATAAGATTATAAAAAAAATATCTCAATAACTAAAAAAGCATATTTTGAAGCAAACATTCTACAGGAGAATATAATTAGAGCATTTCAAATGTCCTGTACTGTCACTGTCACTGTCAGATATCAAAACAAATGTTCAATTTACAAACAAGACATTTGATAATATTTATCTATTGAAAGTTCTAGATATTTCTAGAGAATAAATTTTTCTAAAGTTATTTCTTAATCTGATAGATCGTCATAAACAAAAACCGAAAAAAAATCAACTTAAATATATTACAAAATTATTTCATAATGGTCAATATATTATAATAAATATTTCGATGTATTACAAAATTGAAATTTTAATTTTAGATACAGGTTCATAGTAAACGAACTCTTGACAGTAACGTACAGAGTAGGTTAGAGTCAATTATAACGAACTTTGTAGACGGTCACTTGCTTTTTATAAATTAATTATTTACTTAGTTTTCTATTCATATATATAAATTCTACACAAAATTATATATATTATATATAAATATGTAAAAATGTAATCTATCTATTACATACACACCTTACATCTAGGTACTATAAATTTCAAAAACAAGTCCTTAAAAAATTATTTAAAGAATTTCTTTGAGATTATTGCCAACTGGTAGGGTACTTAGGAGACTTGCTGTATTCTCACGCTGAATAGCTATGAAAATGCTTTGACCAAAGTATAGGCCAGTCTTTCGGCCACCAGAGGATTCCACGAGCCGGCATGAAATATCTTTTTTTGATGGATGATAATGGAATGGTAACCCCGCCTACGCTATTGGCATACTCCGGCGGGGCACCAGTGAGGAATGATAAGTGAGGGTGAAAAAGGTCAGTTAGTCTACCGTGACGAATCTAACAATAAATCAATCACGATGGTTTCCAGGGGGAACCACGAGAAGGTCGACCTGACAGGATGTATTGCTAGCAATGGGGCTACTTATCCTTGTTACTAACAATTCCTTCTCCTCCCGGCATGAAATATCTATGAAAAGACTCATGGTCTCAGAGCCCCACGGATCCAGAGTCTGAACTCCAAACGCTACAAATATATATTAATTTCCAAGGGATAATTATTTACAGCGCTTGATAGTCTCCTGGTGTGTTGCGGCGGGACCAGCCCTCTTGGATGTACTCCAAAGATAAGACGACGCCACCGTGTTGATGCAGGTGAAGTCCCATACAAGCGGACGCTCCATCCTCCAAGGTGCCAAGGACATTCCGTCAGATCTTTTGCCGTCATCAGGTATCAAACCAGGAGGTTTTAAAATGGATTTTGGGATTTACGGGCGAAGGTACGTTGGGACAAGCCAGAGACCAAGATTTATCAGCCTCAGGCAGGTTAGCTATCTCGAAATCATCGAAAAAATGTATTAGTATTTTTTACAAGGTTCTTCTACGTACCGTGCGCTGATGACAGAAAAGCTGGTAGAGAGATATGGGAGATTTGGCGGATTCCCAGGCCCCCATACCTGACAAGTAAAGAGGCCTGAGTTCATATGCGGTCTCCAAAGACGATATTAAAGAGGGAGCTCAGAATGCACTTTATTTTCTCATCCAATTTTGCGGTGAGATCTGAATATTTCCAAACGGGTGTACTACGGAAAACGTAAGTAAAGTTGTATACAAAAAGGTAGTAACGAATAATGTTATACGCTTATTTAAATTAAATAAGTCTAATTTAAATTTTACAACAGTCCGATTTTGATATTATTTTAATGTCAAAACCGTAAATAGAATTAGTATAGGTAATAAATTCTTACTAAGAAAACGTTGCACTTTACTTTTGTTAATTTAAGTTTTTTAATTATATATATAAATTTAATTTAAAAAGGTAATGTATGATGGAAATGTTGATTAAGGATATTAGCAGTGCTATAAACTGTGATTGATAGATTGACAGTTAAGTATATTGTTTTATGATTGACAGCATCGAGCGAATGCGAAACGAAAACGAATCGTTTCGTCTTGTGGTTAAGTGAATGTAAATTTCTATATAATTTAAAATTTTGTACTCCCGGTGCGGACAGAGAGTTCCATCATGAGTGCATTAATTAAGTCCTCATTATCTAGAAGCCCAGTATCATTGGTATGTTAGTTAAATAAAATCTTTGTATTGACTTTTGTTATGTAATACTAATATGTTTTGATGAATTCTTAATTATTTTCGCATCAGTATATTTGGTTATTATCCATCTAGTTCACAAATCAAAGCTATAACTTGCCGTTTTCTCTATTCATAATATTAAAATACTTTTACACTTGACACATATTCAATATGTTAAAGTATCATATTTATCACTCGCTGATAAATTACGAAATCTCAAAAAATACTTATCTTACGAAGTAAAGAATTATCGTCTATATTCCATAAAATGTTTAATGGATATATTTCCATAAAGAAAGTATATCTACAAATTCCCAGAACGACCAGATACGCCGGTGAAGTAACTAATTTACAGATATATAAAAATAACATGTAAAATCATAATCTACAAAACCAAAAGTGTACAAAATTTATTTTTGTACAATAGTTACTTATGGGAACTAACGAGAAAAGTAATTTTAATATTTCCATGAAGAGTGTAAAAAAGTGTTTAACTCATGAAAAATTCTACTTAATTCTTTTTTTTAATTTGACTTGATAATGTTTCAGGCTACATACTTGTACAGAAACCTCCACTTGTCCACTGGCGGAGCTAGTTCTCTAAAAGAGGGTTCAGCAAACACCAATACAACAAAAGCATATACAGTTATTGACCACAAGCATGATGCCTTAGTTATTGGGGCTGGTGGGGCTGGTCTTCGGGCTGCTTTTGGTCTTGTGCAGGAGGGTTTCAAAACTGCTGTTGTTACAAAACTATTTCCAACAAGATCACATACAGTGGCAGCTCAGGGTGGCATCAATGCAGCTCTAGGTATTTTTTAATCATAAATATTTAAAAAAGAAATATATATATAATATAAAAGTGGAATGATACAGATACAAGCATCAGCTTAGACTGACTTATAGCAGTCAGATAACTTGTGACTTATTTGATGAAGGAATCGAGAGTCTCTGAAACAGACATAAAGAAATATATGTAACATATCTTTAGCATTTAATTCCCTCTGTCTACCCTGCAAAGGATTTGTCATAATGATAGTTAAATTGATTAAAATAATTTATTTATATAATAAAAGTTGAATTTCTTTGTAGGTAACATGGAAGAAGACAGCTGGCTGTGGCACATGTATGATACAGTAAAGGGTTCTGATTGGTTAGGAGATCAGGTAGTAAAAATGCTCTTAAATGATTTTCTTATATATATCTTAAGAGACAAAACAAAAAAAAATTGCCAACTATACAAATATAAAATAATTTTATGGATTATTACAATAAAGTACAAAAGAAATTAACCTTAGATAATCTATGGAAAAAAATACATAAGTTTGAAAAACATATTTATATAAAATTGTCTATTGTAAAGCTTAATAATATTACTGGAATTCTAAATATGTGCTATGCTATATTCTAAAAAGTTGCTTTTGAAGTCACTTGTAAGTTACAAAATACTTATTAAAATAAATAATTAATTATAGATATAATTAGGTATGAAAATATCAACAAAAATTGGTGCATACCTACATTTGTTTTACTAATATGTAAATAGCCAAAATTACAGAATAAAAATGGCAAAAATCACTAATTAAAAATTACTATATTCTGACATTTAAGCAAAGTGCAGATGACAGATCATAAAATATACACTGCGATATAACTTATGAATTAAATATTTGATCATGAACAAGTATTCATTGTTATTTTGAGTGGACCTTGACAACTTAGCTCAATTCAATTCTTTTACTATAAAAATTGCCACTTTTAAGCTGTCACTTGCACTATGTTGCAATGAGCCAAGAATATGAATTTATATTACAATAATTTCTTGATGAAATTGTGAAATAACTTATTCTTCTTTTTAATATAATAATTATATTTCTTATTCTTATATTGCCTTAGGATGCCATTCATTACATGACCAAAGAAGCTCCACATGCTGTTATTGAACTGGAAAACTATGGCATGCCATTCTCTAGGACACCTGAAGGGAAAATATATCAGAGAGCCTTTGGTGGTCAGTCACTGAAGTTTGGTAAAGGGGGCCAAGCTCATAGATGCTGTGCAGTCGCTGATAGGTTTGTTACAATTTTTAAATAGAATATACTTTTTTTATTGTACTTGATAGATTAATGCATCAAAATATATACACTTAAATTTAAACATGTATGAATGCAATGAGACTGTCTTAATTTTGTAATTATTTTGTAATATGGAAAAATGAAGTATTACTCCTATCTGTAACAGTAGTTAGTGTTTCTGTTTACCCCATATGGTATTACAATCCAAAATACATATGTGCATGTATTAAGTGATTTCCATGATGTTTTTCATGTCTGTAGGACCTATATTACCTATAGTACGGGTGATAGTTATCACTTTCCATCAAGTGGGCCATTTAATTTGTTTATAAGAATATAAATATTTTTCATAAATTCACGAATATTATTCAACTTGTAGTTACTTAATTGTAATTATTTACTATTTCATTTCTGGATTATTATCTTTATGGATTCTTATCTCTTTAATATTGTTACATAATTATAATATACATACTACTGTATAGACTCAACACAATTTAAGAAAGTTAATATTATATTATGTATTAAATTTTGAGTTTAATTTATATAAAAAAAATAAACACACATCTAACCATAAAATAAGGTATGTAGGTGGAGATGCATGAGAAATAATATTTTGTTTTTTGTTAGAACTGGTCACTCCCTACTCCATACCCTATATGGGCAATCATTAAGATACGACTGTGAATACTTCATTGAATATTTTGCCTTGGACTTGCTTATGGAAGATGGTGTCTGCAAAGGATGCATTGCTATCAATCTCGAAGATGGAACATTACACAGGTAAAATTGTCCTTTTTAAAATGAGATAGGTTCAAAAGATATATATTATATATGGTACTTTATATTATTAATCTTATACAGAAAATCACAACTGATTATGTGAAGTATAAACACAAATGTACAATAAATCACAATGTTCTCACATAACACTCCAGTATTTTACAGTAGATATATTTATATCAACTGATAGAAGATAAACAGAAAGTGGATATGTTGTTATCTAACGCTTTTCTGTATGGTACACATTTGTAATTTAAACATACCATACATTTTAATTTTTTCTCTTATCCTATGAGTTCACCCATAATATTATTTTGAGACAGTTCTGTCGAACAACATTGACTACAGTTCTGGATCTCAAAATCGAATCTCAACCTAAACCTCTATTTTTCAAATTCATATTTAAATAACGAAAAGACATTTTCAAATTGAAAATGTATTAAACAGTGGAATCGGTCAGGTATTTATTATAATAATTTCTTTTCTAATAATATAAAAAAGTATATTGTCACTTGCTTCGCGGTCGTGCCGTGCTTGAACCGTTGTCCATTTATCAGATTAACGATATCTCACAGATACCGAGACTCGCATAGATGATCTAGAAATTTGACATTAGACGATGCCTCACTGTTATTTCACTAGAAATAAGAATAATTTTAATCAAATAAACTTAATTATAAGCATTTTTGAATAGTATTTTTTATGATACTTTCGCCACTTCAGAATGCAATTTCAGCTGTGAGGAACGGGCAGGACTCAACTGTTTCTTTTTTTAAACAATAGTAGATACACTCACTAGTATTACGAGAGTTTATGTTTCACTATTATATTATCGCAGATTCCAAGCTATGAACACGATCTTGGCAACGGGCGGCACAGGCCGATCGTACTTCAGCTGCACGTCAGCCCACACGTGTACCGGCGATGGCACTGCCATGGCGGCGCGCGCCGGCCTCCAGAACGAAGACATGGAGTTCGTGCAATTCCACCCTACAGGTACGCCGGCGTATCTAATCAATTATATGGATTTAGATATAATATGTAATAAAATATGACTAAACTCTTTTTTATATCAGCTATTAGAACCCTAATGGCATTAATTCTACTAGCATTTGTTTATTTTTTAAGTTATATACTTCTACTACTGATACTGATATGGATTCCTAAAATGGTTGCACAATGCCTATGGATATAACATTTCTGATAATTTTTCATGGTAAATCAGTTTATTCGCGATAAAAAAGGTAGTTAAGATCGTAAATGAACATTGAACAAAGTTCATGTTTATTATATCTGCAAATATTATATTATGCTTATAGAATTATACATCAATTTTATTTTACTGCTTTGGGACTTAATGATTCACTACTTATCGGTGTTTAGATATAGCAGGTGTATAATTGCTAAACAAACGAGCAACTATAGTAAGTTGATGCTGCATATGATTACAAATTTGCACGATAGAGTAATAAATTAAATATGGCAATAGAGGGTCTGGGTGCTGTGAATCAAGCTCTTTATGCCATGAAGCTTGGCAATTACCAAGTGATGCCTGTGTTGTTGCAAATGTTTACAAGCTGTCTTGGCCACGAAGCCAAACTTATTTATATAAAAAAAGAAAAAACTATGAAAACACTCGTATTTTGTAATCCATTTATCTTGCGATTATGACTTTAACGACTTTTAACCTACAGCGACACCTACATTCAACGTGCTATCAATAATTGATTTTTTTACATCACAACTAGCTGTTTTACATGCGACTTTGCCCATAGCCATTAGTTTCTGATTATATTTTTGAAAAACTTTTTTATTGTTTACTAGCATTATTTAAGGAAATCATTGTACAAAATTGAATAATAATAAATAGGAAAATGATGTTAAGAATTATTATACAAAATATTCTTATTCTAAATCGAGGAGACTTGTTCCTTGATTTAGAAATATGATACTTTGTATTGATCAATCAGTGTCTGACTGTCCAATTTACCATTTATATTGTACGTAACAATATACATTGGAAAAGTGAACTTCATCTAAATCTATTAATAATATCAATTATGAAATTTATATATTATTTAATTGTAATGATATCACAAACAGATTGCTCGTCTGCATTGATTACGATTTTATTACAGTATATATTTGGTTTTTTTTTTTGATGGGTAAAATGGTATACAACCCGCCTGCGAAATATTAAAAATGTTAAAATATTGTCGCTGGCGGAGCACCAGTGAAGGGTGATAGATGAGAATGAAAACAGGCATTTATTGCCCATTTTGATAAATTCATCAAATTAACCATGATAGTTTCTAAATTTCGCGAATTTCATTTCGACCTGGTTGGGCATATTGATCCGCAATAGGATTCTCAGTCTCCATTACTAACAATCCCTTATTATAGTATATATTTGGTTAGGTTTTTTTTTCTAGATAAGGATATGTATCTTTACAAATATTTTCTTATCTATTTATTATCACGTCGGCTCTCTTACAACTTAGTGAGCAGAAAAAAACAGACCAAAAATCTCAGTCCTTTCTCATTTATAACTTGTATCTCGTATTTTCATCTGTCTCATACCTTCATCTTACCGCTTAGAATAGCTGTGGTGAGTTTAGTTGAACAACACTTGACTGAGGTCTATTGGTCCCAACCTCATTCTCAGTCATTGCCTCTGAATTTTCCAAATTCATACTTGGATCCTTTTATTAATGACTAGCTGTATACCACGGCTTTACCTGCGTAAATAAGTATATAAAGTATCTTGTGTTAAGCCTATCTTAATAATATAACCTACCTGTGCATAATTTTAATCAAATCCGTTAGTAGTTTTTGCATAAAAGATTAACAAATATCTATTCTTCCATCCATCGTTACAAACTTTCACAGTTATAATATTAATAAAATTGTCACTTTTCCCCACATCAGAGGGCACGTAAAGTTGTCTTCTAGTAAAGTATTTAAGAGGGGTGTAATGAATCATGTCTACACTAGCCTGTCTGGTGCCAACCTCAGGATACGAGCCTAGCTTCAGAAAGACATGTCTGAGCGTATGCGTGATATGCACTTTTTTTAAATAATCTAATTTTAAATTCTCTTGACATCATAGTAGTACACATTGTAGAAGCTTGTTTTTTGCACCCCTTTAGGTATATACGGTGCCGGCTGTCTCATGACGGAGGGTTGCCGTGGTGAGGGTGGTTTCCTGGTGAACGCCAAGGGCGAAAGATTCATGGAACGGTATGCCCCTGTCGCAAAGGACTTGGCCAGCCGAGACGTTGTCTCGAGGGCCATGACTGTCGAGATTATGGAAGGTAAGTCAGCAATCTTAAATATTATTATAATAATTAACATAAGCCATTGGGAAATCATTAACATAAGACATTGAATGTGTGCCTCGGCATAGAATGGGCCACCCCTTCCTTTCCCGAGGGTGTTGCAAGAGACTTCTAAGGGAGGTCGAGGGATGGACACCAGCTAAAAGCCTAACTGCGGTTGTCAACTCGCCTGCCAAGCGTGATAACTACTGGCGTGGCAAACCTCCCATTATGGAAAAGGCCTACGTCCAGCAGTGGACAGTTAACGGCTGAAATAAACATAATAATAATAATTGGAAAATCAAAATGTTTATAAAATAGTAGTGGGCTGATTGTGGGTTATGATGATCAGCTGATTAGCAGGTAAATTGCTTAAAAAATTACCACATGAAGGGTTCAAAAACTCAAAATTCATAAAACCGATAAGTTCACCATTTTCTTAAGAAATCTGTGTCGTATAATTTAAAATTTTACTGTATAATAAAGCATACACAAACGTACAAATAAAACTGAATATTATTCTGCATGAAACCTTGTCTATGAATTGATAGTTCAGTGAAAGTATTATTTTAAAACTCACTTTAGTTAGACATAGAGAATATCCCTTCGGAATTGATTAAACTATTGAATTATAGAAATAATTATTAATAATTTAAATAAAATAGATGAATTGCTAATTATTAATTGTAATAACATCGCACATTTATATTTATATATAATACAAACATACTTTGTTAAATAAATAAATAAATATCTTAAATATAAATAAATATCATATCTTAAATATTTGTTAATTAAGTAGTCATATTACTATTTGAAAACTGAAATATGATATAGACTTAAACAATCGCAACACATATATTTTATTAAAAAAACATAAGTGGTTCTTATTTATGTTTTTTTAATAAAATATATTTCTTTATAAACATCTATACTGACGCTTTTTGATGAATTAAATTGAATTATAACTCCGCATGCAATATTGGTATAAGTAAGAAATGATAGATGAACACAAAACTATTTGGCACTTCACATTCACTACAAAATAATTACGATACTGTACAGAGGAACCGCATAAAATTCGACCTAACATCTCTAGTAATAGGACTCCTATTCGCATTCCTACTTCCCAATATTCCCTCTCCAATCTCCCCCTCCCGAGGTACTGTAAGTACTGTGATTAACTCGCCCAAAATTCCAAATTGACCATTTAAGCCACGAAGCGCTACTAGTGTAGATTTATCTGTGCTATACTATGCTACACTAGTGGAAATGGGAATTGAACTCATGACCTCGCAGATACGGGTCCGATGCTCTCATCGGTACCGTAATTTGCGGATGTTAGTTGCTAACTGATTATAGTTAATTTTAACATTATAAACAATTGTTAACACCCAGATAAATCTAAAAATAATTTGCAAGGGTCATATTATTCTAAATTATCGGCAAATTAAGTAGCAATTTAAATGTTAATTAATTTATTATATTTCTCTTTGAGAATATTTATCTGGCATATGCTTTGAGAAATATAATCATCATCATCATCATTATATCAGCCGATAACTGTCCACTGCTGAACATAGGCCTCCCCCATAAGGTAGGTTTTACCAATAGTTGCCATGCTTGGCAGGTGGAATGACAACTGCAGTTTGGCTTTGATGATTTTTTAAGAAAAACCCTGCTGGCCATCCCTCGACTATTAAGTTCCCTTAGTCGCCTCTTACGGCACCTACGGGAAAGAAAATGGTGGCCCATTCTATGTCGAAACCATATGAAGGATTGTCAAACTGTTTATGAATCGATGATTTGAATTGAATAAGATAACTGCTAAATCGTATTACGATAATCTATTTGTATATGTTCAAAAATTAATTTCAAGTTGGGTTTATTCTGCATAACACCAATTTTAACTCACGTTCTTAAGTAAAAGTTATTCAGTTTAATTTATATTATTACTGTTATACCAATTTAATCCAAAAATAAAGTCTTCTTCTGGTCTGATGTTGTTTTTAAATTATCATATTTATATGTCTACTTATTGTACAGTCAGGTTTACTTGATCAAACAAATTCTTTATTTGCAAAAATTTCAAGTTATTATGATGACACAATATTAATTCTCATAGAAGTTCTGTATTTATAATAATGATCTTGATGTTCAGGCCGCGGATGTGGTCCCGAGAAGGATCACGTGCACCTGCAGCTCCACCATCTACCACCTGATCAGCTGAAACAACGCTTACCTGGTATCTCGGAAACGGCTATGATCTTCGCTGGCGTTGACGTTACCAAAGAACCTATTCCCGTCTTGCCCACAGTACATTACAACATGGGAGGCACTCCCACTAACTTCCGCGGTGAGGTAAAGACACTTCAAAGATTTTTTTTTTTATTTGTAGTTACCATACATTTGTCATCTCAGAAATGTCTCATGTGAAATTGATTTTAATTTAATGCGCTGAAGAGGGATTTTTGTCCGCGGATAAAATTTTCTTCTGTTTGATTTTTCTGAACAGATTTTAAAATCCGAGGGACAATAGACGCTGTTTCTTTAAACTTATCTTTAAAATGAAAATGTCATGTTGATATCAGAACAAAATCTTTATTGTAAAAACCAATTTGAACTGAACCAATATAATTTACTTATATAGATATTAGTCAAAATTATTATAATTTTAGTTTATAATGTGATCAATAATACAGTAATTTCACGTAATTATCGAATTAAAATATTAAATTAAGAGATAGATTTAGAGAAATGCCTCAGAATCGGCGCTTTTGGTGCACAGATTATATATCACTTATAATAAGACATTTAAAATTAAATGCTCTAATACACACGTCTTGTGCAGTACATAGCCTATATTCAAATGTTGATTGCGAATTTTGTTCGTAAATATTATAACCTGCCTTAGAGGGACTAGGATAATTGCGGTGATCCTAAATATAGTTCTAAATATAAAGAAATTTTTTTCATATTTGAATTGTCTGATCATTTGTCTTAAGCTTATCACGTAAATTCTACTTTTCTGATACCGAACGATACATCAGTTGCTATGTTTGTTAATTCGTATCATCTCTTTGACAAACAATATTTTTCTTAACATGAAATAGCAAACTAATAGAAAATGGTAACAGGCACCTATAGACAACGATATACTGTGTGTAACTCTCAACATTTGTACATTGAGATGCCCATAGTACCACTTATGCGTTGCCATTTCTGAGTTCTAAAATGTGTTACTACTGCCTCTATATCTTTTAATTTATAACTTTAAAGGTCATACAACACCATAACGGCTCGGATCGCGTAGTGCGGGGACTTTTCGCGGCCGGCGAGGCGTCCTGCGCCTCGGTGCATGGCGCCAACCGACTCGGCGCGAACTCACTCCTCGACATTGTGGTCTTCGGCCGCGCATGCGCACAAACTATCGCCGAAGTCAACCGGCCCGGCGATGCGCAAGCGCCGCTTAAAGACGTAAGTTATTTCGTTATTACAGTACCTATCGATCGTGTTGTTTTACTTTGTACATACTTTACATTATTTACTAGTCAAAATGAAAAATAAATTTGACAGCCACCTTCTTCAGACAATGTCTTCATACAGAATAAAAAGTATTTATAACTTTATAATATTGTTTATGTAATTCTTTACTTTTATTAAATTTCATTATTATTAAGTAAAATATAATATGGCGGCCATTAATTTAGGATTTTGCTACATAATAACATTCAATTGTTACTGGTATGGTATTTCATTACTCGTTAATACAGTAAAGAAATTTTTTTACAGTCCACAGGCGAAGCAAGTATTGCCAACTTGGACAAAATTAGATACGCGAATGGTGCCATTCCGACGGCAGACCTGCGTCTGCGCATGCAAAAATGCATGCAAAAGAACGCAGCTGTGTTCAGACAGCAAAATACACTTGAAGAAGGTAACATTGATTTTTAATAAGTTTTTTTTTTTTTTTTATACCACTGTGGTGGCAAACAAGCATACGGCCCACCTGATGGTAAGCGGTTACCGTAGCCTATGAACGCCTGCAATACCAGAGGTATTACGCGCGCGTTGCCGACCCTGAAGAAACCTCTTTACCCCCTTTTGAAGAACCCCATGCTGTAGTCTCTCGGGAAAACCTCGGCAAGCTCATTCCATAACCTGAGTGTTCGTGGGAGAAAGCATCTCTGAAACCGCGTTGTACGCGACCATTTAGGCTGTAAGGTATGAGGGTGAACTCCCTGTCGATGGCGAGCCGTACGATGATAGAAAGTGGCCGTAGGCATCATATCGAACAGTTCCTCTGAGCACAATCCGTTGTATAAGCGGTAGAACACGCAGAGTGAGGCAAAATCTCTCCTAAGACTTAAGGGTTCAATACCGCTTGCAAGCATGGGATCATCGACAATTCTCATAGCTCGCCGTTGCACTGAGTCGAAGGGTTCAAGCTGGTATCTAGGTGCTCCCGCCCATAAGTGACAGCAATACTCCATATGGGGCCGGATTTGCGATTTGTAAAGCATTACTATTAACATTTACTATTCTTAGAAATATCTCATGATTTGTATAAAAAACTCAAAATTAATTTCATACAAACTGTATTTCATAATACAAACAATACACCTCTTCAATTTATAGGCTAGACTGATCAGTAACAACGGTTTGGATAAATAATTGCACATATGAACTATAGAAAAAAACAGCTGCATCTAAAAGATTTGTCCACACAAATTGGGAATTAAAGTATTATGTTAATTAACTAATTGCTAATTTGGTAACTTACTAATTGCTTATTGATGTAAACATGACAATCATATCCCAATAATTATTAAGTATTAAAAAAAATCGATGTTGGCGAGACTTGAACCTACACCTTCTAGGCAATTCTGGGGCCAGTGTTTTTACTTCGAAAATTTTCAATTAATAATAAATAAAGTATGATTTTCATATTTTAGTAATATTTCTACTTATATCAATTCGTAATCAATAGATTGCCTAATATCTAATAATAAATAAAAAAGGTTTAACATTTCCGAATACATTATCGCCACACACGTTACTAATTAAAGGCTGGCTAGTGTAGTTTGAGCGATAGTGTAAACTGTCGCCGATAGATGACGTTCAACCATCTCCGTGTAGACACCAAGCATAGTGATTGTTAATTTTGAACGGATGACCAGTAAAGCCACTGAACTCTTGTCTCCACTGAGTTCTCGTCTCCACTGAGTTCTCGTCTCCACTGAATCCTCGTCTCCACTGGGTTCTTAAAGATTCTTACGGGTATAAATTCCACCCATTTCGAAATTTTTCAATCTCTTAATAATTATTGACATGTTTTTAATATTTTAATAATATTTCTACCCAGAATATTGTTATGGTTAAACCATTCAAGTTTTAAATTACGTATGATTAAGTAATAAGCTTTTGAACTGTTCCAATCATGTTCCTTGAAAAAACTTGTTTATTTTCGTAAATACTGTAATCGGGTTGTGGTTATATATTAAAATTAACACTTATTCTATGTATTATATTTAATTATTTATATAAAAATAGTATGATGCAAGCTCTGCTTAGTTTAAAGTTAGGTGGTACTGTATGATATGTCTAAGGGTATTTATTATTTACAATAACAGGTCAGCGTCAAATCCACGAAATCTACAACCAGATCAAAGACGTCAAAGTATCAGACCACTCGCTGATCTGGAACAGTGACTTGGTGGAGACTCTGGAACTACAGAATTTGCTCATCAACTCGGTACAAATCGTGGAGGGTGCGTTGGCGCGCGAGGAGTCGCGCGGTGCTCATGCTAGAGAGGACTTCAAAACCCGACGAGATGAATACGATTATTCCAAGCCTTTAGAAGGACAGGTCAGTACAATCATGGCACATAACATATTATATATTTTTTATCCTATCGCACATGGGTAAAGCTATGATATATAGCCATATTTGGATCTTTATGACTCTTTCACGTAAAAACTACTCATTTAATTTAAATGAAATTTGCCACATGGTCAGGGTAACTTATATGTTAATATATCCTAATTTCGAAAATAAGTAATTTTATGATGACTAATTCACGCGGGCGAAGCCGCAGGAATAAACTACTAGGTAAGGTATATTACTAAGTGCACCTTTTCAACAATATTCTTATTTAGTTCATAAATTATTCAAATAAATTTAAATTCAAATAAATATATAAAGAAATGCTTTTCGAGCATTTACATACATTGTATCATACAAAACATACAATTTGATACTATTAGGTATTGTGATGCACAGCGTCATAGCTAGTGACTAAGATAAATTATTACATCCAAAGCATTAATTTGAAATTTCCACCTATTTGATAATTTCTATTACTTTGTCAACATTCTTATCCATATAAGCGGTAAATATAACGACCCACTTTCACTGCTTTACTTGTTATAATTTTGTGATAATAGTATTAAATGGAAAAACTAATAATTTATTTTGTATATGTATATATTTTATTGCAGACCTGTAAATTATCTAGTGGAAATATAGT
The DNA here is from genome assembly GCF_026898425.1 of Galleria mellonella. NCBI lineage: Eukaryota > Metazoa > Arthropoda > Insecta > Lepidoptera > Pyralidae > Galleria > Galleria mellonella. The sequence goes on along the minus strand of NW_026442147.1, from coordinate 2,355,123 downwards.
TGATCTCTTAACCTTGTGATAAACTAGTATTGCGTGCTATTAAAATTTAATTCGATTTGCTTGTGTTTCTATGTTCCAAATAAATATAATGTATATAAAAGAAAAAGTTCTAATACCTACGTTGATTGTAATCTAATATATATTTTTAATATATAAAAAATACCGTACCTTAATATATAATATATAATGAAAACCGTATGTCAGTCGAAATGTCGGAAGCTTACAAAAATAAAATCATAGTAAATGTCTCGTTTTAAATGTAAACAATTTTGTCACTGTCATTACCATAACGACAAGGGTTCATGTCCTAGTGCTGAGATAGGGTTTTCTTATTAGTAGAGGATCTTACTATTTTCACGTTCATGGGTGGCTTGATACTTCATCTTTTCAAATTGATTTAGTTTAATTATCTCCCAAAAAAAAAAAAAAAAAAAAAACATAAAAACAACAATTTTCCAGGTTTACTCTAGTTTTAGTCTATTATTTAATCACTAGTATGACTCAATCAGTTTTTTCTTCAAAAACAAAATAGTATGTCACATGTGTAACTGTATATTTGATCTAACTAAAAGGTGTCAAAAATCCATCTATAAAAAGGTTCGCTGGCCAAAATGCCTGATTAATGTTATGATTATTGAAATCAGTTTCTTTTAATCGTACAAATATTATAAACATGAACGTTTGTAGAAATGTTTATATGTTTGTTATTCAATCGTGCTTAAACAGTTGAACGGCTTTGAATGATATTTGATACACTGATAGGTCATATTCTAACTTAACAAACAGTAATCTATATCGATTCGCGCAGGTAAAGCTGCGGGAAACAGCTAGTCTTATCTAGTTAGATAACCTACTTGTAGTTTGTTTACACATGTTGCCATTTACAAACTATTGTTAGGAAATTATATTACAATAACAATGACCTGACATAGAATTTATGTGATTACGCTAATTATTATTACCTTCCCTGATAATTAATGGAAGCTGAAATAAAGGTCAACACGTAGAGTTATTTTTGACATTTTAAAATTCTTATCGTGTTTTATGTAAAATCTGAAATCTGCTATAAACTACTTACCTAATGTTCTTATCTCCAAAATATTGTAAATCGCGGCTAAGATACACCACTGCAAAAAAAAGGACAATTCGAAATAAAATTCAATCCTATACTAAGCCACTGGCGGCTTAGTATATGCATTCTCTTATAGAAGAAACTAAATTCATCAGGAATTAACCATGATGATTATCAAGGGCTTTTTTTTAATGGATGATACTAGAATGGTAAACCCGCCTTCACTAACGGTGCACTGGCAGGGCACCAGTGAGGGATGATAAGTAAGAATCAAAAGGCAGATCAGTTAGCCTATCGTGATGAATACGCCTGGAATTCAGCACGATGGTTTCCACGGGGGCCACGTGGAGGTCGACCTGACAAGGTATATTGCTAGCAATGGTACTGGTGGTCCACATTGCTAACCATCCCTGCCCCTTGGTTTTTAAAGGGTGCCACGTAGAAACCAACTTAACGGGGTATATTTTTATGAGTGATAATGAGATCAAACACCATTGATTGGTATACGCTGGCGGGACACTGATGAGAGATAATATATGTGATGCAGTAGGCGATGATGAAAACAGGTTAATTTTTTTATGTTACCAAAGCGGCAAACAAGCCAACAACCAGTTTAATGGTAAACTGTAACTGTAACTTATATACGCCTACAAAACCGAGGATCAATTGGATGCGCAAGGGATGCGTTGTTAATTATTGTTATTGTAAATAATTCATTATCCTTGTAACAATAAATCACTTTACATATTATTTCTTATTTGCATACTCGTTAATATTAGGTACTGTCTTATTCTCCTTCTAAGGATTCTTAACTCTTGTTCTTATGCTATTATTTAATTGTAGACAAAGCTGCCATTCGAGAAACACTGGAGGAAACACACACTGGCTGAGACGAATGTAGAAACCGGCGAAACTAAGCTCTCGTACCGACCCGTGATAGATAACACCCTCGACCAACAGGAATGTAAAACGGTACCACCGGTCATAAGGACATACTAGACATCAAAATATGTAAGTATCTGCCACATTTTGACTGCAGCTTCATTATTTGTATTGAATTTGTTCTTTATTGACTTTGAATTTTACTGATTTAATAATAATGTTTACAGTAATTTACTCTTAATGCCATTGCAATGTCTATTGATTAATAAATCCGAGATCGACAGACATTGCATTGGGTTATGTATATATGTTATTTCTTATTCAATGTCAAAATTGACAATCTCAATCTCATACAAAATTTACTAAACTCTAATTGGCGACCGAATAAAGGTTATAAATAAAATAGGCATCGTTGGAAAACCGGCATAAGAAATTGATATTTAAAAGATTATTTTAACAGAATTAATCTAATTATTGGTATCATTTAGTAAACAGTATCTGTGCTAGGTTTAAAATTCTTCAAACATAATTATCTCAGATCCAATAATAGGTACTTACAGCAATAAGTAGATAATAGTGCACGAGGAGTGTTTAAATTTCCAAATATTGATATTTCTTATTTATAACCAAAACTTTATGTTGTTTTAAATTGGGTAGATATAATGTGTATAGAACAATGGTATCCACGTACGTGACCTGACGCATTAGACCACCATTAACTGTATTTTAATCTCAATTTGTTTCAGGTAATAATTCTGATACTGGGTGCTAGTTTCTCAATTCTATATTTGCACGTGATCACTTTGGCTGCATTATTATTTATAAAATAATTTTTTTTAGATTAGCTTGTTTAAGCGCCACAACATCGTAAAATAGTGTCCGGGTTTAGTATCCAATATGCAATTTTGAACAACGTTAAAGAAAAACAATGCAAGTGCACACATTTACACACATCAAATACAATTGTATAAGTGTAATTATATTTGTAACATAAATCAGCATTTATTGTGGTTATAAATGTTTTATAATGCCCTCGATAGAAACGCGGTACTTAAACGTTATTTTGTAAATTACTTACGTTTTAAAAACGTAAACGTTTTAGCTAATAATTGAATAAGATCATTATACTGGATGAGTTACTTCTCGATTCTAAAAGTAATTTTAACTCGCCAGAATGTGAATCTTTAATCTTGTATAGTTTTAATTTATTTCGGCAAATATCAGGCAACACATAGGTATAATTTATATTTAAAATTGTATACAAAAATATGCATGCATCAACGTGAAGAGTACCCTACCTAACATTGTTTTATATTAAATTTCACTATTTAAAGTAGCAGGCATTTAAAATTTGGAAGTCTTTGATTAAATTTGACAGAAAATGGGCAATTTACGGCGAAGCCCGAGTATTTCAGCGCACAGAGGGCAAATTAATAAGGTCAATGATGGGGCAACCCTAGTACTTTACTACTGACATTAATCAATAAACGAATATAAATAAAATATCCTAGCTACACATGTACCTTCCTCTATATACTAAAATCATCGATTTTTTTATTTAATCATGTATTTATTGTCATTGAAATTTTTTAAGAAACTTATTTTTACAGTATTACCTACTACATATATGTATTGGTACAACGTTGTGTAGATTTAAGGATACAAATTTGGATTATTATGTGAATATAATGAATTGAAATAATACTTGTTTTTGTTTTTTTTTTAACATATATTATTTTTAAATCTTATGTTCATTTTTAACTATGTCGATCTATATTACGGTCTATACATTATATATTATGATCATATTAATTGTAAAAAATAAGTGAGGAAGAAAAGGCAGGTTAGTTAGCCCATCGTGTTGAATTGAACTGAAATTGAACACAATAGTTTCCAGGGGGACCGCAAGAGGTCGGCCTGACAGGATATATTGCTAGCAATGAGGCTGCCAGTCCCCATTATTATCGATCCCTTTTCCTCGTCATTAACGCACATGTCTCGCCCTTGCTGTCTAGGAGCAAGAGATTGCTATCATCATGGGCCCCATTGCTAGTGTAGATTACCCTAATCAGGTCGACCTCCGCCCGTTCACCCCTAAAAATCAGCGACGAATTCGCCAGAAATTGAACAATGTTTAATTTAGTGAATTCATCACTGATTTATGTTTATTTACCTTATTCAATGGTATCCCGCAAGTAATACTTTCTAACCACATCTTAAAGATTTCGAATTAATGGAATACTTATAGAAAATGATGAACATATTGAGTTTATTAAAGTCCCGTTTTATTATTCAGTTATATATAAAAACAAGCATACGTTTTAATATTAATGTCTTAAATATCGTTTCACTTTAGTATGGCAGATAAGAAAACCAGTAGCTACTATAAGATAAGGACTAGGCCAGTACAATCAATCTGGTAAAGCTTCTTTTTAACCTACTTCTAAAAAGTGGTGGTTATCAATTCGCCTATAATCTGATGTTTTATGCATATTTATGCGATCAATCGTCAATTTCGATTTGATTTTGGCAATTATTTTTGCAGTCGATAAGTTTTACTTCTGTGAACTAAAGTCACTGTTTTTTTGCAAAAAAAATCAACTTTCAGTAATAATATATAAGGTATGTAATGATAGAGGTAGATTTTTTAAATACATCGTATTTAACAACATATATAAAATAAGTTTTCTGGAGTCTGAATACCAAAAGAAATATACATAACAATTAACAATATATTAAATACCTTTGCACCAGTACGTAGTTATATACCCTTCACCTACTTATTTATGAGTGTTAGGTTTACATAATATTATAAAAGCATTGCACAATAATATTATATAAAATATCACATTTGTTAGTCCCTAATTTAAATATAGATTACTTACATTTTACATAACTATATTTACTGTTTTGTCTTAATATGCCTTGGAGAAAATTGTTAACTGTTGCCTATAAATAGATACGAATAACATCATGGATATCCGTTCTCCGCTTAGAACTACTACATATAAAATTGCTTAAAGAAACACCCGTGATTGTCAACAAAGTTGCATCCTAAGAATTCACGTTATATCATTTGGTTTGATAAGAAACACTAAAACATTATCTGTGTAAGTAGATCATTGTATTATCTATATATTACATTATATATCTATATATACATATTACGTCGTTACATATATGTTCTTACGAAGTTGCTCAGAGAGCTATGGAGATAGCTATGCTCGGAGTATCTTTGCGTAATAAAAACTGAAATAAGGATATCTGCGGAAAAAACCAAAGTGATCGAAATAGCCAGAAAGATAAGCAAGCAGAAGTGGTAATGGGTTGGTCACAACCAATGAAGAATAAAGGTCCCGATCCGAGAGTGGTATCCCCGTACTGACAAATGCAGGGTAGGGCGACCCCTCACTAGATGGAGTGGCGACCTCAAATGTATTACAGAGAATCAGTGGATGCAGTTGGCTCGGGACCGTACCTTATAGCAACCTGTGGTGAAGCCTTCATTCAGCTAAGATGATGATGATGAATTAGATCATTGTCTTCATAACAACCCATTATTATCGTTCTACTGAACGCACCTCTCACTATTATCTTAAACGGTGAATTTTTGTTTAAGCCAACCACTGATCGCCGCTTCAGGCAAAAATGAATATTTTCCGCCCTTTATAATGAAAGGCCATATTCATTTGCAGTGAGCTCATTTTGCCGCTCTATACATTTTTCTGGCTGGCGCACACCTAAATCGAGCCCTGAACATTAGGTGTTTCATGTATTGTACTGTTTTGATCTGGTCATGTCTTTTTTTACAATTTATGGCACCCCGGGAAATGTCACTCACAACACAATTGTATTCTTAACTAGTATTTACCAGTAATTTTCAAGCTAAATAACCACTTCTAGATGATGTGTCAAAATAAAACACTGCATTTTAAGATAGCTAAGAATACAATTTTGAAAACTACATTCATTTTGATGCAGTAGTTTTTACGTGTTACCGGAATAGATATGCTTACAGACAAAAAGTTGTTTGTCTGATTTCTAAAACTCTTCATATCAATTATAGTTAAATATCATTTGTAAAAGAAATTGTCTGGAGACGATTTTACTGCATTATTGGTATATATTAGACTGTTTAAATTTATTACATATAATTACTATTTGAATTAATCTTAACAACAACGAAACTAAAGAAGAAAATATATCTTAAAATTTGATATACAGTAATAAAAGTCTACATTCCGGTAACTGATAACCAAAGGGCCAGAGGTCACACCACACTCGGTTTATCTCGCGGCCATTTTAAACAGTGACTCCTTTGTCGCGACTTGTGACGCTTGTATTTCGGCTCCCGCTGCTCACTGCGACTCAGTGGTGACTACTACTGTTTCCTATTTCCTCTACTGATATTTCATGGTGCTACTTGGAACCATCAACCTGTTCAGTGCAATCGGCGCCCGCAAGGGCTCTAAAGAAAGTGCCGCCCTGATCAAAGCGCACGATAATCTGACGCTGCATAATATATTTTTCAATCTGTGTCAAGGTATGTACATTATTTCGAATTTAAATCCAGTTTATATAATTCAAATGTAAGATAACTCTAATTTCAATTCTAGGATATTTAGGTGCTTACAAAATATTTAACCAAATACGTCATAGAAACAATAATAAATATCAGTCTCTCGACAATTATCTCGCTTACGTGATTTGGACGGGTTGTAAGTACATAGATACATCATACTGCTATCAGTAGGTGCAACACAAATGTATATTTTAACAAATTTGAGTGTACCTAACACAGAAAAACGGCCGTGACATAAATATGATAGACAATTACAAAATTTTCCCTCTTATAAGGAGTTGTGTGTTTATATGTACATGTAACAAAATGAATTATTTGATTGCATATAAGTGATGCACCCTAAGTCCTGAACAGTTGATAATGCGGACAGACAGATAAATATTCCTTTATCTATGCCAATGTCACACTACATGAACTACCTGCTTGTATTTGTTATTAGGTGCTTAGTTTGTTCGCACATACGCTTGCATCCTGGAGTGGGCACCCCAATTAAATAAGCCTATTGTTTCTTCTAACTTCAGCCTACTCGTATTCATTAACTTAAACCTTCGTTTATTATCATTTCTTACTATTTGTGCTTTCAGCTTGTGAATTGAAGATAATGGCTTCGATCCCACCCTCCGCATTCTCTGCCGGACGTATTCGAGACACCCAGCGTAACAGAGGCGATATGAAATTGAAGACAAACGTCACTAAAAGCAATGAAAAATACTTCAATACCACGTGTAATAATATAACATTTTAGTCCATACAAATATATATATATATATATATATATATATATATATATATATATATATATATATATATATATATATATTAAATAAATTAATACCAGGAATCACAGTGTATTCTGTGGTTCCTATAGAGCTGGTCATGTCTATAAGCGATGGTTCACGTTTGCCATATTTTCCATCTGGTGAGCTATCAGTTAGTTAGCTTTTCCAAATTGATTAAAAGGAACCTATGTTATTACCTATGTTTATTTAAAGGAATTATGTATTGGTTTATTGGAACACAAAAATAACGAAATTGAAGGTACTTGGCAAATGAACGACTTTTGTACAGTCTCCCTCTGGTAAAGTTCCGCCACATTAAAACTTACAATCTTTGAGGTGTATAAAAATTAAAAAATCCGCCCGTATAGGTAACAGTATCCCCAGGATTCTGAGAGCATTGCTTAACCATAGCTAAGCTGATATGTTCTCCATGAAATATTCTTTGGGAAATGTATAATCAACTTACTCTTAGATCACTGGATCCGGTACAATTCTGTATATCTTTTGCTACTAATCTAAAATCTCTTGTTACTAAATTTTCATAAGTACACATTATATTATAATGTTATAAGTACTAGTTTAACTTACGTGTATTTTAGTCTAGAAAGGTCGACTAGTTTCAGGACCATCCGAGACCCTTAGTCGTAAGAAGCGCGAACATCACTTACTAAATTGTTTCCCCTTATTCTTCAAACCTAACTAAAATCTCCTAGAAACCTATTTTAATTATTATACTGTTTTATCACTTGCATTAAAAATGAGAATTTAGCACAAAAGAAAAAGACAAAATAGTTCAATAGGTGAAATATGTTTATGAGAGTTTTTATTGATTGATTGATAGTTTATATGAGAGACGTTTTTATTAATAAGTAAATTAAATGTTAAATTTATCATATTTACTATGTCTAAAATATTTATCTAATTAATATTAAAATATACAGGCGAATAATATTAAACGATGGGGCAGAGTTCTGGAACGTGGCCCGTATAACAACTGCAGAATTGTATTTTACATTTTAGTTAAGGAACTTTCACCGTTGAAGTACAATAGCAAGTTGATGAATAGCATCTGGGGTTTCTACAATCGGTATTCGCCACACAATGTGAAGAAAGTCAATGATGCCCACGCTTTCAACGGGGAACTGCAGCCGTGAGTATGATTCGTGCATTTGCTCATTTTATAATTGATCAGTCAGTCTGTTAATTCAATGCACAGAATATTCAACCCTGACTTAAACGATGTACCTTATTGCAAATAATTATAAAGGCCATAGCTGGAAGAAGAGTAAAAGTAAATGTCTAAGTATTTTACATATATACGCATAATTATGATGCTAAAAACTTTTTTTTATATTTTAACAACTAAGAATTAAACTAATGACATCAATCAGGGTTAAGCTATAATAATCCGTTTATTATATTTAATTTTTTTATTTCAAATTCTTATTAAATGCAATTATTGAGTAAGTAGGTACTCAAATGTACTACTCCTACCTACTTTAACTCAAGATCTTCACATTATGGGAATATCCACGTCTCTGGTTCTGGTGTCTCAGGTTGATGATACGTGTCTCTACAGACATCATCAACATTTCTGATTATAGTGCTGTTATATTTTATAAAAGACGGAAATTAATGTGAAAAGTCCTAGAACTCAAAATCTTGTCTCGTATAAAGTATATAACGCGAATGTCTAAAAGTTTATTTAATGCTATAACTACTTGCAAAACAGCTTTATATTATATTTCTGTTTATTATACTTGCAGATCGGCTGTCAGTTCCGGTTCTAAAAGTGAGCCTATGATCACTTTACCATCAACCAAACTAGACCAAGTTTGGGCTACAATCAACGCATCTCAATCTCAATAAAATAAAAATTGTATATTAATATCAATAGAACTGGTATAAAAATATTATCGTTCTTTCATTTTTAGATATGTAATATATTTATATTCTCAATAATCATTTGACAAAATCAAAAAAAACTGTGCTCAATTAATATACCCACAATCATATTACACTCATTTTTAAGTAAACCGTAACAGAATAAAAAATATTTGAATTGAAAAACAATTGCCTACTAAAACTACTGCACCAAATTTGATATGTTTTGATAGTAGTACCTTCAAAATCGTACAAAGTTATGAGCAAAAGCCAGTATACATAAAACTAACTAAAATTTACTATAATTTAATCTGGAAATGACTCCTAGGATGATATACCAAACAATAATTCATGTCACCAAATAACTTTATTCAATTATTTTCTACAAATGGCATTAAATATGTATCACAGAAAAATCTTTATTAATATTCTAAAAAGTGCATTAAACTTTAAAACATAAATCTAGGTTTATAACTTCTACCCTAGTTTGTATAATATATTTTCATATTCAGAACGAAAGCTGCAAGTGACACTTTTCTGATGCATATATAGATTGCAGTCACTGCTTATTGATGGCAACTTCAACCATCATATTGTAGCACCATTTGCAATGGTGCCAAGTATCATGCTTATACAAATAATATATAGATAGTATATAGATGCATTATATTTCAATACTAATAGTAAACTTTTGAGTCACATGTGTAATCTACACGGGGATTGCTCAATGCTGTCAGAATGTTCAATGCTGATCTGAGATAAATCAATATGTAACAGTATTCCTTTTTTTTTTTTAAACAAATTAGGCAATAACTTTCTTATCCACCCTTTGTAATAATCCTAGCACTGAAACAAGAATATTGCTAAACAACTGTAGGGTAAAAACTGTTTTACTCAATGAAATGGTGGCAGTGTCACTTCTTAATAGCCTTTACTTGTGAATACAAAAAAAAAAGAACAGAAAACAAAACAATATGTATAAGCAGATTCTTAGCAATTCTATATTTATATATAATATAATATCTATATATATCAATTAATCGAAGATAATAAACTGAATAAATAATACATTACATAATAATGGATAGTAGCTTTATTTACAGAATACAGAACAATAAATAAATAATCTTCCGCTTGATGTAAATTCTCAAGTCTATAATCTTAGATTAGATAGTCACAAGCATTTTATTATATTGAAATGAAGATTCCATAATACTAATGAAAAAATATTGAGTCAAAGTTCTTGCAAATTAAGATTTATGTTGAGCTTTTTTATTACTTTGTACATAGCATGCATAAGGACTTGGACATAACAGTGTGTAGTTTTATGTAAGCCATATAGGAAAGTACAACAATTTTATCTATTTATTTTAGACTGAAGCATTGATGTACATTATTGTACAACACAATACAAGATATCACTTTAGTCTTAGGAGTGGCAATGTGTTGTCTATAGATGACAGTTATAATTTATTTTCAGGTTCCTAAATTTCAGGTTTCTAAATTTATCAAGCAATAAAAGGAATATATAATAAAAACATCAATCTGTTAGGTGAAATCTTTTAGGAAACTGTGGATGTGTAGTGAGTGGATGTGTAAATTAGGACTAAAAATATATAGTGAGGTTTGAATAATATGATGCTTACAATTATAAATTAACAACAAACAAATATATGGACATGACTACACAATTCATTGTAGAATTTAATTGGAATATTTGACACAGCTAAAGTATATATTTTTTATAACTAAAACAATTTTTGAGCTTCCTAATGAATAATTTTAAATACTAATTTCAAGCAAATTAATAAAAATATAAGGTGTAAGGTAAGCTACTTAGCATTTTGAAAAAACATTGGGTAAATATTATAATACAAACTTAATTGCAATAAATATATAAAAAATGTTATTTGCAATGGAGATCAGTCGATTTTTATTGAAAAACTTGCTCCACATGAACATCCTATATCTGCATTAGGGTTCTGTATAACTCTAAAGGCTGATCTTATTAATTCTGTATGATAGTCTATTGTAGATCCTTTTATGTATTCCAGTGAAGTCTCATCAATTACTACTTTTACACCATCTTTTTCGAATACTCTGAAATCACAGAAAGTCAAATAATTATAAAATTGTTTTGCAATGTGATGATGGAGTAAGAAAACATTTTAATATAATAGAAAATACATACCACACCAATAAAAGATTAGAAATATTCAAAACAAAACTCTATATCAATTTAGAATTTTTTTTTTATATACAACTTAGAATGGCAAACAAGCTGACAGTCCACCTGATGGAAAGTGGTAACCGTCACCTATAGACATGAGCAGTACCATGGACATAATAGTATACTGTTTCGCTCATGATACCCCCCATGCGTTGCCATTCCTGAGGACTCAGGTGTTATTCCTCTGTACCCAGTAAATTCACACCATATCCCACCCTTCAAACCGAAACAGCCATGATTTTTTACAATGGTATAATCATCAAACTTTATCTATGTATCAATACTGTACCTATGCTTACGCAAATAATAATTTGATTAATTGTTTGAACATTGTTAGTATATAGGTCGATTTGCACAATGCTGATTATATTGTGAAATCTGAACACTTTATGGATGTGATTAAATATTGAATAACTGATAACAAACACAAACCTGTCATCATTCTCCATTTTATTGTCCAAGTCAAATTTATATTGAAAACCAGAACAACCGCCGCTTTCCACGCAAAGCCTCAAAAAACTATTATTACCATCACATAACTGTTTTAATTTCGTAACACAAGCATCACTAATATTAACTCCTTCGCCACTTGCTGGCAAAGCTTCTGTTATTTGTGAAGAATATAAGTTATTTCTAATAGAGAAGTAGTAAGTTCCTCTAATGATATGTTTTGTTCTCAGAAACATTTCAGATAACAGTTTCATAATATTGTCTTTTCCGAACTTTATAATTTTGTTATATCTCAATTTCTATTACTTCTTTTGAAAGAACTGTTTAATCTAATAGCTAGAATATTTATTGTATAACATTGTGAATAATTATTATATACCAAAAATAGTTATGGATCACTAACATATAGAAAAATTTAAAACGTAATAGGTACATAAAAAAAATTTGATGGCGAAACTAAAAAACAATATTTGACAATGACAACGTAATAATGACATATGACAATCCTGTTGACATTTCTGACCTGACAGAATTATTGACATCGACAAAAAGTATTGCTAGATTTTTTATTAGAAAATTACATTTATATAAAATATAATTTTCTAAGAACGAAAAAACTAATTTTTTCTTTCTTCTAACTAATTTTCTATGCATTAAAATATAGTAATTAGTTATGTGATTTTATGAAATAACATAATAATATATTAGGAATTAAATAAATAACTTTTAATTCAATTTTAAGCGTAAAATAAATATTTCTTACGTCATATAAAAAAGTTTCTAAAACCTGTACCATATTTTAATAACTTATTGGAAGGCTAAACAGTAAATAAAATTTTTAATAAAAAACCAATCTAAAAATGGTTTTTTTTTTTACTATTATATTAATAATTATATTAAGTTTATATAACGTACAATCGACTATTCAGAATTACCCAAAGAATTTTTTTTATATCACTGTGATGACAAACAAGCATACGGCCCACCTGATGGTAAGCAGTTACCGTAGCCTATGAACACCTGCAATACCAGAGATATTACGCTTGCGTTACCGACCCTGAAGAAATCTCTTTATCCCCCTTTTGAAGAACCTCATGCTGTAGTCTCTTGGGAAAACCTCGGCAGGAAGCTCATTCCATAACCTGATTGTTCGTGGGAGGAAACATCTCTGAAACTGCGCTGTACGTGACCATTCAGGCTGAATTTCATAAAATATTATACGAATATGTGAAACATAAACTTTTGCATCACTCTGTATGAACATTAAGATTGATTCTAATGCGCCATTACTCTAAATATCTCTCTCTATCTCTTATAATCTAATATTTTTATTCGATAATTTCGCGAAATTACTATTTAATGAACCATCACAAACTAAATAATAATTTTACTTAATTCTATTACAAATTTGGTATATATTTATCCTTATATTAAAGAGTTAACTGTGACGTCAAATTGAAATATTAATGATATCCCAGTCACCATCCACTCTTCGTGAGCTTTTTGGCGACTTTAGGAATACATATAATATTTCCAAAAATATTGCGTCTTGTTGTCGCCATACTGAATATTGATTGCTATTATATCTTTAATGATATTTGCCAGATTAAAACAAATCTATTGACCTAAAAATTATTAATACAGGCCCATATACATGCATATACTCATAAACACATTACTCTCGTTGGCTTCACGTGGTCGGCTAAAAATTATCTTTTCAATAGTTACGAAAATACTTCGACTTCGTAATTCAATTATAGAAATTTACCTTAAATGTAAGAAATATAATTGTCTGGCAACATTCTCGAGTTCGTTTTCAACCTCTTCATAATCATGTCAAAAAATTAAGGAGAATCTCAGAAAAATCAGTGAGCTCGGGTCCTTTTTTTATGACCGCAAAGAGTCAGAATTTGTCAATCTTATTTTTTGCATTATTTAAAAGCGATTAAATACTATAAATTTAAGTTTCAAAAGTTACTACTTTTACTAAAAGTACTTGATCATTAGAAAAAGAGGACATTCCGAGTAACCGGGTCGGCTTGGCTGCGTTCGTACTAATTCATACATGAACAACTATATAGAATAATTTTAACGAAATTTTAACGATTACAAGAAACGTACAGTGAACGAAATTTGTAAGTCAAATGAAATGAATCATTTGAATAATCCGAATGAATTGCTTAGTCTATAGTTATTTTAATCATAATAACTTGTAGTATTAATAATAATTAAAAATTAGTAAAGTCCCCCACCGCTACTGTAAAGCGATGTAGAATAAAAAAGTTATTTGAATAATTACTAATTTTATAATTCGACTACAAAATTATTAATATACTAATTTTTGTATTCGAAAGATTTTACAAAAGAAATTTTAACAAAGTTCTTTCGCTGTATCTACTAGTACTAAGTATGTTTGCTGTATCCACTACTACCTTGCTTCTATGAGTGATACCACCAAAAAAAAAATCACCGTCAACATACATAATAACAAACACTCCCAATTACAAATCTACTACATTCCTAAATTCCAATATTAATTATAAAAATTAATTCAAATTTACTTTCCTACTTCCTTAAATTATAATGAAAATTATCATTTTACTATATATATATATATATATATATATATATATATATATATATATATATATATATATATATATATATATATATATATATATATATATATATATATATATATATATATTGCAATTACGTATACCAATTGCATAAAAGAAATCCAGCGATCAGATCGACTTGGTAATGTTCGCACCGGCTCATCAACAACTACTAATGAATGAAATTAGTAGTCGAATGTTTTAAAAGTCATTCGAATAATCGCAATGAATTGCTCAGTCAAATAATTAATAGTCGAATTGGTAAAGTCGCATCTCGCTAATAGATATTTATTATGAATTACTTCTTTTTGTCTCTCTTGCTTTCTCTCTCTCTCTCTCTCTCGTGCTTTCTCTCTCTCTCTCTCTCTCTCTTTCTTTCTCTCTCTCTCTCTCTCTCTTGCTTTCTCTCTCTCTCTCTCTCTTCTCTCTTTGATACAAATGTTTATTGCAGACAAGTGTATTTAATTCATCTAACGATTAGGAAGCGATCGTTTTGCGTAATATTATTTTTATTTTGACGATAAAAGCAATCACGCGCCAAGTGTACGCGCAATATTTTTTATTGTTATAAGAATTCACTTCGAGGGAGTAGGTACCCGATAGACCAGGGGTTCCCAAACTTATTTTGTCTACTGCCCACTTTGACAATAAATTATTTTTAGTGCCCCCATTTTTCCTTCTATTTAAAAACCACTATTACTTCAAGATCAACAAATCACCCCCCAAGCAACACAACGTCGCATTTTTTTTTCTGGGTCTCTTACCGCCCCCCTTTAGGCCTGCAGCGCTCACAAGAGGCGTTATCACCCACTTTGAAAAAGGTTATCGTAGACCAAGAAGAGTTTACGAAGGGAATTTATTTATATGACCTATTTCTTATAATTTTTGCTTTACTGTTAAGAGGAAACTGAACGAACAAAAAGGACCTATCTAGATAGATAATATGGTAATCTTATCTTTTTATTATATTTACTTATTCCTCCTTCATTTTTCGATATCGTTCCACTAGGATCACAGATTAGAGACACGAGGATGGGGCAACGAATGCATCACTTCATGTGCGTATCATATACAGCGTAGATTCAAATAAGTAACTACCTACAAGTAACTTTGCAAACTTACGAAAACCGTGCCTTAATATTATGGAATCTCATAACGTATCTATTCCCTTTATCTTATAACCTTGGATTCTTCAAACGCGAAAAAGCACTTAGTGAACCGGCGTGGTGCAGCCAACTGTTGAGAGCAGATAGATATATAACAATTTTATTTGTAGGTATAGTAGAACGTTATCTTTTCGATTGAT
Organism: Galleria mellonella; assembly: GCF_026898425.1. Taxonomy (NCBI): domain Eukaryota; kingdom Metazoa; phylum Arthropoda; class Insecta; order Lepidoptera; family Pyralidae; genus Galleria; species Galleria mellonella. Next base: position 2,339,320 of record NW_026442147.1, on the reverse strand, counting down.
TGCATTTATTGATCATAATTGTCGCTGTATTCACTCAGGAAGGTCTGGTTAATTCTTGTGTTAATATAAAAAAATCCTGATACCATACACATGTACTTATAGTACTCCTTAGATTATTTAACTCTTGGACAATATTCAAAAGGTATCTTTAAGTCGTTGGGTTGCTCTTATTGAACTTTTGGCGTGAATTTACTGGGTACGGAGGAATAACACATGAGTCCTCAGGAATGGCAACGCATAGGGGGTATCATGGGCGAAACAGTATACTCTGTTATGTCCATGCTACTGCTCATGTTTATAGGCGACGGTTCCTTCAGATGGGCCGTCAGCTTGTTTGCCATTCTAAGTTGTATATATAAAAAAAAAAAAAACTGTTAATAAGGTACGGGACAAAGGGAACTATTCATCACAAAACTTCATCATCATATTTCTTTATTAAAAATATGTTTTTCCAAGTTGGGTTAAACTACTTAATTAGATTAGTAACGATTAGTAATTAGTAAAATATAATGTTGTTCAGGGCGTATTCTATAAATATTTTCAATTATTTCGTACCTCATTTAGCTCACCTAAAATTACATTTCAATATGAGTTTTGAAATCTAAATTGAAACCTTATTTAATTCGTCAGAAAGGGTCTACTGATATGGGGGTCTACTATGAAATTAAATTCCGAATTTTCGCTCTCTATTTCGTGTTTTCGTTCATACTAAAATCGGCCCAAAAAATGGAGCTTAACGTTGCTTTCGTCTTAAATCCTACCATAAAGTTCCAAAGGAGCGATATTTTAGCATTTCTAATATTTTTAAACGGTGTTTATTCTGTAATATTAACATTACATTTGTGTTTAGTTCGCCCCTGAAATTTCGAAAAACATTTCATGGTAGGCCCCTTAGAGTATAATCAGACCTATCAGGTCAATTTCTACTCGACTCTCTTTGGAAAGCAGCATGATAAATTGTTATTGAATTAGTCATGCGGGCCAACTGATCTGTATCATGCGGGCCAACTGATCTGCATCATCCTCACCTATCACCCCTTAATGGTGCCCGTCACTACTACTTCGTTTTCATATACATATTAAAATATATGGAACGTCGAACAACCTAGTTTCAAAAAAGATTTTGGCACCATAGACCACATACATACGATTATACAGAAGACTGAAAAGTATAATCTACCACTATGTCTGGTGTTTATAGATTATGAGAAAGCCTTTGATTCAGTTAATACATGGGCGGTACTACAGTCCTCCAGCGGTGCTAGATTGACTATAGCTATATCAAAGTACTTAAGTGTATATATAATAAGACTACGATATAAGACAGAGTGACGTCATATCCCTGAAACTATTTCTTTTTTAATGGGGATAATGGAATGGTAACTCCATTGCTATCAATCCACCGGCCCCCACACAAATATATTAGAAAATGTTTTTAAACTCCTTGACTGTAAAAGATATGATATAAACATCAATTGCAAATGTATCGTTCACTTTAGTTTTGCCAATGATATTAATAATGCTTTTCTACAATAGGTCCTAAGTTGAATATGGACAAGACTAAAATTATGCTAATATATATATATATATATATATATATATATATATATATATATATATATATATATATATATATATATATATATATATATATATATATATATTCAATCAATCGAGAGGTCAACTGTCAAACCCAACTCGGCTGGTTAGTGTTTGGAAAACTATACCACATCTTCTCCTTAAAAAATACGTCAAACTTTGATAATGAAATACTTTACCCAGTGTGTGTTACCATTCATGACCTACGGAACCGAAACATGACCCTACATGGTTGTCTGTATGCAAAAATTTCATAATGCTCAGAGAGCTATGCTTATAGTCTTTTTGCGTGATAGAATCGAAACCGAAAAAAGGTTATCCGCAAAAAAAAAAAAACCGAAGAATAAGTAAGCTGAAATGGCAATGGGCTGATCACATAGCTCAAAAAACCTACAAGCGACGGTTAATAATGTTTCTTAAGTGGCGACCCCATACAGGCAAACACAGTATAGAATGAGCTTCCATTAGATGGAGTGACGACCTCAAATGCATTGCAGGAAGTTAATGGATACAGGTGGCTCAGGACCGTTCTTTATAGCAGTCTATAGGGGTGGCCTATGTTCAGCAGTGCAGAGACAATACCTGATATCATGATAATAAAAAACAAATCGACCAGGTGTAAGTTGAACTCACATACCGAGGGTTCCGAAATATATAAATATAAAATAAAATGACCTTTATTGCATTACACATACGCTATAGACACCTAATAATTATTACTATCGGTACTATAATTCGTAATTTCTTATTTTGCGCTATAATCGTAATTAAAATTTGGACAGCATTACTAAGTTTGCTTTTAAAGGTTTTTTTGATAATTTCTCAAAAACGGTGCTACTTAGAACCATCGTTTTATTTTCCCTATAATATTGATATATACTTTTATATACTATAAATATTTCAGATTTTACGCTTCAGAAATTTCGATAATAAAAGCGCTTTCATATGATACCCCACTTGGACCAGTATCTCAATTTTGAAATTACGTAACTATCCCTTTTGAATCCTCTAGCAAAGAAAATAAAAAATATTTTTTAAATTATTTCCATTGCAATATGTGCAAGCCAATGATATGTAAAACTTTTCAAATGTCAAGTTCATAGCATTAGTATTTGCTAAGATTTAACGCTGTGATAGACAACCGGATGAACAAAGGCACACTATAAGGGTTCCTTTTCATGGCAAGTAGTAGTATCTTATGATATGAGTAGAATAAAAATGTTAAAATGAGGAGCATTTTTTAGTTAGTGATGCAATTAAAGTCGCAAATAAATAAGGCCCGCCTGATGGCAAGAGATTAGTGGCTAAAGAAATGTCGTTATCCTTTTTTTGTCAACCTTTTTACTATTTTTTAACTATTTGTCTGTAGCATAATATCAAATAGATCGATTTATGAAATTCACGCGAGTGAATAATGATAAAGGACCCACATTGATACGTCACATGGAGCTCACTTTTTTGAACAGATTCCAAGCAAGCTTTGAAGATGCTGTTACAATAATGATAAATTATCTCTAGTGTTCTATTCTGTAAAGAGATTATATTTTATCTTCATATCAAGAGCTGTACATAAATACATAAATATGCCTACTACAACGTCTTTTGCTTATCAGTAGAAGACTTTAAACGTTAAAAAAATGTCCATAAAAGACATAAAATTGATACTTGGAAAATATGTTCAAGTGTTGAAAACATAGGTTTCTTTTATGATACGGACACCTCTATGTATTTTTGAATATTGCCTTTTAAACTATAATAAAATTAAAAATTAAAAATAATATCCATCCGCCAGTTTTTATATCATCTTAAGAATACGGCAATGAAAATGAATTAATAAAAAGAATGAATTTATTGCTAATTGTTCCCGCGAATTTACCCGCGTAAATCAGTATGGTAAAATCACTATGCGCTAACTAGGATATCGATATAACTTATCCGTGTATCAAATTACATTTAAATCTTTTTAGTATTTTTTTCGTAACAGAGTAACATCCATAGATGTACGCATTTATCTATCCATCCTTACAAATTTTCAGCATTTATAAAATTAATAGGATGTATTTATTTATTATGTATATGTATTAAATTACCTTTATAATTTCTATTGACAGTATTATGAATCTAATTGCATTATCCAACAATTTTCGAAATTAATATAATTTGTTCAGATAATGAAATAACTGCGTCATAAACTACAGGCACGTATTTTATAATGTATTTGCAAATTGCATATTATTTGCCTATTTCAAGGGTAATTTTATTTAACTACAACACTGTCCATGTTGTGCTATATGATGAAGTGAGAAGGAAACACGAAAAAATGAAAGAGATAAACAATCATTGGGGTGAGCTGGCCAGCGGACCGCTATAATAAATATCTATTGATAGTTTTATTTGGGATAGTTCTATATAAATTGTAATAGATATGTATAACAAAAATATATTTTGTAATCGTTTATTACAATACATAAAATAAATATAAAAAAATAATTAAATATAGTTAAATATGAACTAATTTTAATTAAAAGTAGCTACTTAAGTAAGTATAAAAAAATATTTACTTTAGAAAAGTTGTTAACATATTTTAATGAATACTTGAATACTTTTTAATCAGCCGATTGCAGTAAACACAACAAGATATTTTTCAGTCTATTTACTGGCCACCCTACTCTACTTTGCGCGGCAGCGGTCAGAAGGCGGGGCTTATCGGCAAACTCGCGTCGAGGCTAGCTTCACTGTCAATTCGAGAGCTGCGAAGAGTACGCTCGCGTCTATTACGTGGTGTGTTTATAGTGAAGTGGATTTTGTGATGAGATTATCGAATGTCGTGAAGTGAAAGATAGTGTTGTTTTTATGACGAAGTGTAACTTAAGTGTTGGAAACAATGTTTATGGTAAATTTTAAGTGATTAATCAAAATGTGTGAAGCACCGTTTAGTGCAAAATTGATTTTTGCCACGTAGTGACGCAAACGGGTAATGATTCCTAATGTGGAGTTCGAAGCAAGATGGTTAGAGAGACTCGGCACCTGTGGGTTGGAAATTTACCCGATAACATTCGTGAAGATCGAATAAGGGAGCACTTCAAACGGTAATATATTGTTTATTTTTTATTTGTATTTCAGCTATACTGTTGCGTTAAATCTATATATTGTTATTAACATTAAATTAAACGTATGTATAACAAGAAACCAAACACCAAATGAATTTTTATTGAATAACTATTTATTTGTTGTTATACAAGTATTTCCGTTTATCCTCGTTTGTTAAACACTTTGTAAATAAGGCACATAACTACGTGAAAGCTGATTTAGTATTGTTATGCCGGCTTCCATTCTACTGCTGCTAGAATGATGTAAATGTAAAATAACAAACAAAGCGTTACAAAAAGTGTGGTCGCGCTGAGTCTCCTCTCGTTACCTACCTACGTACCTCGCTCACCGGTCGGCGGTCGACACGGCACGTCAATGACGACATGTTGCAACGTCGCAAAGCCAAGACAGAACATAAGTCGCTTTCCACTCAAGTAACTGGCTTTGTATTGTGTGTGTGACGCGTAGGCATACCAACGTTATCGGGCTGGTAAATTTGCTTGTTTTGCTAGGTGTAGGTGGTTACAATTCTGCGATTAATGTATATAGACCTAACGGTTAAATAGGGGGGGGGGGGAAGGGATTGTTAGTAATGGGAAGGTTAGTTCATATTGCATATAGTATCAATATACTCGATCAGGTCGACCTCCACGCGGTTCCCCCTGGAAACTGTCGTGACTAACCTTTTCATTCTCACCTCTCACTGGTACCCCGCCAGCGTATGCGGATAGCTCAGGCGGGATTACCATGCCATTGTCACCCATGAAAAAAAAAACTGTTAAATAGGTAGGGGGAAAGGATTTGTTAGTAATAGGAGGGTCTCATTGCTAGCAATATACACTAGCAGGTCAACCTCCACGTGGTTTCCCCTGGAAACCATCGTGGTTAATTCCTGTTGACTGACCTGCTTTTATCCTTACCTATCATCTCTTCCTGGTACTTACCAGTATATACAGTTAGAACAGGTGGTGTTACCGTTCTATATTCACCCATTTAAAAAAAAAATATGGGGGAAATAGATTGTTAGTAATAGTTGTTTAACAGCCCCATTACTAGCATTATACGCTATCAGGTCGACCTCCATGCGGTTTCCTTATTATTAACCAATTTAGATAAATGGGATGTCAAGATTATTAACCAATTAGATATGCCTAATATTATGTATAAGTACAGTTAAATGGTTGAAATACTGATAACGTACATGTATAGTCTAATAAAACTTAATGAAAACATATCCAAGTTTTGGTGAAACCATCCTAGAAACATTGCCAAAAATCAGGAGGAGGGAGATTGTTAGTAATGGGACTGAGGACTTCATGTTTAGTAATAATATACCCTAACAGGTCGACCTTTATGTGTTTTTTTTAATGGATGATAACGAAAGATAATGGAATGATAACCCCGCCTATGCTAATGGTATATGCTGTCGGGGCATTAGTGAGAGATGATACGTGAGAATGAAAAGGCAAGTCAGTTAGCCCATCGTGATGAATACACCTGGAATTCAGCACGATGGTTTCCAAAGAGGACCACGTGGAGATCGACCTGACAGGGTATATTGTGGAGAAAGGTATTGTTAGTAATAGGGGGGGTCAAACAGCCCCATTTCTATTTTTTTTAATGGATGATAATGAAATGGTAACCCCGCCTACGCTAATGGTATACGCTGGCGGGGCACTAGTGAGGGATGATAAGTGAAATAAAATGAAATAGCAGGTCAGTTAGCCCATCATGATGAATCCACCCGGAAGCCAGCATGATTGTTTCCAGGGGGGACCACGTGGAGGTCGACCCGACGAGGTGCATTGCTAGCAATGGGACTAGTAGTCCGCACCACTAAAAACACCCCCCCCATTACTATTAATATACCTTATCATGTCATGTCATCAAGATGGAGAAGAAGAAGAAAGACTCTGTTTTCCGCACTTAGCCTCCCATTTGGGCCGTTGTGCGTAATAAGTAAATAAGTAAGTAAAATAAGTAAATCAAGATGGACTAACTGATCTGCTTTTATCCTCATCTGCCATCTTTCACTTGTATCCAGCCAGTGTATACCGATAGCGCAGGCGGGGTTACCATACCATTATCACCCATTAAAAATATATTGCTAGCGATGAGATTGGTAGTCTGCATTACTAACAATTCCTTCCCTCCTGACCTCCATGCATTCTTTAAATGATCACCCATTTGGATGGGTATACTCAATGGAATGGTAACCTCGTCTGCGATATCGGTATACGCTAGCGGGGTCACCAGTGAGATGAGACAGATGACTATGAAAGTCAATCCGTTAGCCCATCGTGACGAATTCTGCTAGTTTTAATCACGATAGTTTTCAGGGGGAACCTTGTGGAGGTCGATCTGGTAAGTTATAGGTGAATTAGATCTCATTACTAACAATCCCTTTCCCTCCAACCTCACTGCGTTACCACCATTTAGCCATTATGGTTAATTTTTAGCAAATTAATTGCTATGGGCTGACTAACCTGCCTTCAGAGGGTTGGGGGGGGGGATTGCTAGCAATGCGGATTACCACTCTCATTGCTAACAATATACCCTAACAGGTCGACCACCCTGTGGTCCCCCTGGAAACCATCGTGCTGAATTCATAGTGTTATTCATTACGATGGGTTAACTGACCTGTCTCACCTATCATCCCTCATTGGTGCTTCGCCATCTTATACTGTTACCGCAGGCAAGGAGCAATTTCATTATCATCAATTTAAAAAAAAACGTTCCTTCCGTCAGGTGAGAAAGGGATTGTTAGTAATGGAGACTCATTGCTAGTAATACCTATCAGGTCGAACTCCACGCGATTCCCCCTTGAAACCATTATTGTTAATTCTAGTGGAATTCGTCACGATGGCCTGACATGTTTTCATTGTCACCTATTATCCTTTACTGGTGACCATTTTTTTTAATGGATGATAATGGAATGGTAAGTGGAGAGATGATAGGTGAGGATGACAAGGCAGATCAGTTAGCCCATTGTGACGAAATCAACGATGAAGATAGTTTCCAGGGTAAACCGCATAGAAGTCGACCTGACAGGGTATATTGATAGCAATAGGGACTAACCTCCCCATTACTAACAATCCCTTCCCCCCGCGCAGGCGGGGTTTCCATTATATTTTCATCATCATCCTCATCTTCCTTATTCCAATTATATTTTCTTGAGGGAAAAGACTCGTTACTAATGGGCTCTGACAGCCTCATTGCTAGTAATATTTTCAGGTCATTAATATGTACTGGTACTTAATGTATTGTTAATATACATTAAGTACCATTCTATTTATACCTATTTTTTTTTTCTCTTCCATTCATTTCGCACGCAGTCCAGTCATGGCTTTTTAAGTTTTGCTTAATTTTAATTGCCGTACACAACTATTCCCTATCCAATATCTCCCCACGAAAATCGGCCAGCGATTGTATCCATATATGTACTGTAGACCGTCAGCGCTCACTTAGAAGTTTGTCAACTTTTACGTGAACCGTACCGTAACAATTAGAAATGGCCTTACCCGTGACATGTTTCCTTCGTCCTATAACTTCAGATCCTTTAAAGGTAGCATGAAAAAGCATTTTGTGGACCGGTATAGTGATCGTATTCATAGATCGTGTCGTCTTTGTGTTCGGTTAAGTTGGCCAGGTCACATGTGCTATATAAAACAAAAAAAAAAAAAAATAGTACTTAATACTTTTCTTAAAACATGCTTTTCATTCCTACGGATCATAAGCCCATATCAAGATAAATGGTTACTATTTGACTTTTTTATCACTAGCGTTACTTTCGAACGTATTTTGCCCATTTTTATCACGGCACACATCCGTTTCAACATCGTATTTCAATAATGTGTAGTCGTTTTTTGTCCGATTCATCAATTGGAAAACAATTACCAGTTTATAAGTTTCAAAGAACCTAACAACATAAATTTCAAGACTAATTGGTTTCAACGCTTGAGTGATGTTATTAAACATGTTACTTACGTGAATATCAAATTATAGTTGCAAGCAACTAATAGGATCAATTCAAAATTGAACTTTGAGGTAAGAGCATTCATTATTTTTTGTTTGGTAATTGTGGTCTGAGTCCGCACGCTGAATTTTAAATCACGACTAAACACAATCATTCAATCTCACTATTGATTAGTTTAGTACTACTGATTAGTTTTCTGAATCAAAATAGTTGGAATATTGTTTTTCTATTAAGTATTAGTATAAATAAATTAGTATGTAAAATTACTGTGAACTAGTAACTAAAGCCGGTAGTACTATTTAAAGTATATATGTCTAGATTTACTCATTTATATTTTATCGTAATTTTTTTTTATAGGTTATTGTAAAATATTTAATCTGGGGGGAAAGGTATTGTTAGCAATGGAGTTTGACAGCCCCATTGCTAGCAATATGCCCTATTAGGTCGACCTCCACGTGGTTCCCCCTGGAAACCATCGTGAACAATTCGTCACGATGGGCCAACTGACCTGCTTCATCCTCACCTATCATTCTTCACTGGTGCTCCGCCAGCGTATCCCGATAGCGCAGGCGGGGTTACCATTCCATTATCACCCATTAAAAAAAAATGTAATCTACCAATTTCACCAAAAGACCTTGTTTATATCGATTCTGATTAAAAAAAGGATAATATGATTTTGAGTAAGAATAGAAGCTGCTTAAGTTGGAACTTGGATATCATACAAAAATTTGACAAAAATGTTTATTTTATCATTGTAGATATGTACTAAAGGTAGTTTTGATTAGTTGTTTCGACGTAAACGAGACATTACGGCGGCATAACGGTACGATACAGGGGATATAACGAGAGCAGGAATTTAGAAATTATGTTCTAAGGGACCTACTTGCAAGTATAATGTTTATTCAGCTGTGTAATAGTTATATCTTAAGAAAGGAAAAGATAGGTATTCGATGAAGAGAGGTATTCTATTAGTGATGAATTGATGAACGCGTTCGTTTACGAGTTCTTTTATATTTCTAATCTAAGCATATTTATATGAGGGCAAGGTTAAAAGTTCTGTCTGACAATAAAAGACTGCGATTTTTAGTAAAAAAATATTTTTATTTTTCTACATAATCTCCCTTGACTTTAAATATTCATTTACGGCCCTCTAAACTTCTTTATCGGACGTAACGTGACATTTTTTCAAGTTTGGGAATAGATAGAAATTGTCAAATCAGGAGAATAGGGGGGATAACCGAGCAAATCGTACGAATTTTATGACGGCACGATATTCAAGTTTATCCACTTCAACGAAAAACATACACGGCGTTTACTGCAAACATTCGTGTAAATAATCTATTTGAGAGAACAAGTTTAAACTTGTCATACGTACTAATGACACATGCACTTAGGCAAAAAAATATAGTTTTTGCTGATCAGATCGTATCAATGTTTCAATGGGGAATCAATAGCAACTGATTTACTTAGTCGAGCCGCAGGATTTTATTTTGGTTAAGTTGTACATTACTTATTTATTTAAACTTTAATGCACAGTCAAATTCTATGTACATTTGGCAGACTTAACACCGGGTGGTATTCTCTACTAGTTAACCATTGGACAAACTGAGAAATAAGTAGGCAGTGTATTATTGAATAGAGGAAAAATAAATCAATACTTGATATATTCATATATTATAAATATATAATTAGACTAATATAAACATACACATAATAAATAAATAAATATACACATATTATAAATACATACATAAATAAATACATAAATTACTATATTAAATCAAACAAACACATAAACACGTAAATATGTCTATGAAATATCTTGTTAAATACAAGATATTCGAATAAGATCGATCGATATATATAAGAATCGATATGTGTGCAATTGAAATCGCTGCTTTTTTGCGGAGCACAATTTGCACTTCTTCTATCCCCCAAGCTTGTGTAGTTTACACAACAATGTTTGTTCGTCTTAAAAATATAATAATGAGAATATCAGTGTCATCGACATATTACTGTTGCTAATTACTATCCATTACTACAGATCTGGAACGTGTAAATGAGCAAACACATTTACTGTGTAAATGTTAATTCATTATATATTTATAAAATAATGAGATTGTAATAAATTGTTGGTCAATGGTTTTGTTTCGGACTTGTGAAGTTGTAGTTTAGAATATATTTACTTATATGTTCTGGCTGACATACATTTCATCCTAGTTCAAGAGCTTTATGTGTAATTCGATCAATTTATGATTTAACAAATATATCGTCATAGTCGTAGAATACTGACGTATCTCACAAAGATTACATATGAAGATCCGTCAGTATTCTACGACTATGACAATATATCCCAAAGAGGGTTGACATCAGGGACGTAAAACTAAAAGCAAATCTTTTTGTTATATGGATAAAAACATATTACACCGACCCCAAATAATAATTGGGATAAGGGTAGGAAGATGATGATTTATTTATTTATAACGTAAAAAATATGAATTAAAATATACCTATTTCTTTGTGGTTTACGTCGAGTTTCCGTATCATTTTGTTTTGAAGTCAACAGCGTCCAAGCGGCAATAGAAGCTGGTAGTTCTGCCTCGCCACGCTTTTGCAATGTTGCGCTCCAAAAGCAGCATGGGTGCGCGGGCGGGGGACGCTGACAGGTCATCGAACTCGCCACGAGCAGAAATAACTGGCGAGGAGCTATCTCTTGTAATTTAAAGCGTCTGTTTTATGATATGTTTAGAATAAAAGCAGACAACAACAATTTATAGAATCAATTGATTTACATTATTTTTTAAAGACGATTCACTTTTTTTTACGTGACTGCTGTAATCATAGTAATTCAGTTATTTAGGATTTAAGTTTGAATGTTCTCTATAAATATATTTAAATTTATCAAATATAATATTTTTTAAAAGATTTGCAATTTGGCCGTCGTTTATATATTTATTGTAACCACGACACCTATTATTACGACGTGGAATAAGACTTATTGTTAGTGGAGCTTGATTGTATGCTGTGTCATTATTATGAAATTAATAAAAGTAAACACATATTTACGTAAAATGTATTTATGGGACAATACCTGAGTTAAAAAACGCAAATTATAATATTATTCATTTCGAATAACTCACCAAGACAGGGTTAAAGGACATCTTTCACTGAAGACCTCGGGAAAATTAAGCATAGCTAAGAATTGAATAAAACAAATTTTGTAACTCCGGGTGAATAATGATAATGTTTGTCGGGCTTTGATAATTGGATTCGTAAAATAATACACGCCAATTGCGTAAGCTCTTGTTTTTTTTAAGTTGTTTAAATATAAAAAGGTGGTAAATAAAAAACATCTATAAACAAACAATCAATAAAAATCAGGTATGTAGGTATTATTTAGCTGTAATGACGTAGTATAAAGTTCTAATTACAATTTAATTATGTATGTACAATATTGTAATTATTTATTTAGGCTTTATTTATTTATTACTGACGGAAGATATCGCGTAGTACACAAAAAATACATCCGAATTGAGATCATTCTCTTTTCGATGACAGTAGAAAAAATACGATGAGTTTATATAAACGAGAAAAACTGCAAGTGCTTTAGAAAATGTCCTTTACGTGTCTGATATTTTACTTGTAAATTACGTATGAACAACAAGTTGCCAACCAGTATTCAGCCTGACAATAGAATTGAAGGATCTTTACGAGTATCGTAATGTTGATAGAATGGAACGAAACTCTATACACCTGTATATATACCTCGCTGTCATCACTGTTATCTCAATTGCACTAAATATAGTATTTTTGAAAAAGTCTATAGTATGGGCAGATAGTAAATTCATGGTTTCGTCTTCAGGTTTTTTAAACTTTAAAGTAAAAAAAAAAAATGCTCTTTTTTGATGAAATGATCATCCATTAAAATTGAAATTTAATAAACAGAAGCAAATGAAACATTATAGACTCATACTTTTGCTATTGTATTAGTTACCTTTAAAATTTTGCCGTAATCTGCCATTACGGGTTATTTTATGCTACTAGAGTTCAAAAATTACACGCTATCGCGGTTTGTCAAATACGTAACTACTACAGTTACGTATTTGCTTATAATTATTTTTCACCAATTTATGATGTTATACTATCGAGAACTTCGGTTTAATATATCTTCTAAAATATTTTGTTTTTAAAGTATATCTTTATTTCATAGTCTGTTTGTATCTCAGAGATAAAGTAATACAATCCATACAGGTGGCCAATGAATGCATTAGCATAGTACAATGAAACGGTACTTTAGTGAGGTTGTCAGACGCTTTGTCTGCTGTAGTTACAGATTGTTTCCATAGAATTTCTATCAAAGGTTCAGTATTTTGAAATTAAAATAATTGAAGTCGGTTTATTTGTAGAACACCGTCTTAAATTATATTTAATTATGTTTAATTTTTACGAAATTTCACTCTTATTTTTTTATTGACATTAAAATGCATTTGAATTAATTTATACAAATGGAAATAACTATATTTTTTTTATATATATATATATATATATATATATATATATATATATATATATATATATATATATATATATATATATATATATATATATATATATATATATATATATATAAAATTCTCGTGTCGCGGTGTTTGTTACCAAACTACTCCGAAACGGCTTTACCGATTTTTATGAAATTTTGTGTGCATATTGGATAGGTCTGAGAATCGGCCAACATTTATTTTTTATACCCCTCAATGATAAGGGTGAAATATTTTTTTTTTATTTTTCGACAAATTTTTTTATTTTACTATGATTTAGCATTAAAAATAAATACATACAACTTCAAATATTCACGCTTTTACAATCGACTCCTGTTTTTTAATCGCGATTTTTATATTCCGCAATAGGGTTGCAAGATGGCGATCGAATATAATAATTGTAATATGATAAATTTTCATGTATAGTTCTCGAAATAATGTATATGGTAAAACAACGTTTGTTGTAAAACAGGTTGTATCCCGCGGCTTCACTCATATCTTAAGTGCTAAGGTAGGATATAAACCTATCTGTACATAACATTTTTTTCAAATTCGTTTAGTAGTTTTTACATGAAAGAGAAACAAATATCGATTAATCCATCCATCGTTACAAACTTTCGCATTTATAATATTATTTATTATTAATTTTCATTTTGAAAGAAATACTATTAACCGATGGATGACGAATTATTCATGAAAAAATTTAAATTATTTAAAAGAAAAACGACAGTGATTACGATTTATGACTGTGTTTAAGTGTTTATGTCTAAATAAAGAAGAGAAACAAGAACACGTGTAATATGTCGCAAGCGAGGTGATATTCGGTCGCTCCGTTTCTGACCCTTTGACCGGACATTTGGTAGCAATATACAAAAGTTACTTGAGTGCTCACCACATCATGCTATCGTGTCTTGATATTGTGAACCTACTGCGCAATTAAACTATCACATACCAAAAAAGTGCCAAATGTGAGCAAATAGTTAGTAGCTCTTTCTCGGCCTAGCTTTTATCGATGTTCTCGCGCGTCCATAATTATACCATCCATAATATATTCTTAAGATAATGGCTTTATATTTTTGAGTTTATAATCTTAGTTCAGCGTTTTTCTATTAAAGTTCGCGAACCCCTAGGGAAGGCCGCGCTGAAAGTAATACGTGTAGAATTATGTTCATTAATTAGATTTATGTATGAAATGTTGGTTAAAAATATAAGGATATATATGTAATTTGTATTTATTTATTTAACAAAATAATTATTTATTTAATAATAACAACAATAATAAATTACAACAATGGAAAGCCTTAATCTGTTATATAATTAGTTATGATTTATATATTTATTAATTTAATCTATACTATGTATGGTTATTTATAAATGTATTGTATGTGATTTATGTGTGTATATTTTTTGTAAGTATATTATTCTATATGTTTGTTTGTTTATTTATTATAAATTGTTGTCTTTTAAGATATTTATTTAATTTACATTTTTTTTTAATTTGGGCACCGCCATTTGCTGTCTAGCGTGGCTGTTGACTGGTAGAGAATGCCATCGGGTGTTAAATCCGCCCTGTAGACATTTTCCAATGTGTGCAAAAGATTAAATAAAATAAGTACTTAAGAATAAGGAAAATTAGGAAGTAAAGACACTTTCACAAATTCAGTAATAATACGATTATTATGACTACGATTGTAATATAGAGTAGTCCCTGGATATTTAGAGAGTCCAATGAACAGTTGCCTGCGATTGGTAAGTTGCTAGTCGGGGCGAAATCATCTCTGAAAATACGGGCCATAGTCATCCACGCCTATGTCCCGTCGTTACATTTCTTTTGGATAAGAAATTATTAGATTTATAATTAATATAATTTAATTATAAATATTGAAATAGATTTGTGGTGTATAGATTAAGAATATATCAGAGAAAGTCTGAAAGTAGTCATTGTTTGTCTTGGTCTGGATTCATTTATTTTCTATCAATTATATCTAAGAAAGATCTTATTGCAAATAGAAATGAATGGAAGTGAACAAACATGTTATATGTAAATATAATTATTCCTAATAGATTAGATAAATAGAGACAAAATTTGTAAAAAAAAATTGTATATGTAGTATACACAATTAGTTGTAAAGCAGTTTTACAATTTTTCCGATGGAACGGGAAATATGTATATTATGCGCTGGAGAATTGATGAAACTGGCGTTACGAAGAATATGAAATTATATTTTTAGGCATGGGAAAATATTATTTATTTATAAAAATATCAAAAATCTTACAAACCTATTTGTAGGTATAATTGATTAAAATTCAGTAATATTATAGTATTATAATAATTTGTAGTGTGTCCCATATAAATGGGAATCTAAGGCTCGTTTTATTCGCTTTGATGATCTATAAATATTTTATAAATAAAATACGGTATAGATACTGGATGAATTTTCTATTCTAACCTTGAATATAGCTCTTTACTGTCAAATCTGAAACAGAAATCAATGAACATATATAAAATGTAAAAACAAATTATTATTAAAATAAAAAAAAAACTCGAAACCATCTATATTTAACTAATAAAGTATGAACCTGCAAATTGTTTTCATCTATTCAAATTCCTATTTCTAGAGCGTGTATAAATTCAAATACGCAATACATAAATCGATCCATCCGTGCTAACTGGCAACCAACCGATGATCTACACTCACCATACAGCTCTGTTTGCCAGTCGCCTTGGGTTATGTTATACGTAGGTAGGTAGTGGCGCCCGATGAGAGTTGGCAACGTCGCACATTCGTGTTTTGTGTACGGGTCGGTTGGAGCGGAGTGATTCGTATGTACCTACGTGCCTCCTACTAGATAATTTATTGTGTATATATAGCCATCTACCAACGCGCACTCAGCGTTGTTGCTTACTCGTTCGTTGTACGGTTTTTATATTATTATCTTTATATAAAATGCTATAGATAAGATAGCTGTCAATTTATTTTAATGATTTTTACATCTACTTAATTTATGAAACATTTTAAAGTATTATAATATAAACAACTATATCCACCAATGTGTGGGCATATTTTGTAATTCTTTTAGATGTATTGGATTTAAGTACCTATACCTTAGTATTTTATCGTTATAAATTTTTTAACTTCATCAAATATGTAAAATAATATTTGAAATATTCTCTTTTTATGTATATTATCGAATGGTGGGAAACTATCATAAAATGAAGGGTTAGTCTTCAGTATATTTTTATTATTTATTTTTATGGTTTATCTCCAGTATATTTAAATTAAAAAAGAAGAACTTAATGTGATTTTGACGATACAAATGGTTGATTAAAACTTCGAAGTTTATTCCTGTCTTGGTTTACTTATTATTTATTATCAAAATTTGTCTGTTTTTTTAATCCCCCTTTCATAGATAGTTGAAGTTATTAGAATAATTCAGGAACAAAAAAAAAAAGAATGTTTTATTTTTTTTTTAATACAAAACATTTAATTATGTAATTCACTTTTATTTATTATATCAGCCGTTTATTGTTTACTGCTGAACACAGACCTCCCCCATAAGGGAGGGGGAGGTGTTGCCAATTGTTGCCACATTTGGCAATTGCCAAATTAGGCTTTGATGATGTTGTAAGAGGGAAGCTGTTGCCTATTCCTCGACCATGAATTTCCTTAGATGCTTCTTACGATACCCACGAGACAGGGGTGGCTCATTCTACGTCGCGACCACATGACTGACTTCATAGAAATTAATTATAACTGTATTAATACTAATGTCCAAATTGACAGTAAAATTGTCAATTAATAGCTGCCCTAGAATAAAGAGAATTTCTATGATTGCTGGTAAACTGTTTGAAACATAAGTATTTACTTAACCAGTAAGGCCGGTCGTTCGAAATTGAGGTGCGGGCGAATGACGGGTGCTCTGGAGAGTGGTGAGACGAGAGGGCCGCGAACTAAATTGTGGCTCGCAGTTCAGAAAGATATTTGTAGCGCCGTTGCCATACTTTAAACTTACTAATCATATTAATATTATAAATATATATTAATTAGGTTAAGATGATATTAAAAAAGTATAAAGTGGGACCAAAGGGGTATTTTTAGGAGTTTTTAGTTTTTTGAAAATAATTAAAAATTATTAAAGGAAATTAAACCTATTAAAAGAAGACATTGTGGCTGACTAATATTTTGGTATTATAAATTTCATCATTCTAGGCGAAACATCGACCAATATATAATAATTTCAAGATAAGGTACTTTTACGCTATTTAAAGTTCGAGTAACAAAAACATCCCCATATGAATTTTCTCCACTTAACGTTATTTTAAAAGTACCATCTCGAAAAGTATTGGGAACTTCGGTATTGGAATCTCTAGTAGGGTAGGGCGGGGCTAGAAGTCCGGCGGGTAAGAAATCCCAACATACGTATCTCATTATAGAAGCACACTAGAAACAAAAGATCTACGTAATTTGGAGCGGGGAGAGGGGCGAGTACAAAGCCGAGAGTTGCCAGTCGTAACGAAATGCACATGTGAGTAACACGATTAACGAAATTTTTTGTCACTCAAAAGTGAAAATATCTTGTTTTTGTTTTTTTCCTACATCGGCATTGAAATTCGATAAATTGTTAAGGTAAGCTTGTATTACACTGTTTATTCTATATATAAATAATGCATGCTAACAATATTTTCTAGATATTAACAGTCTTTGTTTTATAACCACGAAAATCACTGAAGGTAGGTACGGGGCAAGAAGTACATCGATGGGACTTTTTGTTTATTTCAATAAACCATGTTTTATTTCAATAAACATACTTAATAATATTGCTTTTTTGTTGTTTTAGAATGCATCATTACAAGAAAAAGACAGAGGCACTATGCCACTAGATATAATGAAGAAGGCTGCAAATGAGGTAATTAATGGTGAGAAAAAACTGTGTCAAGCTGCAAGAGACCACAATATCTGTAGGAATTCCCTTAAAAGGTTTATTGCGCGATACAAGAAGGAACCAAATAATGTAACTTTTGGATACCTTCCTACACGTAAAATTTTTACTGAGGATCAAGAGAAGAGTTTAAGCGATTATCTACTTATGGTTGCTCAAATGTTTTATGGCATGGGTCCTAAAGATGTACGTTGCTTAGCATACGATTGTGCTATTAAATTCGCAATTACTGTACCTGATTCTTGGTAAAATAATAAAATGGCAGGAAAAGACTGGATGACAGCTTTTTTTAAAAAGGAACCCTTCTTTATCTATCCGAAAACCCAAGGCTACAAGTATCAGTAGATCGACTTCGTTCAATCGTTCAAATGTTCATGATTTTTTTAATAAGCTGGCTCAAGTAATGGACAAATATACATTTGCAGCTTCTTCTGTTTGGAATGTAGATGAAACTGGAGTTTCGACTGTGTTAAAGCCTCCTAAAATTTGTTGCTGCGAAAGGAAAACGAAACGTTGGCTCTGTTACATCTGGAGAAAGGGACACTAATGTCACCGTTATAGTAGCAATCTCGGCTACAGGTTCTCATACCCCTCCGATGTTTATTTTTCCAAGGAAAAATTATCACCATCACTTCGTTCGTGATGGTCCACCGGACTGTATTGGAAAGGCAAATCCAAGTGGGTGGGTCACAGACGAGGAATTTTACTGTTTTATTCAGCATGTTATCCACCATGTAAGGCCTTCAAAAGACACTCCGATTCTTCTCCTACTAGATAACCATTCATCACATTTATGTGTCAAGACCCTTGATTTGGCTAAACAAAACGGGATAGTTATGCTATCTTTCTCTCCCCACTGTACACACAAATTACAGCCTCTGGATGTGTCTGTATTTGGTTCATTCAAGATTCATTTGCCTAGAGCTCAAGATTCATGGATGAAAAATAATGCAGGAAAAACTATGACAATATACGATATCCCATCGCTGGTCCGTACAGCATTACCTATCGCTCTCTCGCCAGTTAACATTATCAAGGGATTTAAGGCGTCAGGTATAATTCCATTTAACCGCGATATATTTACAGATGTAGACTATGTGCCAAGCAATGTAACAGATCGTATCAGTGCTTTTGATAACACCGAAAATATACCACCAGTAAATGTAATAACTGAGTCTGAGCAAACTCAAATAAATTTATTAAATATTATGCAACAATCAAGAGATATATCTCTCCAACCTTGCACATCGAAAGAAGTATTATCCCCTGAATCCGTTCTACCTGTGGCCAAAGCAGGACTCCGAAAAACCTCAAATAACAGAAAACGACACAAAGCAACAATATTAACAGACTCTCCTGAAAAAAATGAGTTAGCAAAAGAACAAGAGAAGTCTAAAAAAAAGAAAAAATAAGGCAAATAAAGAAAATAAGAAAAAGAATGTAGTAAAAAAGAAAGTTTTGAGAGAAATGAGTCCTTCGTGTTCCTCTGATGAAGAATATTTTTGTATTATATGCTGTGAATCTTATACAAAAAGCAAGTCAGGAGAGCAATGGATCCAATGCACAATCTGCAAAGATTGGGCACATGAACGATGTGTATGTATTGGTTCAAATTTAAATTTTATTCGTGTTAATTGCAATAGTAATGAAGATTAAAAAGATTTTAAGTAGTTGATTATAATTTAAGACATTTAGAATCATAGATATTATAATAAAAGATTAGCTTTTTTATTTGTTTGAACAGAATAATTTAAGTTATGTTTACATTGATTGTTTTTCTAAGTTTATATTATTTGATAATATTATTAAGATTATCTTGATTATAACTTAAAATTTTTAATTTTAAATAAAAGATTGATTTTCAAATAATCTTATTTCATTTACCCTAATTGATCAATCTACTTAGCCATTAAGACGAATGGACTTTTTACCCCGTAGGGGGGGCAAAAAGTACAAAATTCCATCTTGCCTTTAACTAAAAATTTTCAATAAATCAAATAAATAGTCACGCTTTTTGTTATTTAAGTGTAAAGCTAATTTGTATAAGGTTTTTGCAACTGGTTTTGTTGACTGTAAGTACTCTATTTTACAATCTATGTATCTGGTAGTGAAAATTGGGACTTCTAGCCCCGCCTTACCCTACTGTAGAGTTACGGAGTCATTTGAAGATAGGATCAAACTAGCATCCAAAAAGCTCGATGGTACTAAATAGAGCAAAACAGTACTTACAACTCTCGAGACATAGACTATTACTCTACCTATCAACCCTCACTGGTACCCCATCAGCATATACCGTTACCGCAGCTGGGGTTACCATTTCAACATTATCCATTAAAAAAAGACCAGCGTGGTCTATTGACGCCATTCAAAGACGGACTATGAAAATAGTCGACATTCTTAAGTTCACAGGTGGTATCGAAGTCTTAAGTCTTAGGCAAAACTTTGCCTCACTTGTATGTTCTACTGCGTGTAGATTGTGTTGTGAGAATTTTTTTGAAGTGATGGATACAGCGGCCTTTTTATATTGCACCGCTCACCATCGATAGGGAATTTACCATTTTTACCATTTATTTAAGCCTAAATGGTACGGTAAACAGTGCGGTTTAATGGGAGTTTCCTCTCAAGAATGCTCAGGACATGGAATGATTACCATGCTGAGTTTTTCTTACAAACTACAGTATGGGGTTTTTCAAAAAGGGTATATTAAGGTTTCTTTGGGGTCAACGACGCCGATGTGACGCCCCTAGTGTTACAAGCGGTGCCATAGGTTACTGTTCAGAATAAACCTTTTTATATAAGTTGACAATTATAGTTTTTTTTTTTTTTATAAAAAAGGACGCTACCCGACGATATTGTCATTTAAATTTAATAAATATAATAAATAATAATATGTAATAATAGAAGAACCAGTATATTTATAAATGTTACAGTGACAATTACCATCAGATGGACAGCTATATGCTTCTTTGTATTAAATTTGTAAAAAAAAACATAATATTGTTGTTTCTAAATGAATTTAAAAAGTTAAACACTGAAGCAAAAACTTTCAACTTTCTAGTACCGTTATTTCAAAATTCTGTAATAAATACTGTGTATTAAGACAGTATAATTAATATTTGTTTTAATTTATTGCAATTTTTTTCATGTTATAATATCAATACTTAAAATAACTTAAAATACTTAAACAACTATATTTTTTGGTCCGCTAAATGGTGTGTATATAACAAATTAACAACATGTTATTATAATAGTTAATTCAAGTTTTGTTACTTTATTAAAAATAATTTCAAAATTTACGGATTTCAAAAACATCATTTATGAAATGTTTCCATTTTTGGATACACAAAATTAAATCAAGTTTTATTGAAAAGATAGTTATGGTACTAATTAAGATAGTTATAATTCTATTCGTCAGTACAATTATAAGAAATTGATTATACAAAAAAGCTTTAAGTTTGCTTGAATAGAAAATATTATTGTTAACCGTTCGTATAATAAGATGTTACAAATTGAAATTAAACGTCCGGCAACGGTTGTTAATGATGGTATGTAAATAATGAACACAAGAGGATAATGAATGTGGAGATCACTGACCTGAAACTTTGTAGTTGGCAGGATTCGGTTCTGGCTTTAGGCTTCCCAGAACTTCGGGCTCATTCAAACTTACCCTCAGATCCGGGTTACCTATCCACCGCCTTGAACCGACCAGCAGTGTAACGACCTCCACTCAATCAGCCTCTTGGTTATGTGTTATATAATTAAAAGCGATACGAAACAATATATATTAATTTGTACGATATTCGCGGCAATATATGCGCGCGGGCGATAAGATTCAAAAACGAGAACGACTACAACGAGCGCGCGTTCTACCGACACATTCGATAACAATAGACAAGACTTTTTTTCTTTTTTACGATATTGTTGCTAGGCAAAATTTATTAAACTACAATTCGTAACAATACAGAAGTATTCGTTAATAAAATATAGGAATTATTGTATTTTTTTTTTTTGTTCAAATAAAATATGCCGATACATTGTGTTTAAAAAAATAAAGATTTTAATATTATAATTTTTGGTAAGGATGAGATATTAATACATTCCAAATAAAAAGTTGCCGAAAGTTACAGAGTCAAAATATATAACGCTTTTTATTCATTTTCACTTAGTGTCCGCCATCTTGAATAATATGCATCATGTGAGCGTAATTACTACATTCTAAATTTAAAAATGTCTATTACGGATATGGCGTGCTATAATGGAATGCGTTGATAATTTTTTTTCGCACTATTATATTTTAAACTCGTTTTCTGAATTTCTATTTACAATTTATATTAAAGTTATTGATTGGATTTGTTATAATCCGTATAAAATTTGTCTAATTCGTAAATTTAGTTAATATGTTTACAACGACTTGTTTATGTTTTGATATGATAAATACTTAGGATAAATAGTGTAGTAACATTGCACAAAAACGGTCATATATTTTTTTGTAACGTTTATTATTTAGTACGGTTTTAATATTTACGAAGTTTTAAAAAGATATTAATCTTTATCAAATGAGTTACAACTTAACAAGCAGTAATATAGTTTAAAGTTATTACCATAGCAAATTATCTTATTTGGATGTTGATTTAAAGAAATTATTTGAGCGCTTTCACAACGCACAACGCACAGCATGTATAATTTGTAATAAAGTTTTTTATAACAAACTTTGTTTATTGATCTTTCCATTTACTCTATAAGCAAATTTGTATTATTTCAATATATGAAGAAAGTTATAAAAATTTTAAACAATCAACCAATCTTTAAGCTATTCCCCTATTTGGGGTCAGCTCTCCTCAGTTTGGCGCCATTCGCAGGTGCTCGGTGGACGTACTCTACCTCTTTTGCCTTTGAAAATGGCCATCAAAGAAATAAAAAAATGAGGGTTGTATCGAAAGCCTATATGTTTTTACATGCATAATTTGGTTAGGTTTTATATAGAATTGTTAAAATGTAAAATTGCAAAACGTATAGAATTCTTTCAGCTACCATTTTACCTATCAAGATTTTTAAATCTGTTGCAGTTTTAACATATTACGTCAAACATATTTTTTTTATTTATAAGTTCCTGAAACCGAGCTTTTAACCATCCAGACTTTTTTTTCAAAAGTCATTTTTCTTAACTCAATACCAATAAACAACCATACCGAGTTTCAGGCTTACAGCAATTTGTATTTTTATGACGATATTTAGTTTAGTTGGGTAATAAAAGTTACTTTTTTCAATAAAATAGGGAAACTACTGAGTAATCAATACCACCGAGTCTGTTAAGGTATATGATACTTTATGTATATAAAAATGTACCTGATAAAGTCAGTATTAATTCAACATAACATAATGATTTACAAAAAATAATAAAAAAAAAAAAAAAAAACTTTCATCATACCACTCTTAAAAATACCATTCATACAATTAAGATCAGCTTGCTGTTGACTCTTTTGGCGTATAGTTCATTTCCATTGTATTAATCAATTTTCATATTGGGAGATTAACTCGATGAAACTTGACAGTTAATCTTAATAAATATAAATACTAAAATAATGTAGTATTAGTTATCTTATTTAAAATCGTTATTTTTGTAATATCATTGACTGTATATTTTAAAATGTGAAACAAAACAAAATTTTACAATCAATCGCAGTACTTAAACTTCAATAGCTCATACGTATATGCAGTATTCGTTCACACATAACGGATGAGCCAGCTTGTCATTGTTATTCAACCATAATTTGGGGAGTCCAATGATTTCGGCCTATTACGCCACCACCTGTATGGTCATTATAGAGAGTATGACTTGTTCCAAGATACCTGATTCCGTAAAAAATATTAATTTACTAAACCTATTACCATTACGTACCTTACGGCACTCGATATACTCATTCATGAAATCAAGGTCAAGGTCTGAAGATTAGATCAATGCAGTGTATTGAATTTTTAATTGTTTATGTTAATTTTAACGCTCCGTAATGGATCTTTTAGGCGGTAAAAGGTTTAAGTCTTTTGTTTTGTCTGTCTAATCAGCTATAAATGTATTTTAGAGATATAAAAATATGCACTGTAGATAGTTTTAAATTAATTAATTTGGCATAAGTCAAATATGGCATTAATTTCAGAGGTAGAATTGAGGTAACTATAATAAATGTAGAAAGATGTCCATGGTACCCCTTATGTTGCCATTCCCAAACACTAAAATGTTATGCACTTGTGAGCGACGTCATTTTATTGCCACACTTACCCGCAACACAAGCTTGCAACCATTACTGATTGAAGTATGAAACAGCAGTGAGATATGAGTATGATCTGTTTAAACTTTTCTTTCTGGTGTCTATTTTTAAATATTTATTTACAAATATTCACATGATCTTCGTATAGTTGAAGTGTAGTGTTATATACTATATATGTCTGTTTTAACATCTATATAGGGCCGCAAAGTACGTTTGGTCGCAGGACGCAGTTAGTATTGCGATCGATGCTAGCCGGCCTCCCATGTTGCAAGGGTGAGGGAATGGTGCGCAGAGCGGCATTGCGCCGAACTTACCTCGATGCCGGGCGGTATGCTCCCCGACAATTCGTATATTATATCCATGTTTGCTCCATTGGTAACGTAACGTTCATAATTATAAATATATAGGTCGATTTGTTTCCATCATTTTTTTTTTTATTTATAGAAATTAAATTTATCAATTTCTTTTATGTCGATTCCAAATTAGGACGATTTCATTACGTTTCTATTTAATAATGATGCCCTTCATGCGTTGCCATCTCTAAGGACTAAGGTGTTATGTCTGTGTACCCTATAATTTCACTGCCATATTCCACTCTTCAAACCGAAACAGACTATGCAAACACAAGAGCCTCACGGAAGAAATACGAACAAGACAGAGGTACCCAAGTAAATAAATTTATATAATCTCAGCTAATTACTGTATGTTCGAAGTTCGAAAAATTAACTATTCAGAACTGATCTAAATTAAATTTGAATTGAATGTACATCTGTGTCAGGTCAAATACTTTACAATCCACCGCTCTCTATATATAATTAAAAACAAGAGAAAAATCTCTTGATAAAATTCGTGTGGGACCAATTCGGACTAAATTCTTACAATTCATTATATCAGCCTTTAACTATCCATTGCTGAACATAAGCTCCCTCCTTTTTGAGAGGTTTTGCCACGCTTAGCAGACGGATTGGCAACTGCAGTTAGACTTTAGAGATGTTATAAAATGGACACTGCTGCCCATATCTCGCCCTCTCTTAGTTGCCTTTTACGACACCCACGGGAAAGAAAGGAATGGCCTATTCTACGCCGGGACCACACTGCTAATGAACGTATGGAGATCGTTCTGACAGGGTTATATTGCTAGTAATGGGGCCGCTAGACTCCCTTACTTACAAACTAACAATATTTTCCCTTAAGCTACGTAAGCATAGTGACAAAAAAATTTTGCAGTATTGTACTCGTTGGTATATTAAAAGAAAGTGGGTGGGGGACAAATTTTTCATTTTTTGTTATCTTCTACAGGAGACTGTTGATTGAAGTTCCATTGAATGACTACAAGTTATTTGAAAAAGTTCACGAAAATGAAGTATGGACAGTTTTCTCAGAATAATGTTTCCGTATTAAATAGGGAAGATTACCCCCTTTTAAATTTTCCTAAACATTTAGAAATGGGTAACCTTCGCTATTTCTTGAATATCATAATTAGCCGTATAGACACTGTCGTTCCATCGACGTAAAAGTAGTAAACAGTACTTTACGCAGCACAGTACACCAAGTATACAATGACGTATATGAGATTGTAATGCCCATGTACTGTGGGGTTTACGTTACCAAGTATCTTAACGTTTTGTTTTATATGATTAGTTATAGAGAACGGATTATTAAAAAAAAAAAACAGAAATATATCAAATTACAATTAATTACAGGCTTCACTTATGCTTACCATACTGCGTAAAGTGAGTTTGGTCGCTAGTTATAAAATAAACATGACGTGTTCGATCAACAAACTGCAAAGCTAGCGTTACTTATCGTTCTTATCAATTAGGTACTGTGTGTGAAACATATTGTACTACGTAGTATTATGTCGTAATAAACGACACAAAATTAAATTATTTGCTCCTTATGTACTATGTAATAAAAATATTTTGTATCCATCAGAGATCGTAACTATGCGATTCAAGCACCGTACTACAGGGAACTTAGGAAAGTAAATAAAATTACTCAATCATATGTAACTTATGATTTTTTTTACTAATTTTATTAGATACGAGGGTCATTTGAAAAGTTCTTAGCCTAACATACTTAATGAAATCACACGATTTTAAATTTATTTTTATTTTTCAACATACTCTCCTCCGAGCTCAAAACACTTTTTCCATCGACCCAGTAAGGCTTCGATACCCGTTTTAAAAAAAAAATCTTCGTCTAACTCCTCAAAATAAGCGTCCACGGCGGCAATGACCACTTCATTTGTAAAAAAATGTTTACCACCTAAAATTTTTTTCAGCTTTGTGAACAGATAAAAGTCGGGCGGTGCTAAATCCGGTGAATATGGGGGATGAGGTAACAATTCGAAGCCACATTGATGGATTTCTGCCATGGATTGCACAGAGGTGTGAACGCGCGCATTGTCCTGATGAAACAAGACTTTTCTTCTCAATAAACCTGGACGTTTTTCTTTGATTTCTTCTCTCAAACGACGCAACAGGTTGCAATAGTAATCTGAGATTATTGTTTCACCCTTTTTTAAATAATCCACGAGAATTATACCCTTTGCATCCCAAAAAACGGATGCCATGACTTTGCCCGCCGATAAAACCACCTTTGCCTTCTTTGGGGTGGGCGATTCTGCTCTTTTCCATTGTTTCGACTGTTCTTTTGTCTCGGGTGTATTGTGGTGAACCCAGGTTTCATCCATGGTTATAAATCTTTTAACAAATTCTATTGGGTCAGCTTCATGTAACTCTAAATAGTCGCGAGAAGTTGTGAGTCGGTTGCGTTTTTGTTCCACTGAAAGCAGTCGCGGTACCCACCGCGCAGACACCTTAGAGAATCCAAGTTCAGTAGTAATTATATGATGTGTTCGCTCAGATGAGATGCCTACAGTCTCAGTTATCTCCTCGACAGTTAATCTTCGATCAGATAAAATTAAATTACAGATTTTTTCTTTGTTTTGATCAGTGGAAGCAATCAAAGGCCGGCCACTGCGGGGCTCATTTTGAATGGTCTCACGACCACGTTTAAACTCTGCCACCCAGTTTTTAACAGTCGCATACGAAGGAGCGGACTCACCCAAAGTAGCAGACATGTCTTCATGTATAGCTTTTGGAGTTAAACCTTTCAAATTCAGGTATTTTATCACTGCACGATGTTCAATTTTATCCATTTTCAAAAATAGCTCTGACTTGACTTATGGTATCACGTGTAAACGAACAATGAGTTACTGTGAATAAACTAAACTGTGCATACTTGTTGCTAAATAATGTAATTACAAAATGAGAGTAGTTATAAAAAAAAACCAATGGCTTTAACCATGTTAGGCTAAGAACTTTTCAAATGACTCGTACTATTTTACAATAAATACACAAATACCACAAAGTTCCATGCCAATCATCTGCCATCATATTTTCCAAGGCATTTTCTTCCACGCACAACCACGCTTTTGAATCACTTGATTTTACATCTATATGGATGTAATATATTAGCGAAACCGGTCACTGAACTTATTGCTTGCAAGTCACAACACCTAGATTTTCTGTAAAAAAAAATACGCTTCATGCACTCACAGGGCACTGTTCATCATCATCTGTTGTTTTAATATTTTTGTCTACGTTTTACTGGTAGATAACGCCATTTGGTGTGAAGTCAGCGAGGTGTATTAAAGTTTAATAAATAAATAAGGACGATATCATCATCATATCAGCCAAATGTCTACTGCTGATCATAAGCCCTCCCCTTATGAGGTTATGCCAGTAGTTGACACACTTGTTATGTGGGTTGACAACCGCAGTTAGATTTTGGTGCCGTTTTAAGAGGGACCCTGCTGCCCATCCCTTGACCATTAAATTTCCTTCTATGCCAGAACCAGATAACTAATACGATATTCAGTAACAAATGCAGTAAAAAACAGTTGGGTTGAAGAAGGATCCATTAGTTTAATCTTGAATCCAATAATTTTGATCTTTGAACTAAATCTTTGACAAGGTTGACATTCAGCTTGATAAATGTGAATGGCGATTTAGGTGTATTAGCAGCTTGGAAATATGCACCTTATATGAATCAGAAGTACAACTTGTATGATCAACGTGATCTGGATGCTTAGTATTGGAAGATTTGTTGAATAAGGTATTGGTTTAGTGATAGAAGACACCTCTGTATGTTTTATAGAGTACTTAGATGTATGAAATTCGGGAGAACAAAATAAATCACTCCATGATCCTTTGGTATTTGTCAAAGTATAGGTTAACCAAAAGGTAATTCTGTTGTCTTCCCTTTGAACAATTCCATAAAATTTTTTGTGTCACGAATTACAACACATATGACAAATATTGGGTGCCACAATCTAATGAAATGGACACTAAACGGCTAACCTTGTAGTGTCCTGCTAATTAGTTATATAGTCAACCGAATTGAAAAAGGTATTAAACTATTTTTATTATTATCTTTATCTTCTTGTTTTTATAAAAATCGATAATTTTGTGTCATTATTTTTTAAAGTATATGAGCATTTAAATCATTACGGTTTATAAATATTTACATTGTAATGACCTTTTTTTTATGCATGCATGTTAATTTATGTAAATATAAAAAGGTGCCATTACGCGATTTGTAGCATTCAGATTAAACTTTAGGGAGAGGTTTAACATTTTCGTTCTGGTAAACTTTCAAATGTCAAGAGACTCGGATAAAATACACGAACCATTACTTTATAGAGTTCAAACACGATTTGAACTCGTTCATTTTGTTGTTCACCTTTAAGAATAGCAGAATATAATACTACTTGTTGACCTTTCTGTGATGATTTCATGAAAAATTCTTTTAATAATGTGATGAACTTGTTAATTGTTATTGTTTATAGAGGAACTAAGCTTATGGGGGAGACTTATGTTCAGTGGAGAGTTAACGACTGATATGATGATGATAGAAACTAGCTGATTCTGTAAACATTTTCCACACTACAGCCACCTACTGGGGAAATTTCTTTTTTTAGGGAAATATGTCTCAAGTTGGAGCAAGCTAAAAATGCACGCTAGGGAGAAAGGGATTGTTAATAATGAAGTCTAAATGCCCCAATTATTGCTAGCACTATACCCTGTCAGATCGACCTCCAGGCGGTTCCCCCTGGAACCCGTCGTGGTTAACCATTGATGAATTCGTCATGATAGGCCAGCTAACTTGCTTCATTCTCACCTTTCATCGCTCACTAGTGCCCCGCCAGTGTATTCCGGTTACTATTTCATTTTCGTCCACCAAAATTTCATTGTCATAGGTTAAACGATTTCGGAGATTAATGTTAATGAATTTCAGGGCATAGTGTTTTAATGTTATAACATTTGAAACATACGTATATTTTAGTCGAGAAAGCTCGACTAGTTTCGGGACCATTCCTATAAAAATAGAATGTCTACTTATGAAACTTCTAACAATAAAATTTTATGATATGTGATTGTTATATAAGGGCATTTATCCACAAAAATGTTGGAGGAAGGGAAAGGAAAATTCTTGTCTCAAGCATATTTTAATTATTAGATGATATTAATAACTACTACTAAGTTTTGTCTATTAATAATGATAATATGTTAAGTATTCTTAGCAGGTTCAGCTCTTTTAATGATATAACATTATAATATTCGAAGAATTTTTTTCTAAATATTTCAAAATACAGTTACCTGGTATTTCCTATTTCCTGAATGACAATTTTTCGATGAATATTTTCTATAATTATTGTTATTTATTCCTTTATAGGTGAAGTTAAACATATGTAAGCGATAATAAAATAAAATAATATTTTTTAGTACTTGTTAATTCTAAAATATCTTAAAGTTATAATTTCAGTTACTATTTAATTGTTTAATTGCATTTACTGAGTTAACCATATTTGCGCAGTTTAGCTTTTTCGAAAATTTAATCTTAACATATTTTTCTTGTAATTTTCTTAATAATAATAATAAGTAAAACACAAAAGTTTCATCGAATACAGTTGATAAAAAATTATTTTGCATTATATCTAAATAATCCTCTGTCACAATCTTTCTTTAAATCGCAAAACAAGAAGAAATTACTGATGCCATTTGTAGTTTAATATTTAATTCATTACTGCCTTTCTTTCACGGGGTTACTGATTCCTATTACTAACAGTCCTTTTTCGGATATTTACTCATATTAGGTGAAATCAGAGCATAGATGTATAAGTATTTATGTAATTATGTATGTAATTGTGTTTATTATTTTGTATTCTTTATTTATCCATTTTAAAAACAATTTTGTAAACAATAAACAACACGATGGTCTGTCCTTGGAAGGAACAGAATCATGCTCGAGAGGTTATTCCGAGAATTTTGTATGCCGATTTCTCGAAACTATGGGGTACTGTATACTCGCTCATTTAAATTGAGTAAATTTTTTTATTACTTTTCTAGAATTCAACAGGTAACTTAGTAATAAAGATTTGAAATGGTAATTATTATATTATATATTATATTACCGGTAGAGTACATGAAATTTATTTGTGTTTGTTTTTAAGTTTCTGTTCCATATAAAGTGTCTTTAATGGTTCGGCTTTGTTCGTCTGTTTGTCACAACGCTTTAGTTTAGTATGAGAATTATTAGGTTGAATGCGTTTCGAATGGGCAGTAGAATTACACAAAAATGACTATTCAAAAATGGTTAAATTTAAGTTTACACTTACAACATGATTGAAAACATTTGTTTCTTCCTTTCTTTAGATATCGTTGGTTCACAAATATAGCAAAAATAATGAAAGAGCACTCAAAATTTTAAAGAGATTCAAGTTCAACTACTAGTCTATGTTGGGTATTATATAAAAGAGATTGATATGTATATTTAAAACCAATTTATTCATTATTTTTATGCTACGCAGTTTTTCTTGACTGAGTGCATTTCGATTGGCAGTAGAGTCATACAAACATGACTATTTAAAAATGGTTAAATTTAAAGTATACTTGGTACTACTGCTACTATTATATTTTTGTAATAACGATTAGATAAATGTAATAATTTCTATATTAATTATAAGATCTATATACATACATCAAAATATTAATGGACATGGACGAGGTTAAACAAATACAATGTTGTTTGAACACGTCTTTAGGATGGGTATGTAAATCGTATTATAATAATGTATTTTTTCATAATAAATCGCTGATTTTCAACTGATTCATATTTTAGATCATAAAAAAAAATGAAGATATTGCATTTCTATGCATAAAAGAACATTATTTTAATTTGATTCAGTTGAGATTAAAATGGACTTATAGGAGGCATTAGTCCATTGTGATTTTATAGGATCGCTATTTAACTTTTTCGCTTTATTGGCTTGCTATAGTTCGTTTATGAATAACACTTTGCTATTACATCTTTCTGATAGGTTTGTAGGGTATTTATTTTTGACGTCGCTATTGATCAGTTATTGCAGAGTTATTAGTTATTTATGATAAAATTTTTCAAAAGAGAAGAAGAGCTTACAAAGGATTGATAGTTTTTATAAATAATCTTGATGAAAACCTCCTTATGTAGTACTCATTAAGAGACACTAAGAAAGAAATTCCTAGTTTCCATAGAAATGGGATGTAATGGGAATTCTATAGTAGTACAGTAGCAGCGAGTAATCGAATAGTAAATATATCTAATACTTTGGTACTAATCTAATGCTTTGGTTATTCCTTGTATAAACATTTTATATATTTTTTTAAATTGTTTACTGCTAAACTTAGCCCTCCCTGTAGACTACCATACTGTTCAATCCTGAGCTATTTGTGTCTATTAATTTCCTTTAACACATTTGAAGCCGTAGATCAATCTAATGGTCGTAGAACTTGTATGGGGTTACAAATCGAGAACGTTTCATTACCCCAGTACTGACCACAACAAGATTGGGAATTTCTGAAACTTGGTTAAATAGTACTTGATAAAAATAAGATTTAACTACTAACTTGTCGACTAATAGATATTTTTTATTCAATTCACAATGACAAAATAATGACGCGCATTTGTTATTTCTATTTGTATTATTAAATTCATTACGGTGTTATTTTCATTATAGAAAAGTACATTATGACGTCTGTGCGTACATCGCACATGCTATTCTTGAGGATTAAAGTCTTATTTCTGTATTCTGTAATTTCAAGGCTTAAATTTTAAAAATAAGATAAGGAATTTAGAAACATGATGATTCATAACTACTCAACTTACGCACTGAAATCGACTGGCAAAAATATGCTTAATTGTTTTGACCACATGATAGCTATAATTATTTATATAACTTTTGTTTTACTCGTGTAACTCGTTACCTTCGAAGTTGACTGATTATTTTCGGATTCAATACGCAGCTCCAAAGTATACGTAAGTAAGCACCATATATGTAATTGTAATCCAGTATTAGTCACTATAATTATTAATAAATAATACATAAATAAAAATTATAATAAGTAACCTTTATTAATATTTTAATGTGATTTTGTTATTTCTTTGGCACCTTAATATCTTAATAATATACAAAGAAATTTGATATTATACATGACATTGTATTTGTTATAAGTACTATATATAAACATGTTGTAGGTTGTTTTCGGTTCATATGTTATAAA
Organism: Galleria mellonella; assembly: GCF_026898425.1. Taxonomy (NCBI): domain Eukaryota; kingdom Metazoa; phylum Arthropoda; class Insecta; order Lepidoptera; family Pyralidae; genus Galleria; species Galleria mellonella. The sequence continues at coordinate 2,306,304 of NW_026442147.1, read as the reverse complement.
AAATAATGTAAATATCTTAATTAATTAAAAATGATGCTTTTGTTCCATTAGAGTTGGTATAGTTAACGGGTGGGGTGATATGGTGGCTGAGATAAGGTAGTGGTGGCGTGGACGTTAGGTGTTGTAACATTATTATGCAACGCGAAAGTTGCTGGCTGGTGACGGGTCCTCGGGGTGAGGGCGAGGGCACCACCCTGTACAGCATACTGCGGCCCCACCCACGTCCCTCGCTCTATCGACCTGCGCGGGCAACCCGGGCCGCCGCGGTCTCGGCGACCGGCACGACCGTGTTGAGCCCCTATCCTCCTACTCTTACCATCACCCAGTCCGTTTTATCCAATTCGACTCCTAGGCGCCGCACTGCCCCCTAGCTTAATACGGAAATAAAAATGCGCCCCACGCGATTTATTCCACCCTGTACTTAAAGAAGTGTATTAGGATTATTTGAATATATCATAATTACTACATCCATCGGATAGTCTTAACATATATGTCCTTAAATATTTAACGTGTATTGATTGATTACTAGTCGACCCGACGTCCTATCTAAATTGCCATAACTTTTTATGACCGTTTTGTGAAATTGTGAAAACTTTTTGGACATGTGTAAACAAAGTAAAGATGTGTTTCTGGATAATCATTTTATAAACATACACTATTAATTCTATTGAATATGAATAATTAATTCACTTTATTGTTACAGTATTAATGATTATCATTTGAAAACAGAATTTCGTAGGTAAATCTGTAAATTTGTTTAAGGTAGAACGTATTCACTTCATGTATTAGTTTTTGTATTAATTATAAGAGAGTATTCCACTTTTCTGCATTTTATCATTATGATAATATGAAATCTTCAAAACTATATAGTCCTTGTAGATTATTTTTATTATAAATTATGAACAAGATTATATAGAAAAATTGTTTACTGATTTTATTACTATTATTATTATGTATATTTAATTTTCATTTAATAGACAATATACTAATGCGCGCAGGTTACATTATTTAATCTTTGCCAATGATTTTGCCATTTTACATTATTTAGTAAATTATGTATCAAGTTTACATTTCGATGTATGTATATTTTCACACCGGTACACTTTTTGGGTAGGAGACTTTGGTAGTGAGACTTCACACCTTTAACGTCTTCTTTCGTCTATTATTCGTCATCATAATTAGTTTTATGCATGTATGTACATAAAAAAAATGACTCATGATCCGAAGATTCTTGTTTTTATGTGCTATGCGATGTGTCGTTTTCGTATAATTGATAATCAATTTAGGTTTATCAGGGTACTTGTATGCTTTTAATTCACTTCCGCATAGATGTGCGTTTCGTTAACGAGTTAAAACGATAAGTTGTTTTACCTGTATATTAGTTTGTGTAATAACAAAGTGAATTGACACGATTGTTTGCTGATGCGAAAATGGCTTATACCATCCATTTTTTAATTTATAAAATATTGCATTGTTATTATTACCCTAGGAAATTTGAATTTCCTTCAATGTTATCTGCAAAATCAATATACATTAATAAAAAAATATTGTAGTATCTGACACATATTTATAGGTTTCGGAATTGTTTTTATTTTTTTTTACTTGAAAGTACTATTTTGTCTATAGTCTGTTTCAATAGAATTTATTATGATAATTTAAACAAACGTATAATTGAACTGATCATAAGATAATTTACTGATGTCCAGTAATTGTACAAATAAAAAACCGATTAGTTGATTTAATGTTTCAATTTGTCACAAATTTCATTTGAGAATACAATGATAATTTCAACAAAATTTAGTTTATTTTTTATTTTTAAATATATATAATTTTTTTTAACAGGATATGTATAAAAAGTTCGGATATTGTAAATACGCGATTCTGCAATTGAATTTATGAAATACCATGCTAATGTCTGAAACGACTTGATCTTCTTTGTTTTAAAGACTTTTATTGAAGATAAAAAAGCGTGAATGCTTGTAATCAAATAAACATGCATTCAGAGCAAAAAAGCAAGTAAAATACTTTTAAAAATGAAATTGAATTTTGTATTAATCAATAACTCGACAAACCTAATAGTAGAGGTTTTCTTTTTTTTTTTCTCATATTAGAACTAAAATAAAAACATCAGGAGTACCTAACAAAGTGAAAAAGCCACGTCTTAAATTACTAACCACAGATATTTCTACTCGTACATTTCAGCTCTTAAAACTACCTATTTAATTACAGAACAACGTATCCAAATAGCAAAAGTATATTTACATTATTTATAGAAGTTGGTCAAATTGTAGATTTTACTTGGTCTTAATACTTAAACCAGTATCCTCCACCAGTAACCAGATACCTCAGCTATTCCATTTCCGACATTGCTAATGATCCCAAATCCAAAAGTTTTGTTTTATTAATCGAACCACGAAAGAAAACTGTAAAACGCAACAAAAATATTGCATTATAACGTATCTGGGATACGTCTTAGAATACAATGTACATTGTACTATGTAACGGTATGACGGCCCGGCATACTTCAGACTCTTGAGTGCAACGGTACTGCACCGCCGTCGATACCTTTTCAAACGCCGCTAAGAAGTCCAATGAATGTTATTTTGTGCTTTAAAATCATCATCAACAATAGTTAATTAAATGTATTTTTTTCTGTAATATGTAGATTTACGTAATAGGTATCTATGTAATAATAATTACTTGAAACAAAATTATTTGAAAATTAAATAATTGCACCACAAAGTTATCGATGGCGGCAAAGTTATGGACGGATCATCAATATCATTTTAATTGGCATTGAATGACATAAGAAGGTTGCTAACAACTATTAAACATGGTATTTCTTAGTAGTGATGTTTTCGTTTAGATATCCATACTCACGCTCACACTCGAGCAATTTATAAAGATTATACATCAATTTCTTATAATTCCTTTACAGTTTAAATGATGTACGTAGTAAATTACAGCTAGAAGTAATCATAATTCTACTGTTGACTTTTTAAATTTCCCTTTTTGATTGTGACATACATGGCTATATATGTATGTGACTTAACAACCGTAAAAAAATCAACCAAATGATTTTTTGTACCAGGTTTTTTATAGAATTAATTAAGAACATAAAGGTGAATATGTCGCACTTTTTGATATGCATGCATGCATATGCACTATGCTATGCATAGATGGAACTATTATTTGCGTGCTACAAGTAATAGTAATCAAGTGTAAATATAAGTTATGTTAGTATGCACTAATCACCTTCTAACACCTCCATCCATTCATAGAATAGTTTTTTTATTAATATATCAGCTATTAACTGTCCACTTCTGAATTTATTAATTTGTTCCCATGAGGGTAGTTTTGCCAGTAGTTGGCAGTTGGTTGGCAATCGCAGTTCAGTTCTGGTGCTTTAAGAAGGACGTTGCTACCAATTGACCATTGAGCTCCCTTACTCACCTTTTACGACATCCACAGGAATAAAAGGAGTGGTCCATTTTATAATGAATCCCAATAGAAGGTGTTACATGTGTTATGTAGTTAGTTACTTGATACTTTTAATTATCGTTAGTTTATACTTATCAACAAGCCTTTAGATATGTCACTGAATTGTTAGTTACAGCTTAAACAGGCAAATACAACAATTAATATGTTGGGGAAAAAAGTAAAATTAATGAGGTTAATATCTTGTTTAGTGAATTGGTAAAAGTTATCTATATGCTTTTCAACTTATGAATTATCTCGATGATTGACTTAACATCATATGTAACCTATGAATTTCAAAACGAGCAAAATAAATACAGCTTAGTCATGCTGTATTAAAAAAAATATATTTTACTTAAAAAGAAAACTCAAAAAAAAAAATACATGTGACAAGACAGAACATTAAAAAAATAAATTCTAAACAATGTAAATCTTTATACTGAAATAGAAATATATCCACATTTTTTATATTCCACCAATTGATTATATGTTGGTGGAATATCACAAATTGTATGACGATGTCAGTATCATTATAAAATGTGTCACCACAAGCCTTAAAAATAAAATTAATAAGTTAAAATCCTCGTTTCATTCTTTAAGTATATAATATCATGCTCGTATTTCTTAAACAAAAAATATATTTTGACTATAATTTGAGCTGGATTAATTGGTTTGTAAATACGAGTACAATATTAATAGATGTGAATCCGGTACTCAGCTAAACGAGCGATATCAGCGATTCAAGTAAGTATGTAAAGGTTTGGTGGGTATTGAAAATGATATAAAAGAAAAAAGACCATAGCTTTTTTCAGATAAGATTGGCTATAGTTTTGATTGTGTGTTAAGAATGAATCTCAAAGGAGAAATTATTACTGTATGCAACATACCACCAAATAATAAAATTAGCAGTTATTAAGTCGGTAATCGTACCATTATTGTGTTAATAATAAATAGGCAATAGTCGTCATCAAGTAAGAATGATGAGGGAATTGAATTATTATTAAAACTATTATCAAAAAAATATTTTATGTTCTTTTCCATCTGTATATTGCCAGTTATAAAAAACTAAGTTAAAAGTTTTTAATTGGATTGAACTTTGATTTACGCGATTACTCGGAACTTTTTTTTTTACATTTGTTTCTCTAATTGAGAGTTTTCTCTTGTGTTGGTATATTTCTAATTTTGTGACGATCAAAGCTGCTGTTTTTTTTTTCAGGAATCTCAATTCGCAAAATGTAAGCACCATAAGAAATACAAAAGCTTAAGTTCTCGCCATAGTTTTGGTTTTGGTTCTTTTTTTGCTGAAATCAAAGCTGCACCGAAATTAGAAAAATCCAACAGGAACTGGCCATAACCGAAACACTATAATTATCTTATAGTGTTTTATAATCTTTATTATTGTAACTAGAAATTCTATAATTTGAGCTATAAGTGTGCCTAGGAACTGCATAACTAAGTTTATTAGTAAAATTATTTTGATTTTTCAAAAATTGTTCGTCGTTTCTACAAGGTACCGACTTCATAAAGAAGGTTTTCTATTCGGTTGTATTTTTTATGTTTGTTACTTCATAAGTTCATCGTTTATAAACTGGTTTAGAAAATGCTTCTATTTATTTTATCTGAAAGGATATTTTTTTCCATAGAAATTTTTATTAAAATCGTTTTAGTAGTTTAGTTTAACATCAAAATAACTGGTTTTGAGTGAAATTTTCAATTAGATTTTTTTTTGTGGATTAAAGTTTTAATTTATTTACGTGTAGTTACGGACATAAAAGTAACCAAAATAATTTCTGTAACAACAAATTACTTAGTAAATTTATTTTATTCTCTTTTTCTGATAAGTCGTTAAATTTCATAATATAATCGTTTCTCAAATTTATTAAATATTATACTGAAACTAACAAGACATTTACTCGTAACAATTTTTCTTTAATAGATTGCATAATAAGGCTGGAATATGAATATCTAAATGAAAACGATATGATCGGGTAATCGCAAACACCACATCTTAGATATAAATAAATAACGATTTTCATTATGACATGCCCCAATACATAATCATTGATGTTTCATTTTATGTAATGATTTTGTATGTGCCAGAGAACAAAGTAAAGTTGTGAAAAATGTGTTAAATTCAAAATTACCCTACAATAAGTTTTATTTTTTAATTTTTTACTAATATTATAGATGTGAAAGCGTGTTTGTTTGTTACCTTATAGCGCCTTAACGGTTTAACCAATCACTATGAAATTTGGTATACACAACAACATTACCTAACATTTCATGTTAGGTAGGTAAACCTGATGTAAGTAGGCCTGTACTTACTTACATCCACAGCTAACTATTTATACACAATACGGAGACATTTTTATTTCTTGCATTAGATTTTAGCCGCTATTTCATACGCTTGTATTTCGGAAGTAGAAAAACCAATGAAATAGACTGTTTCCAGATGGGGTATCAAGGTAAATCATACACCAGATTTTTAATTAGACCTCCAGAAACAACTGTGAAAACAACAAACAAAGTTTCTAAAAATATTCTTTTGGTGTCTATTAATTCTGTTAAGAAATTAAAAAAAGATAATGAAGGATACATACATTGTCTGTTTTTTATTTCTCCCCTATACAAAACACCGTCTAGTTATAATGTTATTATAGTAGTAATATAAAATGTTGCATTCCTGATTATAATCCTCTATTTGGATTTTAGAAGCGCAAAATGTACTTATACCGCTCCAAAATTATATTACTCATGTATCTATGCATATAATTTGTTATACTTTCTGAGAATGAAATACGAGAAATGCCTACCTGCCTATAGTTAAGTTCAGATACAATAAGCAAACTTAAATTCTGCACCGGGCAGGATATTATAACGCACGAAGTAGCTATTCAGAAAGTAGACTGACGTCACCCACCGAGCCGGTATTTCCCTCCCCCTCATACCCTACCACCCAGCCTCGCCTCTGAACGCCGCTGACTGCCACTGGTACCTCGAACACACAGACGCAGTCGTTGAGTTTCACACGGAAACGGGTACAGCGAGCGCGGCCATGTTGTAAGAGTAAATGTGGCAACGTCGCACCAGACATCGACCGATTTAATCACTCTTTGGTACCGTTGATTAAATTTCTTGATGTAGCCTATCTAAGCTTCGAGTAATATTTTATTGCAACCTGATAATATACTTTACAACGAATTTACTTTAGTCTCCTCCTAGATATCGATATTGCTTTATCCATGTAGTATTCTATTAGGTTTTACTTTTATTTATTCTATAATATAATCAAATTGTAGGTAGTTATGATAATACCTTGTAATCACAAATTATAATGTGACAAAATACGATTAAATTGGCATGATGTATTTATGTATGTATCATATAGGAAATACTAGGTGTATTTCTTGTCAATATTGTAGCTATAAAATGTGTTAATAATAAACGTCTACCTAAACAGTTCACCTACCGAATACCGCGAATCGTTTGACGAAATTTCCTATGGCTACAACATCACAAATGTAGATCTATATACATAAAAGCGTAGGTAGGTAAAACGAGTCTGACAAAGCGGCAACAACGCTTTACCGGGCGTGTGACCAACGCGGCAACTGCGCATTTTTTGTAGTCTTGCTCGCTCTGGCGAGTCATGTTGACGCGCGCTTCTTGTTCGGTTATACGTGTTTGAGTACTTTTTTACGTAAAAAGAATATTATGATTTAAAATAATAAGAAAACTTTATTAACTGTTCACATTTGATATAGTTTTTATTTAATATATTTTTCAATTAATATTGAAAAAGAATTACATTAAAGACCTATTTGATAACTTATTAATCATTGTTTCTTTAAATACTTTTGATTAATGCCATTAAAAAGAAATAACCTTTTTTATTCGAGTTTAGAGTTAGTTACAGTTAATCTACATAATTTTCGTCAATAGTGAATCGATAATGTTTTTTATTTTTTTTAAAAAGTCTATATTTGTTTCTTTATTATCATATAAAGAAACAAACGTCGATTTTTGTTTCTCTCATGTTTACAGTTTATTATTTAGGAGACTCCTAATCAACAGAGTAATTTGCAGAACATTTTTACGTAAAATATTCTTGTTAATGGCTGGCTGCAGTTCTGTCGATCGAATACCACCAACTGCGTAGAACTCCCAAATATACTGTTGTAACTGCCTCTAGTTTGCAGCCTGTTGTTGTGCGTATTCTCTATTGACAATTGAAATAAAACTTATGAAACGTTTTGTACAAAATATCATAGATCACTTAATAAAATTAGTAAAAAATCGAAATATTCAATTAATTTATCTATTTTTTATATTTACTATTTCTGTTTCAGTCTACAGACTGATTCATGGTCGGGTCGATTATTCGTTTTAAGTTCTATTTAAACGAAATATAATATTGGAATGCACATCGTAGACAATATAGGACTCATGACAATTGATTTTTCGCAAGATCTTTTGCCAAAATACTTTATTAGCTATATTAAAAAAAAAAAAAAAAACATTGTAAGAGCAAAATAAATAGTCAACAGACTATTCAATGATCTAATGGTTTCCAGTTGGTAGTAAGCAGGGCCTATTTAATATTAAGTGTTTTTTGACCAAAAAAGAGCAATTTTTTTTTTAATTATTCAATTTTCTTATTAATTCATTAATTAAAACACATTAATTAAGTAATTTATGAGAACACAAATTTAATTCTAATTATCCAACAGACTTCTATTTGTTATTATTATATTAGCACATAGAATATATAGAAAATAGGCTTCCCCGTAAAAGGGCGGTTTTGCCAATAGTTGCTACGTTTGGCAGGTGGGTTGGCAATCGCAGTTAGGCTTTGGTGATATTTTAAAAGGTACGCTATTGCCCATTATTCGACCATTAAGTTCGCCTATAAAGACACCCTTTAAATAATATTAGGAAAGGTTCTCTACCCTTATACCTGTGCCTGGTCTGACAAAGAAATAGGTACACTTTATTCCGTTTTATAAACAGTAATTTTGGTCATAATAAAATGCACTGATGAATGAAGAATGTTTTGTCGACTAGAGATATTATCATACATTAAATATATTTGAATTTAGAACACGGAAACTTCTCTGTTCTAATACATTTTGCATTTCAACAAGCACCTTTTTGCTTAGCACAGTAAAATGGCCGCTTTAATTTTTTAAATTTAAAATGAAACAAACTGAAGTCAATCCCATCGATTGCAAAAAATATTAAAGAAAATATTACATCGATTTTAGAATTGTCGATGTAATTATTAACATAGCCATGAAAAACAGAAACGAACTGAGGACCTTGTTTTTGAAGTTATTTAAAAATATATTGAAGACCATACATTTTTTTACTATAGTTATATCATAATCTTCATATACTTCATAGCATACGGAAAGAGCATATTCCTTTTAAAAAGGCCGGCTGCACACCTGCAATGCCTCTGGTGTTGCAAGTGCTCATGGGCGGCGGTAGTCACTTATCATTAAGTAAGCCGCATGCTCGTTTGCCTCCTGTGTTATAAATAGTTTCCTTTATTCATTAATCCTTATTATGAACGTGAAAGTGAGTTTATTGGTCACCTCTGGGGGTCTTAACAACTAAACCAATAACTATGAAATTTGGCAGCTATATGTAGGTGTACTATGTGTAGTGGAGATGGTACATAGATGGGCATAGGTTACATTTTATTCTGCTTAGCGAACTTATCCCAGTTACATAAGAAATAGATGCAGATAAAAAGCTAGTGTTAATATAATTTACGGGTTTTTAAAGCACACCTCGAAACAGCCGCTTTCATAAATCACAACTGCAGTGCAGTGGTGTGGGCTGGTGCATTATTGTAAAGCAGACGAACAGTTTTGTATTTTACGTCCCTTTCCTCGGATTAGCTTTCAAGATTTCTCTTAGGTAATTAGCATAATAACTTCACCATGGCATGGCACCAAAAGAATACCTACATTAGGTATTCTTTTATATCCCTGGCCAATATTCCTTGACACAATTTCAAAATCAGCGTTATCAGATTCTATTTATGATTTCTATCCATTTTTTTTTTTCTTACTAATCCAGTCAAAAGAGTTGTGTATATATCACTATCATCATCATCATCTCAGCCATTATCCGTCCATTTCTTATATCACTTATCCATAAATAATTCATAAATCTTTAGTGTAAGGGCATTTTGAGTGCATATTTTGATTAAAAATGAAACTATTAAAAAGTGTAGTTTCTTCCAAAGTAATTTAGAGAATTATTGATCGAATTATTCTACTTGATTGAACAATATATTATAATGGTCTTCCTAACGCAGTGGTGCGTATATTGCTTGCCGCAAATGAGATCCTAAGTTTGATTCCTGGTCCGGTTAAATCTACTAATGATGTGGATGTTCTGAGTTGTGGCTCCATATACTCGTTGCCTGCTTAAGGATTAGCTTTGTATGGCACTTAGGTGTTAATAATATTTGAAATAATAAAACCATTTGCTCAGCAGGGAAGTTACTAATATGCATATTATATAAAACATTACCATACTACCATATCACAACGCGATCTTAAATTATTAATTTACCACACTTAAAAAACATCACTCTACGTTTTGTTAATTATTAATAAGACAATATGTTTTCAACTATCAAGTTCCAGTCAATCAATCAAAGCAGTCCTCAGTCACAAGAATTGAATTAACTGAATATTGCTTTTATACTTTTGTATTATAGACACTTTAAAATATTTCAAAGTCTATGAATTTAATTTTTATTTAAAAATAGCAACACTTGAGGTTCTTGTCTATTCGATCGTATCGAGCGCTAAATAAAAATAATAGTTCTATAAAAATATTTGTTTTCGTTTTTATTTATCAGGTAAATGTCTTTTATGTTACAGCTATGGCCGAGTCCAGAATGTCAAGTTGCTGTGTAGAACGGAAACTGCAAACGCGGTTACTGCCACAAGTAGTGGCTCAAGTGGTGTTTGTGCTACAGTTGCTTTCATGGACATCAAGTCGGCATCGAAAGCACATAACGCAGAGCACGTACTCGATGAACGGACACTCACTACCGAATACTATGAGCCGGCAGCGATACCGTCGGCGGCTGGTGCACCGTCAGCTGGCTCTTCACCCGCTGGTTCCGGTTACTCTGGCTCTTCGTCCTCCGTGAATTCAGCACCAGCTCCCGCTTCCGTTTCGCGTTACCATCTATCGTAAGTATTTTTTAACATATCTTGTAATGAAATCTATGTGTATCGTGTTCCGTTTTTTATTAAAAATACGTGCTTATTACATTCCCATTTGTCTTAAACACATTTTTTTTATTGTCATTTATGATTACTCATTCACACCTAATTAATAGCATAAACTCGGAATATGGTAAACATAGATATCGCTAACTTCTAAATCTATTTTGGTCATGATGTAAATAAAAAGTGCAGTCATTAAATAATATATATCTTTACGCATATTATTAGTTTAATACCATTAAATAATATGCTCATACTTTTTTACATACTTGACCATTAGATTAGTTACGTGAATGCTTGTCACTAAATTGCTATGGCTGCGATTTTGCCTATTGACGGCAGCACAGCAACAGCTTAATAGTACGGTTATGGCGGCGTGGTTGACATTCTACCTGACCGTATAAATACAGCTTTTTGTTGCATTGTCGTGATACATCTAATTTGAATCCCGAAATCCTGAAGAGCATGTCCGGCCTTAGACCTCGCACATGTTTCGGTGCCGCCGCCGCCGCCATTTGTGGATATACGGGCGATCTCTGTATGGATTGCAGTGAAATATCTGGATTGCAGTGCGGAACGCGCATGATGTTATCAGTGACAGTGAAGTGTTAATATGTGACAGTGCCTACAATAAGTGTCTAGATAACGGAGTACAGTGAATTTGGATTGACCTTCTGCGAACGACTGTTCCTATCGCAAGAATTACTGGCTGGCGGCGGCCCCTATAAAGTTTTCATTATGCACTTTGTTAATAACGCTGTGTGTTTTTGTTAAGCACTTTAAATAACAATGTTTCGTCATATTTAACTATTCCATATCGATCAATGTTTGTTAAGTACACTTTTATATATTTTGACTCTTACAATTTTTGATGCTTTGTGTGTGGCTCGTTCGCGTTTTGGTTTACGTGGATTTTATAACATAATATTGGTAAAGGTGATTTGGGTGAAGGTCTACTAGTATGTATACCAAGAATAAAATAATATTTAAACAACGACGTCAAGTATCTAAAACATTTTTTTTATTACAATCTCGTTGTATACATGTTTTTATAGTTTCTAAAAATACTTTTTCATTATACTTAGAATGGCAAACAAGCTAAAGAGATCAACGTTTAGTCAACCAAATGTCACTTTTTTTTGACTGTATTTTGATACATTTTTTTTAACACAACCTTGTGTGCCGTATTTCCGTTTTGCAAATAATGGTCACTTATAATGATTATAGGTATATTCGTAAGTATTTTGTATTGTTTTCATCACATTTTCCTCATATACTGAATAATATTTAATTGACTATATAATCTATAATCCCGATTCACACATACGTGGATAAAATATTCACCTCTTTTTGGCAAAGCATTTGTATGGAGACATTATATCTGTATAATCTAAGGTCGGCACTTAATTATTTACTAGTCATGTCTTGCGACTTCGCCCGTATGCATCAGTACATGAAGTGTCCTATGTCCTAAGTTAGAATATAACTTACCCGTGTCTCAAATTTCATTCAAATCCGTTTAGTTGTTTTTGGGTGAAAGAGTAACAAACATCCATCTTTCCTTAAAAATTTTCATATATTATAAATATTAATTAATAGAAATAGGATATTCATAATTATCAGCTGATATTTTATTCAGGCGATATTTTATTAAACATTGTAAAATAATACCCTAAATTAAGTAATACCATCGAACAAATATAGATTACAAATACAGATGCACTTAAATAAATTAAGAAGTTACATACATCTTCTAAGAGTCGATATTGGTGATTTTTTTTACGTTTGATAGTTGCAGGTAGTAGGTACGAGTGTACACGGGAGTAATTCTATGAGCCTTCGTACTAATTTTGTTATGATTAAAGTCTATTTTTTAACAAAATCTTAAATTGTTAAGTAGGTAAAAGTAGTCGCTTTATATATTACGGGAATCATGAAAGACCTTGGTGAGTTAGAGATACAACATAGAACGAGTGGATATGGCAAGGTTACAAAAAAGCCACTGGTTATTTTCCAAAGTCAACTTATATAATTATTATTACGTAAGTATTAATCGCGTAACAAATAGTCCTTAAGTTCCTCAAGGGTCTAATACATTTTAATAAACGTTCAATAACAAATTGAATTGAATTGATCACAAATATATTAATCATTAACATTTATCTAGAGATTTTTGCATGGACTTGATTAGTAGACGACTCCAACATCAACGGGTGTTGTTGGAGATTTGTCTCGTCTCGTGGTTTATTGTAAAGCCTTTCGTTTTCCTTGCTGTTGTCTACTGTACTGTTAATTGTGGTCAAAGTACAGCAGATTAATGTAGATCGAAGGTAGTACACCATCATCTACTTTTTATCAGAGTTCGAAAAAATCTAATTATTATAATAAATATCAAAAATCCGATTTGTTTATATATATCCGATATATATCAGATATACATCCAGGCTAAAAAAAGAAGCGAATGTCATAAAATAAAATAAAATAAGTATCAAATTATTACTACATTTATTATTTAAAAATAACTTTTAACAAGTAACAAAAGAATTACTTAATGTTTATTTGAGAAATATTTTTTGAATGAACAATTAAAAAACAAGTATCAATTATTATAATAATAATCTTCATTTCTTTGTGAGATAAATCAACAAATTTTAATAATTGTAATCATAAAAGTAATCATTCAGCGTCAGGCTTTAAGCATACGAAGATGGATTGAAAAGTTCGCGGCCTCAGTAAGAAAACAATATAAAATATAAACAAAAGTAATTTTATTTTTCCACGTAATCTCCACCTAACTTAATGCACTTTTTCCATCTGGTTTCCAACGCCTGTATGCCAGTCATAAAAAAGTTTCTTTAAGACCTTTAAAACAATCACCCACCGCAGTTTTGATCTCCTCATTTGATGAAAATTTTTGACCTTCAAGGCGTTTTTTTTAGGTTTGAGAATAAATGAAAGCCTGTACCAAATCAGGGGAATAGGCGGGATGGGGCAGTAATTCTAATAATAAATTAACAGACGTGTGAACGCGTGCATTATCCTGATGGAACAACACTTTCTTGCTGAGTAATCCTGGCCTTTTAGTGCTGACGTAAAAGGGTGCAGTAATATGCCGACTTTATAGTTTCACCTTTTGCAAGGTTGTCCACCATGATGACACCCTTAACATCCAAAAAACCTGACGCCATCACCTTGCCCGCTGACATAATTGCTTTGGCTTTTTTTGGAGTCGGTTCATCAGGTTTTTTCCACCGCTTGGATTGCTGTTTTGACTCTAGGATGTAGTGGTATACCCAGGTTTCATCCATTGTCACAAATGTGGCCAAAATATCTTGTGGATCAGCCTCAAACATTTCCAAACCGTCACGAGAAATTGTGAGCCGTATTCGTTTTTGTTCAATTGAAAGCAATACCCACCGCGCAGAAACCTTAGAAAATCCAAGTTCATTGACTATGATGTTTTGTGTTCGTTCATACGAGATGCCAATAGTGTCTGTAATCTCCCTGATGGTCAATCTCCGATCTGCCAACATCATATCACAGATTTGCTCGATGTTTTCTTCAGTCGTAGACCGACCAGAGCGAGGGTCATCTTCAATACTCTCTCGTCCGCGTTTATATTCTGCAACCTTCTTTTTCACAGTCGTATATGACAGAGCAGTTTCCCCCAATGTTGTTGACATATCTTCGTGAATCTCTTTTGGAGTTAGTTTTTTTTAAACAGATATTTGATGACCGCACGTTGCTCAATTTTCTCCATTCTTTAAAAACGCTGCACTTAGGCTCATAAAATTCAGTCTAATTTAAAAACAGATAATGTTATTGATAGAATTTTACAGTGTGATAACTAGAAAGTAAGCAAATCGAATGAGGTCAGTTACATTAAAATAGTTTAAGTATTTATGTGTTAGGCCGCGAATATTTCGATCTACCCTCGTAGATCTATGAGTGGGACATCATCTGGCTTCCAGTCCCAGTCAACCTCTGTTTCTTATTTATTTATTGGAAACCAACGGCGTTACAGCTAATATTTACATACTAGTATTTAAAATATTAAGGCTAATAACAGGTTTCTTATTATTCTAAAAGTATAAAATTGGTTAGCTCAAAAAAGGAAAAGTACAATGCAGACATGCAATCACAAGACACTCAAATTCAAATGTTTACCAATGCGAGGAGTGCTCAATAGGGTGAGACGATATTTCATGCCAGAACACCGCCTGAAATTATATAAAGCCCAAGTCAGGCCGCATATGGAATACTGTTCTCACCTGTGGGCAGGAGCGCCACAGTATAGACCGCATTCAAAGTCGGGCGGCTCGAATTATCGATAGTCAACGCCTTACTGTCCGACTTGACCCATTGAAACTGCGCAGAGATGTTGCGTCTCTGTGCATCTTCTACCGAATTTATCATGGGGAGTGTTCTGATTGTTCGGATTGATACCTGCTGCTGATTTTCACCACCGTACAACCCGCCACAAACTAAAGTTTCATCCCAATCATCTGGACGAGTGGCGGTCTTCCACCGTGCGTTTTTCAAGGCACTTTCTTTCACGTACAACCATTCTTTGGAATCAACTTCCAGCAGCAGTATTTCCGAACCGATACGACAACATAACCTTCAAGAAAAGAGTATATTCCTTTTTAAAAGGCCGGCAGCACACCTGCAATGCCGCTGGTGTTGTGGGTGATCATGGGCGGCGGTAGTCACTTACCATCAGGTGAGCCGCATGCTCGTTTGCCCCCTGTGTTGTAAAAAAAAAAAAAATGCATGTATGTAACAATATATTCAGTACTGCTATATTTATTTTATACATTTATAAATACAACACACCACAATCACACCGACCCTAAGATTTTACTTAATCACCTAATTAACTTATTGATTATAATCGTCACTCATAGTTCTTACAACAAACCCATTTGAGCCAACGCGGATCGATTGTGTTCATATCTAGGAGCTTCCACCATTCCAATGATGAGGTCTGTTTAACAAATTGTGACCCAAACAAATATTTCGTCATAGTCGTAGAATACTGACGGATCTTTAAATGTAATCTTTGTCACATCCGTCAGTATTCTACGACTATGACGATTTGGGATTTGTTTACCCAGAAACCGGTGGTCCAATATATTGGCCAAGTAATGAACAGACCCCAATGCCATATCACGTCTGCGCTGGAATATTTTTTTAACTTCTGGTATTTAATTTTCAAAGTTCTTTTCAAGCCGGTGCAATATTTCTACTGCCACGGATATTGTTGTTCCATCCTTTTGGGCCCTGTCTAAGGCTCTAGCAATTGAGTCCAAACGTGACAGCAGTTGAATTGCTTTTTTCGTTAATTGTGTGTCATATATAGTCATTTTGCTTATGTCGTTATCAACTTCATTCTGATTATTTTGGCATATTTGCACCAATATTCCACGATTGTTAAAGATAAGACCGAATACAAGCTCTCGCGGTATTCCATCTGACGGTAATGGGCATAACTAACTTTTTATTTAGATAGATGTTTATTTCGAAAATATTTCACTACCTTAATTATATTTCCAGAAATGCCTTTGATTTCTACGTCTTGTGCATATGCGCACAGCAACCATATTGAATTGTCTTCTTTATCTTTAAATAGCTCATGTCTTATTTTCGTAATGTTTAACGGGGCATTGTCGGTAACGAAACTCTTAACATTAACTTTAAAGTTTTTGTTACTGTTAGTGATAGCTTCGTGGCGAACTCCTCAAATAATCCGCAGTATGAGCGTGGCCTGAGATTGCCATTCAGGTGTTTTGAGGCTACAGCAAACTATAGGCTCATTCTACAATGTCTACACATTAGATTAACCGTCTAAAGACATAGATACCGTTTTACCTTCAATATAATTTTTTTGTTTTTATGAGGTGTCATCATAACTATCTTCTAAGAGCCGTCCTCCTATTTGATGAAACGTGGGAGAGGTCGGCGTATAAAAAGGGCGTATTCGTGGCATAGAAAAAGGTTGCAATCTCTAAATCAATTTCTTTCGCATGAGTTTTTGATGTAATAATTGCTTGTTTTTTTAATAAGTCGTTAGTGAACAATAAGCACTTAGATGTTGCTACTGATTCGTTACTTGAAGTTATGGGTTGTGCAGCATGACTACTAGAAACTATTGTTGATAAAATTGTAATTGAAATTAGGCTAGAATCCTCTGGTCTCTTGGACAAATACTGGATATGTTTACAAAGCCGATTCTTCAGGGATACCTTGAAGTTCTTTCTTGCACTTCTTACATTGAGCCTATTTGTCCTTGTTACCAGTCTTGGCAATAACATTAAAATTGGTCCATACAAGATGCGCAGGTTTTAGCATGGCTGTTTCTTTCACGAACTTTGAAAACAAATATTCAAGAACTGTCAAGAACTAACTTACTCGTAGACGAGAACTCACTAGCAACGATCCCGACATCAGGAAAAACATCTATCACGGTTGCCACGGACTGTTACACTTACTGACCCAGAAAACCCATAAACAGATTTTTTTTACTCATTTAACTATTGGAAAACCAAATCAAAGTGTACAACAATGTAGCAGGTAGGACTAAGCTTAAGAAAAAATAAAAGTAACACTTACCATGTAGGGTACAAAAAATGCCAGAAAGTAGGTATAACAGGCAGTTTACACTAACTCCAATTAGTTGAACTTCACGTCTCACGTAAATGATAAGTTGAGAATATGAATGAAATCGTAAGCACTAAAATATTACGTCTTAATTGACCGAAGTGAAAAACAATAATGAGTCAACGTTTGTCAAATCTTTCGATTCTTACGCTTGCGGGAATTCCCTGGAAAGTGATAGTTATTATTGTTAGGAGCACCAGGGAATCCCCATATTTTTATTACTTCGTAAAATAAACCTTATATGATATGAAGTTAAAATTTTAACTGATAAGTTAAAGGAGATTTCCCAACTTTAAATGAGGTTGCCATTTTGGAAAACATTCTAAATTATTCTGAATTGTAGTTTTTCGCTACGTGTTGCCAGAGTAAACATTAATATTCAAAATTTTTAGTTCAGAAGACGGGAAAAAATCAATTGATATTTATCAAGATAAAAATCAATTTATATATATCGGCGAACCCTGCTTTTTAATCATACAAAAAAGATATAAGATTAAGTTTAGCTAGATTTCAAATGGTATATCGAACACGTTAATAAAGGAACTTCTTAAAATAGCAAGTATCAAGTGCTTCGGATTTAATACATTTAAATCAAGAGAGAAATAAAAACAAACTTTTTAATGTAAAAAAAAAATGTCCCGACGTACCACCTCCAAACGCCGAGAAATTACAACTTAATTCATGTTGATCACTTTTCTCTGAACATCAACCGATCTTAGATAATTTAAACACTTTCATGATCAAGGTTCATCAGTATCAAAGTACAACAGCTTACCTTACATATCATTCGGCTTAGCTGGAAAATTAAGTAACTTTATATTTTCATTAATCGCTATTTTTTTTCTCGACAACAACAAAGTAGACGTGTATCAGAAGTTTTAGTTTTTCAGCATTGTTATTTTCTGTTTTAAAAAATAGGATAATTATTCTATTATGATTATGTTTTTGAATAATGTTTTGAACGAAATGTGAATATGGTTTTGCACCAGGTTTTAAAAACTCAACTGTAATACGGTTTTAATTCAATGTTTTGCGATGATCGATGTGACGGTTTAGCTCTTTGGTTGTTATTCACGTTAAACTGCCGTTTTAAGGTCGCAGATTATGAGTTATTAATTAGCCTTTAACTTTAATATTGAACTTTACTCAATAAAAATAGATATCTGTAATAAATTCTCAAATCAATTTGCCCATATTTTATCAATTACAGATTGCGACTATAATTCGCGCCTGTTTTATCGTAATTTTGATTTAAATAATTCTTGTGTTTGTTTATATTGACACAGATTCATAATTGTAAAAACGTTGTAAGTATTAAAAAATTTTTGTAATTAATTAAGTTTGCTCTTGTCTTGATGGGCTAGAGCCCATTGTAATATTTTTTTCTTATTCTGCCGTTTTAAAAGAGTTTTCTGAACAGTAACTCGACCAAACAACTCGGCGTCTCGCAAGCGTCTTTGCACTACAGTGCAAAGTGTCTACAGACACTGACAGAGATTTTTCCCGAGATTTGTTGACTTTAATATAAATTTGTGGGGGCTGTTAGGTGTCTATATTTTGCTTGCTGGTTATCACAATAAATTTGTTTTCAGTAAAAGTCTCTCTTGGTCTCCCGGACTCTCGGACGATCTTGATTACTGCCA
The DNA here is from genome assembly GCF_026898425.1 of Galleria mellonella. Classification (NCBI taxonomy): domain Eukaryota; kingdom Metazoa; phylum Arthropoda; class Insecta; order Lepidoptera; family Pyralidae; genus Galleria; species Galleria mellonella. The sequence goes on along the minus strand of NW_026442147.1, from coordinate 2,287,268 downwards.
GTTTGTTTGTACCATACAATAGCTCCCCTATCTCTTGCATTGAAACTACTCAATGGTATTTTGAGCCAGTATCCGCCATTGGATGTATTTGCCTCCAACTTACTGGAGTTTCGTCGAATGACCACAGAGTATTTGTTTTCAGACGTTTTTTGTTTGAGTTATATCTTTTTATATTATTCTTGCTATTTATGTGTAATATTACTTTTTTATATGTTATTGTACTCATGCTTTTCTAGGTGAGCGTATTGGAAGACTGTAAGGCTCACCCAGTGGATGTAATAAATAAATAAATAGTACGATGAACATGTATTCGATAATTTAAGTTTAGATGCAATCTCACGTTCAGATTTGCCTTCATTATGGAGATCAACGATAGCAGATGGCATTTCAATACTTATTTCACGAATTTTTCCTATTTTAGAAATTTCTCGACTATAGGAATCACTAAATTAAATTAATTGCTGATATTCATAGATAACCCTAAAAATACCGAGTTTAAATAAACATTAGAAATATTTTAAGGATTTAGAACAATTGCATTGAAAGTTGATGTAAAAAAAAGTGTCAGTTACGGTAATAAAATTTTTTACAATCGATTATCGGGCTTTAATTATACTCAACTATACTAATTATTGTTTACTCACAGATCCAAATCTATTGAAAATTGTGCTAAATGTCATTTATATTTTTGTTTATTACTATGTAATTTATCAGAAATAGTTATTATGTGAAGTGCTTCGAAATAACGCCATAGCTCTGACTGTCATGGCTTCATGATCCACCATGATAGAATACAGTTTCCTAATATTATTTGGGGGCAATAACATAATTTTATACAAAAACGTTATTCTAACAACGATTCAACTGTCGCAGAACTGGTTTACTTAAATAAAAAATATTTTTAATGTGCCTTTGCTCTTCGGTTTCGATTTCGTAAATGAACGGGCCATTTACCTAGTTCACTACAGAGGTATCATTGAGTGGTTTCGTTTCGTCGTATTCATCATATGTTAATTTGATGTTGTCTTCAAAATTTTAATTCTTTTAGCTATTCAATTCTGAACCATCCTAATCATATTGCTTTTGATGCCAATAACTATCGGTTTAACTTGCGTATAATTTGGTCGAGAAAGCTCGTCTAGTATCGGGACCATCCGAGACCAATTTTATTTTTGGTTTGTAATAGATAAACTCAAAAAATACTTACGCACTTTAAAAAAAAATTCACTTTAGAAAACTACAAGCCAATATGGCCTGTATTTTATTGCATAAACATGGCCTGTATTTTATTTAAAAAAAAACAATTGTGTTTATCCGAGGCTCGTCACCAGTGTATTGTATGTATAAACTTATTGCACAAGTGCTATAGAATAAATTATCGCATTTGTGAATTGTTGCTCTATTTTGTTTTGATCAGTTCTCAGTATACAAGCGCTGTACTTACCTTCTCTGTTTCAGATTTTTGGTGAGAGCTTAATCTCTATTTCAAATGTCTTGCATTGGGATATACATCTCTTTGGAGTAGTTATTAATTATCTTGTTGATATTATAGGTTACTTTTATGAAAAAAAAATTACATATTATTTACAATGGACACCCCTATTCAGTTAATTTGTGTATATTTAGTATAAAAAATCTTTTAGTAATTTCCACACGTCTTTGAATATTTAAAAAGTGCTCTGCTAGATAACTAAAACATCAATCATAGGATAAAACGTAACACATACTTCATATTTTACTTCGAAATTTTTCAAATACATTTTTGTCATCAAAATCCAAATTTTCAGTGAAATTAGAATATTATTGCATTGTTAACGTTTTAGTTCGTTATCAGGACACTTATTAAATAATCAATTAGTTTATGAAAAGAAAAAGCAACAGAACAAAATGTAAGTAAAATATTATTATCATAAATGTGAATAAGTAGTACTCGTAAATTACTTGAACAGAGTTGATGTCCGCTTTTGTCTGTTTTTCCATTTACGTTTAAATCACGCAAAGCATTTTAATAAGGATTTTACTGACGTTTAATTATTTTTCCAAAGGGTCAGTAGGTGCAATACAAAATTTTTGTTCAAATAGATAAATTTAAAGTTTTGTAATAAATTACACTCATACGTATATGTTCGAGTTATTTTTCCATCGTTTCATGACAATATTCAAAAATTTGTCTTCGAAATAAGCGAGATCCACTGCGATTAATTCATGATTAGTGGAAAATATTTACCCCGTAAGTCAGTCTTGCTTTTTTAAATTAACTATAAGAATTAGGGCTCAGGTTAGAATTGTACCATCACTGATCAATTTACGTGAATCCATATCTTAAAACGTCAGCCTTAGTGAGTACGGAATGGATGCACGTGTTGACCATGATGGGTGGCATGAAGAAGTCGGACATTTTGCATAGATATTTCATGATGTTTTTGCTTTATCGCTACTCCTAATTGCTTGATAAAATTGCTATAACAGCTTCCTGTTTACTTTGGTGTTAAGGTCATTTATATCTATAATCAATATTACTCGATTGTACCAAAATGTAATAGCTATTTATTATCTTTATGTAAAACGAGTTGACGATTTTTCACTTAAACGGCGCCATTCCATGGAATCTCTTTAAAGAAGTTCATTGAAGAGGACTGTAGTACAAAACATTGATTTTATTATCAGTAACAATCCGTATAAGATTTTAACTACAATAAAAACAAGTAATTCAACTAAAAATAAAAAAAAAAATCGTTTGCTTTGTGTGAAATGTTTCTTAAAGTTCACTAAAATATGATATTCGCTTACTCTACTGTACACTGGAAAGAAATATTGTTGTCAACGTTGCATCTTGCGCTGACATTATTTATAAAAAAATAGATGGTTATTAAGAATTTTCATGATGGTAGTGTTTACCATCCCCGTCGTTATTTCTTTCGTTTCCACCGTCCGTCCTCTTTAACTTCACCCATTAATTTCATGTTGTCGCAAATGGGGTACTTAATTAATTGGTCAACCGCATCGAGAAAATTACTTACACGTCTTGAGTGTGGAAAATGATGAAATTGACCCTTCGTATACGTTAATATTGGTTATTTTGTAAGGATTACAAAAAAATATTTCAATTGTAAATATACATATACCGATGAATGGACGAGATGTTTTGTAGACATATTAAATTTAAAATATTTCAATATAGACAATGGAATCATATATCTATAAGTTATTTTGAACATTATAACATTAACATGGGTTTAACACAGCAAAAATTAATAAAAAAAAAAAAAAAAAAAAAAACAATTGTGTAAATTGATTCTGAATAGGCAAACTAATCGTGTAATTATAGTCACATGAAAAAATCGTCTTAGAAGAAAAAAAAAGATTTTTTTTATGTGAGTTGCGTAAACAGGTATCGTTATACTTAATTACATAATTGTTTTAGTAATGAAAATTTCATGCTTTTGAAATTACATTAGCAATATATTCATACCTGAATAACTTGACTGACTTCATTTTTGTATGATTACTATGATATTATCAATTTTTATTAATTTTAATCGAAATTATTGCAATCTATTTAAAAATGAACAGTTATTTGTATAAGTAATTTTTTTATGCATCCTAGAATGAAAAACAAGCTGACAGCCCTACCTAATGGAAAATGGTAGTAATCGTCGTCTATAGACATGAGGAGTATAATGGACATAACAGACTATACTGTTTCTCCCATGCTACTTTCCATGCATTGCCATTCCTGTGGACTAAGGTATTATGCCTCTGTACCTTGTAAATTTACTGCCATATCCCACCCTTCAAACCCAAACACAACCATGTAAACACAATTGCTTCACAGGTGAAATATGAATGGGACAGAGGTATTCAAGTAAACGACTTTTGTATAAAGTCTCCCTCTAGTATAATTTAACATTTTAATTGACTTTAATGCATGTATATTAGATATCGATCGATTACATTTTGCTATACCCAAACAGGGTTCAGGGTATTTGCTCTTCATAATAACATTGTAACAACTCTATATTATGTACATGAACGCATTAAAATAAATAAATAATAAAGTAATATTTTTATTTATATCATCAAAAAGTAAAAAATCAATCAACTCAGCCCTTAATATAACTGACAATTTTAGAAGAAAGTCGACAATAGAAAACTATATAAGATTTTAATGTAATTTGAATAATAATGTTGGTTATTTTTAGCACTTAAATATTTATACTTAACTATTTTTAGCATCTAATCTGGTTACGCATGTTAAACGAATCCTGTGTTCGAAATTAAAGCGGAAGAAATGTTTTTATTCGTGCGTAGTAAGTATTTAATGATTCGTGTGTTAAGTGTTTCTAATTTAATATTGATACTTGTCCTTAAGCGAAACAAAAATAAAATTCGTAAATTATTGAAAATAAACTACTAATTTATTTTACATTTAAGACACCCATTTTGTGTCTTGCCTGTTGTCTACCACTACTGTAGATAAGTTTATCCCAATCCCTCAGCTTTGTTAGTTTTTTAATTCTTTTTTAATCAGTTAAGAAATAGCATTGTTATATGGTACTCTTAAAATAACGTCGACTAGAGAAAATTCGTATGTAGGTATTTCACCCATATTTTAAGAGCTTAGAAATGATATTATAATACGTTGGTAATTTTTACCTAGGAAGTGAAAAAAAAAATGGCAATATGCATGACTTCTTTAGGTACCTACAATGTTCTTTTAAATATTAATAAATTCTTTTAATATTTTTACTAGTTATATCAGCCGATAACTGTTCAGTGCTAAACATAGCCTCCCCCACAAGGGGGGGGGTTTGTCAGTAGTTGCCATGCTTGGCATTCGGGTTGGCAACCGCAGTATGGTCTTTGGTGATGTTTTAAGAGGACGCTGCTGCTCATCCCTCCACCATACGCCTCTTACAACACTCATGGGAAAAGAAAGGATGGTCCATTCTAAGTCAGGACACACACGGCGAATCCATGTAACATTAAATAAAAATGCTGAATGTAGTATAGTAGTATTAAATAAATTGTTTAACATGCATTTAATAATTTATTTATTACTACTAGCATTTTTGTTTAATATTTTGCCTGCCACCTAATCATCCATTTATTAATTCCTTATTCAAAATTGTCTAAAAGAAATTATCTAGCAATAAAATTGGCTATTGCAGAATATTAAACTTTTTTAATATCCATCTACAATTCATGTAAAATTGGTGCAATGAAATGTTTAATAAATAAATAATCCAACTGCAGCGGAATAAAATATAGTATGTATTTACATACTATATTGTGACGTGTTTTTATATTTCTAAATTCTTATATACTTATTATTTATTGATTAACTCTTTATTGTACCGAAAACATAAAAATATACTACAGTAACAATTAAACAATTGAAGTGAAATACAGAAGCATAAAATACAGATTAAAATATATACATAAAGGTACAAAAGACGGTCTTATTGTTAGGGCAATCTTACACGTAACCTTTGATTAAAGGAGAACAAATAGAAGTAGGTAGATAGCGCAAGAGAGAATTAATATTTTTTACGTGTATAAACGCTTATTTTATGCCAGTAGTTGCCTCGCACGGCAAGCGGGTTGGCAACCACAGTTAGGCTTTGATGATGTTTTTAGAGGGATGCTGCGCCTGCCCATTCCTCGATCATTAAGTTCCCTTAGTCGGTTCAATCAATCAATCAATCATCTTTATTCATATACATCTGTTACAGATACTTATGATACGTCAATCTATAATTATAATAATTACTATAGAAAATAATATTGATTTAAGAAAAAATACAATAATTACATTTACAATACAATTCACATTAATACAAAATTCAAATCCATGCAGTTTTGTCATTTAAATAGTCATTTAATTTATAATATGCTTTTGTACAGAGAGTCCTTTTTATATATGTCTTAAATTTTCTTTCATTTAAATGTAAAACGTCATCTGGAAGTTTATTATAAAAACGTATACAGTTCCCCATGAAAGATGTACTGACTTTTCTAAGGCGATAACAAGGAACATTCAATTTGTTTTTATTTCTTGTATTCAAATTATGTATGTCACTGTTATTTTTAAAAAGATTTATATTTTTACGTACATACATAATGTTTTCGTATATATATTGCGAGGGAACAGTAAGTATACCTGTTTGCTTAAAATATTCTCTAAGAGATTCCCGAGAAGGCAAATTAAATATTGACCGAACTGCTCTTTTTTGCAGTACAAAGATTGTATTGATGTCAGCAGCCCTCCCCCATAATATAATGCCATATGACATGATACTGTGAAAGTAACTAAAATATACAAGCTTAGCTGTTATTGTATCAGTTAATTGTCGGATTTTTCTAACAGCATAAGCAGCTGAACTCAGCCTGTTGGCCAATTCAAATATATGGGAGCCCCATTGCAACTTATAATCAACTACTATGCCAAGAAAAGTGGTTTTATCTACAAAGTCTAAATCCTGGTGGTGTAATCTAACAGCGGTATTCACTTGCTTAGTATTGGATATGGAAAATCTGATACATTTAGTTTTTTTTTTAATTAAGTACTAGATTATTTGACGTAAACCACATCAAAACCTTCGACAAAGCAACATTTACATGGTCAAGGTTACGTGTATTTCTATTCACTTTAAACATTAGTGAAGTGTCATCAGCAAATAATACAATATCAGACAAATCTTGAACATGATACGGTAAGTCATTCATATATACAAGAAAAAGAAAAGGACCCAAAATAGATCCCTGACGTTCTTACGACAGACAGAGGTTCTTACGACATTCACGGGAAAAGAGTGTACAGTAGAAGTAGCTTTGTTGGTTGTTCTAGAAATATTTTTCTATGGTGGTCCATTGTAGAGAGAAAGCTTGTATTTTGATAGAAAAGTTATAATAATTAATTTAGCAATATATGTTTTATTATAGATAAATATCCTAGAATTCTATAATTATTCAGAAAATATCTGATAATATAATCAACGTTTAAATAATATAAAATGAAGTCGTTATTATCATCTGTCTTTTTCTTCGCTTTTATTCTTTTTAAACACGCAATAGATTTTTATATTTGTGGTTTGCATGACTATAATTTTGATATTTTTTACGGAAAGTTAGTTTACAAAAAGCAACGTTATTACATAACTATTTCAGCCCCAACAGAAATTTTATTAATCTTGATACTAGGAATGGATAAGTCATTACTTATTTATTTATTTAAGGACAACCAACAAAGCATACATTTATATCTACTTAAAATACATTATAATAAGGTTACATTATAAAATGCTGCCTCAATTAAAGGCCGCTACGACATGCGTATTCATAATATATTATTATTAGGATGAAAATTTATAAAAAGTACAATACTAGTTATACAGTAAATAGTTAGACTACAGTAATACTTTGGATTTGAAAGATTTATACACTTATAATCTATACATATGTGCAACGATACATGCCATGCTGTGTCATACTTTACAAAGTGGATTTGAATTTGTTTAAGGTCGTGTTAATATCAATATTAATATTAGGCAATCGTGACAACTGACTATACTGTAACTGCATTCTGTTAATAGCTGAGAAATGACCTAGATATATTATATATATATATATATATATATTTATATATATATATATATATATATATATATATATATATATATATATATATATATATAATTTTGTTAAAACGTCATTGTGTGTATGTATTTTTATAGTACTTTCAATTGTTGTCGTATATCCGAAGATCGGAAAATACGGCAAAATTTTATGCTGAATATATTTATAGATTTCATATAAAATATTTCGCCTATGACTATGTTATATTAATGTGTGTTCAATAAGCTGATTTATAGCCATGAACAGAACTTGTCTATAATTTATCTATAATTTTAAAAATAAATTATAAACAATAATTCCTTGTTTAGCAGTCAGTTGAACAAATCAATTCAATTTTATTTAAAAAAAGTAGTTAAAAAAACAGCAGAACTCTAAAGATATTAATAAAATTACCAATAAAAATCGATTATTTGATTATTTTGGTTAGTTTTATTGAATAAATTATACTCTGTTGCAAATACGATAGCGTAGTGGAAAAATCTAAGTTATGAATAGTCCATTTGGTTTTGGATCCACGCTTGAAAAGCCTCTTCGTGATAAATTAATCTTTTCTTTACATTCGACCTCATTACGAACAAAATGTAACAATTGTCTTAGTTGATTTTTTTCTTTATCGTTAGTTGCGACATTTACTTAATGGACATCTGTTTTATGCGCACAATGTCTTTTCGCAGTGTAGATTCTAACATTGGAAATAAAAAGGCGGCATACATATCTTGCCGTATGGTCCCGGCATAGAATGGACCACCCTTTCCTTTCACGTTGGTGCCGTAAGAAGCGACTTAGGGAACTTAATGGTTGAGAGATGGTCAGCAGGTGATATTCAATAATACCGTGCTCGTACCAATTTTATTGTTTTTCTCCATAAAATCTTCTAAGTTTAGCAGACATTGTAATGTAACAACGTATTACTTTTCTTTGTAATAGTAGCAATTCAATTTCTGCTTTGTTCACGGCCGCCATAATGTGAATAATGTTGAAACTTTTGATTTGACCGATAAAGGTGGAATAGAGATAGTGAAACCAAAAAATTTACGGAATACAATTAATGATTTTTACATACGAATAATGGGCGATCATGTAAAATTTTTTTATTTGACAAAAAATGTCAGTTTTCGCCTAAGACATTTTAAATACAAATTAGAAATATTAAATGAATATTGTTTTAATAAGTAGTGGTGTGTGCACTTAAAACGTTCGATATACTGATATAAATATGTCTGTCAGTTGTTTATTTATTGTAATTGGTTTAGAGCTAGGTAGCACTGTGTTACGTAAAATGGGAATAAAAGAGAATATTACTATGTCATATATCAATTATCAGCAAACAGATTACATTCGTTACATTTTTTAAATTTTCTTTGTGTATATATGGTTTCCAATTTTTTGAATATAACGGATAGGATGTATTTACAAATTTCCTTATGTAAGAGACATACTGTTTCAGGATCTATAAAAATAACATTTCTTTCATAGCATTAAAGAACTTTTAAATCCAAAAAATTTGCACCTAGACAAAATATTTTTTTTTTGTATCGTAGTTAGCATTTAAGTGTATAAGACGGAAACTTTGTTTAAATGAGAGGTGATCGAAAATATCTATAGATGTAATACGGATATATATACTGACGGATCTATATATGTAATATTTGTCAGATCCGTCAGTATTGTATGACTTGGACTATATAATACAGTGCACCCGGTTTGCCTGCTTTCACTTAGACGTAATCTAGGATTTGCTAGGTGACAACCCTTATTTGTGTTATTTTTTTAACTCTGTTATCGTAATTCGAGCAAATTTACCTAGACGGTGTTACTTCTTAAAAACCTTTAAATACGCTTACATGTGCTATTTTTCAAACAATTAGTAGAGCATTCTCAATCGTGGATGTGTTTTTTTTTAATTAATGATAATGGAATATTAACTCCGCCTCGGCTAACGGTATACGCTGGCACCAGTGAGGGATGATAGGTGAGAATGAAAAGGCAGGTCAGTTAACCCCCCGGGATCCAACATGCCTCGAGGTACGTCGTGTGGTTTTTAGTGGGTACGAATCCCACACACCCCAGCTGCCCTCCCTTCGGCAGATGGGACGGTCTTTCCGAAGATTTTCCACACGGAAAAAAAAAGTCAGTTAACCCATCGTGATAAATACACTTGAAATTCAACACGATGGTTTCCAGGGGGGACCACGGGGAAGTCGATTTGTTAGGGTGTATTGTTAGCAATAGGAAAACTAATCCGTATTACTAACAAGCCGTGTATGTGCTATAACCATAGATGTCTAAATACACAGGGGATTGATAATGTTCCTGCTCATCTGTCCATATGACAGTTGTCAATTTATGAATGATCTTTCAATGTAAGATTTAGATAATGTTACAACTTGATATCGATTTACATTGAATATCATCGTCCGCGCAATTGTAATGAGAACAATCGGCATTTGGTTAATAGGATTTTGTATAGAAACAAGTACACTCACAGAAATTTAGGCATTTTGAAAATTTTTCGTAGCTACTTATACGACTTTCGCGGAAAGTAGCTGGTATGTTTGTGCCGAAAAGTTAGGTCACTTAGCTTCTACATAAGCTATTAGCTATCTATATACGAGTATGATTAGAATAATGTAAAATATGATTAGAATAAATAAAATAAACTATTTCATAATATACACATATTATTTTCTTATTTTTTTTAATTAGCTACTTTTTGTCTCCATCAATTCACAATTTGTATCAGACATTCAAAAGAAACCTGTTTTATGGGCAAGTCCGCCATTGTACTTATGTTTTTCTTAAGAACTCTGTATCCTATAACTTCAAACTTTACTGCACATAAATTGTTACAAACAAATAGTGTGATTTTAAATATATATTCCCTGGCCAAATTATTAAACGCATTGCAAGATTTCATGTAAAATATTAATTGTCGAGTGATATTGTCCGTTTTATTCTTTCTTTCTTTCTTTATTCTTTATTGTACACAAAAAGTTATTAAAATGTAAAAACAAACATAAATAGTGCACAAAGGCGAGCTTATCTCCAATAGAGGTTTCTTCCAGCAAACCCAATATGAGAAAACTGACAGTTCATTAGTAGTTATAGTCACACATGTGTACCAATCGACTTAAATGTTATAAAATAAATAAATAAAATGTCTTTACAATTGAAAAGACCAATAGATATAACTAAATAAATAAAAATATATATAAATAAATACATATAAATAGATAGATATATATTATATATAATACACAAATATAATAAGTACGTACATCAGCATTGTGAGAGGTAATAATTCTTCAGACGTGATTTGAAAATCCCAATGCTTGGGCTATTTCTAATTTCATGACGAAGTGTGTTCCATAATCTAATTGCAGCCACAACAAAAGAGTCTAAATACGCTTGACCAGAATGAATCGGAGTTCGCAATAAAGAACGATTAAGAGTCCTAGTATTGCTTTCCGCTGAATACAGAAAGTTAAACCACTTACGAAGATATATTGGTGCAATGAGATTGTATTAAATTGCTTTGTTTTTCTATTTTTATATTATCCAATCAATGAATATTAATATAAATAAAACAGCATTAATTTAGAAAATCATATGTTTAATAAATTTTCAAGAAAAGTGAAAATAATGTAAGTAAAACTTATAACTGAGTAGTATAAAACTGTTAAACAAACAATCACGGTGCATAAAGCCACAGAAACACGTCCGTGTCTGACCCGAATCCGATCGCGACTAATACAGATTTTTACTTGTTTACGTTCTTATATATCACTTTGTCAACAGTGTTATAATATGTTAAAAATAAATACAGATAGGTAGTCTACAACAGGCACACTTAACATTAGTCATTTTTCTAATATTCTCAATGTGGCATGTAATTTTCTAGAAGACCCCTAAAAGTCCTATTTTTTATGATTTTCCGAAGTAATTTTAAACATAAAACAATTTTATTCTAAATAATCATACCAGAGCCTTGTAGAGAATTCATTCAAGTTTCTGAAACCTACCATCGATTTTCTGTACAACCACTGGTTTCTGAGATATCGTTCATCGATATCTCAGAAACCAAAGAGAAAATCGTCCATTTTCATTCAAAGTCCGATAGTTTAGCGAAAAATGGTCGTATCGAGACCAAAAAATAATACACAATTAAAAATTAAAATTTAAGCTAAACGAACAACCTATCTAATCCATAAGGTGTTAAGTTGGATTTTTTTTTCAAGTTCGTACACGAAAAAATAATAAAAAAAAATCAAAAATTTTTTTACTCCAATACGACCATTTTTATCAAAGATTTGAAAAATCGCTGAAAATTTATATTTTTTTTATCCTCTAATTTTTTCGCTAGTATACTAAAATAATGTACTAATAAAATACTATATTCTTAAGTACAATGTTTAGATTTACTGCGTCTCACGTAGGTAGTAGCACCTGCAGTACCAAATACCTGAAATTTAATAAAATAATAAAACTTGAAAATACATCTTTTAATGAACCATTAACTTCAATACGTTTCAAACGTCTTTATTTAATGTTTAATCTTTTAAATAACATACCTCAAAATTGGATTCATTCGATCAAAACGATATTCGCCCAATCTTTCTCGATGTAATGTTGATGTTCTAAACACCACTGCAAACGTAAGTTCTTGTTCTTCTCAGACAACTATGGCTTCTTCCTTGCTTTGCAACTTTTGAGCCTATCGTCCCGGAGTTTTCTAGCAGTTCTAGCTAGATTTTTTTCCCAGCGTCTTGCTTAGTTCAGCAGCCAATTCAGAAGATGTTTTCTTACGATTTTTCAAAGAAGTTGGCATTTACTGTCTTTTCTGCAGATGTGATTCTATTCCTTCCACTTCGTTTAAATTTTTCGTGTCTTATAGTCATCTTGTACTGATTTGAGGTAGTTTACAGTACTATGAGGACATTCCATAATCTTGGCAATTTCATTTTTATTTTTGTCTTCTTTAGACAAGTGGATTTTTAATCGTTCCTTGTTATTTAAATGACGACCATTAGGTATTTTTCTAGTTTTTTTTGTTTGTTTTTTTTTTTATGAACCAGCTGAATACGAATAATACTGAGTATATAATTTATTCGTTTGTCATTTGTTTTACGGTTTGGCAGCAAATTGAATAGTCTGTGTGTTATTATGAACTTAACACGAGATTTTCGTGCGATGATTTTTTATGACTTTCGATGTCATCTAAGACAACAAGAAAGTTATGATAGATTAAGATTGGCCTTTCACGATGAAGCCCCGTCTCGTGCCACTGTTTACAACTGGTTTAATGACTTTAAACGTGGTCGCACAAATCTCACCGATGATGTGCGTGAGGGACGGCCTTCTACGGCGATGACTGAAGGTAACATCAGTGTTGTGCGTCGTATGATAGAGACTGATAAAAGAGTGACCTATCAGCAGATCCGGGCAGGCTTAGGAATTGGTATGAGTCAAGTGCACAAAATCCTCTATGAACATTTGGCGGTCAAGAAGCTTTGTGCCCGGTGGGTACCTCATAATTTGACCGAGGCTCAAAAACTCCGTCGTGTTGATTGGTGCCTTGAAATGCATGAAAGATTTAATGGAGGTGATTCAAATTCTTTGTTTGACATAGTTACGGGAGATGAAAGCTGGATTTACTGTTATGATCCCGAAACTAAAAGACAGTCAACTCAGTGGGTGTTACCTTCCGAGGAGTTGCCAACTAAAGTGAAGAGAGGTCGAAGCGTGGGAAAAAAGATGGTGGCCTCGTTCTTTGGAAGGACAGGTCATTACGCGACAATTGTTTTAGAGGATCGAAAAACAGTTACTGCAGAGTGGTACAGTAACAATTTTTTGCCACGTGTTTTGTAAAAAGTGCGTGAGAAACGACCTCGCAGTAGGATCCTCCTTCACCACGACAATGCTTCGTCGCACACCGCTAGACAAACGATCGATTATTTGGCGACCTCCGACGTAGAACTACTGTTTCATCCACCTTATAGCCCCGACCTCGCACCTCGAAGAGATCCCTAAGGACGAGTGTTCAAAGTGCTTTTCTCAGTGGTTCTATCGGATGCAGCGATGTATTGACGTGAATGGACACTATTTTGAAAAGATAAAATAAAGGTAAAAACTTGCTAATTTAATCAGTTTTTGATTTTCTAAGGACTTTCAGTTTGACCCTCGTATAATTTATTAAACATATGGTAAGATAGATATAGATTTCACAGGAAGATTAGGATACTAGTAATTTCGTGAAAACTCAAAAATCGGAAGATGGCAATATTGCCATATATTAAGTGATATGTCATTTCACTAGCTAGCCCAAATCGAGTAAATTAGCAAAAGTTTTTTATTTGGTGCAAATTAAAGTTTTAATAAATTAGAGACTTACCATTCGGCAGCGAGGTGGCAGGCACGGGAGTTTCTGTGGCTTGACGTGCAGAGAAGGCTGTTAAGTTTCAGAGCGATGTTGATGCTGTGCTAGCGGTACATTGTACCCCTAATGTCGTTCTGGGGGATTTCTTTACCTCTAAAGTAGTTCTGGGGGTTTCTTTACTCCTAAGATAGTTCTGGGAGGTTTTTTCTACCCCCAAGGTTGTTCTGGCGGGTTTTTTCTACCCCCAAGGTTGTTCCCGAATTAGTGGAATCACAAGTTATAAAAATTGTTTACATTGGTATTACTGTATGAGACAATATTTAAAATTAATCTGAAGGTCTGTATAACGATTTTTATTATAAAAATTCAGCAATCCCATCTTTATTAGACAAATAGCGGACCCAAGTGCTATGAACATAGTCAATTTAAAATCCATACGTTATTATCTACTTGTAACTTCGGTCAACTGTGCGGTTAGTACTATAACGAAGAGATAATTTCTGCTCATCCCTTACGAATAGGTATTAAATTGTAATATTATATATATGTTACACATCATGTAAAGTTCTATAAACCTATCATAAACGTATAATAACGAAAAGTGTTATTTTAAATGCACTATAGCAAGCTAATAAACCAAAAAGGTCAAGTAGCGACCCTATAAAGTTATAATGGACTAATTCTTGCCATAAGAACATTGTAATCTCTAAACTAGTAGCATTAAATTACTATATTATTTTTTAAAAATAGTAATAAATGAGTCCGCTACAAAATATATCAATGTTAATAACAACTTTAAATATTCTGCGGTAGTATCCGAAACGGTCCCCACTTAGTTTCAGTTACAGAATGTTGCTGCAGCGTTGATTGTCAGTGGGCCTAGCACTCGATAGGTAGCTCTCGAGAAACAGGATTAAATCTATATTATACTATTAACTGGGCCTTATGATGATAATATTATATATGAATATAATAATATTTATTGTATAACTTATACGATACAAGAAGATATAATGAAGATAAATAGAATAATGATGTATAGTTAGGTAATTATTAATTATGTGTAGTAAATAATTGTGTAATCTAATTATCAGTATCAGTTATATTTTATTTGCCTAATTTACTGTTTTTGTACTTGAAACGAATGTGTTTTTAACCGATATGAATAAGACGAAACTGAAATGGAACTAACAGATGGAGGAGGTAAATTATTACAGTATTTCATGACACAATATTTAAAACTTTCGTGAAATGCTACAGTTTTGTATGTGGATCAGATCAAATAGGATATACGGTTACGCGCTAAAATGTAAGTTTCTCTAATAACTGAGACGGTTTTTTATTTTTATTACTCCAAAAAGCAACACAGCAAAATGAAGCCTTAAATAATGGAATATACCTACGATTTGTAAAATTCAAAAAGTAATCACCAGAGGGAGACTACAAAAGTCGTTTGCTTGGGTACTTCTGTCCCATTCGTGTTTCAACCGTAAAGCAGTTGTGTTTGCATAGCTGTTTCGGTTTGAAGAGTGGGATATGGCGTGAATTTACAGGGTACAGAGGAATAACACCTGAGTCTTCAGGAATGGCAACGCATGGGGGGTATCATGGGCGAAACAATATACTTACTCTGTTATGTCTATGGTATAGCTCATGTCTATAGGCGATAGTTACCTTTTTCCATCAGGTGGGCCGTCAGCTTGTTTACCATTCTAAGTTGTATAAAAAAAAAGTAATCTGCAGGAATTCAAAATCGTTACAATAGTAACGATGTTGAATACAAAATAATTTGGATAAGGATTAATAAATAGGTATGAATAATATGTACAACGCGACAGCGTTATTTTTCTATTTCTATGACTTATTAAATTCGTAATATGTATTGAATAGGAATCGCCAATTTGAACAATTTAAAAAAGTAATGTACATAAATTGAAACAGTTTTGAAAACGATATGATTTATTTGGATAAGGATTTAAACAGAAGTATGAATAACATCGTGTAATTTTGATCGTTATTTCTATCAACTTTTAAAATGTAAAAAGTGGTTATTGTGACATAACGATAATAGTTGGACAAATAGTATCGCAAGGTTTTTTTGCAGTTATTGATATTTTTTTCAGTATTGTGGATCATACTTTTTTTCTATCACCAATATGTTCCGTAGCGCACGCGACGAAAGGTATAGCATTTTTTTAACACCTTGAGTTATGTTACTAAAATTTTAGTCAGGATCCCTAATCTTTTCTAGCAATAAATATAACCTATGTTACTCAGGGTGAATGTAGCTTTCTAATGGTGAAAGAATTTTTGAAACGGCAAAGTAGTTTTTGAGTTTATTTTTTACATAAAAAATACAAATCTCTTCTATTTATAATATTAGTAAGAAGATCTGAAACTCGGTGCTAATCGTCGATATACAGGACATGCCCTTAATCAATCTTTACAATTAAAGAGAGTGGATCAATCAAAACGCGTTCTGTCGCGATACGCAGGTGAAATGCACAGAAATATCTTTACCGATGAAAAAATTTTCAAGATCCTACAATAAGCAATCTTTTCAGCAAAGGTACAACGTGGTAAATTGATATCAAGGAGTACAAAACTTTTTGTGAAAAAGGAGTGAAAACCTCAGCCAAAGTGTATTAAGATACAGTCTTGGATCGTGTTGTGAAACCTCTGAGTAATACACTTTTTAAAAATATACCGTGGACTTCCCAACAGGACTCTGCGCCTGGTCACAAGGCACGATCTATCCAAGCCTGACTTAAAATCAACGTTCTGGACATAGCCTGCTTTAAAGCTTTTTAGAGTCGTAAAAAATCTTTAAAGATTGCGAGTGCAAGCAGTGGCGAAATTTCCCTTAAAAACAGTGTGTAAATTCATTGTTTCGTGGCCAGACCGATTAAAGATTAAATATCTGGTTACAAACGACATCGAGGATCAAACAACATTGGAGAGAAGATTGAGACCAAAGACTGATCCTGGTAACAATACCCGGAATAAATATATTCAAGCAGAAGGCAATGAAATAACTTATACTGAAAGTATACCTCCAAATATTTTCCTTAAGCCTAAAAATCAACAATATAGTGAAATGCAAAGAGCATATATTTTGGCTATTTTTATTTGTTACATTGATGTAATTGTAAAGAAGACGCTCGATTTAAATTAATTTTTGATATTTTACTAATAAAAAATATGGACATAAAATTATTCTCAATACATTGGAATGGCATTGAGTCACTATGTACTGGTTTACTATTTTTTTTTTGTATGTGGGGTGAGTATATTTTGCTATAGTACAGTATACATACTGCCATCTCAGTTTGACCACCCTCCTCTCCTCGACGACTTTTAATACGAATTGCAAGTGGTATCTTTTGCCTGTATTATTCAACTTGCACTCCATCAGTGAAATTTGTATAATTGTCAGAGAAAGATAGAGAATATTATATTAATGAATGAATAAGAATATTATATAATAAGATATAAAGAGGATAAATAACAAGTTTTAAATTTAAAATAGTTCATTTGCGCTTTGTTTATTTACATAATTTATGACTGCATTTCAAGTCCTTGATGTGTTTAAATCAATTAGTTTAATAATGTGTGATATAATTATAAATTATAATAGTAAATTGTGATTGTTAAATAAATTAAAGGTATTGTTATACGTAAGAAAATGACACATACATGTCGCATACGAAGGAGCGGACTCACCTAAAGTAGTAGACATGTCTTCATGTATAGCTTTTGGAGTTAAACCTTTCAAATTCAGGTATTTTATCACTGCACGATGTTCAAATTTATCCATTTTCAAAAATAGCTCTGACTTGACTTATGGTATCACGTGTAAACGAACAATGAGTTACTGTGAATAAACTAAACTGTGCATACTTGTTGCTAAATAATGTAATTACAAAATGAGAGTAGTTATAAAAAAAAAAAACCAATGGCTTTAACCATGTAATGCTAATAACTTTTCAAATGACCCTCGTAAATAACGATCAGCAACATGTAATACTGTTACAATATATTCTCCTTCGAAATAAATGAATAAAAGTGAAAATAAGATTTAAAATTATTTTCTTTATAATTCGACGGATTTCATTGTATATCTTTTTTTAATAAGCTATACTATTATTACTATACTATTTTAAGGAATGACTACTTAAAAATTAGAGGAAATTGGTATTTAAAACCTACTTATCTCACCTTTTTATAAGTAAAAGTTAAATTTAAATAAATAAATGCCACTTTTCAGTAACTTATAAAAGAATATACTTTGTTTTACTTGAAAAACTTCAGGATCTTAGATACTCGTAAGTTCGTTTACATTCAGAAATCTGGGGTATCATCTTCATTAAGTTCCTTCACATTTTTGCTATATGGTTTTCTAATGCTGGTAATATATGGATCGGAAGTATAAAGAAGGTTCTAAGAACATCTTTATTAATAAATACTTCGCAGTTCTTGAGCATTTCCTAGCGTGATGAAATTATTTTATAATACTTATTACAGGGCTCTTGCGCATCTTCTGAAAATTTACCAATAAGAAGCACTGCAAAATGTTAACAGTTTCTCCATGAACTAACATTTAATGAATTGAACATGGTATGTAATACCATTCATAATTATTCACGTTAACAGTTTCTATGGAATACCCAGTTTTTTTCAGAATTTACCATAACTCAAATGTATCAACTCGTTATATACTATTTCTGACATGAGTGTGGTGTCCCTTTGTAAATTTCATTCTTTTTTCACTACAAAGTGTATATATAAAAGATAAAACGACTTTTACCTATAAATAATTGAATAAAAATATTTTAAAGTATTTATTGATATTATCTATATTCAAATCCGCGATAGCGCTATCGATCTCCTGCGCTCTTCACTCGTCTATTACCATATTTTATTCCAGTAACTTGGGTAACAAATACCTGCAGCAAATTTTTTAAATGTTGTTATAGACACCCAAGTTACATATTAACAATAACTGTAGGCGTAGGTAACTGTTAAAACTTTCAATGAATCCAATTATAATTTTCAAAACCAGAATAACATAATTAAAAACATGTAAATGCTTTAAAATATTTATGAGACGAGCTTCAGATACGTATAACACTACATTTTCCTACAAAATGATATATTAGACATGAACTTTAAAATTATGAAATCAGTAGCGCAGAAATTACGTCAGAAGAATAACATCGTAGCTTTAAAAAATATATAATATTTGGTAACTAATTATGTAAAATATATATATCATAGTAAGATTTATCTATAAAACCAACAAATGAAATTAAAAAACGTGTTAGAACCTACTTCGGTAAAAAACCATTTTTGGTCGATATTTTGAACGGACGAAAGGAATTTGTAGCAAAAAAAAAATATTTTTAGAAGACAGAATTTTCTTTTTTCTCTTACACAGATCTCAACTATCAATTTGTATCAATTTTTTTTTTTCTAGGAATTATAAATTTTACCATTAAAATTAAAGTAGAAGTTACTTATACAAGTGGACGCCAAGAAACTAAATACAACATGATTTATAATTTTTCTGATGGTCTTAAAAGATTTTTATTATTTTTAACATTACATTTCAATCAACGTCAGTGGCGTGATGTACGTACTTTAACTAACATTTGCTTATTGTTTGATATTGAACATGCATATACCTATCATTGTTATTCACTGTATATTTATTTATTTATTTAATACTTTATTGTACACATTAGTTATAAAAATATGACAGAGGTAAACAAAAGTACAAAGGCGAGCTTAACTCTGATAGAGTTTTCTTCCAGCAAACCCAAAGTGGAAAGGAGCATCAATGTCAGCGGATACAGCAGTGTACAATTTTTAAATAGCCAAAATTAAATTAATTAGATTATATTATATAGTACAAATACACACATACATATACATAAATATATACCTACATCTATGCATAAACCTACATATACATACACATATGTATATGTTATATTTATTTCGACGTTGTTTTAATATTCTAGATAATTTAGACGACGGCATAGGGTATTAATGTTTGTGATCGTTTCTAAGCGAAAGACATTCTAAGACTAAGATTTGAAAATGAGGAGGAAGAATAAGTAAATTTACTAAAAGAGCATACGCGCAAAGATCCAATTTCCCTATATCTGTTTAATGTAGCAACCAATATTTCCCATCTATTCGGTCAAAAGAATTCTATTGTTTGGTTAGGTTAGGTTTGGTTAGGTTTGGTTAAAGTTACCCACACTTTGTATGTTTTGTATCTTTGTATGATTGTTGTTTCTAATATGTTAGAAAAATAACACAAAAGTTATTCAAAAGTCATTAAACTCTATTACGTACAATCTAGACAGGTGTTCAATACATGTTTAGACATCTTACTACAATCGCACTTAACGTCTGTTAATGTGCAAACAAGAGAAACATTAATAATAAAATAATTAAATTGTAATAAATTTTATTGTTACAATCTATATTATTTGGTACGTAAAATTTCAAAAAACAAATTTGGTACTATACTACTTACATAGGTTTACGCGTGTTATTATTTTTCATCTAAAGTATTTATCATTTAGTATTACTATCTGTCACTACATTAAATGATCGACATTTATTCTGTTTTAATGTAGTAACAATTGGTTGGATATAAACATTATTACATTAACTAAACAATATTTAATTAAATGAACATATACTTTTGTTATACACTATTTAGAAAAACAGTGTTAAATATTTTTATAGTAAGGTGTTTAAATTCTATTATACTAGGTGTCTCAAAATAAAGGTGACATTTGTTTTGGTTATTGCGTGAACGCAACTATACTGAGGGGCGCGGGGGTATGTCATTCGGTAGCCTAACTTCTGGGAATATAGTCGCTATGGAGCGTTTTTCAGTATCGGACCGTGCGTTGTGCGTACGTGAGTTTTACAAAAACGGTAATTCAGCGACTGTAGTGCGTAGAAAATTTTGCAATATTCGACATTTAAATGACGCGCCAAGCCCCAAAACTCATTAATAAATGGGTCAAAAAGTTTGAAGAGACCGGTTCAACGCTGGAAAAATCGAAATCTGGACGTCCAAGGTCTTCGAGAACGGTCGAAAACATAGAGAGTGTTTCTCAATCTGTTAGTGACAACCCAGACCTTTCGATTCGGAAGCGTGCTGATACTTTAAACGTGCATATATCGTCGTTCCGCATTTTACACAAAGATTTAAAGCTGCACCCCTACAAAGTTCAATTAGTGCAAGAATTAAAGCCTCAGGATGCTGGGCAGAGGCTTGACTTCGTAAATCAGATGATTGAGCGCTTTTCAACATTTACCAACATATTCTTTTCGGATGAAGCTAATTTCCATCTCAATGGACATGTAAACAAACAAAATTGCCAATACTGGAGTACAACTAATCCAAAACACAGTGACCGTATGAGCTGCAATGTCGGCGCGAGGGATTATCGGCCCATACTTTTTTGAAGATGAAAGGGGACGCACAGTTACAGTGATTTCGGACCGTTATGTGGAGATGTTAGACAACTTCTTCGCGCTTGAACTGCAAAACTTTCCTGGTTATAATCAAAGAACATGGTTCCAGCAGAACGGAGCAACTTCACACACGTCCAACAGGTCTTTATCACGAGTTCGTGAAATTTTTCCTGACAAATTGATATCCAGGAGAGGTAACATAAATTGGCCTCCACGAAGTCGCGATTTAACCCCTATAGACTTTTCTGTAGGGTTACGTCAAATCTAAAGTTTATGCCAACAAACCGATTTCCTTGGCACAATTAAAAGGTAATATCCGTCACGAAGTGGCAACCATCACGGACAATACATGCTGAGCCGTCATAGAAAATTTTAGAGCTCGATTAAATGAATGCCGTGAACGCAACGGTTTACACTTGGACGATATCATTTTCAAGAAATAAATTCCCAAAAAGTGTATTTAATATGTAATAAACATTTTTTTAATAAACACCTTGTTTAATTTTTTATCGATTTTTAAATGTGAACTTTGTTTTGAGTCACCTTGTACTATAAACAGAAAAGATTTTCGTTTGTATAAACTCAAAAAATACTTATCTATTTTTCAAATTCTTTCACCTATAGTAAACTATATTATCTAATTATTGTTATACAGTCCCTTTAATATGAAAAAAAAAAAATTAAAATAAAACTAATTATATTATTATTTACAAATAAAGCTTGAAAAAACGGGAATTATTTTTTGAAAATAACGTCTTTTAAATGTAATCCATTACGATCACGGCACTCTTGCAAACGACTTCTAAAATTGTCGATGACTGCGCGGTACGTCACTGCTGAAATCCTTGCCATTTCTCTGCGGATGTTTTCTTTTAGGGCATCAATTGCAAAGGTAGCCCCACAAAAAAATCCATCGGAGTCAGATCCGGACTACGTGTTGGCTAGGAAATGTCTCCTCTCTTAGAGATAACTTTGCTACGAAAAAGTTGATAGATAACGGGTATAGCCGTATTAGAGGTGTGGGAAGTAACTTCGTCCTGTTGAAACCACATTCGGGTTTTAAAGCCTGGAAAGTTTTCCAATTCTGGTGTGAGAAACCTTGATTATAGCCACATATCGCTTCGAAGTAACAGTAATCGCGGGCCCTCTGCCGTCCTCAAAGAAGTAAGGCCCTACGATGACATGGGCTGACATAGCGGCCCAAACTGTCACTTTAGGACTATGTAAGGATTTCTGATGCTTAAGTTTTGGATTGATAGGGTTCCAGTAGCGGCAATTTTGTTTACTAACATGCCTGTTAAGATGGAAGTGAGCCTCATCGGAGAACATTATGTTATTGAATGAAGTAAACCAATTCAACATTTCATTGGCATAATTTTCTCTCTGAATAGCGTCAGTTTCTTTTAATTCTTGGACCAACTGAATTTTGTAAGGGTGCATAAGTAAATCTTTCTTCAAAATCCGTTGTAACGATGTCCTGGATACGTTTAATGCACTGGAACGTTTACGAGTTGACTGTGTAGGATTGTGTGGTTTATCTAATTTTATTCAAATTTTACTTTTCAAAGGACTTAAGGTGGCTCTTAAGTCCTTTGAAAAGTAAAATTTTATTTGATTGCACATAATCCATTTACTAAATAGTCCGAACAAAGCCTAAACATTTGGTTTGGATAGGTGAGCCCGTTCTTTAGTTATAAAATTACAACGAAAAGTGGCATTAATTTTTATATAGATATAGGCTGATTGCTATGTTACGTAGGATTAGTAAATGTACTCGGGTTGGTCGAATGTAATTTTTCTAGTGTATCATTAGATCGTGTTAAGGTTTTATGACTGTTTATCGCATCATTTACTTATATAGGAATTATCTACGAAATTTATTTATAGTTTCATGTGTGATAGATATTTCTGATAAACAAGTATGATATATATGGTATAAGTAGATGTTCGATACTTTAGAGTGTTCAGCACTCTAAAGTCTCTCGATCTCGATATTAATGAAGCTTTCTTAGATGGATGTATTTGATTATGATGATGATTTGTACAGTGATTAAGTCTTTTCTATTTTGAATTTGCTTTGTTAATAGATAACGGTGCTCGTAATTCGTAAAGGAGGCTCGATATCTATTTTCATTTGCATACGAAACATAAACGTAAAAAAAAAAAAAGAAATATACCACACCAATCGTGTGGGCTATTTCTTATTTTTACGCTGACAATTTCTTTTCAATGATAGTGTAATATATATTATCTTAATAAAAAGTTACTATATATTAGTCTAGAAGTGAAGGAGAAATCTAGTGGAGTGGCTTGTGAATAACATATAAAGTGTATTAAATTTGACTTCTTTAATTAAGCGCAAGAAAGCAGAATCCTCCTATAAAACACTGGTTCTTGGTACATATGAAGTTGGATACGTGAAATTTTAGGTTTAGGCTCATTGAATTCACCCACTCTCCTAAAGGGGTGAAATAGGGAATAAAATTTAGTATGGGTATTCTATTCTAATTGAAGCTAGAAGTACGAAATTTTGGTTTTAGTTTTTTGATTAGAAATAAATAATTCTAAATCAATTTTGATAATTTATTGTATTTTACATTTGATAGGGTTCACTCTCGTGTTAGCCCTTTATTAATTTTTTTTTGTGATGATTGAAGCCATTGTTTTTCTTTTAGGAGCAAAATACTGCTTCGCAATAAGAAGCTAAATTATTGACACAATGTCGTATTATAACTTATACTATTTTGAATGTACCAGAGGGAGACTTTGTACAAAAGTCGATTGCTTGGGTACCTCTGTCCCATTCGTGTTTCAACCGTGAAGCAGTTGTGTTTGCATGGCTGTGTTTTGGTTTGAAGAGTGGGATATGGCGTGAATTTACTGGGTACAGAGGAATAACACCTGAGTCCTCAGGAATGGCAACGCATGGGCGGTATCATGGGCGAAACAGTATACTTTGTAACGTTCATGGTACTTCTCATGTCTATAGGCGACGGTTATCACTTTCCATCAGGTGGGCCGTCAGCTTGTTTGCCATTCTAAGTTGTATAAAAAAAATGTGATATGTCAACGAAATAAATTATCAATAATATTTTAATTAATATTAAGACACTGTTATTAAATAAATCGTATTTATTTATTACATAACTAGCGACTCGCACCGGCTTCGCACGGGTGCAATACTGTTACTAAATATACCTACCTACTACAGTAAAGGGCCATGTTGATCTATATTAAATAGATAATGTATTTAAGGTACTTAATTGGTTAAAAATTAATGCTGTATTACTTAAAATCACTTCGTAAATATGCCATTTTTTCCCGTAAAATGTAAAGGATAAAAAATGGTTATCCTTAAGAGATAAATATATATCATCGCGGACTTTTTTGTTGACCCTTTTGAGGTGTACAATAGTATAGTACATTATTTTGATTTATCTCGTGGGGTTCAGCCAGCATTTGCAATGAAAGTGCAGAAAAATGTGTTTATTTACGACATCACATTAGAAACCTCTAAATTTATCAGAGTTTCTCTACAATATTATGCATGTATTATACATATAAAAACCTTCCTCTTGAATCACTATCTATTAAAAAAACCGCTTCAAAACCCGTTGCGTAGTTTTATAGATTTAAGCATACACAGGGACGGACAGACAGCGACAGCGACTTTGTTTTATACTATGTGGTGATGATAGTTATAATGATGATGATGATGATGATGATGATGATAAATCATGATGCCGACTGATGCCGTTAAAAAAATGTACGGTGTATTTAATTTGTACGTAATTTAACAAGTAAGTACATACCTGCTATGTATTATATGATATTCATAGTGCTGTTCATGCTATAAGCGACGGTTACCGTTTTCCATCAGGAGGAACATTCTAAGTTGCATAAATAAAAATTTGCAGACTGTAAGATTAGAATACTTTTATTATATTTACTTACACGAATAATTAAAATAAATGTAATTCCGGAATTATGGCATTAGCAATGGAACTTTTCTAAATTAGCTTAGGTCTGTGTCTTCATCAGATGAAAAATAAAAAAGTATATAATAATACTAATTTTGCACTTTGTTTATCACAAGATTTTTAAATAATTCTTCTTTTTAAGGTTATTGAAATGATGCGACTCCGTCTAGCTATCTGTCAGTTACAGCGCCCTATTTCAACAACTACAATTTAATTTTATTAGAATAGTTTAAGCCATTGTTGTTCATGCTTGCATAATATTTTCTTTGCTAGCTTGTTTGAAATAGTTATTCGAAATTTCAAAATATTAGTCGATCATTTACACATTCTAAAACTTTTAAATATCTGTATTCATTAGTAATGTGATTTGCAATTTGTAGCAAAAGTAAATTATATAAATTCTCCAACAATTTTTCAACAAAATGATATTTCGATTGTTTACTTATCTTTTCCTTTTATCCTAGTGGTTTTTTAATTCTTTTTAATGTGAAGAAAATGGAATAATAACACCGTCTACGCTATCGGTCTACGCTGATGAGACCAGAGAGCTTACCATGAAATGATTTCCGAAATTTCGGATCCGAACGAAACAGAAATTTGATGTTCAAATTACATAATACATACCGTTTAAAAATATTAAAAATGCTAAAAAATCGTTCCTTTGGACTTTTGTGGTAGGATTGATGACAAACGAAATGTTAAGCTTGATTTACAGAGACGATTTCGGTATGAACAAAAACACGAAATTGAGCCCGAAAATTCGGAATTTCATTTCATGGTAGACCCCCAGATCAGTTAGCTTCCAGGGGGAGTTGCGTGGAGGTCGACTTAATAAGATATATTGTTAGCAATGTATGCGATGAGGTTAATTTTTATCCTGGTTAATGAATATATCCCAGTCGCGGGGACAAAGCTGCAGGTAAAACCTAGTATTCTTATAAACAAAGGTGTGTTTGCTGCGGTTTGTAACCATAGTTATGGCTCATGCTAATCGCAGCCTTCGATTATTGTAATAAGGTAATGTTTAATTATTTTTTGCAGTTATTACCATTGATTGTTTTTATCCGATTTCAATTCGAACAGTTAACCAGGAATTGTTTTTATTTTTCTTTCAGAATGTTCAACTATGTCTAGTAAATTAATAATCATGAAATAGACATAGACAAAACGATTTTTATGATTAAATGAATATTTTTGTCTTATTCATTTCTAATCAATGTTTAATCGGTTATGTTTTTACGATGTTTGTTAAATTTGTTTTTAAGGTTACGTACGATAAATGATATAAAAAAGGATTCTTTAGAATGCGACTTTGTCTGTTTGTCCCTTCGTCTGCCAAAGCATTTTATTTTAGCAACTATAAATGCTATAGATGGAAATAATTTTAGTCCACCCATGTAAAAAAAAAATTCTTTGCTAGAGAGTCTAAAATTTGCTGAAAATTCCAAAATGATTGTAATTAAATAAAATAATAAAAATAAAAATGTTTATTTGGGATCCTTAGCTTAAGTTACAGTTTTCTTTTTAGGATCGATAATAACTGCATTACTCACAAATTGTTTAAGAAAAGCGCTTTAGTTGTACGTTCTTAAACAATTTTTTTAATTATATTTATGCCGTGTAGTTTTAATGATTTAAAATGTAAAAAAAAAGAAAGTACTATTTCCATCTCTGCATTTTCATCTCCGAAATTTGTAAATCGTAAAATCTGAAATAATTACAATTATCGTCAAAAAAAAAAACTTAGTTTAGTAGTCTAGTTTTTTACTACAACAATTATAACTTTCGGTATGTAGCTGTCTGTTTCGTCTAAAAACACAAAGGTCATTTTATCTTATATATTTGTACGATAGCCTTGGCTTGTAACTCGCACCTGATCGACTCTTTTTTTATGGAATCCTATAACATTATGAAAGTTTGTGAGGATATATGGATCGATATTTTTTTCAAAAACAAACTACTGAACGTATTTGAATTAAATTTGCTACACGATAAGGTTATATTTTAACAGCATAATAAAATACATAAAGTACCCATTTAGGTTCACGTGGGGAAATCCGTGGGATACAATTAGTAAAATAATAAATTAATAACGTGCGACACACCCCGATTACGTTTATATTTATAATAAAGTATATCTCATGTTACTTATGCTGTTACTTACCTGATAATTTAGCTTTCTATAGATGTAAGATTTTAAAATCGTATGTATTATGAGTTTTTTCAATGTAAAAAAATATCTTTATAATATCAGTTTAGATGATTTAGAGTTATGTTTTTAAAAAACTGATTTCCCTCAGGACAAATTGTTAGTATGCAATCAATACGGGAGAGTAAACCCTATCTTTGATTTATTGTAATACTAGCTTATTCGTCCGCGTGACTGACATGTTTACTAAACCGTTAAGGTGATATAAGTTAACAAACAACCAAACTCATTTTCACATTTATAAAAATAAGCATTGATTGTAAAGTAAATAATCAACATCAACCAATTAATGAAAATACGAGTATAACGTAGTATAGTTAAATTTACATTTAAGTAGTGTGTATGGTGAGTTTCCCAGTTTTATGGTGCATATTAAATAAATAATTGTCTTTTAATAATAAATTGCTTCCGTATATTTGATAGAAAATTATGCTGTGAAAAAAAAAAAAAACAAAACAAGAACAGTGACTGATAAAAAGAATATATAGCTATTAAAATAAACTAAAAAGGTCGCAATCTTCGACAGAGAATTTTGAAATCGATTGAACGGATGATTGATAATCTTATTTTCTTAATATCCATATAAAAATTCCTTTTCACTATGTTCACTCGTGCTAATTTCCTATATAATGTTTTTATAGGTTTAAACACGATGAAGTAAATGATGGATGTGTAGACACAGGTGATGTAATGGTAATTGCTAATCTACTAAGTATGGATAAAGTATATTTTGAAAAAAAATTTACTTAGTCATGGGATGTGACTCGATTTTCGTAAAAACAAGCCATTATTCTGTTGAATTAAAATCCTCTTCAAAGTTTGTTTTGGTGTGTTATTGTTATAAATAAAGCTATCAGTCGAGAAAAAGTCTGCAGTCTATATTTTCCTCATTTAAAAATTGTACAAATAATTGTACAATTTTTAAATGTAATATGTAATTTAACATAAATTAACTTTTAAACAAGACTAGAACATTAACCAACGAGACGCTACTACACAGTAGCTGCATTCATTACTATAAGTGAGAGATAAAAAATGAGGTAAAGTAAAAATTAGGACAACGTACTTATTTAGAAGGGCAGGCACTATGATGATACCTAATTATTACTGGAAACAGTTTTTGCTATCATGCAATATTATAATGCAATTAATTGTAATATTTTGTTCACAGTGGCGGTGAGGAAAGCACAGGCAACACGTGTCCAATCGCTGCGACGGCGGCGGCGCCTGCCAACTGGCGTGGTACCAACGACAGTGCATCAGAGTACTGTCGCCGCGGCAACACACCCGCAGCGTACGGCAGGTACCAGAGAAACAACTCCAACGCGCCGTACGCGACACCACCTTCCAACATAGATAGGTAGGTTACACTGTCATCTCATCTGTTACCCCAGTTCATTTCTCGACGATAGAAGACGTACCCAGATGGCATCATGAGATTGTCATTAATCTGATGATTTATAAGGTAAATTTACCTTTTTCATTATTGTTTTAGCACGTGCAACCTTATCGTGATTTCGTTATGTCATATTTCAATGAGGATTTTTGTGAAAATCCCTTATAGATAGATAGATAGATAGATACTCGTTATTGTTTCCTCCAAAAGATTACAATAGTAAACTTATTATAAATATAAATAATTAAAAGAAATAATCACAATGAGAAAACAATCCCTTATAGCGATCTCTTCCAGGCACCATGGACAGTTTGGTGGGAGGCACGATGAAAAATTTTGTTAGTTCTAAATATGGGAGATATATTATAGCTTATAGCTTACCAACATTATCCATATAGGTATAAGGATTTTTTATTATTACAAAAAATTCAGTGCTAAACCCACCAAATTTTTATTTAAACAAATTTATAACAAATATACGTTATCTCTAATTGTATATTTTTCTTGCTACTCTGAGAAGGGTTCCGAATCTCTTTAACGCGATCGGAGAAATAGAACCTTTATAATTTTACTTGTTATTAATTTAATTGTTCAGATTTGGTTAAAAACATAAATAAGACAGTTTACGTTGATTCAGAATTTAAATTAAAGATGTGTACGAGGTTTCAATGTATAATTACTACACTAGAGTTTTAAATTTATTTAGCGGCACATCCGTTTTAAAATAGAAAATATTTTGCGGAACCATGCCAAATAATACAAGTATGTAAAATTATATGACGATTGGTTGAATATTTAGGATGCCAAGAGGCAACAAACAAACACAACTAACATACTTCTATATTTACTAGTAAACATGAAAATCATACAGAAATAAGTATTTTACATAACACTGTCCACATTTAATTGGTTGGTTCTCTAGTTAAATTATTTTCAAACTTACAACTGTACATTGCTACGCGAACGAACCCAGGAACATAACATCATATTGTTATTACAATTAATTCAATAGATTTGAATTATATTTTTTGATATTATTGAAGTATATTTACTTCAAAATTTCCTTACAATCTTTCACATTTGGAACAAGTTCGCATCACCAAAATGTTTTTGATATTTGTTTATTAAAAGCGTTCAACCGAAATGTATCGATACTGAACTAACATGTTAATCATGTACTAAATTAACACATAAACCTACTTCAGAAAATATTCCACTGAAAATTTTACTACATAAATTACTTCTGAAGTTTTCAAATATTTTTACAAAAAATATTTAGAGGACAGCTTAATAATATACTTACTCGTATTGTAAACAATTTAGTTCATTATCGGACCATTTTGTAAATAATCAATCAGAAATATTAAACATTGTCTTTGGAAATTTATAGATAATTCTAATGTTGTTATATTTCGGTAAGCTTCGGTAGGGACGCTGTTAACTGTTTATAGATCTCTAAAAGAATTTTAGCAGTGAAAGTTCAATGTAATTTGTTTGTTACAGGTCAACACCTCATCATCGATGGTATGCGAGTGGAGATCGGGGCGGAGGGGGGACAGGAGGTGCGGGGGGCGCGACGGGCGGCGAGAGCACGCCAAGCACTCCGGGCGGCGGCACGGAGGGCGGCCGGCGGCGGCGCCATTCGGGCTCGGGCTCGTCGCGCTCCGACTCAACCTCGCCCGAGCCTAGTGACACATCTCGTGCTTCCACTCCTGCCGCGCCGCCACCCTTATCTCATCATCCCAATCATCGTACCCCTCCCGCACATCAATACCAGGTTTGTATAATTCGTCATATTGTTATTGTTTATATTCGATTATTTATATATCGTCACTCATGTTCCTTGATGATGAATATTTAGTTACACCTACATCTCGTTGTGTTTGGGATTTATTATAAATTGTGTTATTAATTTTAAATTATATTACCACATTTATATGACAAATATGATGTTACCTTTTCCCCTTCCATTCTCGTGGGTTTCATAAGAGGCGACTAAAAGAACTAGAGATGTTCGAGGAATGGGCAACAGCATCCCTATGGCCAAAGTCTAAGTGCGGTTGCTAACCTGCCTTCCAAGCGTGGCAACTACTGCCAAAATTGGCAAAAACTGGCTTATATTTAGCTGTGGACAGTTAATGGCTTATATGATGATAATAATGATTATCTGTATCAATATAATTAAGTGGAACATTTTGTAAGTAACAAACGTCCATACATCCTCATAATCTTGCGCTTTGGATTATCTTATTTTTTTTCTGAATGTGTTTGCTGTTGGTCGTGAGTGGCCTTTACAGCTTCACCGAACGCGAATGCAGAGGCGAGTGCAGATGGCATTCCAAGCCCGCGAGAGAGGGGTCGACTCTTACTTATGGCCTGCGGTGTGTGCCTAAGGGTGCCAGAGTGGCTCGGACTTCGGCTTAGACCACCACACTTCGACCCCCGTCAAGGGTCGGTATGTCGGGATGGGTGGGAACTCTGAGTCGTTGGAGTGCTCTCGGGCGCAAAACTGATCGCGCGCGGACCGAGTGTCGGTTGGGATCTTCGTTCCCGTCGGCGGGGACGGTGTGTTCGGTGTGTGGGTGTGTTTGCGGGGGCTCTCAGCGAAGATTCCGCGGCAGAGAGGGGATTATCTTAATGTAATAACAATCTCTTATAAGCCACTTATAATGTAACTTTCGGTCGTGTATGATATGTCGCTTTCTATGCAAAATACATTGAAGACGTTATTGCCGAATTTCTTTTTCTGACCGATATATTCGCTACGCGAAAACGCGATGTTGTTGCTGGTTGCGTAAACACGTTGAACGCATGACTGTTTCGCGGACCTACTTGTAATACAAATGTCGGTCAACACTCCTTTAAACAGAATGTGCCGCTTACAATTATTTAAATTCTTAGGACATTGACATTGATATTATTCATTGATTTGGTAATATTCGAATTTTTGTATTAAAGTGTCTTGACCAGCTAATAGAAAAATTATTACAAACTTTTTAATTTATAATTACAATTAAATCTTTTTAGTGTTTCGTACTCAACTGACTAATACAGATTGTTTAAATATTTGTCTTGTTTGTACAACTTTCTTAAATCGCAGCTTAATTCAATCTTATATCTAGAAACAATATTAGAACTACATATTTTGCCAACGGACAACTAACTTCTCTATCCTTTACAGGTTTTTTAATGAATGATAATGAAATGGTAACTCCATTTGCGCTAACGGCATACGTTGGCGAGGTACCAGTGAGGGATGATAGGTGAGGATGTAAAGGCAGGTCAGTTAGCTCATCCTTTATAGGGTTAAATCGTGAACATATTTTTAATTTTAAAAGTGGGATTTTTATTAGTTTAAACATTAAGCATTTGAGTGAAATTGTAAATATATACTCGTATATTAGTTACCGAAATATTTTGTATTTGCCGTGGATGTAATTTTTGAAAAATAAGGTGTAACTGAAATAGAAAAAGTACTTTTCATCTGACTTTAACAAAGTACTTACTCAATTTGGCTTGCTTGATTTTTAGGATCTCGTCTTTAATAACTACCTGAATATGGTTAAGGAATTCAAGCATTTTATCGCGTTGTTAGTTGTTTTTTATTGTACTAGGGGTATGTTGCGTCGTTTTATATTATAATGTCTCTTTTCCTTTACTGACCTGCATTAGTTATTGTGTTTTGAATTATACATGACACTTAAAATTATTGCATGCAAAATCGCACATTCGTCAGATAAAGGTTTAAATTAACTACTTGCTATTTTGGAAGAATGGTAAAGTTCAGATACTACTCGTATTTATGAAGGAGAGTTCTCCTTCCTTTACTATATGCCAGGCATAAAAAGTTTTCACAAGGAACATGAGTTAAATTATGAAAATTATTTTTATTTTGTATATCTGTTTTGTATAACTTATAATAGTAACAAAGTATTATTCCTTTTACAGTGGGCATCAACAGCAAGTGGTAGACCACTCGCAATTTGCGTACGAAATTTACCTACCAGATCTACTGATACCTCATTGAAAGATGGTCTCTATCACGAATATAAAAAGCATGGGAAAGTGATATGGGTTAAAGTGGTCGGTCAGAATGCCGATCGGTATGCAGTTGTACGTTTTAAGAAGCCGTCCGATGTTGAGAAAGCACTCGAGGTTTCTCAAGATAAGCTTTTTTTTGGATGCAAGATCTCAGTTGCTCCCCACCAAAGTTGCGATGAAGATGCCGATTCGGCTAAACCTTACGAGACTGATATTGACGAGTATCATCCAAAGGTTAGTTGATTTCAATGTCTTTGATGATGGTTAGGGTAATTAGTTGATTTCAATAGTACAATACTAAAAAGTACCGATAGTGATTAGAGGGAGGCTTTGTACAAAAGTCATCTGCGTGAGCACCTCTGTCCCATTCGTGTTTTTGTCGTGAGGCAGTTGTGTTTGCATGGCCGTGTTTTGGTTTGAGAAGAGTAGGATATGGTTAGGAAATTATTTATATTATATTATTAAATTAGAATGGCAAACAAGCTGACGGCCCACCTGATGGAAAGTGGTAACCGTCGCCTATAGACATGAGCAGTACCATAGACATAACAGAGTATACTGTTTCACTCATGATACCCCCCATGCGTTGCCATTCCTGAGGACTCGGTTGTTATTCCTCTGTGCCCAGTAAATTCACGCCATATCCCACCCTTCAAATCGAAACACAGCCATGCAAACACAACTGCTTCACGGTTGAAACACGAATGGGACAGAGTACGCAAGCAATTGACTTTTGTACAAAGTCTCCCTCTGGTTATATGGCAACGCATGAATGGTATCTATTATTTTTATTTATTTACGGTTACCACATTCCACCAGGTGGGCCGTCAGTTTTGATCTGTTTTTCTTTATATATATATATATATATATATATATATATATATATATATATAGTGTGTATATATATATATATATATATAGAAAAACAGATCAAAATTAATCTATATCCAGCATATATCACGCATTAAGTAAACGTTCCAGTGCACGGAGGAGTGATTTTATCACTTAATGGGTTCGATTCTAAGGCGCCATTTCTTTAAACCTATCGCTTAACTTAATATTTAAATTTGACAGTTTTGTAAAATTACTATTTTATATTCCATCATTAAATTAATAATAATTTTAACTTGAATCTATTAGAAATTTAGTCTTATATATATTGGTCCGTATAAAGGTTTCGTTGTGACATTATATCCAATTTTTATACGGGAATATTAGTTTTAATTTCAGACAAAAGTTTAGAGTAGTAGCGCCTTAGAATCGACTCAAATATAGTTTTGTTGACTATTTTCGCAAGTATTTGCTTTTCAATACCACTTCTTTTACTGTCTTGCGAGTTACCACCAAATACAGATTTGGCAACGTCTAAGCAGAGAACGGATCGTATCTCCATCTGCAAGCCGTAGAATTGCTGACGGCCCATTAATATAACTGACTGATGATGGAACGATCTGATGTGTTGCTGTGTGTGATGTTGAAAACATATAAAAAATACACAAAAAACAAATGCAAAATACATAGCTGAGTGCTTTAAACCCATATAAATCTTTCATTTCATTTTCTCATCTCATCTGGATAAAGGAAATATGCCAACAAATAGATTAGAAAAATGTAAATTCTATAAGTAAATTAGTTATTAGTTATCAGGTAGTTACCGGCAACACTGTTCATAACTAATATGCACTTAAAAATACTTCTTTGTGTTTAAAACTATATTCACTTCGAAGTCTGTAGGCGACTTTCCATCGGGTGGGCCCTAAGCTTGTTTGCCATTCTAAGTTTCATAAAAAAGTAATTTATGATTTCCTTTTTGGTCAATCAGGCGACAAGAACTTTATTTATCGGTAATTTGGAGAAGGATGTTACGCAACAACAGCTGAGAGACAAATTCAAGCACTTTGGTCGAATAATAGAGATCGATATCAAGAAGGGTAGCGGCGGGGGAGCCGGGTATGCGTTTTGTCAGTACGCGTCGATATCTAGCGTGGTGGAAGCCATCCGCTCAATGGATGGGGAGTACGTCGGGGGCTCACGTGTCAAACTAGGCTTCGGCAAGCCCGTCGCCACCACTTGTGTCTGGGTAGATGGTCTCACCGAACATACAGAGAAACAGGTAATTGAATTCTAAGTTAATATTGGGTATTGATTGCATATCAGGCAGTTTCTATTTACAAACAATACACATCAAAACAACTGTGTAAACAAATATTTGAAGCACATCTTAGTATTCTCGTACAACTGTTTAAAACATTTGTCAGTGATATTTCAATACAAGATGGAATAGCGCAGTCTACTTATTTATGTTTAATTCGATCTGTATTTGAAGCATGCCATCTGCTATTAGCAAGTGTTATAAAAAAATTAAGTCAGTTTATTACGTTTTCACGTCACGACTTAAACTACTGAACTGATATGAATTTAAATTGATAGTGAGATTGTTTGTGTCACTAACATTAACTTTATGATTGATAAAAATCTGCTATATTATATTTATAATGTTATATATTTGTTAATAATTTCTGTATCTTGGCTAACGGTAAAATATTTTTAACCATAATGATGCCAATAAATTAATAAGAATTACTTATAATAATTATAAGACTAAACAATTTTTATACAAGAGTACTCATATTTTTACAAATTTTCGCGTTTTTTTTATTTTTTTTTTATTAGGGTTTAATATAAACTCTATTTTTTTTTCAATATTCCATAATTGTAAAATTTTGTGTTTTTCATTACTTTGAAGATAGAATACGATCAAGAAGCACCAATCGATTATATATTTCAGTTAGTCAAGTCAGCTTGATTGATTTCGTTATCAGCAGTTATATAAACTTGTTACGAATTCAAAATTAAGAATCTGAAACTTACAGAAGAAAATTTTTAAATAAATATTTTCGCTACAAAGCAGATCAATGTGTGGTTGAAGTGTTTCGATCGAGTGGATTTTATGAGGCACAATACCCACGTGGTCAATTTAGTTTCTTGACGGTTTACAGAACGTTTCAAAACGGTCAGGGAACGTTAGAAATAATCGGGCCGTGTATCAAAAACGAACGTATTCAGGTACTGGGGGCGGTGACACGATGCGGCTCGGCGACGTCGGTGTGTGTGGACCGCGCGGCGGGGGCGGCGCTCATACACTTCGAGCAGGCCGTCACGGCGGGCATGGCGGTGCGCGAGCTGCGCCGCGTGGCCGCCCAGGCCTCCGCCGCCGAGCCCGATCACCCGCGTCTCTGCGTTGATTACGCCTCGCGGGAGTGCCAGGTACAATACTAACCTGACTTGCCTATACTGTCTTATTATTAAATAAACTAATTCGAAATGTGATCATTAACTTCGTAAGGCTTAATATACTTACATTATTTTGCAAGAAGTAACAACACTCGGCATTCCGGTATAAACTTAAAAAAATTTAAAACGTCTCTTAAACGCCTAGTGCAAAAGCGATGTACGCTCAAGTCTTGTGGATTTTTATTTGAAATTAACGCACGATGCACATTTAAATAAACAAGAGAAGAGTTTGAACTTAAAATGAGCTACTTTATAAACAAACAAGAATATATACCGTCTAATGGTAAACGGTCACTGTAACCTATGGACACCTGCAACACTAGGGGTGTCATGTACGCGTTGCCGATCCTGAAGAAACCATAATATAAACTTTCTTTGAAGACCCCTATACTGTAGCCTATAGGGGAAATCTTGACAGGGAGCTCATTCCACAGCCTGAACGTTTGCGGGAGAAACTATTGTACGTGACTCATGTGTATTCTCTGTCAATGGCGAGCGATGCGGTAATAAAAGGTTTTTGTAGGCATTATTTAAAACATTTCCTTGGATCACAATCCGTTATACAAACGGTAAAACCTTAGTGTTTAGAAAAATATGTGAAAATTCGGGCAGATTTTGTCACAAAAATCAGTCTCTTTTGTGATTGATGTTGTACTTTGAATTGCATATTGGGCGTCCAGCTCATGTTGACATATAATAAATAGCATGGAGCTTATGAGGTTAAAGTTTGAATTAAACTAAAATAATAAATCACACTAAATTTAGGACTTAGATATATATATATATATATATATATATATATATATATATATATATATATATATATATATATATATATATATATATATATATATATATATATATATATATATATATATTAGTATACATGGTAGTCCTTAATTGACAACACAAGTGTGTATTTATGTCTACATTGTTACTATACATATTACATTGTTGTTATAGATATATATTACAAACTAGTGACTCGCTATGACTTCGCGTGGGTAGATAGGTAGATCTAATTGTTTTGAAAATAAATTTCCCTCCATGTCATTTGTTATAGCTTTCGATAGATGAAAGAAATTTTAGAATCGTTTAAGTATTTTTTGAGTTAATCCATTACAAATAAAAAATTAAATTTATTTTCTTTGTAATATTCGTTTAAATAATGTTTTTCGTTGAGTTGCGAGAGTAAAAGAATACCAAAATTTTTTTTATCACCCTTTCTATTAGTTTCAACACTCACTATTAAGTGGAGTTTGGTTTAAACGCTGAGTTTTATTTGTAGTCTACGAGTTACTTTATATGTCAAATAAATTAAATTCATATTTTGTCAAAATATGCATACTAGCATTGTATGCCACTGAAACAACTATGCGTAAGTTGCTGAAGATGTGGCGTATGCTAGCGCATAGTCACCCACGAATCAATTGCTGTTACAACTCAAATAGTAGTCTAATAAGTTTATAACGTCAGTTGAAAATTGGCTTTGTTAGTACAAAGATTAGAGAGAATATTAAAAGTATATTTTAAATTTAAAAATATTATTTTTGTCAACAGGAGGCGTTCTATGAGCAACTCGGGAAACACGGTGGCCCATCTGCTCTCTCTGGTTCCGAAAGACTGACTGGCGATCTCGCTACGCGATACGTACCGAGCACGCGGCACGACCCGCTACGGTGAGAATAACTAATATATTTTATACTAGCTTTTACCTGGGGTTTCGTCTGCGTAACTAGTGCATGTTCATGACTAGGATAAATAGTGGCCTAAATCGTTTTCCGTCACAGTACGTGTGTACCAAATTTCGTGGTGACTGATTAACTTATTAAGGCGCTAAGAGGTAACAAACAATAAACTCATTTTTATTTTTAATTTTTCTTCATACTACTTTGCACTATTAAATTATGTAATGGTTCATATCTATCGTGAGCGGTCACCACTTTTCCTTAGGAAGGCCCTTAGTTTCCTTGCCATTTTTAGAATAAAAACTATTTGTGTTTGAAGTATAGTATATTATTATATTATTTTTTAGATATGAAAATTGCGGTTCGCGATCACGAGCATCAAGTTACGGTCGGGGATCCTCGCGAACACCACGCTACACAACGATTGATCATTATGATCCTACGGATTATGCCGCCGACCGACGTTACAGGTGTGTTAATATAAAACGAACACGAGTGATTAATTACATACATACACACACACACACACACACACACACATATATATATATATATATATATATATATATATATATATATATATATATATATATATATATATATATATATATATATATATATATATATATATATATACACATATACTACAAAACCACTAATTTGTTTGTTCCTTTGTTCATAAATGAAATAACAAATTCTAGAAACAGTCATGACAGGGTTTTGATTTCTCTCCTTAATAATATCAATACTACAGCGTAAGTGTAGGTCCTGAGTGCCGAAGTATCCCGTGCGCAAATTGCGAAGCATAGGAATAAGCGGACTGGCTTAGTGCTCACTGGAGAGAGTTTGCGTTTGCGCGCGTAATAGTCCTATGCTTATGATATACATAATGGTTATGTATTAATAATATCGCTATCAAAAATTATACGTTTACTTTCTTTACTGATGTACACTTACAGTGTTTAGTGTTAAAAAAATAAAACAAATTTATTTTTTTTTATTTTTATATTCAGTGCTTGGATATTCAAATGAAAGATCAGGGGTTATATCATGAAATGAAATGAAATACGGATTTTTGGGATTCAAGTTCATATCTTTGTTTATGTTGAAATTGCCTCAATAGAGCTTAACGGTTTGTTCGTCATAAATCCTACCATAAAAGTCCAAAGGAATGATATTTCGACATTTTTTTAATTTTTAAACGTTGTGTATTATGTAATTTTAACATTAAATTTGTGTTTCTTTCGTCCCCGAAATTTCGTAAACATTTTATGATAGGTGATAGAATGCAAGATTTGAGATAGGAGGAATCGCACATTACACTCACATGCGGAGCGCATGTTGGTGTAGTGTGCAGCGTCTAAGTTTCTCCCACCTCAGACTAGATCTGTGTGCTGTTTTCATCGTTTTTGAAACATTTTTGATTAGTTGGGTTCGCGTTTTTAGCTTTTTGTACATTTACAAAACATCCCATTTATTTTTATAACCATGGGTTCAAACAAGATGATGTCTATTGAATTAAAGCGTGAAATCATAGAAAAACACGAGCAAGGTGTGCGAGTTAAAAATAAATGTTCCTTGTAAATACATTTTTCTTATTCAAAAACAATTAAGGTGGTTTTTTTGGGAGCTGGAACGGATTAATGACTATTCAATTAATTTCAATGGGGAAAATTGCTTTGTGATACCAGCAATTTGACATACGAGCAAGGTTACAGAACGAATTAAACTCGTATGTACTTAAATATCAAACTTTGAGTAAGTGCATCATACCTATTAGGTTTAATATTTTGGTGTGTTTATTTAATATAGGGATTTGTCATTGCAGGGTATACGATGAGTTAGGTTCCAGTCCGCAGACGGAAGATGCGCCTTATGACGACAGATTACAGTCTGTTGTCGTGTCGCCACATCGTGCCCGGCGGCATCGACGCGACTCTAGCAATGAAGACCGAAAACATTCAAAGGTTTGCTTTAGAATTATATGTATGCGTATTATTTAATTCCTGACACATATTCCTCAAAATATCATAAATATTTCCATTGTTTTTTAAATTAAAATTAATGTCATGTTCTCCTTTTTATGTCCGGTGCTTACTGTAAAGGTAATTCTGCGCCAGTAAACTTTCGTCTCTTATGTTCAGTAACGTTGGTGGGTACAGATGAATCTGAGTATTTTGAGTCTCCTATAAATTATAGGCGCTTCTTTCGGTTTACAATTTGCAATATCGTTAACCCACAGGATTCTTATGAAATTTTAGTTACTAAAGATAGTCATTTCTCTTTTTTTGAGTAATAATTAGATATCCAAACAAACAAACAGATATGAATATACAAAGATCATAGAATTACAATAATAATAGACAGATGGTGTAACAATAAATCAGGAAAACCGAACCACACAGGTAAAAGATGATGAATGAATGATAATGAATGCTATAGAGAAGGATGGAAAGAGCAAGTATAGGAAAAGTAAAGATGACATAAATGGATATACAAGACGTAATACGTAATGGATGGGGGGGGGGGGACCTGCGATTCTGTATATTGCAGGATCAACAAAAAAAAATTAAAATATATCACCGAAACAAATATAAATTTTCCTATGTCCTTCACCATCTTAAATAATACATATATACTAAATTTCATGGTGATTAATTGTCCCATTACGAATTATTAATTAATTAAGACCCATAAGTAGCTGGGAACAGTTTGTATTGAAATAATGACGTTCTTAGAATTTTTGACGTTTTTCAAATTTTTTATTTTATAAGACCTTCATCGGACTTCAATGAATAATGAAAAAATAAATTGTTCAATTTGTCCAGTTGTTTTTGAAGTTAGCTCTTCAGTTGTACATTTAACAATAAATTTTTATTTGTGTAGATTAATAGTATTGTTTACTATTATTCTATATACTATTATTATTGGCCAACTTTGCAAAGACTGACAATTTGCAACCGACTTCTTCTGTCTATTTCGAATAGATAGTAGATCTACAGAAAAAAGCTCAGATCAAAGAATTTACCGGAACTTTTTAAACGAAAACGGAAACGTCTGAAAAATCCATTTGCACTAACGTCGGACAGTTCATTGATTATTATATTAGATTGGTTTTTATCATTTCCACATGAAATGATAACCAATCAGCTTAAAAACAAGAAGATGAATCTACAAAAAAGGAAAGAAAGAGATTATAAGGAGAAAAGAAACTACAAAAAGAGAATATTCTTCAATATACAACTAAAAAAGATTTAAAGAAGAAAAGTAAAAGTATCAGGAAAGAGGATAAAAAAATCAAGAGAAGTGCTATAAAATAAGATAAGAAGATTCTATAACAAGGACAATTGTAAATGCAGTCAATGTAATAAAAAAAAAACAATTCAATTGCATTCTATCGAAGCATAGAGTCCACATCCTCGAAGATAATGAAGACACCGTTTTATGTCATATTTGTTATCAAGAGACAGATTCGTCTGATGATGATTATATTATTTTTATATTAATAAATGAAATAAGTATTCACTTATGTAGCGATTATAATGATCTCTTTATGGTTATGTTTTGTGATTATAAAATCTTTATTTTTTTTTTTATTTTACAACCTGTTTATTTTAGGGTTTACCTCCATATGCTTAAATGGTCGCATACAAAGCGTTTTAAAGATATTTTCTTCCACGAATGCTTAGGTTATGGAATGGAGCT
Source organism: Galleria mellonella (assembly GCF_026898425.1). Lineage (NCBI taxonomy): Eukaryota > Metazoa > Arthropoda > Insecta > Lepidoptera > Pyralidae > Galleria > Galleria mellonella. The sequence goes on along the minus strand of NW_026442147.1, from coordinate 2,245,438 downwards.
CCCTGTCGAGGTTTTTCCAAGAGACTACAGCATGGGGTTTTTCAAAAAGAGGGAAAAGAAATTTCTTTAGGTTCTGACGATACATTCCTCAAAACTTATTACACATATGCATTAAAAAGTACTCGAAAAAGAAAATTATTATAACTGGTGATTTTAATATCAATATGATTGAAAAAACTAATAAAAATACCATCAAATTATTTGATATTCTTAATAAATATAACATGTCTTTAAATATAAATGATCCTACAAGACAAAACTCTTGCTTAGACTTAATAATAAGTAATATAAACAAGGCATCAGGATATGTACTTCCCCTTTGTCTATCAGACCACAATACAGCACAGATACTCAAATTTAATAGTAACATTAAAAAAGAAATCCCTAGGTTTATTTATATATACAAGAGATGCTATTCGGATGAAAATATTGAAAGATTTAGACAACATTTAAAGAGTGTATCATTTTCAGAGGCATACCAAAAAACAGATGTAAATGATGCTTTCAATGAATTTCATGATCTATTTTGTCTCCTGTACAACCTATGTTTTCCTAAGATTAGAATAAAAATTAACTCTACAGGTAAACTTCCTTGGGTATCCAAAGGTCTTAGAAAAAGCTATATAACTAAAAGAACACTTCGTTATAAATATTACAAGGACAAAACTGAAATAAATCGTAGAAAATACTTAAACTATGATAGACTTTTAAAAAAATGTACAAATTATTCTAAGAGAATAACGAATATAAAACATATAGCAAATAGTAAAAATATGTGTAAGGCCACATGGAATATAATTAAAAAAGAAACAAGTAATGCACAGACAAAAAAATATATCAGCAAAATTATAAACAAAGATGAATATAAGACTAATCCCATAGATATCGCTACTACATTCAACAAATACTTTACAAACCTTAGTACCAACAATACCTTAAGAAAATCACTTACAAGCGTCAAGAATAATTTATCAAATACTATCTACTTAAAACCAGTAAACGAATCATATATTAGTAAAAAAATTATGTCCTTAAAAAATACAAAATCGGAAGGATATGACTCTGTTTGCACTAACGTAATAAAAAGATGCAAGGAAGAGCTAGTTAAAATACTAACACATTTAATTAATCTCTCTTTAGAGTGTGGAATATTCCCAGAAAAGCTAAAAATATCAGTTGTCAAACCAATATTCAAGAAAGGAGATAGTACTGATTTGGGAAATTATCGACCTATCACATTAATAACAATATTTGCAAAAATATTTGAAAAGGTGATGCATGATCAATTAAATGAATTTTTTAACAAATTTAATATTATTAAACCTAATCAACATGGCTTTCGGAAAAATGGCTCCACAACTCTTGCAGCTTTCAAACTTGTAAATGAGGCTTTGCAAAATGTTAATAAAGGAAATTATACAACAGTGTTATTTATTGATATGTCTAAAGCATTTGACCTTGTGTCCCATGATAAATTATTGTTAAAATTGGAATCTAATGGTATTAGAGGACTTGCAAAGAGTTGGTTACAATCTTACCTGGAAAACAGAAAACAATGTGTGGAAATACAACAACTAGACTCTAAATCAACGGTACAAATGTTTAAATCTGAATATGAACACAATAGTTACGGAGTCCCTCAAGGAAGCGTACTTGGACCGCTATTATTTCTAGTATATATAAATGATCTTGCTGACATAATAAATAATAAAACAATACTTTTCGCAGATGACATTTCAGTTATTGTCTCTACAGGTAAAGAATGTTCAATATTGCAACATAAAATGGACATTACAAATACATTGACATTTATTATAAAATGGACACAAGAAAACAATTTTCTAATAAATGTAGGAAAGACAAAAATGATGAATTTTAATAACTTTAAAAATACTTCAATTAATATACATATAAATGATTATAAATAATGCGAATTGTGTGACATTTCTAGGATTAACAATAAATTCTAAATTGACATGGAAAGAACAAATAGAAAAGGTATGTGCAAAGATTAAAAGATTCCCTTTTGCACTCTACAAATTAACCAAGATAGCCAATAAAAATACTGCTATTACAGCATATTTTTCATATGTTGAATCCATGATTAGATATGGATTGCTACTTTGGGGTAATGGCGTTGATGTTGGGAAAATTCTAGTCGCGCAAAAAAGTTGTATACGTGCTATATGTAATATTGCACCTGATGTTTCTTGTAGGCCTTATTTTAAGTCTCTAAATATATTACCTGTTCCCAGTCTGTATATACTTGAAGCGGGTATATTTGTTAAATTGAATAAGCACATGTTTACAGAAGCAAAAGAGCAAATACAAAGAAGCGCAAGATACCCTAAAAAACTAGTGACCAATACAATTCCTAAAACTAGCCGTTTATTAAGAAATTCCTATATGATGTGTTTGAAAATCTTTAACAATATACCTACGGATATAAAGGAACTTCCATTAAATAAATTTAAAATTGTGTTACGTAAATGGTTACTTAGCAAAAGTTTTTACTCTGTTGACGAATTTTTCAAGAAAGAATAGATAAATATCTAATATAGTTGTCGATGCATAAATTAAATTAATCAATTCCTGTCAAAATGTGACATTTGCATGCTATTCTGTAATGGCTAAATAGGCACGAAACTTTATGTAATGTAAGACCACCGATACCTACCCTATTTAAAGCAAATAAATTTATTAGTATTATTATTATTAAAAAAAAAAAACTGTAATGAACTGTCGAAACTGCTTAAGTGGCCAGTTACTGATGAGTTTACCCTATTAATGGACATGGAGAAGGCAATAACAGATGCTAAGACAATAAATTTGAAAGATTTTCTCCACAGACAATTTAATGTTCTTTAAACATTTCATGTCTATTTGTTTGTTCTAGCATCACGCAAATACACAATGGATCATGTTAGATGTGTTACCTTCCTGAAGGTCTTATATAAAATCTTGTGCATGTTTTATCGTGATATGTTGCTTAGAAGTTGGTATATGTCGTTGGTTTTCCTACTTCTGAAATCCACGCGTACGAAGAAGCGTACAAAAAATTGGTTTATAATGGATTTATAAATTATCTATATCATTATTTCTCAATCATTTTTATGTCGCGACGCACAAAAAAGTAAAAAGTTAAGTAAAAAGACTCACGACCCCGTCACTAAAAAATTATAATAATATTTTAATTAATAATTATTTATACGTTTAATACATAATTTTTATTATGTTATTACGTCTTGATATTGTATTATTTAAAAGGGGTATAGTTTTAATTTTTTTAGCTTCTTCCAGACTTATTATTATATTGACTATATCAATTGAGATATATTATTTTAAATAACTAATTTAATAAATAGTAAATTTTCAAAGTTTACTCAGCCGCTAATTTATAGCAACGTTGTAATCTGTCAGTTTTCAAAAAAAAAATAATTTTAATTAATATTTTGCTTAAGATTTTTTCATCAATCATAATTCCAATTTGTAATAATAGCTGAATAAGAACATTATTGTATGATTAATGTTTTAATTTGCAAACAGAGCATTTTTTAATAATCTGTCAAAAACATTAATTATTGTTAAATTGTTTTATGAAAATTTAATGATAATTGTGATGTTGCTATATTTTGATAAACTAACGTTATTAGTGCTAAGAGCACTAACATGATTAAAATATAAATGACAAAGCATATTCGTCTTTAATCTTGTAAATTTGAATTATAGGAGCGACATCGGAGCGCTGGCGGGAGCAGTGGTGTCGCTGCAGTGGTAGGACAGTGCAGCGGGCGGCGGTCGCGGTCGGGGTCGCGCGGCGGAGAGAAGCACGCGGGCCGGCGGAGGCACCGGCGGCGCCGAGATGGTTCCGGTTCACGCGCCGGCACTCCTCTTCGTGACGAGACTGATGCGTTGCCCTGTGAGCCACGCCGACCGCCGCGCGAACGCCCTCCGCTGCCCATGAGTTTGCCTTTACCGAAGTTCGCGGCTCAGCTGTTACGCGCTGCACCATCAGCACCGCGGCCAACACCGGCGCCGGCGCTGGCGCCGGATTCACCGCCGCGTCCGCCTTCTGCCTCTTCTTCAAGCGCTGGCTCTGCACCGCATTCACCTTCATTAGAGGAGCGTATTCGTAGTCTTGATGAAAAATACGAGAGATGGAGCGGTTCTCGTGCTCTCGCAGACGCACCTGATCGAGCTCGTCTTCGTCACCGATTACTCGAAGTCGACATCAATGAAGTAAAGCCGTCGGAGGTTGTACGATCACTACTTGCGAAACGTTCCGTGTTCGATGAAGACTCGGAGCGACTGGAAGGAGCGGCGAGGGCGCCGAGCCCAGTCGGCAGTCCTCGCCGCTCAGCGCCATGTACTCCTCGCGCACTTCGTTATCCGTTCCCGGCGCATCCTACACACCCATCACAGTCTCTTGCACCTTCGTCGACACCTACAACTCCAACTCTGCCGTCTTTGTTACACCCGCAACAGCTCGACGTTGACGTCGATGCGACGGATCGCCCGGCAGATCCACGTCTCAATCGCCATGAAAGACCTTTCCAGTTAGAGAGACTACCTAATAAATTTAACGAGAGCGATTATAGACTCGATTCGAGGATCCGACCGAGGACGCCCTCGACGGATCGATCGCAGCCCGACTCGAGTGATCGGAAATCACCTCGAATGGAAGGAGATGCTAGTAGTGATCCAAGAAGTATTATTAATAGAAGGCGGCGAAATTCTCTTTTTGGAGAAAATAAGCCCAGTGCGGATATAAGCGCCGATAAGGAAATTTGCGACAGTTCAGACGGAGTCGATCCTGAGTACCAAAGCAGGTTAAAGAATACGAATATATCGCATAGACGTTTGTCAGATAAAAGCATGGACTGTAATGACGGAAAATTGACTCCCACAGCATCATCTAGGGCTGAATTATTACAAAATGAAAACAAACGGTCTGATACTATTCCACTCAGCAATCAATGTGAAGATACTATTGCTCGAGATATCGCAGATATATTATTGAATGAAGTCGCTAAAGAACAAGAACTTGTTAAGACAGAAAATCAAGAAAATCGAGCCAAAACTACAAATGATCACAGCCTTAAATCTGACTTGACTATTCAAAAAGAAAGTAAATTACAATTAGATAGTGAAAATAAGTTTGACGATTCTAGTTGCCAAATAAAAAGAGAAAATGAAAACTGTAAAGAAATATTTAGCCCAAATCACAATAAAGAACTAATTGAAATAGAAACGCAACAGAATCATTTAAACACTACTAATTTACCTAAAGTAAATAAAGACGTTTCTGAATTAATTAGCCAAGAATTTATGAAGGTTAGTGATAAAAATGGGAAGGAGAGATTCAGTCAAAATATCATATTGGAAGCCTTGCATATTACGAAATTGGAAAAAGAAAATATTGAATTTGAGAAATGTATTGATAAAGACAAATACAGTTCCAACACACATTTTTTCTCAGAGAAAAAGGTATCTGAAAGCGACAAAGAAGATCGAACCAGACATGACCGCGACAAAATACGTCACAACAGAGATCGTGTTGAAAAAGATAGACATGATTATGAAAGAGAAAAAACAAGAAACAATAGACATGACAAAAATTTAGAAAGAAATGATAAAGATAAAAGGAATAAAGAAGACACTACAACTGAAAAACAACATGGTGACAAAAGTAAAGTAGACCGAGATGCGGATAAATCTCATAAAGATAAAAATGATCGTGAAACTGATAAAAATAAACAAGCAGAAGACAAGTCAAGATATGAGCATCACAGAAAAGATAAATCTGACAAAGATAAAAGAAAAGAAAGTGCCGATATTGAAATTAGGTCAAAGAAAGAAGAAAAACACAAACATGAAAAATCTAAGAAAGAAAGTGGCGATAACAGACGCGATATTAAAAAAGAATCTGATTCTGTCAAGATTCGAAAGTCTTCCAGAGATGAAATTTCTCGCGATTTGTGTCGTAAAGACTCTACTGATTCATCGACTTCACGTGCTTCTCATGATTCAACTAAACTCAAAGATTCAGAACACAATGAGATTAAAGAAGAAACCAAGTTAAAAGTCAAACACTATGACTTGTTTTGTAAACAAGAGGATAAAGATTCAACGCTTGTTAAATCTACTGACACTATAAAAGTGGAACCCGTAGTAAGGATTAAAACAGAAATAAAGGAAGAGAAAGATCAAATAGAAGCATATAATAAAATAAAAAATGATATGATTTTGGAGCATACGAGCAAATCCAAAGGAGATACAGCTGAAAAACAGAGACATTACTCCGTGGATTCGCCAAGTCTTGATTCCAAACGCAAAGAACGGCTAAATTCCTGTTCTAGTCTCCCTTCGAATATTGGACATAAGAGAAGAATGTCATCACAAGATAGTTTAGAATCTTTTAATGAAGATTTTAAGAAATCGAGACATGATCAAAAAATTGAAAGAAGAGACTCTAAAGATTCAAAAAATACCGATAAACATAAAACTGCCAAATTTAACAGAGGTCATTTTGCTAAAATAATAGAAAGTAAGACAAAAGATGATAAGAAAAATCAAGTAAAACCACCTGACGATACATTCGAATTAAAAGACGACATAAAAGAACCAAAATTTTCTGGGGACAAAATAAAATCAAAAAAGAGCCCGAAAATAGATAATGAAGAAAAAATCAACAGCGATGAAGTATCTGAAGGTCTACACAATGATTTAGACTTTTTAGCAACTTTAGAGCTTAGATCAAGCGAAGAAGATGAAAAGCAAAAAGCTCTGAGAAAGGAAATGAAAGAAAAGAAACGTATTCAGCAGTTACAGCAAATCCACGAACTTCAACTACAACAAGGTGCTTTGATGCAAGCAGACCTTTTGAATAAATTAAAGGAAGATAAAAAGCAGAAACCAGAAGACAAGAAAAAAGAAGCTGCACGTGAAAAGCGAATGTCAACAGATCGTAAAAGTAGAGACGATAAAAATGATGCTAACAAACGGAAAGGTCGAAAGCAATTAAATAGTACAGATAGTTCTGATTCAGATGAGCCTAAAAAGCATTCTATATTCGATATAATCGACGATGGACCTACTTATATATCAATGTATGATAAAGTTAAGGCTCGTTCATGTAAAAATATGCAGAAACAAGAAGCAGAAAAGCGCCAAGAAAAAATTAAAGCGAAGTTTAGTCAGTTGAAGCAGAGTAGAGCTAAACGTGAGGAAAAGAAAAGATCCAGTTGGGACGAAGACAGCGATTCGGATCACGATAGAAAGAAAAATCAAAAATCGTCTGTGGATAGTTCTACTGATGATGAAAATATTGCGTTCCGTGGCAAAAAACGTGATAAATTAATAGAGTCTAATATTGATTACGTTCATAGAAATATTAATGAATATTTCAACATGCCAAACAATGATGATTCTCGTAATAAACTGTCTCGTAAAAACTCCAGGTCACGTATAATGTCTGATACATCTGATGATGATACGTCGAAAAGAAGTTTGAGTAAAAGCCCCAATTATGTTATAGACATCAAGAAAGAGATAACATCAGACTCTGAGATTTTACAAAGGCCAAAAGACACAATTCTTATTAAAGAAACCGATGATAAAATTAAAAGAAATTCTTTATTAAATCTGTTTGGAAAAAGCGACAGTGATGATAGTAAATTAAAATCTGGTATAGAAACCGACACTGACTATAAACTTAATTTTATGAAAATAATTTCCAACGATTTTTCATCAGAAAGTGAATCTATGTCTAATAGAAATTCAGAAGTTCGCAAAAAACACAAGCGAAAACAAAAGAAACATAAATGTATATCAGACGATGAAAACAAAACTGAAACTAATGATGGAGAAGGAGAAACAAAACATAAAATTTCTGAAAAAACACGACGTCACAGTAACAAGAAGGAAAAAAGAAAAGATAAGATCCGTGGAAGTATGGATGCTGATGAAACACGTGAAGATAAAAATAAACTGAAAAAGGAAAAGAAAAATATAAATAATAGTTTTGATTATAGTATAGAGTCTATTTCCAAAAAAGATGGGAAAATGGAAGACATTTTTGGCCCTCTTTCAGATGAATCGGATAAAGATATTACAGCACCGTTGTCTAATAAAGTGGACTTTTCGTCACATGATTATGAATCCCAATATAGTACTAACAATCAAATGACAGTAAATATTGATGACGTTAAATATAAAGAACGAGATGAAAACAAGCGGAAAAAGGAGAAAAAACGTAAGGAAAAGCGACATTTTGTCAAAGAAGACGATAATAGTTTGGATGTTGATGCTGTTAGTAAAGCTATAGAAGCTCGACTTTTTGCTGATAATATTGATGATGAAGATAGTCGCTCGATAAATTTGGAAGTAATATCTGAACGCTTAAAGAAAACTGACCTAATCGAAATAGATTATAAAGGCGATGTTATTATTGAAAATATAAAACTTGGTGACAAACACGAAAAGATGAAGAAAGATTGTAGAGAAAAAAAGAAGAAAAAGAAGAAAAATAAAGATGAAAGACAAAGTCGTAAAGAACACCATAATTACCACCATCACGATAAAGTACAGGATATATCTGAATTAGTATGCGAGAACAATATTTCTTTGGAGATGCCATCAAAAACATCTATTTTGGACATACCTTTGCCGAGTGAAACGATAAGTGATAATAATGCCGATAAATCAGATGATTGCAAATCACTTTCTGAATCCCCAAGTTTGCCAAGATTGACAGAAAGTCCGCCTGTTCCAGCACAAACAACTGGAAAGCTGGAGAGCAAAAGCAGGAGTGGATCCTTAGGAGAGATTTCAGTCGACGGTACTTTCGAAGGTACTTTTACGGATAAAACAGTAATTGAAGTGATTGATATTCCAATGCCATCGCCAATTGAAAATATTATAAAAGATATCAGTGAAGTACCGTTACCTAGCGACCCTGCCCCTACTCAGTCAGACCACAGTAAGAGAGAGAATTTTATCCAATTTGTAAGTGATATAAACACAGAAATTAACAGTAAAAATGCTGTCCGTAGTATACCTAATTTAATAGATTCCGAGCAACAGCTTGATAAAATAGACACACATGCTTCTAAACTTGATAAAAAATCTGAGGAGAAACCTAGGGCCATTATTTCTCAAGAAGAAACTGAAGATGCTGTAGCTGCACTCTTGGGTGAGAGTTTTGGGGGGAAGGTAAATACGTTTAACGATTATGAACAAGTTAATAATGATTCATCTCATGAAACTGAAATTGAAAATGTTACTATAGAGAATGAGAACATACCTGAGGAGGATGCCGAGGAAATGAGACAAGCTGTTCAAAATTTAAATGCCAGTGAAATGGAAATGAAACCTGACACGCCAGTATCTGATAATGACCTTCTGTTAATTGACACTGATACAGAAGAAGTAGACGAAACTCCTCAAGATGCAATTGAAAAATTACCTGTTAATATTATTACAACTAATCAAACCTTGAATGCTTGTCCTGAACAACGTAAATCTACAGAAATATCAAATATTGTTATTGCGAAACCTAAAACTACTATAGTTCAAGTTTTAACTTCTGAAGCAAATGATTCTAATGCGAAAGTCAACGAAACCGAAATTAAATTTCAGTTAGCTAAAAGAGAAAGTCCGCAACAAATTACCTCAACGTCAACACCCGTTATAACTTCATGGGCATTAACAAATAAATTACTTGACCCACATGTTTTAAATATTCAAGGTAATCAATTGTCCGGTAGAGACAAAAATGAAAATAAGCCAACACATATTACTGCAAATATAGTTCAAATAAAAGCTCAAAATCAGAACGTCCAAATTAATAACTCTCTACGACCTATTATCGCACCGAACAGGGTGGGGGCACCGTATCAAGTTATTAATCAAATGATTCGGCCACAAACGCCTAATGTGCAACCGCCCACTATTAAAATACCGGAGCCTCAAATTTTATATCAGAAACCTCCAGGATTTGTTATATCACCAAGAATGTCTACTGATCCTAGACTACAAAGCCCAAAAGCCAATACACAAAGCGAGGGAATGACTTCACCAAGATTATCAAATATGACAATACTAAACACTTCATCACAAAATCTTAATTCTGTCGGCATAACGGCATCTCCAAATGCATTACAACAAAGATCTCCAGGTCAAGTGACTGTAGTACGAATGCAGCAACCTCCGTTAAGTCCTATTCAAACAGTGCATATACCACATGGTACAAGATCTATGGTGTCCCCTAATAGACCTAATTCTGTACTAGTGCAAACACAAGGACCACCTTTGCATTTTAACCGTTTACCTGTTACTCCTGTGTTAGCACCGATATCCAAACAGATAGGTGTTAATAATATAGTCCAACAAAATAAAGGAATTGGCGTAAGCAGTTCTGCAATTGTACATCAACAAAAAATCATAACAACTGATTGTAGAAAAGGTGATCAAACTGAAAATTCTAAAATAATATTATCTCCTACAACTTTGCAACAAAGTACGAATCCTACAGTAATGGCACAAAATCGTTTAATATCAATGCAAAATGCTATACACGCGGGTAACATTAATTCGACTTTACATTTGCCAAATAAGGTGTTAATAAGTAACATGAACCAGTTAAGTGATAAAAGAGATGGTCAAGTTCAGAAATCAGATCAACTTAATCACGTGCCATTTGGGTCGACTCCAATTATACATGTTACAGGAGTAAACCATTCTACTCCATCTATTATTCAAACAGGCCCTAAACCGGTTGTGTGTACCCTTCAAGAAACTAGGGTACCGGCTTCTAACGTTATACATAATTTGAATTCTCAAAGACTATTAACAACAGCACCTATAACTAACGTTATTCAAATAGATGCTAATAAAGGCCCTCCTTCTGTATTGTCTATGGCAACAATGAGATCCCCAACTGTTTTAACAAAATTGGACTCTTCTACCTCTGCAGCTGTTACGACTACTAGTCTTACAAATGTAGTAATGACTCCATTACTATTAAAAACAAGTACTACTTCAGGAACAGTCAGAGTAAACACCAAAAACGAAACTGAACAAAATGAAATCCATCTATCTGGGTCGCTACAAAATCATTTGACACGAGATAGTGATTTAAAAGTAGACGACAAATCAAATACTAGTAAAATGCCTCTAATTGATTCTATAGATCAACAAAAAGAACAGTTTGTATCTCATGTTAAATCTCCATCGCCTGTAGAAAACATTGCGAAGTGTGAGACTGATTTTGAGGAATTATTAAAGGACAACACCAATGAAATAAAAGTAACTAACGATCCTGAGAAAAAACTTGAGGTTAATGTAGGAAAAACTGTCACATTGTTTGCTGCTGGTACTTCAATTCGGGAAAGGAAACAGAGTGTAGAGTGTTCTAAAAATGACAATGTAGAATTAAAGTCATCTTCTGAAGAAAATAAAAAGAAATTGGGTTTAGATAACGAAATAGAGTCACTTAAAAATGAACCAGATAAGAAAGATTCACCTATTTTAGAAAAGGAAAATTTAGATACTTCTCCTGAGAAATTTGAACCTAAACTTGAGGTTTCGAATAACATTAATCCGATTGGTATAATTGTCAATAATATATCAAGTGAAGGTAAAATGTCACCAGACCTTGATACAGGAGTGAACCCCGAAGAAAATGCTTTTTTAAATCTTTTATCGAAACAGTCTGAAGATCAAATAAAAAATTTAGACGAAAATGATTCTTGGAGTGCTAAGGATATTAATATAGACTCTGTAATTAAAAAGGTCGATTCTTTGTGTAATGAAAATAATAATGAAAATACTGAAACGTCGAGCAACAATAAAGAAATAGATTTAGAACCAAAAGATGTAATAAAAGACAATGATTTAAAGGAATCTAGTATTTCTGATAAATTGACTATAGATGCTGATAACAGGACATTAGATACACAAATTGAAAATAGGAATGATAACACTACACAAGAATTAAATATAGGAAAGAACACTACTCCTAGTAAACGAGGAGGTCGAAGTACAAGAGGAAAGAAATCGGAAAAGAATCAAGATAGAGTACAAACAAGACAGATATCTAAGCCAGCCAGAGGTGCATCTACTAAACGAGGAAGAGGAAGAGCCAAAGTTGATAAAAAAATCAAGAACTTCATTAATAATAGCTCTAATAATATGCCAGGAGATGTTTATGATTTTCATGAGGACTCTGGTGACGAAACAGCTACGTCACCTAATAAATCTGAAACCAGACCCAGATTAATTTTAACTATAAAAAGTCCTCAATCGGGGCATTCCAATGCTATAGCTACGTCTTCACTTAGTATACAAAAAGATCAAAGCAAAATTAATGAAAAGGCAACAAAAGAAGAAAAGATGGAAGATTTTGTCTCGCCTTCGCCAAACACACGGAAATCAAGACGACTTCAAGAAAAAGATGTACAACGAAGTACTGTTGATGAAATTATAGACGATGTTATTAAAGGTTCGACGACGCCTACTACTAAAACTTCTAAAAAAAGACCTGCTAGACAAACAGCTCTTAAAGCAAATCAAGAAAAATCCGGAACGGATACTCGAAAATCTCCCCGAGGTGTTAAGAGGACTCGGGATAGAAGTCTCTCTGATGCTTCTATTGACAGCGGGGATGAGAAAATTAATAAAAAAGAAGACATTGTAAAGGAAATAAAAATACCCAAATTGGCGGAACAAGCAGTTGCTGCTAAAATTGAACCTGATTCACCACCTAAAACTTCAGCACATGCTGTCGTTGTTCAACCGACGATTACTTCAACTCCTATTATGAAACCTCCTAAAAAAATGATATCAGAGATCAGTGCCAAATTGGCCAGCGCATTCGAAGCCGCTGCAACTGCCGCCCCCCACGGACCACTACGACGATGCAGAATTTGGTGGATCGCGTGCCTCAAGAGGTTGAAAAACAATCACCTGTATCACGCGATCCTAGGATTCATGAGCCAGCCGCAGCGACACCAGCGACTTCCGACATAGTGCCGACAGCTGCTGGTATTGGTATCAGTGCAGTGCGGGCAGAGCCGCAGGTGAATGAGGTCAGATTTGCGCGTCGCCTAGTCGACAGTGTCCCGGGCTCTATGATGCCAGTAGGCACTGAGGCGACAGATGCGCGAGTACAGTCGCCAGCACTGCCTCATCGTCCACCTTCGAGTCACCGTCCTGCCGACCGAGCTACGCCTGTTCTTATAAGGTAAAAACAAAAGAAAAAATGTTTGTAGAACACGATCGGTCCCCTTACTGAATTATTTCAGTAAATACTGTTATATTTTGAACACTCTTGAAAATATTTAATCAGCTGCTGTTTAAGCATGGTTGAGATGATATGTTCAAATATCTTTGAAAACTTTCAAATTTGTAATTAATGGGATTACTTGATAAATTAGGGTAAAAGTATTGTATGTATATATCGTAAGTCGTCCACTTGTATAGTATATCAAAGTACATTTTAATCCCTTCAGCCATTTATTAGCGTAATGGATATCGATGATGGTAACTTCGCCTGCTCTACTTGTTTATGCTGGTATGGTACGCGATAGGGATGATAAGTGAGATTTATATTCGTAGATTGGCCAATATTTATTGCTTGTTCCTAGATTGGTCGTTTACTGTTAACAGTTTTTTCCATTTATATAATTAAAAATGAACAGTTGAATATATTGTTAAGTGCAAAACTTGAGAACGGCTCGATCAATTTGGCAATTTTTTTTCGAGAAGGGTATTTTTGAACAGAAATCTCGAAGAAATTGTCAGGATAAACTTAAGGGCTTTATATTTTCCCCATATAAACTGTTCCTAGCTACCAATATAAACATTTCTTTCAAATATTGACGTCAGACAGACGGGTTGCTGTCCCAAAAGCTTCAGCAACGATATGTTTTGATCAGCTAGTAGATTGTAAAATTTGTCGCTCAGGGGAGGAGAGAGCGATGGCCCGATGGTGGGCGGAGCGGGCAGCGGTGGCAGCGCAGCGACGGGTGGCGCGGGCGTCGCGGGCGGCGCGGGGGGCGCGGGCGCGGCGGGCGGCGGCGCCGACCCGGGCCCGGGCGCGGGCGCGGCCGCCGCCGGCCTGGCAGCGGGCGCGGGCGCGGGCGCGGCTCGCTTCCGCGCCGCCTACGCGGACGCGGCCAGTCTGCCGCGCGGCGCGCACCACCCGCCCACGCATCCGCCGCACCCGCCACATCCCTCGCTGCCGCCGCACCCGCACTCGCACTCGCACCACCACATCAAGCAGGTCGCCGTCGTCGGACCGCACCACCATCAGCATCCTGGTAAGATGTTACGTACTGCTTTATTTATTATACGACTGCCCAGAAAAGTAGTGCAATATGATCAGATTACATATATATGAGTTATGGGAATAAGTAATGCATGCATCGATGCACTTTTCATTGTAAAGTGCATCGATGACGACAGAATGTTACACTATTTCCTCTTACTCAAATATGGTTGCTACAAATTTATACTCATTTAAGTACTTTTTTCTTACATAAATAATAAAATCCGTTATAATGTAATGTGTATAAATTATAAATGGCGATTTTGTGTTGAACAACTTAGACTAACTTGACCGACCCTCTACTTGTAGAAGTACTAACTTCTATTTTTCATATCTTATATGCTACATGGATAAATACCTAAACCTCTTTGGTTTATACCTAAATATGGTACCTATCCTCCGCAAAAATGTTTTACAACTACCATATTTTATTTTCAACATTAAAAAAATTGTCGATAACTATATTCATATGAAAAAAAAATATCATAAAGAGTGTAGGGCGACCTTCCCTACCAGTAGGAGTAACTGCATCGTACAATATGACAACTCATACGTGTATGAGTTGTCAGGCTGTACGACGTGGAAATATTAATAATGTACAGTACATACTACATCGCCGTGTGTTCTCGGTATGACCCCGGGTGTCGTAAGAGGCAACCAAGGGAACTTAATGGTCGAGGGATGGGCGGCAGCGTTTCTACCGTTAAATATCATCAAAGCCTAACTGCGGTTGCCAATCCGCCTTCCACGTGTGGCAATTATTGGTAAAACCCCTCAATAGGAGGATAGAGAAAATATTAAACAGGGGAGAGTTATCGGTTGATATGTTGATTATGATTTACAACATAATGTACAACATAAGCTAAGCATAAGGAGGATTGGAGGGAGGGGTACTCAGAAGAAAATGTACTTATTTATTCTTTGTTTACATTTTCCAATAAAAAAATATATAATACAAAAGGGGTACTTCATGGCATTCTCTCCCTTTTTTTAACATTTAGGAAATTGAGAATGTAATACTTAAACTAACTTAATATAGGTAAAAATTATTACATAATCTATTCAAATTAACACATAGACCTTTTGTTGCTAGTGCAGCAGCATGATGAATAAATGATAAAAATATTTATAGAATTATATTTTGGTTCTAGGTTCCGCATCTCGTGTTACACTTACGAGTGTTCCGAACATCAGTCCGCAAGGTCAAATGGCATTGGTGAGTTAAATAAATTACATAAATGTGCTACAATTAGCAATATATTATTCAAATTATACGTTTATAAATTGTCATTCTGTTCATGCTGTCCTGGATAGTCTGCGGATTTAGTTAGAAGTCCCCCGCCAGCACATCAACAGACTTCTCCTATCACCTCGGTATACCATAATGTAATTATTGTTTTTATTTTTACATTTTATGTATTTGTGATTTATTATATATTGTAGATTTTAATCTCATCCAGGATTTCTTCGAGACCATAGGAAGACTTTTTACAAAAGTCGTTTGCTTAGATATCTTTGTCCCATTCGTGTGTCCTAACCGTGATGCAGTTGTATTTGCATGGCTGTGTTTCAATTTGAAGGGTGAGATATGGCAGTGAATTTACAGGGTACAGAGGTATAACAACTTAGTCCTCAGGAATGGCAACGCATGGGAAGTGTCATGGGTGAAAAAGCATACTCGTTGTCTATAGGCGACGGTTACCACTTTGTATCAGGTGGGCCGACAGCTTGTTTGCCATTCTAATTTACATAAATATAAAAAAGAAAAAAAAAACTATGTGTAAAACATATCATAAATTGCATTTGGTATTTTATTTTGTGGGTGTTATTTATTTTAATTTTTATTGACAGGGCGAAGGGATGTATCCACATTTTTCACATCAACACTATCAGATGTATCAACAACATTTCCGCGCTACACAACATGAGAATCGTACCACTCCTTCACCTTATACCAGGTAATTTATGACGAAAGTATTCGAATATTATTAAACATTTCTATTTAGCACATGAAAATTTGATGTAGAAACTGTTAATGAAAAATCATCTTGTACATATATACGAATACTTGTTCTAGTCGATTGACAGATCTATTGATTAAATTAATGAAATTAGAAACTAAAAATTTCGATTATAGGAATCGTTTATGACCTATTATCCACTAAGTATTATCCAGATTGCAAGTAAATTAATGATTTCTGTATTTGATATTTACGACATGGTTTAAGATTGATAATTTTTTTTAATGACAGTGGAATGGTTTTCCTGTGCTGTCGGTATATGCTGGTGAATAAAATTAGTATTATATCGTAGGGTCCCTTGTTGGTACGGCTTTTGTAACATTAGTCTCGGTTTCAACATTGACTAATTCCAGCTTCAGTCTCAGGTTTAATAAGTTTTTGTTAAAAATTGTAAAAGGCTTATAACATATCACATGTCATTAACAAACTGTGTGTTGTGTAGAAGCCTGGAAGCGGAGGGCTCAGAGGCGCCGACACCGCCGTTGGAGCTGCGGAGGCCGCCGTCGGCGCGCGTTCCGCGTCCAGCGCATTCGCCATCACCAGCGGATCGCCATATCAGTGAGTTTCATTCATGGTTATTTTATTATAATTATATACATACACACGTACATATCTGTCACGTTATTATAATTATATATCAATAAATCATACATACATACAGTGGTGGTCATATATTGTTTATGGAAACACTTCTATGTTGTATTTGTATTGTTGTTGAAACACTTCTTATGAATAAAGAAAGTATAACTTAAACGTACAAATGTTCGTAATGTTGGAAACTCCAACAAAAATTAATACTAGCATAAAAACTTTTTATTATATTTTTTAATTTCAAATAAAGAATAAATAAAATTGTCATAAAAATGGAGAATAAAAAATTGTATTTCTAATTAACTTTGGCCTTTTATATATTAAATCCATGTAAGGCAATCAACAGCGAATTACAAAAAATCTCAGTTCAATATACGTGGATACGAGAAGCGCCATTGTTTCAAGAATACAACATATATGAAATCTATTCTCCTCCGTGCGTTCGACAGGCGATTGCAATTTTGTTGAAGTCTGCAAGTAAATATTATATATTTCTCCGAGTGGTAACTACAATTTCTTTAGTTGTCAATTAAGAGATTTATATAGACGACGACAAACGATTATCTCAGTTGGCCTGCAAGAAAAATATACATCGAACAACGGCAAATTCATTCATGACACGAGGTGGGAACTACGAATTTTATATTCAATAAATACATTTGAACATTTTCCATTACATCTACATATTTTAATTTGGTGGCAATCGCCGTGCAATGGCCACTGATAGTGAAACTTCACTACGCGCCTCGCGAGGCTATGTTAAAGGGGCGATTACTCGTCTTCACAGTTTTGTTAGCAACGAGTCTGAATTAGAAGAAAGTACCTTACAGGCCCTTACAACGCGTAAAGAAAGACTGCTCACAGCCTTCCGTGAATATGAAGGATTTAATATGCGGATTCTTTCAATGCGACCAGATGATGATGAGGACGTAGCAGCTGTTGAAGATAAATATCTATATACTCTTACCGTTTTTAATGAAATGATTAGCCGTAAGACTTATAGTGTAGAGGACTCTAAAGGTCATGTTAGTACTATTGCACGATCAAAAACTAAGTTGCCCGCGATTCAAATGTCCATATTTTCTGGTAATTATGTTGAATATGTAGCGTTTCAATCATTGTTTACTTCATTGATTCATAATGACTTAACATTAGATAATGTTCAGAAGTTGTATTATCTTAGGTCTTATTTAAAAAACGAACCGTATGATCTTATTAAGAACTTACCATTAACAGCCAGTAGCTATGATCAAGCTAGACAATTATTGGAGGAGAGATATAACAATAGGTATCGTATTGTAAATGAACATATTGGTCAATTACTAGACTTACCTGCGCTTGTCAAATCAACCCCTGAAAACATTTGAAATTTTGTAGCGAGTCTTAAGCAGACTTTGGCTGCTCTGCAAAACTTAGATGTGAAGGTTGAAACTTGGGATCCAATAATTGTTTGTATTCTTAATCGTAAGTTAGATACATACACGGCTCGGTCGTATCAAATGGAAAGAGATACTGCCGAGGAACACAGCGTCAAGCACTTCATCGAGTATCTTGAGAAGAGGGCACTTGCATTGGAGAACGCTGCGCCGTCAACTGCGATGTCATCTACAAAAGCCAAGGGTTTATCAATCAACGTAGCGGCTGCTGGTGAGAAGGCGGTGACGTGTCATTAATGTAAGTCCAACAATCATAAATTATTTTCCTGTAATACATTCAAATTATTAACTTCTGTGGAACGCTATAAATTCTGTAAAGACAATAAGTTATGTCTGATTTGTTTGAATAAGCACAATGGAAAATGCAAATTTCATTTCAAATGCGATCAGTGCAAAAAGGCACACAACTCACTAGTTCATCATGACGAATGTGACGAAGGTCTTGTTTCCTTATTATCCAAGGGCCACGATTCTAAGGTTTTGCTTCCCACAGTACAAGTGAAATTATTCACAAAGGATAAAAAGACGATAATAGTGAAGGCGATTTTAGATACAGGTTCACAAGCCTCCCTCGCTACGAGCAAGTTAATCCAGCAATTGGGCAAGCCAATCCAGCAAAAACTCCAACACCCAACAATACAAATATAATAGGTGTAGGCAATGCTCAGAATAATATAAGATATTGTATTCCATTAAACATACACTCTGTGAATTCTTCTTTTAATATGACTGCCAATTTTTATGTGGTCGAAATAATTACCTGCAAGCATCCACAAACAAAACTTGATATTCGGCAATTGAAGTTACCTCCCAATATAGTGTTGGCAGATGATCAATTTGATGTTCCATCTGAAATAAATCTCTTAATGGGTGCTGACATATTTTTCCATGTGATAATGCCCAATGAGCCTGAGCGACCGCGGTCTCGAAATCTGCACCGGCCGCTACCTAGTCAAGATGACATTACGCCCTGCATTATTAATACACGTTTTGGATATATTATTGGTGGTTCAATGCTTGAATATCAGCAAGCTTCAAAACAGGTAACATCACTATTATGTATTAAATGCGATCCTGAAATCAATGATAATATCAAATCATTTTGGGAAGCTGAGAGTGTACCACAAACCTTTTCTGAGGATCAAAGTGAACAAGAGTTAGCTGAAACTATCTTTCAGAATTCTGTAGAATTGATTGACGATAGATTCCAGGTGAATTTACCTCTTAAAGTTGAGGATAATGAAATTCATAATTACTTGGGTAATTCTTTTGTATTAGCTTGGCATCGATTTTTAAGTTTGGAAAGGTGCTTACAAAAGAATATCAATCTATTGTCAGAATATAATAAATTTATTCATGAATATGTAGAGCTAGGTCATGGCGATTTTATTAACTTTGATTTCTATGATTTTGACAAAGATGCTGTATATTTTTTACCGCATCATGCGGTCATTAATGAATCGAGTAAAACTACTCGTACAAGAGTCGTTTTTGATGCCTCAATGAAGACGGATAAAAAAGTTTCATTAAACGATTTATTACTGAATGGACCTTCAGTCCAGAAAGAGCTTTTTGATGTAATTTTATTGTTCCGATTTGGTAAATATACGTTTTCTACTGATATAAGGCGTATGTTTAGGAATATTCTGGTGAATCCCAAACACAGGGCTCTTCAAAATATTCTTTGGCGAAATAATCCTGATGAGGCAATAAAATGTATACGTTTAAATACTGTTACGTACGGTATGAAAAGTTCAAGTTATTTATCAACTCGTTGTTTACTCGAACTTACTAAACTATTTAGTCAAGAATTTCCTATAGCTTCATTTATATTGCGAAACTGTACTTATGTCGATGATATCCTCTATTCGTCATCAGATCTTAGTGAAATAAAAGAAGCTAAACAACAACTGCAATCTTTGCTACAAAAAGGAAGTTTTGAAACACATAAATGGTCAGCTAATGATCCAGAAATTTTGTCTGATGTTCCAATTAGTAAACAACATTTTGACGAGCTAGAGTTGCAAAAGGATAATTATAGCATAAAAGTATTAGGTTTAAATCTAGATGTAAAGAATGATTGGTTTAATATCACATGCCCAGAAACTATTGATATAAAATCGGTAACAAAAAAGTCAATTTTAAGCTGTATTGCTAAGTTTTATGATCCACTTGGCTTTGTGTGTCCAATTATAGTAAAGGCTAAGATTATTATGCAGAAACTGTGGGCTGAAGGTATTAGTTGGGATGCTTCTCCCTCCGATCATGTTAAAGAAGAATGGTTGTTTTTTATTGACGGTCTCAAGGCAATGGAACCTATTCATATTAATAGAAATATACCAATTCCATTAGGTTCTAAGGCTGTGCAATTGATCGGCTTTGCTGATGCCTCAAGTGAAATAGGCTACAGATGCTGTGTATACCTTAGAACGGTAGAATCTGATTGTAATGTACACATGTTTCTTTTGTGTGCGAAGTCCAGAATTAATCCGTTTTCGAAACCAATAACAATACCACGGTTAGAGTTGAATGCGGCCTTATTGCTATCAAGTCTAGTACGGAGGACATATGAAATGTTACAGCTCAAACTTTCAATTGATAATGTTTATCTTTTTACTGATTCTAAGATTGTTTTAGGTTGGTTGAATACTGATATAACGGATTTTAGTTATCTATCTCCCGGTCATTTGTTGACTGGCAATGCTATTGTAGCTTATCCTGAAAATGATGTATCAGATTTACCTATTAATAGACTAAGTTTTTGGAAACAATGTGAACATTTAAAACAATGTTTTTGGAAAATATGGCATAAGTACTATTTAAATGCTTTGCAGTTTAGATCCAAATGGCAAGAAGGTTATCCTAATGTAACAGTAGGAATGTTGGTGATACTCAAGGACCCAAACAATTCTCCTTTGCACTGGCCTATGGCTAGAATAAGTAAGGTTTTTCCAGGTAGAGATGGGAAGGTTAGAGCTTTCGAAGTTATAACACCTAATGGTAAAACTTTTAAGCGTTCCTTATCTGGTATATGTATTCTTCCTATAAATGATGCCTAGATTTAATTATTATTTGCTCATTTTAAACTACTTTATTTTTCTTGTTCTTTTAATGTATAACGATAAAGAGAAGTAAGAATATGTTATTTGCAATTGTTTAGTTATTTATACAATTTGTTATTGTTATACTTATTGTAATGTAATTGGGCATCACCCACAATATTGGATTTACTAATATAACCATCAACTGTAATATTTTTATGGTTCTGTTATGTTTATGCAAGTTGTATTAGTATGAAGTAAAGACATTTTCTGTTATATGTTATATGTTGTGTAGCACAAGTTACTGTTCTGGTAATTTATCCACTAATAAACCGCTGGTGTGGCGAGCATGTTGGAAACTCCAACAAAAATTAATACTAGCATAAAAACTTTTTATTATATTTTTTAATTTCAAATAAAGAATAAATAAAATTGTCATAAAAATGGAGAATAAAAAATTGTATTTCTAATTAACTTTGGCCTTTTATATATTAAATCCATGTATCTATATTGAGTACAATACACGTAAAAAATATATACATTCAATAATTAATAATCATGTAATAATATAGCCACTCAAATAAAAAACTCATTCAATGCATAAAATATAAAACATATCTTACTTTTAATTACAAAATGAGTCTTTCACATGTAGCAGTTTATTTTCTGTTACTGGCCGCTTGGACGCCTAATTAGAAACAGTTTAAAAAGGCATCTATAATATTTCTTTCTTGGCTTTTTCTATTATTTTGGCAGTAATTCAAAATTTAATCTGAATTTTATTTTGTTCAAAATGGGCAAAAATAAAAGTTGTGACGCGTCAACTAGACAAATAATTGTTAATTTACACATAGATCATAAGTGGGTGTACAGAAGAATAGCTGAGCATTTAAATTGTTCTGTTAAAAAAGTTTTTAATGAAATTGATCATTATAAAACACATGGAACTATTGAAAATGTTCTTAGAAAGGCTCGCCCAAGAAAAATCTCTTCTATAGAAGATACACTAATCGTTCGTGTTGCTAAAAAAGACCCATTAAAAGACTCCAACCAGATTAAAAATGAAGCTTTTTTGCCTGATGATCCGAGAAATATCTTGTCAAGACTGATACGCCGAAGATTAGTGGAAGCTAAATTGTTTGGAAGAACCTCTCGAAAGGTACCGCTTCTTACCAAGCAACATCGAGAGAAGCGATTATTATTCGCTAAAAAATATGTTAATTGGACGGTACGAGAATGGAAAAAGTGTTATTTTCAGATGAAAAAAAAAATATGGTAAATTCTGATGTAAAGCGCTATCTTAGACGTCCTGTAAACAATGTTTTTAATTATAAATATACAAGGAGTATAATCAAGTACGGTGGCGGTAACATTAAAGTTTGGGGGTGTTTTTCCGGCTTGTGCACTTGTGTAGTGGGATTTATATTGTTTTTCTAATAAATGATAAATTGTTGAACATATTGTTGTCTTATTTATTGTTTAATTTCCAAATAAAAACAATTGCGGGGAAATATCTTACATAATGTCAAGGACTGTTGATAGTGTTTCTAATTATACGGCCACGACTGTATATTGCATACGAGTACATTACAAACACTGAGTTTTTTTTTTATGGGTGAAAATTGCATGGTAACCCCGCCTGCGATAACGGGATACGCTGGCGGAGCACCAGTGAAGGGTGATAGATGAGAATGAAAACAGGCCAGTTAGCCCATCATGATAAATTCATTAGGAATTAACCATGATAGTTTCGAGGGGGAACCGTGAGGGGGTCGACCTGGATGGGTGTATATTGCTAGTAATGGGATTCTCATTCTCCATTACTAACAATCCCTTTCCCCCCACAAACACTGAGTTAGTGAGTAGTCTAGTATTATGATAGTTTTAAAATTCAAACGAAAGTACGGGTAATAGATAGTTGTAACCCTTATTAGTAGCATAAATATGAAAATGAGTTAGTTTATTACCCTAATGGTTTAATTGATCACTATGAAATTTGGTAAACCTTGTACTATATGGTATGTAGAAGGCCATGAGCGAACGACGTCGTGGGTAAAATCCGGTGTATAAATAAAGGTGTTTGTGCGTGTGCGCAGTGTATGCGGTGGGGTGCGGGCGTTCGCCGCGCTCACCGCCGCCCGCGCACGGCACGTCGCGCCTGGCCGCCGCGCTGCCGCCGCCAGCCGCGCCCGGGCCGCCGCACGCCTCGCAGGTGCCGCGCGAGGCCGACAGCCTGCAGATGCTGCTGCGGGTAACTAGCCCTTATCTTAGTACACTTATGTGCTCCTTGATACATCTGTTCAACTGTGAATATGCAAATGCACACAAACAGCTTCGCAAACTTTTACCTTCATAAGTTCTATTTTGTTTTTTCTTCAGTTTTCCTATATACATACATCAGCCTAAAGATGTAACTATATTAAAAAGACCTTAATTTGTTCTTTATAGGCAATGTTGAATGCATTATATCAGTAATCAATTAGAATTTAACAATTGTCATAAACAGTGGCGTTAATTGATTGGATAGGGCCATCTTATCTATATACGAGTTGCGTAGCTTTTCTTCTACTTTATAATAGTTTATTTGTATAATTTGTATTAATACTCTAATTCTTAAAGTAATTAAAGATTCTTTTATGCTTATTTATATAATAAATATTAGATTCTTCCTGTGCTCACGGCTTTTCGAATCAGAGTCAGGTCGGGAGCTCGTGAAATTTTTTTAATGAGTAAAGATGAAATGGTAACCCCGCTTGCGCTATTGGTATACACTGGCGAGGTACCAGTGAAGGGTGCGGATGAGGATGAGAATGAAGGCAGGTCAGTTGGCCCATAGTGACCAATTGGAAAAATTAATCACACTATGGTTTCCAAGAGGAACCGCGTGGAGATCAACCTGACTGATCAACCCCATTTAACAGCCCCATTGCTAGCAATACAGGGTGTATTGCTAGCAATGGGGCAGTTAAATCTCATAACTAACAATCCTTTTCCCCCTGCCCGTGACATTTCGCTCGTTTTACCACCGGCTTTCTTGGGTCGGGAGCGCGTGGCATTATGTATGTTCTACCACCTTATCCTTACGCCACTGGTCATACAAATCAATATCAAGCTTTAGGCATTAGATTTATAATTAATGTACACCAGTTGTTAATGTGTATTTTATGCAAATTAATATTAATTGCTAATTATGGTTCTCTTTGATGGTGATGTGACATGGATATTGTGTTGTGTGCACAGCGGTATCCGGTGATGTGGCAAGGGCTGCTGGCGTTAAAGAACGACTCGGCCGCCGTTCAGATGCATTTCGTTGGCGGCAATCCCGGCGTCGCGGGTGACACGCTTCCCCGTCACGCCGACGGCTCCACGCCGCTGCTACGCATTGCGCAGCGAATGCGCCTCGAACCCACGCAGCTCGACCAGGTGCACCGCAAGATGCAGGTTTGTCTACCTCTATATACGCACTCTCACTATCGGGCACACAACGCAACATATAATAATGGAATGTCTGACTTTTGCTTTACAAAAACTTATTCTGGTTAATACGTTTATACAAAAATTAAGATACCCTGCTTTCTGCCATCTATCCCTCAGTTTATTTATGGATTTATACGTTCTATTATTAAGACTAAATGTACATGTTTAAAAGATAATTTTATATTAATTTAATATTAAGCTATTGAATTATATGGATATAATCTTCGAGAAGTACTAAAATAAAAAATAAATGAAGACAGGCTGACAATTGCGTACACTCCACTCTGTTTACTAATTCCTCTAATTAATCTTGTATATTAAAAATAATTAGTTGAATTGTGATTCATTTACAGATGGAAAGCGAACACTGTATGCTACTAGCGCTGCCGTGTGGTCGCGATCATATGGACGTTCTTCAGCAGTCGACCAACTTGACTGCGGGCTTTATCACATACTTGCAGCGTAAACAGGCTGCTGGCATAGTCAACGTAGCGCCACCCGGACATCAACAGGTAATCTGATCACTTGATATTATTATTGCTATATTGATATTAAAACAAACTTAGAGATTATGCCAAATATAATGAATTATATAGTACAAATACGTCATAAAAAATATAAATACACAGAAAGTGTATGTTCCCTTGACTCCTTGGTATGTCTCAGGACATAATTTAATATTTTATTATAATTTAGTATAAAATAATGTAGCAGAAGATATCCATCTAGCTATAATAGCTGGTTACTTAGATAACATAATGCATTATTTATCGTAGGCCATGTTCACGGTGCACATCTTCCCGTCGTGCGACTTCGCGAACGAGAATCTTAATCGCATCGCACCAGACCTGATGCACCGCGTCGCCGACATTGCGCATTTGCTCATCGTTATAGCCACTGTTTGAGCCGCGCGCCCACACTGTACCGCCGCATGATGACACGTGAGCGACGCCCATTACTATGGTTGCACTATTACACTCATTGTCTATATTCTATGATCGATCACCCTTCTCAGTGGATTAATTTGAAACAGACGCTATGTGAGTATTCCTGATTAGATAAACGTGACACCAAATTTGCCGAAAAGGACGCTTAGACGATTAATAATAATAATAATAATGCATTGTAAATATGGCCAGGTTGTGAATCTTTTTTAAAAATTTGTCTTTTTTTTTATTTTATCTATCGGTCGACCTGGTAGAATTGTGAAACAATCGCTGCGTATACAATTGATTTTCATGGATGATAATGTTCGTAGGAATTGAGATGGAATACCTCTGTGAAACTGAACTCTCGTCGTAGTGATGTAACGTTAATTTTATTTATTGTTATCGCGCGACATGTCGCAACTGCGACGGCGGCGTGTCGCGCACTTGTATAAAGTCTCATGTAACTAGATAAGCCGTCACTTATTTAAGTGCTAGATATAAGTCATAGCTTATTTGTAAAATACTTTTGTTATAGTCGACTGGGTTCGACGTTATTCGGAGTTTAAATTTATAAAAGTATGAATAATAAATGGCAAAGTCAGTTGATAAAAATATTTTTAATTTTGGGATCCGATTAGATGAGTGACAATCTATCGAGCATTTTTTATTGTTAGTGTAAATTGTTATTTTGTTTTAAGCAACTAGGTCTAAAGTAATTTAAATTCTGTAAATATTGAATCTATTGATACTAAATTTGATTTATTTCGCTTAGATCATTACGGTAGGTAATGGAAAACTCATAAATACTGGGTCGAATGATTATGTAACAAATATAATAGTTTGATGATGCATGTAATTACAGTAAGAATAACATGAAAATAAACTGTGATTCTGACTTTTTAATATAATAGACTGTAGTTAGTCTTATAAAACATTAAGGGCAGTACACGCTGTGCGTCTATGCCATTGTCCGATAATTGTGGTTATATTGCGTTTTCATTTCCTATTCTCTATGTTTTAATTCGAACTGTGTGAGTGCAGTGTGCACTGACTGTTTTGTAAATGGAACGAGCTGCGTCGTTCTTAATACTGCAGTTTCGGGTTGAAAATGATGGATAACTATGTGTAAGAATATGTTAAGATGACACTTTGGTAAGGGTAACGATGTGACAACTTTCTGCTGCTGACTAATCATATGAATCCATAAATTTATATTTACTATTTTTTGATGTAATACAGATAACCGCTCATAAAACTTGAAACAATTATTTTTATTTATAATTTTTATGGTCTATTGATAACATTTTATCGGGAATTATCGTTGTTGTAATAGATTATTTTGTACTTTGTAACCAATCAGAGTAATATAATTTGGTATGAAATGGAAAAGTTGTGTGAATTTTTAGTGTTTTCTCTTGTTTGGTGTATGTCTATTATACTCACCATATAACAGAAAACGCTATTCTACAAAATTTTGTTATTACTGTTACAAGGTATAAAGTATATGAGGATTATGTATTTTATTATAAGTTCATTGAACCAAAATCATACTTATGCATTATACGCATTAAACATAAGTCATTTCAATTTAATTTCTTTGCCTGTAATGGTATGCCTTTTTAAGACTGTGATGTCTTATTTGCTCTCTATGTCAAATAAATATGCCCACCCATTTCTTGTTGATACTAATTGTATGTCTATCTTAACAAACGTTACCTCATTCGATATCAAAGTGGCATCAATATATTCTTAGTGTCCATCCTCATGGCTTGCAGTTTATGATCAAACTTAAAAAACGATTTGCACAATAACATATCCTCTGACCGCTTATCGAAATCCCTTTTACACTATTATTTTTTTATTACTTCTGGAAAGCAATAATGTATTATATTAAAACTAACAATATTGTACTTCTCATAAATTTTAATCGTCTGCATGTCATTTAAACGATTAACGTATGCAAAGCGAGCTATTACTGTATCTACGCATTTCGCTGCTGACGATTCGGATTCACCGGCATCTCACATAACATTGTATAGTTAGATAATGGTGCGACCCTTCTGTCGTACGTAAAAACAAAGTACAAAATATTTTATGTATTGTAATTTTTATATGTACGATATAGAGAATAAATAGCACAGGTAATAATTATTATGAACATTCTTTTTAAGGATATAAAAACTGTAGAGTGTATAAATATTATATAGATTGTTTGTCATGTTTCCGTCGCAAACAGTTCTTGACTTGGCTAGGAGGAACACTAACGAACTCATCACTTCGTCCATTAATTTTAAAATATAATTTTATTAGCGAACAGATGCCCGATAATAAATGTACACTATATTTATTCTTATTTGGATTCCTTATGAAGGAACTCGATGTAAATAATTGTCTTTGTGAAACATAGCAGTACAGTATTTAGACTTGATATTGAAAACTTTATATGATAAGTAACAAATGAGAATTATAAAAAAAAGTATGTATTATGGTAAAATTGGTATTTACTCGTTTTCCTTTGTAACAGGGATGTGATAAACTTTTTAGCTAAATAAGTTAAAAAGTAAAAATAATCTAAATGCGTGTGCTAAAGAAATTATCGCATCTTTGTATTGCTGTTAAAATGTCAATTACTAAATTTAAATGCTTTTTATAAATTTTTCATCCTTAATCTTGAAGTCAGCCTCAGAAAGAATTATGTTTGTTTTTTCAGTAAAGTTTTAATTAATGCAGACTTAATAGATATAACAATTCTAATGTGAGAAGTATAATATAGTTTTGTTAATTTAGTATTTTGAAAAACGTTCCAAGTTAAATCACCCCCAAGGCTCATTGGGGGTGTTGTGACGTCGAATGTTTTTGTACATTACACATATGTCATTCTGTTCTCAAATTATATTCTCGAGTGGTGATACGAGGATGGAATGGCCATAAAGGCGTGCCTTCTCTGGCCAAGGTTGTTGCCGGCGTGGGAGATGTTAGAATTTTAATATTTGTAAAAATAACATTTGATCTCAAGTGTGCAGCAAAAGTGAAAGTGAGAGCTAGACTGTTATAAAGCAACAACCTCGAGCAGATACGACCCGTCGCCGATTTCCGACGTTCGGTTTTGATTAGCAGAGCGTAAGGTTATAAAAATATTGTGATCATAATTATATTGTAGTTTTAAAAGCTAGGTTATAGAGATAATTGTATATTTTGTACATACTGAAAATAGTATTGTATCTTTACTTCCCTTTATCCAAACAACCCAGACTCCTGCGTGTTATGTACCTCCTACCTACCAATACTATTAAAAAAATATTACACAAAAGTGTTTTTATTTTATATATCTGTCATCACAATCCATAGGCGTTGATATTACTCGTTATCCAAAGTTGAGACATCGATCTGAATGTCTAAGATAAGTGGCAGTAATAAGTCAGGACGAATTATATTTAAATGACAACGAAATATATAATATAATCTACTAAGATTAGAACATCTTCACATATTTTAAAATTCTTTGAAGGAAATAGGGATTAGGATTTGAAAGTGAGTTTGGTCAATGTATTCTGTAGTTGTATTTTTATCTAGCTAGATAAAAATTATGCATTAAGGATTAACGTCAGCTTTATAAAGTACAAACCGTATCAAAATAGGACGTATAAGAGCGCTAACATCATGAATCTTTGCTTATGATATACTATTAGAGCGTTTTGGAATTCTTAGGTAGATGCTGAGCATACCGAGTGCACAGTTTTATATTCATTCATCCTTTTTTCGTTTCATTAAAAACATACAATTCAGCAGCGAAAATACTTCTATCCATATTATAACTAGGTACATACCTAGTTTTAGCATGGAAGAAATTTTTTGTTTGTGATATTACTACCTACCATATTTATTAATTTTTTCGTCTATAATATATAGTATATAAGTATCATGGACGTAAATTATTATAGACCATTTTTCTCATTCATAAGTTTATAGTTACGTAAATATTGTTGGATTTAACGCCATCTAGTTAATTAAGCATTTCAGTTTGTCTTGACATTGTAACAGTGACATGAAAGGTATGAGAATAAAGGAAAAATTACAATTTAAGAAATAAATAGAATTTTCGAGTAACAAAATGCATTAAAAATCTTAGTTTTATTTTTAATTGTTATCTTATATAACTTTTTTTAAATTGATTCCCTATTTAGCCTGCTTATAGTATATTATATATAAAGATCAACGCCATCTGGGAATAAAGCGAAATTTCGAAGGTACTGGTTCTATAAGAGGCATTGTCAGTCCAGTAAGTTTGATTGTTTGTTTTTGTTTAACCACGCCGGCATACACAGACCAAGTGTATGCCGGCTGCAAATCCAGCGACCTGGAGGTTGTCGCCTCCGGAGTAGAAGCCGGGGTAATGGGGTAAGCTCCGAGACCCCTACCTCACCCACCCACACATCATCTGGCGGGCAAAGAGAAGACCCTATTGTTGTTTTGTTTGCTACCTTTAGCGCTTTAACGGCTTAACCAAACATTATGAAATTTATACATGCACTATTTATAAAGGAGAAGAATAAAACAAGAGAAGTAGAAAAAACTAGTAAATTATAGATTGTTTCTGAGGCACTAAATACGGTTATAGTTGCAGACCTTGCTTGTATAATAGAAAAAGTTCTACAATTCTGTACAATTGACACAACACATATTTTATATCAACTTTATAAGGGAAATTTATTATCATCTTAGATTATGAATAATAATATAATACGGTATGTACGATATACCAAGTGTTATCATAAATGTAGTAGGGGAAAGTGGGGAAAGGTCGTTATATTCTTGACGTCTCGAGATGATTCTCGATAATTTAGTATTATTTGTAGTAATAAGATCGTAGACAAAAAAAAAATTAAAATATTGTCAGTCAAGTATCAAATATTAAATGAAATGCGGTTCAGTTAAGTATCAAATGAACTACAGTCTGTTTAATGCCTGTAAACTTTGTCAGCTATGGAAATATAGTCCTTTGTTTGTATTTTTTAATTTACCTTTTTATTTACGGTAATTAATTATTTGAAGAGACATATCTTTGAATAATCTGCTGAGGTATCTTCACAAGATAATAGATAATAGCGTAATGTTTGTAAAATAAAAAAAAAATTACTAGTCCTAATTACTTTATTTTTGTCTTAAATACAGTGTAATTTTCGAACCATTAAAAACTACTTAACATTTTTTTTATAATATTAAGTGACAATAAAATCTTTCAGTAAGCAATCTTGAAAAT
The DNA here is from genome assembly GCF_026898425.1 of Galleria mellonella. Classification (NCBI taxonomy): domain Eukaryota; kingdom Metazoa; phylum Arthropoda; class Insecta; order Lepidoptera; family Pyralidae; genus Galleria; species Galleria mellonella. The sequence goes on along the minus strand of NW_026442147.1, from coordinate 2,214,354 downwards.
AATGTGTACCATAATATTTTTTGAGAATTCTAATTATTGAACGGAGTTGTAACATATTACAAATACACTTCATTGATTTTTATTACTTAATCGTAATATCATAGTCCAGCTAGAAAGATACTAATACATTTATTGTACTACTTATATAATTATGTAACTGTTTTTTTTTTGTAGGACCCTAATAGTAATATAAAAAAATTTCAAAATGTAAAAAAAAAGTATATCAACTTTCAGAAAATTTATTGTATCTATGCAGAGTGTAAAGGTTGAAATTTGATTAGCTATGTTAGTTATATTAGACACAAAGGCCGAATGAAAGAGGACAATACAATCTATAATAACTCATGGATCTACCTACAACTACTAACAATAACAATGATAAAATTTAAAAAAGAATAGCTAATTTCTAAGATGATAGGTCGGGCAGTCATGTGACGGATTCATCCAGAAGACTTAAGCAGTTTTGAAATTTTTTCAATTTAAGAAGCAAGTTAAACACTTCGTTACTATGTACCTATGGCGTAGGTATATAACATTTAAATGTATTTAATCAACATTTTTTTTATAATAATAATATTTTTATTATTAGTATTAATTTTTAGACTCAAGCAGTTAATAAACTAATGAAATATTTAAAATAATTAGAAAATAATAACATCTTTTTGTTTATTAAAAAATTTTACCATGTTAAAATGATAATATTATTGTACTATTTCTTTCAAGACTTGTAATTTTTATAAGGTTAGTCGTAAAAGGTCATATCATTTCGGTAAAATATAACAAAATAAAATCACCGATTTTTACATACATAAGTATAAGGTGTTAAACTTTACGACAAACCCTGTATATGCAACACATTATATTGTGCTGTAGATATTATAAATAGAAAAAATGGAAGGCGGAATTTAAGATACATTAGGAACTGAAAAGTGGACACTATCTGGCACGTAGTTGTGCACATAGCCTGTTATTTCATCTATTATTTAATCTCATTAACAATTTCTCTGCTATAATAACATTTTGTTGTCAACTAGATCATACTATTTTCTATTATAATTCTAAATCTTATTTGCAGTAAGTATTGTTATGCTTTATTGCTAATTGAATTATTAATTTATCTACAAAAAATGAAAACAAACAAATATGTTAACGACAGAATTGGAAGCTAGAGATTATTTTTAACATCCTTGTTTCATCATGAGATCGGCGAGTTTGAAGATTCGCAGCCAACTGAATGGTTCAGGTTGTTGCGAAGTGGCGGTTGAGGTAGAGGCTGAAGCAGACTCGGCGCGAGAGGGCGCTCGCTCTGCTCCGCCTGCCGAGTGTGTAGGCGACTTCTTGTTCCCCTTCTGGTTGTCCGGAGATTTGGTAATAGCTGGCGAAGTCATTCTGTAATAAATATAAAGTAAAAAATAAGTTATTTTGTGTTTATTTATTTAGATATGATAAAAATTAACGTATCTGACATTTAATCAAGATTAAATATTTAAATTGTGAGCGAGTAAAAGTAGTAAAGTAAGTAACTGTGTTCCGGAAACAATGTGACCATTACGGTCACATTGTTTCCAATATTTAATTTATTTAGATATATATATATATATATATATATATATATATATATATATATATATATATATATATATATATATATATATATATATATATATATATATGTATATATATATATATATATATTATATATATATACTTTATAATATTTTTTTTTTTAATATTTTTTTTAATAAGTTTATTCTTCAGCAAAAGTTACTTATTCATCAGTTAAGTAATAATAACCCTGCTAATGTGATCGAAGTCACAGGTATAGCTAATTTCTATTATATCTCACACAATTTCCCAATTGTAATAAAGTTATACGGAAAAATTTAGCTGTTTCGAATTGAATTGTAGGTCGTTTAATTTGGTATTGCTCACAAACATGCAATTAAAAGGGCCCTGATTGACAGGCAAGTACTATACTGCGGTGTTCGTGAGAAGCAAGTACTCGTAACTGTAAGCTCGCTCAACGGAAACCGGCCTAGTAAATGGACCAAAGTTCGATTTCTGTAAATGATGCTTGAAATTTAAAGAAATTAACTATTTACTATTTGGCTCTTTCGTGTAAAAGAGAACCGTAAGTAAAATCGCAGTTACTTTTGCCGCAAACTTTACTCGCTCATCGATTAGAGGTTTGAAAGTGTTAACGAAATATTGGTATTTTTAAATACCATTCAGTTTAGATTTCGATGAATAAAGTCGATGTAAAATTTAGTTTCGTAAACTTTTTTACTGTTTTGCCTACAAGAATCCTTTACTTTTTTATATCTTAAATTGTATTTTGTATTTTTTGCTTTATTTGTTTTACTTTGAGCACAAAACTTAGGTGTTAGTGCCCTAGGTGACTCGCTTATAAAAGTATCGTATGACACCCATTCATTCTCTACGTGCGTGACTGTAACAATAGGCTTTTCATTGTTTACTGAACACAGCAGAAGTGTTCGTGGGTTTTAACATATTATATTTTTATTTAAATCGGTCAATGACATCAATCATATTTACTCAAATGACTGTATTTTACTGATGTAGCACCTATGTTTCCATTTATTGCTTACAAGTTTAAAATAAGGTGAACCCAACATAAACTCAATTCATGTTGGATAAACGACTATTTACAATGACTATCGTGTTCGTATCGAATTCTCCAGGAATTAAGCACGATATTTTCCAAGGGAAACCGCGAGATCAACTTGCTGGTATATATTACTGGCAATGGGGTTATAAACACCCATCATTAATATCCCTGTCCTTTACATTTTTAAGTATTTATTAGTTATAGTCTAGATTCATAGTAGCTGCGGAACGTATCTATTGTAATGATTTAATTTTGACTGTTACAGTTTTGCATGTTATGTATTAACGTAAAGTAAAATTATCTATTTGATGTCAACTAGACCAAACATTACAAAACGCACACATCCTGTAATCAGAGTAAAGTCCCGTTGCTTTACGGGTGACCCAAATGAAACTGGAGCGTGCAAACAGCGGGTTTAGTTGGTAATTAAATATTTCACAATTACTTGTATTAATATTGCAATATGAGTAATATGAATAAAAAATATTATAAGAAAGTGCATAAATTTCTGAACACTGTGTGAAAGACGGAATATGCACCAGATTATATTTTCTTTTCAGATTCTATTGCATACCATGCATACCTACGTACTTACATATGACTACTATGGCTTTGTCTACCTGCAGACTATTAATTTTAATTGTACAATAATTCTATATCATTCATGTCCCGGACCGAAATTTCGTTGGCGTGACCGGGACCGGGATATATTGATCGACCCGGATAAAAGTAACTTATGTATGTGCTTTTTCATTCTATATTTCATATATTTGCATATTTCATGTCGAGCTGTTTAGACACCAATAAGTAACGAACTAACAATTTTTTATAATCAATTATTTGATATAAACTAATCTTTAAGAAAAATACAAATTATATATAGTGGCAAAAGCTAAAATGTTAGTGGCTGATGACGATGATGATAGGTGACAGGTATTAGAGGTCAATGCTACTTTTATATACAACATGTTTTTTCTGTATGTTATCGATATGTTAGAATATGGCGCGGGCACTTGCTGGACGGCCCTGGCCTACATCTCGTAATCGTTTGATAAATTAACAATACCTAATATAATGGTTACCTATAGTACACTCTATTCGACTAGTGATTTTGTGTTATCTATTTATATAGAAATAGTAAATTAAAAGAAAAAAAAGTCTATTGCGGTAAATGTGCATACCATCATATGTAATATATATTAAACTTTTCATTAAGAATACGTTAATTAAAACATCGTAGGGGATAGTTCTTGAAGGACCAAGTCCTCTTACGTTTTTCGGATTTAGTAGATTTACAGTATAGTGTTAAATTTCACTGGAGGGTTAATTGGAAATTTCTACGATTAAATTAGAGTAGGATAAATTAAGATTTTGATCCTCCGTTTCAATATCATTAATCGTAACAAAATTTATATTAGAATAACATGGGAGTAAATTTTATCGATTGCAAAAAAGAATGATATCATTGTGGTTCAGAATTGACGAAGATATCTTGTAAGATTTATATAGAAAAAATAGGGTTGAATAGAGCTTTGAAATCGTTTAAAAATAAATAGGTATATTCATAAAAAAATTGAACATTATAATGGTATAAGACAATACAATAATAGTAAACTCCATATAAAAATAAATAAAACAAATCTGTTAAAGAGTAATTAAGTGAAGAGAGAGTTATTATGGATTTTTGTTTTTAAAATTGTGGTAAATATTATAATATAATCTGTGATCTTATAGGTTGCCTATAAGGAATAAGATATGTATTATGGTATGTGTATTAAATGTCATTGAAGTAATTAAAGTCATGTAAGAAATCAAACAGCATCGTTGACAACCCTACCTGTGATGCGACGCCCACGAACTGACGACGACCCGAACATGAAATGACGCAACGACGTAACATCACAGTAACATGTTAATATTATCAATATAGGCTAACAAGATCCCACTCGCGCCGCGTGTCGTGTGTCGGTAATAGTCGCTTCTGCTTAATTTTTGTGTTCATCGAGTTACCGTTACATGTAATAGTGCTATATTCTAATAAATGAATAAAATCACTGGAAGATTCAATAAATTGTTGATTGATATTTTTGGCAACAACGGTAATATCACGAATGTTCAGAAATAACTATTCCTCTTCCTAGTATTGAGTTTGTAGGTTACAAATACTCTTTTAGTATCATGCGTCGTTCTGGTTTGTAAATGGACTAGATTACTTTTTAACCTGGTCAATCAGTAAGTCCTGATCATGCGGACAGGGCTCAGGGCATAATTATTATATCAATAACTTAACGTTTTACTTTAACAATTTAACTTATCATTCGAACCTTAATAATTTATCAAATATGAATGAGACTTATTAATGCCATTTGTTATAAATGCTGATGTGGCGACACCATTGATGCAAAATGACATTGTTTAATGTTTAAGTCATTGTTTTTTTGTAATCTTTTTTTATACAATTTGAAATGGCAAACAAGCTAATGTCCCAACTGATAGAAAGTAATAACTAACGTTTATAGACATAAATAGTATTATAAATACCACAGAACATACGATGACTCCCATGGGTGATATTGGAATGGTAATCTCTGAGTGTTGTCAGTATATACTGGAGGGGTATCAATGAATGATGAAAGGTGTAGTTAAAGTCAGATCAGTTGGCTTAACGTCATTATGACTTGGTTGATATTGCTAGCAATGGGTCGTTAGTGCTCGTTACTAATAATCCCTTTCCCCACTATATGATGTATTTCTGGGGACCATCAACCATCTCTGAGGACTAAGTTATTGAGCTTCTTTACCCTGTAATTTTCCCATTTGTAAAAAATAAAGAATCATTTAACATAAAAACTTTTTTACTAAATAAGAAAAAATAAGTTATGCATATTAGTTTGTGTGAAGGGACGAGGTAATTACAATTTTTAATTAAATAATTTTATAAGACATTGAGGAATTAAACACAATGTACTTTCCTGACAGAAGCTTGAAGGGCGTAGGTACATTTTGGCGTTATATAAACTTTTCGCAAGTAGGTCACTGATCTAGCGCAGTGGGTGGAAAATCCTCCTTGACCCATTTACGTTTCGAAGATTTCGTCTAAAAGGAACCTTTTCGCAATGCTTAAATTTTATTAATCAGTAAAAATATTTCATAAAACTAATAATATATATATAAATATTAATTTGTAGTAAAACGGAAAAAATGGCATGAAAGAATTACAAAACACCTTCTACTTTATTATATAGGTTTATATAACAGATGATCATGATAACAGATTTTATATATAACTTAATATTGCGTGTAACTGCTAAATAAAAAGGTAAAATATCTATATATAATTCGCTGTGCTGGGTATATAGGTAGGTAGGTATTGTATACATTACAGCAATTTTATGACACTTTTGACTTATTGATTTATCTAAATGCGCTCAATTCATCACATAAAATACAGGTAAACATATAAGATATGATGTTTTGATTAAATTAATAGTAGTTATCTACTTATGTAGATAATTTTTAGGTATAAAAGTCCAGAGAATTATAGAAAATACATGTTCGATGATAATAACTGATTATGACAACTGTTAAAAACTGATAATAAATAGTACTCACTTTAACAATAAATAATCACAGCTTATAGTATCCAAGCGTCCAAAAACTACTTTTTTCAATCACGCGAATTTTATATAATGCTCTTAATTTTTCTTTGTTTCTAATTGGCCACTAAAGTATATTGTCTTGTCAAATTATATACTTAATTTTGGTATTCAATGATATCAGTAAAAATTAAATTCGTGTACCGTACGTACGCGCGTCTATGCGTCTCCGTGTACACGGCACGTTTGTTTTTGTGTTGTATTCTACCGACTCGACGTAATTCTTTTAGCTTTTAATTTCATGACACACTTTTAGTGTATTTTATTATGACACGGGCTCGTTACTACATCAATTTGAAATTTTTTGAAGTTTAAATTCTTCAAATTAATTTAGGTGACGGCATAGGCTCTCCCATCAAGTTGGATTTTGATATATCCAATATCCATCTATGTTTGTCGAGTGTTATGTTCATCACAATGGCAACAGTCGACAAATGCACCTGACTCTACCTCACTGAGATCATTTTCGCCTTACAATAAACTGCATTTGTTTTCTTTTATGGCATCAACGCGAGTATTTTTCATATTTTTTTTTTATGATTTTTTATTGCTGGATAGGGCTTTTAATTCGAAATTTAACAGCAAGAATATTAACTGATTAGGAAAATGTACGAAACTTATAAACAACATCTATCTTGTACATAGGAGGTTAAAAACCTGTGCAAGTGTATATTACCAATAGGCCATTATATCGGTATGTTTTTATTGGCACCGAAACAAAAGTATAAAAGCGTTTTGTGCTCCGTTATGTAAAAACAAATTTAGCACTCGTAAATCGGCATACTTGTCGCACTGAACTCACGTACTCCCCGTACAGTTAACAATTTGTGATGTATCGAATTTTAATGAGTAAATATATACCTAGTTATTACACGGCGTTGTGGGAATTGTGTCTCACTGTTTCTTTAACAGTATTTAAACACATAATGACGTAACGCTGTAAAGTTTGGTGTTTGTGTAAATTTACATAATATGCAACTAGTTAATATTACATTTTGTGAGTAGAGTGTTAAATTTGACACTTCTCAGAATAAGAAATACTTAGACTTTAAGGAACTGTAATAACACTAGATATTTTTTATAAAAAAACTTTGATTTTGAACAGGTTTTTAGTACCTATACCTAAATTTAGTTTCGTTTACAAGTATATAAATTGTATATATCATATTATATACAAATTATATCGAAAGAAATGTTTCTATACAAAGGTACAGAAGTTGTTAATAATTAAAGCGTGTGTTTTAGTTTTTTCAATTAAAGTGTATAACGAAATCACACCTGGGAGTTGTAACTGAGTGTTGATATTTGAGAAACTATGCAATTGTTATAATTCAAAGTTTAACTGTTTAGAGTTTTCACGAATTTGAATAATATTGTATGTAACAGAAATTACTGTAAATAGTTATTATTAGAATAAGACGAAATACATAATGTAATAAATTATTTTAGTAAACAAAATAAATTATTCTAGGTTGGTAAGATTACATTTAAATGCTTTGAACTAAAAAAGTGTGAAACTTGTGTGAAACAAATACGACCAATAAATACGACTATTAACTTAATTTTTATATTTTTTTTATATAGGTACATTAAGTTCAGTACATTTGCATTCATAGTTGGAAAAAACGTAGGTAGGTTGGTGTATTCACATTTCATCTAATATGGATCCGGAGATATCATCATTGTCTCAGCGCTTGTCCCTATCGACCAAACGGGAAAAGTTCGTCGACCCCAAATTCTCTGTAATCCTACAGAGCCTCCGTCTGGCTTAGTTAACTCCTTAAATTATATCGACTCAAGGCTTGTTTCAAGAATTTCTTATACCTTGTAAATTACTTTTAAGAACACAGACTTTAAAATTATAACATAAATTATTCCCTGTAAAATACTACATGTAATTAAGAATGGTTAATATTTACAAAATAAGAACAAGTTTGCTCTTTTCGGTACTAATTTATACAGTTTTAATTGTAAAACAGAATTAACTTATTATTAATATTTTAATTAGAAGATAATAAAGTAACAATAATAAATAGTATTAGATTTATCACAAAATACCATTTACATACAGAGATTGCACGCACTATAATAGACAACATGCGGACAAATAATCAAAACTTTGTAAGTTTTGATTATACATAGATAACACTTTAATCAGTACAAACACAGATATTCATATACTTATTATACAGAGATCAAATCAACAACGATTAGAAGGTGAGGCAGTGTGCTATATACTAATTCAGATGCTTATATACCACACCATCTATGTCGTTAATGATTATGAAAATGCGTACAGACTGTATCTTATATTTAATGATGTCATGTTGTCTATTAAGTCAATAGACGGTAAGTTAATAGTCGTGATTGTCGTCACTTAGTGGAACTTTGTACACATATTGAGATTTGTGGAAAAGTACAAGTGTTTTTACAATAAATAGATGGTGTTATTAATGATAAAAATGAAATGGCAGCGTCGCTTATGCTTTGGTATACGTTGGCAGGTCACCATTAAGGGATGATAGGTGAATCTATCATCAAGTCAGTTGGATTACATCTTGACGAATTCACTAGGAATTAACCATGGTGATTTTCAGGGGGGACCGCGTAAAGATCGACCTGATAATGTATATTGCTAACAATAAGGCGTCCTGAATCAATTACTAAATAGACGGTGGTTGTCGCACGTTTCGATAGAACTTTATTGTCATTCCTGAGAGATATAAAAAAAATTGAGAATGTTTAGGAGGTTGAGAAAGCAACTAACAGATGTCTATTCTATTTCAATATATTAATATGAATATAAAATTATCATTGAGCAATAATAACAAGACATGTTGGCCGTGAACTATAAATTTGACCAATTCACGGCTGTTTAGTATTTATGAACGTCTTTAAGAGTCGATTTTCCGCCGTTAAGATTCATATTTATATATTTTAATTTAGTAATATGTAATAGAGTAATATAAAAATATGAGATTTTTAAATGTTCATTTGCCAAATGTTCCCTGACAAAAACTTATACGAGTAATGTAGATGCTGTCGTGATTGTATGATAGTTAAAGTTTTAGTTAAATCAAGGACGTTTCGATTCTTAGACAGACAAATTCAATAAAATATATTTTCTTTTATGCTACAGAGAATAGGAAACCAGCTGACAGCCCGCTCGATAGAAAATGATAACTGTCGCCTATATTTAGTTTCTCACAATACTGAGATTCTAGATTTAGTATGTACCAGGCACAATTCATGTTGTCTGGTAATGTTGTAAATGGGACACTTCAGATATTTTATGTATATCGTCTGAGTTTTGTTGCCTGGTACATACTAAATTACACTTAGTAAACTAAGTTAGATAACAGTCGATGAAGAATATATTATATTCAAGATTGTACCAAATAATAATAATAAATAAAATATTTATATGCTTAATTATTGGAACACTACAAGATTTACTTGAATTTATATTTAGAATTCGTACAACAGAAATAATTAATACTGAATATAATTAAGGGTGAAGTGTTAAATTATTATACATAGGTACATAAGCAAATTTACGCAAGACTTATGGGTTAAATAACATATAAGTATATACTACATGTGAGTATAATTGAAATATGTATTTATAAATTTCCAAACAACTGTAAGGAAAGAGAAAAAATTTTATGTTTACAGTATTTTGAATACTGCAGTATTGAATAATTAATATATTAATTAAACATCAAATCTATTATTTGTAAACTTACCTGGAATCTTTTCTGTGTTCCTATGGAAGATAAGTGTAGTTTGATAGGAGATCAGTTGTTCAGTCAAAACAAACGATCCACTGAAGGGGCGAGCGTCCCTGGCACTCTGTATTCCGCCAATGCCGCCCGTCAACCTCCGCCCCTCGCGCCGCCGCGCCCTGCCCGCCGCCCTACTGCGCATTTACGTAACCCGTACGATATACAGTAATGCGAATTTTCTCTCCTATGAATGGTCGACAATGTCGTATAATATAATATCGTAATTATATTTTATGTTTAATTGATTATTTTCCAGACTGAAGATTTTCAAAGACTAGGCATGAATAGCTAAGTATATGGAACACCAATTTACTTCTGTGGAAAGATTAGGTCATTCACCGATAACTCAGGGTGCGTCGAACGTTTCACAATTGATGTGAAATTGTGCTCTTGCTGACTTCACTTCGTCACTTCAAAAATATATATAAAAGTATAATCACATATATAGTTTGAAGTTTGATAGTATGACTGAAGTATGACACAAATTTTAATTTACTGAGATAATGAAAATTGATATTAAAAAAATGTTTAATTGTTTTTAAATTGTTTTTTTATTTGTGAAAGTATACTGGTCACATGGGTACAATCGCAGGCTAGAATAGGGGTTAGTAATAAATAATTATAAACTTTATTTCACATACAATATTTGTTAAAATTAGCTTAGAATTAGTGAAAATATTGTATAATATAGAATAAAAAATAAAGTAGATTTGAGACATCCTTCTTTTAAAGGTAGGTACTTGACTATAAAATAAACATGATTGCTCTATTGAGATCTACTCAATAGAGCAATGAATACTAAACACAGTCTTAACTACAGTACTTCACGATACTTACTGTAGATTGTAGATAGACCAGGAGCTGAAATATGATTTGCTTTTCAATTGAATCAACGAGGTTCCCTTTCATTGATTGAACTAAATAGTTGTTTAACTCTTGTTTATGTTCAACTAAGTGGCAGGATGGACGAAATTAGAAAATACTGGTGACATTGCGGTTGATTACGGACAAAAAGACGATAAAGGTCCACGGAGATGATACCAAATTTACCCTTAAACATATGCAATTTATAATAATATATTTAATAGGTATAGCATAATTGTATAAATATTATAGTTTCAAGTAAAATTAGAATTTAAAATTAAATAAACAATTTATATAGATGTAATTTTTACTTAATTAATGAATGTAGACATATTGTAATAGTGAAAAAGTTACTTTAATAAATAATATTACAATTTTAAATGAAATTATAGGTACAAAATGGTTACACCGTTAACCATTATGATTGGTCGTGTGGTTCCAGCATAGAAAGGGCTACCTCTTCCTTTCCCGTGGGTGTCGTAAGAGGCGATTAAGGGATTTTAATGGTCGAAGGATGGGAAGCAGCGTCTTTCGTAAAACATCACCAAAGTCTAACTGCGGTTGCCAACCCGTCTGCCAGGCGTGGTTATTACTAACAAAACCCCCCCAATAGAGGGAGGCCTATGTTCAGGAATGGACAGTGAACGGCTGATATGGTATGATATGGTAATGGTTACACAATAAGAATACGTACACTGTAATTGTATATTTAATTAACATTTAAATAATTGGTTGCAGCTAATGATTATGATGTCACTTTATATAAATACTATCTATAAACGCGGTGTTATTATTCATGCAAAAAAATTTGTAGTCAAAACAGAAAATTTCTTATACAATTGACAAATTCATTAGACAATTAGTTCTACGCGTACTGCCTTTCTGTTGCACATATATTCAGGTTTATAATAAATACTGACATAGGAACCGAACATTGTCTATTGTTCCACGGACCATTTCATCACAGTTCAACCACACTACAAATTCCTTAAACTTTATAAATATGAAAATTTGTAAAGATTCAACCACCTTAGCTAACCTTACATATTTTATGTGCAATGCAATAAGTGCAACTGTGTGGTATTTATTTACCACAAGCAAAGGTACAAGTTTTATTTTAGAAAATAAAAATCATGTCTTTATTTCTTGTAATACCTACTTTCAATTTATTAATAATTCAAATGTGTCGATGAACCTAGGTAGAGAATGTCACAGGTCATGCCGTAAATAGTACCCATCAGAGCAACGTTCAACAGACTGACAACCATTCGTCACTGTAGCGGAAAAAAAAACACAAGCGCCTATATCTGGATAAACTCAAATCCTAACGTGAGCCATTCACCTGAAGTGGCATACTTTTTAAAATAACTTGTATCCAACGCGTGATTGATCGTGTCACACGGTATTTACATAATTAATGTCAACCTGAAATAGACCACACCCTCTGTTGGCAATGTGACAAAATGACCATACTTATGGATGCACAAAAGTCGTCTGCTTGGATACCTTTCTTCTTCTTATATTTCTGTTGTGAAGCAGCTGTGTTCCGGTTTGACGGGTGGGATATGGCAACGAAATTAGACGGTTAGGAGGCTTAGAACCAAAGCCTTCAGTGTTTCATGGGCGTCACAGTAAATATTGGTGTTCATAGAGCGTTCATGTCTGTGGGCGACAGATCCCATTTTCCATTAGGTGGATCATTAGCGTGATTGCCATTATAAAATGAAAGAAATGTTACTAATATAAGTAACTACATTATCCATGGATTATAATTATACATTATAATGGATTTAATTTGGTTCAAATTTAAAACAGCATAATTTTAATATATAGGAAAATAAATAAATTTTATTTTGTCTTTTGATTGTTTTGTTCAATGTATTGTCTGTTATATATATTCTATAACAATATTAAAAATATATATATACTATAAATTTTAAATTTGTTGAGTATAATATTAAAATTTGTGTTAATAAAAAATTTAACATTGTGATAAAGCGCCCTCTAGTGTTTTCGTGATATACTTAGATGTTTTTGTTAGAGCGATGTGTGAAGTTTGCTACGAGTATTAAGTAAACGTGCTTAGTAGTAGTTACTTACAAGCAATATTATTGATGGAAACTAGATGCCTCTATATGCAAATGTATAAAAACCCTATAAGATCGTTTCTTTAAACTATTAGTAAGTAACTAATCTATCTACATAACAATAAATTAATACTATTTACAAAACATAAAATTGTAAAAGAGCTTTACGATTAAAATTTTCAGGGTTTCTAATGAATACATTTAATGATAAAGAATTCAGGAGTTTTGATGCGCTATATTTTTATTTTATTTTTTTTTTTTTACAACACAGGGGGCAAACGAGCATGCGGCTCACCTGATGGTAAGTGACTACCGCCGCCCATGATCACCCACAACACCTACGGCATTGCAGGTGTGCTGCCGGCCTTTTAAAAAGGAATATGCTCTTTTCTTGAAGGTTATGTTGTCGTATCGGTTCGGAAATACTGCTGCTGGAAGTTGATTTCAAAGAAGAAAGTGCCTTAAACGCACGGTGGAGGACCGCCACTTGTCCAGATGGTTGGGATGAAATTTTAGTTTATGGCGGGTTGTACGATGGTGAAAATCTGCATATCAATCCGAACAATTCTAGAGCACTCCCCATGATAAATTCGGTAAAAATGCATAGAATGCACTCTACGCAGTTCCAGTGGGTCGACAAGTAAGACGCCGATCGTCAAAATTCGAGCTGCCCGAAATAACGGAAGGAGTTGGTACTGTTACAGGTGAGAACAGTATTCCATGTGTGCACTTGAGCTTTATATAGTTTCAGGCGGTTTTCTGGCGTGAAATACCGTCTCACCCTATTGAAGAAGCTATCTTAGCTTTTTCCTCCAATGATACATCGCTAGATATATCGACGCCAAGAATCCCCAGACTCGACTTATTATCGAGGGAAGTGCCCCGAAAGTAAGGAGATACGACAAACGGTTATTGTCATTTGATTTAGAATGACAAACAAGTTGTCTTAATAGTTTTAATCAACACGAGTGTGAACTGAATACAAAAGAGTTGAGTACTTCCCTTTTTGGAAGTAGCTTTAAATAAATAAGTATTACTTATTTGCTTTTAAAAATAATATACATTAAAGATTACCAACAAAATAATATCTTTAACTTTAAATTACTTACCCTCTTAAATCGTTAATAGGCAGTTATAGGTAGAAATACCCAGTCTTGCTCACTAGCGAAATGTTCTAGACATAAGTTTGATATCTAATATTCTTGTTGGATACTAATATTTTTGTTGAATTAAAAATACTTGTGTTACAGTTCAATATCTTTGCTCACTACCTAAAACGTCGTTACTGTCTATATTGTTATTTATTTTTATTATACGTTTATTTTTTCGTATTAGGTAAATAATAAAAAGCCCTATTACAATAATAATAAAATAGGTTGAAAATAAAAGGTTTTAGTGTATCTAAAAAGACGGAAAATAAATACTTATATGAACCAGATATACTTACTTATACTTATACCAGATATATAACTTAAGATTTTTTTTATGGACGAGGATGGGATGGTGTTGTCGCCTATGCTAATATTATAAAATAGGGGGACACCAGTGAAGAATGAAAGGATGAGAATGAAATAGGCTCACTAACTAAAAAATAGGCCAATTAACTAAGCAGACCACGCAAAAGTAGATCTGACAGGTTATATTGCTAGCAATAGATTTATTGCTAGCAATCATTCTCATTACTAATAATTTCTCCCTCCAGTCACAGGACTTAACTCACAACACGTACCATTTGTATACGTACTTGCCTAGATACTTATAAATTATACACCCCTACGTGGTCGGATTTGTTGGTAGTAGGTAATTTAAATTTAAAATGTTCAAGAAAGCGATCTCGGAGAGCTTAGAGCGACTTTACACTTGATTTATAGGCTCAGGTAACGACTGAAAAATTCAAATTTCAACCACTGTGTAGTTCCCATTAAACCGTGAACGGGGCAAGTTTGAAATAACCTTGCACCAGACTGCAATAACTGCCGTTACTGCATAAAACTCGTGTAATTAAGACATTTCATTTTTTTAAAGAAATTTTTGTATTTTACAACCTTCACGATAGTTAAATTTTTTATTTGGATTTGGCTAGGAATATGTAAGCAGATTACTATTTATAAGTCTTGTTGATAATTTTTATTTTTGTCTTGTGTGACACTTATTATTGTTGTCTTTGTCAGCGTCAAAATGAGAAGGTTTTCCATTTGCCCGTATTATATTTTTGTTAGTGGTAAAGTTATCACTATTTTGATTTGATTTAGATTTTTATTTTTGACCTTAATGGTCTAGCGGCTAAAATTATCGCTTTACCTTCTAATTATGTACAAGTTCAATCACCGCAAAATAACATTTGTGTCACGTCTGTTTTGTTTGCTTGAGAGTCTTCTAAATTGAATATGTATAAATTAGCAATTCTGTAGCAATTAAATAGCTGCAGCACATGCTTGTGGCCACGTTGGCAATAACAAATGTAAAGTTTTTATTTCTATTGATAATTTTTGTAACTTTTTTGTTGTTGGCAATAAATGTTTTCTTTTTTTTCTATAAATCAAAAAAGATATTGACCCAAGCTTCTTTGCTGAAAACATTTACTTTCACTGATAGAACACTCTCTCAAAGGTATGATAATGATTTCAATTTTACCCTGTATATAATATAGATGTATACTAAAATTAGAAACAACCCTCATGTAATAACAGCATACAATATTTTGCGCCCCTTCTATAATAATACGGGAGGCTTAAAATCACGTAGCTGCTATTAATCGTAGACCTCGTTACAGGACGATTTGCCGTGTACGTGTACAGTTTATAGGTCTGTGTATGGAAATATGAGGCTATTATTAATTAAGAAGTAAATTACTTACTTATAAGTATTTATTACTAATTTATTGCTGGTACTTATTAAGACGTGTTATTTAATCTTATATTAAAAATGTAAAATTTTATAATGATGTTTAAATATTTGAATATATTGTACTTCATCATCATTATCATTATCAAATCAGCCCTTAACCATCCACTGCTGAACATAAACCTCCCTCTTGGGGCGTTTTACCAGTAGTTGCCACGCTTGGCAGGCAGATTAGCAACCGTTTTAGAGACGCTTTAAGAGGGACGCTGCCGCCCATCCCTCGCCCTCCTTTAATCGCTTCTTACGACACCCACGGGAAAGGTAAGTATTCTATGCCGGGACCATACGGTCATTTTTCTTAATCAAAGTTAAACGACTAAACAGATTAGAATAAATATAGTACACAGAAATGTACTTGTCATATATTTTTTTTAATGGGTGATAATGGAATGGTAACCCCACCTGCGCTATCGGTATACGCTGGCGGGGCACCAGTGAAGGATGATAGGTGACAATAAAAGCAGGTCCGTTAGCCCATCGTGACGAATTCTACTAGTATTAACCAGGATGGTTTCCAGCGGGAACCACGTGGAGGTCGACCTGACAGAGAGTATTGCTAGCAATAGGTTAGACCCCATTACCAACAATCTCTTTCCCCCCACTTGCCATATTGTATACTACTATTATAAGTTAAATTTTTAAACCGTTAATTTATTATAAATTGTATTATGTTTGGTATAGTTTTAGTTTAGACTAACGCTATTAGTGGTATCTATACAAAAATGTTAGTTTTTTTTTACAACACAGGGGGCAAACGAGCATGCGGCTCACCTGATGGTAAGTGACTAAGTTATTTTGATTTGTAATTATATTTTCTATCATCGGATAGCTAAGTGATTTGAACAAATATAAACAATGCATTCTAGCTCACAACTTTTAGGGTCTGATCCTGAAGTCTTGGTAAGGAACCGCTTATAAGTTAACATAAATAAATTTATGAAAACATAAAACAAGCTAAGATTGCGGCCATGTTAGTAATTTATGTGTGGTGTAGCTCACATCTGCCATCTGCATATTCAAGTTGTGCCACAAACTTTGCTCTTCACTCAAGACATGCCTCTTCTTTAGACGTACCTACATAGGTAATGTTAATTGTCAGAAGGGCCATTATTATTAATTCGTATTACCACCAAAACTCTAATTAGTTTAATGATGTTATTAAATTGTATAAATAGATAATGCAACAATTGGATAAAAGCATGTGTACACGTAAAATCTTACATAAATTACAAATATGTGATTTAACAAGATTGTATTTTTTTAAAATTTAATTCAAATGTATGTTATTAGAAAAGCAATAAATTAAAAGCCATCAAATATATATCAAATATTCTATGACTTCCAAAGTATAACAAAACATTACACTATAATTTAACTATAATACAAGATGACACCTAAACCTAAAAATAAAACTTATAGAAAAAATGAATTGAGAGTTTAACATTATTGTAAAAAGTTGCCTATAGCGTACTGTTAATAAATTTTCATTTTCGTAAATATTTTTGTGGTAATGTATTATTTCATCGACTTCCTTTTTTCTTTTATTTTTTAAGTGATATCTATCTAACGTAAAAATTATTCTAAATGGCATTACTCCATCATTGTAGAATTATCATCAACATGACAATTCACATATTTTTCTATGATTTATCAATGTCGTGTCTACATTTTCTATATCTTTGCTACGAATACAGTGGGGACTTATTAACTTACACCACTCATGTTACGTCACAACAGGTGTTTTCTGCTACTAATCTAAATTCTAAAACAACTTCCTGCAAATTTTATTAATTTTATAAGGAGTGAGTGACATAAGAGGTAACTGTCGTGATTTTCTAGTTGAATTTGTTTAAATTAGTTTAGTTTTTATAATGAAATTTATAGAATATATTTATACTTTATTTTTTACATTACAGTTAGAATATATAATTAAATTTCATGATCATTTATTATAATTAAAAATTATAATAAAAAATTTTTATTATAATATTTATTATAATTATTATAATATTTTTAGCAAAAAATCTCATCGGGTTGATATCAAGCTTAGCGCTACAAATAAATTATGGAACTGTTGCGAAAGCCAGTTTACCTTACCAGTAAAAATTAACATTTTGATCCGGAGTTACGTATTCCTGGTTTTAATAATCCACTGTTACATGCAAATAGACCTTATGATTGTATTACAGTTATTTTCATGTAGGTACTATAACATTATAGAAAATAATTGTTCAGAAATATATACAATAATATATATGAATGCTTTCTTTTTTTTTGACACTTTTCCAAGGTATATCAGGTCAAGATGTATGTATCAGAGATACCGTTTCCGTTTTATAGCGGGACGCAAATAATCTTTCTTGCTTATTCAGTACAAACCTTGAATCATAAACTTCAAGTGACATAAAATGTCCCAAAAAAGGGCCAGCCGACCTGATAACTAGTGCTTTGTTTTTCAATACTACACGAAAATCTGAAAGTATAACATAAATACTATTTTATCTTACTAATACGAGAACTAAACGATGTCCGTAAATAGGAGATATTTAAGAAAAAAATATTAGGAGGGTTTAATAATAGCAATAGAATCTAATAATTTTTTTTAGAATTTTTGTGTTTATCGGTCAATATGTGCGTGTGTAATACATAATAATAATAATAATATTTATTTAATTAGACTACATAAGGCCCATTTTGTTAGTTACAAATTGACTTAACCTATGTTAGTAAATGAGCGGTCATAACGCTCTTACATTGATAACCTGTCCCACCCAATATTTTAGGATGGGACAGTCCATTTTATCAGCAATTGTCTTCAGGACACTGTTAGAGCTAACACGCACCCTACCCAACAGCGAAACAATTCGTTTGCGCCGTATTGCGTAAAAATCATCCGTACGCTCCCGTGCAAACATGTGTGACGCACTACAGTGACTAGGTAGCCCCAACAGTGCCCTGAAGGCATTATTATATTGGACTCGAAGATATAAAAACTACTGCACCAAATTGAATGCAGATTTCCAGAAAGTTCCTGAAAGTCTAACTTAAAATGTATTGTTTTATCTTGTATTTACATATACGCTATGTAAATTTGGTTATCTACTTTCAAAATCCACGCGAACGAAATTGCGGGAAAAAATTAGTAACAAATATAAATGGGTAACATACATATGTTACCCACTTATATTTGTCACCGTGTGTATTTTGTAATTGTTTGTATAATAAAAGTCACAATTACAACATTATAGTATTTTTATCACCATTTCATTATTGTCCACTATGGAACATACACATTCCCCATAACGGGAGTTTTGCTAGTAGTTGTTATGCTTGGAAGGCGGGTTGACAACCGCAGTTAGGCTTTTAGAGATGTTTGCTGACGTTTGAGACGCTGCTGCCCATCCCTTTACCATTAAGTTGCCTTAGTTGCCACTTACGACACCCACGAGAACTGAAGGGGTGGCTTATTCCCCACACTATGCCGGGACCACACGGTTAAAAATATTTTTGTATCTAGAAAGAAATTGGGCGTTTCTATATGCTTTTCTAGATGTTTATAATTTGGTACAAAAAGTACACAAAAAATATATCATGTTCTAAAACATTGTATGAGTCGGCGAATTTTTTTAATCATATCAAGGAGTGACATGATCCCGAGGGATTCTTGCACATACGGATCTGGAATCGAACATGACTTGCCCTTTACGTGCTTCACTTCAGGATACGTCTATAAAACCGGGCCTATCTATATATACGTCTTGTTGTTTCCATACCCATACTATTTTGCAAACGTTACTACTTGTGTATCAATAGGGTGAATTGTTATATTTTAAGCTTGTTTATAACATACATATAGTTGATTATTACAAGTACTCACGGCATTTCAATTAAAATTATATTATCGACATAGAATAGAATAGAAAAATATTTATTCGGCATTTCATATCGGAGTACAAAATAGAAAAAAAAATCATTAATCATTTGACATTAAATGCATTTAGTGAATATCCAGTGTGGATAACTTCATTAGATGATTTTAATAGTCAATAACAAAGTTAAAAGGATAAAAATTATTATTGTTACTCGTTTTTGTTATACTTATGATAATTTTGATTATTTATATGTTAGTCTATAAACAAAGATATAGTATTAGTTGATACCTACATGGTAACATGGTTACTTTTTTAATATTTTCAGTATTTTATATATACTTAAATTTAATATGTATAGAAAAAATGTATTATCATAAAATAGATTTAAAGCATCTGCTACACGTGTACTTACTACTCGTTCTTATACTGTCACCATACCAAAATGATTTTAATTTCTTTTTATACATGTGATCATAAAACTCTTATACATATGGAATATTCATGTTAGTCTATTATAATATTGCAATTGTAGTTAACGTTTACAACTGCAATATTATAATACACTTAATAAGTAACCTAGACGTTACCGAAAGAAAATAGAAAATATTACGAGAGATACCTAATCCCTTATGGAGATGTCACTGAATTTATTTATATATTTTATTGTCTTTTTTGTAAAGCTAAGCAAGGAGGAGAATATTTGTATTTGTGTATGTCGCATAATATATCGCTAATTATGAAGCGATTTTGATGATACTCTCAGCAGTCAACAGAGATTATTTCCTTTTGGATTCTATATTAATTTTATGAACGAATAGTAGCTATTTGTATTGGAAAAATATATTTTCTTATAGGAATATTAATCATAAATAAAAAAGCCATGTAAAAAATATATGATTTGAAATAAAAATAGTTCTAACATATATAATAAACGCTATACTAGTAGTTCCGGTAAATACCTCCAGTATACGAGTAAGTATAGGTGCGTAAATACAAATGTTTCTAGATGTAGCTGGCACCTAATTGAGGTTGGGCCAATTCCGCCCGAGGCCTATCCTATTCGCCTTACAACTCGGCACAGTAATAAAATAAGCAGTTTTTCCGATTCGACGTTTTATCTTGTCACTTCGTATTCTCAATGCAACTTTCGTTTCGAGAAAATCGAGTGCGGCAGTCTCTAGTCGCTTCTACACAGAAATTAACTTTGCTTGCTATGGGAATTCTAAATAAAGCTGCAGAGCATGTTGATAAGGTTCTAATTAAGTGTTATATGGTTTAGAGTAAAGTATGTGTATTATATAGTTAAAATTATGATTAAATAGATATGTAGATGGAGTTATTTTAAAAGTTTACGTTACTTCTGTCTTATATGAAGCAATTTTATTTGGTGAGCGGTGGGGCGTAGTATGTAAATATTTTGTACCTATTATTAACAGATTCCTTTATATGATATATATTTTTTCTAATTAACACTTTATCAATTTTATGATTGGTTTAGATCAATCATAAAACTACGAGTAATAAAGTGTTAATTGGAAATGTGATTAGTCACAAAATATTTGTGACTAATAATAGATCCAAGCAGAAATTGCATTTGTAGGCTTGTGTGTGTAGAAATAAGTACCTATTTTAGCATTTTCTTAAACTATCAGTTAGTCGCTTGAGCTGACATCAGATATAAGCTTTATAATGTACTCAAATATAGATATTGAAGAAATTTACACATTCTTTGACGTTAAGAAATTCTTTGGTATTTGCGAATTTCAGAAACAATTGCTGAAAAAAAAACTGATATACTGCTCTCTGTTGATTGAGCTTGTTTGTTTCTTTTGTTTCAATCCTCCGTCTCAGGAGACGCTGACGGTACTCCTTCTACGAAATTACTTGATTGTCAGATTGTAGGGATTGTTACGACTTCGACGCTTTCTTCCCTTTGTTGCTGTTTTTATTTTGGCCTCATTTTTATTTCGCGTAATAATATTAACTGGGACCTTTACGTAGCTACATCACGCGGAGCGCTTTTGTGTTATATCATTAAGGTTCGACTTTGTTCCTTTTATTTTTGTTTTACCTCAAACTAACACCCACTTTTGTTGCTTGATTCCGATAAAAAAGGTTTTTATTCGTATTGAGAATGCAAAGACCGATAAATAGAATGTCCACGCCAGATACGTTAGCGGGTTGTTGGCATATCGATAAGGGTTATTCTATAAGGAATAGCAATGCATAGTGGTATTTGAGATGGGGATAAATACCTAAGTGTTGTGATAGCAATTTGGTTTACTTTACACATGAATGCATCTGTAACACTCGTATTCGAATCTAATTATAGTATTGAATAAATTGTTTTAATTGTACCTAGTATTGATATAAATTCTCGTATGTGTATGTATATATTTATACCTAAGTTAAATATAATCTTTTTTATATCCTATCACTCAAAGTAGCGATAAGATGATAATATTTTTGTATATTTTATTTAAAAAATGTATTAGGTTCATTAGTTTCAATTACAAATAAGGCTGTGACATAAAACTTTGTTGATAAATAATAAATTCCTCATTCCTTTTACAAAAGTCATAGCTAGCATGAAGCAATTAATTGCTGTTTATCTTTTTTTATTATTTAATATAATTTAAAATAACAATTCATCGAACGAATTTTTCCATTATATTGGTAATGTAAAGGGTTGAATAGGTGTGTAGCGAGATAAAATGTATCCTGCTTAATAAGGTTCGGAAATTGAGTTTTCAATCAGAATTACGTTTACCGTTTTTACCTAACAGGGGTACCCTCATCTAATCTCAGTTTGTTAGAGGATTTGATCCTAGCGAGAATTCATTTAGTTAGAGGGCTCTAGATGGCTGAGTTGTGGCTGAGTGGCGCCTCTTGAAAGTTTGCGCACGCACCAGATATGCAAATTATGAACGTAATTAACCTAACCGCACTATCCCAACTAATCATTTTAACACTTTGATATACAAGCAAAACTATTTATAGGTCGGGGGGTCGCTGTCTTGTCATATTTATACGACGTGTAGGTATGTAAGAGCGACGACCGGAACGGCGGTACAAATTCATACAGTAATGGTGAATTTAAATTTATATAATTATTATCATATATAATATTTTTGCAGAATAAAATATACGTTATTCCAATAGCGGCACAACAACCCGATGGGCGACGAGATTTTTATAGATTCTTTGGAT
This sequence comes from Galleria mellonella, assembly GCF_026898425.1. Taxonomy (NCBI): domain Eukaryota; kingdom Metazoa; phylum Arthropoda; class Insecta; order Lepidoptera; family Pyralidae; genus Galleria; species Galleria mellonella. The sequence goes on along the minus strand of NW_026442147.1, from coordinate 2,191,347 downwards.
TTTTTTTTATAGTATCGTATTTAAGGCATCCTGTTCTCGGTTTTTTTTATGGGTGAAAATGGAATGATAACCCCGCCTGCGCTAACGGGATACGCTGGCGGAGCACCAGTGAAGGGTGATACATAAGAAAGAAAACAGGCCAGTTAGCCCATCATGATGAATTCATCAGGTATTAACCATGATAGTTTCCAGGGGGAACCGCGAGGAGGTCGACCTGGTTAGGTATATTGCAATGGGATTCTTAGTCTCCATCACTAACAATCCCTTTCCCCCCTCCTGTCCTCGATTTGTTTGATTTTGCAATGAGTATTTTTGTGTTTCTAAAAAGGTAGCTTTAATTATCACAAGATTAATATAGGCCGACAAGGGTCAACACGAAAGTAATCATAATGGAAAAAAAATATTATTAAACTCGATTCAAACTTGACAATATTCTTCTTTGAAAATCATTTAGATAACTTGTGTAGGTATACATAATAGTATTTTTTATGGGTATCCATTAAATAGTTAGCTACCACACACCAAAGAAATCTAGGTAGTTGTTTACTGATTAACGATTCTTAGAGGAATGACGCTTTACAAGTACTGCTGCCATTTGTATTTCCCAAACTCCTTTTCTCAATATTTCTTAAAACAAATAAACTAACCGCAGTGGAACTGGTCGTACTGTGAGCAATTTCCATAATAACGTATTGCCCTAAACAGTCTACCGAGTTAACTCGATTGTTTCAACTTTGTTCCATTCCGTAATAGGCAGAGGGTTAGGAAAGTTTCACGTAAGCTATTTTCCTTTTTGTTCATTACGGTTGCTATAATACAGGGACTTGTTTCTCGAATGATGCGAGGTGAAGATTGAAGGTGCGTCACCGTAAACACGCCTCGGGGAAATTTCTTTCGCTTTCTGTCAATCTTGGATGTAGTTTTTTTTATTCGATACTGAATCTGCAGGTTTGATAGTCGTATTTAAGTTTAGCTTACTAAGTGAAACTCTTTATTTCATGAGAGCGGTTGTTCCTTTGAATGCTGCTGAGTGTTTACGATAAAATCGTATACCGATAGATATATAAAGAAAAAATTGTTGTTTTCAACTTAGAAATATTTAGTACTGGTAAATCTTTGGTGATTCTTCTGCCTTAACAAACAATAATAAGAAGAAACATTATGATATTGCGTAGCAATCAGTTGATTAAAAATGTCCATTCTCCATAATGCACTCTGTTCGGGTTCAGTTAATTCTGATGATGTTTTCCATATTTCCATTTCCGTGCTGGAAAAGTGTCTTTAAATGCTTACCTGAAAAATATGTACTAGAATATAGTCTTAGGATTATACGTTTATTTTACAATTAGCTATATTTGTACGTCATACACGCGGTGTTTCTTTTTATTACCCACAATAAAAATGATTCTAAATGTTGATTTATTTTTAAACGATATCAAAAAGAAAGTTTTGAATTCCGTTGTATTTTTTTTTATGCTACTTAGAATGGCAAACAAACTGACGGCCCAGTTGATGGAAAGTGATAATCGTCGCTTATAGACATGAGCAGTACCTAGTAATGATTGTTACCTCACAATTACGTTAGTTCTAAACTGATTAGGAAAATTCATTTTTCATCTGAAAGGATATACTTACAGATTGATTTCGTAGAATTTTATCAAAGTCAGTTCAACAGTTTAATTTTTAGATTAAAATAAATGGTTTTATAATAATTGAAGTGTTTTTTTTTTGAGGGGCACAATGTTTAATTATCTAAGTTATTATCATAACACTTTGCAACCAAATTTTAGCAGTTATTGGAATGATGCGTGCATAAACTCCGTCTAGTGAAAATATTATTAAAATGCATTTTTACTTATTAACTCAAATTTGTTATGCATACGTATAACAAAAATGTGACATTATTTTTCTTTGAAAAAATGCTTAAGTGTTATTATATAGTTCGATAGTATTTCCTATCAAGTGCTGTAAATCAATTCGATTCACAAAAATATCGTGGAAGATTTAGTAGATACGGGGTTCGGGCTGGCGGCGACGGCCCATCGTGAAAAATATGAAAATTGGGGAGCTCGCTCGCTGCTCGACACCACGCCGTATAAGTATCGACCGTATTTGTGCGAACCTCAATATCAGGATGTACTTGTTCTTGTACCACCATCTGATTGTAACGAAAGGACGAAAACGCTTCTATTTTATTTCGTACGTGTACAGGGCCCCCGAATTTGTTCGCATCGTATATGTTCCGCAGTATTATGTTTTACGGGCGAATTCAATTTATTTTGTTATCGATTGATGAATAAGTGTTTTCATTTTCGTAGAATTCTCTCTCTTTAGATTTTAGGACCACCTATTTAAAATTATTGTTTGCGAATTCGGTAGGTGCAGTTGCTTACAAAAATAGTGAAATGCTTTTGTTCCAACAATTTATCACGGTAATATTTTTAAAATAACAGGTACCATTATAATATATATATATATATATATATATATATATATATATATATATATATATATATATATATATATATATATATATATATATATATATAAATTTAAAATAAACTTATCTAACATATATATTATTTTCCAAAATCCTATCTACTCATACGAAGTTGATCCGGACCTCTAGTAAAATATAAAACAACATCTACTATTGAGATTTTTCTAAATCAGTAATCAGTAATCCTTGTTATATCTATTGGTATGTACCAAAGCCAACGTTTCGTACAAGTGACCCAATTCGGATAAGTGGGGTTATAGCGGTTGCACGTTTTGTCTATCCGAGTTAAATGTGTACGTCAAATAGACCATCACATCCTAACTTAATCTAATTAGATTTGGAACCTTTTAATAATTATTTATTAACGCTTGATTTTGTCCAACAATAGAAATGGTTTTGAATTTCAAAATGTTCGCAAACAGGTAATGTTTTTATGTAAATAATTTACGTTGCTGGGTATATTTTTTATTTTGAGAGTTGTACTCTCTCTCCCTCTCCTCTGTGTATTTATATTATTACTTATATTATTATTATTAAAATACATTAAATTTATACTAAGGAATACCGTTTGTTTCTTTAATTAACAGAAAAGATAATGTAAAGATTATGATGGTAATTTTTTTACATCGAAATGTTTTATATTGGTTATTTTTTTATATATGAAATGAGTGGACTGTAATTTACTAAAACTGGCATAATTACTGGATATATTAATTAAGCTTAATTTGACAATGAGTAATGCGGTACGCTAATTATTAATAAATACATATTTTAATGTTTCTTGTAAAACTTATCAAAATTGAACTTCCAAGAGTAATTTTCTATCGTCAATGTATTACATAATAGACGTAAAAGACCCCAGATATTTATTTACACTTTATACGTACGAGGAAGAAAGGTGGTGAATCAAGTTATTTAGTATTCCGTCAGTCGCGTGAGCCAGTTCTCGGCAACTTTCTCATATAGCTCCTTGAATTTGACATTCTTTTACCCTCTTGGGGTGTTATCGTTATAAATTTAAGTCTTAAGATTACATTAAAAGTACATAAGAGTACAGAGTAAGAGCTACGAACATAGAATCAGCATAATTCAAACTAAAAGAACAGCATTTTTTCGAATGCATTTAAGAAATAATGCTTTTTATGAGTGCACATTATAAATTTGCTCATTCGATTTAAGATAATAAAAAAATAGAGAAAAATCAAATAATGATTTATTTGTTAGGTGCTATAATAAAAAATTTAAATAGCTCATATCTCGGAATAAACATATTACCTACTAATATAATACAATTATAACTAAATGATGTTTGTACATGGAAGATATTTAAGAAAAATAGATATGAGGGGTCTTAATAAGAGCAATAGAAGCCAAAATAATTACTTCATTAAGTTGGATGCGGTTTCCAGTAGTGTTTCTAAAGGTCTAATTTAAAATCTTGTGTATGTTTTATTTTAATATACCATGTAGAAGTGTCCTACTCGTATATCATTGGTGTTCCTTGAAATTCACGCACAAGAAGTAGCGGACAAAAAGCTAGTATATATCTATACTAATATTATATATGTATACTAATATAATATAAAGATAAACTCATAAACTACTGAACCGGTTTTATAAATGATTTCACCTATACATTATCAGATAGTAATAGGCTACATATCTCTTAATTTCGAAAATTCTTTTTACCCGTGTGAAGCCGGACCGGAGGGCCTACCATGAAGTATTTTCCGAAATTTCGGGGACGAACGAAATAGAAATTTGATGTTAAAATTACATAGTACATGCTGTTTAAATTATTAAAAATGTTAAAATATCTTTCCTTTGGACTATTAGAATAGGATTTATGATGAACAAAATGTTAAGCTCCATTCACTGGGTCGATTTTGATACGAACAAAAACACGAAATCGAGCCCGAAATTTCGGAATTTAATTTCATGGTAGACCACCGGATCACAAGTAGTTTATAAAGTTATAAGTTCATGGATCTTTCTAACGTTTCAACGTTGTTTCGTAAATGTCTAAAGTTTGAATCTGTGAACTTAGATTTATGTGTGACGTCAATCTGTTGTGCTGAGAGGTCGTAATCATACTTACGAGTCGAGAGCGTCGACTCGAACTCAATAGTTGGAGCTAAAATGGAATTTGCTCTAACGTCAAGATGTCAGGAGCGGACATTCATTTGATGCCATTTAACATTACGGGACGGAATTATTATTTCACTAATGTCAATAGATGTTTGAAATATTTTATAAGTTATTCGTTTAGAAGTAGAAGATAATTTTTAAATTATTTTCGAATCCGGGCAAATGTCTACTAATATATGTACCTGATATACGGTTCCTTGATATGTATTTCATCAACAACGGCTTAAAGATTATAAACTATGTCTATTATATACACATGCAATATATTTATCTTATGTCTGTAACTCCAAACTTAGATAAGACACTAATGGTAAGCCATTATCATTAAAAGTTTTGCAGTCATATTCACAAAATTCAGGAATAAATAGACAGATAAAAAAATAGAAAACTATTTCTTTTGCAGACAATTTGGCCAACTAACGTTTTCTATGTTTACTTTTTCTATTATATCTGTTTTTGACATTTCTGTACGATTTTCCTGTATACTACCGCTACTATTTTACCCAATTTCATGAAAGAAAACTTTGAACAAGATTTCCTGAATCACTCGTAGTATTCAACAATGGTCCATTTTTCACAAAATTAAATAAAAAATGTTACTAAATGTTATACATTTAAAGTTTTATCAAAGTACTAAGTCGTATGGATAAAACAAAATCTTATCGCTATCTCATCTCACTTTCAGAGAAGTAATACAAAGTTACAATTCCATATTGAATCAAATTGAATCAGATAGTACGTATGTGTCAAAAGTTTGGCGCTATAACTTTCGAAGGGATATGTGTGGCCCTGAAAAGAAAGAAAGATTGAACAGAAACTTTGTATAGTCTATGTATCTATCTAGATATATTGCATCAAAGAACTGTGCTTGTAGAATAAAAAGAAAATGTAAATTTACGCAAATTCAAGTATAGATCAATATAGCATAATATATAATTTATTGGTTTTTAATAAAGAGATTATCTAGCTGTAACTTTTGATTATATGTTACATGTAAATAATCAACCAGTTCTGTCTAAAATATTATTTATATATGTCTTTTTTGTAATTTGGTATCGAGGCAATTGTAAAATACTTTATTTTTGCATTTATATACAATATCGCTAGGAAATATTGTGTTACTACATTCCTAGTTACTTAATAAGAGTTCTTATTTTGCCATTTTTTACTAAAAGTCGTTACATTATTACGATTACGAATGAAAATATGAAATATTCACATATTTTTCAAATTTTCAAACAACGATATAAATTAAATATAAAGCTGTTATCGTAAGCAATTAATTCTCTTATAGAATATCTTTATCATCAATACTGTACTGATGGGCTTGAAAAAGCTAACTGAGTATCCATTAAAACGTAAATTGATCGATGGTATTATTAATTAAGGATCGATCATGCACGCTGACATTGTATCAGTATTTAATTTTGCTACATCTATTTTACATTACTACAAATCCATAGGTACCCGCATTAAAACGTTAGCTGTTACTGTTTATTCTACTAATTTTACTAGTATTATTAAAATAAGTTTATGGAGATGTGTGGATATTTGAGTTTTTATTACTCTTTCACACAAAAACTATTGTACTTAACAGATTTGTAAGAAAGGTGCACGAATAGCTTATGTCCTAACTTAACATGTAGGAAAGAAATTTATATCCTGACTTACGCGGGCAAAGCTGCGAGACATAGCTAGTCTTATGGATGTGACACTTTGTAAAGATTTTAGTATATTTCGATACTTGTTATTGAAATAAATATTAATATAATTTGCTACACACATGATTTATTCTGTTAAACATAGGTTACTTTTAGCTTATAATCGTAAATGAATTAATCAGATATTTATAGGACAAATACTTACTAATCACTAAAATCAAGTCGGTATATTACAATATGTATATGTATATAAATATATTCTATTTCGTTAAGAAACTTTGAAATAAATAATAACACATACTTCCAACCTATAAGTTCAAAAGATGTCAACCTTTTGGACACCAATTCGAATTTACATAATGTATAGATTTTAACATTCTCGTGAAATGGTTATTGGCGCAGTATATTCGACTTACATGAAATATATACGATATTGTTAACAGGCACTGCAGATACAGAAAGGTAAAATTATATGGAATAATATGGCGGCGCTAGTACTTTCATCGGATTAGGTGCATGATACAAATTCAACGAAGCTATACTGATCGTTCGTTCACGCTACACTAAACCTGCTAGCATATTTGCAGGGTTGTAACCGCAGCAGATTTCAATTTCTCTGCAACCCGTATTGCATCCACGCTTGGTGACTGTACGCTTGTAGTGTTTGGTACACGAATTATATTGTTTAAGAGTATAATTGGATTACATATTTATAGAACATACAATATTTAGTATGAGAACATTTCCATTGCCTTTTCACTACATTCTCGCAGTTCAACATTTGTATCAGAGCAGCAGTGGAAGTAACACAAATTTTATTAATCGAGTGAAGAGTCGACATCTGCCAACTATAATCCTATGAAATTCAATGCACTGCAACCAGCTAGAGCTCGGAGTACTGCCTCAGTTTGTGTTTCGTAAACTGTCTCGGGATTAAAGCGTTTAAAATCCGTTTGAAAGACATGAAGCAATTTAAGGAATCATGCAGTGTTTTGATGAAAAATTTATAGCTGACTTAAATATTTATATATCAACTACTTGCAAAATTTATATTTTCTTTCCATTAAAAATATTGAATATTAATAATGTAGTTTGATGTACATCTATAATAATTATGTAGACTAATTTTTTATTTGAATCATGTAAAATAATTTAGAAATTAAATGGGTGTTCATTAATAAATAATATATTAGTTATTTAATTAATTTTATTGGAACTAACTTACAAATATTATTATAACATATTTATGGTAACTAAATATAAATATGTTTGATATGTTATAATTAGAAATATGTTAAAATCAATATAATAAGGAGTGTACTTCATAAGAATCTATTTATAATAATTATATTTTTAATCAAAGTAATCAAAATGATGTAATTCATGATGAAAATAAGATGGATTATTAGGTTTTCCGTATGTCTTGATAATTTTCTTTGAATAATTTGGAAAGTGAAAAGTGTTCTCTTGTCCATAAGGTTCATAATTAGAATAAAATTTCGAACTCTTACGATTAAGTATCAGTGGGTCCAGTTGATATGAGTACTTTATATTATTTTGTATTTTTTTCGAATCATGGTGCATTGGTGATAGATGTTGTTTTTGCAATATATTGTGTAGGGTGCTTAAGTTAATTTTATTGATATCCTTTGATGGCGTAAATTGATTTTTTGTTTCATTTTTAACATTTGTCCTTAATATTCGGTCTTTTACGTTAGACACATTTGATGTACCATGATGTGATATAGTAGATATTATCCGAGTATCATTGATGTAATCAGCTTTTGGTTTTGTAACGTATCTTATAATAGTATTTGATCGTCTAATGCCCTTCGGAAATACATTACTGTTTATGTTACTTGAAGGAGTTTTATTGTTTTTTGTTTTATAATTTTTTTCTTGTGATTGTGTTCTTTCTATAATATTAACAATATTTTCTAATTCTTGTAGATTTAGAGATGGTTTAGTGGTAGCTGCTACGACTTGGTTTTCTAAATTGAACAATTTTTCATTACTATCACGAGAATATCCAGATTTATTTGCATTTGGATCTAAGTTTATCAAAAGAGATCTAATAGATCTTTCCCAATAAGACCGAGGTGCATAACGGTTTTCATTAAATGCCGATGGTTTCTGATTATTTTGGTTTTCTTGTTCAATTTCTATATTAATTTCACGTTCACCTTTAGTATCGATTTTTCTTATCAAAGAGGCAATTTCTCTTCCAAGACTTGTATAATATGAATCGTCAGTTTTGGGCAAGTACCGTCGATGTTCAAGATCTACTTTTGGGTAAAATTGATTAGTGATAGGAGTTTTGTATGTATTAAGATTATTTCTTCTAAAATTTGGTACAGGGCTGTAAAATTCCAGCATATTCTCCGTGGGGGTTTTGTAAGCAAAATTTTTATTTTTAGTCTTATTTAAATCTACTCTATGAATAAGTTGAGTTAAGTATTTGAAATCTACATCTTCTATTTTAGGAGTCTCATCTGCCTTCGGTTTTATTTCGTTGTATGAGAAAGGTTCCAGTGGAAAATTGTCATCGAGTGAGTGCAAATTTGGTTCCTCATATTGATCTCCAAAATAGTTCGGTGGCATTTTGTGTCTTTTAATTTTTTCTCGTATTTGTTTCAACTGTAATATAATAATAATATAATACAATTAAGCATATAAATACTATATTGATAAGTAGAACGTAGAAGTAAGATAACAAAATAAGTAACTGAATAACACTTATGCTTTTCTCCTTTTGGATTAAACAAGAGCAATTATTAATTGTTTTGATTAACTTTATATTTATATGGTTTATTATTAGATACTTCTAATTTTGCCTCAATTATTTAGCGAGTTTTACTGTAAACTAATTAGTTTACTAAAATCGTTATACATATTATATACAATACATAATTTATGTACAAAAGTCGTCTGCTTGGGCACCTCTGTCCCATTTGTGTTTCTGCCGTGAAGCAGAGTGAGTTGTGTTTGTGTAGCTTTGCTTCGATTTGAATAGTGGGATATGGCAATGAAATTACAGGATATTGAGACATAACACATTAGCACTCAGGAATGGCAATGCATAAGAGGTAACAGAATATCCTGTTATGTCCATATATGTATAGACGACGGTTAATATTGTACATCAGATGGGCCGTCAGCTTACTTGATATTCTAAGGAACATCAAAAAATATAAGAATGGCGCATTAGATTCCATATGTATTATTATGATAATTACATATTGATGTTTAACTATTTATGTAAAGAAATATAAATGAATAATTAACATAGTATTGTCAATAAGCCTCATTGTAGCGGCTTACTAGAATTAGCATAGTTTCGTTAATAACCACATAACTAGTCCGTTATAGTTATCTCAGTATAATTTATAATTGCCTGCTAGGCGACGAGTACCATATTCTATGATATTATATGGTGTTCTATTTATATAGGTAGGCCGCAAACTTATACGCATATACAACTAGAATTAAAAAACTTACGAATTCATTTCGACGGTCAATCTTTTCTTTCTTGCTTCTTTTTACATTTTCTCTGGAATATGTGGTTTTGTTATACAATTTAGTTTATAAAATTATTGATTTGTTACACTTAAAAAGAAGTTTTGTTGAATGTAACAATATATATCATTTTTGTACTTGTATTTAGAATGTCAGAAAAGGAAGTAATTGAAATATCAAAGAAGAAAGTAAATATTTTCTTACGGTGGTGGTTTTTCACTCGGGGGAGGGTTGGTGGGCTCAATTTTATTTGGAGTGGCTTCTGTAGGAGTTATAATTACACTTTCATTATGTTTGGTTTGTTTTGTTGTTGTGGTTTTTTCATTTTCAGGCTTCGGAATAGCTTTGGAAACAAAATTATTAAGTATAATTAATTAATTATCAATATAATTATACTCCAAAGATTTTTCTATTTTTCAAATGTAATTTGGAGATATCGGATAATATAAAACTAATCTAAATATTTATTCTTTAATTATGGTACTTATTATTATTTTGATGAAATATGATATAATAATTAATTAATTATTAATTAAATAATTTAAGCCTAAACGAAATTAATTGGAAATAAATAAAGTCTTTTTACTAACCTGGATATTTAGGACTCATCGGCGGTACAGGCACCATTGGATACATAGGAATAATTGGTGGAGGAGGTAGTCCAATAGGTGGATAAAATGGTGTATCAATGTTTGGTAAAAAAATGAAAGACGGCAACGGTGGTGTGGGCTTCTTGTTGATCATGATAATTTTCCTATGGTCATGTTCATCATCATTATCTCTCTCATATGAACTACTGTCACTGTAACTCGAACTTGAGCTCGAATCATCAGAACTCGAGCTAGAATGAAATAAGCTATCATCCTCAGTGATTCGTAACAATTTTTTCCTCAGACCTTTTTTTGAAAACTTTTTCCGCTTCGACTTTTTTCCAAATTTTCTTATTTTACGCTTTGAGACACGGTTTGGAGGGTCACTGCCACTTCTTCTAGTCATAGATTCGTTGTCGGATTTGTTGATAACTTGATTTTCTATAGTTTTGAAGAATTGATTGTACAACCAATCACCTAGGTCGTCAGCATCTTTGGTTATGGCATCAACGTTGTCATTTAATGCCTTATTTGTTGTCGGTGTTGCATCAATCGCATTAACAGTGGTAAACTGTGACGGGATTCGTGTGGGTTCTGACATGTAGAGACGTCTGAAGTTTTGAGTTAATTTGACGCTGAAAATATATTTTAAATGTGTTATAGACAAGTTAAAACAATATATTTATTTTATAGAAATTAATCATGGACCTTTTAACTGATTTAGAAAATGAAATAGATTCGTAAATGGACCACTTTTTAATTTCGTATATATATTATGCGACATATCCACCATTTTTTTTACTAATTATGATGATTATTTTCTTAATTAAAAGGGTTTTCTAGTGTTTTTCTCGAACTAATTTTATTTAGATCATTAAGATAGACGTGAGAGAATTGTATTTTATATATATGTGTATATTTTATGTATATATGTATTTTGAGTTCCGTTTTCTTCACTTACTTGGGCTCACACACTTTTGTTTCGGTATCAAAATAGTAACCAGGATGACAGTGACATCCGACCACACAGCCTGGGATTCCATCGATACAATATTCAAACCTGCCATGTGGACCGCATTCTGTTTTATGAAATAAAGTTCGTATTAAATAAAAAAAAAATGTAAAAAAAACGATTACTATTTATGGGCATAAAAATTTCAAAATAAGACTGGTTAATTTGTGTATTCATATTTAATACGTAAATAAATATAGGTTACGTCTGTCTTTCATTGGGGTGGGAATAAACAATAGAACGTATAAATAAGAATTTTAAACATCAAGAAACATTGTAAAAAACTCACACTTATGGGAATTATATTCGTTAATTTCAGTACAAGATTGTTTTTTAGGATTGTGGTCACGACATGTGATCACACTATCCTGACCGAACACAGAGACAATATGGTTCATAAATACAATCAACCGAAAAGAGAATGATTAACTCTCAATGGTTGACCGTACTAGGTCAGCTTACTAATTGCTTTTTTACGCTACGTTTGAAGGATTGGAGGCTATAGGATGAAGGAAACACGTCTCGGGAAAAGCCATTCGACATTGTTATGGTACGGTTCACGTTCAGAGTTGGGAAACTTATTTGTACGCAAGCGTAGTCGATCAACAGTGTATGGATGCAGTCACTGGCCTATTCCAGAAAGGGAAGGTAGTATTATATTATGATCAATTAAGATAAGATAGATATGTATGATAAGCAAGTAATCAATAATTATAAATTACCGTATTGAGTTTCCATTCCCTTACACGTGGGTAGTAATAAACTGCACAGCACAACGAAAATCCAAAAAATCTGCCCGTTCATTGTTAAACTGAAATACTAGGACATTGTTTATTTTTCTGTATATTAATTTTGTTTTATTTGTGTATTATTTATCACTATTATAAAATGTGTTTCAAAATTGTCGTTACCATTCATAAGAAATATTAAACACGATTGTATTAGGAAAGTCATTTGCCACCTGCATAAGCAAAGAATTGATCGAAACAATGCATTGTGTTTGCACCTTACTAGAACAATATGTACACCATACAATGCATTCAAATAAAAAATATAGCTTAAAATTGTAGTCAAAAGAAAGTGAAAATAAATTCATAATTTCAGCCGTTCCCAAAGAGATTCACTAGATGCTGTAAGTGACAAAGATGTGTTTAAATAAATATTTTAGATACGGTTCTTTTTTTGGAAATTACAATACTGAAATATATATATATATATATTATATTTTTATATTATTGCTGATATTCTGTCTATATAAGTTATGATATTTAATAAAAATAGATGTATTTTTATAAAAAGAACTCGTCTATTTGTAGACTTAGTATATTTGTATATTTATGTCGACATGACTAGCGTGTCAGAATAATGATAAATAAAACTATGTTGAAACATAGAGTACTTTTTTATTTAATTATTGTATTTATAACATTATATCTCATAAGAATTATTGCTGTTTGTACTTTCGTTGTCTATAGATCATGTTTCATCTCCAAGATCAGGAATTCCTTTGAGTCCTCTGTAATAATATATTAAATTAAAAAGATACAGGTACGTATGGAATAATAAGATTAAGCGATTAAAAAATTGCGAAGGTTCTGAAATGTATTTGTTTTGTATCACTTAGAATATTGATAACCATATTATAAAATCTACTATAACAGCTTTTATTTTAGATTATAAATATATTTGTTTTACAGGAAAAATTAATTTGGTTCGTAATCTACGTTATTTGATCCCTCAAATATCCTAAATTATTATATTATAGGTATTGCAGTGTACATTTATCATCTTCAGTAATAGAAAATAGAAAATTAATTATGTACAATTAAAGAACTTACTTGGTACAGTCATCAGGTAATACACACTTATGCGTTCGATCATCTCGTACGTATGGAGGCATACATATACAGCCAGCCTCACAGAAGGGGTAACATGGCTGTAGTCTATCGCGCGGGTTGTCACAGGTAATTGCTGCACATCCAGCGAAACAGGTTTCATATCTAAAATTTATTATATCAATATTTAATATGTATGCTTTATATATATTTTTTAAATAACTTATTTCATTTATAAGTGGATTTTTCTGAAACAATTACTTTTCATGTGGCCTTTCACAGTTCATGGTTCCAATAGTATTCTTCTTATCAGCATCATTATCCCTGCCAAAATATTGAACATATTCAATTTATGTATTGTTACAAAATAATAAAACAATAAAAAAAAGTGTAAATAAAAATTACAAGTATGCTGAAGAATGTACTGTTTCGCTACTCTTGAATATGGTTGCTTTGTCTAGATTATCGTAGTGTCTTTGTCCTCTATAACTTGATGATAAGTCTAGTTCTCGCGGTCTATCTAAATTACTTAATAATTTCGACTCTGGATCATCTACGTATCTTGGATTATCATAACGTCTCTTTTTATCATTCCAGTCTTTGTGTTCAAATTCTGAAGGATTCTGTAACGCTTTCTTCCTCCAGTTTCTTCTGTCATCGATGAAAGAATGTCTTTTATTTGCATCAATGTCATCATAATCGTAATTACCCGATCTCGTAGCTAATGCAACGATGTCATCTGTAATATAATTTTGTTCTTTGGCATCATTATGTTGCCCTAAATTAACTTTAATATCTATGAATGCTAAACACTTACATAGCAAAAGTGCAAGTAGCAACAACTTACGCATTTTGTTTTAGCAATACACAATCGACGATTCAAATGTGTGTGTGGCGAAAAATTGGCGTGCGACTATTTTCGATTCAGTTTATGGCAATACAGCCACAACCAATCAGTGAAAATCGGGCGTTGTTTGAGAAAAAGAAATCGAATTAAACCGGATGTGATTGCTTGTTTGAGTTGGTGTTGATTGTATTAAAAAAAAAGTAGTGACTACTGTTTTGTATTATGCTCCATCGATAATTTAGTTTCATATATTTATATATAGTATTAATATAATATACGAACTACTAGAAGTTTAACACAATTTTAGGAGAAGAAAACCTCTTTACCTGGCTGATTGGCCATCGTGGTAATAGTAGGTTCACATAAAATATAGACTTCTTTCCCGTTGGTGTCGTAAGAGGCGACTAAGAGAACTTAATGGTCAAGGGATGGGCAGCAACGTCTCTTTTTAAACATCACCAAAGCCTAACTGCAGTTGCCAACTCGACTGTCAATCGTGGCAACTATTGACAAAACCGCTCAAGGGGGAGGCATAGTTAACGGCTGGGACATTTATGGGTTTTTGTAATGACTAAGTCTATTATGACTCTAATGATTGTAAAAATAAAGTTTGATAGGGTCCGACTACCTGAGGTATCTCTGCTTAACCCATAAACGATTTGGCGTAAATAAAAATAATTTAAGATAGGTACATACATATGTTAAATAACAAGAAGATCAGTATTAGATTATATAGAAAATTTATTAAAAAAAAATACAAATTTTGCCATGTATCTACTTAAATAAGTTTCGAAGGGAGTCTAAACTCATCATTTTGTAATAATTTTCTCGGTTGCAATGCTTTTATAGGTGGTGGGGCAATTACTATATTAAAGTAGTTCCCCATTCTTGATACTTCTGATGGTTTTTTGAACTCATCCGCATGGTTGAATGGTACTTCATTGTCTAATTCTAATGGTATATCGTCTCTTTTGCTGTAAGCTCGTGAAGACTTAACTCCGTATTTTGTTGCTTGTTGTTTATCTGATCTTCTATTCGGCACAGGGATCCCCATTTGTGTACTGAAATTTTAATTTTAATTGTGTTAAAACTTTTGCGTTTTATTTACTTGTACCAAGTTAAATTGCAAAGTTAACTAAAAGCTTCTAAAAGTTGTCTAATAGAATAACTACGTTACATATCTATATATATATATAAATTAATGCCACTTTTCGTTGTAATTTTATAACTCAAGAACGGGTTCACCTATCCAAATCAAATGTTTAGGCTTTGTTCGGACTATTTAGCAGATGGTTTATGTGAAGTTTGTACAAAATCGGTCGAGCAATTCTTCATTTATCACATTTTTGTAACAAATGAATTCAATAAATGGCGGATCATTTTGTTAATGATTTTTGCAGTTCTTTTTTCATTTATCACATTTCTTGTAACTAAAAAATATATAAATTGTGTTTAATCCAAAGTAAGTAGTGTAGGGTGGGTTTATTAGATAGATATAGAAAACAAATATAGGTATGTTTAATCATATCACAGGTTTATTTTGAAACAGACAACATATCATTTAAAGGTTTTCAAAGAATTTTAGTAATGCTTAATCAATTATTTTAATAATTTGATTTACTATTGGTGAATATACTAGACAACTTGTTACATGCTATTAACAAAATACAATTAAATTAATATTTTTTTATGAAATTCGTATAAATTGACTTATATTTATGTATGTATTTATAAAAAAAAGTATATTAGTATCTCTATCAGTAGTTTAGTATTCATAGTATCTCTGTTTAGTTTAGGATTTTTTTAATGAACGGTAATGGAATAGTAACCCCGCCTGCGCTAATGGTATACGCTGGTGGGGCACTAGTGAAGGATGATCGGTGAGACTGAAACGGCAGGTCAGTTAGCCCATCACGATGAATACACCTGGAAATCAACACAGTGATTTCCAGGGGGGCCCACGAGGAGGTCGACCTGACAGGACTAGTAGTCCGCATTACTAACAATCCCTTCGTCCTTAGTTTAGGATTAGATGGCGTTGTGTAATATATCCAGTGGTATTTATAATATGTGTAATGAAATTATACTTACGGTGAACAATCCTGTGGTAGTACGCATTGGTGTGTGCGATCATCACGGACATAAGGCTCTTCACACACGCATCCAGGCTCACAATATGGATAGCAGGGTCGAAGGTGATTGCGAGGGTTGTCACATGACACTTCTGCGCAGCCGCCGAAGCAGGCCTCGAATACTTCGTGTGGCCAGTAGCACGCTTATTTTAAAAATTCATAGGTTAGATATTTTTTGCCTCCTCTGGAGTAATTATTTTCTCTTAATGTAGGATAATGGGTTTCATAAATTTCATTAACAATTAAATTGTTTTGTACATAAGCTATTATATATAAATTATTATATACATAAGTACATCAAAATGTATTATATCTTAACTCAGTACAAATAAGTGCTTATTTAAAAAAGTTTATTTACAACTACGATTGGAGTATAATTAATAATACTTTAAAATATAGATATATTTTATAATATTTTAGTATTGTAATTGGATAAGAACTTTGACTTTTTAATGGAACCGAGAATTTTATAACTGTAAAAATCATTTTATATAAAAAAGCAAAGAATCAGTTATCATTGTACCATATTTTATTAAAATTCGTCCCGTAGCGTTTGTGTGACAGATGTTTAGACACAAACTATTTACAATTATTGTATAGATTAAACTTATTAATATTATAAATTTGAAACTTGGTAATTTGTTTATATATTTATTACTCGATCACATTTCAAAGACTGGACAGATTTTAATGGCATTTGGTTGAGAAGGTTATATTTTAACTTGACACAAGAATATTTTGTATAGTAATTTACGCTGCCAATAATCAGTATATAGTTAATATAAAAATAAAGGAACTAAAAGTAACTTTCAAGAATTAAATTGGTAGGTACCTAGGTAAATTGTGCACGTTAAACTAAGGATAGGGCTTTAAATCTAGTTGTGGACACTTCACTTTCTTAGTTCTTTTTCTAGTCGTTTCCACAGGTCCATTAAAGCTCCCCAGAGGGCCCTCGGGCAGCCTAGACTAGCTATCGTAACTTTAAACTCGCGTTTAATAATTGGTTTATAGCGGATTAAGTTTCATCGGAAACATTAGAAAACTGAAGAAAAGTATTAACTTCATAGAGACTTACATTTCATAATTTTTTCATCGTCTCTGCATATTCCATAATGACAAAAACAAGTTAGGACAAAAGAAATGGACAATGCTCTTATCAGTATGCCTCTCATAGCTACGCTACACGACTAATTCACACAGGCACTTCGTTATGACTAAATTTCATTTGATATCCTACTTTGTCGTGTTGGATATAAAGTTTATTTTTCCATTTGCCGCATTCCATCATAATTAATATAGCGCTAGTACGTGTATCGTGGAAGGATAAGGTCCTCATTGGAACGTGATAAGGGTACGTGTTTGGTAAACATGGAGAGGTGAGCCTGGTGAAGCCGCGTTTGATTGAATTATTGCTTGCCTTTTGATATGGTTTCATATTTAGATTAATACGAAATGTTCGTAACTGCTTCGGATTAAAAAAATGGGTTAAGCGCGGGTTGGAATCACTCACTGAGGGTTCCGTAGGTAGAATTATCTGTAACTAGATTTTAGTATTTTTTTATTATAATAGAAACTTATTATGTGGTGTACTTTACATAAAACAGAAATATTATAAATATATTATTCGTATAGCAACTGAATTTTCTTCCAATCATATCTTAGGTTAAAAAACTGGACCGCAAGTTCGTTTATGAAGGATTTTTTATGATTATTCAAAAACTCCTATATTCCCTGTAATATTTTACGTATACTAAAAAAATTACTTCAAATACTTCAAATTTTTTGCTTTATAAACTTCGAGAATATAAAAATATTTTATATTTTCAAATTTTTGTTGCAATAAGGTTGAGTCAACAATATAAAATTTTCACCACTTTGAACTATCAATCAATATAGTGTATTTTCTATATGTCCATAGTGAAATAAGTTAAGCTCGCCTTTGTACATTTGCTTACCTTTGTCATATTTGTGTGTACAATAAAGTATAAAGAAAATAAATACAAATTTCCAATTTATTTATTATAAAGTTAAGGTAGTCATATATGTCCTAAACAAGTATCTATAGTACAAGTAATACAATCATTTTTATATAAACCTATATTAAATAAACTGATTTTTAACTTATTTATAACATACATAACATATTCTCATAATTTACAACTATAAAATACAGGTGTTTCGGATCCTTTTGTTAATACAAAAGGATCTGAAAGGTTTTATTCTACAAAACCCAATATTTCCTTAATGCAGTTTCCTTCTATGTAGGTATCATCTAAACAACTATTACATTCCGATAGCATTCAAAATGTAGTTTCGCACACATGTTGCATGGTACGGCCAGTGATCAAAATGTATCACAGTAATAAGATAAGGAATGGCTATACGTAATAAACAGAACTTATTAAATAAAGCTTCGTTTCTCATGAAAAACGTATTTAGTAGCAAATATTACACGTCTTGGAACATGATGTTAATTAATTAATAATATCTACAGTAATAGTATTATATTTTTTTTCTGAGTTGAACTCAGAATTCTACTATAATCTCGACAGCATAATTTTCTGGTTCACGTCTTATCTTCGTGGACGACAACAAGCTGTCCGTATAGACCGTGAGTTGTCTGATTGCAAAGGTCTTTCATCAGGTGTTCCGCAAGGTGGCATTTTGTCCCCTTTAATGTTTTCGATATTTATTAATCTTCTTTCCATGACAATTGGTTGTTCTTACCATCTATATGCAGATGATTAACAAATGTATGTGTAGACAACTGTCGAAGATAAATTCAGTTATTGCACAGCTGAACGATTATTACCTACAAAAAATCAATGTTTGGTCCCGTGAATTCGGCATCCCAGTAAATCCAAGACAGTGCCAAGGAATAATCGTTAATAGCTCGAGACAGTTGAAAAAGATCGATTATAACTCTATCTTACTTGTAACATTTGATAATTCGATTATTACTTCCTGTACGAGCGTTAAAGATCTTATAAACATTGATTCGAAATTGAGCTGGGCAAAACGAATTGCTGAGACTAGTCGTTCTGTCATAGCTATACTTTAGTACATTAACCTTTTTAAGCACTATTCCCCGTATTCAAACTAAAATTACACTTGTTCAAACACTTGTTCTGCATGTTATTGATCATGCTGATGTGTGTTATCCTGATCTTAATGAAGATCTTCTTAATAAATTAGATCGTCTAATTAATAGTTATATTCGTTTCAACTTCTGTCTGCATAAATACGACCACATATCTTCGTACAAATCCCAATTAAAACGGCTTCTTATACACCAACGTAGACAATTTAGATTGCTTTGCAATATTTTCTCTCTTCTCAGTAATCCCTTATAACCAGAATACTACAGAATAATACAGAAATGTAGTTTTAACTATGTTTGTGATTCTCATACACGCGAACTTCGTTCTAACGACTTCGTTCTTTTCTCTCTATTCCTTTACATTGTTCTGCTTTTCTTTTTAATTCCTTCAATCTTGAGTTCTTACGACTTTGGAATGCGCTACTCATTGATATAAGACGAGTGTCTAACAAATTTATTTTTATTTTCTACAAATATCTTTTGTAGAAACTGTGAAAGCAGTTCATCATCTTCATCATCATCACCTTTGATCTCTATCGTTGTTTATTTGTGTTATCGTATATAATCTATAAGTATATATGTATATTTATATTTCTATGTATGTTTTTATGATGTATATTTATATATGTAAGTAATAGTTGTTTGTTTTTATATGTATATTTATGTAATCATAGCGTGCAGTAGCTCTCCATTGTATGTGTTGTGACTTGTATTGTCGAACTTGTAACTTAATATCGATACGTACGTGTAATTGTTTATCTGCAACAATTTTCAATTTTTCACCGCATAATTACATTTCTATTTTGCCAAATGTTGACTGGGAGAGAATGCTATATAGTATTAAGTTCGCCTTTTGTACCAAACATTTTTTTGTAATGTGGTCAAGAAAGAATAAATAAATAAGTAAATAAGAAAATCAGTAAATAAAAAAATAAGTATATAAGTGAATAATAAAATCTGTAAATCAATAAATACATATATTATTTAGATAGTACGATACTAGTATCCAACTACTTAACTAAACAAGTTTGTTAATATAGATATCTATCAATATTTTTTTATATAAAATTTAATATATATAATTAATCTCCATCCATAAATATCTCCAAAAAATTACAATAGTAAACTTACCTATTAAAGATACAAGCAATTACAAGAAACAATTTTCTTAATATATTATATTCATTGTCAAAAATTTTTTTAGGATTGCCAAAAAGTAAAAAAAATCCCTAATAATCGTCGACAATGCAATAGTTCAACAAGTACACCAATTCTAAATTTGAAGTTTTACTAAAGACTCTTCTGAGATGAAAGAATTCAACTGCACTCGCTGTCCTGTTCTATCTAGAACATATCTAGAAAATATTTGGGAGTAGATACTCCCAAATATTTTTGGAGTCAAGAGTTTTTCAGTATATACATATACATATACATATGTATGCATATGTATTACTCAGTTTTATTAGTTGTTAATAGTATGAATTTTCGTACATTTTCGTTAAAAAGTAAATGAAAGATCGTTGATATTGTTTTAACGATAACTGAAAAAATAGAGTCCACTTATCATACTATTCTGTAGATTATTGTGCAAATATTATTTCTTAAAATGTATGTTATTATATTTTATGCTTACCGATAAAAATAAAGTATATTAATGTTATAAAGAGGAAAGATTTGACTGCTTGTTTGTAATACATATATTTAAAATCTACGAGTACTCAATTATGTTAAAAATTAAGGAATATAACATGTTTCACTATGTTGTCGGTATCCACTATTCTCGTTTATGCAAACATTTTTTCATTCTCGTCTCCAAGTCACATTTAGTAGGAAATACAAAAACTGGAACAGGATTTCTTGAGGGGGGAGAAAGAACATAAAATTAATTGAATGAACTTTAGAACGGTCATTTAATTTTATGCAATTTTTAGAGTCAATGTAAAAATCCTGTTACATGGTTCGGATCGAACATCAAGGGGATGCATATATAAGTATTATATCTATTTTAAATCAAAAACAAATGTAACATATATTCGTTTTTGATTCAATTTGATATATTTTTAATTTAGTCATCCTTTGGAGATGAAGCGTAATTTTAAATGCTTTTAGTTATTAAAAAATGTGTTACAGTATTTTGCTTATTTCAATTGAATAAACCGGAAAAAAAAAATGTGATTTTCTTCGACCCTCGATCCAGATTTTACCTCTATATTTTAAGTTTTCCTTTTTCTGTAAAATAAATATGATGTTGCCAGATCGCTATAGGATTACTTGTAAGTATATTTCTACCAATATTTACAACTTGTACCGTTTATTTACAAACCCAGACGCTCGGAGAGGCTAGGCCGGAGCCGGGTAAGTAATAAAAAAGATCGCACGCAATCATATTTTATCGGGAGAGCTATTTTTCGCAGGCGGATCTCGCTCCATCCGCAACGTTTATATGAAATACCTCAATTTCCCTCCAGCTACATAAAACGACATGTTAACAATAACATTGTTATTTCATATTTATAGACATTTGAATAATTTTTATTGAAATATTAATATCACAATTTTTTCAGAATTTCGCATTAAAATAAGTAAAAAACAAAAACCATATAAGTTAATAATGTAAATTATAGATAATTTATTTAGAACTAATCTACTATGAATAGTAATTTAAGTTACCTACGAGTACTTACCTATTGTAACTGTATAGTATACTAAATACCGCCACCTACTGGATTATTTTTTTCTTACCAGGATAAAAATACACAGAGAGGATACTCTCATAATTGGAGTAAACAA
This sequence comes from Galleria mellonella, assembly GCF_026898425.1. Classification (NCBI taxonomy): domain Eukaryota; kingdom Metazoa; phylum Arthropoda; class Insecta; order Lepidoptera; family Pyralidae; genus Galleria; species Galleria mellonella. The sequence continues at coordinate 2,169,216 of NW_026442147.1, read as the reverse complement.
TACACATTTACAAAATTCCATTAAAATCGGTTCAGTGGTTTCGGAGATTAGCGAGAACAAACAGCGTGAAATTGGTTTTTTATATATTAACATATATTATATTAAATAAAAAGATAATAAACTTTCTTATGTATATCTCTGTTAAGTATGTGTATGTTATGTATATATTTAATTGTGTATATATTATATATGTATGTGTATATATGTATGTATGTATCTATATATGTTTGTATATGATAATATTTATATAATAGTGCGCCACCTACTCTTTGTCTTTTTCTCAATGTCCTCTACCCAAAGGTTGTCTGGAAGAGATTGCTTAGCGATAAGGCCGCCTTTTGTATCACTTCTCATTAATATTTACTGTATTTGTTATTTCTCTTTTTACTTGGTGCAATAAAGTGTAAATAAATAAATATTTGCACCTACAATAATAATTATAATGTTCATACTGAGTTTACTATTGTTACTATAAAATTTAAGTATTTTTGTTTCATTTTAATACCTAAAGGTGCCAATTTAGATGTAAAATAACACGTTCGCCTGTTGGTAAGCTGTTACCCATCTCTATATACCTTTACCCTTCCCCAAAGATCTCCAGCAACCTTACTTACCTTACAGTCAGCAAATAAGATAGCCTCACGTGTTCTGATAAAGAGATGTTCAATAATGAGCGTTATTGCAGCCTCCCGGTGATCTCGGGGGTGCACTTTGTCCTTACCGTTTCTACCATTACCATCCTTTGTTTGTTTACATATACGTGTATTCTATGACATTCATGACGCTGTATATGTATTTTCCATCAGGTGGGTCCGTCAGCTTGTTTGTAATGTGGAACTGAATAGAAAAAAAAAAAACTTAAAACTGTTGTCTCCTTGAAATATATGATTTTTTTAATATTATATTATGAAAGAGGGATTATTCTTTAAGAATTTGCCTAGGTAATTTACATAGGTGCACCAATATACAGAGATTTATATATTTTATTTTTATTTCTCATATCTACTTTTACTAAATTAATCAATAATAAATACTACACACATACAAAATTAATGCTTCTTCTAATACAGAATTGCTGAGTATAATATTACAATTGCCTATACGGTTACGAATATTAGGAAATAATTCATGCCTTTTAGCTTCATTTCTTCGTTTCTTCTTCGTATCTCTGGATGTTTTTAAAAGAAATGAATAGTTCATATTTTATTTGTATACGTATACTTATATTTTAGTCGTATAGGTATTTTGTTTGTTTAAAATACTTTATTATAATACACATAGTGAAAACTCGTATAAATTCAAATTCAAATTCAAATTCAAAAATCATTTATTCATGTAGGACATTTTAGCCGCTTATGAACGTCAAATTTTTACATTATAATTTTATATTTACCCTACCGTCCAGTTCGGTATATAGATCCAATTGAGAAGAACTGGCAAGAAACTCAATTGAATTACTTTTTTAAAGCCAGTTTATTTACAATGTATATTTATATAGGTGTCTATGTCTAACATTAAATGAAAATTCAGTGCATGAACAACTATTGCCATGCACACTCGTCATTCAAGTAATCGTTTAGTGAGTAATAGGCTTTGCTCAGTAAATATGATTTAACAGATGTTTTGAATTTATTTAAGGGTAATTCAACATATCCTTTGTATCTTATTGTAAATTTTTATACCTATTCCCATAAAAGACCTATTAACTTTTTCTAAACGATACTTGGGGACAGCAAGTTTGTCTTTAAATCTAGTATTATGAATATTGCTGTTTTTTGGAAATAAGTCAAGATTATAAAAAGGATGTACTTTAATACAGTATAAAATTCTCTATAAATATTAACAATTATAGTTTCATTTTTTAAATTTAAAACTGTTATATAACTGTGTAAGGTAAACAAAACTGGTAAATAATTATAAAACTTTTCGATTAAAAATCAATCATTATAGTTAGTAAAGAATTGGCGAAGATATCGATTAACAAAGCGCTTAACATTGTTATATACCTACAAAAAAAATGAATTAACACTTTATTTTAAGTGGAATGAGAAAAAAGCAAATACTTTAGTTTTACAACAGCAGTTCAACGAGTTCTACCAAATAAGAACAATAAAAAAAGTTCGACAAAAACAGAAGTTACCTACTATGTCCACGAAAGTTGTTCGTAAAATTCGTAGCTCAAGAAGTTTCTAGGAGTACAAGAATTGTACAAAAAATAATGTTATATATATCGCAAAGGCATTTTAGAATATAAATTTACTTAGAATTGTATTTGTAATAAATATTGTACACTGTAGTTGTATTAATATTTTCTCTAGTTGTTTCATTTTTATTTGTTGCTGAGCAGGTTCCCTTTTTTTTAAATACGAGTATAAAGTAATAAAGTACAAATAAATAAAAGTTTATTTATTTATACTTTATTGTACAAAAATATATTTATTTTAAATAAAGATATACAATAGACAAGTTTGGCTCTGTTAGAGTTCCAGCAAACCCTGAGTGAATAGGAGCTTTGGTTATCAGCGGGCAGGGAACCTAACAGTTACGTTTAGTTAAGGGAAATTAACGGTATGGTTGTGGTATTTCCACTAAGAAATTTTGTTTACTTAAATACATACTAACTTATATACTTATATTTAAAATACACAAATATCTGTATAGAATAAATACATATAAAATATAATACCTACTTATACAAAATACGTATATACACAAACATAATAGGTTTATGAGGAGAGAAGATGCTTTTTTAATCTGCTCCTGAAGACATTCAGCGATCGACTTTCACGAATGTGTAAGAATTTTCATAATCTAGCCGCATGAACCGTGAGTGATCCACTATAGCATGAGAAGATATGGGGAGAAATTTTAAGAATGAGGGATTTGTTACATCTACAACACATGCCAGTGGAAACAAGGAAATTGAAACGTTTACGAAGATAAAATGGGGAAGAGAGATTATGCAGTACATAAGATGGGAAAGTTAATACATGAAATTCACGACGTTGATGAACTGGGAGCCATTTTAATTTAATTCTAAGACAGAAGATATGGGAAGAACCGTAAGATAGTTAATGTGAGAATTTTTTTTAATGATGAACGCGATTGATCTTATTAGCTTGAGAAATTTCAAAATTCTTGGCTGTTTTTTCAGCTGAAATTGCATTCTGAATGGGTGGTATATTTATAATAAAATTACACTATAAAAATATTTAAATAAATAATATTTTTTTTCCTTATCCTTACCCCTACACTATCCCTATCTTTATTCTAGGAAGAAAAGTCTAGAAATGTATACATAAGTATCCCAATAAAATCTATAAAGTCATCATTAAAATTTCTATATATCTACAAATCTGTAATTTCTATATATTTATCTTTTCACACAATGATTATCTCTGATTCCGAGTTTTAAACCTCAAAAGTCAACGTGGAGAGGTAAATGTAGGATTTAACATGAATAATATATAGCAGGAAGAAATATAACAACCAAACGAAACAACTAGTGTCTGCTTCAAACAAATATGTTTTGAATAAGTTAGTTCTGTCTACCTAACCTGTAATGGATCTGGTGTAAAGACAATTTTACCTTATTTTATACCACTTAATATACAACATTCCGAGTGATACGAGCCGATATCGAAGCTAATGGAAAGTAGTAATTGTCGCCTATAGATATAAACGACATTAAGGACACGATAGAATACATTGTGACGCTTTCAGTACCCCTGCGGCCATATTTCCGTTCATATTCCTTCAAACCGAAATACAGCGACAATTGCAGTAGGTGCTGCTTGGGGGCAAAACACATGTAATACAGAGATATATAGCCATCTGAATGAATTAGTACAAAGTTTCCCTATCTTGTATATAGTTAATACATATTTATGTACTTAATTAATTATATTAATATCATTTTTTTATATATAATATCACCTGCTAAAATAAAATGAATCAAATTCTTGTAATAAATGAAAAGTTTATAAATATATTTGGATGTTTGTTACTTAATAACCCTTAAATTATTAAACGTTATCTAAATGAAATTTGGTACATATATACACCATATCCTAAATTAAAACATAGGGTATTTTATGGCATACCGATGTGGATTTATCACTCATGTCATATCAAAGTCTCGATATACAGCTAATATTTTAAAAATAGTTTGTTAAAGAAAACAAACTCAAATTCTAATAACATTATTAGTAGTTAACTGACAAATTAATAGCAAACTACAGGTTCATTGTCTTGGCAACCTCTAAAGGTGGTAAGGATATCAAACCATTTAATACGTTCATAAACTTAATTATAGCGCTGAACACGTAAATGGTGAGAAATACGACAATACTTCGTTATGTACGTGCAGTTTTGCATTTGGAATAGCGCTAATTTACTATTGATATCTTTTATAGTGGCTAACTGCGGTTGCCAACCCGTCTGCCAAGCGTGGCAACTATTAGCAGAGCCCCCCTCGATAGGGGACGTAATTATGTTCACCGATGTTAATGGCTGATACGAGTATGATGATGATGATCATTTATAGTAGGTATTCAGTAAATCCATAATTTTAGCAATCTGTGGTAATACTTGCGTGGTAGTCTACCAATTTGATAATAAACGATTTGGTTTAGTTAGGGCAAAAATATTTTGTCAACCGATTTTAAAAAAGGGTTCTCAATTCAGCGGTATTTTTTTATGTTACTTCATAACTTCGTCAGTTATAAACTGCTTTAACAAGTTTTTTTTTTATTTGAAAGGATATTCTTTCAGAGTGGTTACAATTTTTTTTTTATACAACATAGAATGGCAAACAAGCTGACGGCCCACCTGATGGAAAGTGGTAACCGTCGCCTATAGACATGAGCAGTACCGTAGACATAACAGAGTATACGGTTTCGCCCATGATACCCCCCATGCGTTGTCATTCCTGAGGACTCAGGTGTTATTCCTCTGTACCCAGTAAATTCACGCCATATCCCACCCTTCAAACCGAAACACAGCCATGCAAACACTACTGCTTCACGGTTGAAACACGAATGGGACAGAGGTGTTAACTGTTATTAATTAACTGGTGTTCCCACAATTGAAATCTTTTTTTGTGAAGTTTTTAAAAAAATATAATATCTTCTTAGATTATATTTTATTATATGAAATATATATTAATCTGTGTCTGTCATTTTTGACATATTAGTTTAAAAAGGTCGTAGAAAAAAAGTTGTAGTCACTATGATTAATCTATGAAAAAATACTCCTTCAAGCCCAATGACGTATTGATGATTAGTAGAGCACAGCGCCAAGAGATAAACTCATTTTCACGATTATTATAATTAGCAAGGATACATAAGTTAGCACGTGTGAATTTAAATATATATATACCTTTATACAAATGAAAAGTACACTCTGTTAAACAATTGTATAAGAGAAAATTAACGCAGCGTAATCGACGATTAGAGGGTGGTAATAATTAGTCAAATGTAACGAGAGCTAGGAAGAACGTAAAAGCAATATCTGGTTGAGTGGTGTCGTGTAATTGAACGCGGTGGTTTTGTCCAACGACGAACAGTATACGAGTGGAATGGTGTTATCAAAAAGCAACAAGAACAGTATTTCAAGCGTGTATTAATAAATATTATCGGTTTTCCTACAAAAAAATATATAATAAAATTTAAATGATTAAATAATTATATTTTATTATATAGTCAAGTCAGTGGATTATGTTTATTTGTAACTAAATGTGCCAAAATGTATAGAATATTGTAGTGAAAGTTATTAGTTACTTTAAATATCTTTTATTTTTATTTGACTATAAACAGATGTTAGACGCGCTTTTTGAGTGAGATGTCTAACTTAAGACGGTATGTATCTTTCTAAATGCATATATTCTATATATTAATTTATTTTATATAAATAGATCAGTATAGTTTGTATGAACACGAATAATTAGATTTCATTTTAGCAACGGATTTCGGTACATTTGATGCAGCGTATTTGATTAACAATAAAAATATTGATTATATTTTTTTCTAAACTCTTAAATATCTAAATATTTTAGTTATACATGATTTAAAAATTAAATTATAAATTATCATTTTTTGGAAGATACGTTGTGTATATATATATATATATATATATATATATATATATTAATGTATTATGTGTCTATATTTATGCAATTACTAATTGCACTTATTCGCGATTTTTGTGTAATTTTATTGTACCGTATGTACATGTTCATCTGTCTGGTAGGTAAAATTAATTTAATAATCAGGGGGCATGGCAGTGCTTTCGCTGAGTTTAACCTTTTTTCGAAGCGACAAGCGAGTTCATCATTGTTCATAAAGAAGGAAGTTAAAAATTTTATATTATAATTATACTAACAGTACCTAAGAGTATTTTGCATAAATATAACCATCACAATAATAAAGATCTCCACAAAAAAAAAATGTCTTAGTTATATAAACTTCTCGACGTTATATTACTTATTTGATATTTTTTAACATATACCTTCTTTCTATACCTAGTGCTGGCACAAGTCGCTCGTGTAGTGTTGTATTACTCCTTCCATTTATTTACCAGTTACAATGTTGAACGCTTGCCGCGTATAAATTTGGGAATTATATTAATCGCGGATAACGCGCCTCCGACACTTAACGAGGTTACCTTGGATACCTGAGCTCCAAATTACTCTTTATTATACGGATTATACAATAGATATTCAGAAATGTTAAAGGTTTAAATATTTAGCACAAGGTAATTATTTGAAAAAGTATATATTGTATGATTATATTGTAAGATACATTAAAAAGCAACAATTATATTAATTAGTATAGAATTTATTTTTTTTAGAAGTGTTCAATCTCTTTAATTAATATTCTTGGTATTTACCTACATAATAAAATATTAAACGAATACCTTGATGAAGTATATGTTTATAATAATAGCTAATGTACACGGATCAAATTTCCGCATTCAATAATTTTTTTTAAGTTCAAAGATAACGCTTTTAAAATTAATTTGCCGTGATTCGGCAGGAAATACAATTAATTTCCTGGACTATTAACATAAGAATTCTTATGCTATTAACCAAGTGAAATTAACGTAAGATAACACGGAATTAGCGAAGCACCTGGGGTGGGATTAGGTAATCCAGATAACTGAATATATTACCGAAATTACGGACACGAAAAGAACTGAAATTTAAGGGAAAACACTTGAAGGAAATTGTTGGTTTAATCTAAATGGGCTGCTTTCACGACACTCGAAGGATATATCTCACTGCGTTTACTCTGTGCTCTAAGTATTTGGCTTTTGTTTGTGTTATAGAATCACAAAGCTCAACATATTTTAATCTTGTTCGTCTTTGTGTTAACAAGAGCCATCGTCAGAATTAACTGTGCCTCGAAATAAACAAAGTTATCGGCGTAATGGATGTTCTAATTGCCCAGTTTGAACTAAATATTGCGAGTGGCATATCTTACGCTCCTGATTATTATACGGTAGCACTTCTAAAGAAAAAATAAGTGAGTACTTGTGGCTGGTTATCAAAATAATATTATTATTGGATATATTGTTTGTTTTGCATATATACTGTTATTGTTCTATTCTTCTTTATGTCGTTTAATCTAATGCAAATAAAATGTGTTTATTTTCAACAGACATCAAAAGGAAGGAGGTTCTCAATTTGGTTGTATTTTTTATGTTTGTTAATCATAACTCCTTCGGTTTTGGAAAATTCTTTTCTTATGTAAAAACTTACAAATTAATATTTTATATAAATATAAATTTGTCAAAATTAGTACATTAGTTTAGTTTTTAATTTAATATTTGTTAAACACAATCATATTTATTTATTTATTTATTCTTTATCGACCACATTACAAAAAATTTTTAGGTTTTTGTGTGCTGGTCTTAATACTAAGTTGCTTCTTCTCTAAGTCTTAAATTGTATTAATTATGATTTATTTTTAGACTTTATCTTTTGTATTTATAAGCGACTTTTAAAAGAATGCTCTTATTTTAACATATATCTAAACAATCAATGACACTCGCACTACACATTTCTGTAGTGCGAGTGTCGATCTCGTAAATATCGGAAGATGTGTGAAATTGCTAAACCATTAAGGCCATTATGTCTATTTATGAAGTTGTCACTTTATTTATTACTTATATATGCAAATACCAATTATACTTGCATGTATACATATGTATAAAATGTATATTTAAATAAATACATACATATTTACTTTCGACTACAAATTTTAAGGTTTGATGTTATATAATACAAATAAACTGTTCCGTTCTTTTTCTCGAACTCGAAAAACTTTCTTATTTGATAATATCTGAACCTTTTCAATCCAATCAAACAATCTGATTACAGGATCCGTTACTTCGGGAATTTTTTCATCACACTCGACTGTGGTTTAATAATATTAAAAGGATTTTTACGAAACAAATTAAAAAAAAAGGCGAAATTATAAATAAAAAAATGCCTCCGATTGTAATCCCATACGAAATAGAGATATTTGCCGTTTTTCGCATAATATTAGTATTATATTTGAATCTGTGTTAAAGGGCAGCCTTCTGCTGTGTTTAAATTTATTTGGTATGCTAATTGTATTTTTCATCAATGGAACTTTCAATTCAATCACGGAAATAATGTTTGATGTTAATCAGAATTGAAGACTTTTGAATTCTATAAATCGATGTAGTACATTACTAGACCATGACAAATACTTTCTATAATGAGTCACATGCACGTTTGTCCCCTATGATATAAAAAAAATATAAAGATTGATTTGGGATTAATACCTTTAATTTTCTCCCGCGAACGCTCAGGCTGTGGAATGAGCCAAGGTTTCCCCTAGAGACTACAGTATAGGGTTTTTAAAAAGGGTATATTCAGGTTTCTTAAGGGTCGGCAACGCGCATGTACATACCCTAGTGTTGCAGGCTTACGTATGCTACAGTGTCTGTTTACCATCAGACGGACTGTATGATTGTTTGCCACCTTTGTGATATAAAAAAAATACACACTGCCGATTATTTCTACAATATTCCTTAAGTAGCATATATATAACACTTACGGGCGGGAGCACCTAGATACCAGCTTGAACCCTTCGACTCAGTGCAACGACGAGCTATGAGAATTGTCGATGATCCCAGGCTTGCAAGCGGTATCGAACCCTTAAGTCTTAGGAGAGATTTTGCCTCACTCTGCGTATTCTACCGTTTGTACAACGGACTGTGCTCAGGGGAATTATTCAATATGATGCCTGCGGCCACTTTCTATCATCGTACGGCTCGCCATCGGCAGGGAGTTCACCCTCATACCTTACAGCCTAAATGGTCACATACAATGCGGTTTCAGAGATGTTTTCTCCCACGAACACTCAGGTTATGGAATGAGCTCCCTACCAAGGTTTTCCCAAGGTACTACAGCATGGGGTTCTTCAAAAGGGGGGTAAAGAGGTTTCTTTAGGGTCGGCAACGCGCGCATAATACCTCTGGTATTGCAGGCGTTCATAGGTTACGGTAATCGCTTACCATCAGGTATTGTTTGCCACCTAAGTGGTATAAAAAAAAAATATGTGAATCTAAATGCGGTGTGAAAATACCCTCGCAAAAATGTCTAACAGCGCAACAATGCGTTTTTTTTTGTTCTACACCCATATTTTTATATAAAAAAAATCGTAATAAAAATATCATTCATAATATTTATTCTGTTTAAAGATAGAAAGTAAAAAAGGGAGAAATTAAAATCCAAAGTTATTTTGTACAATTTATTTGAGTCATCTCCATATACGAAAGACAACATTTATATTTGAAGCGAATTTTATTTACAACATCACATTATTATAATTATATAAAAAAATGTCATCATAAATTTAAAACTTATAATAAAAGCTCCCTAAACTGTTTTTGGCACTTGTATTATATAAATACTTGCAATTGGAAAAAGTACCTAAGTATATAATATAAATCGACCTACCCATTGTTGGACTAGAAAATTACTAAACAATTTCTAACATACATTATATCTACTAACAATTTGGTAGTACGTAAGCTGGTTGATTTAATACTTGATTATGTTATGTAGTATTAATATTATAGCAATAGTTGTTATTTGTGACTGCACTTAAATGGTGCCGGTTTTTCCCCTTTCCTGCAGAAAGTTCTAAAACTAATAGCATTTTGGGAATTTCTGTAGGTAAGTTTACACCTCATAAAGAATCTAACCGCTACATTTCAATTAAGTGATCTAGTTATTTATATATATGTACTCCAGATGTTATGAGTGACGGCGTATTATTTTATTTATTGTATAACAATAAGTGATAGAGTATGTAAATATCATCAGTGGGGTCAATTCTGAAGCACTATTTATTTAAACTTCTTTTAACCAAATATTTTTGATAGTTTTATGTTTATGGAAATTTTTAGAGAAATGGCACTTCAGAATCGATCCTAGTATCTTTTAGATAAATTAAGTTAGACTAAAGTACTTAGTCTTATATTTTTATTAGTTCGGAAAATGAACCCGTGAACTTTTGATGGGCTACATCTGTCGAATACATATCAACTTATATACTCGTAAATCTTATATGATTCATCTGAAATTTTTTTAATAAATCAGTCAGCGGGAGCCGATGGCGATTGCCATAAAACGCTTTTTTAACTTACTAATTCTCACAATATAAATTATACCTAATTAAGTAAAAATAAGATATATTCATGAATAAATTTCATTAACAAATTCACAAAAGTTTCATTGAGAAAATTCTTATATTGATTACACCCTGGTTTAAGATTGGTTTTCTTTGTTTAATTATATTACGTATTTTTAGTTTTGTCTTTGGACAGTCAATCAAGAGCAAGATGATCTATAAAGAAGGTCCATCGTGTACACCATTTACAACCACGACTACTCTGACAAGAGTGACCGACGAAGAAGAAAAGTAGTTAATATCAAGACATAATTGAAGTAAGTACAAATTGACCCGTACCTAAATTGACAAAAGTAAAAGTAGGTCATCGGTGCCTGACATAAACAAATTAAAGTGATTAAGTATGACAAGCAAACAGGAAAAAAAACATGGTTTATTTATTGGACAAATAAAAAAAATCATTAACTACTTTTAAAGAATTTCTTATACGTAGATAACTACCGCATCAAGACTATAAATTAGAAGCTAGCTTTATTTTGTATTAGTAGATCCTAAAATCTTATACAACCAATAAATCATTAGTGTGTAATTAAACAAGTGTTGAGATCAGTTTGCACTACTTTACAACTAGTTACAGTCAAACAGTTGAAGCCAAATACAATACAATTTTGTACATAAATGTTGTGTATAAACACTGGAGGGAGTGCGATACTGGACGTTTGTGTTCTTCGACCCTTACTCCTTATATCGAATCGACTTAACAGAAATACATTTAGACGTTCATACCTAAAAGAACGTAAATTTTTAAAAATATGTGTTGTTCTCAAAATTTTCGTTCTTTATTTATGTATTTATCTATATATAACTGAAAAACAGAATTTTAATAAACTTACTAGGAATGCTTGTATGACAAGTGATAATATTTTGGACTTTATTCGGAAATTTTGTTCTTAAACGTATAAATTCCCGTTGTCTATTTATATATAAAAATACATAATTTGTGTAACTTATTATTATTATTTCTCACACAGAAACATGGGTCGAAAAACGACAAAAACTTAAAGCTCACTATACTAACACGACAGGCTAAACACACCGTGTTAATATGAGAAGTTAAAAAATTTCGTTGTTTTTCCTATTTAAGTTTCTTGAGGGAAAATGTTCAATTTTCCTGGTATTTTTTTTACAACACTTTTTTTTTGTATAGCAAACTTAAAAAGTTGCTAATGATTTCTATTTCAACCAGTATTCAGTCTATACATATTTCTGTTAAGATATTATATATATTAGGTATACTTATATTTACTATCTACTTACATATATCACGAAAATGTAGAGAACAATGAATACACATTATTTTGTTAATTAAAGTTTTTTTAAACATCAAATCTGAAGTTTGTTGGTTGCTGGTAAAAAAAAAATAGAGTAGATACTACGAGAATTTAATATTTTACAACCATAGTATTGTTTACAATAACACAGACAGAAAAATCACTATTTAAGCCACAAGATAGAGATAAATAAGGCTCAACTGATTTATTATACACATTTGGCTTCTGTAAACGAAATCTGTTTTCATTTAGATAGATATAGAGCAGCGAGTCCGTCCACGAGCGATAGGTATAGGCGCTTGACCAATATATTATTCTTTTGCTCAGTGAAACGTGAACGCTTCACCAAAATATCTCGCTCACAGCCATTTTAAAATGAATTTCGATTCATTTACATTTTTCGATGAGCAGGTGAAATAATATTACGTTATAAATACGATACAATGCATTCGCTTATCTAAACAATGTGTCGTAAAGCAGGTACGTTGACTCCTGACTTATTCCAAGTTGACAGATTCGTGATTTTTATAATAGAAGCTTACAAATGATTATTCTACATCATTCCATCGAAAATATTATCTACCACATAAAAACAAATGCCCGTCCTATAACTACGTGAGTCTGTTTAAGACGCTAGACGGTACTGAAGTGATGTTCAAATACGATAAATTTATAAAAATAATATATCTACTTTTGCTGCCGCTATACTCGGCCATCAAGCGTCTGTACATTTTATTAAAATTATATACAATTATCGTACTACTGACATTTATAACTAACACGGGTAATAAAGAGAATGACTCGTAAAAACCTTATGGAAGTTATGACAAATTTTCAGATGTCTGAGATCACAATATCGCTTGGCAATATAACCTTAAAACTAACCTTATTCTCAAAGTAAAGACTAGCAAGTTCTATGAGATCATTCGTACATACTAACTATTACTTAAGTCGACATTTTTGTGAAGCAAATATATTATTTTTACTTGGATACCTTGCAGACGCTACTGTCATTCTGTTACAATAACAAGAACACACTAATTGCCTTTTAAGTAAATGATTAGTAATTATTAATTTTATAATTGAATCTTTAATTGGAAATCCTATTTTTTATTTTGAGTAATATTTAATCGAGATTCATATAGATAGGTCATAAAGCAATCAATAGTAGATTATTACGATTATTGAGCACCTAATAGATTCCACGTTCCATCTACACATTTATCCTCTAGATAAGTGGCAAACGATAGATTACGTTAGTGGTAAGCGTAAGATAGAATCAGACGCCTGATGTTGCTGCTTCGTTCTATTTCATACCCGCATAGGCGATAACGTATCTATCGATCGATTTATTTACCTTTTGTCTAGGGAAGTTGATTATTTATACGTGTAGAAAATATACCACTAAATTTAACAGTACTGTTAAATAATAAATCTGTCCTAAATATTTCATAGCGGTTGGTCATCGGCAAACAATTTGAGCATTATTTTAATAACATAGTATTAAAAAAATTACATAGAAAAGCGTTTTACTGTACAAGTTTAATTGGGGTCAATTCTGAAGGTTATTCTCTAAACTTGTTTTTAATATTTTTAAAATATTACCTTAGAAAAATATTATATTACGGACCACCAAGAACAAAAGTTTGAAGCAGTTTTGTCTTGATTCTATTATAAAGGATCATACTTATTGAAACATAGATAACAGACTTCAGTGTTATTATCGAAATAGGATCAATTTATATAAAATTTCAATTTTAGTTTTAAAAATAGAGAATGGCAGTTCAGAATCGATCGCTGTCTATGGTTTTGTTCAGCTTCTACATCTACGAATTCTTGAGGTGGTGTGCGTCGTGATCGCATCGGCGGAGGACGGCGAAGTGTGTCATTTGGAAGGTGTTAGTAGACCGGCTTCCTCGCTCCAAGGTGCCTGTCATTGTGTAACCCATGTTGAAATCGGCTTGGGTCACGTTTGTTGTTAGGTACAACTGTTGGAAAATAAACACACTGTAATTGTAAGGTTGTACAAGCACTTAAAAAGATTAGATACTGTTTATATTATATAGTAGATATGCCCACGTTAATCCATAACATAAAATATCCATAAGAAAAATGTTATATGCTTTCTAAAAAAGTACCTAACCTTTACGGAATAATTTTCAAGAGAAATAAGTATCTCTTGTTAGCTTTTATACCAAGAATTTAAATACAACATTTCGAGAATTTAAAATGTTGTACAGATTTCACTCTATTTTCTAAATTCATAGTAATCTTTGGGACGAGGCATGCGGTCTTAGCTGTCAGGAGTGGTAATCAATTTATATATTACTATATAAATTGATACTATTTGGATCATGTTTATAAATCATTATCAATTAAAAGAAGCATCAGTAGCTCTTTTACAAGTACCGAGTAGATATAAGAAAGTAGTAAAAACACTTTATAGACAGACTAGCAGAATGAAGATTGCTGAAGGAGATTAGAAGAAGAAACATAAAATTATTACAATAGAACATTTTATGTAATATTTTTTTTATTATTACCTTAAAATCGGCATCGGTACCAAGATGTTTAAACGTGCCTACGATGTACACAGCATTCCCACCACTGATTACCATCCGTGCGTGTGTACTATGCCTGTGAAAAATATTAATTATAAAGTATCATTTAAAGATTTAATAATATAAGTCTATAATAGTATAAAGGATATAATAATATTAAATTGGCCGTGTGGTCCCGGCATAAATTAGGCCACCCCTTCCTTTCCCGTGGATGTTGTAAGAGCCAACTAAAGAAAGGCGAGGGAGAGGCAGCAGTGTCCTTCTTAAAACAAGTCTAAAGCCTGACTGTGGTTGCCAATCCGCCTGCCAAGCGTGGTAACTATTGTAAACTATGTAACTATGGTAAAACCCCCCAAAGGGAGAGGCATATGTTCAGTAGTGGACAGTTAAAGGCTGATTTGATGATGATGATGAATATAAAGTCTCTATCTAAACAGTAAGAAACTTGATTAAATTATATACAGATAATATATACAATATGCATATGTTTAGCAAGAAAATTGACTATTGAAATCAGATACATTATGTCAACAAAAGGTTCTACGAATCTTCATCGAGAGCATAGCTTTTTGTTGATAGCAAGCATAGGGTTGAATGGAACCGTTTCATTGTAATAATTTTTAATATTAATATAATATGAACCTTATAATTTATAATGAATTACTAAGTTTGTTGTTTCTATCGAGTCAGATAAGTCACGTTCAATTAACGTTCGTTTACGATTGCCCCATCTGTAGTTATCTACTTATCAATATATTTTCTATTTATTTCCCCACTTAAGGTTGGTACTAGTATTGTAGTCAAGGTCACAAAGGGAAACTCCTTTATATTAAAGATAGTAAGATAAATGCGTGGTGTTCAAGAGTTGGGATTTGTGACGTTTGGTGTGTCCGGGTAGTCCGCATGCCTGGCACGTAGTTCTGTTAGTAGGGCGCGAATCCAACACGTACCTACCGAAACCCTAACGGTCGATGTAATGGCAGCCGCCCTATAATAGCCCCGAACATCGCGCAGCACGCTCCGGGAAGCGCGCGAACAAATTAAAAACCTTTATGCGCACTTTCGCACTACTTTCTTCGATGTTATCACCCGCTATAACGCGTCCCGAAATTTGGAATGAGCTCTGAAATTAAATTGGTGTAGAAGTTCAGGTAAACCACTACATACGTACAGGCGTTTACGAGTAACATTCCAAGGGTGTTTTTCTTTGTTAATGGCTTGCTAAAGTGTGGTGCGAGATTGTCGGGATAGCTTTAAAATTGTGACTGCAGTTAGCCTAGCCTAGGTAGATAACATAGATATATTTTTTTTTTTTATTTTTTGAATTGAATCAAATAAGAATTAGCAGCTAATAAAAGAACATTTTTTTTGCGATTACGATTAGAAAACAAGATAATAGGCCAAAAAAATGAAATGAAATTTATTTGCTAACTGATGGAAACTGTCCGTGGAATATCCTGTAATTCTACTGCCATATTCCAGCCTTCAAATCGAAACACAGTCATGCAAGCACAGCTGTTTCACTGCAGAGAACAGAATGTTTTCAAAATGGTATGACTGTACGATTGTTCGGAAATTTTATAGTAGGATTTACGTAAAATAAAGCATTACTCTCCTGATATAGATATGAACATGCATACGAAATTCGAGTTCGTAACTTCGGAATTTGGTTTCATGGTAGTAGAATAAGACAATGTACGTTTCTCTCTAGGAAAAGATCTCTCGACCAGTGTTATCATGAAATACGGGATCATTTGTGGGGAATAGTGAGGCGGGTGGCAATAATCGTTAACACTAACGGTGCCCGTTTAACTCCCGGTATCGTAGCATCGACATTTTTCCACGGGCAAACTTCTTTTTAACAGTTCTGTTAACATGGGGCAACTTTATTAAACTTCTAGTTATAGTACGATAAGAGGTTTTACATTTGTCGCATATTCGAAATAGGTAACTACTTTAGTTTTAAAATAAGTATATAAAGTTTGTATTCAATTAAAATAACTCTCTTTACTGTTACAACAAAGTAGACAAACTATTAATAGGTTTATTTTAAAGCTGTTTACGCTGTTAGAAGTTATCCTTATTAATAAGTTTATTAATAAGATATTTATTGATAATGTATGGTAATCCTATTGATAATGCAATCCTATTAATATTATAACTGTGAAAGTTTGTAACGAAGCTTATATGTTTGTTTATCAATAGATTTAAATGAAATAATATGTACATATATATATACATATACACATATATATATATACACACATATATATATATATATATATATATATATATATATATATATATATATATATATATATATATATATATATACATATACATATATATACATAAAGTATATACTATTTCACTCAGATAAAACCGCGAAAAACATGGCCTAGAAACATAAATGGCCCTAGGGAATGATTCTGTGCCACTTGCGATTGACTGTGCCATTTAAGATTGTCGCGTCGATGTAACAATATACTATTACTATACGATTAATATACGATTACCCTGCATTTACATATCTTAAGAATCTTTCTTATCTGCAAAATCACTTGTTAAAACATATAACGTCTGCGTGCAAATCATCGCCTACTCGTATTTTGTTTTATAAAAACGTCATTAAAACTAGATAACATGTTATCCTATTAATAGAGATTTAAAAAGAAAAGCAAACAAAATATATTAAAATAAATTAAACCATGTATCAAGAACGCTTTAGTAATAAATAGCATCTCATCCACATTAAGCCCTTTAGCGTCGGGAATATTTATTTACGGCACGTTCGCGCCACTTTTCAGTGTTTCGTGTTGCGGCGGCGCGGCGGCGGCGAAGCGCTACGATCTCGCGATAGTGGCGCTCACAGCCACCCACTTCCGGCCGTTTGTCAACACCTGAGGATTGCTTACCTGAATATAGTGTTAATTGCGAAAAACATCGTAGCATAATGTACAAGAAACGTGATAAATATTTTCCTACCCGACGCGCCAAAATATTTAATTTTTTATGTATGTATACAATTGCGAATAAATGAGAAAAGAATATTTTTTATAATTTTAGATATTTTAAACCTCTGCTCTTACCGGATTATATTCCTAATACTTGTAATAATAATCCGAGATTTGCGTAGGTCGTGAGTTTAATCTTAATCCAAATAAAAACTTTATAAAGTGATAAATAGCATTAGGAGTAATGCTCAGTTTTTACGCCTCTCAATTGAGATAATGGAATTATCATCATCATTTCAGGCATTATCCGTTTACTGCTGGACATAGGCCTTCCCTATAGACTCCCGTAAGGAACGATTCTGTATCCACTGACTTCCTGCAATGCATCTGATATCGTCACTCTATCTAGTGGGGGATCGTTCTACACTACGTTTGCCCGTACAGAGCTGCCACTTAAGACCCTTTCTTCCCCATCGGTTGTCGGTTCGTCGAACTATGTGACTAGCCCATTACCACTTCAGCTTGCTTATTCTTCGAGCTATGTCGGTTACTTTGGTTCTTTTGCAGATATCCTCGTTTTGGGTTTTATCACACAAAGAGTCTCCGAGCACAGTCCTCTCCATAGCCCGCTGAGTAATTTAAAGCTTTTGCATACGGGCAATCGTGTAAGACTATGTTTCAGTTCCATAAGTCATCACTGGCAACTGGTTAACGACCTTCGTCTTCAAATTCTGAGGTACTTTGAATGATGATATACCTAATGGAAGGAAGGTGTTTATTCTATATTTTAATATTATTTTATTAGAGGATAAAATAATATTAACATATATTAATATTTTTTATCAATATTATTAAAAGTATATTCCTTTTGTATCTCTTTTAAATATACTTTTTACTTATTCATATGTCTATGTATATTGCATGCATACAAAGTAAATAATACTAGTAGTAAATTTTCTTCTTTTAATATAAAAAAAAATGTTGTTATAAAAAAGACAATAAATACCTTCTAGTTCCAGCGACTTCAACAACTTTACATCGTGACCGCCGCCACCAGCACGGTTGAAGGGTCCAGTATGAAGAAGATGCACTTCGAGCCCAGCCTTCTTCCGGGAATAGTAACACCTATAACCAATGACAACATAAGTAAATATTTTTTTTAAATAAATCGTTAATATTTCTTTAAAAAAAAAGACATTTTCATTAAGAAGTTCTACGAAAATTAGATTAAATGTTTCATTTACAAGTTCCCAAAACGTACAAGTCGTTCAATTTATAACGATGTTATCTTAACAATCGCGGCGAATATCAAGACGCTATGTTTTATCAATATTGGTATCTTCAATATAACGGAGAGAGCTTCACGAAACGTTGAGTACGAATTAACTAAATTAGAAAACTTTACAAGACCTTTCGACGGCGGGTTGAAAAATAGCTTTTTGACTAAAACTAATATTGCAGGCAAGGAACAAAACAGAGCGGAGTTGTAACGAAGTTGTTTCAGGCGCCTGAGTTTACAACCGCGGGCGGTGGAGTCTGAACCGTGGCGTCGCTCGTTTTCGTTTTAAGCCAGTGCACATCCGGTGGGTGCTTTATCGATAACGTAAACGCGGGGCTGTATCGCCGCCGAGACTAGTCCGCTCGATTGGCTCCTGGCATTCCGTTTTCATTTTCTTCGCCGCCACTTGAGGAACATTTTTTTTCGTAAAGAGTTTTCCTGCTTTCGACAATATTGCGCCAGTTTCAAAGAGGCGGAATCGTCGGGGATGAAATCGCTTTCACATTGAGTGAGCACACTAATGATGGAGTTCCGTAGAGGACGACCACGTCTAGCATGGGGACACATCGCGCTCGCTGCCGTGTGCCGGTGTAGGCTAGTCTCCATCCTGTCCCCGGCTCCGTCCCTGTCGAACGGCGACCCTTTGACGAGTGTAACTACCGCTTAATGGATTTAAAAGCATTTCATTGTAGCGTTATTCAAATGGAAATAAAATTATACTCTTTTAGTAGGTAGACAATAAAAATTAAAAGTATCTGTTATTTACTATAGATATACGAATGAAGTGAATATTAATGGCTAATCTAACAAAAAAGACGCTATGTTACATGGTGCCCTTTTCTTGCCAAGATATCGATTCTTACGTTATATATGATGTAAATCCAAAGAAACATTTGTTTAGGTCCCATTATTAACCGACCTCCGTGGCACACTGGTGAGCACGTTGTTTTACCTAAATAAGGTTCCTGGTTCAATTCCCAGACAGGCTAATTTAGGAAACGATTTTTTCTGAATTATCTCGGGTCTGGATGTTTTAATTCCTTTCAGGATCGATAGTTTTAATTTCAAGGTTTGCAATAGAGTTCAAGTTACCTAGTCTTAAAGACTATTTCTTTTTTAATCATAAATATTTAAAATTTGAAAACATAACGAATATGTATTAAAAATTTGTCTACTATATAAGTTGGTATATCCGTATTGCAAAAATATGTAAAAATTCAATGCTTAAACTTTACTCAAATAATTTAACTAATATAGATATTCATTTGTATAATTAAATGTAAGATTACACGTAGTGATTACTTGCTATGTGGGTTACACTTTAAAATATTTAATAAATAATATGTATTAATAGCAGGGTTGGCAGATCCGATTTTTTCCTTTTCCTCAAATATCAAACGTTTTTTCTTTAAAATGATATAATTTCCTTAACGTTCACCCAATCACGTTTTACCAGGAAACCATTCATCTGCGCGATGAAAAAATAATTGAAGAAATACTAATACTCTCAAATAAATTGGTCAAAAATTTTCATAATGACTTCAATTTTCTCTAAAAATTTTTTCAATAGATAATATTTTATCCAAGATTGTCGAAATAAAATACTCAATTTGACAATGCTAATAGTAGATTACCTATTAGCATAAGTGGTGTAAGTAATGTAGTAAGTATAGAGTTACTATAAGTACAGTATAAGCACCTGTAGGTAGAATGCAAATTAATTCTGTTGTACGTAGAGTAGCGTACTTGTAGGTACATTATCAGTACCTATTGGCATTGGTTATATATAGTATCGTGTAGTTGGGAATCGGAAAGTCACGTCTGTTCCCAGCGGTACATGCCAAGTCGATGTTGCCCATTTTAAGTTTTAGTAGCTTAGACTAACATCATATATCAGAATATATGTTGCTAGTTAGTTCTGGACTCTGGATATCGAGGGAACAGATTCCTAGATATGCAGAATAATGCAAACTTTAGTATACTTGTACCATACACTTGAATCTTAATAATGGACACAGTGGAATAGCTAGGATACATAGCCACACCCGGTGTACTTATAGTATTGTACAGTGTTATATCAGGTCAATAATAATATTTTAATTAGGCTTAGGATTATATTATACTATTATTGTTATATAATTATATATGTTTTATATAGGTACATCATAATATTACAGAGTTATAAAGTACATAGTAATAACGAGAAATGATCTAACTGAATTATGTTTACGCTAAATAGTGATATTAAGGTTTCTATTGATAAAAGCGTTTATTATAGTTTCTAAAATTGAGTAATTAATTAGTAAAGACAAGATTAATCAGAATGGATAAATAATGGCGAAACTCAGTGATATCAGGAAACTGAAAAGCTTTTCCTAACGAGTATTAATTGAGTATGCACATTATTAAGTTAAACTATTAAGCTAAAAACCTCATTTATTTATCCTAAACTACCTACGTATGAAAAATGGGCATAGCTAGTTTATAATATTGATTTTATTTATTTATTCATGTAATGCACTTGTAAATTACAATATTACAATTTTTTTTTCAAAACTATTAGTAATAAGAAACAGGAAATTTCATTTACTATATTCAGCTTTACTCAGAGTATATAAACTCAGCTGTATAAAGAGAAGAAGCTGTAGTTGTAGAATGGAGAGAGGTAATGCTATCAGTAACTTTGGAGTGTTATCTTATTCTGTGGCGTTATTTAAATAAATAATTAAACTTTGTACAAAAAACCATATAACTCGTGGATAAGGGCTAGTATTTGATACAATATCATAGGTAAAATGATTATCATAATTACCCTAACATCTCAACGCTGGGCTCGAATTTCTCCTATTACCGTGTACATGTAGGTAGATCAGGCGGCTCGCTACAGGAATTTATTTCGAGTTTTCCTTTGCTTGTACTAGTATAGTATTAAATTATCTGTGCTTGTGCTAATTATAAAAAAGGAGTTCTCATTTTGCTTGTATATTTTTTTTTAATATTTATTATCTTATAACTCCGTCAGTTGTAAACCGATTTGGAAAATTCATTTTTCTTTTTGGAAGGATTATTACTACAGATTGATCCCAATAAAATTTTATCAAATTCGGTTCAACAGTTTGTAAATCAGAATTACTAGTTTTGAAATAATTAAAGTCGTTTTTTTACGGAACACAATTTAATTATACTATAATATAAATTACATACTAACTTGATATTGTAATTTTTATTATAAACGCGAAAACACTTGTACTATTTTCACATTTTTTTCCCCCCTATTACAATACATTTTTGATACAACACTTGACACACATAAGAAATTTTGGCAAACATAACAAGTGTTTGTAGTAAGTAAATCATTCAGAAATTGAATTTCACGATGGAAGGAGAAAACAAATTTTATATATTCCAATTCAGTTCTACTATATTTATTCGAGTGGTCGTTGCCAAAACGTTGGCAAATCACGTCGCGTCGGTTGGAACGGAGTTCAGTTATAGTTGAAGTTCAGAGCTAACGGAGAGCCCTCAAACTGCCTCCAATGCCTACCATTAATATTCAATAGGCACCTCTTGTGTCCGGCCCATCAACACCTTTTTTGCGAAGCAATCAGTTTGTATAAGAGTGTCATCCAATTACATTCAGTTCACAAACACCGAGAAAATGGCGGTTTATTAATTGCTTTGTAGATTGCAATCCAATTCGATTTTATTTCTATAAAGAATTTGTATTGTGTGTATGATGGTGTTTTTGACGTTTATTTAACTAAATGACTGTTATATCAATATTATTTGATCGAATAATAACAAGAGTGAATTGCATAGTTTATATCACAGACGTACCTACTACTCCTCCCTCCCCCTTATTCTTAAAAAACTAAAACCTTTTACGAATCAATTTTAACAAATGAGGAATTATGTTACAAGAGAAAGAGGACAAAATAGTTCAATAGCTAAAATAAGTTTGATCTGTATGTATATAATAAATTTGGTCTGACGTTTTTATGAATAAGGGGATAGATGTATAACGTAGGTACTTAGTGTCTTTGTCTATTTTAAGAGTTCTTAAAAAATATTATTGGGAAAATAGTGGTAGATAGACATTCGTAGATGTTTAATTTTCGAAATTCTAGATTTATCGAAATTCGTTAAAGTGTCGGTATTAGCTGATAATAAATATAATAGGACTTTTATAATATAGAACACATGTGTTAAATTTCAGTGTTCTTGATTTTTTTAATTATACCAATTGTTAAATTATTTGTAATTAATGTTTTATTATTAAATTAATTTTTTTAGTTAATAAATTGACTGTAAGCCGCGATATTGCTCGTATAAATTAATAAATTTTATGTTAAAAGCTGATGATGATCCTATATTTTTATTGGAATGTTCATATACATAAAAAAAAATAGTCGCATTAAAAAGAAGAGATGAGATTATTTTTTGAAATCTGTTTAAAATGTTAAAAATTACATAACAAATTAGGGGAAATCAGAGGTATTTCAGTGCCAGAATATTTTAATTTTTACATTCCATATTTTCATTTGGACTGATGTAGATTACGTTGAGTCGAGTCGATAGTCACGTCCTGGTACTCGACGATACTTGACAGTTCACTCGTGCCCGTTGCTAGCATTTAGTAGAGCCTCCTGTAGGTACGTTTTACAAAGAAGTAACAATGGTAGGAGTGATCGCGTATTAAAGTAATATTGTTTTAAGAAAGATTGTAAAGAAATTGAGATGTTTATACTTTTATTATTTAATTATAAATGGATTTAAATAAAATACGTTGCATAACCTGGATTAACATGAAGAATATTTTTTATCCTAATTCACATAGGAGTACAACTATTAAAGTATAGCAAATCTTTTGAAAGGAATTAATCATTCATGAGAAATATTGTAAAAATATTATGTAGCTGCTGATTTGCATGATAACAGGCACATAAAGGAACCGTGTAAAACTATTTATATTATTGCTATTTAATATCTTTCTTATTTATTTATGTAAGTGCAAAGTTACTAAAGTCGCTATTATTTTTTTATGAAAAAAAATTATATACATATATTATATATTCTAATTTGTATTGTTAATATAACTTGAATCGGTTGTCTCTTCTAGCCAACATTTTGTATAATTTCATGTCTCCTCAGCGCTGCAGCGCTCAGTTCGCTGTAATTGGATTTAGTCTGGACTATGAGTATGACGTGAGGATTACCGTTTTAAGGGATTTGTCTAATGCCGACATTTTAACAGTAAATTGTTAATAATATTCCTATTTATGGTATTATTGTAAGTTTTTATTATTTTTATATAGATTTTATATTAAAAATAAATTAATTATCTAGTTTTATAAAATTTTAATTGAAGAATAAACTTTTGTGTAATATTTCATACGTCTTGTATTAAATATTACGCTGATTATTTTATTTTTCAAAGTACTACCATAAGAATAAGGATTTATTTTCATGGCAGTATCACCCCTCATGTGAAAGTATTCTATTATTCTGGACTCAAAAGTAAATTTCAACTTTTTATATTTCATCATTATTTTCAATCATGCTTCTCTTGTTCCGTATGTACTTGTTTGTGCTATTAAAAATATAATTATTATTCATATAAAATTAATTTCTTGTCTTAGATTGTAGGCTATAGGTCATAAAGTAGGGAAGCATTCATAAAAATTTCTAACTTAACCACTATATGGATCGGATAGCTTGTTCATTCAGCTTTAATTTGCTTTTTTGCAAAGTTCGATACGACCACTTATTATTAATAGTGGTTAAGTTAGAAAAAAAATTTCCAAGTTCGTAGACCAAAAAAAGAACCGAAAAAATTTTGAAAAATTTTTTGTTTTGGTATTCATTAGGATTGAGCAAAACACGTTGCTTAAAATTTTATCATAAGATATCAAAACTAGAAACTTTGAGCTTTACAATCCTTTTTTTTAAATTCCAGTGCTACCATTTTAAGGGAAATACAGCTACTTGAATAACCTCAAAACAATTTAGCATTTTTTTTATCCCTTAATTTTTTCCTCTGGTGTATATATATCGAAGAATTTAAAAAGATTTCTTAAAAACAAAGAATTAATATTTATATAAAAATATGTTTGTCGAAATGAATAATACTGATGTAGCACTATCCGGCGATATTGTCGGAGGGACAAGAGTTTGCCCGGATATTATCATTCTTTTTCTATTGCGGATCTGTTTGTTCGATTAAAGAAGTTTGGTTAGGCCATGTGCTTGTATGAAATTGATTTATGTACACGTCGACCGCTAACCGCTACTGTTCGAAATATATGGGTTCATATTATTTCATACGTAAAAGATCGACTATAAAACAATCCTTGCTGATATTATAAATATGAAAGTAAGTTAAAAAATACAACCGCATTGAAAATCTACTCTTTTTTCAAATCGGTTAAAACATAGTCTTTCCTTGTAAATAAATATTGTCCTTGTCTCCCTATAAAGTATCAGATGTTGTTTATTTTTATTCTTTTTTTTTGTCGTCAGTCGTTATCCATTATTATCTGCAGGTAAGGTAATGGAAGAGATAAGGAGTGGGGGTTTATAGAAAGGGGGGGTTTCGAAATGGACTTTGTTTTCCATGTTAGTGGTTTAGATCAAATTACTAATTAAAAACAATTAAATACGAAAATTAGTATATTACTAATTTAGTAATGGAATTATAATAAGTTACTAATTATTCAAATAATAAATTCATTCGGATTCGCGCACCGCTACTATTTAGGTACTATCACCGACAAGTGTAATGAATTCTCGAAAACGTCAGAACCTATTAAAGACCGCATAATCTATGCTAACTTTATTTAATCCAATCGTGATCCTGTCTGTTTGCGCACGTGTTCAGTTGGATCATGTCGGACTGGGTTTATGTGTTTATGTCGGAATTTAATTAACCTGCGCGCCAGTACGACTAAAATTGACGACTGTATTTCCTACGAAAATGTTTTTCAATTTACTAATATTGTGACGGTATACGATAATTCGATAAGAGCATATATTATGCGCTAAATTATGCGATATTATGAATTTTAGATTAAAAATTATGTCTATGTTTACCAGAGGGAGACTTTGTACAAAAGTCGATTGCTTGGGTACCTCTGTCTGTGTGTTTCGGTTTGAAGGGTGGGATATGGCGTGAATTTACTGGGTACGGAGGAATAACACCTGAGCCCTCAGGTCTCTGTTATGTCCATGGTACTGCTCATGTCTATAGGCGACGGTTACTACTTTCCATCAGGTGGGCCGTCAGCTTGTTTGCCATTCTAAGATGAATAGAAAAAAAATGTTACCAATTATCTATACTATTATAATAAAATTAGCTGTTAGCAATAAGACTACCTTCTTATACTTATATTTGAACAAATTGTATCGTTTCATTTATTAATTGTCTAGCTTATTCCCTAAAATAAAATGTATATGTATATGCAAATAAAGTATAGATATTCTTTCATTTGTTTCGTCTCGCTGACCACAATATGTTCACGGATTGGAATAATAAATAGCTTATATCTTTCTTCATTCTATATATTAGTTATTGGTTAAGCCGTTAAAACGTAAAGAAGTAACAAACAAACTCACTTTAGGTAAACGTTAAGGTTAAGGGTAAGTTATTTTTTAATGATAATTAGTTAATTAGATTATAATTAAGTTAATCTATCTAACTAGATTATAAGAATTATAATCTAGTTAGATAGAATTAAATGAAAGAACCTTAATCAGTCAAATCAAATTTATAAACTCGACCGCTAATCTGACCGCTTGTCTTGAGAAAATTGCGAAAGGCATTTTATAATTAAATAGATACTTCTTGTAGATCAAAATCGGTCAAGTGAAGAAGGAGACACAGCAAACTTCTCCATTATATGAATTCGGATAGAATGTAGAATATGTCTAGAAATATTTTTAATCTTAATAACTTTAATGTTTGGGTAAAGAAATTTCTTAAATGTTATTAGTATCATATAATCACATTCTGTTTTTACTTAAAATTAATCTTATAGTTGTTATTATTAGCTTAATACTAAAACCTCGTGGTCGTAGTTGCGGTAAATATAATTAAGTTTCATATTGTAACGTGGTATTATTTTAATATTATCATATCTAACTCAAAATAGTTACTAAGAATAATAGCTTTAGTCTTTTTTCTTCAGATAGTTTTTTTATCATAGTACATATATTTGAAATGTCATAATTGTCAGGAATTCTTAATTGTTGTTATAATGAAGTAAAATACGGTTATTATAATCTGTGGTGCTATAATGACGATGTCACGATAACGTCACACGTGACGTAATTACAGAATCAAAACTCGAAATAACGAAGAAACTCCACTTTAAACTCATTTCCATAGTACACTCATACATTCGTACAAAATGGTGTAATAGAAATAATCACAAACTGTACTGTGGTAATTGAATACTAATTTGTTTAACCTAAATCCTACTAATATTATAACTGTGAAAGTTGGAAACTTTAGATATTTAGATAGAAACAGCCAAATATTATCGAATCACGCTGAACGGATTTGAATATAATTTTATGCATAGATAGACCGTATTTAACACAAGGTACTTTATTTAAAAAAACAATTCTGTGTAAATGAAATTAATTGATTACGATACAATATGACTCACGATAGTTATTATTTCACAACAAACTATTAGAATTAGAAAAAAATAATATACCAGAGTGAAAATTCATTACTTAGAATTATTATTAGAATTAAATTTAAATACAGATAAGATCTTTATCTCAACTACATTTCGATATCATTTTCTCTCGTAATTACATAGAAAAGTAGATATTTGACAATCTTCCGGCAGATAAACGAAAACACCTTTATAATATTTTATAAAATATTACTTGTTATTAACAGTTGCAATTACTAAGCTTTAACTATGATAGTTAATAGATATCATGTAAGTATATAGTAAATAAATGAGTTGTTCTTATTATAATTTCTAGTATAAAATACCATATATCATTCGTGAGTAAGGAGTTAATAATTGCCTAATTTATTTAGTATGACGTGGGAGGAATAAAATTGTTAGCAATGGGATCTAATTGCCCCATTACGAGCAATATACCCTATGAGATCAACTGTCGGTCCATGCGGTTCTCTTTACAATCATCATTGTTAATTTTTTGGTATATTCGATATGATAATCAATTTACTAATATTGTGACGGTATACGATAATTCGATAAGAGCATATATTATGCGCTAAATTATGCGATATTATGAATTTTAGATTAAAAATTATGTCTATGTTTACTAGAGGGAGACTTTGTACAAAAGTCGATTGCTTGGGTACCTCTGTCTGTGTGTTTCGGTTTGAAGGGTGGGATATGGCGTGAATTTACTGGGTACGGAGGAATAACACCTGAGCCCTCAGGTCTCTGTTATGTCCATGGTACTGCTCATGTCTATAGGCGACGGTTACTACTTTCCATCAGGTGGGCCGTCAGCTTGTTTGCCATTCTAAGATGAATAGAAAAAAAATGTTACCAATTATCTATACTATTATAATAAAATTAGCTGTTAGCAATAAGACTACCTTCTTATACTTATATTTGAACAAATTGTATCGTTTCATTTATTAATTGTCTAGCTTATTCCCTAAAATAAAATGTATATGTATATGCAAATAAAGTATAGATATTCTTTCATTTGTTTCGTCTCGCTGACCACAATATGTTCACGGATTGGAATAATAAATAGCTTATATCTTTCTTCATTCTATATATTAGTTATTGGTTAAGCCGTTAAAACGTAAAGAAGTAACAAACAAACTCACTTTAGGTAAACGTTAAGGTTAAGGGTAAGTTATTTTTTAATGATAATTAGTTAATTAGATTATAATTAAGTTAATCTATCTAACTAGATTATAAGAATTATAATCTAGTTAGATAGAATTAAATGAAAGAACCTTAATCAGACAAATCAAATTTATAAACTCGACCGCTAATCTGTCCGCTTGTCTTAAGAAAATTGCGAAAGGCATTTTATAATTAAATAGATACTTCTTGTAGATCAAAATCGGTCAAGTGAATAAGGAGACACAGCAAACTTTTCCATTATATGAATTCGCATAGAATGTAGAATATGTCTAGAAATATTTTTAATCTTAATAACTTTAATGTTTGGGTAAAGAAATTTCTTAAATGTTATTAGTATCATATAATCACATTCTGTTTTTACTTAAAATTAATCTTATAGTTGTT
Organism: Galleria mellonella; assembly: GCF_026898425.1. NCBI lineage: Eukaryota > Metazoa > Arthropoda > Insecta > Lepidoptera > Pyralidae > Galleria > Galleria mellonella. The sequence continues at coordinate 2,140,168 of NW_026442147.1, read as the reverse complement.
ATTATTAGCTTAATACTAAAACCTCGTGGTCGTAGTTGCGGTAAATATAATTAAGTTTCATATTGTAACGTGGTATTATTTTAATATTATTATATCTAACTCAAAATAGTTACTAAGAATAATAGCTTTAGTCTTTTTTCTTCAGATAGTTTTTTTATCATAGTACATATATTTGAAATGTCATAATTGTCAGGAATTCTTAATTGTTGTTATAATGAAGTAAAATACGGTTATTATAATCTGTGGTGCTATAATGACGATGTCACGATAACGTCACACGTGACGTAATTACAGAATCAAAACTCGAAATAACGAAGAAACTCCACTTTAAACTCATTTCCATAGTACACTCATACATTCGTACAAAATGGTGTAATAGAAATAATCACAAACTGTACTGTGGTAATTGAATACTAATTTGTTTAACCTAAATCCTACTAATATTATAACTGTGAAAGTTGGAAACTTTAGATATTTAGATAGAAACAGCCAAATATTATCGAATCACGCTGAACGGATTTGAATATAATTTTATGCATAGATAGACCGTATTTAACACAAGGTACTTTATTTAAAAAAACAATTCTGTGTAAATGAAATTAATTGATTACGATACAATATGACTCACGATAGTTATTATTTCACAACAAACTATTAGAATTAGAAAAAAATAATATACCAGAGTGAAAATTCATTACTTAGAATTATTATTAGAATTAAATTTAAATACAGATAAGATCTTTATCTCAACTACATTTCGATATCATTTTCTCTCGTAATTACATAGAAAAGTAGATATTTGACAATCTTCCGGCAGATAAACGAAAACACCTTTATAATATTTTATAAAATATTACTTGTTATTAACAGTTGCAATTACTAAGCTTTAACTATGATAGTTAATAGATATCATGTAAGTATATAGTAAATAAATGAGTTGTTCTTATTATAATTTCTAGTATAAAATACCATATATCATTCGTGAGTAAGGAGTTAATAATTGCCTAATTTATTTAGTATGACGTGGGAGGAATAAAATTGTTAGCAATGGGATCTAATTGCCCCATTACGAGCAATATACCCTATGAGATCAACTGTCGGTCCATGCGGTTCTCTTTACAATCATCATTGTTAATTTTTTGGTATATTCGATATGATAAGCCAACTGACCTGTTTACTTCTTCACCTATCATCATCATACTTCACTGGTGACCCGCGAGCGTATACCGATAGGTATGGCGAGGATTTCATAAACAGTGTATTTATTTATTACGGTCAAGTTTTTAGTAACTTGGTCACATCCACTTGTCCATAATATCTATTTATTCTTTGTATACAAATATGAGTGAATTTCAGTGTACAAAGGTCTGTGTGGAAATTGCCTGCGGTGTTTGAGCGCGGCGGCCGCTTAAACTGCTATACCTACTGCCAATTTGCAGTTTGATGACGCGACAAAAGGTAGTGTTGCCACAGTCGCGTCGCATCGTGATTAGATTGCGTCCACTTGTAATTTGTTTCTAAAGAACTTTGCAATTGCATTTGGTTATTTTTGAATTAAGCCACTGTATTGTTATAAAAATATATTTAAAATGTAACGTTTTATTTTAGAAAGATTCGTTTTAGAGAAAACAAAAGTGTGTTTCCTTTTTTCTTTATCCTTTTCAAGTGTCTCCAGAAATATGAGTGTTTCTATATTACTGGAAAATATAAATTATTGTCAGCATCGCAGTTTTATCTTTTTAGTTTGCAAGTCCGTATAGCTGTTTTTAACCGACTCTCTTTTTCGTTTGTTACCTCATAACTCCGTCCTTTATAAACCGTTTTGGAAAATGCTTTTTACCTGAAAAAATACACTTTTGATAAATACAAAAGTATTTATCAACGTACAATAAATAATTACAAATTAATTTAGAAAGAAACCGTATTCTTACTTTTCCATCTTTCTGTTTGATAAATATTTGAATTTAATTTTGATTCGATTCTTATTTGATTTAATAATTAGGTTCATTTATAAATGGTAATGATAAATTATTTAGGTAGGTAGGTATAATTTAGTAGGTACATACTGAATCAATACTTGAGTACCGATATAATCTATTTAACCTGGAGCTAATTATGCCCAGGAGTTCCGCGTTACGGAAATGAAGACGTTGAGATGGGTGATCTGTGAAGTGGTCAGACCGCAAACTTAGCTCGGGGATCATAACGTGGCAGATAAATACTAAGATCTACATTAATATATTCCTAGATAGAATGTCTCAATACCTACAGTGCTTTGTAACAATAAAACATTTTTATTCTTTTGAGCGTGAATATTTGTAAATAAGTAAATAGAGGAAATAAAAATAATACAATATTTTACGTCCATATTTGAAAGAACGATGTAAACAGACCATATAATTTGCAATGATACTTAGCCGATTACTTCGTTGAAAACGTTAGATTGCACTCTGGAAAAGATCAAGTTACACAGTAGATATTAAGATCAGGGAAAATAAATAAAAAGCTTATCTTTTCTGTAATATTTCACGTTCATCGCGAAAAATGAATGGAAGGTTCGTAATAAATATTCCGCATAACATACACGAACATAGCAGTTCTCTTAATATCTTTATTTACCTAGTTACATCTTAACAAGATTTTTTTTATTATTGCGTATTATTATTTTTAATTCTATTTTTTAAGAATTTAAAGAAAATTGTTTAAGATTTTGTTCCACAAAAAAAGCTGACAACTTATTAAATTAATATATTATAAATTAGTACGTGTGTGAAATATGTGTATGTATCAGCAATCATTTATCAATCTTTATAGATTATGTTATCACAACTAACAATAATTCTAATCTATCCTGTTAGCAAATACACATTGGGGTAAACGTTATTGGGTGCAAAAATAATCATCTTTTTAATTATTATTAAAATAAGTAAATAATCATCCAAATCGGTTTAGAATAAGTGAATAATAATACAGTCTAACTAAGAAACTCTTGAAGTTATTCATGAAAATAGAGCATATATAACAGACAATAACAACGTCAGCTTAATAAGTATTTATATACATTTAATTTTATTTACAATCGCGTGCGATAGTACAATTTTATTTTAAGAGAGCCAAGAGGAAATTTCCCATTACTCGAACAGCAGCATCTTATTTCACTTTATCTTGCCCGCAACACACAAGGAAATTAAAACCCTCTAGACATTGGCTGCGCAGACAATTGAGTTATCAACAATAGATTTGGACAATAAATCAATTTTATACGAACGAGAGTTTTAACGAGCGAACAAAGAAAGCAAATTGATAGAAATCAACGTAGGTATTAGTTGACGAATTTAGTGCAAATAGAAAACTTATTTGCGCGGAATTGAGAATATAGTATCAATTGCTATTTGATTGGATGTTTTCAGGCGGCGTTACCATGACGACGGGGTTGACAACATCCGTGTTTGTGTAGGCACGTCCAGACGAAGGGTGAAACGTCTTATCAGATAATTGACTGCAGCATGAAAGGAATCACATGAAATGATCGTGGATTGAATGTAATAAATATGTTGTTTATTGTAGGTACTTGAGTTAACACACAACCATACCAGTGGTAATGCGTTTAAACTGGTATTTTAGGAAGAAATGGTGCCCTGCTTGTTCTAACAGTTTACGTTGACGAGGTATTATTTGAGGCATGATAGGAGGTTAAAGTCAAACCAGTTGGCCAATAGCGACAACTACAACAGGATTTCTTTAATACTAATTAAGAAAAAGAATTTTGCCCTGTGGTCCCCGCATAGAATAGGCTACCTAAGTAATTAACCAAGGCGAATTCTTTTTCCGTGGGTGTCGTAAAAGGCGATTAAGGAAACTTAATGACCAAGAGATGAGTAGCAGCGTCTCTTTTGAAACATCGCCAAAATCTAACTGCGTTTGCCAACCAGGTTGGCTAAATCCCCTTTATGGGGAGGTCTATGTTCAGGAGTTAACAGTTAACGATTGATATGATAATAATGACTTGCAAGTCTTTACAATAAATAAATTACATATTCCAATCTTGCGTATGAACAATGTAGTAGGCACAGATATAGTAGTTTATGTATATAAAAGAAAGATAAAAAAAGTATAGACATATGGAAATTATACGTCTATTATATTTCATTATACGTCTCGGTTATTTCCTACTATCATAACTCAGAAAAAATATTCTTGGCAGTGGAAATCCTTATGTTAAGAAATACTTTGCTAAGTCTTATACAAAGTGAATCCGTAGATCACATATTTTATTATACATGTGGATAGTTGGCACATGGGAGATTTTGTTTTATTCTTGTCGTTTTTATATTATCGTTCTATCTCAGTAAGCATTATAAATGTAAAGATATTGATGTTTATAATGCAATTTTAATAATTATATTATTATTAACGTAAATATTAACGTAAATATCGTTTTAAAAATTTTAGATTTGGAAAGTTAAATAAGCTGACGTTCCGCCTGTTAGAATGTGGTAATGGGTATTTATAACTTATAGATATGAACAAAACCTTGGCTATCATTACTATGCTCATGATACTCTTCACGCCTTGCAACTTATGAGAACCTTGGTGTTATACTTCCATAGTGTGTAATTTTACTGTCACTCTTGTATTGTTACTCTTCAAATAAAAACACACCAAGAAAATACAATTAATTCACGGTAGAAACCCGTTTGTTAATTACGAAAAGACGGGAAAGGTTCAAAGTATTTGATTTAAATGTAACAGTTGAACCTGAGTTTGAACCATCCTATATTAACCCATACGACACTTTTATCTTATCTTTATAAAAGAGAGAATATACTACTTTCACAGGTTTTTATTCAACTAATACATGAGAAGTATTATATTATTATACTTATATAACATTAATATAAGTGTATTCTCGCACAAACATCAAAATCCAAATTCCACGAAGTGCCAACAATTTTCAATATCAACTTTAATTCTAATTATTCAATAATAATTTACAAATAACATTTTCGAACTATAATAGCTCAAAGGAAAACATATCAAATAGGGAGGAAATATTAGCACATCACAGATATTATAATGCCACTACAAAGCTATGTTAAATAAGCTAGTTTTGAAACTAATATCGGTTCGTCACGCATGCATAAACTTGGCAATCGCAATCATAAAGCGCGGCAAGGGGCAAACACGTGCTCCAATACTAGTTTTGTACGCAAAGACAACCAGCCAAGCTATATGACATATAATACGAATACGAGTAATAGAAATGCAAATTTATATTATCATGGGACTCGCAAGACGATCTCACCCGGCTGTCGTGTATAACTTTCTGATGATAACGTTTTAAGCTGTCACATATATTTCGCATAGGATTCGTTATGATGTCAGTGTAAGTGTTGTGGCCATAACTTTTTACTATTCCGATTATAGAACTATAGTTATTTATTTCTTAGCTACATTATGTGTTGTCTTTAAAATTATATATATATATATATATATATATATATATATATATATATATATATATATATATATATATATATATATATATATATATATATATAGCAAAACAATGTTGACTATTATGAGGTAAATACATAATACAAATATTTATAATTTATTATTTAGTTTATAGTCTCTTTAAAATGATAATTTCGCTATAGTATTAAATTGCATTTTGTGATAGAGAATAGCATTTCAGAATTGACCTCAATATCGATTTTCCAACCGATAAAGTATAAAAAATACAACGCATAGAGAGCTACTGAATTTTTATTTTATCATGCATTTTATTGCCCTCGGGCTGCAACCCGTCAGCTGCCGGATTAACGGTGAAAAGCAGTTCGTTATCATGGCATAACTGTTTCAACTTTTAGCAGTTGTTGTAATACCTACCCTGGGGTGTGAGGGCGCTACAGGCGCACTTCAACACGAGGCATTAATGCACAAAGGGCGATATATAACAGCGTTCCATTGATGAAACAAAGGAAATAAAACATATTTAGGAACAGAAATAAAAGTTTAAAAATTGTTACACTACAAATAGGTATAAATATATATTTTTATGTACATATAGTAATTTATATGTTTCATAATTCAGATCTCTAAACTGCCAAAAAAATTATCACTAAATTTTTAATGAATATAAATAATTTTATATGTAACTATGTACGTTTATATAGTACATTTCAAATTCTTTGTTCGAAGCACCGTTATGGGTATGTAAATTGTAGGCCGTTTGTTTTATACGCAATTTCCCTTACACTTCACCGCTGTCAAATAGAAGACATCAAATGTCAATTTGTGTGACAGTCGTAGTCTACCGAAACGTTGGCAAACGACGTTAAATGGAGCCTAAAAAGTCTTTGTGGACTATTCAGTACTGCTTATGTATGATAAATTGATTTTATTGTTTTGTATATAATATTTTTTGATTCTCTGGCCCTATATGCATTCATAACAATGAAGAAATGACATAATGTTTGTTTTCTATAATTAACAAATTATAACTTCGTATAAGACAACTAGATGAACTTTATTTATACTACTTTTGTTTATGTTCTTTTATTTGTACAATAAAGTTTAAATAGTACAGTAGTAAGTATACCTACAGATAAAATTTACAGAATTGTATATCTTTAAATGTGATATAAAGCTACGCATCTGTCTCAACTAAAAAATATATATGATGACAGTAATCCTTGATGGGGAAATAGAACAGATTATATAGAGGTACCAAAGAGAGATCGTGTCAAATTTTTATGAGATTTCAAAGAATTCTGGAACATTTTATCTATGATATTTTCGCCTATTCTGAACGAGTTTACTCATATACGAGTATTTGTTCCATGCATATATATTTTTTTTTAATGTATGATAATGGAATGCTGCTCCGCCTGTGCTATCGGATTACCCTGGTGAGGCACCAGTGAGTTATGAGATATAAGGATGAATATAGGTCAGTTAGCCCATCGTAACGAATTCAACGATAAATTAGTCACGATGGTTTCCAGGGGAAACCGCGTGGAGGTCGACCTGATAGGGTATATTGATAGCAATGAAGATTAACCTCCGCATTACTAACAATTTCTCCCCCCCCCCCCCCCCCGCATATATAAATGTTGTTTTAATAAACCCCACATATATTTTAATGTGAAACTTTAAAAAAATTTAATTATTCAATCAGGCTTAAATGGCTTAACGAATAATCAATAAAATTTAGTACCTACATAACACAGATGTTATTTTTAGGATTAAACACATAAAACATAGTATGTTTTTATTCTATTAATAGCTGTCACTTAATAATGAATACCATAATTTGCTTAAATTGATTTAAAAGGGCAAGAAGATTACTGAAGCCATAAGCTGTAGTGTATCGGCGTGGATTTAATAGCTGAGCATAATTCAATTGTTCCGGCCTGTCGGCCTGTGAAACTGCGTTCCTTTTGCCTCGTGGACCACGCTTGCACGCTGTTTCTATTTATTTCTATGTGTTGCTCTATTTTTGCATAGCCGAATGAACCCACCTATTAATTGTTTTCGAATAGTTGTAATAACCGGCCTTGCATTTTTAATATTTAGAACATTTATTATTAATACAATAAATACATGAAAATGGTTTTTTAAATGCAATGTAAATTAAAAATTATATTAAGCGACAGATTTTTCGTACTGTTTGTGTATTGGTATGCAAAATTCAGATATATTACGTGAGGTTCTTTTTTTATACAATTTGGAACAATAATTAAGCTGACTCGGACTACTTGATGAAAAATGACAACTGTCGTTTACAAACATGAACATCACGTTGTCCTATGGTACGTCCAGCTCCCACGGTAGCACGAGAAACAAAAGCATTTTCGGTCGTTTTTTGAGCCATATTTCTTTGGAACAAACTATTCAATCTCACAGGTAGAATACTCTCTTTATTTACTTTATTTCTTATTCTCTATTTTTTTTTTGCTGTCGTCGTTCGTAATGTTGCGCATGGGCACCACAGAATATCAGCGATGTAGCTATTAATTCGCTGCAGCGCATGCTGAGTGGCGACCACGTTGGCAATAACAAATGTAAAGTTTGTTTTAAATTGATAATTAATGAAATTCTTTTTGTTGTTGGCAATAAATGTTTTCTTTCTTTCTTTCTCTTAAAAGAATGCTTTTAATTTTCATTTTATCTAAAGGTGAAATACTATATCATGCTGATTTATAATATTATAATAAACTTAATATCAATAATAAAATCATAAATAGTGCATAAACTAAAGGACTATCCAACATTCTTTATCTTCACCAGAGGAAGACTTTTTACAAAAGTCGTTTGCTTTGGCACCTCTGTCCTATTCGTATTTCTACCGTGAAGCTGTTGTGTTTGCATGGCTGTGATTCGGTTTGAAGGGTGGGTTATGGCAGTGAATTTACAGGGTACAGATGACACCTGAGTCCTCGGGAATGTCGGGAATAGCAACGCAACTGAGCTATTATGGGCGAAACAGTATACTCTGTTATGTCCATGGTACTGCTCATGTCTATAGGCGACGGTTACCTCTTTAGGTATCAGGTGGGTCGTCAGCTTGTATACCATTTTAAGTTGTATAAAAAAATCTGTATTCTTATTACTAGACTGTTTTCGGTAAACATCTCATAATAACTACTGGATGTATTTTGATGAAATTTGGTATAATAATAAATCAGAAATTGGTTAAACGTTTAAAATAGTTTAATGTGGCAAAATAGGCTTAGGGGGGGGGGGAATATGCCGCAGTAACGACATCGCAAGAATTGCTAGTAAGAAATAAAATAGCAATATCAAATCTCATTCGTGGATCTATACACGTAGGTACAATATCATTATGACAGTCATCAAAACGAAATTGGGAATGAATGAGCGCCATGCACACGGGTTCATATTACCAATATTGGATACGACGTCTGCTATGAGGGAATGAAACAAATAACGCTCATTTCATAATATTACCAAGTAACGGTTCGCGGAACGAAATACGTTTATTGAGATTCGAAGATGAAATTGGCGTGATAAAGGATTGCCAAATTACAACCTCCTATATCATTCGCCGATAAATCTTACACTTACCTAACTTTTTGGATAATTTATGATAAATATTGATTTATATGATAGATTTATAGAGAATAGACTTCCAAAATAATTAGGAACTCAGTCTCTGATCATAAAATTTCGCGCACACGGAACTAATATTTGGGGTTAAGAAATATATAAACTATATTTTATCTTCTCTAATCAATAAGTATAACCTTGTTACGCGGACAATGTCGCGGGTACAGATAGTTTGTCAGTAAAACAATATACACCTGTAAACTGACATATTAGCAAATTTTAACATTTAGGTATATTAATATCTATGATTACTATATTATTATAAATATCCCAGTATATTTAATGCATGTTTTTAAAATGTGCTACAATTTACAGATAAGGTTACATATATACTTTGTACTTGTGTAGTCTTTTTATTATATTCAAAACAAAGTAATATTGTTATTGAATAAATCGAATTGTATTGAAGACGTGTTTCTAATTGTCGAACATAAAATATGTATGTTCTATTGCTTACTTTCAAAATCCAAGTGCTTGAAGTCGCTAGTGAAAATTAGTACCGAATGTTTAATTTAAAAGTCTGTTAGTTTCAATCGAAAAGGTTAGATACTCGTAACACTTTCATAGATTCACTAGAACTTACGATATCGCTGTCATTCTGAGATATAAAGAGGGTCGATTACATTTGCAGCGTCAGCGAACAATCATTCTCGTTAAGTCGCCGCTGGGCGCCAATTACGGACGGTATTGGTTTGATTGCACGAAAAATAAATGTTGCCGAATCGATTTTAAGTAAAAAGACATTGTGTATTATTAAGTTGTAATTTTTTACAATATTTGTATAACTATTTGCATTATGTATGTGCTTGGTGATAGTTGATAATGCATGGAGTTTTAAATATTTATAGTTAATTTTACCAAATGAGACTTTATGGTATGTAAAAGACGTCTGCTTGGGTACTTCTACTCCACTCGAGTTTTTTCCATGAAGCAGTTGTATCTGCATGGCTGTGTTTCAGTTTGAAGAATGGGATATTACATAGTACAGAGTTATAATATCATAGACCTCAGAAATGGCAACACATGAGAGGTTATGGGCGTCATAGGATATTCTATGATGTTGTTGATATCTATAGGCACGTTATATATTTTACTTTCTTATTAATTTAGTATTTTACCTACTTAGTTTTAAAAATATATATATATAGAAAACTTTTTTTACGCAACTTAAAATGGCAATCTAGCTAACCGCCCATCTGATAGAAAGTGGTGATCGTCGCCTATAGATATAAATAGTATTGCAGCGCTAAGGGTATAATAGAGAGTATACTATGACGCCAATGATACTCTTTATATGTTGCATTTTCCAAGAATATAATGTAATGTCTCTGTACCCTGTCATGTCATTGTCATTTCCCGCCTTTTAAACCGAAACACACGGATGCAAATACATCTGTTTCACGGCAGATTCATGAATGGGACAGAGGCAACAGTTTCTCTAATAAATAACTGATTTACAAAGAGCGATAATCAGATTTCTAGCCAGTTCTTTTTATTATTTGATCAGAAGAGAATACTCCCAATAGCCGTGTAAAGATCTTCACGCAGTGGGTACCTACAGATGGACAGCAGAGGACAGTTTAGGAACAGCATGACTTGGTGTCTACTTAAAAACGGCTGCACCGAGGTGGTACTCAATACATAAGGATTAGAACTTTATCTAGATGTGGAATAACATAATTTAGGGTTAATAATAAAATAGATATCAAGTGACTAAAATTAAATGAAAATAAGAATAACAAGTTTCACTATTACTACTAGGTATAACAAGTTTCAGTACTCACTGATTGCCAACTTTGTGGTATAAAAAATATACAAGTAGAACTACACACAAGAAAGCAGCTAGCGTCCTGTAGAAGGCCTATCTTGCCTCCAATAATCTCGATTGACGATATATAGCGAAGGTAAAAATAGTTTGACCCTATTTTCTGCTATTGGGGCTAGGTTTCAATTATATCCGGTCCAGTTGTTCGTAATAATTATTTATTTCTAGATGATAATTATTAAAAAGATCGTTTTAAATACATTGGCCTAATATAATAAATAACACCATTTTAATAGGCAAGAGAAAATTTAAATGTATTGACACCAAATTATACAACATTTAAATTTGATACAATTACTATAATTCTATGTTCTGTTAGTTCAGATTTGTAAATAACATTTCAAAATCTGCTTTCTGAAATGCTAATAATATAATAGATGACACTAAATACAAAAAGCGAGAAGAAAAATAACTCATTAATATTTTTTTTTTAAGAAAATGTTACAAATAAACAGTAGATTGATTATAGGTTTACTACCTATACATATAATAGCCAAATTAGGGAATATTTATATATGGAATATTTGTATAGGGAATCTTTCTGTGTATAAGGAATATGATATCACAAAAACATTTTACAAAATAGAAGATATAAGTTAATAGTTCTTTGAGCTAGTTGATGTGTAGGCGTACAAACAAAAAATAATATTTATTTACATGTGAGCTCTTCATTCATCAAATGGTACACACATTCAACATACTGCGCATCCAGTGATGTACCGCCTTAGGTTGATTGAAGCAAGTACTTACTCGAATATCAAATATAATACAATATTCGAAAATACAGGTTTTTTTTAATGGGTGATAATGGAATGGTAACCCCACCCGCGCTATCGGTATACACCGGTGGGACACCAGTGAAGGATGATAGGTTAGGATGAAGCAGGTCAGTTAGTCCATCGTGACGAATTCAACAAGAATTGTTCACGATGGTTTCCAGGGGGAACCACGTGGAGGTCGACCTAATATACCTAAATATTGCTGGCAATGGGACTGTCAAACTCCATTGCTAACAATCCCTTTCCCCCCGAAAATACAGGTTGTATTCGAATATTTGCGTATGCTTTGTAAATTTTTATATTACTTCATTGTCTCTTTAATTTTTTCCGTTATAGCCAAAAGAAAAAATATTGTGCCCATTAAAATTAGCTATAGAAGTCAATTGAATAATTATTCAAGTCTGATTAAATACTTGAACCCAACATTCGGGTCCAAAAACTCGAGTCAGGATTCGATTCCTTTTTGACGAGTACTAAAATACTGAAATATTAAAAAAGGTCGACTCGTCACATCACTACAGACAGCCCCACACCAGTGGCACGAGGTGTAACGAGTAATGTCCAATTTACAATTCACGCGTGTTCGTAATGTGATTTATCCAACCCCTTTGTGACGGGTACACAACTGAACACTACCATCGGATAAATTACCAGGGACAAAGTATGGAAAATTCATGCGATTCTTTCGTCCGTACACTTCTGGTCATAAATCGTTTGGGCACTTGCGTTTTGTCAACCAGTCGGTGAGGTTTCTTACTATTTCTAAGATACTTTGAAATTTTAATATTACATATACTATCACTGCTACTAAATTTTATTTATGTTTATTTGTAAGTTACTAAATATGTTTTTTTTTTATTATTTTATTAATAATTAGATTAATGTAAAGCAGAGATTAATAATTTTTTATGTATATTTTACGATATATTATTTTATTTACATTTATATTTACGATAATATTATTACCGATTATAATCCGATTTTAATTTTATCAAAACAATATAATGTCAGCTAAATCTCATAATACGAATAAATTATTTTGTTAGAAACACAGAAGTCAAAATTTTTCTTAATACAATAAATCACTTACGTGATAATAGACGCAAATATTTCATATTTGCATCTATTATCACGCAATCATAATGTTTTGTTGTTCATTTCGGTAATTTATGAAATATTATATTTTCAATCGATGTAAACATGAACTAAGCTATAATTTGTAGGTTTATTTTAAGATTGTCGAGGTTTCAAGGGTCATATATGAACCTACTGTTTTTGTGACCTGTTGACCATTTCACCTATACACGTACATACTCCAATTTTATTTATATACTATAAATGATGCAACATTTGTAGACATCTAAACATACAAAAAGTAATGTAATACGAAAAAAGTATACAATAATCGTATATTATAAAAAGAAATAGTATTTAAATACTAGTATGTATTATTTTATTATTATTAATAGACAATTTTGTTTATAAAAATAATAAAATTGAAATATTAACAAATATGTATATCAATGAATAACATATATCAATGAGTTAATCATCATATTCTCATATACTAACTCTAAGAATAGTTAATATTACGACAATAACTGTAATATATATATTTATGTATGTGTACCATAATATTGAAGAAAGTTAGCTAAAAGAAAACATTTAAGAATTTTTACAGTCTTTATGATATTATTAAATATTTTCTTTATTTTATAGCATACCATCAAACAAGCATTGGCATTACCAAACGGCTCATGGAAGTTTATCTCGAAAATTACATGTAAAATAGACTTTTGACCCAACTTCCTCGCAAAAGTAACGTTAGGAATTCGATTTAGTCCCTCCGTGCCCACCGTCCTTCCTGAATGTAAATCGAGGGTAAATTCTTGTCCCACTAAATTTTCCCCTAACGTTTTAAATTGTAAAAATTGGAACTGTCTCATCGTTCAACGAATTCCGATTCGAAAATAGAATAACTGAACAGAGGGCGGTTATCCTACTGTTTTAGTTACTTGAAAAGTATTAAAAAAAACTCAATTTTGCTCCTAGTTGCATCTTGTGCGATTATTTTTACAATTTCATGGAAACATATTGATTGCAAGAAGATAAAAATACTGATCGAGTTCTTGGTAACAAATTTTAAGTAAATAAACTTTCTCATTTAACATTATATAGTAAGTAAACAGTATCTGTTTTCTCACTATGTTGTATGTGGTTATATGCTATATAGTTAGACACAAAAATATAAAGCTCGCTCATGACTACAACAACTATTGGGTTAGTTAAATAGATTTCAGGTAGTTTTTATATACATACATTACTAACTGTATCACACGGCTCTGCCCACGTGAATCAGTATATAAAGCATCCTATGTGAAGTTACAAGTACAATTGAATTACAAAATCCAATATATTCATGTAATTATTCTTACAAAACACTGAATTTTCTCGTTCCATAAATACCAACCAACACAATTTGTTTAATTAAAATGGTATTATTTATGTTCGTATCCAAAAATAAAGTACTCCTTTTATACGTAAAGACCGATACGTTGTAGATTATGTAACATAACCCATGCAAATTAATAAGGGTAATATTAATTATACCCTGAACCCTTGATGATTGCCTTCCTATGTAATTTGTATGTAATGACACAGAACCGCTCTGTAATAATCCAAATTGCAACCTTCATCACATCAATGAGATGTTCAGATTTTATGCGATAATTAATATAACCTATTACGTTATTTCATTTAATATTCGATGTTAATTTTGTTTAAATATTAGAGACCAACATAGAAGTAAACACTTTCTGTTAAAAACGACTCACGAAGCTTTAGCAAAGTTATAATTTAAAAATATACTTATATTTATTTTATTCTTAAATACACAATTGGGATTTGACACGATGAAAATTTTTTACAGGTAAATAGTACCTATGTACATATCTGCTTCTTTATTGCCGACGTTTCTATAATATGTATTAAAAAAATGTGTAAACAACTCGAAAGTTTAAAATTAACAATTATACGTTTAATTAAAAAAATTGACTACAGTCTTTACTAAATACTACTTCATAAAGTATATGGTCAACACGGATGTAGGTAAAATCCTTTTATTTGGTTAAAAAAATAATCTTCAAATTCCCACAACAAATAGTTAAATTTGGAACCTCCTCTTTTCTGAAGTCGGTAAATAAATAAATCAACAATTTTATTGGTGCCTGGCAGTAATAAATAAAAAAGGGATACAACGTATAATACATTTTTTATAGTTTTCATCTGGTACGTGGCCGCGGTCGCGTAATAGCGTTCTTTGTCGCGGAATTAGCAATCAGCGAGCGGCGTGCACAGACCGTCTGAAAAAAAAAACAGCCCCTGGGCTTTTTTAAAAATTTTTTTCTTAATTACTACGCGGACAAGCTTTACAGCAGCCCTTACCACACAAATTACTATTATTTATTTAACGAGTCGACTAAATGAAAACATAAAATATGGCGTACCATCCTCAAAGAAACAACCAACAAGAGTCAAATTAGAAGCTATTAAAGAATGAAACTCACTTAGAAAAATTTAAACAAGCTCTCCCGAATCCTTTTAACCGCCACATCTCGTTATAAAAGACGTAAAACTTAACATTCCCTTCAACAAAAAATGAAGACGGCCGAACTTTTCCACTTTGCCGACGTCAAAATGAACTTCGTTTAAGGACGAATTGTATTTGGAACTTGTTAATTCCAGTCTCCGACGTTGCTTAAGTAAGTCTTTCATTAGTCCGTCACGCGCGTTGAATTATAAATTACTGAATTTTAAAGATCGGAAAAATATTAAGACTATATCCCTCAATTCCGTTCTCAATTGTAACCCTTCCGGCACTTCTTTCTGAATACTAATGATGTGGCCCCGCTATCAATATTTTTATTTACCATAACATAACTACCCATAACATAAACGTCCCTCTACTAGACATGGGTCCCTATTGGAGGAGGATAATAGCCTATTATTACCGCGCTAGTCAGTCGGCTTGATATTGGTATTTTAAATTTTCCTTCTTTTGTTTTTTCTTGTTTTCTCTTTAGATGCCTTTTACAACATTCTGGAGACAATTTAATGGCATTTTATTCTTTACTACGTGGATAAATAATAAAAAAAAAATCAAATGCTTGATGAGTAAAAACTTTACTTTTTAATATACCTGTATACAATCCCATAATAAATAGTTATCACAATAGTTTCTGTAAAAAGGGGAGTCCGTGAAGGTTCAGTGAATGCTCACTTTAGGGTTGCGGTTCCGAAAAGAACCTAACCTCTGTCTGTCTGTCACTAATGTCACGACGTAGGGGTAGTGTCGGGACAATGAAAAACACTTCCATCCTACAGCGCGTGAATGCAAAATAGGGTAAGTCGTTGCGAACATGCATACTATACGCACACATTTTTATTGCCATGTAAAGATTTTATAGAGGGCCACGCTTATTTATATTTTATCGAGGGCTACACTTGTTTATTAAATAAAAAAAGTTGCGCACAAAGCGCTTTGCGACGACGAACAAAGACATTACGAACTAAAAAAAAAATATTATTGGCTCGAACACGGTGGCAAAGGGATATAAAAATACTCAGACCTATATCCATAGTCACATAAATATCGTAAAACCTGAACTTTTTAAGGCTATACCAAAAAGTAACAACCTTTGTGATAGTCTCCGCAGTATTGGTTCCATTATCGTTAAATCATAAATGTAATTGCTGTATTTATTTTGTCTTTTATAATGTCATTTTTTGATATCTACTATATTATAACTATTAGATATATTATTTTAATAAAGTTTTGTATGTCATCGCCTAAGTACGTAGTTGCTTCCGCAATTGATTTTAAGAAACAAGGTTTCCAATTTGACTGTATTGCTGTGTATATGGATATCTTACCTTATTATGGACCGATTTTGATGATTCTTTTAAAATCACGTTGGTCTCATACTAATTATATAGATTTAGATGAAATTTATGACATAGCTAGATCTGAAAGATTAATGTATAAGATATTTTATCCCAATTTACGCGTATATATATATTACAGTGTAGATATTTATCTGTTGATGTTTATTTCGTAATATAAATAATTACATTCAATATTTTAAACCCAGATAATGTAGTTAAAGATATTTCAATATTTTCATGAAATTGATTAATGTTGATATTTAAATCTGCGATTTAAAAATAAAACTGATTTTGTTTACTTATAAAATTTTATAACAATAAATGTGTTCTCTATTAATATTATTAAATCTGGGACTAGTATTGAGAGAGGGTTTTAACGTTCCTATAGTAGGTTGCCTCATCTGCAATTACTCCGATTGATCCATGGCTTTCAGACGAATTAATTACGGCCTCCTAAGACGGAGGACACGATAGAAATAAATGGATGTCGATGAAAAACCAGAGCTTTATTGAGATTGGATTTTAAGCAAATATATATTAATGGTAGTGTGTTAATTAATTATTTCTTTTTATAGGTACTTTCTGTGTGATGCAACGAATTCAAATTCAAATTCAAATTCAAAAATCATTTATTCATGTAGGACATTTTAGCCGCTTATGAACGTCAAATTTTTACATTATAATTTTATATTTACCCTACCGTCCAGTTCGGTATATAGATCCAATTGAGAAGAACTGGCAAGAAACTCAATTGAATTACTTTTTTTTTTTAAAGCCAGTTTATTTACAATGTATATTTATATAGGTGTCTATGTCTAACATTAAATGAAAATTCAGTGCATGAACAACTATTGCCATGCACACTCGTCATTCAAGTAATCGTTTAGTGAGTAATAGGCTTTGCTCAGTAAATATGATTTAACAGATGTTTTGAATTTATTTAAGGGTAATTCCAACATATCCTTTGGTATCTTATTGTAAATTTTTATACCTATTCCCATAAAAGACCTATTAACTTTTTCTAAACGATACTTGGGGACAGCAAGTTTGTCTTTAAATCTAGTATTAATATTATGAATATTGCTGTTTTTTGGAAATAAGTCAAGATTTTTATGAACATATAGAATATTTGAATATATAAATTGAGAAGCAACGGTGAGAATATTTGCCTCTTTGAATTTCTCTCTTAATGAGTCACGACTCTTCATACAGTAGATCGCTCGAACGGCACGTTTTTGTAATATGAATATATTCTTAATATCTGCCGCTTTTCCCCATAGTAATATTCCATAAGAGAGTAAACTATGAAAATAACTAAAATAGACTAATCTAGCAGTATCAGTATCAGTGTACTGTCTAACTTTACGCACGGCAAAAGCTGCTGAACTTAGTTTCGCTGCAAGGCTTTGAATTTGTGCACCCCATTGTGTTTTATTATCTAGTGTGATTCCTAGAAAGACAGTAGATTCTATAAATTCGAGAGATTCGTCATTTAATTTAATATTGCAATTAGTATTAAAACTTTTAGATAGAGAGAAATTAACACATTTTGTTTTTTTAGCGTTTAACATAAGATTGTTAGTTGTAAACCAGTGCAGGAGACGCCGCAAAGCACTATTTACATCGTCATAATTATTAGTCATTCTATTAACTTTAAAAATCAATGAAGTATCGTCTGCAAACAATACTATGCCGCATCTATCCTGCATGGCATATGGGAGATCATTAATGTAAACTAGGAATAAAAATGGACCGAGAATAGATCCTTGAGGTACACCCATTTGCACAATTATCTTGCATTTTAAAGCAAATTGTTCTAAAGTTTTGAATTCACATTAAAATAGTGCTATGTCAACTTACATTGTCCCTTATCATGCCATGCTATGTCACTTGCATCAAGTTGACTTCGAATGGATTTTTTGACTAAATTACAATTTGATAAATTCGCTAAATTACTGAGTTGATACCATGGTCAAACAAAATCATGACTGGATATTGTACGTTTTCGAAATGAATAACTATTGAATAATTTTTTTTTAATATGCAAAAACAGAATGGTAGCTCCCCACCTGTACTATCGGTATACACTGGCGGGTTACCAGTGAGAGATGATAGATGAGAATGAAAGCAGATCAGTTAGCTCATCGAATTTAAATAATTCAGTCAATTAGAAAATCTATATTTTTAAACGACTTCAAAAAGTAGGAGAATATCAAATCGATTGTACTTTTTTTACGTTTGTTACCTTACAACTTAATCAGTTCTAAGCCAATTTGAAAAATTCATCTTTTATCTAAAATAACGTACTTACAAATTAATCCCACAGACATTTTGTCATAATCGCTTCAATAGTTTAATTTTTTAACCAAAATAACTAGTTTTGACATAACTGAAGTCGGTTTTTTTGTGGAACACAATCTTTAAATATGAATGTAGAGTATTTTTATTGTGGTTTAATTTAAATAGAAGTCTTTATAGATGTATACATTAACCAGTGAAAAAGTACCTTATATTAAATTAGGTAACATAAGACAATATAAGTAGGATTGTTATATACAGTAATGGCAACGCATGGGAAGTATTATGGGCGAAACAGTATATACTCTGTTATGTCCATGATACTGCTCATGTCTATAGGCGATGGTTACCACTTTCCATCAGGTGGACTGTCAGCTTGTTTGCCATTCTAAGTTACATAAAAAAACAGTATAACGTAACGTAATGTTCTTAAAATAAAAAAAATAAAAAAACTGTGAATTTCCCTAGTGTTTCCTTTGCATTATTCAGATAAAATGGAATAGTTATTATGTTGAAGTGACAGTAACAGGTGGGTTATAAGACAATTAAAGCTCCGTTCGATAGTATGTGTAGAGTAGTAGATAGTAGAGTTTTCGGAGACGTCCTTGAGTTTTGACAGCGTATTTCCGTTAAAAATTATGCGACTTTTCATTACATATTGTTAAAAGTACAAATCATTTTAATGAAATTAAGCATCAAACTAAATAATTACTGTGTGATAACAAATTTTATTCACTTTTTTAAGATAACTATTTCTCAATTAATTTTATATAATCACTCCTGGTCTTCACTAATTACACAAGGTATGCAATACTCAACCTAGTTCTCGGATAGTTTGAAATTGAAGTGATCGGAGAAAATTTAAATTAAACTAGCATCCCGCTCTAATTTTACACAGACGCAAATTATTACAAAAGTAACATAAAAGATTAATAAGGTTGTATTATATGTAAGAAATATAATATAATATATTTTAGAAAAAAATATCTCAATTAAAGTAATACCCGAAACAAAATCCATTACATTGAAGATGTAAGCAGAAAAACAGACAGATGCGAACAATAACTTTATACTAATTAGAGATACTTATGTATATACAATGTTACTAAATAACATAATAATATATAAAAATGACTTAGATAGCGTCGAACGCTCACTTAAGTTTTATTTTACGTATTTAATACAAAAATTTTATATTGGATTAAAAAAAATTTATAGAGAAATTAGTTTATGAATTTATGATGCTATTTATGCACTTTTATCATAGATATCAGCTCTTTCTTTATACTCTAAAGCATACATAATGATTTTGATTGTAAATATTTAACACGTGTAATCCACTATAAAACGTAACAATATCAGTGAATCACTAAAAACTTGATAAATATTTATAAAATTCGAAATTGAGTTTTTTTACTCGTAATGACATACACGGCTTCATAAGCGTGGATTTTAAAAGTAGGAAAACTAACAAAATTGACTTTTTTTAGATGCCGTATTAAGATACAACAAAATACACCAGGTTTTAAGTTAGACCTTCAAGATCACAATTATGAAAGCTGTGCACATTTTGGTGCAATAATTTTTAAAAAACAAACATACAGATAGACAAACAAAATTCTAAAAATTATTCTTCTCTATTGCTCTTATTACCCTTTATATTTTTTTTTCTTAAATATCTCTTGCATATGGGAGACAGATGTGATGAGGATGTAACTAGACGGTGTATATCAACAACGAAATATATTATTAACGAATAATAATATTATATGTATATAGATATCAAATAGGTAGATCTGTATGATATATATACAAAGCTAATACATACTTATTATATTTTTTACTGTATGCACACTGCCCGCTGGTAATTAATGCTCCATTCCACTCAGGATTTGCTAAAAGAGAACTCTTACAGAGTTTAATTCTAGCAAATCCTGAGAGATTTTTCAAGAGAGAGATTTTTGTGTACAATAAAGTATAAATAAATAAAGATGAACAACAACAAACCTTAGCAATAATACTTCCAATACAATAGAGTGAATTTCAACACGTAATAAGCATCGTATAGAGCGAAGTGTGCACTAGCGAGAGAGGGGTGACAGCGGCGAGTGTTTGCTTTGCACCCATCGACGTCCGATGGGATAATGGCACGGTTCGCTGTCACCGAGAACTGAGATTTCGTTTCGATTTGGCTTAATGAATTCAGTATATACGTGATCGGTATATCTATTTGAATTTCGTGAGGTTTGGAGTACTTGTAGAAAATGCAGGTATGTGTAGATTATATGTTTAAGTGTTTTCAACTATCTTCAAGATAAAAAAAACAGATTCACGTGACTATGTTCTTTAGGTTAGTTACAGTCATTTGTGCACTAGCAAATACCTTATCCTGTCACAAATAGCATAATAATAATAATATAATAGAATAATGTATAGCCACGTCTCATTAGCCCATTCATACTTCACTATAAAAATAAAAATAAAGTTAATAGCACCTTTTTCTTAGTTCTATGACCCCAAATAATTCATCTGTAGATATTATCATACAAATAAAAGGTCAAATATGTTATTATTATTTAACAATAATAACTCATTATGGATATCTACAAATGGTATGATAAATAAAAAAATTGTTATTTATAAAATTAAATATTGTTTAGCCACATTACAAAAATACCTTAAAATGTAGATTTATATATTCACATTATCGTACATATTATATCTCTATATTTATGGTATTTAAAATAACGAACAGAGTTTTGTGTCTCCAGTCACATTATTTATTATTATTCTTCTTCCAAAGGTTGCCAGGAAGAGATCTCTTAGCGATAAGGCCGCCCATTATTTTCTCAGTGTAATATTTTCCTGTAATTGTTTGTATTTATAATAAGTTTACTATTGTATACTTATGAGGGAAACAATAAAAACTATTTATCTATCTATCTATCTACAAAACTACCAAACCATAGTCCAAACTATAAATCTAAAACTGTAGTCCAGAATATAAATGAGAATATTGTAAAACACCTATTTTCCCTTACCCATTTTTACAGTGGTAAGATCTACAAATTGAAAGTTATTCTTAAAAGGTAAAAATCAATAAAGAGCACACAAGAGTTTTCGATATCGAGCACAATAAAACACGCGGGAATATATACCAATTTTCACCTCAAAGGCATCTATCTATGAGGACGGAGCCGACAATCGAAAAGCTAACGCAAGGTGAATATTATTTTGGGATTTCCTTGAACACTAGACGGGTTTAAAGTCACGTACTAGCCAGCCAATCATTTCAATTTTGCGCAAAGAGTTCTAAGACTTGTTTGTGATATTATCTACTCTTTATAATATTAAGTGATAGTTACATGATAGGAATCCCTCATATCTCAGCTTTATATTATATATAAGATATCTAAACACAAATAGTGCCTAAAATGATAACCTTTTACAGACAATAGACGGCTGGTGAATATATAAAGTTAAAAAGAAATAGACATTTTTTTTGTGATCAAGATATATAAAAAATTTTTATGCAACTTAGAAGGGCAAACAAGCTGACGGCCTACCTGATGGAAAGTGTTAACCGTCGTCTATAGACATGAGCAGTACCATGGACGTAATAGAGTGTGCTGTTTCGTTCATGATACCCCCCATTCGCCCCATTCGTGCATGTATACCATTCCTGAGGTCTACTGATATTCGTAGCTAATAGTTTATTTAAAAATACTACTGTCTATAAATAAAAAAAACTTATCGACAATGATATTTTGAGAAGTTTTATCTAGTTATGGATAAAACTTTTTTATGTTTTGTCTAGAAACAGATAAATCTTATTAACTGTCCAGAACATGTCGCTATCCTATCAGATGTATCGTTTTAAGGCAAGAGTTCTCTTACAATTCCGCGAGTTGCGTGTCTTAAGGGAATGCAATGGGTTAGGTATATTAAATCCCACATCTCGTGTTCTAAACACCCGAGCGGTCTTTAAAATGTTCCACGTCTGTTCATTGATATTGGAATTGTTTAGATAACTTGTGAGAATAGTTTTCATACAAAGCGCTTCACAAAATAACTACAAGTGCAATATGAACGAGAATTATTATTACCAATATTAAAATTGCATGAATGCATTTGTATTTATATTTATTAGTTATATCAGCTTTTACTGTCCACTGCTGAACCTAACCTAAGCCTTCTCCTTAAGAGGTTTTGCCAGTAATTACTGACACACTTAGCAGACGGATGGGCAACCGTAGTTAGGTTTTTGAGATGTATTAAGAGGGACGCTGCTGTCCATCCCTCTTTCTTCTTTCCTTAGTCGCCTCCTACGATACCCATGAGAAAGGAAGGGGTGGCCTATTCTACGCTGGGACCACACGGCCAAAAGGCCAAACGAAAGAATATATTTCAGTCGTTAACTGTCCACCGCTGGACATAAACCTTCCCCATAAGGGGAGTTTTTCCAGTAGTTACCAAACTTGGCATGCGGGTTGGCAATCGCAGTTAGGATCCTAGAGATGTTTAAAGAGAAACGCTGCTGCCTATTCCTCGCCCTCCCTTAGTCACCTCTTACGACACCCACGGGAAATGTAGGGGCGGCCCGTTCCCACCGGGGCACACACAGTGAGTATATTATACATAAATATATTTTAAAAATACATAATCACAAAATTTTTCGTCTAGACATAAATGATGTACTAAATAATCAGTAGGTACGGTTCAAATAGATTTGACAGTTATCTAATAAATTATTTCCTTTGTTTAGTAATAGTTTCAGTATCCAATATATAATAGTATATTCTGTAATGTTATAGTGCTGTTCATATATATAGACGACAGTTACCAGTTTCCATCAACTATTTTTGTTTGGCATTAGAAGAAGTTATAATATGTGTTGCTTTATAAATGAAATTCTCACATTCATATGACAATTTTTTTTTATTATTAGTATTTGTAAACAATAATTTCTGAATGTAGAAGACTCTTATTATTATTAAATATATTTTGAATAAAAGTGTTGGAATAAAAAACTGTAAGTGAGACAGCTGTGGGTAACGGATTGGTTCTCAAACTACTGGAGGCGGGCCGACAAGTTTGCTATTTGAACTAACATCGAGCCCTGGCGTCGGCTGCATTACAAAATGTCCAACGAGTTGTAAACTTTGACTGAAACTGAAACTTACATAAAAGTAAATAGTTGAAGCAGTAAGTAATCGATCGTTCAACATTGAATTTTTCTATAGTTCAGAAAGGAGTTTCGAAATTTTATGGAATAAAACTTCCTTTACAAAATTCTCACATCCTTTGTGATACAAAAGTTTTCTCTCTCTTCGAACGTGGTATCACAAAGACAAAGGCAGTAACAACAGCATTTAAGAATTGCAGCAGAAACACGGATTTAACTCTTAAGACGTAAAATCTTTTATACCTTCAACTCTTCGAGGTTCAGAGAATTAACACTCGTTCAGACGGATAAACCGTGAACGGATCGTTTAAATGCCGCTCAGGACAGTAAATTATTACTCTCAGCGCTGCTGTTTTGTCCGCAATTTGTTACAAGTTCATCCTACGAAAATCTTCGCCCAGATCTTTTAGGTACATATCTAAATCAAAAGATTATAATGAGTATTGGCCTTGAGAGGAATAAACAAGAATAACATATTGTACTCGATTTCCACTTTTGTGGTAGAAGCTATTAAAAGAATATATGTAACGATAATTCGTTATGATCCTGAATTGTCGGATCTCAATAGAAGCAGAAATTGAAGACTATTTGTTATCGTGGTATTGCCCCTATTTCTGCGATTAGGGTCGATGAAATATGTATTGTATTCTTGCCTATCAACTCATCATTTTTTATTCACTCCTTTTTATATAAAATACTTGTAATGATATACCTACATATAATTCAATTTCTTATAGTAATTTTTTTCTCATTTATAATATTTAATAAGCTTTTATTCGTGACTTCATCTTGACCAAGATATGTTTACTGACTGGGATAAAACGTAGCCTGTATATTTCTCCACCCCGTATAGTACATATGTACACCCATAACAAACTTCATAGTGATTTGTTAAGCCATTAAGGCGCTATAAGGTAACTAATTCACTTTCCTATTTATAATATTAGGATGTTACAGTTATTTTTCAATAACTGATAAAATAAAACTGTATTCGTATTAAACTAGTATTTTGGAACTCAGGTAGTAAGTAATAGAACGAATACAACTATTAAATAAGAAAAGTGTCAAAAAGGACCAATCTGCTGACTGTGTTAACACGGCTTATGTACTTACTGAAAGTTCGCTTGTTTTTAGGGACAGGAAAAGACATTAAAAGTAAAAAGTATGCAAATAAGGGTATTGTAGTAACTCGGCAAATAGTAATATTTATTTGTTGAAAGTACAACTAAGTATAGCATTTACTGAGGAAAACACCAACTTTTGCCCTATAGTTGCCTCATTATTTTTATTTCTAACTAATAACGATAACCTTTAGCATTTTTCGTAAAAAAATATACATAATCCTTGCCTAATTACGAATAATGAGTTCGCTTTGAAGCTTGTATTTTTCTCGTTTCGTCAGCATCTACGTCAACAAAGGATTTCAAATACTTAATTACAAATTTGTAGACTTGGCACTGTTGAAGGGACGAACCAGTACTTTTATTATAAATTATGCAAATCTTAATTAACTGAAAGAAATTAATAAAATGGCAAAATGCAGAGAAAAGACAATAAACAATAAAATCACATTTTTAATGTGGATCTTAGGACTGCGTAAGAAATTTTAATGGTATATAAAATAAAACCTTATTGCACCTAAAGATTATTAAATAACAACTTTATTTTTTGTCGAATTTGTGTTTTAGATTTCATAGACATAAGATTTTATTTATCAGTAGAGGTAACGAATGACGTGCATAATGGGCATCAAAATTTATTTTGCAATATCCATCATGATGTTATGTCTACAAGCGACACGACGATTACTACTTTCCATTCATTTTCCAGTTGGACTATCGGCTTTTTTACCGCCAATGTTGCATTAAAAAATGCAGTACTTCCATTTTACATAGTAGATACTGAACTACAGTATATATATGTACATCGAATAGTAAGTACATCTAGACACATTAGTAAGATTGAAAGCACTCTGGCAAGTTCAGAATTGCAAAATAGTGACTGCATCCTCATCCGAATGCTGTTTGATTCAGAAGAAAATCATTTTTATTTTCTTTTACAGTATAAATTGAGTTTGGGGTGGCGGTGCGGTGAAACCGTAAATCTAGCATAACATACTCACAGGTAAACATAGTTCCGGTCTCTTATTTACAAGATGGACTCGTGTATTTAATTCGTATTTACTTACCTAATTGAAGGAAATAAAAAAAGAGTGATTTATTGGTAGTGTGATGTCAGATAGTTATTGTAATACCGATGAGTTCAGTTTACATCATTATATTTTATCGAAGATGATGCAATAAATTCTAGATATATCTTTTCTTATACATATGCTGACCACAGAGGCTAATATATTTTTGTCTATGTGCTCTTTTTTAGATATTACGTAAAAACTACATAGCTAATGTTGGTACAGTGGCTGAATATTTGAATCGTAAATTAAGTAAATCGTCATATTTAATCACATCGTAATAATTAAATCACAGTAAGTGACATTTAAAATCCGAATATAATTAGAGTGAAATTTTACTACAAGACTAATAATAAGAGTTTTCTTGAAAAAATATTTCTTTTTTAATTATTAAATGGTGAAATACAATGTGTAGTATTTAAAAAAGTACGAGTACTTCGTCTTGGGATTATACGTGAATGTATGAAAATATTGTATTTATTTTGTGCCTATTTACACAAATGTCATATTTCGTGGAAAGCCAAACTCGATGTGCTTTCGTTTGTTTCCCTCGGGGAGGATAATCAAACTGGAAGAGAAGAGCATCGTCAGCGAAAACTAATTTGATCTAAAGTTGGCGGTTCCACGGCCAAGCTATTTGCCTTACTAGTTACCATCCTTAATACAATGTACATAATATCCCGCCATTGTCTGAAACTTCGATAATAAGGCTGGATATGTCTTAGAATAACTTCGGCCGAGGTGTGCTTATGAAAGATGTATTTGGTAAGTACGGTGTGAGTCAACCGCCCGTGGCGAGAAGTTACGAACTTCGATTGTGGTAGGTACTCATGCACGGAAGCTCGGGTTCGGCATTCCTTGAAATATTACGCGATATCATATGCGTGACGAGACCGCATCCTAATTATATTACACACGCTGTTCTCTCGTAGTTTCACCGGCGTGAATTATATTATTAATCTATATAAATAAAAATATAGGTTAAAGTATACGTGTCCCAATAATGAAGTACCACGTTTGTGATTCACTGTTCATTCTGAAGGTTGACTGGTAGAGAATGCTATTAGCAGTAAGTTCGCCTTTTGTACTATATTTTCATTTAGTCAATAAAGTTATTCCTAAACCATTTATCAGACTGTTATCAGAATATTTCTTTGGTAAAGTAATTTAAAATATTAAACTTTATAAATTTATTAATAATAACTAAAAATTTCTAGGAAATAACTAATTACTTACCAATATTAATAATGATAAAACACACACTAATAAATGTATATAAATATACTTAGTCTGTTAATTTGTCTGTAAATAATAGAGCCACTGGCGCACTTATTTATAGATATTACAGAAGAATAAAGCCTTACCTTCTTTGGTTTTCCATTCTTCCTAAGCAGTTTAGCGCAGCAGAGCCCCCTAGTATCAGGCAACGGCGCTGGGGGCCGGCGTGACCAACACAGCCGTTTTGGACTCGCCGCCGCCGCCGCCTCACTCCGAGATTCTTCCTTATCTTCACACATTACCGACGCCCCAACCCTCCTACCCTACGCTACTCACGAAAAATCACAACCTATAAGATATCGGTGCTTTATGAGAACCTCTGGCATTGTTTTCGCCTATAAAACTACGTACGATAAAGCTATCTTTGCAATATATTAAAGGATATGGCGTCGATTTGGTAAAACATATGTTTTACTACACTAACTAAAATACGCGGAGCATTTCAAGTTAAAACTTTTTGTTAAGTTCGATATTTTGTACTATTTAGTTATATTACAAAAAAAAAATATAAATTTCATGCTATTTCTATAATAAGCACGCGCAACGTCCGATTCAGCATCTGAAACAACAAAAATGTATTTGTTTAAAATATATTTTGAAAAATTTTAGGTTTATCTTAGAACTAATGATAACAAACAACCACTTGATTTTTATTTTGTGTGTGAGTATAACAAAAGAAAGGACAGTAAATATATATAATTTATTAGTTCCTACTATACATTTGGAATATTGTTTGTTATTTGGCGAGGGATGGGCAGCAGCGTCCCACTTAAAACATCTCCAAAACCTGACTGCGGTTGTCAATGCACCTGCCAAGCGAGACAACTACTGACAAAACCCTCAAGAGTGAGGCTTATGTTCAATAGTGGACAGTTAAACGCTGATATGATGATGAAAAGAAAATATTTTTCTTATATCAGCTTATAGTAAGTAGATATTTTGTTTCATTTTAGACGAATAAATTTGATTTCAGATTTTAAACTTTTTACCGATTATTTATAATATTACTATTTCATGATCTATTTACATAAAGATTAAATAAAATAAATTAATAATATAAAGTACTTATCGTAAATACTAGGTAGCTAAACTTTCAAAAGAGATTGGCAGCTAAAATGAGCGTTGCTTTGTGAACAATGATTAACTTGGGAACTTTGCGATCGCATCCAACTGAGTAATGATGCTCTACTCAAAATGAACTTAGTCTAATTTCCATATAATTTGTGTTCGCAAGGATTTGACGAATCGCAAAGTAAAAATGTTACTTGTAGAACGCACCCTGATGAATATTAAACAATACAACGGCTAATGAATGCGTGAACTTCGTCGACATAATTAAGGCGAACTCATTGAATTTTTACCGAACTCCTTGACTGGAGTCAGTAGTTAAATATTCTTGACGAGTGTTTCAAAGCGGGGACACCAAAATCGTCAATCGACAGCTCAAACACGTACATTTTTCTTCACAAAATAGCATTAAAATGTACTGCGGTAGTATTAAAATTCACCAATGAAAGACGAAATGTATCGTAATAACATTAGATTGAAAATATTTAAATTTAGGCAAGCAAAAATTTTGCTATACATAAAACAAACTGGAAACCTATAACCGTCCCAATATTAATAAGGAACCAACATGTGTCTTAAAGCCTATTGATTGCAGAAAAATACATCAATATCGGTTTCAAATTAACGATATACTTATAATAAAATTTCCACTTTTTTATAACATATACACGAAAAAATATATGAATCTTAAAAAGAAGTCGTTGGGTTCATTTTTAGAGTTTCATGCCTCGAAAGGAAGAAACGGAAACGAACTGGAATATTTAAGTGTCTGATCGTCTATGTCTGCGACAGTCGATTTTTCCTAACATACCTAGTAGTAGAAACTTGAAAATTGGCATTATTCGTGCTTTTTTTAAACTGAAACAGAAATACACGTGACATGCATATAGTTTAAGTTATAGAAGTACCACAGTAATATAAATTTCAAGAAAAGAGTAAGTCCTTCTTGAAAGGCTGTCAATATTGTTGTGTGCACATGAGCGGCGGTAATCACTTAGCAACAATTAAGTCGCACGTTTGTTTGCTTCGTATTACAAAAAAAAAAATGTTCCTATACTAAGCGTCTGGCTAACGTATTAGTTGTAATTAGTCTATATCATCTTGTAACATCAAATGCCTCATTAACAAAAGTGGACCGAGCGGTTGAACCTTCGTTCCCCTAGTTTTCCAGTTTATGTTTCATGTAAACGTGAGTTCTACGAAATAGCGTAGAGTACTCCTACATTTTGTCAATATTTTCATTGCTTTAATTAAAGCATTTTTGTAAAATTTTGTATGTTGATCTTGACTTTTTAAGCGACTTCAAAAAGGATATTATTTATTCATATTTTTGTAAGTATAGATACAATGTGATATATATTTGACAATTTTTGACTAAATATGTATTGTAGTAAAAAAAATCATGATCATATCATGATTTTGCTTTTTTAATTTTTACTATCGATAGGGTTTAGTCTCTTATATACATATTCTAATAGTCCCATATCGCGGCTCTGATTTTATACTCTCTATTATTTCAGTCTAAAGCAACCTTTATTAATCTTGAAATTTCTACAAAAAATTACCAATGTTTTAGCGAAACTCTGTTGAAAAGCTTAAAATGCAAAAATGAGGCAGGTAACTAGATATCAGCACTTCGTTTGTATAAAATAGGCGTAGTTCGCATAGCAATTTTGGATTCATTCCAACAGCTAATATCCCATTCTGTTTGTCTTTCGAAGCAATAAAATGACTTTTATGCAAATAATACGAATTCTATACATTTTTGATGAGCTGCTCCCCGACGCATCGCCACGTTTAATTAATACATTTTTCGTCAAAACTTTTATAATTTTACACAGATGATGGATTTTTATTTCAAGAAGTTAAATGTTTGTAATAATATTATATGTATATACTGCATAAATTCAATATGATCCAGACATGTACTAACGTACAGAGTAATTAATATTTGATACTAGCGACCAGCCCCGGCTTTATATAGGTAAATAGGTAGGACTTTTTTTTTCTTTTTTTATATTAGTTACTCGTTACATTCTATGGGTGAAGGGATTTTTAAAACCGGTTAAACATTTTTTGAGTTATCCATTGAAGAAAAAATCCAACAAAAATTTCAAAATGATTTCTCTTTATAATAGATATACTCGTATGTTTAAATAGTTAAAAATAATGAAATAACAATAAAATTGTTCAGCATTTTTCATTATAGTTTTACTAGAAGTTGGTGGTATGTTATTTCGTTGAAGACAGAAAGGAGTTGTTTTTATGTATATTTTTTACAACGTAGTTATTACGTTTATTTAATTTTTAAGCGGATTATTATAATAATGTATGCATGTAGATAACTAAATTACTAAGACTTCAATGTGATATTAATTAACTATAATAAAAAAGCAAACAAACTATAATGTAATATAAAATGTAATGCTAATCTATTCTATTGGTTGTTTGGTTCAAAAGTTGGGTGGAAGACGTGAATCCCTACCGTTTTACGATATTTCAAAAAACCCTCTAAGTCCTAAACGAACTTGCGCACTGAAGGTTCCGTTCAAATTATAATTTAAAAATTTTTTAGAAAAGTTATTTTACTTTTGTAATATGTATCCAATTTACGGTTTTTCAGATTGTTTCCTTGTATTGTATGACATTGCTTCTTGTCAAACTTAATGATTCTAGGCTAACGGGAACTATTTTGTAGAATTTGAACTCTTGCAAATGTCAGAATATACTCTATAAACGACCGTACATTTTTGATGCGTTGATTTAGTAGTTTGATTTTTCACAACTTTTAAAAGTCTGCACTTAAATATTTGATATTATTTTTAATTTCACACCTTTAGATGTGAGAAAAAAAGGTCTTGACAGACGAAGGACAATAGATGATCGTATAGCAGTTCTCTTTTTCCTGTTAAGAAATAAAACTCTAAAAAGTGAAAAAGAATTTCTTTGTTTGTGTTTTTGTTACCTCTTGACGCCTTAAGGGCTTAAGTAGATAGACAGATTAATTTTAATAATGTCTAATTTGGATTCCATCGCTTTTTTATTCTCACCTATGATAATTTTTACGAAAAGATCACTTAATGTACATACAGACTTTTCAACCCTATTATCAATTTTATAATACCTACATTATATCTGTATATCCAATATAGATTCTTATATCTAAAAATAAACATTTTCGATCGAGAAAAAATACCTGTAGGTACATTAATTTCTATATATTTTTTTTCAATCTGAGTACGTAATTGCTGTATAATATTCAACAACCTGCCAGTTACGTAAGGTTTCCTTTTTATGTCTTTCCATCACGCAGTTGGTTGAACTTACTTGTCGAACACACACGAATGCACAAACGAGGTACTTAGGTACTACATAGTAAAACAACTTTTTTAAATTTACTCTCATTAATATCAAACAAACCCCGACTATGAAAGACTAGAAGCGTATAGAAAAACTTTGTCGACATGAGAACACCAAAGAAATTTTTTTTCTTTTTGCCGGGATTGAATGGAATTCCCATTTACGGTGAATAAATTGCTTTATTATAAAATCAAGTACCTTTTTCGACTAAAGCGATATGCTTGTCGGGCGTTTCAAATGAAAAAACGTGAAGTTGAGAGCAAATAAAATGAACAAGTGTTACTAGACTATTACTATTATATGCTCTTTGTAATCAGCACCTATTTAGGTAACATTTTATTATGTTGTCGCAGTAAAAACAATTAATATTAATATATTTTCGTTTCGTAACTAAATGTCTATAATCTAAATTATTCAATAATGTAACTAGAAATAAAGGGGAAGATATTTGAATTCAATTAGTTAAAATGGAAGGTGTTGAGTACATAAATCTAAAGTCTTTCATTTTTAATACATAACTAACGTAGATAACAATTTATACCTACTTGTAGTATTCATATAATAAATAGTTTATTATTTTATTTAGTTGTGTTCGTACATTTTTGAATATGCAATATAATAATTAGGGATATTTTGTAAATTATGACCGTTAAAAGAATTTAAAATAAAATTATCTATTTGCAAAGGCTCTTGGTACTATCCATGGTTATTTCGCATGTCAACTTACAAGTCCCGCCAAAACTATAATTGGTATACAAAATAAGTATACATAGTGATACAATTTAATGTAATTCTATTTAGTTTAACGATAATAGTATTATATAATTTATTTAAAGAATAAATCATGAATAACTGAAATATGTACATATTTAACGGTTTAGAAAAATGTAGATAGTAAATAAAGCTATAAAAATACATTATATCAGGTGATTGCCTAGTTAGGTATACACAAATTTTAAAAACAATATTTTTATTGTTAATCAAATGCGCTACATCAGATGTGCATATGAAATATAATGAAATCCATTGCTGAAATGAAATCTAGTTATTTGTATTTATACAAACTATATTGATCTGGGGGGAAAGGGATTGTTGGCAATGGAGTTTGACAGCCCCATTGCCAGCAATATGCCCTATTAGGTCGACCTCCACGTGGTTCCCCCTGGAAACCATCGTGAACAATTCTTGTTGAATTCGTCACGATGGGCTAACTGACCTGTATCATCCTCATCTATCATCCTTCACTGGTGCCCCGCCGGTGTATACCGATAGCGCGGGTGGGGTTACCATTCCATTATCATCCATTACAAAAAAAAAAAAAAACTATATTGATCTATTTATATAGAATAAAATAAGGAATAATTAAAAACAACGAACACGTAAATTATACATTATTATTAATGTCTTACCAATAATAATAAAGCCAATAGTGAGATTGATCTGCTTTGTTTCACGATAGAAAATCCATGAAACGGATAGAACACTGAAGAGAATATAAAAGTTAGGTGAAAAGTTTTTCGTAGCGCGCCTACAGGCCGCGTGGTCTGGGGAGTCGTCGCTACAAGCGCGACGGCCGATAGCTCTCTGAGTCGGCGACGAACTGACGCGCGCCTTATATTCAGGGCTGGACCATCACCCACCCTATCCCAAACACCCCCTTCTGTCATACATAAACATTGTAATTCACGAGCCGAACCGCCACGAAAATCAGCCTGAAACTATTGATATACAAAAAACCTAAGATTCACTTTCTTATATAAAATTACAGTTAAATTTGTAAGAAATTAAAATAGAAAAAAAAAACATAGTTATTATAACACAAAACACGATAGGAGTCGAATATGTACTTATATATTATATTGTCGTATTATTAAATTCCACTTTAATTTCACAAAAATATTAAATGCATTTCACTAACGTCATTGGCTGAATAGAAAAATGAATAAGTAGTTTAATATTTTTTTTGGACTGCTTTTAATCTCGGATTGTATATCTTGGGATTTTTGTATACCAATGTCTGAAACTAGTATCGACAAGCATGACATAGACAAAAAATAAGACAAATGATGCCTTAGGCTATTTGGTATTGGCAAATGCTCACTGAGGTAAATGTAGGAAAAGAGGTAACTAAAATATATTAAATTATACCACTATACGTAGGTACTCGTATCATACAATAGATAAAACAAGTTATAGTTAAACTGTTTATGACAATAATAATAAATTACAAAATATTAGATTAACGCCCCAATTTGGCACTTTTTTTTTGTTAATTTAATACAAATTATGTTACTCACTGATAATGCAACTTTGTTAGAAATAGGTTTATTTTCATACAGCTTTAAACTACTGGCCGGTTGTAATTTAAAAAGATATGTTTTTAAATTTAGTTGACACACTGTTAGAAACATTCGTTGCTTTTCTGTATTTGCTCTTCTATTAAATTTTATCGTACTTTTATATTGTGTTTATCCTATTCCCTTCCACTACAGAAATATTAGCTGATATCTCAAGCTAAATACCAACAAACTTTCTAGGTTAAAAGGATTTTTAAACTAGATTGAAGTATTTTTAATCTATCCATTACATACAAAAACTCTTTCCTCTTTGTAATTTTAGTTTAAATAAAAAAAGCGTTTTATTATTATTATAAGAACATGTTGTGTAGAACAATATTGAACATCCAAAACAAAGTTAATTTTAAACAATTTTTTTACCCTAATTCTACTTTCATTCCAACAAAAGTATGAGGCTATCCTGAAAAAAAAAGATCCTTTTTGCGGTACCCCTAGAAACCATGGTCATTAAATCCTGATTAATTAATCACTATGTAGCAACTGACCTGACTTGATCATCCTTACTAATGTCTATAAACGTGAAAGTGAGTTTGTTTGTTACCTTACAGCGCTTTAATGCCTTAACTAATTATTATGAAATTTGGTATACACGTACATATAGTGCGTAGCATATATCGTTCTCCATGCTGCATGATATCTGCTACTTTTTATCCCGGTCAATAAATATATCCCGGTTACGTGGACAAGTCACGTGTCAAAGCTAATTATCTATAATCCCTCTGTATCCTTCTGATGTAAATCAATAGTGTAGGCACAGTTTTCATTTCATTTTCATTCATAAGAAGAAGAAAAGAACAGTGATACTATTAATATTGAAAAAACACGACGTAGCACTAACATAAAACTAATTATTAAATTAATTATTACAATGTATAATATAAAATAAATATTACGAAATTTATTTATTTAAACTATTTATTTATTTATTATTACACACATAGATTGCAACAAGCAAATTATTCAAATAAAAAATATACAACAAGCAGACTTCTATGTAAGAGTTCTCTTTCACCAAACTCTAAGTAGAAATGAGCATTATATTTACATATATATAAAAAAGCAATTTTAAAAGACGATGCTACGAAGGTGAAATAAAAGACGATCTTATCGTTAAGCAATCTCAACCTTTGGCTAGAGGACATTTAGAGCAAAAGGTAAGTACAGTCTTTTAATTAAACACATGTTACTTACCTAAATATATTAATTTATATCGGCTTTACTAACATATTTAACATAGAGCTTGCCTTAATCTTTGCGCTTTATTTAGAGCCCAATTTATGACTATGCAAAACAAGAGGATTCAATATATGTATACTCACCCTTATTGATATCACAGTTTAATGAACACAATGTGTTAATATTATAAACGTAAGCGACTATCTGTTACGTGGATTACTGTTTTATATATTCCGTAGATGTAACATAACAGCGTGTATTTTATTATAGAAAGTTGCTCATAATGGCTAAAATCGTTAAGGAGCATGTTATAAGTACCTACTATCAATCATATAATATCACATCAAGATTAATTTGTCCATTTATGATGCTACTAGCTTTTACTCGCGACTTCGTCTGCGTAACCGGGATATGTTTACTGGCCGGGATAAAAAGTAGCCTATATTTTTTTTAACTAGAAGGAGACTTTGTACAAAAATTTTTTGCTTGACTACCTCTGTCCCATTCATGTTTCTACCGTGAAGCAGTTATGTTTACATGGTTGTGTTCCAGTTTGAAGGGTGGGATATGGCAGTGAATTTACGGGGTACAGAGGAATGGAAGTCCTCAGGAATGGCAGCGCATGGGGGTATCATGGGCGAAACAGTATACTCTGTTATGTTTACGGTATTATTCATGTCTTTAGGCGACAGTTACCACTTTCCATCAGGTGGGCCGTCAGCTTATTTGTCATCCTAAGTTGCATAAAAAAAAGCCTATATGCATCTTTATTCCATATAATATGCGTATACCAAATTTCATAATATTAATGTTTTACAATATTATGTAGAGATATGCTTTAGAAAAGTCTACGTAAAACTTTTTGTTTTTCTCCTGTAGATATATACGTGTGACTTTAAGACATATTATGATCATTTGCATTTGACAGCGTAATAACACAGAGTGTATAAATAATCTTGTAAGAAAATAAAGTCTCTGATTTTCGCGCGTATTTGTCTATCTTGCTTTTATAATATTTTATTGAACTAGGTGTCATTTTGTGGAAGTCCATATCACTGGTTATTTGATTAGAATTCCGCTACCATTAGTATGTGTGTGACTGACAGAACAACATTCGAAGATTGACCACCACTGTTACTATCTTGCTTTTCGATTATAGTTATAATTGTTATATAGTATATGTATATATATATATATATATATATATATATATATATATATATATATATATATATATATATATATATATATATATATATATAACAGTTTTTTCTTGGTAAGAATTGTAGTTACTATTATAGCTATTATCCCATAGAAATTTTATCAAAATCAGTTCAGTAGTTTGGTTTTTAAATCAAAGTAACTTAATTTGTCATAATTGAACACGATTTTTTTTTGTGAAACACAATCTTTAATTATTAGAATAAACGAACCATTCTAAAAGAACAAAGGATTAACAAATTTGAAATTGATCGTTTTGTTAAAATTAATAATTTTTGAAGCCCGATATTTCCCGCTTAATCAATTTTTTAAATGCCAAGAGAAACTGGTATTTAAAACACACACAGAACACTGTCACAGAACAACAAAATGCATGGTCTAATGTACTATGATATACCTATGTTATATACAGACAGCTTGGTAAATAGTATCTCGTCCGTGAATCTCGAATTCTATTCCCAGTTGGGTCAATTTATAAAATGAACTGTTCTCAATCAGTTGAGGTCTAAGTGTTCTAGGTTATCTCTCTAATTTTATTGCCTGGCTTCTTATAACGCACGATATGCTAGATTGAAAACCGGACGTTTGGTTTAATTTTGAGACACCTATGGTTATATAAGTTGATACATATTTAAATGACTGTTAAATATTAAAAAAAAAGGGACCGAACTTCATAATGGGTAATATTTTCTTGCAAAACTCCTAAAATTAAGTAAGTATCTAACTTCACAAGGAGAAATGATAATGTAATGAGACTGGCGAGATGTGGGTGCCTTTAGGTAATGTGATAAATTATTACCTACGGTTTTCAAAGGTGTGGAAATGGTTCTACTACGGCTTTTATAAAAAGCTATAAAAAGAGGGAGATACTGATATAAACAACTTTTATATTTTTATTGTTTTTAATTATACGACGTGACATGTAGATATTTATTAGATATGGGTAATATCCGAAATATATATATACTAAGTTCTTCTGGACATTGATGACCACCCATTGTGATATCACCCATACCAGTCAGATATTTATATTCATTACGACCGGTTCTTCTTTTCTATATTATATATTGGATAACCGACCTCTGATATATTATATTAATATTGTGTTTATTATTCGTGTTTCTACCGTGAAGCCGTTGTGTTTGCATGGCTGTGTTTCGGTTTGAAAGATGGGATATGGCGTGAATTTACTGGGTACGGAGGAATAACACCTGAGTCCTCAGGAATGGCAACGCATGGGGTTATCATGGGCGAAACAGTATACACTGTTATGTCCATGGTACTGCTCATGTCTGTAGGCGACGGTTACCACTTTCCATCAGGTGGGCCGTCAGCTTGTTTGTTATTCTAAGTTGTATAAAAAAAAAGTATAGATATTGTAACTAAAATTTATAGATATTACGGGATATTACCCACCCATTATTTATACCTATTATTGGTATGAATCAAGAGTCTAATATTTACAGTGATAGTATATAGAACTGAAACATGATCTTATATTGCCAGGTATATCAAAGAGTTCATATGAAGAGCCTCCTAGTAAATCAACGACATCTGCGTTATTGATATATGTTGGCGGGTACCAGTGAAGGATGATAGGTAAGAAAGAACTCAGGTCAGTTGGCCCATTATGACGAATACATCAAAAATTAACCATGACGGTTTTCAAGAGAAATCGAGGGAAGGGAGCAAGGAGGTCTACCTAATTGTAGGGTATAATAATATATATTAATAATGGGGCTACAAGTCTCCGTTGCTAACAATCCCTCTCGCCTAAATCAGAGAGCTAAAAGAATCTATGATAGATGTATCGTTATGTAATAATCACTTACAATCCGACGGATGAGCTGGCGATATAACTCGAAGAATCAGCAATTAATGAAGAAAAAATAATCAGGATGCCGACGACTTAGTACAACCAACGACAAACTCAATTCAAATGTGTTGCGGGAAGACAATAGGTAGTTGGCTCAGGATCAATCCTTATAGTCTATAGATTATCCTGCAGCAGTGGAGAAGGCAGTCAATTTAGAGGGTACAGATGAATAACACCTGAGACCTCAGGAATGGCAACGCATGGGGGGAGTATTATGGACGAAACCGTATACTCTGTTATTCATGGTACTACTTATGTCTATAGGCGACGGTTACCACTTTCCATCAGGTGGGCCGTCAAATTGTTTGCCATTCTAAGTTGCATGCAAAAGAAGAACAAATAAATGTGAAATAATGATATGCTTAACTTGAATTTAAAGAAAAATCGGTATAGTCTCTAGTTTAAATCTGCCTGTAAAATAAAACCAATACATCATTGTAATGGAAATCAATTTGAACAACAATGAAATGCTTAGGTATTTTTAGTTTCGATGTTTCAACAAAGTTGCATCTTGTGTCTACTCTTGATTTTGTTGTGTTTAGTTTTTCCTTTTCTTTTACACTGACGCTGCAATCGCTTTTTATTAAGAGGCGCATTTTTTATTAAAATGTGCAATGTAGAATTGATGTTTAGTTAATATTTTATTTACAATTAAATTATATTCTTTAAAATAACATTAGCACGTCCCTACCTACAAAATATATACTTAACTTAAGACAAAAGCGTAAATATACATAAAAATTATTACCAAATCTGGAATTATTAGTATACAAATAATAATAATTATGTTACAAATACATAAGAGCGTAAACGTAACTCACCTTAAGCTCTCTGAGTCTCACTTGTGTCACATGACGCTAATAAGTTTAATATAGTATAATAGTATATATACTCGTTCTTTATACACAAATCACGAAATACAAATAATAAACAAATACAATTTAATTCACAATTACAACTGTTTGTTTACATGTATCAATACAAAATAAGATGTAATATCATGTTGTGCTTGGGCGGGCTCGTAGCGCCGACTAGCGGCAAGCGCGTGAAGCATTCGCTAGGGCGGCGGCGTCTAGGGCCACAAGGGTGCCGGGGCCTCTTTCCTCTCGCTCTCTCCCGCGTACTACACCTTAATTGACAGAATCCTTCGTGGCGTTACGCGAAAACGACGCTTTTATCAATGACATACGAGATATAATATTGCAACTTACGTAGAGAGTAGGTACATAGTATCTGTCGCCCCACGGAAGCCTGCGTGTAGTGGCCTTGAGTGGGCCCTGATGTTTTCATCCCGTGTGCGTAATAAAGCGTTTAGAAAGGGGACAAGTGACTTTAGCTGAAGGATTTATAGAGGAATCTCTAAAATTAATTCGGCCCGATTGTGGTTCTATTGCTTAAGGGGTGATACGTCGCAAGTCAGATTTAAAGTATTACAGCCATTTGCATATCTGTGGACGTTATATGACAGTTATGATAAGTATTGTATATAATAAAATTAAAA
This sequence comes from Galleria mellonella, assembly GCF_026898425.1. NCBI lineage: Eukaryota > Metazoa > Arthropoda > Insecta > Lepidoptera > Pyralidae > Galleria > Galleria mellonella. Next base: position 2,099,974 of record NW_026442147.1, on the reverse strand, counting down.
CAATATCTATCATCATCATCATCATTTCAGCCATTATCCGTTCACTGCTGGACAAAAGCCTTCCCTATGGGGGAGGTTCCCCCATAGGGGAGGGAGGTCCCATATCCCATAGAAGATTAAAGAACGGTCCTGACACACCTGCAACCACTGACTCCCAACAACGCATTACAGTTCGTCACTCCATCTAGTGGGGGATCATCCTACACTACGTTTGCCCGTACGTGGTCGCCACTCAAGAATCTTTCTTCCCCATCGGTTGTCGGTTCTTCGAGCTATGTGACTAGCCTATTCAGCTTGCTTATCCTTCGGGCTATGTCGGTTAATTTGGTTCTTTTGCAATACAATATTCACAAACATATCTATACACAGAAGATATTAAAGAAAATTTAATATGGGATATCCTAACAAGTATGTCTATATGTTTGTTTCAACATCACGCAAAACTACTCTTCTAAATGAGATACGGTTTTCACAGTTTTTGAAGGTTTATTTCATTAGTTTTCGTACTCCTAACATCCATGCATAAAAAAACGCCGTACCGTATGATTAATTTATATTGATTTCCAATATTAGTTAATATTGAAATCAGAATTTTATCTTTCTGTACAAAGCCATCTATTGAAAGAGTATAACAAAGATAATAATTTTGTTATCGCTAGATGGCACTGTACAGGAACAATTAGGTCTTACAGTTACACTCCATCTCATCTAATGGTTTCTAGTTCAATTCGCATTTAATTTTTTATCTATAAATATGAACATTCTAATATGTCGTCACGGTTGGCTTTAAAGAATGCCAAGAAATATAATTTAAGGTATAATTAATAAAAGAAAGTTTTGCGGAGACGAGTGATATGTAACAGTAGTAGCATAAAATAAACTAATATAACTAAAGATATAAACTAAAAAAATTCAATTACAAATATGATTTTAATTTTATATAGGTAGGTAAGTAGAGTGACGAAAAGATGAGAAGTATATGGATGGCATTACTAAGACAACACCTACATTTGGCAATGCAGAAAAAAAAAAATGGTTATGATAAATAATAACAGAGTAAAATAGACATGAGAGATTTATTAAAAATGATATATTAATTTTCTAATATAAATTAAACTTCATCGGAATTTATAAGTACATATAGCACGCAACAAGAAATTCAAAATAATTTTGACAATAATTATAATATTTATTATGTACTTCTTAACATTTAATGCACAAAATATTCATTTTATGAATCTTCAAAGTATATTGTCTATAAAAGCTTTAATAAATATGTATTATTTATAATTCTGCATTATTTTAAATAGAATGCTATGGATGGAGATCACATTATCCAATTAACATAGGTTCTAGTTTGCCGCTACTGTATAACTTTTGAACATCACTGCCCCCTCCAACACAATTTCCATTAATGAAGACCTGAGGTACCTGCAAATAAGATAATACAAATTTAATAAAAAAAACGGAGAAGAGCGAGTCGGGCTCGCGCACCAAGGATTCTGTACAAATTACAATAAAAAAAAATTGTGATGTAATTACAAATTTACGATTTTCGTGTTTGTCTCTTTATATAATTTACATGAACTGCTGTGCAAAATTGCATGCTTCGAAACCTACCAGTTTTGGTGTGGGTTGCTTTTTAGTGTGGGTTGCATTTGTTGAATACATGTTAAGGTTTTTTTATTATAAATACAATCTACATCATTAGTATTGAATGTAGGTAATGTAAGATATGAACTCATATTGTGATTAATGACATTGAGATTTTGTAACTAAAAGGAGAATGATATTGTGCCTTATTCATAATTATTACATATATTACATGCACAAAAATAAATTGTCACTTTGTACAAATCAAGTATTTTGCACGAAAATGGTTTATTTATTTTAAAAAAATGAGTAGAAGTTATTCTGAATCAAGAAAATTTATGAATTTACTGTTCGTCGATTCCAAAATTTGTTTTGACTTTATTTGAAAACAGTGCATGTATATAGACATCATTAAAATGAACATAACTTTTAAAAATAATATTAATATAAAATAATGGAAGAGTAAACAAATACATAATTGACCATTTGCCACCATTGCCATAAAGCAGTCAGTCTCCTCATATCCAATATTATTATTATCTTTTATTGAAAATAAATTGATTTAATATTCTGATTTGTAACAAATTCAATTTAAAATATTAATTCCACCAAAAATTGTGTTACCTTTCATTATGTTCTATTAGATAAACTAAAGAGAATGTATGGTATATTATGACTTGACTGTGATAAGACATTTATCAGTTCAAAAATTATTATTATTAAGATAATGAGTAAAAATAAACTTCATGATATCATTATCATTCATTGTTTTAAGTACACTAATAATCAGTTTCAGATTCCTACTTTGCACTTCATAATTAGCACTTCTTTTATCTGCAATGTCATTACATGAGTGACATCTTAGTAAAGGTAGAAAGATTTAAAATGCCATGGATATAGAAAAAGAATTTGCTATAGGTACACCTTTCTCTTATGTATATTGTGATAAACAAATATTGGTTCAACTCATCATTCAGTTGATCCTATTTTTTTAGTTTTATATAATTATCTAGTACTGCAAAACAATATGATGATATTGTAAAGTTGAGAATATAATCATACGAGGTCTGTCCGGAAAGTTCGTATAAAAGTGTTCTGGAATGCGAGAAAGAGGAGTGGGGAGGCCAGGTAAGCGCAGGACCCCTTCCTTATGTCCCTAACAATGCTTCAGTTCTGGTCTGACCGCCGTGCGGTGCGAACTGGCTTGTCACGCCATCTGTGAAGTTACCTCTTAACGAAACCCCGTCGGCATGGAGCCCGCTTCCGTTGAAGAGCAGCGCGTCGTAATCAAGTTTCTCTCGAAACTCGGCAAGAATGGCCGTGAAATTTTTGCCGATCTCAGAACAGTAAAATCCCAAAGCAAAGAGTGGAAGACATCCGGGGAACCACGAACAAAAAAATCAAGAAAATCCCGCTCAAATGTCAAGACAATGTTGATTGTTTTTTTCGATGTTCGGGGGATTGTCCATCAAGAATTCGTCCCTCCAGGCCAGACAGTTGATGGAAAATTCTACGTCGATGTGCTCAGACGCCTCAAAGCTCGTGTGGCACGAGTTCGTCCAGAATTGGCGCGAGAGGGGCGTTGGATTCTTCACCACGACAATGCCCCTGCCCACACCTCTCTTGTTGTCCGTGAGTTTTTGAGTAAAAATTCCATTACGGTGACCGAACACCCCCCTATTCGCCGGATTTGGCCCCGTGTGACTTCTTCTTGTTCCCAAAAACCAAATTGGTACTTCGGGGGCGGCATTTGGGGGACATAAATGAGATAAAAAAAGCTACGACGGGGCAGCTGAGAAACCTACAACCAGAGGACTTTCAAGGAGCCTTCTCACAGTGGAAACGGCGTTGGCACAAGTGCATTATGTCACAGGGGGAGTACTTTGAAGGGGATAAAATTGATTTACCTGAATAATTGTAAAATAAAATTTTTAAAAAACTTTTATACGTACTTTCCGGACAAACCTCGTAAATACCAATTAAATGAAACTTAAATGTATTAATAGTTGCAGATGTGAAAGTTGTAATGACTACATACATAACAACTATATGTATTCTATTTGTTTATTTCTCTTTTGACAACTCCATTTTTAATTTATTTCGTAAAAATAGATAATAATATCTATGGTATATAATTACATCAATAACTTAATTAGGTAATAAACTTATTAATTAATTGACAATTTAAGAAAAGAGCAGTTTATATAATTTTTTTACCACATTTTTAATGTTGATAATGTCTAAAAAAAATAAAAATTGAGCTGTCACGAGTAAAAAAAGAATTAATATAAAATAATGGGTACAGTAACATTCCTTTCTGTTGCATCGATTATTTTCTTTTATTATAAAAATAGATTACCTATTTTAGTGTGTTGTTCTGTAAATAAAAGTAAGTATATGTAAGTAACACATTAAGAAAATAAAATCAGAATCAAATAAAACTCATTCAATTATTATGATTATAAATAAGTATAAGTATTTATGTATAAATCTTCTCAATAAATATTTCTAAAATAATAATTATTCTTTAACAATATGTAAAATGTGGTCAATTATTGAAATAAAATTTTATTCATACATTCATATATGTAAAGGCAATTTTTATTTAACAAAAATAATTCTCGGCAGGTTGGTGAATTGTTGTTTTGTATTTTTAATATTCTTTTTTCACACTAAATAACTGTATAGTTTTTCTTGTATCTATTACCATTAACAAATTAATCTCAATTTGGAGTAGTGAAATTTGAAGAAAACAGTTATTATATTGTTCTATAATAATAGTGTCATTAGCAAATCAGAAAATATTCTATTGTGTAGTACATATTTACTATACAGTATCTTAATATATAAAAATTTCATATTAGTGTTCCTTTACTAATCTTTAAAACAATTCAACTGATTTTAATGAAATTTTGTAAATGTGAACTATTTGTTTCAACTTAAGTAATAGTTTTTGTTCCGATAAGAAGAGGGCAAAACAACATTTGCAGAGTCAGATGGTATTACAAATGTGAAAGTGTATGTGTGTGAAACACACAATTGTTTATTAGCTTAACTGATCATTATGGAATTTTATATAAGGTAGGATTTAAGATAGAGAATGCAAGATGCAGAATGAAGATGCAAGTAAGTACTAAAAGATAAACTATACATTATTCTAACTTTTGTAGAAATGTACTGTAATTCTTTAAAGTAAAAATCATTTGGAATATATTTTATTAGAATCTTTTACTATTCATTATACATCCTTATTAAGAATTTTGTTTTAATAAATAAATTAATAATGACACGACTTACAGTTCTAAATCCTGTTATTTGTTGCAAATTATCCTGAATGACATTGCCATCATCGCGTTGATCAAGTTCATAAACCTTAATAGGCTGTTTAACCTTATTGAAAACCTGAAATTGGGAATCAAATAGTAAATTGCAATATAACTAGTTATAAATATTGATCAATAAGAGTCTTTTTGACATTTGTGTTGGTTAAGATAAAAAGATTAAGTAAAAAAAGATATATTCATAAAAAAATGGTAACGTCCGAATGACTAATATACTTCAGTGCAAATTGATTACTTATATGGATGCTTGAATCTACTTTTATATGTGATATATAAAAGTATTTAATATATCTAGCAATGTCATAAATTATTTTAATGGCAGTAAAAACCTTTATTCTCTGATTCATCATAATATATTATGAGTCAAAGAATAATATAGCGAATATTTTAAAACAAATAAATATTAATATACTTACATCTTTAGCTAGATTACAATAGGGACAATAAGATTTGGAAAACACCACCACTTTATCTTGAGAAATGGCAGTTTTGATGAACTGTTGTACCTCTGGAGAACTCGTCATTTTCGTTACACTAAAGATTTTACTGGGCAATGATCCCATATGATTCACATACAGAAATATAAGTATGAAACGCTCAAAATTTGATTAGAAACAAGATTGAAATTTTTTTTTTTTTTTTTTTTAGTACGTTTGTTCCGTTTGGAACAGGCTAAGGTCGGAGACCATGCTGCCTAGTCTTCAAAAAGATAATTTGTCTGGAATTTTATTTTTCTAATGTCGCTTCAATTATTGTCATAATCTTCAATATTTCATTTGTCAAATCCGGTAAGTACATTTTCATAAATATCTTTTCTTGAGTTTTCTTAAACCAGTGGATTTATCAAATTAAAAATAAATAATTATAAAAAATCATTGTCTTGCAATTCAATAAAAGTATTCTTATAGCTCCTTGAATGTTGTAGTAATATAAGTGAAAATAGCTTTGAAACAAGAAGGAAATCTTAAGAGAAGCGGGATTGAGTGCGGGATATTTTCGGGTTTTTTGAAGATAATCCTAAGTTCGTCAAACATAATGTGTCTTTGAATGACAAATTCAGAGCAATCAAAAAAAAAGGTGATGTAGAGATTGGGCTGTATTTGAGTTACACCATGTGCATGATGGGGAAGCGATCATGCCCATTCGGTGCAGGTGTTCGTTGAAATGTCCGTGGCCGATTCGTAATCTACAAATATTGGTGTAAAATTTTCTGTTTGTGTCCTTTCCTTTGCAGAACCACGGTTTTCCAATACGCCAATTAATTTTGCGATACCATTTGCCTTTAGTCTGTAATATTTGAGTCCAATGCTCCTCCCATTTAGTTGTAACGATTTTATGTATTCCAATACTACAATCTGAGTAACAAAGGGGTAAATCTTGAACACGAGCAGCACTTGAATTAATAATTTTAGCCAAAGTGTCTACTTGTTCATTCCCAAACACTCCAATATGTGAAGGGGTCCAGATGAAGATAATATCTTTTCCATATATAGTACAGAGATGATAATATTTATTACGAATTTCTTGAATTAAGTAGTTTGATGATGAAATGAATGTGTTATTTTTTAATGCCATAAGAACACTCATACTATCTGTAATTATAATCCATTTCGAATATAGTACCTGTTTTTCTATGTATTCTAATGCTAAAAATATAGCTTTTGCTTCTGCTGTGTAAATACTAGCCAAAGTTGAAATTTTATAACCGTGACCAAATCTATTTGACAAATCGTAAAAAGCCACTGAAGTGCTAAGTGCATTTTTGGAACCATCTGTATATATCTGCCTGTAGTCAATAAATTCTGATAAAGTCTCATACATATCGTGCTTTTCTTTTATGTCTTTACGTATAACAATTTTGATCTTACAGAACTTACTCTCATAAAGGCCATTATAACAAGGAAGTATCTTACTACTATAGATGTTATATTCATCTCGTAAATTCAAATCATTGACAATAGTTTTATTCAAAAACATAGAAATGGGGCAATTTAATAATTTGAGTATGAGTGGGTTATTGGAAACTGAAAAAACTTTGAAGAGAAATTTGAGTTTTAGGTATTCGAAACGAAGAAGGATAGGAGGCAAATTACATTCTACTTGCATTGAGATAATTGGAGAAGTATACATAGCACCTAAAATAAGTCTTAAATTCATATTTTGAATTTTTTCGAGTTTTTCTACTAATTTATGTTCTGAGGCATAACAAAAGAAAGCGTAATCAAAATTACTTCTAACAAGAGATTTGTAAAGTAAAAGGATAATTTTAGGATCAGCTCCCCAGTTACGACCAATTACAGATCTTATTATATTAGTGGCTCTTAAAGCACGATCTACTAAGCAATCAACGTATAGATCCCATTTTAAATTTTGATGAAAAATTACCCCCAGAAATTTAACGCTACAGTCTGTTGGAAGAGTTTGATTATTATATATAATATTCATTAATGGAACATATTTATGAACTTGATGAAAAACAACTACTTTACTTTTGGTTAAACTAATATCGAGGGAAAGAAGAGAAAAATATTTCTCAAGTCTTTTTAATGACTCATTTAACACTAATTGCATATCAATAATATTCTTTCCTTTTATATAAATTAATAAATCATCGGCAAATTGCAAGTTGTTCACACTGTTTCCTAAAACTAAATTAAGTTTATAGATATATAAAATATATAGTAGCGGGCTTAAAATACCACCTTGACATACTCCTTTAGAGCTTAACCTAGGTCCTATTAATTTACTATTTACTTTAACATACACTTCTCTATTACTAAGAAAATTATAAATCCATTCGATAAGTTTCATTGGAAGAAATGAGGATAGAATCGAAGATAGAACTGTTAAATTTACATTGTTAAAAGCTCCTACGACATCTAAAAAAACAGATAGAACATATTCATCGTTATTCAAAGCAGTACTAAGGTCGACATAGAAGTTCGCTAAACTTTCGCGCGCTGAATATCCACGGCGAAAACCAAATTGATTCGATGGTAATATACTATTACTTTCAATAAAGAACTCTAAACGCTGTTTAATTAATTGTTCGAATAATTTGCCTGCACAGGACGTCAATGTTATAGGTCTATAGGAGTCGAAATTTGTAGGATCTTTACCGGGTTTAATTACTGGAATCAAACAATCCATTTTCCATTCTGGTGGGATAATACAGTCCTTCCATAAATCGTTAAAAATTTGTAAGAGTTTAGTAAGGTTTATTTTATTCAGCAATCGAAACATATTGTATGTTAAGCGATCAAGGCCACTAGCTGTATCTTTTCTAGATTTTACTGCACTGGATATTTCATCAATTGAGAATGGGTCAGTGAGAAATTTTGGGCATGAATTAACAGAATTAAACTGTTTGTCATCAAAAGGTGAGTGTACAAAATCAGGAGTATATTTGCGTAAAAAATCATTGACCCATGATATATCTTTAAAATGATTTTGACGATGTTTTGAATTTAGTTTTCTCATATTTTGCCAAACAGTGGAAATTGGTGTTAATCTATTAAATTTGGAACAAAATTCCTGCCACCCCTGTTGTCTTACTTGCTTAATTACTAACTTTTTAACAGCTTGAACTCTTTTAAAATTTATGTAATTATCGAGAGTTGGATTTTGTTTAAACCTAAGGTAAGCCGCTTTACTATCATTGACAGCTGTCGCACACCTGTTATTCCACCAAGGTACTGCAATATGTTTGTGCCTCTTTGAAGTATTTGCACCGCTATTTGATAAGTTCCTACGTGGAACGGAACGTTCCACAGCTGTCAAAATAATTTTACAGAACCTATTGTAATTGTTTAAGGGTTCATTGACATCATACTCGAAATCCAAAAGTAATTGATTTACAGTTTCAGAATAAAGATCCCAATTAACGAGACGTAGGTTTATACGATTTAACAAAAGTTTATTAACTTCATCTATAGGAGCATGTTGTTCACCTGACGGAGTTGATGAAGAGTTCTTTGTGTTTATTTTAGTAAAAGTCGGCAGGTGATAACTTCCTAACGGATCATCATGAACCGACCACTCGCATTTTAATGATATGGATGGGGATACCATAGTTAAATCAAGGCCATTGGGTCTCCAAATATGAGAGCCAACAGTAGTAACTTGCTTATCATTTAATAGTACCAAATTACATTCATCTAAACAATCAAGAATGTCTTTACCTCTTGTATTAGTGGAGGTACAACCCCACATAGTATGATGTGCATTTAAATCTCCAGATATGATAGTGGGTTTAGGAAGAGACTCCAAAAAGAACTTAAATTTGGCTTTAGTAAAACTAGGTGTACTATTGGTAGGACAGTAAATACTGGCAACTGAATACCAAGAATTATTAACTTCAATACTAATAGCTATAGTTTGCAAAGAATTGTCGAAAAAAGAGTGAAGTTTTTTATATCTAATACTATTATGTATAATAATCGCTACTCCATTGTGGTTATTACCACAATCATTTCGTTCTATACAATAATCTTTAATTTTTAATTTGTAATGTGGTTTTAGCCAAGTTTCTGAGATGAGAGCAATGTGAATATGATGTTCATTTAAAAATTGTGTAAAAATATGTCGATTGCTCAGTAGGCTCTGAGCGTTCCACTGTATGATAGTTAATTGGTCTCGATTGAATTTTGTGAAATAGGTCTATTACCAAAAGTATCATATAACACATTCAAAACACTTTTAGTGTTAATAGATGTGTTCTTTGTGTTATGTAGTGAAATAAGTTTGATTATGCTTTCTATTAAAAGTGATAAACTCTTGTTATCAGAATTTAGAATTGAAATTAGGTCTACATTTTTTTTAGGTTTGTTACCCAGTTTAGGAAATATTTCAGTGCTAAGTATATCTCCAAAAGAAGCAGGTCTGAATTTAGATCTATTTTCAGCAATTTTCTTTTGTTTAACAGGGCATTGCGGTGATACACTTGTGTGATTTCCATTGCAGTGTACACAAATAGCGTTTTCCATTCCAGTTGTACAAGTTTTATAATTATGCTCACCTTTGCAGATGCTGCAACGCTCAGAATTCTTACAGAATTTAGCTAAATGTCCATACCTCAAGCACCGGTAGCATTGTTTAACTGGTGGTATATATGGAGTGACATTGTGGCGCCAACCTCCAATATCCAGATATTCAGGTAATACAGATGCAGCAAAAGTAATTGTCACGGTTAGAGTTGGCTGTAACACATATCCATGAGTCAAGGTATTTTTTCTTAAAATTCTTTTAATAGCAATAATTTTCTTAGAACTCGATATCATAGTATATATTTTTTTTTTAGATATATTTGTAGGTACATTTCTAATAACGCCTGTAACTTCTGTTGAAGAAGCAGGAATACTGGCCTTAAAATGGTAGTCATTTAAAAAAGTTTTATTATTTAAAAAAGCATTGGCTAAGTCTGGCTTTTGAAAGTATACTCCGATTTTGAATTTATTTATAGATCTAAGATAAGTTACCCCTTTATTAAATCGTTTTAAACAGGAGGAGAGTGAGAGCAAGTCTCTGGATCCAATGGTTTTCTGACTATCTGAGGATTCTACAAAGACAACAAATTCTGTCCCAGGGGATTCCTCGGGATATCTTCTAATATAATCTGTGACGTAGTAAGGTTTATACTTATCGGCCTTATCAATTTCAGATTCTGAGTCAGTAGAAGTATCTTCCGAATATATATCCTTGTCATTACAAGGTTCATGGTCTACATCACCTGAATCGTCATCTTTTTTTTTCCTTTTTCTACAACTGCGCTTCCCCATGAATGCTAATTATATTACTGTCGCTGAATTTAGTGAAAATATAATATTTTATTCAATAATAAGAATTGATAGAGATAGTTTTAATAAATTAATAAAAAAAAATTTAAAAAACCCGCTTGTTCTTATTCGAGTTTCCCGCCTTTTCGTCTGTCAATAACAGTTGTCAAGTCTCGAAAATGTCACTTGCTGAGTTTTTTTTTATTAATAATAATTTTACAGATTTGAATACTGAGAATTAAACCAATTTAAATTTGTTTTCACTTGTAAACATAAATGTTTAATTCCTAAAATCTATATTAGCATGCGATACTTTTTAATAATAAGCTGTTGTGATAATATTGTGATAGTGTTTAACTCCCATTCAATGGTCAAACAGACCCTGATCAACATATCAGGTTGTTAAGTAGAAGACGAATAATTTATACATGTGTATTTTAGTCCCACCTTTGTTTCTACCGTAAAATATGGCAGTGGACAAAGTGTGAAGGCTTAATACCAGAGTCCCTCGAGGTGGAAGGGATGGATTATTGCTTTGCCGTATTGCTTGCAACGTACCCTATCAAGTCGACCTCGATCATATGGTCCTCACGCGATCACGATGGGCCAACTGACCTGCTCTCATCTTCACCAATATCATTCCTTATTAATGCGCTATCAGTGTATACCGATAGAGCAGGCGGGATTACCATTATCATCCATTAAAAAGGATTGGCAAAGACTAAGGTATACCATGGGCACCACGGAATATTCTGTGATGTCCACTATAATACATTACCACTTTCCAATCGAATAAGCCATCAGCTTATTTTTATTTGGTAATTTCAAATTCGATCCTTAGAATTAAGGAGGCACATACTTATCAAACATAAACATATAAATCCAAACAGATGATACTGCTTTATTTATAACTAGTTGTTATGCCACAAAGTGTAGCCTATGTCCTTCTCCATCTCATATAGTAGGTGTATACCGAATTTCATGATTTGTTAAGCCGTTAAGGCGCCAAGAGATAATAAATTCATATTAATATTTACGAGTATAATATTAGTGAGGATAAATTTCTTATTTTTGACAGATTCAAGTTGCTTTTTCAAACCAACTCATTGTTATCATAATATTGTATTGATATCTGCCTTAAATAAATATGTCAGCTTCAATATATATTATAAACTAACTGTTTTCGCGGCTTTGCCTGTGTGAATCAGTATATAAAGTATATATCATAAACTAGCCTATACGTTAAGTTAGGATCATAGTAGTATAACGTTTTATGTATCTATTCATTCTTGATTGACGTCAGGTTAAAAAACACAATTTAAACAACACATTTTACTGCCCACCCAAGCAAATAAGTAAACAAATAAAGCAAATGAACACAGTATTGACAGTGGGTCTATAAGTTGTTCAATAAAGTTCCTACATAATTTTAATATTTGCCCAAGTAGGTAACCAGGTATACATTTTTTATCTAATTTTACTTACGCAACAGAATAGGTGATAAAGATAATAAAAAATTCGCCCGCATTCGATTGATAGTACATAGTGTACCTACGTGTATTAAAATAATTAGTTTTTTTTTATAGATAAAAATGGTATGGTAACCCCGCCTGCGCAAACGGGATACACTAGCGGAGCACCAGTGAAGGGTGATAGATGAGAATGAAAACAGGCCAGTTAGCCTATCATGATGAATTCATCAGGAATTAACCATGATAGTTTCCAGGGAAAACCGCGAGGAGGTCGACCTGGTTGGGTATATTGCTAGCAATGGGATTCTCAGTCTCCATTACTAACAATCCCTTTCCCCCCAAAATAATTAGTTACTCTAATTTTTAATTTGAATAAAAATTTATTTCTTAAGAATCGATGAGAATATTCAATAAATGAAAACACCAAATCTAATATTTTTTTCTATGAGTTTATTATAATAGGCGTATCAAAAGGTGTAATTCTATTACTCTATATATTTCAATATTCAATCATTATATCAACTAGTTATCTGCCCGCTCCGTCTTCGCACGAACGTATCAATAAATGAGACTAAATCTTCCCTTTTTTTAATCCTAATTTTTTCACTTTTCTGTAAGATTGTTCAAATATTTTTTCTATTTTTCTGTGTGCGTGTTGCAACCCTAAAGAAAACTCTTTACTCCTTTTCTTGTACTTCCATACTGTAGTCTTTTGAAAAAATCTCGACAGAATGAACTCATCTGTAGCCTGAACGTTTGTGGGAGAAAACATCTCTGAAATCGCACTGTACGCGACCATCTAGGCTCTAAAGTACGGGGCTGAACTCCCTGTCACTGTCGAGCTATACGATGGTAGAAAGTGACATCATATCGAACAATTCCTCTGAGTACAGTCCATTGTACAAGCAGTAGAACACGCAAAGTGAGGCAAAATCTTTCCTACAACTTAAATGTTCGATATCGCTAGTAAGTTATTTTTCTGCTACCAACAGCAGTGCTATTAATGGGGAGGAATACGTGTTGCGTTAGTGTGTCTATGCAATTAATGGAGATAACCTCCTAGAATTCAGGTTCGACAACATAGGAAGAGTTACTCGTACATAAGCTTTCATGATGTCAACATTATACTGGAAGTAGAAATTAAAAATAATAACATAAATTTAATTACATATTTTATTCATAACATGAAATAAGTTTTTATTATAAACAATATTTAAAACAAGATTTATCTTTTTGAAATTTTAATTTGATGACCTTCTGTGGGAAACAATAGCATTTCCATTTTAAGTTTATTGATTGGTTGCGCTTCGATTTGATATGATCTCAGCACAGTCGATAATATGCTCTTTATTATCATCATACCGAAATTACGACCTGGAAAGAATTTCAGAGTAACTTTGTTGTAAACTAAGTATGTTAGGTAAATACATATGTAATAACTCAGTACTTTTATTTATATTATTTTTTTCTGTCAACTTAAGGAGTCGTTTTAACTGAGAAGAACTGGTAATGACCTCGGTTGTACTCTTTTCAAACAAATGAGTATTATAAAAAGTAGTTGAAATTTTTTATGTCTATATACACAAGATCATTATCACAGTGACAAGATCGCACCATAGTAAAATAAGTACCTATTTATAAAGCAAATAAGTCACATAAACATAAGCACATTCCATACCATACAAATAATACAATGTTCCTCTACTATGGAAAAATCTCGGTATTCACACTTACATTATCGTTATTATTTATAGAATCACTAGTTTTTACCCGGATTTCGTTCACATGACTAGGAAATATGAATTGATTAGAATAAATGTACTTCTTCATTCAAAATTTGTTTCAAAATCATTCAAAATGACGATTGTTTGAAACGTCAAGAGGCATAATAAACAAACAAACAAACAAACTCACTTTGACATTTATTATATTAGTAAGTATTATAACCATCATTTCTTCGTTATTCATAGAATAAAAGGGCCCAATGTTATTTAAATCAATATTTTTCTATTGTTTATGGAACTTAAACAAATTCACTTGAGGGAAAGTTGTGAACATCGCCAATAGAGCATCATTATGAACTACGAAATGCACTTTTATTGTTAAAAGTTTAGTAAGTATACATTACATTTTAATGTAATAACTACTGGTTTATCTAACGTGTAATTTGGTCAAACTTACGCTCGCGTCACAGCTGCTCAAGACTAGATTCCTGGATGGTTTCGAAACTAATCGAACTTTCTTAATCAAATTATACGTTCATCAAACCGGTAGTTACATTAAATACAAAATACATTGATACACAAGATAACTGCGGACTACGATGTTCAACAAAATCAAAAAAACACTGTCCTAATGATATTCTTTAAAGCGATATAGGCGCAGCTGATCAGCGACAGGTACACCAACGGTACCAAAGGAACGTAATCGCAGACAACTTTGTGATTACTCGTCTTTTTGACATACAACTTAAACTTTGCCAATTCGTGTTAAATAAAACACTCATACAGGTTAATTAAATGTTATATAAATATTATGAAATATTCGTATGTAACTCTTACCTATACAGTTTCTTGACCCATAACTGAACGGTATGAACGCCGCGGGATGTCGTCCAACTGATCGCTCTGGGAGAAAACGATCAGGGTCGAACTCGTTAGCAGTGGGCCCCCATACTGCCTCTGATCGGTGCATAGCGAACGCACCTATCACTGCTCCAGTTCCAGCTGGTAATGTTGTCTCACACACCGCTACATAAATATTAAAGCAATTATTTTAATTTGTGATATTTATACATAAAAAAAAAGAAATAAATTTGAAATACGAGTATAATAGTTATTACAATGTCACAACTTTCACGTTAAGGTATCTTTTCATTTCCAAAAGTATTCTTGATAACAATCACAGAACAGTGTGGAGCTAAGAGGGAGAATTTGCTCTCTAATTTGTGATTTCCGATTTTAATAATTTTTATTACCTTAATTATATTAAAAATGAAGCCGATTTTTAATGTAAAAAGTGGAAAATGAAGGCCACTGGTAATTTAGATTAATTATGTAAAAAAAGTCGATCTTTAGTGTAAAAAATGGAAAATTCAGCCAACTGATAATATAATTAAGATATTACTTTACGACATAAGAATGACTTCAATTATAAGAAAATCAATATGTGACTAAAAAATATTAGACTTGAAAATATCCTTCTTTTTGAAGTCGTTTAAAAGAAAAATAAAATAAACTTTGATAATACAATTAAATATTTTATATAAAGTCGCCTACGTACATACATGTAGATACATTCAGAAAATATTTGTTGTTGTATTTTGTGAGATGCTTAATATAAAATTGTCGAAGCGCAAATTTTAGGATAAGTTACCATCAAAATTTAGGCAAAATAAAATTCAATTTAAATGACTACTACTATTGTGGTATAATCCAAATATATACGCTGGCTACCTAACCAAGATGCGTCCATATAACAAAGTGCGAGACTCTTAGTGAAAATATTGTCTATTTCATATAAACATCTAATATTTTCATATGAAAAGGTTACTTTTTTTTAAAGATTAATTGGAATCAATAATAGATTCTAATAAAGTTGTTAGAAATTGCCTATCTAAAATTTTCGCATACTAGGCCGAAGGTATACAGGTACTTACAGATACTTGTAAGATTTGACCTTGGATTGACGACATCTAAGCAAATGTTTTGCTAACACACGGTAATCACTTGGTCACACATCAGATAATTATCATGTGGTCATTCTGACAACCTTTGTAAATAAAATTGCGCGATTTCAAAGTGGACTTTAGTATTTAAGAATGAATATGTTTCAGTAAATATCCTTATAATCCGTAACCTGCCGCTTTGTTTCGCCTAAATTAAGTTAAAAAGTATCATCATCCTTATCGTCATGATTGTAACTATTCAGGTCCATTGCTGAATAGGCTTCGCTATAGGCTTTCGTCAATTCATTGATTGAAATTTTTCCTGTATTGCGTATGCCTGTATGAAGTTGTCACTTGAAAATCTTTTTCGAGGTAGTAGCCATCTTATAAGTACTCGAATCAAATTGTTTGTTTATATTTTGATTAACTTCTTTTGAAATAGAATATTTAATTCGTTTTTGCTTTTTATAGGCACTTTTTGCATTACCTGTATGCTCTTAGTAATTAGCATGAATGGTGAGACATAATCAACTGACAGATAATACAACTAGGTGTAAATTTTATACATCTGACACTTACGTAAGTAAATTGTAGCATTAAAGTAAAATACAAAAACTTACGAAGGTAAATATCTTCGTGAATATTACGAGCTATAATCGGGACCACTGCATAGAGTCTCATGCTCTCCTTCACAACTCGCTCCAAGTAGCTCATTCTTTGAAGATCTTCTCTGTTGGCTCCTCGTTTCGATTTGTCGAAGATCGCCTCTTGTCTGAAGACGTTAAGGAAATATTAACATAACATTTTTTTTTTAAATAATTTGTAACCGTTCTTTATAATTAAGTTATATTTCATTACTAGCTACATCCAGTAACTACAATTGCGTGGAAAAGTATTTTGTATTATCCTAGGAGATTGTCTGTATGTTTATTAAACCATCAATTCAGTTTATTTATTAGTTACAAAACAAATATAGCTACCGTAAATGTTGGTTGTTCATTGGTTGTTTCAATGGAATTAATTAGTTTTATTCCGCTACCCTTAGTATATATGTGTGACTGCCAACACTCGAAGATTCACTAATATCATTATTACCAGAAGTTCTACAACTTGGCAAATTAGCCATCAATCTCCGATTGCCATTTCGTCCACACATGGTTTGCGGCACCCAAACTGTAAAATTTTCGCAGTTTATGGTCCCAAACAGTTAACACTAGGTTCCGAGCAGCGATCTACTAATTTCTTGAAGATGCCTCGTCAAGAAATTAAACACGTGTCGCAAAATGTGCTTGGACAAAATGGCAGTCGGAAATTGATGGCTGATATGGAAGGTTGTAGAACTTCTGGAATTAATAATAGTAGTCATTCCTCAAGTGTGTGCGCGATGGCATTCGTATACTGATAGTAGCGGAATTAAACAAATTAATTGTAAGCAAATAACCAATAATATGGACTTCAGCAAAATAGCACCTAGTTCAGTAAAATATTTACAATATCAACGTAGTATTACAATTATGTAAGTCACAATTACACCAATCACGTAATGCTCGAGCTATGATACTCAGTACTATATCATAAAATCAAACAATGAAAGAATATCCACAGATATAATTTTTAAATACTTAAATCTAAGGCATTTTAGAAAACTTAATTAGTCCTATCGGGAATTAAATTTGGAACATCGTAATAAGCACATACCGTAGTAGGTCTACGGTAATACGAATTTTTGTCATCTACAAATTTACTTATATATGAGCAAGTCATCTTTTTATGTTGATTAATTAAAACTTAAATTATAATTAATGTAATAATTAATACATGCAATGACAGCCAGTAATTACGTCAACCTAAAATATTTACATGAGATAAAAGTTGTAATCACAATTAATGTTTTAATGGCCATTCAATTAAATAAATAAAAATAGTTAAGTAACTCACTCCTGCAGTACTCTCTGCTGTGCGTCTTGATGAACACCTAACAATACCAAAGTGTACGCGATGACCAGCGCTGTAGTGTCATTGCCAGCAATGGTGATAGAGTCTATGTGCTCACGCAGTTCTTCGTTGGTAAACTCTATCTCTCGATTGAACAGTAAATCCAGGACCGCTTGAAGTTTACCTTTATTTTAGATCATTTTTGGTTAAACTCCAATATTATTGTTTTAACTTTGTTTTATAGATACTTAAAGTTACAGTTTAATCATCATCATCATCATCATCATCACAATCATCACTACATAGTATAAAACAAAGTCGCTGTCGCTGTCTGTCCGTCCCTATGTATGCTTATATCTTTAAAATTACGCAACGAATTTTCAAGAGGTTTTTTTAATAAATAGAGTGATTCAAGAGAAAGGTTTATATGTATAATACATGCATATTACGCTAGCACTCACTTTATCATGTTTGTATTGTGTAATGACAAAAAAGTTGTAAACGTTGTTTATAAGGACATTCTGTATTAAGTAGATATATTTAGTATCAGCATTGCATCTATGCGAAGCCAAGGCGGGTCGCTAGTAGTAATATAAATCATTTGAAAATATTGGCTCGACAATTTATTTCTATATAGATTAATTTAATTTTGATAGTTCAAAGATTGTAAAACGTAAATGATTATATGTAAGTGCGCAAAATTTATTATATATCTAAGTGATAATTTGCAACAATAGTCTACTTCAATAGAACTAAATAAAAATGTAAATAAACATATAATTTACTACAAGACAATGTCCAATAATATTACAAATTAAAAATCGATTACTTTATTGAATGTTTAGAGTTTTTTACTAATTTCATTTAGAGAATGTTTCTGCGACAAAACTTGATTACGTTTTCATTAAGGTTTATTGAATAAGACTGTACAGATTCAACACAGAATGTCGGGGTAACTTTGACATAATCAAATTGGGATAAAATCGTGATTACATCAAAAAAAAAAGTCCAATGGACCTTACCTTATATTTGACGTCAATTCGATCTAATTTAGATTTTATTTTTATTTGATAACATCAAAATTTGCACCGACGTTTGGATCATCTTGATATTTACCTACTTATCGGCTACTATTAACATAAAACACGCGTATTCAGAAATTGTTTATTATTAGACGTTGATATCTTATTTGTACTAAAATCACAATAGATAGTTATGTAATAAATGATAAGTGCTTCGATATTCTCTGAATGTCGAGCCATAGGATATTTATACTAACCCTGGATATTTTTTATGATCGAGGTCTAATTATAATCTCTATTCTAATAAATAAATATCCTTATTAATAACTAACAGTATCCCGCGGCTTCAACGACGTGAATAAATATATAAAGTACCCTTTGTATTAAGTTAGGATATAACTTATCAGTATACCAAATTTCATTCAAATCCGTTGAGTACTTTTTACGTGAAAGAGTAACAAACATTCATCAATCCGTCCATCCAACGTTACAAATTTTCACATTCAGAATATATTAATTAATAGGATTAATACAAACCGACCCCAAATAATTCGGATAAGGGCAGAAAGATGATAATGATGATGATAAAATACTCGTATCCTTTTTAATATTTCAAGTATAAATATGAGTTTTATTTTACAATTAATCATTTTATTCTCCTTATTGAATTTATATAAAATTTGAAAAAGGTATGTGTAATATTTAGGACAGAGAAGGACATAGGCTACTTATTTCCAGGTAAATCAAAATATCCTTGCATCGCGAACGAAGTTGTAGGGATAAAATGTATTTATCAAAATTTATTTAATTGGAAATTAGACAGTTACATAAAATGATCTAATTGTGTAGCTAATGTCTCTAACTTATTATTCATACAGACCTAAAATCCTTTTTATAGACATATTGTATGGTGTAAATTAATTTCATGAGTTGTATAAAAACTTTACATGGAACTAACGTAATAAGTATTTTTCCGTATGCCACACTATGGTGATATGTTGATTATCTACTATTAGATATATTTTATATATCTTTGTTTTTATAAAGCTACTTCGGTTTTTTTTACAACTTCTGTTTTACAATACAATATTTCATCGGCAGTAACTGACATTATAAAGTAATACAACCATAGTAAGAATGTATTAAAAGCTAATAAATACCTGACGACTGCACATGAGATTCCTTGTTAATTTTCTTTTCATATTCGAAACGTTTTTTCTGGACTACCTGATCAAAAAACAAACAAAAATGATATTATTAATACAGTTACTACCATGAAGCAGTTGTATTTGCATGGCTGTGTTTCGGTTTGAAAGGTTGGATATGGCAGTGAATTTACAAGGTACAGAGGAATAACACCTGAGTCCTCAGGAATGGAAACGCATGGGGGGTGTCTTTCACCTAACTGAAATTCTTAAACACCTACATAGATTACAGTGATTAAAATAAGTTAAATTTCATATTTTTTATAATTCATTAAATCACATATCTCTCTAAAAGCCGTTTAAGAGACTTATTTTGTTAAGATTTTGATTTTGTTCCGTTTCGAAAATCAGCTGAGATTCTGGCAATTTTTTCTTATTTAGTTGTACATGCTTGTACTATTCCAATAATTATAAACAAAAAAAGTACATAAAAAAAACATTTGCGAGGTAAAATAGAAAATACTTTAATTTGAATATAAAAATTGTTACCTTTTAAGTTAGTACAAAGATTGTGTTATAGTACCCAGTTATTTACTTAACCAATTGCGCAATGAGAAGACGGATCCAATGTTAAACAATATTAGATAAATAAACGTGTAAATGCGTAGATGAATACCTCGTCAGTGAACTTATGCGTGAGGTCAATATTGTCTTTCTGTTGCTTGGCATACGAAGTAAGGTTGAAGAGGCAGTCCGGCTGTAGCCACACTTTGAATAACCTCTTATTTATTATTGTAATCACTGTTTCCCGCGCTTGTAGATAGGGTGTATCTGGTTTGTGCTGGACGTCCATGCGCTCACCCATCGCTGTCTCTGTTAAAATCACAAGATAATTTAATTCTTTATACCTAAATATTTTTTTTTTTTATACTACGAAGGTGGCATACAAGCATACGTCCCTTTGATATCACCTTCATCCTTATTTTATATAAATGTAATTATGTTTTCAAAAAGTCAACGTAAATTCCACTTGTCCTCAATTTAGAAAGATAGAAATACATACCTATATATCTTCAAATGGTAAGAATTTTGAAAGTAGCATTTGAATCAAAATTTAATGATAATAAATATTACCAAATACAATGTCTAATGTGCACGCAGTGATATATTTGAGAACGTCGAACTTTCCTTTATCCAACTTTTCTTCAAGTCTTTCAAGTAAAATGTTGGCTTGTTCACTAATCACGTCCAAATATTCTTCTACAATTTTGTTACGGAATATTGGTAGCAAAACTTTTCGATGTGTTTTCCATAAGTCCACTGTAAAATAATAACAAGAATATGCTTAATAGATATCTGCTGTACAAGTTCATACCGAAGTGTAACAACGTATGATTTTATTCTGTTAATTTTCAAGATAATATAGATAATAGGATTTTTAATATATAAATATAATTTTCCATATATTTTTTATTTCGGTGCTACAATAGTTGTTTAATTTATTGTTCTGTCTTTTAATTTTATTCTATTTATATTATTGTAAAATACTTTTTTTATATCTTATATTCATCATATAAGCCTTTTACTGAATATAAGCCTCCCCCCAAGGGAGATTTATATCCAGTAGTTTTGCCAGTAGTTGCCACGCTTGACAGGCGGATCGGCAACCGCAATCAGACTTTAGAAATATTTTAATAGGGACGCTACTGCCCATTCCTCACCCTCCCTTAGTCCGCTCTTACGACACCCACGGGATAGGAAGGGGTGATCTATTCTATGCCGGGACCACACGTAATATATGTGTAATAATTAAATAATTGTAATTCCCAAGAATTACAATTATTTATTAATTAATTAAAATTCTAGAATAAATTACTGTTAATTATTTTAATGTACTTATTTAATTATTATTACCTTTTTCTTTATTTGCATATCAATTTGTTGAACAACAATAAAATCCATCACCCAAAAAGGTTTTCTTGAAAAATATTGTTTCTATAAATAAAGCAACCTTATTGTGATTCGGCATACGTAAGTATTGATTGTGATCTTTTAGTGCCTAGCTTCTATAATGCAAATTACACTTGTTCGTTCGTTATTTATAGGGATGATGTATGTATTTACCACTATGTCTAGTAAAAAATATGTTCATTGCATAGTATAATTAGCACTTACCTGGTGCAATAAAGAGACCGTGTCCTAACCAAGGTCTTAAAAAACGATATACTTTGTCTTTATCCAAGCAATTGTCTAAAACCACCTGTGCATCTTCTGGATTAGCGATAGCTGCAATAAAAAATTTTATTACAGTATTAGTTATCTTAACTGATCTTAAAGACTAATTAGTTACTGAAATATTTTGTAAATAATCAACTTTTCTCAGAATATTTCGGTAAAATAATTAATTGGACTTTGGCGCCTTAATATTTTTAATAAATTTAGCATAGACTGTTGTTATTGTTATTATCAAAATGTATTTAACTTTGTCCAATTTTGTATTCTCACTTATATGTATGTATGTACCACTATATATGTTATATAAATTCTGAATTCCACTAAATGTCAACAATGTCTAGTATAAATATAATTAATTGATATCTTTAAAAAAAACATCTTTTAATAATGGTAGAGAGGCAGACAAAATTTCAAAAAAATATTGTTTTGGCATATTTGGAGAAATAGAAATTTCTCCTATTAAAACCTCTTACATATTTTTTTAAATATCTTCTATTTACAGACATTGTCCAGTTACAATTTTCATATATTAGTAAAATTACTTGTTTTTTTGTGAAATTAGAACAATACGATAATAAATATAAAACATATAAAATAAAATTCACTTACCGACATACAATTTTGGACCAAGCCAAACTTTAACACAACCTTTATGTTGAAATGCTAAATTAACCAATTCTTGGATATTTTGAAACATTTCTACAAAAAATAAAAAATGCAGTTTATTTAAACAGTTTTCATATATACTTTCACAGCACATTGCGCTCTTTTATAATACATTAAAATTGACAATCTTACCTGCACTATCGATGTACAAATGAGTGATAATAAGTAAAGACAAAGCCAGGTCATGAGCCATCATCGTTTGTCATAATGAATTATTGAGGAGGAAAGAATTGTTAGTAATGTACAGCTTTATTGCTAGCAATATTTTTTTATTATATATTATACCCCCTGGAAAACATCGTGGTGAATTCTTGTGGAATTCATCACAAAGAGCATAACTTACTTGACTTCGTCCTCACCTATCATCTCTCAGTAGTGCTCTACCAGTGTATACCGAAAGTTTTTTATAAAAAAATGCCCCATAACCAACAATTTCTTTCTTTTAATAACTAAATTTAGAAAATGTCACTATAGATGAAAACATGTATTCAAAAAATATTATAAACGTTATATGTACCGCCACTATTATTAATAGTTTTTTAGTTTATTAGGTGCAAATAAAGAAAAATTACATAAGCATCTTAATTTATATTTAAACTAAGCATGTCCAAACTAAACTACTAGCCATGATGTTACCAATTACCTATTAAAATTCTCACATTTTACTTATTTATTATTAAGAAATTAATCAATACTATAAAATGTTTTCTCCAGTAAATGTTTTTTCATAGTCACATTAAATTCTATTATTTCGTCAATAATTTTTATTCACTTAGATATTTTGTTATAAAACCTAGGAGCCATACTAAAAATGTTTTTTACTGAACATAGATGTATTGTGCGACATTTGCCTCAGTTTATCGTTATTTCTGAAAGATGTAAAATTTTTAAATAAACCTAAATTGGACTGCACAAAATTTACTACCTTATAAATATACTTTAATGGAAATATCAAAATGTTTAGTTCTTTAAAATACTGCTTGCATGAATCAGTCTTTGAGAGTTTAAACATTTCTCGTATGCATTTTTTTGGGCTCTAAATACCTTAAATTTTATCTGTAGAATTTTCCCAATACATTATGCCAAACTGCAAACAGGAGTCACATATCCATGATATGCAGTTACCAGCTTGATTTTATTTGTAATATTTTAAATAATATATAATATAAAGAAAGATCTTGGGTCTAGTCAAGTCAGCCACCCCTGATCTATATAATGTCTGAACTTTTTTACACAGATTTCATGTAGAAACTCCGAATTTATATTTGGCCGGAGTAATATTGTCTGTGCCGGAGTCGCATAAACGCTATTTTTAACGTATTTTAGGGTCTAAAATTCATTCAGGTGCGATTTAAATTTAAATCTACATCTATATAATATAATATGACTAAAATCCAATGATGACCTAGATAATAATCATCAAATTTGTACGAATATATCCATATTTATGTAAATTTTAACTACGTTAATTCATATATGGATTAGATTAGCTATAACTACACTCACTCTCACTATTTCCCATGAAGTTCATAGCGCTCCCGAGAAGAGGTAATGTCAGAGGCTCCGGTAGTGATGCGGTCAATTTGTTCATGCGACGGAAGTACATCGTCCAGTATATCAAGTAGACACCAAATATTAACATAAATATGGCCAGGATAATCATGATTTGATCCTAAAGACAAACAATGCAACACTTTATAGTATTTTATAAGTGGTTTTTTTTTGTTTTATTTTTTTTTTGTATAGAAGTAGATAAGAACCGTAAGAAAAGTAGTAATAGTATTGTTTATTTTCTATGCAATAATATAGAATACATAATATTTAAGGCGAAAAACGCCAGCCTTAGAGATAGTATAGCTATTTATAACAATATGCAATTACTTTTAATCTAGTCAGGTCTTAAAGAAAATAAGAAAAAAATTAATTTTGGCATTAGAGACATAGCACCCAATAGTCGACACCTTTTTTAATAAAACGCACTAGACTATACATTTAGTCAAAGATTCGGGCATATATTTTTTAATCTTTTTTACAAAATATAATATTTTTTAAATGATATCCTTCATCGATTTTGATGATTTTTACAATTCATAAGATCCCATCACTCTTATCATATCCATTAATTTTTAGTATTCAGTAACTATATTTGTCACAGTCGAAATCAATATTTTTTTTCTAAAAAAAATAATAAGTTTTGTTTTTTAATTACTATTATACGAATGAATTCAATTTCAGGTTGTTAAATGATTAGCGTCAAGATATAAATCTTTATAAAATGAAGGACAATACATTTATATATGTATATCTGTTTGTGCCAGTTAAACCATGAAACCGATTTGATCTATATTTTATTTTGACAAATGACATATGTGACTGTATCATAATTAAATTAATAATATTACATGAAAAGTGCAATACTTACTAAATTATTTCCACTTTTGTTAGAATTGATTAACAATTAAAAGGTATATAATATCAAAGCCTGTATGCCTGAGGAAGTTTGAACCCAAACAGATAAATGGTACAAACATACTCTATTCTATATAGCTTGACAATGACTACTTGTCGACACTTGGCAGGGCAGTTTGCATCTAAGTTCATATATCTTGTACGTTGTTAGCATATTACCAGTTCCACGTAAATATACAAGACTAATCCTGTATGATTTATGCGTTTATGATATTTGAAACTTTGTCACGTACTTTAAATCTGAAATTATTTTTAATGTTTCGCATTAAAAAAATAATAAGTAAGTATCAATTATAACTATTACATTGTCTTCAACTCCAAAAATTTTACTCATTCTTTTAAAGATTACAAAATATCAACTATTACCTGTATAATGTTACAAAGCACAAAATATAAATGATTGTATCATTTTAGGTTTTGACGTATTTGCATTCTTGAAGTATTTAGACTTTGAAGTCCTTAGACTAACACCAAAATACCTGAATACCAAAAAAGGGCATCACAGCACATCACTAGTCTAAATTAGCACGTACTCAGCCTAATAATTATGCAATTGGTTTGCGTTGTATTGCACGGCATAAAAGGCAGTAGTACGATCTAACTTGAATATGAGTGACGCACTTCAACGGCGGGGCATCTCTACAAGTCCCCTAAAGAAATTATTATATAAAACTGAAAGAACTTTGCAAGTATTTTGAGTTAATCCATAATCATCTACTCGAGTAGAATACCTGACAAAAGGTACCTGGCATACCCTTTCCCACATGAATTGAGATAAAAGTACTCTACAATGTTCCACATATGTCACCATCGTCATTATATAAGTTGTTAACTGTCCACTGTTGAACATAGGCCTCCCCTTATTGGGGCTTTTTTGCCAACGGCAATTAGACTTTGGTGATGTTTTAGGAAGGTCGCTTGCTCATTCTTCGACCACTTAATGGTCTTAATCAACAAAAGACTTGAAATGGAAAATGCATCTATAAAATAAAGTAACATGACATCTAGCAGTGATATTGGAATATAATTTTAAGGACAACATACGAAAACTTCAAGATCTAAATATAAATATAATAGTAATAAATGTATAGAATGTTAATATGTATTAAATAATGTATAGAATAATTAAATATAATAGAATAAATATAATATAATAATATTGTAATAATATAAATGGAAAATATAAGAACAAGGAAAACAGATTGAATGCTAGGGACTTATTGTGAATAAGTAACCCTTTAGCATAAGGAATGTAAGCAAATAAAAATTATTATAATATAAGTAATGTAAAATACCAATAAGAGCATAGAGAGAATGTAAAAATATAAATGTAATATAGAACATATGTAATATAATAAATAATATATTAAATAAAGATACAAAACAAAACGACAACAGAATAATAAGAGGTAAAAATAGGGACTTATATACCCATATATAAATAAAACCCAGATAACCGAAAACAGTTGTGTAGACAGTAGGACAGGAGCCATAGACAATATACAGGCCGGGGATTGCGATCCTTCTGCTTATAGCAGATACAAAGCAAAGACAAAATAAAAAACTTGGTCAAAACAGAATAAAAATCAAACGAAAGAAATTAAAAATAGGAAGGCGAATGAAAGAATGGAAGGAAATGGCAGGACAGATCGAGTGGGTAAATTGGATGGAAAATAAAATTGATAAACAACCTGGAACTCAATATCCGGGAAATAGCTGCTCTCCTAGGGGGGAGCAATAAAAAAATGGTCTTAATTACCTCTTATGATATCCATGGAACTCGTCATCTTCAACGCCTTATTTAGTAATCGCAGAAATCGTCCTCTATTCATTGATTAGCTTTTATCCTCGATTTCATCCGCGTGACCCAATTTTATTCAATGACCGGGATAAAAAGTAGCCTACGTGCTTCTCCACCTCATACAATACCAAATAGTGGTTGGTTAAATACTTAAAGTGCTACAAGGTAACAAACAAACACTCACTTTCATATTTATAATATATAGTAAGGATTAGTTACGTCTACCTATTCATTAGCACAATGCTAATGAATAGGTAGACATGACTTATCCTTATAATATTTTATATAAAATGCATCTCACACTTTTTTTATATATTTAATTTATATGTGTACTAGCTGTCTACGACATTGTCTAGATGACCGAGACATTATTTTAAGATATAAAAATGTAATAGTTATCCCTAGTTGTACTCTTGGTATATACCGCCATATACAAGTGAAGAATAATAAATAAGGATGAAATCAGGCCATTGGATTCATCATAACAAATTAACTGGGAATTGATCATGATGGTTTCCAGGGACCATAGCGTGGAAGTCGACCTGACAGGGTATATTGCAAGCAATTAGGTTTCTAGCCCCCATTGCTAACAGTCCTGTTCTCCTAACCTAGGATATATTGGATGACCAGGATAAAAAGTAGCCTATGTTATTCTGCCTTATATACCAAATACTACGTGTACAACGCGTTTCACAATCACTTCTGTGTTCTGGATCGTTCGGATCAGTATTTCATCAATGATCAGTGTATTCTGACGTCTCAGTGTGCATATTACATTGTCCTTAAATAACAAAAAAATAGATACTTAATTATTGCAAATATAAACCTTTCATTTTATATACTTATATAAAAACAAACAAAAACTCTCTTATAGTTAAAAGGCGAAACGATCAGCACATAGCTTCCGAGTTGTAATCTATTAATTGTTTGATGATGCTTAGGAGTACACATTATGCAATATGGATGTAGATTTAATAACTAAGATTGATAAATAATATTGATCACTAATAAAGTCATAAAACCTCATATATTTTTTCAAATGTACCATAATTGTAAAATTTTAAACTTAATTCCTGTGACTCCAATATTACTTAAAACAATGCAATTTGTCCATATAAAACTACCCATACCCCTTTCATGACGATTAGTTGAAAATTAGTTGTTAAAAAATGCAGATTTGAAAACTATAAAAAAATTCGAAACAAAAATTCTTGTGACAACAAACTATTAACAACCTATGCATCGAGTATCACGAAGTTTGATCATCAACTGTATTCAAATACAATTCCATTATTGGAATAAGCGACAGATCAAATATGTTTCATGTAGGATGTTTGTCGTACCACTATAGTATCATTCGTAATAATACTTGCGTATAGGCGCGTAGTGTCTATATATGTACTATTCGTTCTTAAATTTATATCACAGTAAACACTTTTTTTTTTATTAGAATTTAATTGAAAACTTTCAAATAAATACAACCTAATTTAAAAATATTCAGCCATGATTGTATTCATATTAATAACTGTCTGTGTTGTTCTGTATTATATAAAATTCCGATATTTTCGAAAACATTTATATGAACTATCTGATAGTTTACCTGGTGTTGGATATTTGCCGATTCTTGGACACATACACTGGGTTATTGGAGGACCGGAAAGTAAGTAAAGACTTCTTTATATGCTGAGTTTTTTTTTTTTTTGGGTACTGTAGAAATATTATTAAAATATTAAAATCATATTTCAATAAGGATCTAGCGAAGCAGTATCTTGACTGGTAAAAACACTAGCTACAGCATGGCATAGAAAATACGGGTTCAAATCTGGTCCGTTTTAAATTTTTTACAATAATATTTATATGATATGAGTTTCATATTTTAATAATATTTATAAACATTATTTATTTACAATATTTACATCTTAGCTAAACCCCATGTCTATAAAAAATATATATTTATTCATCTAAAAATAAATAAACACGTTTCTTTTAAATTTGATTATAAACTTTATTATTGTTATTGTACACATGCTTTCCTGGGTGAGCGTATTGGAAGACTGTAAGGCTCACCCAGTGGATGTAATAAATAAATAAATAAATTATTTTGTAATCACACTTAAAAAAAATTAAACCAACTCATATTTTACTGGTTTTATTTCTTAAAATATAACTTTGTAATGGCTGTAATGCTCGCCAGGGAATATATTATTAATAATTAAGGGAATTATTGATAATAATATATTCCCTTAATGGTTATAACAAAATTAAATTTTAAAAAATAAAATATAAAGAGTACGAGTTGGGTTTACAAATCGAGGATGCTGTATATAAAATAATTTATGTTGTGTGTTTTCTTTAAATGAAAATTAATTTTAATCTGCAAATGAGATAAAGTTATAATATCTTTTGTACTCGAACAAATATTTTTTATGATCGTATAATTTTTGCAGTTTACAGTTTGTATTTGCACATATTTACGAAATCTACTATTGTTTGAAAGAAGCAATTAATAGTTTTTTTATTTATTTGTTTATACTTTGTTGTACACAAAAACTACATTGTAATAATCTATATTAAATGAAGATGTACAACAGGTAAGCTTAACTGTAAGAGTTCTTTCTCTTCCAGCAAACATTTAACTTTTTTGTTCATTTATCTTAAGTAAAACTACATTCTCAATCGATTAAAATTATAAAAAATGCTGAAATAGTAAAATGAAATAATATTTACTTTCATAAAAAGATTTTTTTTCTAAAATGTTTAATATATTTCTTATTTGAATGAAACATTTAATACTATATCTTAATTATATAATAAAATTGTAACTAGACGAGGAGTCTTGATAAAAGCAACAGAACCCGAAACAATAACTTATCGAAATTTTGTCTGTTTGTATGTTAGTTCCAGCATCACGGAGAAGCTATTCCATCAAATTAGACACGATTTCCACAGTTGTGTTCCTTCAGATCTAACTTGAAATCTGTTGTATGTTTAATCTTGATACGCTACGAAAATATACATATGTACTACAGGAGTTATTTAAATATAGTCACCGTATGATATCGCGGATAAAAACTCATTATTTTTGCATTATACATGTATAATATATACACTGAATAGGTAAATTAACACTTAGTTTTTATTTCAGAAATATACAAGAATATTCAAAGACTGGGAGAGTTAATAGAAGGAACTGGCGGTATAAGTAAAATTTGGATTGGCCCATCCCTTTATGTTGGTTAGTATTTTTATTACCTATAATCAATTATATTGTACATAGTGATTTATTAGCGAAATAAGACTAAGAACAACAATGATAATTATCATAAATATGTTAGAATGACAACTCACGACGCATCTTCACCCTTATTAATATTATAAAAGGCAGTTTGTTTGTTTATTTGTTATTCTTAGCATCTTAACCTCAACCAGCTGTTGTGAAATTTGATTTACAAGTGAAGTTTGAGATAAAGAACGGTCCCAAATATCATAATCTACTTTTTATCTTGGTTAATAAAGATATGACATATGTTATAAGCAATATGCTAATAATTATTCGGGAAATATACTTAATTTATAATAAAATATAAAATTGAAGATAACATGTTTTTTTTATATACTGATCAATAAAGAATAAATTAATTAATGATAAAAAAAATTAAAATTACGGACTTGGCACTATTTATCAACTCACAATTTTCAACAATGTAATGATTCAATGCGCAACTTGGCTATAACGCAAATAATATACGTTTATACTAACTATATCCCGTGGTTTAACCCATAATGAATGAGTATATAAAACGTCCTACATTAGTATTAATAGTGTACCAAATTTTGTTCAAATTCATTACTATTATATACTATATAATATTCTTCCGTAAAAGATTAACGAATATCCATCTATATATTCTCACAAACTTCCGAATTTATAATAGAAGTAAGATATTTTTTTATGATGATAATGGAATAGTAAACCCTGCCCGCACTATCAGTATACACCAAAGGGGCACCAGTGACGGATGATAGGTGAGGATGCAGTCAGATTAGTTGGCCCATCGTGACCAATTAACTCGAAATTAACCACGATGATTTTCAGACTGCATGGAGGTTAACCCGACGAGGTCTATTGAGCAATTAAACCCTATTACTAATTCACAACAATTCCTTCCCTCCAGTAGTTGAATATTATAATTGACGCATATTTAATGCCAAAAATATAATCCACGTTGCACACCATCATCAGAGGCAAATTGTTGACTGTTACCATTGTGAACAACGTAACTAGCCATGTCTACATTCGCCAAGAACATTTTAAATCCAACGGTGGCGAGGAGCGAACTTACCATTCTCATTCATCACGTTAATGTTTTTAAACATTTATTTTCAGTAATATCTAATCCAGAAGACGTGCAGAAGTTATTGGAAACCTCACTCGAGAAAGATTCTTCATATAGGTTTCTTCGGACATGGTTGGGGAATGGCCTTTTTGTAGCTCCTTGTAAGTATATTTACTTAGTAACAATCTTAGGTAACAATATTAATAGCATTACAGAGTATTTATATAGTTGTTAGCTTCCTTGCATTCTTTTTTCATATAACCTGATAAATAGTAGGAACCTTCGCATATAGACATGAATCGTATCATGGACATTACAAAATGCCATGTCATGTAACACCCATGCTGGCCATCACTCCTAGAAACTAATTACCCAATAATGTCACTGACATATAGTTATCAATCAAACAAAATTATTTGAGGAGTTGTCTATATCTTTTATACTTTATACAGAATCTCATACAGATATACGTATATATATATATATATATATATATATATATATATATATATATATATATATATATATATATATATATATATATATATATATATACTTTTCAATCGACTTCAAAAAGTTGTTTGTTACCTTAAAATTCCATCATTTATAAACCAATTTGGAAAGTTCTTTTCTGAAAGGATAATACATATTGATCAAAATCGTCAGTTTTTTTAAAGAATACAATCTTATATTCTTACAACATAATAGGGGAACAAAGCAACTGTAATTATATATATGGAGATATATTAAAAATTCCGGGTACGTCGAAATTAAAAAACGTCTATTTATTATTATTACGTTGTAACAGTATAATGTATCGTAACGCCATGCTTGCAAAATTAAATTTTAATTCAATTGTACTCTGAACGTTACAAATATAATTTTAAAATATTAATGATTCCAGTGAATTTATGGAAAAGACAGAGGCGAGCCCTCGTACCAATATTCGCCAATCGAGTTATAGAGGACTACATAGAAGTATTCCATAACGAAGCAGTGACCCTTGTGAAGCAATTAGATGAGAACTTGGGTAAACCAGAATTCGATGTCTTCAAACACATCACATCTTGCACGTTGGACATTTCATTTGGTGAGTAGTTATGAAAAATCATTAAAAATATATTAACAATAGTAAACAATACACGTAGAAATAATTATAATTAAAGTAAAAAAAACACTTCAAATCTTTATTTTTATATTATGATTTACCTAAAATATCGGCAAATAGAAAGCGGAGGATATGCAATTAAGTATATGGAAAAGTTTCTAATTTTTCACAATGATGCTGTTATAAAATGACTTGCAAGTTCATAACATCGTGATTAAATTATCACGACGGCAAAATCATGTCCATTATATCAGTCAGTAACTGTTCACTGC
This sequence comes from Galleria mellonella, assembly GCF_026898425.1. NCBI lineage: Eukaryota > Metazoa > Arthropoda > Insecta > Lepidoptera > Pyralidae > Galleria > Galleria mellonella. Next base: position 2,067,137 of record NW_026442147.1, on the reverse strand, counting down.
TGAACATAACCCACAAGGGAGATTGTGCCAGTTGTTGCCACACTTGGCAGACGGGTTGGCGATCGCAGTTAGGCTTTGGTGATGTTTTAAGAGGGACGCTGCTGTTCATCCCTCGACCATTAAATTCCCTTAGTTGCTTCCTACAACGCCTACGGAAATGTACGGCCCATTCTACACCGAAACTACACATATTTCTTATGAGGATGTAACCACGTCAAATCTACTTAATGTGAAAGGACATGGAGATGTTGGGATTTGAATGTTTATTACTCGATCACACTTAAATGACTGAATGGACTTGATTGAAGTTTATTACACGGGTAGAACTTAACATATAGAATACTTTATATTCCAAAAGGCAAAACCATAGGAAACATGTAATACAACTATAAAGGTTAATATAAGCAATATATACACGTATAAGTCATTTTAAAGATGCGATATTTCTCTATTCCAGAGACGGCAATGGGTGAAAAAATGGATTTACAACATACAGCAGATTCAGCTTACCTGCATGCGCGCAACTGCGTTATGTCTATTATAAATATGCGTATATTCAAACCATGGATGCAACCAGATGCAATATTTAAACTGACACCCTATTCAAAAACACAGGAAGAAAATATTTATCTAACACGTAAATTTACTGAGGAGGTACGTTATCTAAAAACAATGAAAATTATAGTGAGATGTTATCATAATAATAGTGTCATTACAAGGTATAGAGTCATGATACTTTAGCTTTCAAGAACGTAACACATGAGGAGTACTATGAACAAGACAGTTTCCATAATGTCCATAGTATTGTTTTTGTCTATAGGTGACGGCTACCACTTTCCGTCAGGTAGACCCTTGTCGCTTGATGAACTTGTTTGCTTTTCTAATCCATAAAAAGGTATAGGTATAGATAAAATTAGTCCATTTTTAAATCCATTTTATAAACAAGATACCCACCGTGATTGTACTCCTTATATTTTGATGCTGTTTCAAGCGCCATGTGTACTTAAAAGCGTCACGGTAAATAACCTTGATGTAACTTTAAACTACCTTTAGACAATTTTTCTGTACAGCTACAGAACTCAGTTACCTAAAATGTTGTTTTGCATGAATATTTTAAAACTGTAATCTTTTAGAAGTGTCAAATGGATAAAAAAAAGTGGGTATATTTATATCGAATGTTCAATTCTTGGCTTACATCTTCACTTTGTCCATAAATTTAAATTCTATCAGGTGGTGGTAAAATCCTCAAATAAACTTAATTAACCAAAGAAATTGTTATAAACTCACCCCCTGCTACAGGTTTGATTATATTAAATGAAATATGTATAAAATAAGTGTATCTTTACCAGTATAATAATAGTAAACAAATGTCTTTAATTACCTCATCTGAGATTGCTGTCGTGAATATATTTATTTTTCTCTAGGTAATAGCAAAAAGAAGGATTATGCATCAAAATGGTATTTATAAAGAAGGTATGTACAATAGCATTTTTCATTTCTTATATCAATTTGTAAAACCAAATTTGTAAACCAAAATGCTTACTTGTTCCTTCTTGTTCTTTTTCAAGCAATTTTTCCATATTTGTTTAGGTTCGGCGTAATGTATTTTCTACTCTCTTTCTACCTATATCGTCTGTGTATGTATATATAAACGTTTATATTTTTTCAGGGCGAAAGGATCTGTTGGAATTGTTATTAAGGGAAGATGAAACAAAATTCAACAATAAGGAACTTCGGGAACATTTGGATGCTATTACAATCGCCGGCAACGACACAACAGCGCTCACTATATCCTACACGCTTTTATTATTGGGGATGCATCAACGTGAACAAGAATTAGTCTATAAAGAGTAAGCCATAAAGATGTTTAAAAAACGTGTATCTACTCCTGGGTGCAGATAATCTATACCAATATAATAATAAATTATTTGTTTGATCTCGCTAGCCTATGAAATTACCAATAGAATTTGCAAAAATCTTTTTAACATTTCTTTTTTATATTCATCGTCATCATTTCAGCCATTATTCGTCCACTGCTGTACATAAGCCTTCCCCATAGTCTGCCATAAAAAACCTGCTTCCACTGACTCCCTGCAATGCATTTCAAGTCATCACTCCATCCAGTGGGGGTCGTCCTACACTACGTTTGCTCGTACGGAGTCGCCACTCAAGAAATTACTCAGATTACATGAAATATTTTTTATATTAGTATAGATTAAATATTTTAACAATGTTTTTATGGTAAACTCTTACTTTACAGTTTACCATTGGGTAAACTGTGTAAATCTATGTAAATAATTGGATTTACATAGTTTTCGTCGGCATTATCATTTTTGTGTTCAAGTCCAGAGCATGAGAAGTAATCGTGAATCTTAGGCACCTTTTTATAAGATATCAATAAAAAAGATTACATAGATAACTGATTATCAGGTAATATTGATATGTTTTATTTGACATATACAACATATAAATATTCTCTACAATTTTTTTCTTAGATAATCCGGATAACAAACAAAATGTTTTGTCCTCGTAGATAACCAGTTCTAATTTGATTGTTTTTCAAGAATATTAACTAATGACTATATGGAAAAATAGTTTTAGTTATATAATTAGACTAAATACACTAACTATATTTAATTTGTTAAATATACTAATTGTAAATTTTATTTCATCTTGTACATATGAGTAGAACCTGGTGAAATAAACTCACACCCACATAAACTAGCCCCAATACTTAACCTAAGATATATACATAACCGTTATAGGGAACGTCACGAAGGAAGGTACGATATCGTAATAAATTATACGTGCTTATTGACTTAAATTGTTCCAGATTACATGAAATATTTGGGGACTCTAAGAGAACTACTACAAAGGAGGATTTATACAAGATGGAATATTTAGAAAGAGTAATAAAGGAGACAATGCGCCTTTATACGGTGACACCCATAATTGCGAGAGAAACGAAAAGTGAAGTAAAATTATGTTAGTAATTTCCTACTTATTTTACAGTGCTATATTTTCAAATAAATATAACTATTAAGAACTAAATAGAAATATTTATATCATTATAAGTTCTTAGGAACTTGTTGCAATACAGTGACAACACTGCAGTACAGTGAAAACACTGGAACAGTATACGAGTAGATTTTACAAACCACGTTATATTTTTTTAAGTGAGAGTGTGCCTATATTTATAGCAAATATCCTGCACACAATCTACATTTATTGTAGAAAAGAAAGTGATAACTTTGTCTATAATCAGTTTACGCTGCCGGAGTATCATTAACAGATGTAAAATGAGGTTGAATTCAGACCAATCATTACGAATTTACTAGGCGTTACTCACAATGGTTTCCAGGAATATTGCGTGAATGTCGACATGACAATATATCCTATATTGTTAGTAATAAGGCTACCGATAGGCTACTAACAATATCCACTACTACTAACAAATAGCTACTAACAATTTATATTTATATCTTGAAATTGAATCATTTTTGTTGTAGCTTCCTGTACGTTGCCACCTGGTGTCGCCTGTATTGTACCACTATTTTTGATACATAGATCTAAGAAACTATGGGGACCCGACTCTGAAAGCTTTAATCCAGATCGATTCCTGCCTGAAAACAGTATTGATAGACATCCTTGTGCTTACATACCCTTTAGCCACGGACTTAGAAATTGCATAGGTAAGTATTAATTCATTGATATTGATGTAGGAGAAAAAGGCACTTTTAAATCATTGATAGAAAAAATAAAAACTAAATGTATGTACACTAAAAAAACTAATTAAAATGAATTTATCATCACAATACAATGCAAGAACTAAATGTATACAATTGTGTGGAGATGATAGTAATTTTCTCCACCTATATTATAGACATATACGGAAATTAAAAATCATCCAACATAGAACAAAAATGAGATATTTTTGTTTATTTAATTCGTAACAGTTTTAAATGTAACAAATGTGAATCTTCTTTTTCTTATATCAGTTTATATATTCATTATATTAATCAATTGTTAGTATTATTGTTGTTATTATTCCATTGTTTCTGCCTACCCTAATGGGAGACAGGCGTGACAGATATGTATGTATGTATGTATCAACCAAAAACCTGTTAAATTTAATAATACACAACATGCTAATTTTAAACATATGAAAGTTAATTATGCGTTATAAGAAAATAAGATTCAAAATATAACTTTATAATAAGAAAACTATACTTATATATAGTTATGTGTAAAGGTTATCTATATATAACATTTCTATTTGCAGGTAAAAAATACGGAATGCTTGTAATGAAATGTGTTCTTGGAAATGTGTTGCGAAATTACAAGGTGACAGCAAAAGCTTGCGACCGTCTGAAAATGGAAATACTTTTGATTCCAGTTTCCGGGCATCTTATAAAATTAGAAAAAAGAACCTAAAGCTATTTTTGGAAACAGATTATAAACTTTTTTTTAATAAAATATAAACTACAATCATTATTTTATCAGATTGTAAACTTTTTTTTTAATAAAATATAAACTACAATAATTTTTCTATTTTTATAGACAGATCTTCGTCGCCCAGTTCGATCGGTCGTAGCCCAGTGGTATTCACTGAGTTATTGACCGCAAAGGTTATGAGTTCGTATCTAAAGACAGCTGTCAATTGTTGCAAAAATTATCAAATAAATAAATCTAACTTACAAATATTATCCTTAATTCAAACCTACAACCTTATGTGATTGGTAAAAAAGATATGTCATTTAGAACGAAACTGTTATTCGCTAAAACAACGAAGCGTTGTCTCATTGTTTAATTGGAAGATTGATAATAAAAAATGTCATACAAAGTTTTGTTGTCGTTGAAATTGAAACCTCCGAGAACTAATATCATCTGTGTCCCCCCTCCAATAGACCTGTGGGTAAAATAATAAATAAGTAAATTACAACACTTTTCTATGATGTTTCTGCTATTAAGCAAGTGTGCTTACATGGTGGTACTTCGGTTCGATGGATGAAATATGACATCAAATTTAATGTAAATTTCTATTGAAGCTTTATGTGATGTTAATATAAAAACAGCGGACAATATTTTGGTATCGTTATTTTTACTTAACACTTCTTTTACATGAATCTTTATCTAAAAAAAGGCACACAGACAAAAGACAGCACATACTAATAAATAAAAATAATATAGGTATTGCCACCTTCCAAAAATAAGACTGGGTGTCTTATTAAAACATGTTACCAGCTAGAAACGATATATTAATGTTTTTGGAACTTTATTGAAATAAACTATATATTCCAACAAAAATAACACGACACAAAAGCGTAATCTCAATAATGATGACCACACCAACTGTAGTGTATTCTCTGACACTCATGGATTTGTCCATGATGCTACATCTACCGTTCATGTCTACATAACGATTATCTACCACTTTTCATCAGATGGGCATCGCGGCGCTAACTTGTTTACCATATCATGTTGCATAATAAACTCTCAACTTATAGAAAAATAATAGGTAAGTATAGACTTTACCTATTCCTATCTGTATTAGTGTTATAATAATACTGTTTAAATTCTGTATTTAACTTCGAATACGCTACAATATAACTGATTATACATACCAATCAATTTCAAAGTATGTAATTAAATTCTGATCTTATCTATTTTTACGACTACGTTTTTATTGGTTTTCACATAAGAATAACGAATTAATACAAAATAAACATTTTTTTAAACTTTGTATTCTTTATATTATTAGCTAAACTAACCTCCAGAGGGAGACTTTGTACAAAAGTCGATTGCTTGGATACCTCTGTCCCATTCGTGTTTCAACCGTGAAGCAGTTGTGTTAGCATGATTGTGTTTCGGTTTGAAGGGTGGGATATGGCGTGAATTTACTGGGTACAGCGGAATAACACCTGAGTCCTCAGAAATGGCAACGCATGGGGGATATCATGGGCGAAACAGTATACTCTGTTACGTCCATGATACTGCTCATGTCTATAGGCGACGGTTACCACTTTCCATCAGGTGGGCCGTCAGCTTGTTTGCCATTCTAAGTTTTATAAAAAAAAAAACCTCCATGGGATTCCAACTAGAAACCATTGTAGTTAATTCGTGTTAAATTCGTCACGATGGGCTGCTTTCATCCTCGCCTATCATCTCTCCCTGGTGTCTCGCCAGCGTATACTGGTAGCGCAGGTGGGGTTAAAATTCCATATTTGTCCATTTAAAAAAATGTTACGAACGTTAATACAAAACTTATTTATTAAACACCTCTGACATTATATCGATAGTAGCTCAGTATTATTACACTCAACAAATCGACAAAGGTTTTTCTAATTTTTACAAAAGCGAAGGACAACAATTTTAATTATGGGTAATTTTGATCTTTTTCTATTTTAATTTATTTTACTATTAATTATCCTTGTCTAATATACAGAAATAATGGTAATATACAATTCTTATTTAAAGAACGCCTGTTGATATTCTATTAAGAACATCTCATTAACTCGTCAGTATTGTTTATTACATTCAATGTCAACATAGGCGCTTATAGTTTTTATATAATTGAAGAAAAAAAGGAAAAGCATAATAAAAGTTTATAGGTACATAAATAATTTTATTAAAGTGGGTATATCTAATATTCAATTACATAATATCTACAAGGCTACAGATTATAAAATGTACGTGAATTACGTAATGCTATAACGAAAATATATCCAAAATCAGTTTTTTCAATGGACGCTTAAACAATATTATTGTATATTAATCAAGCTACCAAACTCCATTTGTATTCACTTCCTCATAGTATCCAATATTTTTTATAAGTAATATGAAAGATTGAGCGTGAAATGATAACCCAATTTGCACTAATAATATACTACTAGTTTGAGATTCTAAACTAGTTCTTACTCTGATACTTAGACGACCCCTCGTAAAGAATTCACCAGGTAGAGTATGATGACATACGGCACAAATTGAGGTTAGTTTTCACCCGGTGACAATATCATAATATTAATGAAACTGTGCAGTTTTTCTCAAGAGGCATGGTCGATATCTGAAAATATTTTTAAACCTTTCATACTAAATCAATCATGTGACCTTATCATCATCATCATATCAGCCTTTAACTGTCCGCTACTAAACATGCCTCCCCCTTGGGTGGTTTTGCCAGTAGTTGCCACGCTTGGCAGGCGGATTGGCAACCACATTAGGGCATTAGAGATGTTTTAAGAGGCACGCTGCTCCCTTAGTCTGTTCTATCGACACCCACATGAAAGGTAGAGGCCCCATGACCCCATAGTTTATATTAAATAAAAAGATTATATAAACACTAAATGCATATAATAAAAGAATTTAAAGTACACTTAATTACATATTACATACTTTAAATTATTTTACAGAATACATTTAATTACATAATATGACATTGTATTAAGTAATAAAGTAGATATAAACTAAGAACTTTATTAGGTTTAATAAGACCATATAAACGATTCTTTCTAATCTAAATCTAAATAAATTATACAATATACACTATTTATATTTGATTTGACGATCTCCGTGGCGCAGTGGTATGCTTTGCGCAAATGAGATCCCGGGATCAATTCCCAGTTGGGTCACTTTAAGGGTTCGGGTGTACTGGATACCTCCAGATGTCCGCTACCTGGATCCTCATTACACAGGTAATCCTAGCTTGAGAAACCGGTGAGTGGTGTGATTTAATTATTCTTTACTAGTTTTAACTGCAAGTTCGCCCGCGTAACGGAAACGTGCTTACTGACTGATACAAAAAGCAGCCTATATCCTTCTCCATTCTATATAGTACATGTTTACCAAATTTCGTAGTGATTGTTCGTCTATTAAGGCGCTATAAGGTAACAAACAGGCAAACTCACTTTCACATCTATAATATTAGTAAATACTAACCACATTCCTAAAAAAATATCTGGTACAAAATGCAGATTAATACTATATTAAGTCGGCATTGTAATTATGCAGCACTTTTATTATTATTATTTTACTAATCTTATTTTAATAATATAATAAAATTGTAATTAGACGATATCTGTACATATATTAAATAATATTAAAGAAAAAAATAAGATGAGGGGTCTAAAAAATACTAATAGATGCCAAAACAGTTATTTTTAGAAATTTTGTTTGTCTGTGTATCTGTTTGTTTTGGCATCACGCAGAAACTATAGCACAGACCCAGAAGTGGTTTTCATAGCTATGTTTTTGAAAGTCTAATTTAAAATCTGGTATGTTAAATATTTCATTTTAATACGCCATCTAGAAATGGTCTAATTCATGTATTTTATTATTAATGAAATCCACACATGCGAAATAATGGGCAAAAGCTAGTTATTATACTATAAAAATGTGCTGCACTTTCAAAATAATTCTATGAATTTATATGATATCTATACATTTATTTATAGCTAATAACTTTCGCTTGTAATTTCTATTCACCATGTGGGAGTCAGAAGATAACTAACGCCTACCTATTTTCAGTATACTTACACGTATTAGAAATCACAGTGACTCATCAAATTCACAATTATATTCATATCAATAAAAAATATCTACAAACTTAAGTGAAGACGAATCAACAAATTTGCATTTTACTGTCTACTAACTATATCACGACTTCGCTAGCGTACTATATGTCAATACATATAGTATCCTATATACTAAGTTAGGATATAACCTATCTGTGTATCAAATTTTATTCAAATCCGTTAATTCATTCATCCATCCTTATAAATGTTCGCATTTACTAATATTGTAAAGATAAGATAAGATTTATCTAGGATTAGTCAAGAGGATCAAGGAAATAAAAATTAGTAATAATTAATTACAGGTTATAGAGACATAATATCTTAGTTCTCTGGAAGAGCAACACTAAACATGATGCTCACACGACGGTGACAGTCCTACTACTTTCCATCGTGGTGGGTCATCAGGTCATATCGAGCCTTTTCAGGAAGAAGATCGTAAGCGCCAAAAATTCCAAAAACTTTTTTTAATATGAACCGCCAGATCTACTGATTTTACACCTTATAGCTTATTTTAGAGTTCAAATTAGAAATGTAATTAACTTTATTAATATTCTTTGTTTTTATCGTAAGTTACAAGCCATTCGGTTTTTTAACGTAACCTCCACCGACTGACAGATCGTAAGTATAATACCTGTCGCTTACAATATAGTACTAGGTTCTTAAGTTTATTGTAAGCTTCCTACTTGGCACTTACGATAATAAATTTATGCAACGTAAGTTAGATACTTGTCACTTGCGGTAGAAACAAAATGCGTTTTGCGTTGAGTTGTTCGTAAACTGTAACATTATTATACTCAAATAAATTAAATATGAATACCATAAACTTTGATAACTATATCAGAAAAGTTGCCAGCAGTTTTGAAAACCTTTGATATTTCGCAAATGACACTGCGTTACATTAAATTGCATAAAATTGCAAGTTTAAGTCAAAATCTGACCAACGCGGCAAAAGCACGCTTTCAAATAAATACAGTCAATCTCAAACTCAAAACGTAAATAAATTTATAAAAAAGTTGCCTGTCGGGTAATCACACTATTGTAGAAACAATAGTAGTAAATTGTACTTACCAACTGAATTTAGGGATGTGACTTATTTATATAGAAACTTTTACTTGAAAGATGATGAAACGAAAGATTTAGGTGCAGTAAGTTATCAAAAGTTTAGAAAAATATTTAAAACTGAATTTAACTTAGGATTTCACTTACCAAAGAAAGATAAATGTGGTCAATGTGAATAAAGAATTTGAATGATGAAGAAAGAAAAAAAACGATAGAATCAGTTGCTTACAAGAATCACATTAAGGACAAAGAAAGATCATTAAAGCTATTTCTAGAGGATCAAAAAATAAGCAAAGACAACAGAAACTTTTTTATGTCTTAACAACACCTCACAGTCAAAGTGTAAATTTCTACTATACTCGAAAGTTTGCTTATTATAATGAAAGCATTTATGAAAGCGGTACCAGATCTGCATTTTGTTATCTTTGGAATGAAACGAAAGCGAAAAGAAGAAATTAAATCTGTACTATTATCTTTAAATACCTCAAAATGGTTGACGAGAGAAGGACTCAAAATGAAATTGCATTATACTGTGATAATTGTGCAGGACAAAATAAAAATAAAAGCATAATTTTAATGCTGTATTATTTCATGCAATATCATGCGAGTTTTGTTGAAAAGCTGACTATAAACTTTCTTATTTCTGGACATACGATATGTCAGATGTATGATGCCAATAGATTCTGTGCATGCGACAATAGAAGAATTTGTACAGAAAAGAACCATTAAGGCACCATCTGAATGGCAAACTTTGATTGGAAATGCTCGGACTAATCCAAAAAATATGAGACAGTTCTTTTAAAAAATAGTGAAATTAAAGACTGGAATTCCTATGCAACAGCCTTCTTACCAAACAAAATTAAAATACAAACAAGCAAGCTGCGTAACGCTAGATTTGATTGAACGATTGAAGGCGACAAATTCTATCTTAAATACGAGTATAATGGACCCGAACAAGCTGTTGATGTTCAATCAACAAGCCATTCCTGAACCGAAGACTGCTATCACTGAAAAAAATCCCATTTCGAAGGCAAAATATGAAGATTTAAAGAAAATGTGCTAAAAAGGTGTCATACCAGAAGTATATGCAAAAGAATATCTGGATTTGCCCTACGATAAAAACACAAGAGAACGAGACTAATGAAAACGACGACTGAGTTATGTCTTCTTTGGTATTTCATTTTGTTAATAAAGCCAATTCACTTAGAAGTGATTAAATATTATTTTTTTTTAACTTTTTTGTACTTCTGACACTTTGTCCGTCTTTGTCTGTCACCGTATCTCGTAAATACAGTTAAAAAAAACTTCACAAAAAATTATTTCTACCATTTCATGATATTTAGGAATTATCGTAATCGACATACTCATATCAGCTCTACCTAATAACAGTCAACAGTTTTAACGTAAGCGACAAATGTATGTGATTTTAGAGTACTGAGACAAATCTTAACATTTGAATTAATAGGGAGGTGCCCACATAACACTTAGTAGAAATTTGAAATTGATGCTATAAATATTTTGAGAAATATTTAAAAAAAACCTTCTCCTGTAAAATATGCAAAATGGCGGTTACGATGTTCTTCCTGAAAAGGCTCGATATATTTACCTATCATTGCTAATTGTATAAAAAAGTCCACATTTACTTAAAATTGGGGAATTATTAGTAGAGACAAGTGCAGCTGCTGAACAAAACGATTCGAAACCCTGTTTTTTTCAAGAAGGAGCATGACTTGTACTTGACCAAAAGAATGTTCTTCATATAAGGTTGCGATCACGTGATCTATTTTTAATACATATATCAATTTATTATTTCAAACATCATTACAATGTACAAATACTTGCATAATATTAATGACTTTTTTAATTAAAACAGGTATTGTTATATTATATGTTAATAGCGAATATGATTTAGAATTAAATATAACATTTTTAATGACTGTAACAATTATAATTATTTGATATTCGCAACACAGTTTCATACTTCTGCGGATATCATCGTTTTTTAATAATATTATAACCAATGTTTTTGTTCCAAATAAAGAATTATAATGAATGTTATGGCTCTGATTACCATTTTAACTGACTTCAAACACGAATGACGTGCATCGAATTCTCCGAGATATCTGGATCGGCATGCGTTATTCTTTTTTTATTCTAAAAGTTTCCCTTGAAGATGATCTCAAATCAAACTAGTTGTTTTGTATAAAATATGTATGATAGATAAGTATCTCCATTTGGTCTCCAGTAATTTTACTGGAAAATATAATATTAGAATATATTTAGTCTAGGAAATGTGATATATGAGATAATATCCTTATTAATATTATAAATTTAAAATTGAGTTTGTTCGTCTATTTGTTTGATATTTTATAATACCTTAAAAACCAATCAATGTGAAATTTGGTAACACGTACATAGCGGAATAAGAAATGTTTTTTTTAATGGATGAAGATGGAATGGTTACCCCGCCTGCATTATCAGTTGTCAGTTGACCCACAGTCACCAATTGAACAAGATATGATTTTCAGGGGGAACCGCGTAGAGGTGAACCTGATAGGGAGTATTACTGACAATGGAGAAATTTCATTACTTACAATCCATTTCCCCCAATGGAAAAGGTTACACGCTACTTTTTATTTCGGTCAGTAAACATATCTCATTCACGTAGACATATTCGCAGGTAAAATCTAGTACAATAATAATACTAAATAAAATATATATTTAGTGACTACGACATCCACCTTCAAGATAATCAGGCACGTCGTATATTAGTCACACCTGACTAAGTGAGTGTCATTATGGGTTGAAGCCACTTTGTGCATCTAAATTTGGTTTGGTTGGGGCGATAACCAATTATAGGCAGTTACCTATACAATTCTAAATTCAAATTAACAATAAAAAATAGTAAATTTTACAAATGATTCGCCATAGATAAACAAAATAGGTTAGTTATAGTCAACTAGAACTTATCAATCTCTATATATACAAGTACCGCGCATTCACCAGTATTGTGGATGAACTAGTCATCATTGTCATCAAACCATATTTTAAGTAGCCTAATAACCTTGTCTACTGCCCTTCCAATAGATATTTTAGTCAATTATGATTATTTACTTATATTATTACTTCCATTTTCTGTTTACCCTACCAGTAATCAGTACCAGCATAAAAATAGAATTATTTAAGTCGACTGACTAGGTCACATATACCGCAACTATGAGGAACTTAATGATGTCTATTGACGACGATTACTAGTTTTTATCAAGTAAATCGTCAGTTTGTTTACCATGTTTACCATTCTGGCCTTAGTCTTAGAAGAGATTTTACCTCACTCTGCGTTCTGCGTTATACCACTTGTACAACGAAGTGTGTTCAGAGAAATTGTTCAATATGATGCCCACAGCCACTTTCTACCATCGTACTGCTCGCCATCGACAGGGAGTTCACCCTCATACCCTACAGCCTAAATGGTCGCGTACAACGTGGTTTCAGAGATATTCTCTCCCACGAACACTCAGGTTATGGAATGAACTCCCTGCCGAGGTTTTCTTAAGAGACTACAGCATTGAGTTCTTCAAAAGTGGGGTAAAGAGGTTTCTTCGGGGTGTGCAACGCGCGCGTAGATCCCCTAGTAATGCAGGTATTCGTAGGCTACGGTAACCGCTTACCATCATGTGGGTCGTATGCTTGTTAGCCACTCAGTTAGCTCAATGGTTTAATGAAAACTTTATTAATTCGTATAAAAATACAGTAATTTAATATTAATTGTATACTCACCTAACAATGGGCAATAAAACATTTAAAGAAATTATCTAACCGTTACTCACAGATGTGCTCGCACTAATTAGAACAAGTAGTATCCTAAAGTTATTCTAGGTCCATCTGCATACATCTACTTTTTAAAGTATTAAGAGTAATCAGAAATAAACATCCTAGCCTCGTTCGAAAATTTCATAATTAGGTAATATGAATACAATATCAATAAGATTAGTAAGAAGTAGGATAATATTACGCATCTAAAAGTGGGCAACTCGACCGTTACAGTGGGACACACAATTTCATGACTGCAATTTAATTAAATAAATATTATACTATTATATAGCGCAAATTATACTATTGTTAAAACAAATATTTTCTTTATTAAGTAAATTAGATATTATTAAAGTTCATACACATAATGTCGCGTATAGTGCTACTCATAATTGATCTTTAAAAATTACAAGTGAACACAAAATCAAAATTATAGAAAAACACAATTATGCATACTTGAAATGCCATCATCATTTCGACTTTGGTGAATGTACATAAGGTCAATGACATATTTATGCTTATCTTATTGTCTTTACATTTAAATTTTGTATCATAGTATACATAAATAATTTAAACCTACATAAACTTGTCTAAAATCTTATCTGCAAAAGTAACAAGAATTTATAAATGACAACGATGTTTTGATAGTAGGTGCCACTAACAATCACAATATTTGATAAAGCATTAATAATAAATTTATTATTATTTAAATAAAATGAGCTAATATGATTAACAATCCTTATTTTTGTTACTTATATAATTAGATGTTTAAGTTTAAATATTCACAAGTACCAAACGTTGCTATTTTTCAGTCTCTTAAATTGAACTCTAAATTAGGCAAGCAAAATTATATAACCATTCTAAGATAAAAGGACTATTCATCCTTAATCTTAGGTAAGTGATATAAAATAAGGCTACTGCGTATGCGCAGGAAACTTGGTGACGCAACTTAATGACGCTACAATCCTTTATAGGAACTGTTCATTATTTAAACCAAAGTGGTAAACAAGCAATCTACTGACTATTGTTAAACTATTATAACTTTTATATATGTATATGTAAGTCGTTACAGAAATATAGGTATAACAATCTAAATATAAAAACTTTCTAAGGGTTAAAAATAGAGCCTTTTATAAAAAAATTAACACGTAATTAAGTGATTTGTTTGAAGGATGTTTTTTTCTATTCTGACATTTGTAAGTATATTCATTTCCATACAAATATTACTTTTGAATAAAAACTGGATTTTAGATTGAAACCGTTATATACGGTTAATATTCTCTTTTCACATTAGAATAGAGTAGTCAGAATACAATAGGTACTAAAAATAAAAAAAATCAATGTCAGAAAAAAAATAAGTTAAACTATATATTATTCAATTCTCAGTATTTCAAAAGATTTTATGAAAACGAATTAAATAATATGTCGTTTATATATTATTTAATAAGTTTTGATAAATATGGAGTATTACATACCATACTTTTAATCTAAGGTTATGTTTATAGCTATTAATAAATGAAGTATAACAGGAACAACTTCGTATAGTGTTTCTATTTGCTGCTGTACAACTCGCCTAAAATGACAACTTTGAATATGTTTGACCACAGACTCGCCTTATGTAAAGTAATGACATTGTCTAAGATAAAGCACGCATAACTTAAACCTATTTCTGTCATCTACAACTATCATCTAATACTTACCATTTCTGTCATGAAACAATACATACATAATTAAAATATATTATATACGTAACTGTTTCAGTTTAAAATGTATGAAAAATCACTAACAAGAGGCATGACGCTTTAATACTCAAGAGTAGCAACGCGTGAATGATGTTATTGACATACGTTACCTGTAATGTGACGTCCTTGGATTTTTAAAATATACTATGTATATACTAAATTGAAAAATATTTAAATATATCTTTGTAATTGTTTAAGTCCATAGGCGTTTTCATTAATTAAAAATTTTAATTAATGAAAAATAATCTTAATTTAGTAAGTCTAACTTCGACCAAGAGGTCAACCGACAATTCCAACTAGGCAGGGCAGCGTTCGGGAAACTATGCTATATCTTTTCATCCAAAATATCTCAGAAATTGAAGACAAAGGTGAAACTGAAAGACCAGTGCGTGTTGCCAGCGATGACTTACGGAACCGAAACGTGGTCCTACACGATTGCCCGTATCCAAAAGCTACAAGTTACTCAGCGGGCTATAGAGAGAGCTATGCTCGCAGTCTCTTTGCATGATAGAATCCAAAACGAGGATAACCGCAAAAGAACCAAAATAACCGACATAGCCCGAAGGATAAGCAAGCTGAAGTGACAATGGACTGGTCACAAAGCTCGAAGCTGGCAACCGATGGGGAAGAAAGGTTCTTGAGTGATGACCGCGTACGGGTAAATGCAGTGTAGAACAACTCCTCCACTAGATGGAATGACGACCTGAAATGCATTGCAGGGAGTCAATGGATGCAAGTGGCTCAGGACCGTTCTTTATGGCAGTCTATGGGACTTATGGTTAGCAATGGACGGATAATGACAGAAAAGATGGTGATGATGAATCTTAACTGATATCCATATTTAAGTACATATTATATATTCCTGATTTTATTTTTCCTGTTCAAATTAAGGAATATAAAAGAAACGCAGACGGTATCACCAGATATTATGTCTTATTATGAGGCTACAACATTCGATCTACAATAACGAAATCTCACGAACTAAATAATACTTAAATGAGGCATCGCTAAATAATGCGTCACGAACTAAAACGGAATTTGAAATTACTGCATCATCTAACATGAAAGGGTCTAAAAGCTTAATGATTTTAATGTATATATTTTATGTAAAATGCCCATTTGCTCACTTCCGTATAAAAAAAAAACTTATTTTTAATTTTTAGTTTTATTTTCTTATTTCAAAATTAAAAAGAGTGAGGCTGATTCTGAAGCGCGATTTCTCTAAACATAATTTCTTAATTTGATTGTTTCACGACATTACTGTTTTATAGACCATCACAAACAATATTTATAATAATTTTGACTCAAATATATTAGAAATTTAATTTATATTGGTCTTTACAAGGAAGACGTCGCTGTGACATCAAATTGAAATTTTAATATTACAGATGGGTTTAGAAAAATATTATTTCAGAATCGACCCTATTTTTATATAGAATTATGTATTACTTTACTTGCATCAAAATATATAATATGATAATCATAAATTAATTCAACAATATTTATGTCTTTTGTGTAAAGCTACTAAACTAAATCATACTAATTACATATATTTCCGTAAACAAAGGTGCTAATAGCAACAATGCAATATTTCTACACAATTTTTCGAAAGATAACAGACTATCATCAAAGCATTTTGTATTTTTAGTGTTGTTATCATTAAAAATATATCATTACGTCGTGAGAGACAGACAAGCAGCCAAGAACTAAAATAAATTCTGATAACCTTAACAGTTGAGTTATATTATACCACAAAACAAAACAAACCCTCAGATAAGTAATGTACCTACCTTAAAATACGGTAAATATAATGGTAAAGTAGCAATATTCGACCGAAAGCAAGTTGCAAACATTCGCCAAGAACGGTACTATCAGGTATGAACCGTTAGCTAATTACAAGTGTTCATAACACTTAATAGTTACTCAAGTCTTCACGTTGCAACATTCACCTATCAATCCTCTTAGTTCTCAACAATTATGATCAACTCTGAGTCTGACACCCCAGTGACTTCTTTTCAGCGTTGAATAGAATACCAGACGTGATGTTACAGAAGAAGGGAATGGACATCACTTTTTAACATAGAAAGAGATGTGAAGTTACTTAATTTACTTTTGTATTCTTTATTAAACTTTTTGGCAACATGGAAAAATGGAAAAATTCACGTAAGTTATACAATTGCAATAAATATTATTGTTTTGTATTTTTTGTTCCCCTAATAATTCTTTCTATACTAAATACCATGTTGCAAGTTTATACACTTGTAGGACTTTCAGAAAAAATATTTATTACCAAATAGGTAAAACGAACTAAGAATTAGTGACTTTATTTACTAGATTTCCTAACCGCCTAGCCAAACTCCCTCATAGTTTTGCTAAAAATAGTTACAATATGTTTGTAAAATTGTATCATTTGTTGCTTAATTGTATTAAAAAATTTCCAATAATGAAATTTAAAAGGATATTAACCAAAATATTGTATAGATATTGTATATTCAACATTGACGAATATAAAAAAATTAAATTTAATAATTTAATTGAACTGACTTTTCTGTTTTACAATCGAATTAATGTTTAAAAATTGACATAAGCAATTACCTACTGCATTAACTTTTGTTTATTGTTACAATTTGTATTGTCATTGTTTAATTTATTAATAATAATAATGTAGTCAATCAACATATTGAAAATAATATTTAGGAATACATATATATGGCTATAGGATTAATTTTATTATAAAGAATTATTTTATCATAACTTTCGTAATGACTGTTGCATGATGTCAGTAATGACAAAATGTGTGACACCATCTATTGTAATATTGTATATATGTCACCTTATTGCAATTTTAGCAATAAATTTCATTCATTCATTCATTTATTCATTCATTCTTCCATTTTATATATAATGTTATTAAATATATTTATGTAACATTAAATAAATTATTAAATATGAATTGTAAGGCTCTCTGCCTGATTGCCATGCTCTTACGGGGCGTCACAAAATAACTATAATATCTTGCTTTAAACAACTCCTTCGATCATCATTTAATTTTAGTATACAAGTACGAAAAGTAAGTAAGAAAAGGAGAAGGATATAGGTTACTTTTTATCCCGGTTAATCAACACATCACAGTCATGTGGACAAAATCATGGGCTCCAATTTTTATTGGCAGTCAATAATGTTAACGTATATTTCACTATTACAATCTCTATGGTTGCTTACCTATATAGATTCTGACTAAAGAGTAACAAATATGCAAAGATAAATATGGCAACAAAGTCTTTATCTATGTCTAAGAATGAGATATGTGATAAGATAAGATTAGTACTATACTGTAAGCAGTTAGATACCTATACTTAAAACAAAAGGATCATCGCTGCATTAGAATTATCTAGGATAGTGTTAGACGCTTACATTTTATATAGGTACAATTACATAAAATTTATAAACAAACCGACGCTCCAAGTGACGCAAATTACTTCATGACGTCCATGGCACGGTATTATGGTATAAAGATACCATAATTTTACATATGTAACTATTCTTCAATTTTACAACTCTAAAGATTTACCTTTGAGGCATATGCCTCAAATGCTTATTTAAATAAATCACTCCACGAAATGACATAATGCAAACTTTTTATTCGGTAGTAAAGAGCCTTTCGTTTCGTATTAATACGTTGTTTTGGTTTTTTTTCAACTAGAAGAATAATAATACCTTTTTTTTATCTACTACAACTAAATCTCTATTATTTAAATGGTCTAAAAAATTAAGTGTTAATTTTTTTAACCAAATTAAGAATAATACAATTCTCGAAACTCTCAACATGTCACAAACTGCTCTGTAGAGTTCGTTTATTCGCTATCATCATATGATCGATGAAAAGGTTGGCCTTAATTATTTTTTATATTCCTTGGGAATTGATTTGACGTACAATAAAATTAAATTATATACAAGCATAAAATTTAATTTAAATTATAACAAATCAACTCGTCTTCGTATATCTGTCGAATTCGAGATACTTTTATAATATCACGAATAAATATTTATGATTCTTGTTAGTTAAATTCGGTGTGCACTTTGTTCACTAGAATTCTTATAAATAAGAATTTGAAGGTGACCTTTATTTACAATTTTAAAGTAAATTTACATAGGTATCAGCAGTAGTTAAATATCGGAAAATTATTGTATATGTTTCTTAATTTTTCCTTTATTTACATATTTTCTATCGATTATTTTAAGATTGAGATATAAGTTTTGTTAATAATAATTTCTTATCTATCCATTTCAGTTTATATTTTTTTATTTAATAAATATTTAATATTTTTATCCTATTTATTAAACTCTTTTTTAAGTAAATAATACTTATTAACAACTTATTATAACTTAGAGTGAAAGAAATTCCAAATGTAAGTTCATCAACTTGGAATAAAACTACATATTATTATAGTACAGTGAAATAGTTTTAAAGAAAAGGCATACAAGTTAAAATTAAACTAAAAGTACAGAAATCGTGCATAAAATTACTGGTAAAATGCCTATCATGAAACAAAATATTTTAATTGATATTTTGAACTTAAAAAAAATTTAATCACATAGAACTCAAAATAAGAGGTATTTACCATTATGATGTTAACGATAAGATAATTGACAATGTAAATTAACGCAGATCAAGGCGCTAACAAAGATAAGTGATTAAATTTTCTCATACTCATTATTTTATCATAAGCATTAATCCAGTCGTGAAAATGAAATACGTTTATTATGTTTGCTTCGATAATAAATAATAGCATAGACATAGTATAATACATTATTCATCTATCATAATACATAATGAATCTATCAAGGCGCTAATAGTAAAACCTATATCATTAAGTTAGGATTAAAACACTATCAAATATTATGAACTCTTAAATGTACATTAGTGATAGTGGCATATAAAAACTACGCCTACAATACCTTGGTCGAGATAACCTCGAACTAAATCAAGGCCCTTGTAGATTAAATAAAGGCGACTTTGGAAAAAAAATATGTTGATCGAATATACCATTTGTAGAAAACAAGAAATGCCAGTGAAATATCAAACGGGCTTCCGCGTTGCGTACTGTGGTCACTTGGTGAGGTTGTTTTGTAACACGATATCGACACCTGACGAGGAGCTAAGAACTAAGGGAGAATTAACAGGCTACAGAATGGACAGTCTTATATTGTTTTCGTGTAGTGACGGAAAAAGAATACATTGTGTTAGTACTGCTTTTCATCTACAGAACGTCGTAAGAGATAACTAAAGGAACAAAGCTCCATAAGAGAGAAGAAAAACTGGAAATAAAATTCTATACCAATCCACTTAAAAAGTTTAGTAGGTAATAGCAGACTATGTGAAGAGAGACCCATGCCAAACTGTGAAAGCATTAATGGGTTTTGGTAGTTACAGAATAATTTAGATATAATCAATTTGTTCAAGTAAACAAAATTTTAAATTCAAAAACTTTCTTACACATCTCTAACAGACAGTTTCTAATCTTGATAAATTATAATACGGTTATCTATTATGAAATTCATATTTGAATAAGTATGTATGTTTTAAAATTAACGATTCCTCTCAAAATGTTGAAAACACTATATAAACGACAATGACAAATCAAGATGAAAATGTTTTATCACTCACTCTTACTTTTTTTCAAGATATCACAACAGTTTATAGCATAATAATTATAAAGTTTTCTTAACCGAATTTACTCGTGGATTATATTAACAATCTCAAAGATAAGCTAAACAAAAGATAACACATACACAATTTGACAAATAAATTACATATGTTCCAAAAAAATCGTATAAATCTGACAAGTTCATACGATTTTTTCTATTGGAAAGTGAATTTTATGTACTTAGTCTTTTTAGGACTCCGCAACTTGGTTATAGATAAAATTATAAAAATCCTTATTATTAACTGAAATAGATAGATACATAAATTTCATCATTCGAAACAATTATCTAGTAATCATACAAAATCTGTCAGACAGGATTTCTCTTACGACAAGATACTAAATAAATACAAACAAAAACGTTATAAACAGTGAGTCATACACGTGTACAAATGTCTCTTTTCATTCTTTTGTCTCCAAGATCACGCTTTGTTTCGGCTGATGGAACGTTAAACAATAGCTTATTTATTTGTTTACGGACCGAAGCACAGGGGCTACACAATATGTGTGGGAGCGGTCTATAATATTAATAACCTACTTAAACTACATAGTATCACATGTCACATAACATTATAGATGCATATCAAATCTGATACATATTGGGCAAGTACTTTCAAAATATAAAAATTAAGTACATAATTGCTTTGTACTTACGCAATGTATTAAAAATATAAAGAAGCCGTTGTAAAAACATCTTCGCAGGCTTACTACGAATTTAGGGTCAAATCCTCACTGTACTAATGAAGTTAATGTAACTAATTAACTTACTTGCTCTACTTACAAAGAACAAAGAGGACGTTATCGATGGAAATACCAATAATGGATTTACTAGTGACTCCTAAAAGGGCAACCTTGACATTTATATTTTTTATTTTATTTATTTATTCATTAGTACATGTGTACATGGCGGACTTAATGATAAAAGCATTCTCGCCTAGTCAACCACAGGGAAGTGTCAGAATACTCGAATGCAGTACTAGTAATTATTAATATACATACATACTAAATTTACATATATAAACGAATAAATATACACAAATAACAAATATACTTACACATATATAAAATATACTATATTATACACGAAATTGAGAATAATATAAAGTACTTATTTTTTAATTAAATTTTCCGTGAAATCACGATTACTGATAAGATTTTTATATTATTTTATGTATCTGGAAATAGCAAAGAAACTGTTATCATACCTGATACGTAGTAGCCACCGTCACCAGTATATATAAACGTCTCTATAAACTTCATTTTCTGCAATATAATGTAGATACCCCTCATACGTTGTTATTCCTGAGGACAATACTTCCATATCCCACCCTTCAAATTGAAACAGTCAAGTAAATATAACTGCTTGAGAACAGATACACGAATAAGATGCAGTGGTTAATTTATACATTATATTATATGAATAGATACAACATACAGATATAGGTATTTGTAGTATACTCTAATATCTATTACATTAAGTTATTATTAATAAAATGCTAAGATACCTGCGGTTTACTCCTGTAGAGTTTTATATTTCTCATTCAACCACACAAAATCATGTTATCTTGACCACACAATATATAATACATAATAGTGTAAACGAATAGGAATATGTAGTTCATATTTCCTTCAAAATATAAGTAACATAAATAATCTTATTCAATGCAGATTATTACAAGTCGATACCATAGGAAAATAGGAGAATATTATATTTAAAATCAATTCCATTTTTTTAATACTAACAATTAATAATAAATAGTCTCGCAACGCACCACATCGAGGCAGCGTACCCAAAATACTGGCAGCATTACCTGACTTTATTTTAAAATTAAAATATATATTTGAAAGTTTATTTGAACTACACAAGATATAAGATAATATAAGCATCTACTTTTCTAATTTCAATACGCGTCATCATATTGTCCTAATATTATATTCCTTGTAAATGTCATAATAAATGACTCTTTCAATACTGTTATTGTTATTTTTTGAAGGATTTTCTTAAAATACTTAGCTGAATACAAAGTACATACTAAAAATAGTGACCAATTTTGATAATTTTCAATGTAAGTTGCAAACTGTAATCGCGAACTTATCATTCACATAACGTTAAAATAGATAATCATATCGTTGATTACATATCAAGAGGTATAAATTTATAAGTTGTATTAAAGATAACACCATAGTAAATCAATAGTTATTGCCACTTCCTCAACAATATATATATGTAGGTCATATCATCTTTGTTATAATAAATATATTGTTTTACTTTCTTATTTAGAATATAATATTTATAATATTTTATGAAAGTAACTGTTTGTTATCTGTTAGCTGGTTAGTTAATGGCTTACCTAATCACTACTAAATAAATCCTAATATGGTAGCAATAAGACTATACTATTTGGGATTTGTTTAGGAATATTTATGAATATTAGTGCCTATACATTTGTCGATTATTATATTATCATTGTGATGGACGTTAACGTATTAGATATTATCTGTGATATTATCTTCGAACGTGGCAGGTGATGAACACACCACCACCACTCGGTTAATTCGATTTCCCTCGCAAGAAAGTGACACACTATCAAGAAATTTAATTTTATTCACAGTTTTTATCTGCCTGACTTGATCTAACAATTTTTACAATACTTTTCTACAAGACCGTGACGCTCAATTATCTAAATACAATCTTTTTATTTTTCTTCTTATTATCTTTCCTGTCTTTTTAAAAAAATAATATTTATTTATTTCTATAGATATTACAATCAGTATATAAGTTTACGAATATTAGGTTCAAATATTTCTACTAAGAAAACAGCATCCCAATGAACATACCCAAATAAATGTATTGATTTTTTTTTCCAATACATTATACTTTGCAGAAGTTCATATTGACAAATACTAATGTTATTTTATTAGCAATTTAACTTTCTACCTACATTTACTAAGAAGGACCTTTAATAGAAAGTCTAACATTTCAACTCATAATATTTAAACATTCTATTACTAAAAAGTTTGCATTCCTTTTGCAATTAGTTATATAGATAAATATGTAAATAACTTATAAATTGTAATTAATGTTAATGGTCAATTACTGTAATCTTGAGACGTAAGTTCCAAATATAGACATTTCAATGATATCTAATCACATTAAACATTGACATTAACATTAACATTAAAATGACAATGGACTGATTTCTATAACGAAAACATTAAGAACTATTCGTTAAAAGTATTTTCATATTCTGATACTTAAACGACACAATCCAAATGTCATAGCAAATCGGATTGTATTTAGTTTCAATCCTAATGAGTTGCAATTCTAGGGAAACGCGTAGAGCAAATGAATATTTTGAACGATTCAAAATTATTTGTTCTATGGGAATTATATTACAAGTATTATATGGATCACCTTTTACGGGTGGACTACACGTCGTAGATATTAGATATTTAGCAAAAAAACGGGCTGTAGGTACTTTCCTTCCGTTGCGGCCATCAACGGAAACGCAGGCCACGTGACTCACATGAGCGCCGCGGCGGCGCGTACGCACTGCGCACCCGATTCACAGCCCATTGTCTGCGCCTGCCATAACCTCCGGATATTATGCTACTCGTACCATGTTTACCATACGTGGGTCGCTGAGCTCAACTAATAGCACAATAGGTATGAGTCCAAAGTACTCTCCTATGTTTTTTAAATATTAATTGTCTATTAAATTATTTTTCATTTAGTCAATTTCTTCTATAATATTTGTTTTAATTCATTAAATTAAATGAAGTCTAAATCATTAACATGCCTAAATAGGTGAATATTCTACCACTAAAAGTAATAATTTACTTTAAAAAACATAAATCAAAAAATTAAATAAAATTCTCAATTCAATTTTGAAATGTTTGAATTTAAAACTGTGAAATTTAGTTATAGAGTTTTATCCAATATTAAATATTTGGAGTAGGTTAATTGTTATTGACTTATCGTCAAACTCGTGTAGGTATCGTATCGAGTCCATTAGGAATACAAACAAAAAATAAATAAAGGATAACTAGAATTATAATATTACTGTAGAACTTATCATTATACTTTCGCCGTGTGGTCCTGGTATAGAATGGGTCACTCCTTGCCTTACTTTGAGTGTCATAAGTGGCGAATAAGGAATCTTAATGGTCGAGATATGGAGAGCAGCGTCCGACTTAAAACGTCACCAAAGCCTGACTGCAGTTGCTAACCGCGGTCAAGCGCGGTAACTACTGGCAAAGCTGCCTTATTGGGGAGGCTTACGTTTAACGATGGACAATTAACGATATGATGATGATGATGATGATTACTGGTCTTGTCCATATCGTTCATAGTATAAAATATTATACTATATATACAGCATCTAATCATCATATGTACAGCATGTAATACAATACGTTTTCTGTGATATAAAATTTGCTCTAAGAATTCTAATATATAGGTACATCGTGAAGCACAATATGAAATGGCATCAGGTATCGGGAAAGTATGTAACATGTGATCGAATGTACCTTAACCTCGAGAATAAAATATATAAATCTATTATATATTTTATCTTTGAGTTTGAGATACTGACTATATCTGTTTTTCTGAATGTTGGATAGTAAAAGCGATGAACAAAAAAACCTGCAAATGTTAAAAGGAATGTGTAGAACGACAAAGAACAGGATATTTAAAGCAGACAGAAGTTAATATCTACGAGAAAACATCTATAATATAAAAGTAACATTTTATCTTGGTGGTCATGCAGAGAATTTAAAGCCACATTTTAAAAAATATACTGAATATAACAAATGAGTAAACAGAGAGGATAACTAACAAAAAGATGGATGAAATGTTGGACAGACATCTTAAAACGTCGTACAAAGAATATATATCAAAGAAAAGTGCATCTAGGTATGATGGTTAATAAATGCTCATATGCCATTAACATTAAAAAAATATACATTGCTGTATTATTAAACTTACATATTATTAAATTTATTTATAGTAATTATACTAAAATAAAAAGGAAACTGAGATTACAATTTTCTTCATAAATTTTATCACTGAATCTAATCAATTTTACTATTATGCAGCATTATAAATTATAATTCATTGCATAAAAATGAACTAAAAACAACAGCATTTCTTCTATAACCATAGTGACAGGTACGTTTTTAATACATTATGGTAATTGTAATAAGTTTTCCTCGAGTACGTTTTCCAGTCATTCATTATATAATACGCAAGGTTGAGTAATAAGTAGGTAGGTAAGTATAATAACAATTATAGTTAATATAATAATATGAGTCCGTGACACCTGTATATTGTAGACTTGTACTTACAACGAAGAGAAACCTTTTATTAGCAGCCTCTGGTCAAGATCATTTTGGCTGAAAATT
The DNA here is from genome assembly GCF_026898425.1 of Galleria mellonella. Classification (NCBI taxonomy): domain Eukaryota; kingdom Metazoa; phylum Arthropoda; class Insecta; order Lepidoptera; family Pyralidae; genus Galleria; species Galleria mellonella. The sequence continues at coordinate 2,040,848 of NW_026442147.1, read as the reverse complement.
TTACTGAGAGCAGTCTCAATTCAGCTTTCATATTATTATATTTTCTTTTCTTTTTGGAAATAAACCATTAGGTACTTTTATTACTTAATGCCACGAATTTTGATTATAAATTCAATTCTTACGTAAGCACTTCTAAATCTTAGAGCGCATTACCTAATTTTTAAAATATACATTTTCAAATTTCGGATCGTCAAAAGGAGAGATAACGGTCATGCACAGGTGAATCCGCAATTAATAGCTCGTATAAAATATAGACAACTACTCAAATTCAAATCATTTATTATATAGTACTAATATCAATATTAAGAGTAATTGTTTCAGTCATATTCTGTATATTAAAAAAAATCCAAATATTTTTTGACTGTATTAATAATAGCCCCATTTAAAGGAATAATAAAAATACAAAATAAGTACAATAATATTGTCTAATGTCACAGCATTTATTTACAAATTACATTGTCAAATAAAATAAATATATCTGAAAGAGAGCTCGCTGGATAATTATTATAAGAAAGAAAGCCATCAATTAATTCAACACATGTCAGTGATTTAATCGTAGAATCGATTTAATACTGTTACCGCTATGCAGTCTATACATATTATCCTCATATGTGACCTACTAAATGAATAATGATAATCAATGTATGACGTAGAAAATAAAACTAAATCAATACAAAAAAAAAATAATGTAAGTATCTATTGAGTCTATTTTATATAAAAAATAACTATTTCAATTCTTATAAATTTACTCCCAATTCAGGATAGTCAAAATTGCACCACGTATTGTAAACATGTATAATTAGAGATAGTGACACAACGAGGATAATATCGAACAATAACTTGGTAAGTCGATCTCTTATTTTAACAAAATATTTATTATTAAAATACTTTGCATCGGAATCCAATATTTTTCAAACATAGACTTAAACATAATAGTAAATGCGCTTCAAGCCTCACATAAAGCATTTGTATATGTATAATGTCTTAACTAAATGTGATATTATAATGAGATATTGATTTATTTAAAAAAATCAAGTTAGTTCAATAAATAAGATAAATATACAAGAGTGCAAGAAGAATGCTTTGTGCAGAATGCAGAAATCCAACGCTTGCACGCATCGACGAGACGTGCCGGGCGGATGCGCCGAAACGAGAGCTCGAGACCGTTACATTACGACCACGTCTCAACCGGACATGGGGGATGCGCCTCTTCACTGCCCCCACCCACGATAAAACCTTGCCGACACACTAATTAATAACAAAGAGAAACTCAAAATTCATCCAGATCACTGCTACCTAACTTCACACACGTGCATTCAGCATTTTCCAGTCACTTTCCAACAACATTTATCATGCATTCTTACAAACAATAAATTAACAATACACTGAATATCACAAATCCCGCCGACAGCACTTACAAAAATGCAATGATCCACTGTGTTGGTGGCGGCGTGCCCAAGCACAGAACTGTCCGTTATTCACATTATGATCAATAAACGCGGTATCTAAGGTCAATCTTTATCGCGCAATAGCTCTGATTTAGCACTTTTTTCACTGCCGTTGAACGAGAAATTATCCTTTTGTTTGTACGCTTTATCTAATTTTGCTGATGGGGGATCATTCTCCACAATTGCCTCTGTCGTCATTACGGTCGCAACAGGTGCGCTGTTTATGTTTTCACCTCGACAAAATTCCTGCAACCAACGTTCTGAATTGTACGAAGGCCCCTCCCCTCCGAGTTCGGCTGGGAGTATATCTAGAGGCAATGAATCATGCAATGTTGATAAATTATTTCCATGAAGTATTATTCTTTCCCGCGTCTTCGCCTTAAGGTACGGTTTTATTACTGCAAGAGCAGTTTCCACATACCAAGGTTGCCCAATAAAATGTATACTTTTAAACCTTACAGGCATGCAGTCTTGTAAGCAATCGATCATTAGCTTCAATACTTTCGGTTGTAAACTGCATGATTGTTTAAAAGTAAACTCAGTCCAGTCTACGATAATCACATATCCGTTGGCCTGATTTTGAATGTCGTTAAGTGTCCGTTCAAGGGTCAGTAACAGAGCTCTGTAGACGGAAAGTAACGAACAGGCATGAGGTGTCCAGTTGGAGGCAAACATGATTAACACGCAGCGGCCACGGCGATCTCTCTCTGCCAGTACACCGGGTATTCCATCTCTTATCGCTCTTAAAACACCTCCATCTGGCGGCGCCCATAACTCTGGATGTTCCCGCCGATATTGGTGATAACGCACGAGTAACTCAAAGCTTTGCTGGACGTCATGTTTGCACGCGTACAAAAATCGTCGCAAGAAATTGTCATCCTGACACCGGCTTTTGTCACGAAGAGCTAGATTCAGACTGGAATCCACCGCTTCCTTTAGACCAATAAAGGCACGTTGCCTATCACCATCAGTGAGACGTTTTCTTGTCACTTCACATAATCGCTCATTCTGCATCTGATGCAGCTTCCAGTCGTACTCTGCATACTCGTTCATGACTAGTTTTTAGTATGAGTCATGCAGCCTTTCACTACTAGTCTGCGGTAAGGTTGCGCGCGCGCCGCCTGGAGCTCGGGGCCGACTGCGCACTGAGTTCGCGCCGCGCGCCGCCGCCATCGCTATCCGTTCATTAAACCGTATAATGCTACGTTCACACTTGTTGTGTTACTCGCTCAAGTTGACTTAACTAAACTAATATCAAAGGGTCTCAGTTTTGGCATTTTAAAAAATATTCCCCTGGATAGATTTAATATGATAAAATGCCGCTATAAATAAAATATTAAAAACACTTTACTTTTCGATATGTGACTTAACTTTTGTTAGATAATCTAGTGATGATACTTAAGGAAACTATTGACACCTACCAACAGTAACATCACTACACTTTAGTTTGCTCGTATCTATGGCTGGTGTAACCTTGTCGGAGACATTGATTTCATCAGTCAATGTTTAAAATAGTTTATGTTATGACCTGATACGATATTATAAAACATATATAAACAATTAAACCACGAAGCTCTAAAAATGTTTTAGTTAATGTTTATACTTGACTTCGATGTCCAACTTATAGAAATAATACCGATAGTGTGAACGCGGCTAAACTTACCCAGCCCGAACGAGTTATAAATAAAAGAAAAACTGAAGGTTGGCGGTATACCGGTCAATTGGCTGGCTGGTTTCTGCGATGACGTAGCCACTACGTGCAAGCAGGATGCATAAAAAGCAACTGAGTGAGATAGATAATATACTTTGTAACCATTATCTCTATGAAGCCTTATATGTAACGCATAAACGAACGGCCGAAAATCATGTAACGTTCGTGCTTTGTTCCCTTTATCGAATAGTTTGTAGCCGTAGCAGGTATTCCTCGTGACGATTATATTCTCTTTAGTATCCCTTAACAAATAATGAATAAATAAATTGCTGCTACTTATTAGACACTTTACATAGTCAAAAATTAGCTCTACAAGCAAAGTTTAACTATGACCGCAATTAGAGAAAATTATTAAAATCTATAGAACTAAAATCAAGGTTATCACTGCGTGTGACCTAAAGGGTGCAGGAGTCCATATTTTTCATTTTAATTGACATGTAAATACGTTCCAAGTTAAAGACATCAACGACATTACATGATTTAATTGTAAATTAGAAATTTAAATTTTATTAGATTTATCAATCTGTTAGTATACAGTTATATTATATTACAATCAAACTGTATCACTAAAACACTCATAATGAGTCTTACTCATAATTTGTATGAACCTCAAAAAATACAATTACTCATCTCGCCTTTGTTGTGGGTGTTTTAACTTCGAGCATCTAACATTCCTAGGAATGTTTGCCGATAATTGTTGTCGGTACAATTACATGAAGGTCGATGACTTTTAAAAAAAAAAAGTTAACAGAGTTGGTGCATCGCATGGTCGTTGGCCCCATGCAGTAACTAGCCTGAATGCTGACGCGCACTAATGTAAAAATAGACTTGTCTGTCCTCACAGATAGGAACTCATTCCTCTGGTTTATTATGTTCACTAAAGTGAACTATATAAGTTTATTTAAAAACCAACTACAACATTAACATGTAGACCATCGCTTTTTAATTACGTTATTTGTAATTGCTTTAGTAAACAAAAAATATAGAGTAAAAGAAAGCAGAGTTAAACTACTCTACGAATATTTGTTTTCTATTATTATGTACCTGTATGTATTAATAGCCTGAGCAATAAATTATATAAATAAATGAATAGTAAATACTGATTACATTGCTAAAATTCTAAACTATCACTAAACTCTAAAGATAGTGAACTTTTATTAACATAACACTCAATATTATTGATGTTTCGAAGTATTTATTCAAGTAAATAAGTTGTTGAATAGCAATTCTAGAAATTCTGAAACTAGTAAAACAAATACGAAATTGCGTAAATAAGACTGATATTAATAATTATAATACTTCATTGTAACTCTAACACAATATCTAAAATTTGAAAATTTTAGAACCTGCTTGAAAATTTTGCACGGACGTTTAGACCATAATTTTTCATATAGAATTGATTTTAATATTTTCACTTAACTTTATTCTTAATATATAATACTCTTGATATTTCTAATAAATATCGAAATTAATAAGGCACAATTATCGGATATATTGGTAGAAAAAATTATTAAATTAATAAGACATAAAAACTCCTAATAATTTTAATAATGTTGATTTTCTGCCATTAAGTATTTATTCAATTACAAAACGTAGTATATTAAGTAATTAGGTAGCAAATGATGTCAAATGATAATTTAATATAAAAATAATGATCTATTTTTTATTAAATACCGACTGAATTAAAATTGTTAAATGTGAATTTATTTAAAAAGAGATTGTATACTTGGCTGAATATAAATAGTTTTTATGATATAAAAGACTTCTTAAATAAAAAACAAAATGTTAATTGTTAACCTTAAATGTATTTTTGCATGCTATCACCTTGTTAGCTAAGCACGAATGTTCTTTGACTAATGTAACATCTTTAACTTTACCGTGTTTAAGCAAATAAAGATTATTATTATTATTATTAATTTTCTACAAAAATTAATAAAAATAAAGATTGTAAATTTAAACACGTGATTAATAAATTTAAATATCAAATGAGGATATTTGAAAATTTAACAGATACATAAAGTAATATATATAAAGATTTTATTATGGATAAACCAAAACTGTTAATGTAAATCAAAAGATTCTATTAATTTAAGCCAATAGCAGTTCTTTGTTTTTTTACAACAAATAATATTTTTAACAAACTTTAAATAGATTCTCATAAGAAACCCTTTAACTTCAACAAAGTAACTAATAACATATACAGAATTCAAATTTATTAAGGATAACAAATTCTTTATTTATACCTTTCTGTTACGTTTAAGTTAAGCTTTTTAAGCTAATTCATTTAAATAAGGAACTCCTGTCAAAAATTTCTTATTCAGTATGGAGAGTAGAGGTAAGGACACCCATCCTACAATGTGTATGAAAAAACATTTATTATGATTATTTTTTTAATGAGTGAAAATGGAACGGTAGCCCTACCTGCTTTATCAGCATACGCTGGCAGGGCATCAGTGAAACATGATAGTTGAGTATGGATGCAGGTCAGTTGGCCCATCATGACAAATTCAATAAAAATTAATAACGATGGTTTTTAGGGGGAACCATGTGAATGTCGACCGTATGAAATATATTGCTAGTAATGCAGCTATTAGAACCCATTACTAACAATCTCTTTTTTCCTTAAGAGTAGAGCTACAGCAACAAATGAGTAAATTTTAATGGAAGTAAACTAGGAAAACAACTCTTCCACTTTTTAATGGCGCTTTTTTTAAAAGGAAATCTTAAAATAGGAAAACAATTCTATAATCTATAATTAATTATGTTAAATTTCATTGCAAAATTTTTATTATGCAACTACTAAATTAATTTTATTCCCTCTTGCTTCTCTAGCGCCATTCTAGAAGTATTTGGAACTGTTGTTTGCAGCTTACAACTGGAGAATTTTATTATTGTACCCCCATATCAGATAGTTCTTCTTACCTTTGTTCTCCATAATATTTAGGCTATGTCACCAGTTTAGTATGTCAGTGATAGTTTTATTAATTTGATTCCTTCCTTAATTTGATCTATGATCCACAATAAAGACATTTGTATTTATTTATATATTTGTTTAATAAATATCCAAGAAGAGTAATACTATAATTACTTGTGCCGTAAAATTTATCATGAATCGGTATTTTAATAACCAAACCTAGGGCATATCATTCGAGTAGCTCTCTGAAAAATTCAAATTTATTCATACTTCCGCGTTTTGATAGGGTGTACGAACTAAATTCACACACACGTTATCCAGGTAGGTACGAGTATATAAATGATAACGCGTCTGACGAACAATCGATCGACATGATTAGATAAGTTTACGATAACGTGACGAGTGACGACATTGTCTTCTTTATAAGATTTGATGGACATTGTATACGTGATACTGTATCTATTAAGTTAATTAAGTCAAAAACATAATTCTTCATACATTTATAATTTACTTGTACTGTTTATGTTGTGACTTCATGACAAGTATAAATAGAAATAATACCATACAATCGATTTATATACTTAATTACTTTTATGTTTTTTCTTGTTACCATTACTTAATTTATGATATAACAATAGTTAATACAAACTGTATCATTTTTAGGTTTTGCTCAAAAATATTTATAAATAACTTTTAATTTTTTTCGTTCTGCGACCTACTTTTCATTAGAAAAAAATCTTTTTGACTAGTAGAATGAAACAAAGACAATCCCTGCTTCATCTTCTTTAATAATTCAATTCGAGCATACACGCTGTTTCCATAGACTCTTACTCCTCCCTCAAGTAGTTCAACATCCATTATAATAGATTTAATGTCTTTTACCTGAATTAAGTTAAAAACCTGCCTTCATAAAAAAAAATTAAAACTTATAAGCTTGTATTTAGAAATCTTAAATAATAGACAGAATTTTCCTTCTGGAACTGATATAGCCCAGACAGCAGAGAGATGAGGTTCAAATTCCACTAGATCGAGATGTCGGAAAAAAAAATTTTGTTACAATGAATAACTATTGCCAAAGAATATTAGCTATTGGCTATGACTGTTCCAAGGTTAGTGCCTTTGTAATGTTGAATTGAAAAGACAGTGTAGAGTTAAAATCTCAAGGTCTACACGTAGTCTGAACGTTAAGTTACTAAATCATTACCAGTAAACCGCCACATATTCACTGCGGTAAACTTTAATTTATATTTACCGAAAAGTGCATTGTTTTATCAAGAACAATAAAGACGTTAGAGGTTAAATATACAATGACAGGAGAGGGCACTAAAGATAATAATGGAAACTAAATATTTACAATTTTATGCGTTTGTAGTAATTACTTCATTTTAATTTGTATTTGTACACACAATTATAATTATTTACTTACATTCTAATTTTCATATGTTTAATATGAGTATCTAATAGAATCAATTAATATTTAAAGATCTAAATACTTGGAAATTGCTTTTTTACTCGCAGGCATTCTCCTTAATCTATATCTTTTCTTCTGTCCCTATTATACAGATAGTCCTCATCCGTAGTGATTACTTGCTCTGTAGTCCTCATCAGAGACATTAATTAATGCATCTAAGGTCCTCATTGAAACCACATTCCATTTTTAACTTCATTTATTTTTATTCTTTACTTTTTTTTTTAATTGACAATAGCGAGTGGAAAAGTTCAAAAGGACAGATAGACAGATTCTCTTCCAACCCTTATTACAATATAAATACACATCTGTTTTGCTCTAAATTTATCACTATTATTTAACATTACATGTCTACATGTAAATACTTCCAAATAGGTAGACACCTAACATATAGCCAAAAAAAACGGATTGAATATTTATGAATAAGCAATAGGCTAAGTTCTTTCTAAAATTATTCATCCAAATAGCTTTATTTATAATTCTCTGTATATCTTCTACTATTCGACTTTAACTATTACAAGATGATTTTATTAGTAATATAAAAAAATATACCTGTCTATGAACATGATAAGTATATTGACTAACTGAAACTCAGTAGCCTATATCCCCTATCCCAAATACTACGAGTAAACCAAATTTCATCATAATTGGTTAAGTCGTTAAGCCCTCAAAAGATAACAAACATACTCGCTTTCTCAATTAGGAATAATATTACAAGTTTTTACCCGGGACTTCGACCGTGTGACCGGATAAAAGTCAGCTTATGTCCATCAAAATACTAACTAGGTGTATACCAGATTTCATGACGAACTAATTTTAGCCGTTAAGCTACAAAGAGATAAACAAATAAACTCACTTTTACATTTATAATATTAGTAAAGATTGTTGTGATACTATAAAATTATGTCCATAAATTAAATTAACAATTATCAAATCATTGCTTCTTGTATTTCGCTTCATCTCAATGTTTAAATATGCAAGATAATTCAACATTTCAAATTATTTAGTTTCGCAGAAGAAGTATTAGAGCTAAACAATCATGCAATATTAAATTAGTATGTATGTAGAATTTTAATTACGTTGTAATTATTTACATACACTCTCTGATCTAGATATTTAAATCCCAGTCCATCAGTAAAGTACATTCACTTAGAGCAATATTACACTGTCAAATAACAAGATATATTTCTTTACAACTTTCATGATGTTGCGATGGTGTACGTCTCACTTTCATGCAGTTGCAGGTTCGATCTTCATACAATACAAACATTTGTATGCATAAATATTGGTCTGAGTGTTTACTATAAATATGCTTATCCTTTTTTTTTCGGAAAACAATTAGTATTGTTAAATCTAAAACAACTAATGAATATGTATTCGTCTAGAAACCATTTATATGTTATTGCATGTACAATATATGAGTAGGTATCTTTAACATTAAAACCACTAATGAAATATTCAAAATCATTTATTGACTGTAAAAGTCAAGTAAGGAACTTAACACTCGTCATGCCCACATTTGACTGAGCATATTTGAACTAAAGTAGCAAATTGTAAACCTACCGCCATCACTCGAATTGATTTGGCTTATTATCAATGAGTGATTCGGAAATTTAAATTGTTGCACAGTGTTTTTGATATCAGCTACATTTGAACCCACGACCTTTTCAATTCTTTGTAAGCCCAAATAACGAATACCATCGAATACATCTTGTAAGTAGGCGACACCATCATCATATCAGTCATTAACTGCACACTGCTAAACATGGCCTCCCCCTATTGAGGAGTTTTGCTAGTAGTTGCCATGCTTGATAAGCGAGTAGAAAACAGCAGTTAGGGTTTGGTGATATTTTAAGAGGGATACTGATGCCTATCATTCGACCATTAACTTCCCTTAGTTGGCTTTGCTTGGCTTGGCATCGTCCACAAGAAAGGAAGTAAAAAATACTATGCCGAGAAAACATAGCAAATAGGTACGTATTTGTAAAATAATAATGATATAAATTACATTATTATATATTATAAAAATATAAGTTTATATATCACTTGTCTAATATATAATGTAAAACAAGCTCTGTTTAGTTTGTGACTAGGCGACACTATTTAATTTATTTAATGATATATTAAATACTCGTATGTTAAAAATTTACATAAACCCTAATTAACATCACAATGTTATTATTTCATAATCATATATTTAAGATTTTGGAATTATGTTAAAAATTAGTTTGACAAAATTTATTTAGTTCATATATTTAACAATGTAATGTGCCCCTAATTTTAAATACTGATATATATGATAGTAGATAATCTTTATTCCTTCAGCAATATCTAAATTATGTGGTTAGAATTAAATATGTTATCTGATTCAATTATGAGTGTTTCTTGATTCCATATGCAGTTGCATGCAAATGTGCCCATACCTCCCGTGAAATCTGGAGAGAGTAGGCCCACTGGAGCGTGAAAAGTGGATAAGTTGACGTTGCCGTGTCGTCAATAACTATTATTCGATCGACTGCCATGAACTGAAGGTGCAATTTAAAAATAATAATATATACATATATAATATAATATTATACTAATATAGTTTTGTAAAAAAATTATTCAAAAATAAGAAATAAATTGAGGCATAACAAATTTAAGAAAACAAATACGAGTAGATAGATAGATACTCTTTATTGTTTCCCCTAAAAGATTTCAAAGTAGACTTATTACAGATACAAACAATTACAAGGAATGATCGCAGTGAGAAAACAATGGGCGGCCTTATCGCTAAAAGCAATCTTTTCCAGACAACCTTTGGATGAAGAGGAGTAATTAAAGTTCCTTATCATATTATCCTCATTAATTGTAGGCAAGTGTATAACAATAGTTCAAATTCCCTTACCAAGGATATACATCATAAATTTTTCTACGTAACTGTTGTCTGAATCTTTGGCGAGTCGTGTAGTCTCTTTACAAAATATTGTTATAATAAATTTACAATTAGTAAACATATTTAATATGTTTTTATAATAATTTGAATAATAATAACAAATACAATAATTTATAATTCATAAAAGCAAACACATTTTCACTCGTTATTTACCTGTTCGTTTTTTTACGGATTTACATATACATTTCGATAAAAATACGGGAAAGATTGTTTATTAATTGCGCCAAGTATAGGTAGAATATAAAGGCTACTAAGGGATTTTAATAGGATTATTAAAATCCCTTAGTAGCCTTTATATGCCCATTCCTGGATAGGAATGGGCAGCAATGTCAACCCGCCTGCCAAGCGTGACAACTACTGGCAAAGCCTCCCAAGTGGGGAAACCTATGTTCAACAGTGGACAGTTAACGGCTGATATGACTATGATGATATACTATAAAATCTTAGACGACTTTAGATAAAATAAATGCTATCATCCTACCTGTTTCACTTAAAAAGATATTCTATTATGACATCTAAAGGGTACCATAAAAATAAATATTAGATAAAACTAATTGCAACTTGTAATACCTCTGAGAAAAGTCTTTTGTTTTAAACGTTTTACTGGCTCAGCCCTTCTGAATCACATGGACTATTTCAAATACAGGTTAATTTGCGATGCTCATATCTGGGCGTCAATGTCAAAATTGCCTTTTCCAGTAGTATTAAAAATTTCTAAATACATTGTTAAATGTTAGACACATTACGTTACATTAAATCTTGACCAAAATTATCCATCTATAAATCAATAGCCAGTCACGACTGCCATAAATACAGATCTATTATACTTAAACATAGATCCATCCATGATGATTGCGTTAGTACATTATACAGTATCTATGGCAGTGTTTCCCAACCTTTTTTGTGCCACGTCCTACTTGAACATTTCTAAAATTTTTATGCCCCCATACATAATTTTTCCCGAGTTTACTTGAAGAAAGCTTACTTGACGACTCTAATCGCCCAGTTGATATTTTGGTAACGTCAAACGAATATTTACCTAATAAATATTTACAACATTTTTTTAATTTACTTTTTTTTGTTAAATCTAGCACCAATATCTACTTGTAGCTTTGCATTTGAATGGCCCGGAGCAAAAGGGTTAAAATCGCTAAGAGTCCATTTTTTAATTGCCCCCCCCCCCTTAACTATCAAATTGCCCCCTTGTGGGGCATGAACCCCACGATGGGAAACACTGGTCTATGGCATTAATCGTCAATAGTATAAAAACTGGCTCTTAATCCAACACAGAACATAGCCAAACTATATGATTTAATTTGATATAAATTTGAGTTTAAAATTGTCTTTTATATCTACTATGTTTTTTTTTTAAATACATTAGAAAAATCTGTTTAAGGATTCGAGATCATTGCTTAGTTAATTTATCAATACATAAATCAAAATCATTCGGGTGGCATAAAAGGAACATATTCATTGCACAGGAAGTGTGTTAATTAGCCAGTATACGTAACTATAATTGCATTTGAATTACAGTGAATGCTTCAAGGTAATATATAATGAGGTAAGTATATAAAAATAAGGTCGACAAGTAAAAATAAAAAAATATATATAATAAATCATTTACGTATTCCTGTACAAATGTTATTGCTTATAATTAGTAACCTGAATACCTTTGTATGTTCTCTGTGAATACCATTTTCCGATAATATATGCGAGGAAAACATAAAAGAGAATGTAACGCAGTCGTGCCTACGCATTGCACTCATCAAACATGTTTTCATCGTTATCAGAGTATGTCGTAATAATTATTGTTCGCGAAACTAAATACCTACCCGTTTCACCAAAGCACAACAACTCCAACCAGCATAAATGACTGTACTATAAACATAGAGAGGGATTTCTCAGACATAAAGATTGCGATATGGCATCATGAGATTTTTTAATGTTTGATAATGGAATAGTAACCCGCCCGCGCTATAGTATACGCCGATGGGGTACCAGTGAGGGGTGATAGGTGAAAATGAAAAGACAGGTCAGTTAACCCATCCTGATAAATAATACACTTGGAATTCAGCACGATAGTTTCTAGGGGGGAGGTTGACCTGATATGAATATACCCTATATTATTAACAATGGGACTGGTAGTCCGCATTACTAACAATCCCTTTCCCCCCGCCCAAAAGGATTAGGTATAGGCAATTGTCTAGTTCATTACAAAATTTGGCTCAATATGAGGATTGATCTGTTATAGACAGTAGCATTTATTTAATAATCCTATATTGGAATAACTGCGACAGCTGAAACTCGTATCAAATAAGTGCAAAAAAACTAGGTAGATTGGTACTTCTAAAAATAATGAAACCTGAATCTGATGCAATAACTTCCTATAGGTACAATGTTTATATGTTGATCTATCGTAGTACCTACAGGCGTACTATACAACAATGTGCAAATATACGCCAGATGGCGTATTGTGTCTCCCAGTTTCAGCAATGCACCGTACATAATACCGTGAAAAAACCAAGTTATTGCCATTGTTCTCAAATTTGCTCAGATCCATAGCTACTCGTTATGCGATACGCTAGATGGTGGCGTAACAACGAGTACCACAACAATGGAATGAGTACATTTGCTAACAAGCAATTTGGTAGTTGCGTTGACGTGGCCACAGCGAGGCGCTGCCAGCCTCAGCAACGGCCGCAACATACCGTGAACAAACATTGACCAAGCACGCAGCCAACGCACTGCGCTCCGACGACTTGCCGCAACATTCTTAGCGTAAAAGTTAACGTGGATGGTTTACTCTATGTAATTTGCGATGTTTAAGTTGATATTTCCAAGTTTCCCCTTGGAACAACACTGTGCGAACGACTGTATTATATCGAACTACGATTGTGCTAAATACTTGTGTTACTGATGTTCCGGCGATGTTCTCACTGAGCGCAATGGATATTGGGAAATTCGTACTTGTTACAATTAGTGAGTATAATCGGCTATTAATTTTACTTTCGAGTGCTACCGCAATAATTTTCCTTTCCCACGTAACGTTGTCTTTATTTTCATTCAGTGGTTCGGAAAATAGACCGTAAATATATAGGTATATTTATCTGTAACGATACATATATTGTAAATTAATAAATATGTACCTATATTTATAAAATACGAGTAAATAGTAAATTTATTATATAAATTTATATAAAGAATAATAAAATATATTTAGGTACTACCAATATAAATCTGAAATAAGAACCTAATACCTACTGCGTTAGATACTGTTTAACCTTGGCTGACTAAAAGCAAAAAACTCAAATAGCAGGATAGAGCAAAAACAATCCGCTAAATTAACAATTATAATTATTTTTCTCAACACATCTAAATGGTACGTAGCTGAAAATACGAACCAATAGAAAAAACCCCGTTTCGAATGTAATCAAATGTTAATTGTCCTGTGGGCTTTTTTTTAATGAATGATAATGGAATGGTAACCCCGCCTGCGATATCGATATACGCTGGCGGGGCACCAGTGAGAGATGATAGGTGAGATAAAAGGGCAGGTCAGTTAGCCCTTCGTGATGAATACACCTGGAATTCAGCACAATAGTTTCCAGGGGGGATTACGTGGAGGTCGACCTGATAGGGTATATTGCTAGCAATGGGACTGATAGTCCGCATTACTAACAATCCCTTTCCCCCCTATTCTGCGGGCTGGTCACAAAGCTCGAAGAACCATCAACCAAAGGGGAAGAAAGGTCTTCAGTGGCGACCCCGTATGAGGAAACGCAATGTGGGGCGAAGCCCCACTAAATGAAGTGACAACCTCAAATGCATTGCATGGAGTCAATGGATGCAGGTGGTTCAGGACCATTCTTTATGGCAGTCTATGGGGGAGGCCTATGTTCAGCAGTGGACGGAGCCAAGATGATGATGATGAAACTGTTCTATAGTACTAGTACCAGTAAAATAAATGTTTAAAAACAGAAATAGAAGTACAGCCTGTACTCAGCAACCATGGTTAAAAAGGTCATACTATACTGTATGAGTAAAGAATCTCCGGAGTAGTCTTAAGTCGGGGTTTACTATGAGACAAATTATGAAAGTGTATAAAGCTGGAGATATTAGAATAGGGCCTTCGATACTCTGTTATTTCTGCACATATAACCGCAATGTGAAGGTAGATTCAGAAAAGCAGCAGGGCGCATTTGGTTTTTTAGTGAATTTTTGTTTCAATTTATACCATTACCAATAAATAACATTGAAAAGTTATAATAAGTGAGAAATCAAAGAATGTAGCATCGTTATTTTAAATGTGGAATAGCTTACACTCAGTGAGCATCTCTCCCTGCACCACTTTCTTTATACATGACCCCAATTTTACTAATGTTTTGGTTACATACGAGATTTTTTTAATTTGGGTTGATCTTCGTTTTAGCCAAAATTTGAATGTTTGTATTGAAATAATAATCATCATTACTATATCAGTACACCACAAAACTCAAACGCACAATTTTCGGAGCTACGCTTAAGATTATTAGATATTTTGTGGTGGTAGCTTTGTGTAGTGTAAATTAACTACATATATTACCTATTACCAAACGATAGACATACGGTACATAAAATGTATGCATTTAATATATATATATATATATATATATATATATATATATATATATATATATATATATATATATATATATATATGTGTGTGTGTATGTATATATATACATGTAACAATTTTTCCAGAGAAAAGTCAGCAATCTTGTCTCTAATTTTCTTTTTCATTTTTATTTATTATATATTAATTGTTAACAGTGTTCTAACTATAATAAATAGTTTTAATATTCTCTATCTAAAGGTATCGGCTTATCCCCATTATTAAGAATATACACTGTCAGGACGATCTCCACACGCTTTCCTCTGAAAATAAACGCTTTTAATTCCTGATGGATTCATCATGATGGGCAATTGAACTGACTTCAACCTCACACGCACATTTTTTATCCCTATTATTTACTATAGGTATTATTTATTTTTATAATCGGTGAAACAAAATATAAAATTATATATGAACAAATAGAGACATAAAGTCATTTTAATTTATGAATAATAATTCTTCCTGCCTTTTATTTAATTGCTAAAATATATGTAAGTGCTAATTTTGAAGTTTAGTGTTTCCTACATCTACATATATACAAATTGAATCAGTTCACAGGACACCATGACTATCACAGTATATTCTGTGATATCTATGGCGCTATTCATAAATGTAGGCGACTGTTACCACCTTCCATATGGTAGCTGATCAATTATACCATCTTATGTTCCATAAAAAAATGACGGGCAAATTGTAACAGCAATATGTATATAACTTAGGTACATAAGTACATACCTATAAAGTGTATTGTAGCTAATAGACTAGCACATAGGTAACAAATAAATGGAGACTTTTCCCAGACTTAATATATCATGATAATGCAATAGGTATTCTGTAACTAGTCAAACCCAGTTGTGCAACTGACTGAGCCGTGTTGTAAGAAATCGTCTAAGCGAACAGTGTTGTTCCGTTTATATTGAGTGCAAATTCCAAACGCCGACGTTGTTCTTCAACAATTACCTACTTACTAGTATCGTGTAAGTTACACTTAAATTACAAAGATTTTTATTATGAAACTTATGTAATGTGTACTATATAAACTGCAATTAGACATGAATAAAACCAAGATCGAAGTAAATAAAATACTAATCAACAAAATGGATTCACAATTGTAAACGTATCGCGAAATTTACAAAAAATAAATAAATAAAAAATAAATAGTAAATTAAAACGTAAAAATCCAATCAGGTACTTAATTGTATTATGACTTATTTTTAGTATTAAGTATCCTTTGTTAAAATATTATAACCTACCAAATTTCATTCTAATCTGTTGAGACATACAACATACATACATTATATTTCATACAAATATCTTTACAATTTTTCACATTTACATAGAAAACATTGTAGGATTATTAATGTGTACGTACGTACAAATATGACAGAACTATACCACTGGACTGATGTGGATGATTTCTTGTATGTTTAAGTCGATCTCTGGATGTTGTCCTGTAGGTGGCACTGCGATAGGATTTCAGAAATTTTTTTTTTTATTCCGAATAGGCAGTGGTATAAAAAAGGTGACTATTCTTAAATTTAAAATTCATAAAAAATATTTCGTTCTTCCCTTTCATTTAATTATTATTATTTTTTTCTTTAATATAAGAACATGTTATATGTTATATCTAAATTTAATTTCTCTCCCATTACTTCCTAATTTATTTTAAATGAAAAAAAAGCAAGCAAAGCACAGTCTGTCTGTCGGGTCCGCTAATTACAACTACCTACGCTTTATTGCTTATTTTTAACTGCTTTAAAATTAAGCCACGAAAACGTACATAAAAAATTATATTAAACTCGGAAATTTAAATTATTTCATAACTTTTTCATTTCTGTATTTATAATACAGCTGTATGGATATAGTTCCTTCGCCTTGCCGAATATACTACAATTATAAAAAAATTTGGCACTTGCGAAAATATAAACAGCTGTTTCATTTTTACATTTTTCGCAGTACGCTACGTCGATGTAAGTAATTGAAGAAAATGAATAGAAATTATAATAGAAGAGTGCCAGAGTTTCATGATGAACACTGCTGCGCGGGAAGTATTGCCGGCAACTTTCGGCGCACGTCTTCACTGCGACTGCGCGGTGAAAAGATGGTGCAGCGCTCGCCTCTTTCTACTAGAAAATTAATTCCTGTAATCACGGAAAACGCACATCAAAAAACCCGGAGCGATGGAGCTCGTCTCGTGGAGCCGGGTCATCGCCAAAGGAGCCATGTGAGTATCATTCACTTTGTCCCCACTACACGTTGATCAAACATTTATGTGGCTTGCTACGCAACTCAATACAACTTACAGATCACTGTACTGTCTGTACATATAGAAAAGATACTTTAATTTGTTGTGTTATAGATCTAAAAAGCAAGGACCTATATGAATAACAAAATTATCTTTGTATTAGCTGTCTACGGAAATGTGTAAATTTAAATTGTGATTACATATGTCATGCTACTCTAAACATATGTAGGGCATTATCTCAGTATTTCATTTATGAACAACGTTATTTATTTTTCATAATGAAAGGAGCAATGCCTTAAAATATTATTTAAATGAAATGTAATTTAGCCTTTACTTAATAGTCTATTAAAATTTTAGGGATATCTGAGAAATGGTAGGTATTAAAAAGATTGATTAAAAAGATTAAAGAAATTGCAAAGAATGCTGTGAATATTTTTTACACAAGTGAATATAGAACTTTTTTTAGATAGTTGGACTTTCTAAAAAAAAATATTTATTTACTAGGTTAGTACAACATGCAACTATGTCTGCAGTGATTAAAATAAAAAGAATCCTGTGGGTTAATCTAGGATATAGTCTATTAATGTATCAAATTCTATTCAAATCCATTTAGTCATCTAAGCATTGTAATCAACAAACTTCTATAAGTAAAAACTTTCATGTTTCTTATTGTAGTATCTTTAGAAAAAATCAAGGTGTACATTTTTGTTCACACAAACAGCTAAAATTCCTTATCAGCATATTTATTCACATTAATTGTTGAAACCATGTGTTTTTACATATTGTTTTTCTCCAACTTGAAACATAGGATATGGAAAGCCTAATAAGAATAAGATATGGACTCAATAGGATTATTTTTTAAGGTTGTAGGGAGGCAAAATAATGTTTACTGGGTTAGCTATAGTATGTACATAATGTATTATGTAAAATAATAACTTTAAATACATACTGAAGTACAAATATATATTGTTGATATAGATTTGTACCAATCTAAATATATACAGTATATTGTTATGTTATGAACAACAAAATATTGAATTTAAAATAATTCCTATGCAAATCTTATATACATTTGCTTTATACTACTCTTAGGATTCATTATTAACCATCATAATAAAATGGACTTTTTAAGTTTCACTATAGGAAACTTTCTTTCTTTCTTCTTATGATTCTAGCTTACTATCTTAAATAAGTGTCAAAAACAACATTTCATACCATAAACACATTATTCAATCTCTTCTCAGTTTAGAAACAGATGACTGCATAGTATATCTAAATCTATTTATTCTATAAAAATATGAATTTGTCATACATCTTTAAGCATTTTAAATGTGTCATCAAATGTATCATTAAACAAGTTTTTCAAAATAAAATATAAATCTGTACTAATTTTTTTAATGGAATATTTACATAAACAAATTTACTTTCTTGCATTTTACATCTAACTAACCCTTATTAATTTTGCCAATTTTTGAATCACCACATAGAAATAGTTTGTATAGAAACAAAAAAAATGGGGAAACAATTATAACTAAAAATGACGAATATTTGTTGAAGTCTAAGGAAAACTTCAACAAATATTTGGAAACAAAATAGCTAAATAAGTCAAGTCCTTCTAGATTTTGTGTTTTTCAGTAACACATTTAGTAATTTATTTTTAATTATGTAAAAAATAAATAACATGGGACCTGACTATACTCATGAAATTCTAATGATTTTGTTAGATTATAAGCTTCTACTAAGACATCTACAAAGCTCTATCAGGACCATTATGGCAGTCCATGGGGGAGGCCTATGTTTAGCAGTGAGCAGATGAGATAATGATGATTAAGCTTCTTAATAGTATTTTTTTTAATGGGTGCTAATGGAATGGTATACTTGCCTGCACTATTGGTAAATGCTGGCGAGGCACCTATGAGGGATGATAGGTGACAATGAAAACAGGTCAGTTAGCACTTCATGACGGATTCCACTAGAATTAACCACAATGATTTCCAGGGGGAACTGAGTGGAGGTTGAACTAATAGAGTGTATTACTAGCAATGGGTCAGTTAGATCCCATTACTAATAATAATTCTCCACCATTTAATAGTATTTAAAAAGTAAAATCTTTTTCTTTTTTATTCTCATATCTAATACAAATACTTTTTCAGTCTTTTAGCTCAAATGCTCAACACAAATCCAGAAAGCCCTGCCTGAAATCCCCTGACAATGGTATGGATAGCAAACTGGATATGACTGATTCTGCCCATACTCCACCTGGATCTCCGGAGGACTTGCCTGATGATGAGTCTCTCCACAGTTACGGTAGTGCAGCCACCGCAGCTTCTGTCGACGCGGGTTACGCACCTTTCAACGGTACTACATTCAGTGGCCGGTCCATGCGATATGTCCTACATTGTTCCTCTCACGCAGGCTTAGCAGGTGATGATTACTTAACGCCCACGCAACGAGCCCAAAAACAAATACGTCGCCTAAAAAGCTTACTCAGCCAAGCTAAAAAAGACTTAGAAAAAAAAGACAGTG
The DNA here is from genome assembly GCF_026898425.1 of Galleria mellonella. Classification (NCBI taxonomy): domain Eukaryota; kingdom Metazoa; phylum Arthropoda; class Insecta; order Lepidoptera; family Pyralidae; genus Galleria; species Galleria mellonella. The sequence continues at coordinate 2,020,950 of NW_026442147.1, read as the reverse complement.
AAATATTCCATCTCACCAAGGAGGTAGTTGAACTTCGCCTCTACAAAGCATCCATTTGTTCACCTGATGAAAAATCAAACTCCAGTGAAATTGTGACAATAAGAGAAAATGCTGATGATATTTCTATTGAGCAAGAAAGCCCTAAACGTGAAGAGGCTTGTAGTACCTTTGATGTTACTGATAGTCCCCTGTTCAAAGATCAAACCCCCACTCGGTGTCGGAATGATATGCAAGGTTCTTTTACTGATTCTGGCCACTTTGATGATCTCACAAACTCCTCTTTACACTCTAAAGAATCAGTCCATATGTTAACACATGAAGCAGCTTGCATGACTGAGGTTGAAGATTCAGATGGGGAGCGACGTAGCTTAATATCTTTTTACGAGAAAAAAGTGGAAGATGTAATGAGAGCACATGTGGGAGAGACACAGGAATTGAAAAAGGCTCATAATGACAAGGTGGAAGCTTTGCTGCAGAAGTTGGCTGATGTGAACACGCGCTACTGTGAATTACTACCAAACTATGAACAAGCTAAAGAACGAATCCATTCCCTAGAGAAGCAGCTAGAAGAGGCGAGCAAACAGTTACAAGAAGAAGAAAGTAGGCATCGCTCTATGTACTTGCAGATGTACAACAAAGGAGTTGAAGCTGCTAAGTTTGAATTGGAAAAGGTACTTATTATATACATAATAGTTCATTAATTCAAAATAAATGTAATATTTATAGAAGGTATTCATAACTGAGGATGAGATAAATATATATATTTAAATATAAATCGAATATATATATTTAAATAAATGAAACTTAATTTCTTTGGTGCGAACTTTTAATTAAAAAAAAAGTGACAAAACAATGTAAAAATTAAAATAGGTCCATAGATTTTAATTTTTATGAGTATAAAAACATACCCTTTGTTTTTATTTAAATAAGAAATATATATAATTAGAATTAACCCTTTCCACTCCAATGTCGAGTGTCACTCGACATTTATTTTGTTCCACCAGCTCCACTGTCGAGTGACACTCGACATAGTGTAATACTTCTTTTTGTGCACAATTTGAAAAAAGGTGCGATTTTTTAAAAAATACCATACCAAAAGGGATTATAAAGATTATAATTAAGTATTATAATATAGTATCCTGAAATTACTCATAAAATAAAGTTTATCATATAAGAAAAAATCAAATTTATTTACAAAATAAGAAAAAACCCCTAAATGTTAAAAAACGTAATTTTAGCGTGGAGCTGATGGAATAAAAAGAAAAAAAAAGGCTTGGAGTGGAAAGGGGTAATATATAGGTAATGTGTTTGCAACACATTTCTTGATCTTGCAGGAAGGAGAACCTGGAACTTCACAAGGACAAGAAAGCAGAGTTTCTGTTGAAGAACTACTTGAACAGCTGCAGATTACCCAGACTGAGCTCGAAAATGTCCGAGTGAGTATTCATAATTTTATCCTTTGCTTAATTTTAACTTGTGTGCGAAACAATAGTCTGTTTACATTGAACAATAATATATCCTTGACAACAGATGTATGACCTTTGTAATGCATATTACGCATAAAGTAACAAAAATATAGGTATTATAAAGATTTTTACACAGTATAATGAAATGTATAACAATCTAGAAACCAGCTATAGTACCTCTGAATTTTTCTTTGATATAAAATATTCCTTACATCTCATTAATAAATATTGAAATTTATAAAAAGTTATACGTTTGGTAAACGTTTTAAGATAAAAGTTTACAGATTGACTATCATCATACTTGAAGTACTTCATGGGTTATATGAAAATAATGAACCTCGGAGTCGACCTTTCTTGAGAAAAATAATAAGTTTAATGAATACCAACGCTGGATTTCGGATCGTTATACGATTTCCATGATACCGAACAGTAGCATTACAAAAGTTACAAAGTATTATTAATAATAATTTCTTCATCAATATCATCATACATAACAGTCTTATTTCATTTATTCCTTCGATTCTAACATTTTCTACTGATGCTAATCCCCTCTGTACGGCGCACGTGAAAAGGAGAAAACTAGAATAATAATAACCTTTTTAAATTATTAATAGATTAACCACATCACATTGTGACACCAGAGTTGTGTAGCGTGTGCATGTAGTGGCGATTAACAATTTCGAGCTTTAATGTGTAGTGCATTACAGGACACGGCATTCACAGCGGACCGAACGGCAAAGTCACAAGTACTTCTAAGTGCAAAGGAGGCTGTTTCTTTGTGGGTCCTAGGAGCTCGGAAGGTTGGATCTTTTACTGGACCACAGCGTCCACTAACCACTGCCGTGTTTATTATTTTATTTTTTTTACACTTTGCTTTAGCACAAAGGTTAAGAGAAAGTCTAGCTAAAGTCTATGTTTTGAATTTTCTTATTTTTAAACCTATTTAAACAAGGTTAATAAAAACTTAACTCTCTTAAGGTGTGGGTAGTCATCATACGAAAAGTATATGTGCTCATTTTATATGGATTGTATATAATTTCTTTATGTGCAATGCAAGGTATCTTTATTGTCAAAATATTATAACCCACTTATTGTTGCTGCCTATAGATATTTATGGTTCTATACATAATTACACATGTTTTATAAAATCGTTACGCTAAATTGTATATAAATGTCGATAATAAATTTAACATTATACAAAAAATAAACTTAAAAACTAACACAATTTTAGTACGTTAGCAATATTTTCTCCTGTATGCAAGTAGTTGGTAATTATTTTTATTTTCTTGCCTAACACTAGCTTTGCATGATATTGCGCTGAAACAGCCTCTTTTGGTTTTATTGGTAATATAGGTAAATGGTGTATAGTTAATTTTATATATATATATATATATATATATATATATATATATATATATATATATATTTATTTATTTATTTAGATTTTATGTACATATTAGTGTTTAAAAATGAACTGCACAATTCCTTGCAGTATATTTCTAAACACTATATATTTATTATGTGTATTAGTTCAAAGAGAATTAGCAAAAATAAATAGTGTGTGAAAATATGGTTTTAAAGAGAATGTCGTTATTTTACATAATGTTAATTTTAACTCAGTCGTTCACCATTTTCACAAAGTGTAAAATTTAGTAGACAAAAACGCAGATCTAAATTTAATATTTTTTTGTATATCTGGTTAATAAACCAACTACCTCGTAGTATTTTTTATCTTTGTTTACTGCAACCTATTTATTCGTCTTCTTTTTTAATGCATGCTGTTAACGAGTTTATTGCAAACAAATTCTTAAATATACATATTTTGTATTACAGGCTATGTATCGTCGTATTGTAGAGTCGCAGAAAGGTAGCAAGACCAATGTGGATCCTGAGGTGACGTTACAGTTCTTGAAGTCGGCCATTTACTACTTCCTGACTGATCCTGAGAACCATCAAGGTCATCTCAATGCTATAGAGAACATTCTAGGATTTACTGAATCGGAAAAGAAGAACATACGTACGGCGAGGGCTACATGAGAAGACTGCTGTGAACGTGTGATATGTCCGTAGATTAATTTTGTTGCTACTTAGATAGGTATTAATTGTTGCATGTTATCAAATATGAAACAGCTAATAATTTAAGTCGTAGTTTTAGATCATATGCACATGACCATACGTTACTTTTAAGAAACCCTAATTTTGCATAATTTGCACATAATACACTTTATTTGTGGTGGTTGTTATCTTTTCTTTTGGGTATTATATCGAATTTATTTTTTTAATTAATAAGTTTTGTGATTTTTCAAATAGATCTTAAGGCCAAAGAATTAAGTTTCCTTTTTTGTGCAATTTTGACAATAGTTTTAAGTGAGCAGTACAGTGAAATTGCTACATTCCTTGTAGATTATAACTATTTTAAGTGTTATATTTTATAATTTTATTGTATTATCTATATTGGTGTTGTTTTCCTATAACTTATCTTGCGTTTTTTGCATGCTTGTCATTTTATAAAAAGTATTAAATTATAAAATCATCATGATTCATAAAAAATCTCACTTTAACGTAAAGGTGAATTTTGTACATGGATAAATAAATGAGCTGACTTGAGTAGATAAACTTAAAAAACATTTTTTGTTTTCTGGTTAATCATTTAATTTTAACATTATCTACACATACTCTTACCCATTAAAGTCCTATATAAAATGCAGGCCCGCACGCGCCTGAATAGTTAGATGCCTAATGCGGTTGCTTATAAGTGCAATGCTCCTTTGAAATTGAACATAAGCATATTTTGTTCCAGAAATTCTTTAATTAGATATATAATGTTTCTATAGAGATAGCCTTTTTTACACGATATTTTTATTCTATATTTAAAATGTAGTCTTTTTATTCCGTCCACTGATCTCTCTCGGTCGCATAATATTACTCTTAAGTTGTATTTTAATGTACATATTTATTAGAATATTTAATGTCTCTACACTACTTCTGCCGCTTCGTATATGTTGAGTGGATACGAAGTTGTCAGAAAGGTAAACCCTCCGATTCTTGAGCGTGCAAACTATGAATCGTCGTCGATGGAGTTAAGTATGATATTAATGTGGTATTGGTAAAATATGCTAATTACAGACTATTTAATAGATAGAGTAAAAATTTAATATTTATCCAGAATTCTTACCATATACTGCCTTTTAGTGCTATGGTCAGCTATCTATACAATACGTTATATAAAATTCACCTTTATCAGTTATATTAGATGTAAGATTGAATCTTGCCACTTTTGTGTCTGTGATTGAAGATTAAAGTACTATATTTTACAACTCGCATAACATCTCGAATGGTTTAATTGAATATCGCTTCACAATTTGATTTTTGCTAAAAATGTTGCCCACTAATTTTATGCAAATTTTACGAACTTGTCTAGAGTTAACCCGGCAATATGATAAATTATTTTCTGTACGTTGCCTTTTACCCGTTTATTTTACAATAAAGTCGCTCTTTTCCCCCCTATAAAGTCTGTTCTAAATTTTTTTTTAATTTGTAATAGGAAAAATTTCGGTGGCCTATCTAATATCCATTGTCTTACACATGAATACCGACGTTGATTCACAAAATATATTATGTCTTGCATTATTATTCCTAAAAGCTAAAGTTACTATGTAATCGTACCCAGTAATTTCACTTACTATCTACTCCTCTTTTTCATATAAAATATCCAGAAATTAGCTCTAACAATCCTTTTTTTTTTGCATATGTCAAATTGTGAAGATAAAAAACAGTTATTTTAGCTATCTAATTACACCAGTGTTTCTGCAAAATGTTTGCACGGAGCAATTTTTAGATATTATTGTAATATTCAAATATATTGCCAGGTATCTTGCCATTAAAATTTTAACATGGCGATTAGAGCACAACAGTAACGTCCAACAGCTTTATAGTCTCATAATTTTATTCTATTTAGCATTGATGCCTAATTAGCCATAACAAAAGTGCATAGCTCATAATCTTACCTAAAAAAATAATTCACAATATTATATAGACAATGTTAAACCTGATTTGTAAAGAAACAGTATTAATAGTTCTCGAATATTTAAAAAAAGAATGTTTTGCGGAATATTAAGACAAGATCATAATTAATTAAAAAAAAAATATCATATTGAATATTATTTTTTATATTTTTGCCTGCACTGTTATGACTGTATTGTACATTTACATAAAATCTCATATTACGTAAATACAACCCATGATACTTTTACACAGGATTCTGTGACAGAAATTGCTCGTCTTGTTATTAAATTATGAAACATGTGATTTGTTGTTTGAATTTTAACTACCTTAAGAATTACATTTCTTTTTTTATTTAATTCTTATTTTTGTATATGGAAAATATCCTTAAAATATACTACATTACTAACATAATATTATGTGGTTAGAAAAATTTCACTTCCCAACTATTCGGAGATCCCCAAATCCAAAATTATTTAAGAGAGATTTAACAGTTTTTGTTGATGAAAAAAAGTGTTAAAAGAATATAGTAAAAATAATCCCCTATATCTAAGGATGATTAATTACAAATTCATTTGTTTTCTATAGCAGGTTTATATTGATAAGTGTTTAGAATGAATTACAATTGCTATTAAAATCGTGAAGCATTGCAACAAACTGCGAAAAAAAGTCCAGTATTCTTTTTTAAAATTTATTGTGTAAAATGTCATTAAAATAAAGTACATTACTGGTAGAAAACATACATGTTCTTAGAAAACTTCATAATAATAATTAAAGCTAACAGACTTACGAATCATAAAATGCAACTCGAGTCTTTCTGCATTGATAACATTGCAGCATGGTCATGCCGACTTTATAATTAATTGCTAAGTAGTACAATAATAATAATAATATCGCAAACGATTTTATTGCAATATCAAAATATGTATTAATTTCATCATATATAGCCTCGGTACTCTTACACAACAAGAGTAAATTAACATCACAACCGTGTTTTGTACGCCGTCGTTATTGCGCCAACGATATTATTAAGCTCTAAAACGATTGTACCTATATCACAAAGTACGTGCATCCAGTGTGATTACAAAAATTAAATATTTGCGTTGCATGTTTAATATAACAAAATTACTAATACAACTTACATAGTAACACTATCAGTTCTGATTTACCGCTGTCTTTCACCATGCGAGTATTTATGGCACAATTACAATTATGAGGTTACAGATAATATCACAAAAATACCATTAACATTGTCATGGATGTTGCATGCTCGTGCAAGAACGCATGTACATTTAGAAATGAAATTATACGTATTTAACCAGAGATTCCATTCAGTCTTTTAATTATATAACAATGTAACACACATACCGTAAGCAGTTCTCTCTACATCCATTAGAATCTCGAGATTCACGTTTTAAAGACTTTGGACTTCGATAAATCCTAATTTGAACTTTATACTTACTTCTAAAAAGTTTAATAAATAACTTTCATAAAACTATAGAATATTCATATCGTTATTCTGTTTTTTTTTTTTTTTTTATAAATTATGTAGATTTTGTTTTTTTCAGAATTTATGCAATTTAATCTACATATAGATATCATTTGTTTATTGTACATTTAAATAGTGTTTTCGTAAAATTAACGATTAAACGATGGCTAGCTTTACTTTTTTTCATATTCGGGAACATGTCATACAACCGACCTATTAAGATCACATCTTTCTATGTATAATGCTATGTTTACGTATCATTATATTATATATTATGTATATTTGTACTTGAACCTACTGAAAATATTTTGTGAAAATTATAAAGTCTAGGGTTTTCTTAATTCATCTCGACAGAAAATTAATTTTCAGAGTCCATTAATTACCAGAATCGTAACTTGATGATTTATCTTGCCAGTCTAAATAAAGACTATTTTTGATATGAATATACATAATCTTTGTATAAAAGTCAATACTTGACGATTCTTAATAACGCATTGCAAATTGCATGTGCAACGGACGAAATTGTTTACAAGTACATATTTATTCAGAGATCAAGTCAATCAAAACTAAATTTCACCTCCTCGCGGGACCGATCATTGTTAGCCGCTACAGCTTGTAGCCAGTAACGGCTTATTTGGCTTTCTATGGACGGTGTGCTTTCTTTGCGTACATTAGCGGCTCGCGCCTTACGTTTAGCTTTACTATGCTTAGTTCGCCGTCTTCCAACTTTCGTCTTCATTTCTGCAATTTTTACTGAAAGTTGACTATCTAGTGAATTACGACGGGATTCAACCGAAACGTGACGGAGACTAATACTTATTTGAGAGTCCTGGGAATTGCGACGGTCCGGAGTTGAGCTCAACGAGTGATGGGTGTGTGTAGGTAATACAAGAGCATCGCGTCGACGCACAAATCTTGGAAGATTTGCAGCCCATGATGATGATAACTCGGCACTAAAAAATAATAATTACTATTAATATATAAAGCTTGATGGTGTACTATTAATATATAAAGAATATGGTGAACTCAATTTAAAAAAGGATTATTATATAGGATCAAATTATTTATAAAATGTAATATTAGTAAAGTGAGACAGAACATAAGAAAATGTATTTATTTATTCTTTATATTTCTTATTATGAAAAAATAAATTATCCAATCAATAAGCATATTAGTCTTTCTCGTGGGTGTCGTAATAGTCGACTAAGGAAGGGCGAAGGATGAGCAGCAGCGTTGCTCCTAAAACATCTTTAAAGCCTGACTACGGTTGCCAACCTGCCTGTTAAGTGTGGCAACTACTGGCAAAACCCCTAAAGGGGAAGACTTATATTTAGCAGTGGACAGTTAACGGCTGATATAATGATGATGATGAATAATCATGTGAATAGTGATTAGATTTCTTAATATCATGGTAGTTAATTTTGAAATACATACATAATTATTTGCACTACTTTAACAAACAGTTACTGAACATACCTCTCATGTTTAGCGTCCTCTGGATAGTCTATAGGGGACGTGTGATCAATACAGAGTCCCACAGGGTCCTGCCTGGAGCCCCCGAGCGATATAGAGAGGCGGCCGCGAGCCGCAAATTCCCCACGACGACGATAGGCACGAGCGATCAACTCGTGTTTACGTGCGCGTCTTGTTACTTCACTTTCCACAGAACAACCACATTTTCTGAAATATAAAATTTGTTAATAAACTATCATCTCAATTGCAAACCATTAACATATAAATAATAAATCTCCACTAATAAGACAAAGATGTCAGCCTACAATACTTCGCTAATCAGACACATCTTACACAAAATATTCTTCAAATAATGTTAAAACCTATCAAGTAAACACTCCCAGAATTAATAAAATTTTAATAAAATTTCATTTACAAAAATTCTTCAAGCTGTTTAGGTCACATGTTGCGTCAATGATCCACCTAAAATATATTATTCTCTACATTACGTTACATTTCTCAACGTTCTGTTAAAAAAAAAAAAACCTTTATTGTCAACACATCAATCAGTCTAGAAAAACTTAAATATTAGCAAGATAGGGCTTAATGAACCCTAAGAACTGAGTTACCTTGCCTACCTTGCCAAGTATCGCCTCCAGGCGGCTGCAGCAGCCGGAGTCCAGGTCCAAGAGGCCATGAGAGCGCCCGCCGCGAAGCAGCACAGTAACCGCAATTGCAACACCGACACCGAAGGTCTTGCGCCGCCGCCGCATTCCTTACCGCTCTCTTTCAACGCCTCCAACCGACATCTATATAATTTGTAATAAAAATACATAAGCAACCATTTAAGTGTAGCCAGTTTTCATTAAAACATGGATTAAAAAAAAATCTAAAAATTTTTTTAGTATGTTCAGTATGTCCCTTATTATTATAAAATAGTAATAAGGAATGTCATACCAAAAATGTCATGCCATGAATACTGATACGAGAGGCTCAACAATTTTTTGTTCTTTTTTCAATTTCCTAGATAAAACACTATTTTATATGGTAGCTAAAGCTTTCGATATATATAATTAAGCAAAACCGCGTTTCCGCCAACAAAATATTACAAAATCCAAACAGTCGATAACTGCAAATTATGATGGTGTGGCCAACATGTTTGGTATATAATGAGCGCTTCTATAATAGAATTTATCGTGGCAAAGCACGCACAGTTTTGTCATCATATAGGAAAAGAATATGTATGTAATAACAATAATGGCATGCTGATATCGTGACCGTGCATAGCGTGACATTACCGTCGACCGAAAATTAAGCATCTTTTAAAATTATATACAATTTGATTCCTTGTGAAATCGTAATGATAGAATCGTGTCGTGCTTACTTTGCGTCACATAATAATTTCACTGATTATTTATTTAGAATTAATTGGTTTAATTCCACTACCATTAGTACGTGTGTGACTGCCAACATGAAAATTATTCGGAATTTGGATGACGAACGAGCAGCGATTTGATAATTTGCCTGAAGATACCTCTTTAAGAGGTGAATCACGTATCCCAAAATATGCGTGAACAAAATGACAGTCAGAGATTCATGGCCAATATGGAAGGTTGTGGAATTTGTGGTAGTGAGAGTGGTAGTTACGCACAAATTTCTGGTAGTGAGCGTGGTAGTTACGCACAAATTTCTGGTAGTGAGCGTGGTAATCACACACATACTAATGGTAACGGAATTAAACGAAATAATTCTAATCAAATAACCAGTGACATGGACTTCCGCAAGATCATTAAAAAATATATTATGTTTTACTTCTTATTCAGTAAAACAATAATTTACCAAATTTTACTAAACACACTTTATCTACCCAACTTAACATAAAGTCAATCCCTGGCTTAATGAAATTATGATCATCTGTGTATCAAATTCATACAAATCCATTCAGTTATTTAATCGTGATTAAATAACCATCCAGACAACTAAACTGTTACAAAAATTAGTGGAATAACTTGTATGGAAATGGTAAACTATCCTATAGACAAAATGACACCATCTGCGTATCATTGCTAGGTACAGCTCTCTCCTTGTAAGAGGACAACATAATTTAGGACGACATTAACAATACCACCACCATATGGCTGATATATAAATAGATAGATACTCTTTATTGTTTCCTCCAAAAGATTACAATAGTAAACTTATTATCAATACAAACAATTACAAGAAATAATCACAACGAGAAAACAATGGGCAACCTTTTCGCTAAAAATGATCTCTTCCAGGCAACTTTTGGATGGAGCAGAGTAATGATAAGATTTGATCGGAAGCACGATTAATTTTTATGAAATTACATATAATAATGTAAATATATATTAGGGATATATATTTACATTATTATATAAATACACACATACATATACATACATACACGCATACATATACACATAAAAATATATAAATACTGGTCACATGTATACGTAAAATACAAAATTATAAAATTTTTAGATATCATAAAAAATAAGTATGCTAACCAGACAAATAAACAAATTAAAAAGATGACAACTTGTTCAGATAAAAATCCTTAAGTTTTGTTTTAAAACTCAACTTGTTTTAAATTTCGTATAGAAATTGGTAAATTATTCCATAGTCATACAGCTTGCACAGTAAACAATTTATTGTAAAAACTAGAAAAATATATTGGCGTCTTCAGCTGATATATACAGTATAACACAGTAAGAATAGGCAATCTTGCCTATCTTACTCTTCAGTCTATTATATTATCAATATCATTTTTATATGAATGAGAAGAATCATCAGGCAGATCAAGGAAGGAGTTGGTGTCGTGTCATATCAAGAGGTGAAGAGACTCGCTGAAAATCGTAGTGAGTGGCAAAAGCTCCACCGACAAGAGCGCAGCTCTTAAATAGATAGATAGAGAAGAATACGACACAGTACATTCTGTAATCTATACTTATAATAAATCTGTAGAGAGGTGAATTCTGTACATAAAATATATTTCCAAAATAACTATCAGGAGGTGATTATAGTGATCGATACGATCGATGTCTGTCTGTATGTTCGTTATAGAAACAAAAACTACTCGACGGATTTTAACGAAACTTGGTACAATTATTCTTCATACTCCTGGGCAGGTTATAGTACACTTTTCATCATGCTACGATAAATAGGAGCAGAGCAGTAAAGGGAAATGTTGGGAAAACGGGAGAAATTACCCCATTTTTAAGCTTCCGTCGCGTGTGCAGCCTTAATGGCCACTTTTTAAAATGTAAAAATGTCCACCCATGCGACGCCGGGACGGGCCGCTAGTGCTTGATAAATGTTTTTCATACGAACATTTAGTCTACGGTTACCACTTTTGGTGGTGATTCCAAGCTGTATTAAAAAACCAATGTCAATTATTATAAAAAAAATATGTATAAGGATTATTTATATCACTCACACAATATTCTTCTTAAAAGAATCCTTCCATAGATCAGCATTTCGGAACTCATAGATGTGACAGGCGAAGGTGACACAAATGAAAACTGCAACTAGCGCAGCAGTGAGCGAGCATCGAGTAATTGTCTGACGTATCTTGTTCGAAGCCCGCGGCGATATCACGTCCTTACTCGACACGCGGACGGCGATCAGTGAGAACACACCTGAAAACAAATTACATGTAATCATTTTGCAATTTCACGTTTCCAAACAAAGTCATGAATAATATCCTTTTAAAACTATGTTCGACCACCGAAAATTATCTTATTTAAACTTTATTAACTCAAGTTCCTTCAGAAAAGATATTTAACTTGTAAAACACTCCTTTAAAAGGACGCCAATTATTTCATTATCAATCTGTATATAAAGACCGAGACAAAATCAGAAATACGCCAAATTACATCTAGTCTCCTCACAGCTATTTCATATGTGGTTGCCCATAACAAAGTATTTAGAAATTTGTATAATTTTATCGTTAAAAGCTGTTTAATAATGAATATTAATTAAATACTACACAACTTTAATGAATAATAATTAAAAATACCTCTTAGAAGAAAGTATCCACCAAGTAACAATACCACAGAGAGTGGTGCTAACAATAAGGCAACACGCATGGAATAATTCATGTATCCCACAAAGCAGATGCCGGTCACACTGCTACCGTCCACCTCGCCGAACGCCATCGTGGCTATGGTCAGCACTAGCGGCAACGACCACGCCACCAGGTGGAAATACGCCGCTTTTTTATCTATTCTATCTTGTATTTTACCTGAAAAGTAAGTTTCACTTAATTTTTATACAAAAGTGATGTAATTAGATACATTTACAATTTTTGTGTGCCAAATGTTTGTCAATAAATACTATTATGTCTATAGGAACTTCTTATAAGTATTTTTGACAAAAAAAAATGAAATTATTTACAAAACATCATTACATTGATAAAACGACCAGAACATAATACGCCTACATAAAAAATGATAAAATGTATAATTAAATATAGAACAGAATTACATATAAAAATTCTTATTATAATATATTAGCTTCTGCCCGCAACGCTTACATTTATACGCGTATATTTTGTAAGTAGATAAATACTTCTAAAGACATGTCAAGATAAAACATACACTAGATTAGAAGTTAGATTTTATGATTCCGCAACAAAAAATACGGTCAGACAAACAAAATTTTGTTTTACACTACTCTTATATTCTTCTTCTACTCATTTCATTTTTCTACTCTTCATATCAATTTTTCTTAAATTCTATATGCCGACATCGTCTATTTACAATTTCATTATATTAGTAAGAAGTAAGATATGTTCAGCAGTGGTCAGTTAACGGTTGATATGATGATAAAATAGCCACTTTATAGGACTTAATACATACCCAATGCTCGAAAACTCATGTGCCAGGCGTACGTAAATATGACGAACCAAACGCAAGCAGCCATCATGAAATAGTATACCTGTAACAGACAAACACAATGTCATTAGATTATTATTCTACTACAGCTTACAGTGATATGTACAATTTACATATCGTCATAGTCGTAGAATACTGACGGATGTATATATTTAATATTTGTCAGATCCATATTTTATATTTTATATCCGCTTTATATATGGAAACGAAAGCTTTGATCGTGACCTTTATTAGTTAATACATTCTTTTTTTTGAATGGGTCATCCCTTCTTTTTCCGTAGTTGTCGTAAGAGTCGAGTGATGAACAAAAGCGGTCCTATTTAAACACCACCAAAGCCTAATTACGATCGTTATCCCACCTGCCAAGCGTGGCAACTAGTGACAAAACTCCCCAATAGGGGCTGACCTATGTTTAGCAGTGGCTAGATAATAGCTAATATCGTCATAGTGGTAGAATACTGACGGATCTTCATATGTAATCTTTGTGAGATCCATCAGTATTCTACGACTATGACGATATGATGAAATGTTTATCACTTATCTTTAGAAAATATGAACAATGTCTTACCAAAACAAAAATAACAACACAGGACAAGTTTTCTTCTGCAGAGGGCTCGCCTTGTCGTCTAGTTCCATCTTTTGAACAAACAATATCGTCTCTCGAACCAAAACCGAATTGTACAAGCCATCTAAAAAGAATATTTAGTTAATGGTACGTAACAAATACATAATAATTTATAGAGATGATACTCAATTATAAATACGAATTTACAGTTCGGAAATCATTTTTGATAATATAGATTTTTTAAACGACTAATAATAGGTTCGAGGAATTTTAAAATGCAGAATATAATTATTTCTTTGCAACTAATTTTTATTGACAGGATATTTATTAACAAAGTATTTAAAAAGAAATTAAATAAATTCGTAACTATTTTCATAGATTGTGTTAACTGTGACAATATTGGTTAATTTTTAGGAGTTTTTAATAATTATTTGAGTGGTAGTTGTAATTATTTACCAAGATTATTATTCTAGTATAGAAACTAACCCCATAGATGCAACAGCGAAACAGATGTTGATGTAAAAGATGACCAATGCGGGATATTTGTTAGCACTACGCCAGTCAATAAGAAATGTGGCGACGGTGAGTAGGTTGAGAAATAGGCACACCCCGGCACCCCACGCCACCAGGCGATGGATCTGCTGATGCTCGTCTTCAGTGTACAATGGATCCCGACATGGTAGCCCACAACCTGATATACCTGCGTTGTATACATACAAAATATTGGTACTGTGTAATATATTGATATTAAAGATAAAAATGTGTTAACAAAAATTAATCCTTATCTTTACTAATATATAAATTAATAAAATAATATATAAATAATTATATATGTGAGTGTTGTTTGTTTGTTTCCACTTAACATTTAACGGTTCAACTAATCATAATGGAATTTGGTAAAAATCTAATGTTTGGAAGGAAGAAATACATATTCAAGTCAATTAATAAATCCCCGTCACGCAGAAGTTGTGAGTGAATACTAGTAACAAATAAAAAAAAAATAGTATAATAGTGTAGAAAAAAACAAGTTGGAAAATTGCAAATAGTAAATAAAACTACTTTCCTCAGTATACGAACCTTCATAGAAGTGCAAAGCTTTTTCTGTATAGATAAGTGGCGATAAACATGTGCCGGTTGTATTAAATTTCATTTCCCTCGCCGGTGTTTCGCACTTCGGTGGAAATAATGTAGTGTTACATTTTAAAAAAGAAGGAAAATATGTAGTGTTGTACAATATAGCACATGGCTCCATGGTAATCTTGCACATTTCATATGAAGGCAAATAGACCATATCTTGGCCTAATATTCGTTCGCACTTCGGCATAAATGTCGCACAGAGTAAAGGCTGTATCACAGCCCAACATTTTGGCACATTTATCAGTTCTTTATATAATTCCAGCTGTGTTTGGATTTGATTCTGATTGTCGTAAAAAGTAAGATGAATGCTTGTTTTATCATAAGGCAGCTTAGTTCCTAAACAAGTGGACTTATCTAACGGCTCGCAACGAGCTCTCCTCACACAACTGTCAAGTTTTATCTCGCGTTCCGGGAACCATGGAGCCGCCCTGTTGGGCTTTATCAATCTAAAGTTGGGAGTCCCATTTATAGCTTCTAGTATATCTGTGCCATTGTCTACTAGGATTGCGTTTTTCTCTGCCCCGTTATCGTGTTGACTTGCTTGACATAACAATATACTCAACACCAAACACAAGCATCTTGCAATTTTCATCTGGAACAAAAGAAAACACACGGTGACTATGGCGCCAAAACATCTAGTAAGGGCAAAAATAAATTATAAAAATGAAAACTACAAATAATTTTTTTTATTCATCTTTATTTATTTAGGTGTAGGGCGATGTCAAATGAAACCCCTTAAAATTTCAAAATTTTATTATGTCTACAAATTTTATAGTTGCTATTAATTTTCTAATTTGTAACCATTAATCAATAATATTCAAGTTCTATCGGTATACAGTCCAAGGCGGAAGGAATTTGGTAGGTATGGGTAGGTACTTAGGTGCATGTCTGTATTGTAATAATTTTTGTGTTAATAATACTGATTTCCTTTTAAAGATATTTGTGACTTATTATAAACACTTACTTGGCCAAAATAGCCACACAATATATGTATTAAAGATCAAATTCTATTTACCTATTTATAATAATTTATATTACAGGCGTGTAAATAATCAATGACGTGACGCAAAATATGTTGGATATATAATAATTTGTATATGAAATAATATTTTCGATTGTAACATTATATCTATCCATTACTAATACGTAAACACTTAAAAAACTTATACTTACCAAGTTTAATATCCACATGCAATTACAGTTTTAATATAGGTAAATAACAACTATTATACCTTCGGCAAATTATAAACTATTTTAAAGTTTACGCAGTTTACGTTCTTTTTTTTGTTCATATAAATAAACAAGCTCCTGAATTATTTCAGCTTTGTATTTATTAAAATTAAATTTATTCAATTAAAATATATAAAAAGAACTTGTATTACCAAAAGCTGGAAAATAGCAGTGTTAAAGGAAGGGATGCCTTGGACGTGTTTTGAAATTTTATTATTCATCATTTATTTATTTCGTTACTTATAATTTACAATTAAGGTAAGGGAAATCTCTTTATTTATGAAAGGTTTATAATATTTTATTATTGACAAATCAAATTCAATAAATACCAGGCTCTTACTATAAGGTTGACGAAGATGATGAGATGAAGGTCCAAACACGAAATCACCAGAAAAGAAGGCAGGAAACTTGCAAGTTGAATATGTAAAAGCTTCTATTGATGACCGCATTTCTTTCTTCTGCATTTAACACAGTAGTTACCTGAGATAACAATCAACGAGTTATTATACTACCAAAGTTGTAAATTATTAAATCAATAAGATATTAACTCACCTGAACTGCGGAAGAGTAACTACACCTGTATATGAACATAATAATAATAATCTTTTTTTGACATAATATAAATTTATTATGTTTCAGCTTACGAAAATAAAACACAAGCTGTAAATAAAAATTATGTACAACCTTAGGAATCGCATCGTTATCAAATTGTCTGTTACACTTAACACACGTCATATTCAGTTCTCTCACAAACAAATGGGAATATAAAAGTCTGTAGGAGCATTCAAAATAAAAAAACTCTTAAGCTAGTTAGATTTTGTCGATTTGCCGCCACGTCTAAAACTTCTATTGGCGCCGCCACCCCTGCGATTCCAGGAAGAACCACGATTAACCGTATTACCTCTTCTGCCACGTAAACCAAGACCATTCACTCCACGGCCTCTACCTCTACCTCTCCCTCTATATCCTCCATCCCATCTTTGATTTCTCCCATATCCATCGTCTCCATTACCTTCATCATTATAATTATCCTCCTCATAACTCTGATCAAAAGATTCCTCTTCATTATTATATTCTTCGTCATTTTGTGGGTATGATGGATTATCATAATTTGAATCATAATGGCCTTTGTTATTATAACCATTATCACTGAAAGGTGGAAGTGGTGGCATATTGCCCATAGGTGGCATGTTATTCATTGGTGGCATCCCCATTGGTGGCATATTGCCCATTGGAGGCATATTACCCATAGGTGGCATATTGCTCATTGGTGGCATATTACCCATTGGAGGCATATTTCCTAATAGTGGCATAGGACCCATTCCAGGCATTGGACCCATAGGGCCCATGGGACCCATATTTCCCATAGGCATTGGGGGCCCCATCATATTTCCCATTGGAGGCATATTATTAATTGGTCCCATAGTGTTTATATCAGATCCATTGTTATAGGATTGGTCCTGTTCTCGACTGTTATTATGTTCCTCCATATCATGATCATAATAATCATCTTGTTCAAAATTATCCCTCTCATTATCACCACCTTCTTTTTCATTACTTTCATTTTCATGCTCTGGATATTCAAATGGTTGGAAATTTTCTTCATCAGCATCATCTTCTAAATGAGGCATTACATCATGCAATTCTTCTATTTCTCCTGTGGCTATATATTTTTTAAGTGCCAAGGGCCCCTCTGATATAGCTGCTTCAAGTTTAGAACCAGGTTCCACAGGTATCACCTTGCCATAAATAAATATTGCCGATGGTGTAATTTCATTTAATGGTATAGCACCAGGTACTGATTTTACTAAAGCCTGAGTCAAAGCCTCTGTAGCAGCTTCATCAGCAGTGGGCCCATGATTCCACTGTGCTTGAAAATTCCTTGGGATTGGTTTACTATATGGGACTTTCTTTACTTTTTTCTCAAATTCCATTGGAATAAATGTGGTATCCAGGTCCAAACCTGGAATTACTTTATCAGTATCAGTAGAGAATATCTCAACTTTATCTTCAGGTCCCATCCCAGGAATAATAGCTGGTTCTTCTAAATCATTATCATCCTGAACACCAGGTGGTAGAGTATTCAAATTATATTTATCCCTCATCAAGTCCCCAGGGCGATTTCGAGTCCAAAATTTTGATGTATGATCATTGGATCCAGAACACAGTATATGTCCCAGAGGGTGCCATGCCATAGTCCAAACAATTGATTCATGAGCACCTTCAATACAACCTACTTCTTTATCAGTGCCTACATTCCAAAACAAAATGGCGCCATCAGAACCACCTGAACAAAACAATCCCTCATGAGTGGGATGCCAAACAACACTGGAAGCTTCTTTTTTATGGCCTCTGAATATTTGCAACTCAGTTCCAAGTTTACGGATGTCAAATAACTTGAGTAAATGGTCCCGAGAAGCAGTAATTAACCAGTTACCATTTTCATTCCATTTCAGATCCATTACGGTAGACTTATGAGCATGTAGTGTTGATAAAGCTGTCCCAGATTTTGGATCCCATAATTTAATTGGCTGTTGGTTATCCTTGCTGCCAGACACAATAAGGGCTTTTGTAGGATGCCATTGAACACACTTAACATCTGCACCATGTCCCCTTAATATTCTTTCTTCTTGACATCTGTAGAAATCAAATATTCTTAAAGTTCCATCATCTGAACATGTAACAATCTTAGAATCACTAGGACTAAAACTAATACCTCTAACTGCTTCTTTGTGAGCCTGATACATCTTCACATTATTCATATTACTTTGCCAATACTTAATAAATCCTGAGTGATCTCCTGTAACCATCCATCCTTCACCATGGGACCAAACCATAGATCTCACAGGAGAATCATGAGCTTGAAGTATAGTTTCAAAATTAAATGTTAAACCATTCCACAAAGTAAATTCTCCTGATGATGCTCCTGTTATTAACCTTCTACCTTCTGGGGTCCACGCAACGGCAAATATAGGGCATCTCATTTTATTAGTCGCAGTTTTAACAAAACGAGTTGTAACAGCATTTATAGGATTATCAGGATATGAAGGCGGCGGTAATAAATCAGGTGTATACATTGCATCGGGTTGCAATGCATGTCTATCCCTCCAATCCCGTTGCCAAACGCGACATTCTAAAGCTTTAATTATAGCCGAGTTATAATCTACAGTTTTCCGCATAACTGATTTACGTAAACGTTTACCATCAAAGTCATCTTGAGTCATGTTCAGTGGACCTTGTGGCGGAAAACGCATTTGGTAGTTGAAAGGCCTAAAGGTATGGCGCATGTTGTTACGGCCGGGCGGACCCATAGGACCACCCATGCCGGGTGGTGGCATGCCCATATGCGGCGGAGGGTGCCCGAAATCCATAGTTAATGACTTCGATACCTATTTAAACAAATGTTTTTTTTATTAAAAAAAGAAGCAAACATCTAAACTAACCGCATATAAATTTAACATAAAAAGAGCTCTCTAATTTAGTTTTTTACCTTGTGTAAAGAGTTTACGCTATAACATTATATACACTGACTTCACGGCTACACTGCACAGAAACTATTAAACGAATATCACTAACAAATTGCATATAAATTTAATGGAATTATGAACACAAACGTTAACCTATATCATGAGCGGAAATGCTAGCCAAGCAAGCGACTTGCGCCATATTGTATTAGTTAGTGCTGTCACACTACTTTTCATTGATACGATTATGATTATAATTATAATCGATAGTCTATCTCAATCCTTACTAAAATTATAAATATGAAAGTGAATTTTTTTGTTCGTTATTTTATAACGCCTAATGGCTTAATCAATAACTATGAAATTTGATATACACGTACTATATGGAATAGAGAAAAATATAGCTTACTTTTTACACGTCACGTAGTCCGCATCGCGCATAAAGCTAATCGTAAGAGGCCTTTCACATTTTTTGCATAAATTGTTTCTGTGCTTACCTTGGCAGGGGCATTGATTGTTGTGCTTCTTGATTCCATGATAGTCCTTGACATATACAAAAACAAGGCCTTTTATTCCGCATAACTCCCAATCTTCATCAGAAAGTATATTATTCGAATCAAATTGTCTGAACTTAAACATCGATTGCACCAATATCATTGAATCTCAATGAATACGATCATGTAAGCTGTTAACTTGTTATGATATAACAAACTTACAGAGAAACATCAATTTTAAAAAATGTTAATTGTAAGTTGTGTGATGCCGGACCAAACATAGAAACAAAAAAAAAATCTAAAAATTATTATAGTAGTATTGTAAGTAGGTATATTTATGGAATATAAAATTTATGTGTAAGGAATGATGATTAACATTCTCGGTTGATACAAATAAAAGTTTATTTATCTGTTAAAAGTTTATGTAAATTAAGAAATATTATAATGAATTAGACGTGGTCTCTTAACTTTTACCAACATAGTTGTCTGAGTCATATAGTTACCCGATATGAACTGTGATTCAAAGTAAAAAAAATATTATTATTATAAAGTTAAACTTTAGGTCATTTCAGCTAATAATCGTCCACTTCATAAATAGTCACTGTACATAAGCCATCCCCATTAGGGGAATTTTGCTAGTAATTGTCACGCTTGGTAGGTGAATTAGCAACAGTAGTCAGGATTTTGGAGATGTATTAAGAGGGATGCTGCTGGCCATTCCTCTACCATCAAGTTTCTTTAGTCGCCTTTTACGACACCTACAGGAGAACAGGGGGTGGCCTTTTCTACGCCGAAACCACACGGACGTTCATTTAAGTAACTATTATTTGGGAATTAAATCTTAATTCGGGAATAGGTATTTATTAAAAACAAAAATCTGTAATGACATTTTTATTAATAAAATATTAACGAGAAGATGTATTGTTCTCTTTAAGCAAAACAGGAGGAATTATTAAAGATGGTGTTGGTGGATTAGTTGTGAAATCAAACATCATAAAGTCGTCATGTTCGATTACATCACGTGAATCATCGACACCGCATGTAAGAAATTTATTATATTTGCTCAAATCAAGAAATCCCACTCCACAAGGTCGATCTACGAGACGAGAAGTCATCATGCCTTGAACAAATCCAGAACATACAATAACTGTCCCTAGGTCATCCTGTAAAAAATAATTTTGATTCTGAATTGTATTACAGAGTAACTAAAAGTTTGACTTCGCTGAATAAAACTCGTGTTATAAATATATGTATCTATCTACTTTGCAAGTGGTTTTAGTTCATGTAATAATATAAAAGGAATTGTTCTAAGTAAAATATTAACTATTTTATAGGATCTATGATTATTATGATAGAGCTGTTTGCTTGTTTTAGTATGACAATCCATTTTCACGATGTGTTTTATTGTAAATAAGAAAATAATTGTCATACCACTTTACTGGTTCTCAAACCAAAATATCCTGTATTATGAAGAACCAAGCAAAAAATCTGGGAACACAAACCAACTCTTTTGTTTTCAACCTACTCTTTTTTTTTTCAACGGACTCTATATACATAAAGCATAGTTCAAGCCATTAGCTCATTGAGTATGTCAAAAATAATTTTGTCTTTATAATATAAGATTTTATTTCTATTTATTTTTAACAACCAAACTCAAATATAGTCAAAAAATTATAAACTATGATTTAAAAAAATCATTCTGTATATTTTATTAAGAAAAAAAATTATGTGAAACGCGAGCGGGTCATTAATATTTTATATCTAACCATTTAGTTCCGATTATTAAAAATACTTACTCGTAGATGTGATTCCAATTGACTACTCACAACCTTTCTTTTCAGCACAGTTGATTATAAAAAAAATAGAAATAATGTATATTTAGTAATGAATAATATAAATTTAAAATGATATCTATTTATCTGTTACTAATCGTCATGAAATTTGAAACGCATAAACACTTAAACCGATTTTAATAAAGGTTGTAAATTTAAACGAATAAGTATAAATGAATAAAATCAAGCGCCCCATTATTATTTTACGTTTTTATAACTAGAGTACTTACTGGACACAATGCTCCAAATTTTTCATTCTAAAAAATTAATATAAGAATGTAAACTTTAAAAATGATGATCATTAAATCAAAGCAATGTTTATATAACTTCAATGACATTATATAAATCTCTTTTTGAATTTCGAATGAATTTCTAAGTTTGAATGTTCTTTACTAAAATTTTCTTTATTTTATACTTTCTAATATTTCTAAAATAAAAAATATTTCGTAGTAACAAAATGACACTACAAGTCTAATTATCAACTAAAAATAAAATAATTTGTACCACTTTACATTCAAAGTTACTGTTTTTATTATTTTTATAAATGGTGCAATAAAGTGTAAAATAAATAAATAAATTATCTTCACACAATTTTCTTAAAAAATTTACCAATCTTCTATTTTAAATTGCATTTTTGAAAAATAAAATTAGTAATGTAATAATACACTATTACCCGTGCTATTACTACATCGCCACACAAGTACCATAAATAATCTTTATTAGCTTTAATGCTGATTTTACTTTATCTATACTTCTATAATTATATTGTAGAAAGAAAATATTTGGTTGCATGCTTGTAATAGATAATCTTAAAAAATACTCAACCAATTTAATTTTCATTTAAAAAAAATCTTTCACTCATAGAAAGCTACATTATAAGCGAGTAGTATAGACTATATGTTATTTTCGAAAATTCTGTTTACGAAGTCTGGCCGGATCGCTAGTGATATTACAATAATACAATAAATATTTAATCTTGCAGGGTGGTTGCTGTACGCAAAGATACTTATTGCCGTAATTCCATATTTGAGGACAATTTTCAGTAGGTGCAAGAATAACATCTACTCGACGAAGATTGATCAGCAGTGGTATCAAATATCCCTATAATTAATTGTAAAATTAAATAAATATAAAGATTAAATTTAAATAAAATAAAAATTATAAATATACTTTTATAATTAGGTATGTGCTATTGGAGAAAAAAATCATCCAGAATAAATCCTGCTGATTTTGTGTATAATGTATTATTAGATAAATTGTAATGGATTGTTGTGTCTAATAATAAAACAAAAAAAATAAATATTAGTAACATCTAGGTACATAAACGACAAGTAAGTTATAGTACACATATAAATAATGGCACGTAGATATATTATATTTAAGTATGCGAATGCAGAGTAAACGCCGTGTAGGACGACCCCCCACTAGATAGAGTGACGACCTGAAATGCATTGCAGGGAATCAGTGAATGGCTCACGACCGTTCTTTATGGCAGTCTATGGAGAGGTTTCTGGAGGAGACGAATAATGGCTGAAATAATGATGACGAAGTATGCTAAGTATCATCTGCCATTTACAAGTGGTTCAACATAAATCTTTCGATTGATAACTATACTTACATTTCGCCTACTCCCCCAGCCATAGTAACGACAGTTTGTGTCACCGATACGCCGATCGTCTTTCGGAGCTAAGATGCCATATCTTACTCTATTCACTACAAAATCAGAGCCAGGTTCACGTTTGTGAAATGAGAATTGTTGATTTAATACCAACAACGCCATATTATCAGATGAAGACTCTGTCCATCGCCTTGTATGGTTATATCCTAAAAATTTATATAATTTTAAAAATGTCATAAATCTAAAAATTTTATTTCTTAAGCTTCACTATATATTAAAATATAGATACCTCTATGAATACAAAGATGTTGTACTAATCGATTAACGCCTGCAAATTCTAAAAATTTATGTGTACCACCAATAACGTCAAATTTATATCTTTCGCCAAACACACAACTAGCTGGAGTTAACACGACATGGGCTTCTATCAATGCTCCCACGCAGAACATCATTGCATGAGATAAAAAATGTACCTAAAGAAAAGAAAAATATATTTGGTACTTAAAAAATCATTTACCATCTATTAACTTAGTGTATTTGTTATATATAAACTAACATACAATACTTTACATATACTAGTACAGCTATTGAAGCTGTTTCCACGACATTGTCAGCTTAGAAATCGTATACATGTACCTACCAAAAACCCTTCACGTGATTAAAGGCTACATATGCTAGGCTAGGCATAGGTTAGGCTAAATATGAACTGTCCAATTATTTGTACTAAATTCTCTTGGAATAAATGTTTTATTGTGATTTTTTTATAGTAATGACATTAATATTTTTTTTCTTTACCAACTTATTTATGATTACCAGACTAGCAGTTAAATTATGAGAAAAGGACTCAAAGTAAAATTTCTGAACAACAAACAGATCCTAAGAATAGTACAGATCGTTACCTACTGTTACTAAAATCTATAGTTCTTTTTACAGAATAAATTTTTTCGTCAGGTAGTCAAACATATCAGTAGGCGCACGTCAAACTAACCTACCATAAAATTGACTTACAATATACTGTCCTTCATTTACATCCGCTTGCACGCCCATAAAACCTGCTGCATTTTTAAAGTCCATATCCACTGCAATAGTAAATTTTAATTAAATTAATTTTAATTTTAAATACTTTATTTTACATTTAATAAAAAAAATACTGCAATTTATGAGTATTGTTCTATATATTTACGTAATGTAGCTATCCCGCCAATTTGTCCAACGCCCATTTTTAAGTTATAGGCGTTTAAGATATTACGCCTTTGTACAAATATTCGAACTCAGTATTTTACTGATGTAAGCAACAGTAAATTAAATTTTACAGTTTTGGAAATGTCTGATAATAAAATCAGTGAATTGTAACAGTGATAACAGAATCCTTAATAACAATAGTATCGTCGTATTTTTAAGGGTTCCGTAACTAAATAGTATTTTAGTACGATACTGTCCATTTGTTTAGTCGTTTGTCATAGCGCTTTATTTTAGGTAATCACTTCAGAAACTTTTAAGGTACATCGTCCTTTTGAAGGTCATTTTTAAAATATTATTCCTAGAATTAAAATAATAGCAAAAATATATATTAAAATTCGATTCTTATACTACAGTCTGTGCCTTTGAAATTAATTTATTTGCATTGTAAGTTACATAAATTTAACAAAAAGAAAAGAAAGAGACAGATTTTCAACAATCATTAATTGTTTTAACACAACAATTATAACACGAAATTATAGCTGATACATTTTTCTTTAATCCGTGTCTTTAATTTTAAATATAGCTAAAGTTTCAATGCGTAAATCTAAATTTATATTATTTACATATCGGAAAGTTGAAGATAGTTTCTTGGCAGGCAGAATGGCAACCACTCAACTTTAAGTTAGCATAGTCGCCTCTTACGACACCTGCGGGAAAAGGAAGAGGTTTTTTTATACAACTTAAAGTGACAAAACAAACTGACGGCCCACCTGATGGAAAGTAGTAATCGGCGCCTCTATAGACATGAGCAGTACCATGGACATAACAGAGTATAGTATAGTAGAGGTGGCCCATTCTATGCCAGGACCATACGACAATGCGCGCTATACATGGCAATACTGTTACTGAGACCAGACTGTTGCATAGACCAGAGAACACATTTGTCGACGTACTTAGCCATTTTGTCGTTTAATAGGTTGAATTAAGGTTTATTTGTATTTTTATTATATATTTGCATTTTTTCTATGCAACTTAGAATGGCAAAGAAGCCAGCGATCTATCTAATGGAAAGTGGTAATTGTCGTCTAAAGACAAAAACAGTACTATGATACCCTTCATGTGTTGCCATTCCCGAGGACTAAAGTGTTATGTCTCTGTTGTTCGGATTGATACCTGCTGCTGATTTTCACCATCGTACTACCCGCCATAAACTAAAATTTCATCCCAACTATCTGGATAAGTGGCGGTCCTCCACCGTGCGTTTTTCAAGGCACTTTCTCCCACGCACAATCACTCTTTGGAATCAACTTCCAGCAGCAGTATTTCCGAACCGATACGACAACATAACCTTCAAGAAAAGAGCATATTCCTTTTTAAAAGGCCGGCAGCACACCTGCAATGCCGTAGGTGTTGTGGGTAACCATGGGCGGCGGTAGTCACTTACCATCAGGTGAGCCGCATGCTCGTTTGCCCCCTGTGTTGTAAAAAAAAATCCTGTAATTTCATTGCCATCTCCTGCCCTTAAAACTAAAACACAGCCATGCGAACACAACTGCTTTACGGCAGAAACGTAAACGGGACAGAGATACCCAAGCAGATGATTTTTGTACAAAGTTTCCCTCTGGTAGATTAGTTCGATCTCCACACTGTCGCCCCTGGAAATTATCAAGATTAATTCCTGACAAAGTCATCACAATTCATTTTATCCTTATAATTTAGGTAGGTTTGCATTTAAATACGTTATATTCAAATATATTCTGTAAGATGTGGACATATTAATGGTCAACAAATATTTTTTTCAAACCTATTTAGGATTACAGTTATGAGGATATGTAATATATTATACATATTACTCTTTACGCGCAAATTTTTAGGTAATATTGTTATTATTATATCAGCAACTAACTGTCCACTACTGCATTTTTCTTATTGTTAGCATACTTATCGTAAGTTTAAATAAAAAATCCGATTCCAATAATTTGAAAAAAAAATTTGCATGTTTTTACCTACATAATAATTTATTGCATCATACATAAATAGTTTCATAATCAAGGTTCAATACATAATCAACATATTTAATTAGATAATTTTTTAATATTCATCATCATCATCATAAGTATTACTCGTAATATTATAATACGAATATCTATTGATAATAGTGCCCCTATTTTGACTGATTAATTTGAACAAAAAACGTTTATTGTGACTTAACTATATATAATTTAGCTTTTGATACCTTGGATTATATTACTGTAATATTCGTAGAGATCACAAATTTTTTGATAATAATGTATAGTTTATGTTACTCATCGATAATATAGCATTTTTTTTTTAATTCTCTAACCTATGTGAAAGAATTTAAAAAATCCGTTAAGTAGTTTTTAATTTATCCATTACAAACATACATAGAAATAAATCAAATCCTTCCTTTTTATATTATTAGATTAGATAATGATATCGCGGTATTGTCACAAACTGGCGAATACCGCTTTTTATTTTATATTTATTTGTACCTATACTGTGAAAATTTTCGTTAATATTCAGTTCAATAATTAATTTTCGAGCACTTTTGCTTGACAAAATCACTCTACACAATGAAGTGCTTTGCGTCTTCGCAATAATTATACGAATTATGACACCCCTGCACAAGAGATAAATTATGGTTTTATACTTCTGAACACTCGGTGAACCTTTGGTGAAGACCAACTAATATTTGATCACTTTTTTCTTTTTTTACTACACTCTCTAACTTAAATATAGTTTATATGTTGCCTATATATAAGTGATTAAATCATAGTAACCTTTATATTAATAGATCGTCAGAATTATTAATCTTCGTCATCATCATCATAACAGTTTTTAACTATCTACTGTTGAACATAAGCCTCCCTTCTGGGGGTTTTGCCAGTAGTCACGATTGGCAGCCGAATTGGCAACCGCAGTTTTTTTTTAATGAATGATAATGGAATAATAACTCCGCCTGCGCTATCGGTATACACTGGCGGGGCATTAATGAGAGATGATCGGTGAGAATGAAAAGGCATGTCAATTAGCCCATCGTGACGAATTTAACCATAAATTAGTCATAATGGTTTCCAGGGGGAACCGCATGGAGGTCGACCTGATATTGATAGCAATGGGGATTAACTTCCTATTTGATAACAGTTCGTTTCCCCCCGACAACCACAGTTAGGCTTAAAAGATATTTTAACAGGAATGCTGCAATCCATCCCTCGCCCTCCTTCAGTCGCCCTTTACGGCACCCACGGGACAGGAAGGGATAGTCTATTATATGCCGAGACCACACGATCACCATTAATAGATTAACCAAATATAAATTATATCCAGAAATAAATTATATCAAGAAAGTATATCCAGAAAACTCCGAGAGTAATATTCGATATGATGTAATCTTAAAGTCTATTGATTTTGAGGTTCTACAACACTATTCTTTGCAGTAGGGACGCTCAAGCCTGTTGAAACTGTCATTTGACAAACTCTCAATGTCTTTAGTTGACAATTAATGTCAATTGTCAGTGTCAGTCTGTTGTCATTATTTCATTACTGCTTACTTATTATTCGTTGTGCTATTGAATAAATTCGATTACTTCTGTTGTGATTGTTATCTGTTTCAATATGGAACAAATATAATACATATTTTTATCGTAAATAATGTAAAATATTCACCGAAGTTAACATCAACACCCACGTAAAAGTTAGACTAATGCACCAGGTTTTTGCAGACTGATAACAGTAACGGAACTGGCTGAACTCTATGTGCCATCCGCTCTAATTAATAATTTCGTCGAACATTTTTAATTTATTAATTCTAATATGACTAATTACAGTTGGAATCATTTTTGTTTTATAATATTATTATGTGTTATGAATGTAACAATATCTTTATCACAATACAACAAGCCATGGAGTGATAAGTATGAAAACAATAAGTGTCCCAAATTATATCCAAAGAATTTTGTAAATTATGGTCCAGTTGGTAAGTAGTATATATTATAGGTATTAGAAATCAATTGAAAATATTGTTTTTTATTTTATTGAAAACATTTCTTAGTGATATTAATTCTATATTTTAATGTTTTTCATACCTAATTAATCACTTTAAGATAAGCCTACTTATTTATGCTTTTATTTCGAATATAATCAATTATCATTATATTATAATCATACTGTAAACATATTTATTAAATGCACATTATATTAAGATTTTTTTGTGATATTATCATATTTTCCTTAGGAAACCTTACTGCTGGTAACTACACAGAGCAAGCAGGACTAAAAGGTCTACGACAATGTGTAATGGCATGTTGTCTCAGTGAGATATGCAATATTGTGTTCATTGTTGACTCAAGGTGTTTCCATTTGCAATGTGTTAGTGATGAGCTGTGCTTGCCTCTGCAAAGGACTCCGGGCAACCACAAGTGGGATGCACATATTTCAATGATACTAGTTAAGCCTGTTCTACCTAATGGTAATTATTATATGCTATACCTATATACTATGACATTGTTCACTTTAGTATGATATAAAGAGTCCTATATATTAATCTAGGATGTTGGAATATGATAGTCTATCTATGTACTAAAATTCTTTTAAATTAATTTTGGCTTTTAAAATATTATGATTAATGAACAAACATTCAAACATCTACACAAAAATGTCACACACAAGAAAATTTGTTTTTATTCAACTCACAACTTACAACAACACTCTTATTTGCATTATAGACATATTATTTAAAAATGTTTTTTGCTTCACAGAAAATTGGTCAGACATATTAGATCAATCTAGTTATACAGAAGTTAGCAACAATTTCTCACCAGAAGAGGAACCACTATATGCCCCTTATTCAAGTCGTCATAATGATTTATTATCAGAAGATGAAGACTCTAATTTTTTGTCACACTTCATCAACAACTTGCCAAATATGGAAGAGGGTGAAGGAAGGAATTTTGATAAATTTCGGGATGCCAGTGATAGTGATGTGTTAATGGACTCAACAAATTTTCTAGAAAATGTACCATGTGAAATGGGTGTTGGTGATTGTCCATTCAATTCAGAATGTATTCCACTTGGACTAAAAGGAGCTCATGGTATTTGTAAATGTCTACCGGGTACTGAGCTCGCACAAGGCACATGTGTTCCTATACGACCATATTCAAAGGGACCTACTATACCTATTGACTCAATTAAGAAAAATGATGAACTAATTACAGACTCTAAAAATGATAACATAAAAATAGACACTTCAACTCCGAAAATCGTTCAAAACTTAACTGTTTCTGTATCTGACAAAGAGGTAGTAATATATGTTATTTTGATGTAATAATATGCAATTACATTGTAACTTATGATATTTTTTTTCATAAATTAAAAATCTTATAGGTTCAACTGCCTGATAATGAAGTGACTTTAGCAGCTTACACAATACCGAATGAAAAAACAACTAATAGACATTACAATTATGTATGGACCTTAGTAGATCAATCCAAGGGTGGTTTTACAGGTAACTGACTTAATTATTTGTTACTTTACAACACTTAATCAAATATATACATCTCTAGAAAAGATATTTATAAATTTCAATCTATCTTTGTCTAGGAAATATGCACCAAGATGGTGCCACTGTGAAGCTTACTGATCTCACGGAAGGACAATACAGATTTAA
Source organism: Galleria mellonella (assembly GCF_026898425.1). NCBI lineage: Eukaryota > Metazoa > Arthropoda > Insecta > Lepidoptera > Pyralidae > Galleria > Galleria mellonella. The sequence continues at coordinate 1,990,414 of NW_026442147.1, read as the reverse complement.
AGTGACTGTAAATGGCACTGATTCATATGGCGAAGGTTATGCTACAGTAACAGTACTACCTAAAGTACGAAAAAATACCCCACCAATAGTAGTTATTACGCCACAATCACAAACAGTAAAACTACCAAATTCTGGTGCTGTATTAGATGGGAGTGCCAGTAAGGTGAATTATTTATTAATACTATAATTAGTCCATTATTGACTTATTAGCTTATATGTTTATATATATAGTATACATATATTTGTATGAGACTGTAATAAATGTTTACAATTCCGATCCTAATGTGGTAGTCAAAAGCATTTCCTACACTGTTCTCATTGTAGTGAATGTAATATATGGGATATCATAAACCAAATTACACCAAACAAAAGGTGTCCGACATAGCAACTTAATTGAAATACTATTACGCAGATAAATGATGTTGAGGTTTAGGAATAAAGATCCCTTAGGTCATTGGTTCACATCCGGCTCGAAGGACTAAATCTTTAGTAAATCTAAGGTTGTATAGAAACATATTAGGATTAAAATGGAAAAGTCTACCGACATGTTTATGTTTGGTTAATTTTTTAATACCTGCATTTATGACTTTGTTCTATAAAAAACTAATATAACATCTCCATTTAAAAGAAAAAATGCGAAATTTCTTTTTAGTTTCATTGTAAAGTTGAAAGCGAGTGTAAGGTGCTGTAATATAAAAAAAATACCAGAAATTTATACATTTAATTAATAAATTTGACAATTGATTGACCCTGTGATTATAAGATATATTATAAGATCCCTGTGATGAATTTGGCTGACACTAACAGCCAAATTCATCACAGGGATCTTATAAATAAGTCTTAATATTAAACTCTCAGGTAACGACGCTTTCTAGCGCTTAACTTGGGGCTCGAAAATTGCATATGAAATAATACATAATTTTTTTACACAGGATGATGTACAAATAATATCATGGCATTGGGAATTGACCTCTGGACCCATAGGATACCAACCACCGCTGGAGGATATTCCCACTTTAGTGCTTAAAGATCTTAAACAGCCTGGGAACTATACATTTAAATTGACAGTTGAGGACTCTGACCATGTTAAGAACTCAACCACAGCTAATATTACTGTACTGAACCATACAGACTATCCCCCTGAAGCCAACGCAGGTAGAAAATTTTGATCATTAAGATTATGATATTTGACATAGCTACGTACTCTATACTTAAGTATTTAAATAAAATATGTTTAATAATCAATTTTTATAGTAACAATAGTATATTGTTCATACAGGAGAAAGAGGAACCTTAGATCAATAAATCGTGACATTTTATGCCAGAGCCAAAAGCAATGGCTGCAGATTACATGAGTAGTTTCACCCAAATAATATATGCTTAAACCATATTGACTGGGAAATTACAACACAACTTGTTTACTTATATAATTGTTTCTAATAAAGTTTGTTACAAATAATGAAAGACTTAATTATTTTTTTTAAATCTAGGTGTTTTTATGAACTTAATTTGTAAATACACAGATTAAATCACAAGTGGAGTCTACATATGATTTAATACAGCTATGTATAACTATTTCTAAATCAAATTAGAAATTGACTCTTTTGTTTTATTTATGTGTATTTTAGGACAAGATGTAATAATATATTTGCCGAATAACAATCTCACATTGAATGGTAGCTTGTCCACGGATGACCATGAGATCACCTCATGGGAGTGGACTAAATCAGCCGAAGATGAAAACAAAGCTGTTGATATGCAAAACACACATTCACCTTACTTACAGGTAAAGCAATCCTAAGTAGTCATGTGTATGTATATAAAAATAAAAAAAAAGCCTCACTATTAGGATTTCGTTTAAAGAATAATGATATAAACAATATTCAAGTAGTGACAGAGTAAGAATGCACTAGATCACCATTCTTTTTTATCTCCAAGTTGTCATAAGAGGTGTCTAAGAAATTCAATCACAATACAGTTTACTACATATGAATATAATATTTGAAGTTTGATCAAGCCAAAGGCATATTTAAGTTTAATTTTCTAAATGAGAAGCATTGAAAATTATTTGCTTTTGATAGATTGAAAAGGCTCTTAATATTATTATTTTCAGTTGTCCAATCTATCTGAAGGCGTATATACATTTGTACTGAAAGTAACAGACTCATCAGGCCAATTTTCTACTGCTGAGGTGCACGTTTTCGTAAAACCACCAACAAATACTCCGCCAATTGCTGATGCTGGCCCTGATTCGGTGAGTGTTATCTTCTGTTACAGTCCATGATACGTAAGGATTATTAAGAATATATTAGGAGGTAATAACGTGTAATAATTAGTAGTAAAGTAATAGACGTATCACGGGTAACTAAGTAAAAAAATATTGGATACTATATTTTTATCTGCGACTACACACTACACATAGACCACGGGAATATAACGAACATACTGTGTTTGTCGTAAATTGACGGAATGTAACGTGATGTTAGATGCTAACCGTTGCTTATAGACAAGAATAACATTATTCACATTACAGAAGTGTAATTTACTAGACAGTATTTTTAGGTAATATTGTTATTAAAACTTTCAGAGCAGGTAGTAGTATATTATTATAATGCTGTACGTTATTTGACAAATAAATTTAACTTTTCTAGGAGATAGTAATTAAAATTAAAGATAACATGAAAATAACATTATTTCTGCATTACACCAGATAAATTATTCTTCTAACAAGGTTAATAAAAATAAACTTATCTAAACCTTATTTATCTTATTTATTCTAAATAAGTTACGATAACAATATGAATATTGGCTATCTAAATTCCACTAATGAATTTGGTGCGCGCAAATACATTGAAGCTGATAACTGTATCCTCACACATGTAGGGTGCCCATGGATGTATTATTATATTATCGTATTGATACTATAGTTTTTGTTTTTACTTTTATCAACTACTATATATGTAACAATGTGCAACAATATTTAATATCCCAATAAAATATATTTAAAGAATATATAATACATACATACACATTTGTCACGCCTGTTTCCCATTACGGTAGGCAGAAACTATAGGGCATATAAATAATGCAAATAATTTTTTTTATTATAATTTCAATATACATATGAGTTGTGATATTTGATGAAGTTAGGTAAATATGTAATTTAGAATAGTGGTCTTTATGCTTACTCCATATAGGATCTGAAATGAATATAGATTAAGAAGAATTATGTTACATAAATAACGACAAATATCTGTACGTACTGAAATACGGTTATTATTGTAATTAAAGTTTTTATCTACTTATTTATTTAGTTAGACATAAAATTAATTTGTAAATAAACTATATTTTCCCTGTTATTTTATACGCGTGAGTTTCAAAAGTAGGAAAACCAATTACATAGACCACTTCTAGATAGCATATTAAAATAAAACACACCAGATTGTAATACCAAAAAAAAAAATTATTTTGTCATCTGTTGATCTAATTAAGACCCCATATCTTAAATATCTCCCATGCGCAGGCATCGTCTAGTTATTTTTAAATTAGATACTATTTGACTAGTTTTCTATAATTACAGTTCATATCTCTGCCTCAAACATGGATAACATTGAACGGTTCCGGTTCGCACGACGACCACCAGATCGTAGCGTACACGTGGCGTTACGTGTCGGGCCCCACTAACTCGACCATAATCAACTTCAATGAGTCCTTAGCTAACGCCACTGGCCTCACCAAGGGTCAGTACGTGTTCTCACTGACCGTTCTGGACGACAACGGAAACTCTGCTACTGACAACGTCTCAGTCACTGTTACTCAAAGTGAGTTTGCTATTTACGTACATTATATCATGAAAATTATAGTTTTATTAGTCTAGTCGTTCTCTTTAATATAATCTTCGCCGTGTGGCCCCAGCATAGAATGGGCCACCCCTTCCTTTCCCGTGGGTGTCGTAAGAGGCGGCTAAGGGAAATTCCTTTTTAAAAGGCCGGCAGCACACCTGCAATGCCGTAGGTGTTGTGGGTGACCATGGGCGGCGGTAGTCACTTACCATCAGGTTAGCCGCATGCTCGTTTGCCCCCTGTGTTGTAAAAAAAAAGGAAGGGCGAGGGATGAACAGCGTCTCGAATTACTTTTCAATCGACTTCAAAATGAAAAAGGTTCTCAATTAGGTTTCTTTTGTGTTTGTTACCTCATAACTTCTTCAATACTAAATTAATTAGAAAAATTTTTTGTTTCTTTGAAAGAACATACTTACAGATTAGTCCTATAGAAAATGTATTCAAATCGGTTCAATAGTAAAATTCTAAATAATACTAAACTGAATTTGATAAAATTTCTACGGAACCGACCTGTAAATATATCCTTTCTAAGTTTATATTGGTTTTATTGGATGGGGTTAGGTAACAAACAAAAAATTACAATCAAATTCAAAACCTTTTTTTTTTAAGTCGGTTTAAAAAATACTTTTCGTTATTAATTTAAATCATAATAGAAAATACTATGATGGTGGTTTAAATTTTATATTTTTTCATTATGACAGTAAGGCATGAGACTAATTCCACTTTTTTTTGTGACACTCCAACTGAGATGTTTATATATATAGGCCCAATTCATCGTCCACCTACGTCTTAATTTGCCATTAGACGTTTTGGGGAAGCTATATGTATTATATATATTATTAATATATTGTAATAGATAAAAACAGCCCGCCGAAAGCAGACGCAGGTGGAGACCAAGTATTAAACCTACCTATCCCTGTCCTTATCCTCAACGGATCGAGGTCATCCGATGACTTTCGGATCGTCACGTGGAAATGGTCACGATCCAGCTCTGGCTTGGCCGCTGGGACAGTCATACTTAAATCGGACACGCAACCTGTACTAATGGTAAGTGCAGTTTTTTTAATTTATACTTTTTTAAACAAAATTTAATATATTTTTCAATACCTATATTTAAATAATATTTAACGACTTTTAATTTCTAGTAAAAAAAAAATTAATCGATTCACAATTGGCAGAGAAATCGGTGGACATACGTAAAAAAATATACAGTCGAACATAGAACGTCGTCCTTTTTTGAAGTCGGTAAAATGATAAATCCTTGTTAATTTACTAATAGAGTATATACTCTATAATATTATAGGAACCTATATTGTTACTAATGGCCTATATTACTCTTATTCAAGTCAATTATTATTTTTATATAAATTGTCTAGTTTCATGAAAGTAAAGCTTAAGAGCTCTAATCATAATCCTAAAAAAATCCAGTTAAACAGGACCCGTTCTGTTTTATGTAAATAAATTGTAAATTTATCCATTATATGTCCATTGTATATTTTCAGCTGACAAACATAGAACCTGGAAGATATGTATTTGAGCTCACAGTAACAGATGATCAAGGCGAGTCTGACCGGGACACTGTGAGCGTGCAAGTCAAACCCGACCCTTTGGAAACGAGTTTGCTAGAAATGACTCTAAATATCCCTGTCTCCACATTTACACAAAGCCAGCTGGACTCCCTTGTACAGAAAATGACTTTATTATTGAAGGACGACATAAAAGTCAATATTACCGCTGTTAGAGGACAAGTTGATTCTGGAAATACACAACTCATCTTTTTCTTGTCTAAAGAGGTAAAAATGAATAACAATTTCCGCCAAAATATATTTCTAGATTTTTATACTTCATTACTTATGGCGACATGGGTGATTTATTTTACACTGTTTCATCTTCTAATAGTTACGAGTTTGAGACCCATACATACAAACATTTGGATTCAGCGAGCTGACCCTTTACAAGGCATGCATTTGTCCCATCATGACGTACTCTACCGTCATCTTCACTTACTCTATCGCCTGGTGATTCAGAATATTTATTATATCGGCATTTCGTGGTTCGTTCGCAACGTGGTTTTCCACCGCGACCTCAAAATTTCCACGTGCAGTTCATGAAGGAAGCGTCTCGACGCTACTCGTTGCAGCCGAATCTCACCTGAATAAGTTGATCATTAAAACGATAAATTACACCACCAAGGTGAATGTCTTTCTCCGACGACGTCGTCTGTGGCACGTGCTTTAGGCACAGGGTCTACCCTGACGATCCAGTTGCCTTGCCAACCGCGACGAATTCGACGATAAATTAGTCACGATAGTTTCCAGGGGGAACCGGGTAGAGGTGAACCTGATAAAGTATATTGATAGCAATATGGACCAACCCACCATTACTAACAATCCTTTCCCCCCACCATTTTTCATCAGGTGGGCTGTCAGCTTGTTTGCCGTTCTAAGGTGTATATAAAATAGTACATTACTGCAGCGGCCAGCTACTGAGGCATTGATAGACGAACGTATAAATGTGAGCCAAGGCGTAGCCGAGGCATCCATACGTGAATCCATCAATGCCTAGTTGTAGCCAAGGCTTGTATAGTACTTTTCTCAAACAATTCGCGGAAATAAAATCACAATTTTACTTTTTAAGTTAAAAGACGAAATACGACCAATAATAATATTTCACGCGTTATAATGTTCCTTTGTTTTTTTTTTCAATCAACAGCTTTCTACTTGTAAGCCAGTTCGAAATTTAAATAAAACCTTTTATTAGTTACCTCCTTGGTAGTCATGTTTCTAAATAAAAAGTCATAAAATTTTTAAATTACGGGACAGATATGAGTTTACATAGTAATTTATCTGGCCGCATAACACGACAGATATGGATTTTCATACAACTTTTGCCGGCCGCTGCCCGCATGTACATGGCCAGTACGGCGATTTTGATTTATCTCTAAGAAGATAGTCAAAATAATGGTGACATTTCCAAGCATGTGTGAGAAAATACAAATGAGGCGCGTGTGCGCGGCAGGGCGCGGCGGTGGCGGGGCGGGCGGCGCTGGCGGCGGCGCGCGCGGCGGGCGCGGCGGCGGGCGGCGGCGCGGCGCGCGCGGCCGTGCGCGCGCTCGGCTGCCTGAGCGCGTGCTCGGGCCGCGGCGTGTGCGACCGCGCCACGCGCACCTGCCGCTGCGACGCCTTCTGGATGCAGAGCCTGCTCACGCAGTTCGACCCGGACGCCATGCCCGACTGCGGTCAGTGCGAGGCATCCTCCATACATATCATATATATATATATATATATATATATATATATATATATATATATATATATATATATATATATATATATATATATATATAATAGATAAATTTACGTATTATATGATAAAAGTGAATGTTCCATAATTTTTTTCGTATCGACTTCATCATCATTTCAGCCATTATCCGTCCACTACTGGACACAGGCCTTCCACATAGATTGCCATTAGGAACGGTCCTAAGCCACTTGCATCTACTGACTTCGTACAATGCATTTGAGGTGACTCCATATTGTAAGGTGGTTGTCCTACACTTCGGGCGGTTGTCCGTACGGTGTTACCACTCAAGAAACTTCTCCATTGGTTGTCGGTTCTTCGAGCTACGTGATCAGCCTATTGCCACTTCAGCTTCTTCGCTTGTTTAGCTTTCTTTTAGCATATATATATATATATATATAGCTTATCTTTTAGCATAATTAATATAATTTTCTAGGAAGGTCTGACTTTTTAGAAGAGATACATATTTTTAGGCATGTTTTTCTACATAGCTCAAAGCTCCGCACTGTTAAAATCTGAAGTGGACCCAGCCCACTCACCTTCCCCCACCCTTAAACACACTTATCTGGGCGAGGAGGATAAAATGTATTTGGAATTGTCATGTAATCGACCAAATCGCGTGGAGGTCGACTTGATAGGTCATTGCTAGCAATGGAGCTGTCAGATCCCATTACTAAGTTCGTACTGAGTACTTTCCCCGTGTGCGCAGACTGGTCGGTGGTGTACGCGAGCCTGGGGCTGGTGGCGGCGCTGGCGGCGGCGGGCGGCTGCTGCTGGGGCTGCGCGCGCGCAGTGCGGCGGCTGTGTGCGCCGCGGAGGCGCGCGCGCGCCAAGTACCGCCTGCTGCCGCTCGCCGCGCACGACGACGCGCCCTGTCAGTACACCTTTTTGTTAATAATTCCTTAAAAATGTTTAACTTTTAAATACCATTATGATTATCTTCATATCAACCGTAGAGGAAGGGTTTTGCCAGTAGCTTCCGCGCTTTGCAGATGGGTTGGCAACCGCAAATAGGTTTTGGTATTTTTTTTAAGAGAAACGTTGCTGCCCATCCCTCGACCAGTAAGTTTCCTTAGTCGCCTCTTATACTCACGTGAAAGGAAAGTGTGGCCTATTCTATGCTGGGACCACATGGCAAAAGTACTCATTACTTACTTTTTTATACAGCACATCTTTAATAAGCTATTTTATACTACTCCTATGTATACTACAAGGCTAGTTCGTTAGTACTGCCTAAATAATGATAAACAAGTATTATTAATTAATTTTTGAGATTTTTCAGTAAATATAAAAATATAATAATAATCTTTAAAGATTTAGTGACATACATCTTTTGTTTTTTATCGATTGATAGTAAGAAAAATTATATAAATTAGGCATAGCTTAACTTTGAGTCAATTTATCGATCAGAACAGGCGGGAAGTATGTTGACATTTTACTAATAAACCTACAGTTTCCATATTTCCCCATTGGCACGTGATCCTTTGTTTACATTAGTTAAAATACCTATAAACGACCAAGTTGTGTTTAATAGTTCTAACTAATAAAACTTTTATCTTTCTAGTCACGGGCAAAGACGTATCAGAAACTGAAACGGATTCGGACGTTCTGTTTGAATCCAAAGGTCAAACCACATCTTTCCTATCGCGATCAATGAACGGCGACGCGCCTCAAGGGAACGGATGGAAGAAAAACGGACACTATAAAGGGAACCGTAAAATTAAAACGTAGCTATCCAACGTTGCTGCCTCCGTAACAACATAGTATTGATCAGTACTTAAGTGTTCTTAATAACGATACTGAAGGACTAGTATTTAACTGAAAGCTACAAAGACAAACGAAATTAATTAAATATTAAATTTAAAAATTCCGGTCTGGCGAATTCTTGGTTGGTAAGTATACAAGAACATATCTTTGTTATATAGTTTCTATACATCGAACACATTTCTCAAACTGTACACATTATATTGCTTTATATAAGTATTATATACTATGAAACATGCTATAAACAATGAAATTTTATTTGAAGCGTAGGAAACCAATAAATAAATAAATAGATAAATCATACAATATATTATTTATATTTATAATAAGTTTACTACTGTAATCTTTTGGAGGAAACAATAAAGAGTATCTATCTATCTATTATGGTTACTTATATCTCGCTTGCATAATAAATTAAAAATTTTATTTACAAGACTTATATTTTGTCGTAATCGAGTATAAAAATATTATTTTAAGACATTACTTAATCTAGTAAACATGTGATAGGTAAAATTAATATAATTTTATTGATTTTATTATTTGACGTCCCAGTATTATTATAAAAATGACAAGCATAATATATTAAGAAGTGAAATGATCATGTTGATAAAACCTATAAAATTGTAATGGAAAGAGGAGCCTAGTGTAATTATGCACAACAAGATTACCGAATACTTCTAGTAAAACAATGTTCAGTAATTGATATGAACAGCCATAGTACAGGTAATAATTAAAAACATAGGTATATAAATAAAAAAAAATAAAAAACACGACATTTGATAGAAAAGCGAAAGCTCCAGTGAACTATGTCTCTAAGACGATTTTATCTCAGGAATCTAGGAAGTAAATATTTTTATCTAGTCCATTGATTATTGATATGTATTGTAGTGTAAAACATATTTCTATAAAATTAATGATAGTGACGAAATTGTCATTAAGACCATACTCATTGTGTAGTTTCAGTGTTAAAGTTCATACCGAAGCTTACTATAGTATGTCAACTTCTGAATTGTCTGTCAATTTTCGAAGGCAATTTTTATTATGCACAAAGTTTTCTTTTAGCGAACTAAAATACTTATTATATATCAAGATTCCTACAAATTTATGACTCGAAATTTGATACAAAAATAATATATTAACAATTTCAAAGCAAAATATAAACGCTGATGCAAAACTTTTAGTACTAAGTTTATATGCAAATTATTCTATGGTCAGTATATTAGTTTGCTACCAAAGCTTTTTTTTTAATAAATCAATCAGAAATATTAAAACTTGCCACATTTCAATAAGTTTTGGTATGAACCCTTTTAACTCTAAAAATTATTAACTTCAAATGTATTGTTTACCTGGCTCTTTTGATGTAATTAATATATTGAATTTTAATTTATATAATACAGCTTTGAACATTTTATTCTAAGTAATGTTCACTGGGAAATCTTTATCCGCATTCTGTTGCGTGATTACAATTCGTATAAATCCTATACAAATTAAAGCATAAGCCACGGATATAAGGCTTAATTTGATTAAGTTCCGTTTAGATCTCAATTCTTACATGCAGCAGAATATAGACAGTATTCGTAAAAAAAAATTATAAATGGATAGTAAATTGCAAAATGATTATCTTTTTAATCATTAAATTTTGGAAGCATTTTTTATTTTCTGTTTAAGTATGCAAGTGCATAACAATATATTTTAATAATTCTGAATAAAATAAATTTTAAGGTACCATTCTTTCAAATACGTACATAATGGTACTCTATAACGTACTTTACGTACTTATGTTTTGGGGGAATACGAGGTTTGTCCGGAAAGTACGTATAAAAGTTTTTTAAAAATTTTATTTTACAATTATTCAGGTAAATCAATTTTATCCCCTTCAAAGTACTCCCCCTGTGACATAATGCACTTGTGCCAACGCCGTTTCCACTGTGAGAAGGCTCCTTGAAAGTCCTCTGGTTGTAGGTTTCTCAGCTGCCCCGTCGTAGCTTTTTTTATCTCATTTATGTCCCCCAAATGCCGCCCCCGAAGTACCAATTTGGTTTTTGGGAACAAGAAGAAGTCACACGGGGCCAAATCCGGCGAATAGGGGGGGTGTTCGGTCACCGTAATGGAATTTTTACTCAAAAACTCACGGAACGATCTTGGCGCAAATTTTTTTCATTTGAAGTTCGTTTCTTAGAATTTCGTGGACCACGGTTTTGCCCAAATTAAGCTCTTCAGCCACCTGTCTGACCGTTAAACGACGGTCCCCATTAACACAAGTTCGAATTCTTTCCACGTTTTCGTCGGAATGTGAAGTGGAAGGACGTCCTGAACGTGGGTCATCTTGAACGCTTTCTCGGCCCTCTCTGAATCTTTTTAGCCACTTGTGGACGGTTGGTTCCTTCACAGCATCATCCCCATAAACTGTTCTGAGATCGGCAAAAATTTCACGGCCATTCTTGCCGAGTTTCGAGAGAAACTTGATTACGACGCGCTGCTCTTCAACGGAAGCGGGCTCCATGCCGACGGGGTTTCGTTAAGAGGTAACTTCACAGATGGCGTGACAAGCCAGTTCGCACCGCACGGCGGTCAGACCAGAACTGAAGCATTGTTAGGGACATAAGGAAGGGGTCCTGCGCTTACCTGGCCTCCCCACTCCTCTTTCTCGCATTCCAGAACACTTTTATACGAACTTTCCGGACAGACCTCGTACAAGTAACGCATTCCAGTACTTAGTGCATAATATTATATACTTAATTGTTAACTTCATTATTGTGTTATATTATGTATATAACCAGACATAATAATAAGATTGACGTTTAATTAAGACTCTGTGGCTATGATTGTATTTTGTATATTTATAGTTGATAAAATAGAAGAACTTAGAAAATAATGGGATACAGACAAGGCAGTGATGAGTGAGGCAAAAAAAAAATTAAAAACATGTTAAATTAGACCTCTAGAAAGTAGCTAATGGAACCGTCGCTATCTGCCAGTTAAATAAAAGAATTGTAATATGTAAATAACAATACCCAAATTTCAAGCGATTTGCCTTTCGCTTTAAATATCTCAAAAAACACTAGTCTCGTGGTTTCGTTTTATATAAAGTATTGAATATAATTATATATATTTTTTTTTTATATTAATGACAGAAATGGAAAACGATGATGTGATAGGTGAAAATGTTGATCGAAATGGTTAGAAGACTATTTGTAAAAAAAACATAGAGAATTAGATTATTATATGCCAATTAGTAGGAACCCTACCGACAAATGTTGTCGTTCGTAGACAGTTTTCGATAACCATACAAACATGACTACAAATATAACGTCTACGGCAGCAGTATATCTTATTAAAACATGCACATGTCTCATGCACTAATGTAATTTCAAATAGTATAGTTAGAACCATTTTATAGACTGTTGATGTGACAATGTCTCTTTATAATGAAATTAACACTCACACTATTTAAAACTGTATAATCGGGTTAATTTTAGCATTTTTATTGCTCAGGTTATTATCTCGGATATTAGCTATAAAACTTGATAAGATATTTATTTTTGTTGACAGGAGGGTGAATAAAATTTTTTAGAAATACTAAATTAGAGACAGATCAATATTGTATAATTGGAGTTAATTGTGCAGAAATGAACTATCTTTTATATACATCTCATAAGAGATGACTGTTTTCTGCATTACTAGCTCTAATTATTGTTTTGTCTCCTATAAAGTAGCAATTATTAAAATACCTGAATTAGTTGCACCAACAGCAAAAGAAGAAAGTTCTCAATTCGGTTGTATTGTTTTATGTTTGTTACCTCATAACTCCATCAGATACAAACTTATTTAGAAAATTCTTTTTTATCTGAGAAAATATACTTGTAGATTGATCCATAGAAATTTTATCAAAATCATTAGTTTAGTTTTTGTAATAACTGATTTAACCATAATTGAAGTCTGTACTTTTTGTGGAACACAATTGTAATAATTATATTCCAATTTGTAATAAGATATTGCAATTCTTGGCATGAAGATCTAAGTTTTCAGAAATAGTAAGACATATACGAGGCCATAAGCAGTTTAATAGAATCGTATCATTAAAAATTGTTACAATTTATATCAATTGAGTGTCAGCTCATTCACAATGATTAGTAGAATAAATATCAAATAATAAAAATCTATACGGTACCCGAACAGTGAATGCAATACGCCCATGTATTTTATTATTTTACGTTAAGAACAAGCATATTATTTGAATAGACATTCGCCTGGCGTTGTCTACTGCCATAAAAGTGTGATCACAACATTTGAAGTGTGTCTATAATATGAGTTGTATCAAGATGTATAATTTATATTGAAAACTTCACCTCTTATAATTTAAAATTATGATTTGCATACAAACTTGTTGACGAAAATGTGAACGCGATCGTAATGTAATTTTTTATACAATTGGCACTAGGCACTCGGTAGGCATCAATCATTGCTGTAAGTTTTATTTGCAGTGCCTCAATCTCTTAAAGTGGTCGGTCTTTGTTGTACTCAGATAAGGGGTGATTCACTACAAAAAATAAACAGTTTGTAACAGCCGAAAATTGCACGACATTTGCTATTAATTCCCATAATTTTAACGTTTTGTTAATGTAAAACGTTTAGATAATCCAAAAGCAATTAGCAATCGTACGTTGATACTGTCTTTGTTTAGATTTGCAAACTAATATCTCTATTATGAATTAGTTGTTTTACGTCATTATTTTTTTTTCCTATTTAACCTATCTAGAGATTAGGACGTAATCCTACTACATATTATATTTTCTTTTTTCCAAAATTATTTGGTTCGCGATTGGGAGATGAGTATTTAGCTTAGCGGCTTAGTTGACTTAAGCTGCGCTACATAATATTTTTATTTGTAAATTTATAAACTTTCGCGAAGTGCTCATGCAATTTGCTGTTATAAGGAATCACCTCAGGTAGATAATGATCGGGTTAATGCAATGTAAAGCGTAATATATTTTAATGGTAAAATTAGTCTAGTCATAATAGTGATTTTAATTGTGGCTAGTAGATATATTTTAAAATTGTACCCTATCTACTTATATTTTTTTATTATGATTTTTATATACTTAAAGTATCTACTTATGTTTAAATTTAATTAATGCTATATCTACGCTTTTATTGTTCCTTATTACATTTTATGTTATATAGGATAAAATAAAGTGCAAAATACAATACATTCGACAAAATAAACAAACTGCTTCGAATGAAACATGTATTTATTTTTATTACAAAATTGTTTATATTCCTAGTCCTAAGTATTGAATATTTTCAGATGATTTACGTACTGTTTTTTTTTTCTGTTGAATAACAAAGGTAATTTATTTTTTCTTATAGGCAGTATTTATTTATTCTTTAATGCCATATGGCATTCTGTACCAGCTAGTATTTTTTTATAGATGACAATGAAATGGTAACCCCGCCTGCGTTGTCACGATGGGCTAATTGACCTGTCTTTTCATCCTCACTTATCATCACTCACTGGTGCCCCGCCAGTGTATACCGATAACGCAGGTGAGGTTACTATTTCATCATCACCCATTTGGTTTTCTTTTTAGTCAACCTGTCCACCCCGTATACTCTCAAGAGATTCTTTACGAAACTTCATTTACATTCTGGGATGAGCATCAAATAATTCTGGGATGTGCACAGCCCACTCAGCCCGCTCTTAGATACACATAAGCTTTTAGATATATAATATGTAGAAATTCCAACAGAAAAGTGACAGAATTTTCTTAAAAAGTATAGAGATCCTCAGATCTTTCGATCAGGATTAAAATAACCATTTTTATAAGAAGGTAGATGAAATGTTAATGAATAAAAATCAAACAGATAAGCAACATATTTAATAATTTGGTTTTTCATAAGGTACGAAAGACTACGCTATATAAAATTACACCTATATGAAATTAAAACCATAAATATTTATCTACACCTTAACACTATCAATTTACGTATTTATTATTACAACACAAGGCCGACAGAAGCCACGTCCCACAACATGGATTGTTCGTGGCTGAGTATATACATTATTATAAAAGGATATAAACTTAAGATATAGATTTAAATAAATGCCGCAATTATACATACTAAATTTTTGGTTCGAAAACATACTAAATTTCGATTACATAAGATGTATTCAAAAAAGATTTTGAGAAAATTAAAATGGTATTTTTAAAACGATTAACTATTATTAGTTTTTTTTTTTTTTAAGTTTAAAGCAAGTATTATAGCTCAGTAGATACGCAATTAACTTTTATATGAGGGGGACTTGCGGCATGTACCTATATGAATGTTTGTGTATATGATTAAGCAAAACCAAATGGAATGTATAAAAAATTATAATAAATACATGGTATCATTTGGAATAAATTAAAATGCACACAATTTTTATCATTAAGTACAAATTACAATTATAGCTAATAAAAATTATATAAGTAGGTAATTAGATACATAATTATCATAAAATCACAACCTACTCCCTAATTTCTACTCAATATTTCTCATTAATGTCCGAAACGCAGAAACGCTTTCTTCTTGATAAAATAGTCATGTTAACATATATTATTATACTTTTTTTATTTTGTTGAAAGTCCAATGTTAAAAAACTGTGTTTAACAAATACCGAATCTTACGGCAGTATATTAGTTCTAAAATATTCAATTAATAATACCTATATTCGACATTTTTTTTTATTTATATAGGCTTTTAATAACTCTCAATTCTAAGTTCCTAATTCCTTTACTGAGAATTTAAAGATATTTTTTTATTTCATTGGAATAGACATAAAAATTATTTAAATAAGTATGTTAATATAAATTTATTAACATTAAATAAAGAAGTCAATTATAACATCTGATGTACACATTTTCAATTCAGATTCTAAATTAATTTCATTCATAATTAGCATAGATATCCAGATATTTTGTTGTATTTAGATATTTATGATAACAAGTTTATTAGTCTGTTTCAACTGAACTTAAAGAAAATGTAAACCAACTTCAGTGTTAGTAAATGGTTAAAAAAATACCTAAATTCACCTATTGACAATCCTGTAGTGTTTATATAAAATACTAAGACATGTTTACAGAGAAGAATTTTTAGGTAAAAAATACTTGTGTGGATTATAGCCTCAAAAACTAGGTACATGTCATTATAAGTTATTTTTAATACCTATTATTCTAAACATAAGCAAAATATTGATATTACGACGTCAAAGTATGTAACAAAAATAAAAACAAAACACTATATTTTCTTGTGGCAGTCGAATTTAATTCGTAATATTATGGGATAATTAATAAATATATGTCATACAAACATTAAATATGGTTATCTAGTCAAAGAGTTCATTTTACGTTTAGGCTACTTTAGGTATATTACTTCTTAAAATGCAGGCTGCTTCTGATAAACATACGTACAGTTATCAGATTTACCATAATGTTAGGTTCATACCTACCAGATTATTAATTTTATTAAAATCTGTTCAGAAGAGCGTTCTTAACGAAGTACGACAACGTCAAAA
This sequence comes from Galleria mellonella, assembly GCF_026898425.1. NCBI lineage: Eukaryota > Metazoa > Arthropoda > Insecta > Lepidoptera > Pyralidae > Galleria > Galleria mellonella. The sequence goes on along the minus strand of NW_026442147.1, from coordinate 1,973,953 downwards.
ATATTGAAAATTCTTTAATTGCTTTTGAAAATTGACAAATGCGACGTTGCCACAGTTCGTTAAGCTAAAATACGCTCTTAATTCTAAATTATACTTTTTTGGGTTCTATTGCTTATTTGTTCTTTTCTAATTTTCATGGTAATTTTTGTTTATCATTCCGACACTTACGCTAGTATAAATATATTACTACCTGAAACTAGTATAAACCATACGACTTGACACTGGCCAAGATAAACTGTTTATCTATGTATTAGACATATTATTTTCAAGTTTAAGTATAATTTAATTGTATTGTACATAAGGCAAATTATATAATCAGCTAGCCATCAAAATGTGTATATATTATTAATGAATTATTTGATTTTGAATACAATATCAATAAATTCATGAACATAATGTAGCATCTATAAAAATCTAAAGCGAAATCGGGTAGAATGTTATCAGATATCATTCAAGGCTCATAATTATTGCTATACCTATTCTTACCTTTTATCAACTATATTATCCTTCATTTTAAACTTCACCTGGTAGCCCTACAATTACGAAACAATTCTACTAGCTATTTGGTACATAAATATTTATAAAACAATATTCTATAATAATTATTTAGCTTTCTTTTTTCCAGATTTAACAGTTTGCTCTACTTCCTTAGACCATACAATTCTATTTAATTTCTCACCTACAAAATAGAGACTAGAAACAAAGCCAAGACTGACCAAATAAAATACAATTCTAATTGGCCAGTTTAATACAGCCAATATGGGGTAGACCCACTTATCAGTTTTGAAATAAATTACATGAAGCCATATGAAATAAGCAATTAAAAAAGTAGATAATATAGTCATGGCAGTTTTCCTTGTTGGATACATTCTGAAAGATGTGACAAGCTCGATTAAAATAAAGACAACAATATTAGTATGCATTACATGGTTCAACCATTTTGGAAAGTATGGATCTAAACTTCTAGGCAAAATTAATTCTCTGTCCACTGCATATATACCCCAGAATGATATTCCAACATACATGGCTACAGGGAAAGCAAGGGCACAAAACAGGATATCCTTTATTCGGCGAATCAGTGGTTTCTCAGATGCTGTTGTGTCATTGTTACCAAACAGGTCATTGAGTAAAGCTATTGTAAAATAAACAGTCTGCACTATCTGTAACAAAGTATATAGTTTTAATAGACAAAAGAAACAAGTAAAAAATATTAAATTGTTATAGAATTATCAAAGATTCAATAATAGAATTGAAAAAAATTTCTTTTTTTAAGAAAATAAATACACAACTGTAACCTGACTGTAAAACATAACATAATGAATGTAGTAACATTTTACATGCTCATACTTTATCAATATTATTTAGTTTCTGTATATTTAAATAGGATTGCCCAAAAATATTTAAATTGCTTAAAGGTTTTATAATAATATCATAGATAACAAGTTAAAATGTGCTCAAGTGTATGATATAATAAATATATAAAAAAATTTTTTGCAATACTATAGCAACAATTATAAAGGTCTTTAAAATTGCCTCACATGTTAATATCTAATCCAATAATAAGTAAACAATATTTCTATTAGTTTACATGTATAAAAATAAAAAAGTAATCTCACCGCATCTAAATATGTCAAATATTTTAATTTTCCACCAAATGGTGGTGCAGAAGTACCAGGTATATTAACATATACAGCATCATAATAACATCCATAACAAAACTGTATAGCTCCAAACAGATGGAAAAGAGTTTTTAATAACATACTGAATAATTTGGTTGAAGATTCTGCAACATAAAAAAAGTGTTGGAGTACATCTAGAATCCACAAATATGTAATAAAAGGAACTTAGACATAAAATAAACAAGAGAAAGCTTCCCTTAATCCCCAGTTAGATTGACCTGTATTGTTGGGTTACTTAACTCAATAGTTCACATATACTTAACTCTATAGTTCGTAATGTGAATTAATGTATAAAAAGAAAATTAATTTTACTTAGCCCTAAGTGTGGTTTGCGCTTAAGCGAAAGGATCTTTGGACATTAAAAATACGCTAAAATCACGCCGGAGTTTTAATTGGTAGATTATACAAAAAAATCACTAACTACATCATTTACTTACTTGACAGTTAAATTATTTGTATCTATTTTTATTTCAAAAAGTTATCAAAGAGATTTTTTTCATAAATAGTATAAAAAAATTGCCTTTTACGATAATTAACAATAAATGGCTATTAATGTTTCACTTTTCTATCATACGTCAAATATACATTTCATTGATCATTGGTCAAATAATTGACATTGGCATTATTAGTTGATTACGTCAATCACCTGTTTCCGTCATGCAAATGTCAGTTGAATAGTAACAAATGTCTTCGTTTCCGAATTCTTACAAATTTTATGATGAATTTGATGAATGACGAACGTTCTTAATATAGGCTCTTACATGTAGCGTCGGTGAGCCGTAAGGACTCCTAACACATATTGAGTATTAGCCTTTTTATTGAGTTAGAATTACAAAAGTTAACAATCGAAAACAATTTCTTGTAATGTTCATGTATGTTACTTAATAAATTATTTTTCTCTTTCCTTCTTTAGTAGAAAAATTTCCACGATAACCTTTCCAACAGCCACACTAATTATCTGCTGAAAAATTCTCTATTAAAAGTTTTATTAACTCTGAAAAACTCTACTGGAAGAGTAGATAATCTTATAATTAATGTGACTTTTTATGTCAAGTAAAGAATCTTTGAACTTAATAAAACTTTTTCAGTTTACAAAAAAAATAAAAATAAAAATTCATACTACTTATTATGAAATTTTCGCACTTTTTTTTTAACGAATTTTTTTCCATAAAGGTAGCCCGCATAATAAGAGTCAAGATTCTTATTTCATGAATTTTTAACGTTACAAGTGTTTGTTAACTTTGCCAAGTAACATGTTGCCTAGGAGAAAGAGAATATCAATAAGAAGTCTAAAGGCCCCATTGCTAGCATTACATCAGGTCGACCTCTACGCTAGTACCCCTGGAAACCACCGTGATTAATTTTTGTAGAGTTCGTCACGATAACGACAGCTTAGGCGGAGTTATAATTTTATTTTCACCAATAAAAAAAACATGTTGCCTATATGGTTACGTGTGGTTTATTAAGCAATCTTGCCTTATATGAACTATACGTAGCCATATAGACGTTGCAAGTACCTACCCTCAATTCGCTTATATGAGAATTAATTAGTTTTAATTATTTCATAACAAGTCTCTTTGTTTATCCAATAAATTTAATAACTATTGTCATGTAAAGAACACAAAAGAATTCTATCAAAAGAATACAATACAAAAGAATATGAAATTTTATTGTTTAGAAACGTTTAGCTGCTAGTCCCTACTAAATAAAAAACACTGAAAACACAGCTTTAGATTGGGGGTAGTTTTGCGTAGTGCTCAGGCGCATTGTCTGGGTGTGATGCAATAAATGCTGGCGGCGCGGGTCGAACGTAACGCGGCGGTGCTGACGGCAGATCGGGCAACGCGCCACGTACGAGCCGTCTCAGCGCCGCATTCCGACTTCGCAGCATCATCACTTCCTCATGAAGTCGTTCGCGTTCTAGGAATAGAGAAAAAATATCGCATGGCTATAAAGGTCTATGCAGATTGACAGGCTTTTGTGTTATCGGATAAAATTCCCTTTCTGATACCCTGTATTTACATACTTGGATAACACGCATTGACGTATGTAGGGGTGGGGGGCGTGCCCGTGCAAATTTAGTATAGTATTTTAGTAATTTTATTCTAACAGATTAAACAGATTTGAAGTACCAAAGAATCACACAGACGAAATTATGAAATAATGCTAGTTTTTTGGTATTTAATAATGGTTGACTAACCTTGTAAAATAGGTAAATAATTATTTAGGCCCGTGAGAAGTCCATCCCAGAAATGATCTTTTTCAAAAGGGAATACGTTCTTCCATTGCGCCCAATACTGCGTAATCTCCTCAGTTGTTAGTTTTCTTGACGGCGTACTAAAGTTTGGTGGCTTTACGCTATCCCTAAAAGCAATAAGTACATAACTTTACATAGATTATATAATACTATACTATTATCTTTATGCTGTGTGGTCCCGGCATAAAAAGGGTCACCCCTTCCTTTCTCGTGTCATAAGAGGCGACTAATGGAACTTAATGGTAGTCACCAAAGCCTAACTGCGGTTGCCAGGGGGGAAGGGATTGTTAGTAATACGAGCTATCAGTTCCATTGTTAGCAATATACCCTGTCAGGTCGACCTCCACGCGGTTCCCCCTGGAAACCATCGTGGCTAATTCTAATTGAATTCGTCAGGATGGGCTAACTGGCCTGTTTTCATTCTCATTGATCACCCTTTACTGCTCCGCCAGCGTATCCCGTTAGCGCAGGCGGGGTTACCATTCCATTTTCACCCATCAAAAAAAAACCAGCAAATCGCGGTTGCCAACCTGCCTGCCAAGCGTGGCAACTACTGAAAATACCCCTTTTATGAAGGAGGGCTATGTTCAACAGTGGACAACTAACAGCTGATGCATTAATAATAAAAAAGATATATTATCTTTAGATTAAAGTGCTTACTTATATGAAATGGTATTCCAAACAATACACATTAAAAGTAGCCACCATGACTCATGTGAAGATTTACGTTACAGCTATCTTTACATCGATGATTATATGAAAATCTGAGGTTCTGAAACTGTTTCTAGAGGAGAATTTGTTATTGAAAACCTAATGAGAATTCATCTAGTTGAATACCAATTGGACGTACACAGGAATGCGGTCTTTTTTGTATAGAGTATGGAATAGTAACCCCGCCTGCGCTATCAGTATACACTGGCGGGGCAGCAGTATTAAATGATAGGTGAGGGTGAAAGCAGATCAGAAGATCCATCGTGACGACTTTAACAAGAATTAATCACGACAATTTCCAGGGAAACCGCGTGAAGGTCGACCTGATACGGTATAACGTGAATGCCGTTGTAGTGCACAACTCACACAAGTCACTCATTTCCAATTCCATTTATATTACTTACAAAATATCGTAAAGCTTCTTCTTCTCGGGTGGTACAAAAACAGAAATAAATTCACCCAGAGCTGTCAGCACTTGCATAGGTTCGATTTCAAGATAATGCCCAACTAAAAAGGAAAATAAATTATTGGAATAAAAAAAAAATCGTCAGTGAAATTATGTTATCAAAAATCTAAAGGATATTGCTGACTGCCGAATAACGAGATAAAATTAGGTTTAAATAAACTAAAATTTTATTATTTAACTGAATAAGTCTAGCTTCTAAATTAAACGCCTTTCAAATACATTACTAAAACAGTCCGCAGACATCAGCCTATGTTTGTTAAATAGGTAATCATACCAAATTAACAAACACTGCACAATCACTTCGTAATCGATTACATAAAAAAAATATGTCTGTATGATGGGTCATACCCATCATATAGAGATGTAGTCTTGTATTTGTTGACTTGTTGTGATGATAATAAGACTCGAAATGATAATATTTCCGTAAGAATGACTTGAATGTGGCAGGGGCCAAATCTACCAGCATAATACGAAATATCGTACAATAGTCTGTAATAACTAATATAATATTATCTTTATTAATTTAGTATACAGCAGCACGTATCATCACAACTTGAAACGCTAAAGTACTTATGTCAGGAATTGAAGTAGATACCTCCTCATCTCAATCCAAATATCAAATCCGTTTGAAAACCACCAAAATATAATATTAAGTATTGCATTTTCGTTTTTCTATAATAATATTGTAAATAGATTTGACATTTTGTATGTTTGTAACGTATAAACTCAAAAAATACACAACCCATTTTAAAAATTCTTTCGCCTATATAAAAGCTACATTATCAATGAGTAACATAGGCTATATATTATTTGCATAAAAAATAAAAGTCCCTACTAAAATTACAGTAATGTAATCCAAAGTAACAAAAATTTGCATATAAAATAAGAATAATAAACATAATATTATTTCATATTGCTAAAATAAAATACTAATTTATCTTTCTATATATTTACTCGTGCGAAGCTGGAGCGGATTGCTAGTAATGTATATAGAGGAAATAATTGCTGACCAGGGCAAAGAAAAGGATTTGTCGTCCTTGTCGTGGCTACGGTCGGTTGCGAGGAAACCGTGACGCCTCGGGCACCCGCGCGTCGTGACGATGTAGGACCCGCAGAATCAGAGCCTCCACCGGTCACAGATACAGTAGCTAGAAACAAATAGGCACTTAGGCTAGATGACAAATTGTTGCAGTTAATAAGTATACGAAAGTAAAAGATATGAAAACGTAAAGTTAATTATTTAGTAAGATCACACAAAAAAGAAAATTCTGAATAGAATGTGTTGCAAATGCATTTACATTATTAACCTTAGAATTTAATTATTAAACTTAGATTGTAGCAATATTTTTTTTTTGCCAGTTATGTTGAACATGGTGAAGTTTATTTTTCATTTTATTATTACATCTAAAATTTGAATTTTACAACTATTTTAATTTCATTGTTGGTAGATTTATAAAAAAACCCTAGTAGCTGTGCATAGGTATGACTCAGATGTAAATTCAGATAGAGTTCTGAGGTTCTTCTAGGTTAGCAAAAGCTAATTTTGATAAAGTAGTCTGAAGGCGTCCAAATTTCACTACGACCTTTTAAAATTGATAAATAAAATAGAATTCTCCTATTTCCAATTTTGTTCGATATGAATGACTGTTAAAAGTGAAAATCCACTACGAATTTCACGTATCGGATGTTCTCACGCGAAGTTTTTCTTTTAGGCGCTTATGCAAATATATGTTCATATAATTTGCATACTACAATACTACATGCTACAGAATGTTGCAAAGAAAAACGTGGGATGAAAATTGGCAGTTTAAAAAAGACCATATATTTATATCTTATTTATAAAAACCTACTTTGAGGGTCACCACATTTTTGTATGATTTCATCTGCTTCAGCCATCAGTAGTTGGTCAGCTGGGGATAATTCATGAGCCCTAGGTAAATAAATGCAAATTAGAATTAAGAATTTATAATGTAAACTAAAATACTTACAAGCTACACGAAATTTTATGATGAATTCCAGGCAAGTAAACTTAATATTGATTTCGTAATCAATATCATTTATATATAAACTACAAAGTTTATATACAATATATAAATAGTCTATAGACAGGCAGCTTACTTGCATACTGCGATACGTTAGGAATAGCCATAACAATAATGGTAGTTAAATTTATTGCGATTCAAGATATTGTGCAAGCATTCACGGGATGCTGTTACCAATTCTAAGGGGGACCATAAGTTAATTGTTATTATTATTACTAATATTTCAAAGTTGAAAGTGGAAGTTTGTTTGTTTGTTACCTCACAGCGCCTTAATGGTTTAACCAATCTATTATTGCACTATATATGTGATGGAGAAGGACATAGGCTACTTTTTATCCTGATCAGTAAGCAAATCCCAGTTACGCGGAAGAAGAAGTCACGGGTAAAAGTTAGTAATATATGTAAAAAGGCCAATAATATTAGTAGTAAGTACTAATGCTCTTACTTAAATCCAACATGGGCAGAGCGAGAGGTGCTTGCAGAAACGCTTCTAGCTATACTTGCACGCCCTCGCAATGACGGCCTGTCGACTAGCAGACAAAATACGAGTATTGATTATAAACAGTATTATTTTTTTATTATATCAGCTGTTAACTGCCCACTGTTGAACATAGGCCTCCTCCACAAGAGGAGGTTTGGCATTAGTTGCCACACTTGGTAAGTGGGTTGTTATATTAATTATAAACATAATTACTATTAGGTAAATAGTTATAAAATTTATAAAAAAAAAAACGTGATTACCCCTCATTCCTTTAGCACTAATACTGGCATGTTGTGAAGAGTCTTCGTTTGTCAATATAGTAGTTGATGGTTCCATCATTTCGGATGCTGCATCCATACCAACACAAATAGGACAAAACGCATAATTTAAGAATGTCTTGCATAGTAGTTCAATGTCCTCTTCAGCTTGAATTTCAAGGGCCTTAAAAGAATATAACGCGTTAAAAAATCGGCCAGTATAACCCAACAACTTGATGGTAACTTATGTACAAGAGTGTATTATATACAGCTATAGATAATATAGCATAGGGGTGCTCTGTAGACTTCAGAGAAAGCCGCGTACGAAGTTGTCAAGCTAAAAGGATTATTAAAATTATAAATAGGGTAGTTGAGAAAACAATTCGCCTTATTAGTCTAAGTCAGTGTTTATCAAAGTATGGGTCGCGACCCCTGGGGGTCACAGAAGGTCGCGAAGCAGTGAAAAAAAAATCCGTAAAAACATAAATCAATCAATAATGCATAATGAAGTATCTATAACAGATATCGATTACATGTCTGTTTTAGACACTTTATTATGTACTATTTATTTTATTTTATCGATATCTAACCTTGAATATAAATACAACTATACGGATTTCATAATTGTCCTATAATAAAATTCATACACATTCGAAACCGTGGAGGGTAAGGGGTCGCAAGATATTTTTACATACTAAAGGGATCGTAAGATATGTTTACATAATAAGGGGGTCGCGTCATGAAAAAGATTGAAAAACACTGCTCTAAGTAAAAGTTAGCTAACTATTGTTTTGTGTGCCTATAACTACTTATTAACATAATATATGTATTGTGGTCGTAATGTAAAATTGCAGCTAATATAATATTTTAAATATTGCTCTTGTCGACCATCCCTGCCAAGTTGGAGTCTCAAATAAAACATCATTATATTTACCATAAAAATAGAGTCTAATGTGCATAGATTTCGGGATGTTAATTGATATTTTTCAATTAATTTTAATAGACGATCTTCAACTAAAAATCCCGTATTGTCTGCTACTAGTTGCAATATATGTCGAACCTAAAATTGAAAGGAAGTATAATCACAATTATATTATATAGATCAGTAAATATGAAGCTCTTTCATTCATTGTAATTTTGATTCGCTTACAAGTTTATCCTTTTCTTCTTGCGCAATCTTATTATTAGGATCTACGGGCTCTTTTGGCATTATCGAACTTTGCACATTTTTGTCTAAATCTTCATGTTCTGGAAATTACATAATGCAGTTCAAATACTTTTATATAAATGGGATCACGCATATATAAAGGGAACAGCGAGGGGACTAGTAGCTTCATTGCTAGCAATATTATATGTCATAGTTTTAATGTCTGTAACACTAAAACTTTATCTGTTTGACTTAAATATAATATTTACCATATTTAGATAAAGGACTTTTTGGAGGTGGCGCTGATGGCTGCGGCGGTGGTTCAGACAAGACGTGGGCATGCAACGCCACTTCTGCCTGTCGTAGTTCCCGTAAGAGCTGGGAACACCTCGCGGCAGACATACGCCACACCTGACTGAACTTGTAGTGATTCACATGAGAGAAATGCTCAGATTTCTTTTCCAAATCCTCCATTGTTTGCATAAGTTTAACAATTTCAGCGTCAGCTTTGATTTCCTCGATGGCACCATCCTCGGCTGCCTTTCGTATTTTCGACCGCAGATTGTTAGCTATATCTGACATTTTGTTTAGTTTCCGTTTCTGTTGTGATCTTACGAAGACATTTTCTTCTTCACGTTTTTTTAACACCTGAAATAATATTGGCGGTTTAATAATTACCCTTGTGTCTACGTTTTCAGATGTTGGTATATTTTTACAATCCATTCGCTTTTGCAACTGCTGAATAATATATACTATAAAATCTGAATCATTGAATAATTACATATCGAAAATATTATAATATTTATATTTACCTGATAATTGTAGCCGATTTTCTCCGTATTTATAATACATGTAGCTTTTAGTTTCTCCAGTTCTTTTTGTAGTTCTTGAATCAATGATTCGAGTTCAATTTTAGCCTCACGATATTTTTCGTGGTGGTCCCACATAATAGCTTCTATCTCTGCTTTATGTTCTTCCAACTATAGATAAAATTATTTATTTTGTATAATTATTATTTTAATTGTATTGTAGAATGTAAATTATTATGAATACTTTAGTATTCTGAGTTAAAATTGAATACCTGTCCGAACTTATATTCCATATGAGCAATTTCTTCTCTATCACGCTGTTTATAGAGTGCTTCCCATCGTTTGTTATTGTGATCAACCATGGCATCCCGTTCTATATTGATAGCGAGTTCAATCAGACTTAGCTGCTTTTCGTAAGCTCTTTGCATAATAGTCACTTGCTTTTCGATTCTATCCGATAATTCTTTTATGTCTTTATCCTAAAAATAAAAAAATAAATGAAACAACACATCTCTTTTCATGCTATCTATTCTATATGCCACGGGAATATAATTTAAAATTATATATATAACAAACTTGTTTATCTAAATCTTCGTAATAAGCTTCATCCATTCGCTTGAGATCGCTCTTTAGCTCGTCAATAAGGCTATTCTTTTGTGCTAACAAGTCGTCGCACTTTTGTTTCTGGGCCTTAATTTCCATATCAATGTCTAAAGGGTCTTTTATTGTCAACATCACATCCCAGTTGGACGTTATTGCTTCATATTGCAATTGTGCATCAGCAGCTTCCTCTTCTATTTTTTTTACAGAACCTGAATTATAAACAGGTTATAAATACATAAAAAAATCCTTAAAAAATATGGGACTAGATGACGGTGTCATGGCGGGAACATATATAATTATTAGTCCATTTTTTTTTTTTCTATATCACAAAGGTGACAAGTATACAGCCCGTCTGATGGTAAACGATTACTGTAGGTTATGAACGCCTGCAAGACTAGGAGTGTCACTTGCGCATTGCCAACGCAGAAGAAATATTAATATACTTTTTTTTGAAGAATCTCATACTCATAAGGTTAGGTAGTTTTTATCCCGAGTAATCAATATAATTTCAGTCACGTGGATGAAGACGTGGATAAAAGCTAGTTTCACAATAAATAATGGGTGATAACGAACGATTCATTTTTTCCGAAAAGAGTGTCCGTCGGATGACTTCCCGCTCATCAGTTGTAACTTTAACATTGGTGACTTTGGCAGCGCCATCTAGTGCTAAACGTTGAAGTTCTTCAGCTGCAAGTGCCGTCGCCTGTTCGATAGGGCCTGGTTCTTCTTCACCGCTAGTCTCATCGGTCTGCTGTTCCGCTCTACAGTCATGGAAAATGTAAGCCTATCAATAATTTACGCATACGATTATAATTACTACCTAAAGAATAGAGAAAATCGGCGGCGGCGACCATCGTGATTGTTGCTTGAATTGGGCACGAAGAGCCAATTAACCTGCTGTCATTCTCACCTATCATCCTTCACTGATGCCCAGCCAGCGTATGCCAATACCGCAAGCGGGGTTACCATTCCATTCTCATTCCTTAATACTCCGCCTGCGCAGAAGGATTGTTAGTAATGGGGACGTTAATCTCCATTACTAGCAATATACCTTATCAGGTCGACTTCCACGCGGTTACCCCTGGAAACCATCCTAATTAATTATTGTCAATTTCGTTGCGATAGTCCTGCCTTTTCATTCTCATCTATCATCCTTCATTGGTGCCCCGTCAACGCATATCGTTAGCCCAGACGGGATTACTGTTTCATTATCATCATTAAAAAAAACTGGAACCCCGCACAAAGTATACTGATAGCGCAGGCAATTTTTTTTATGAATACACCTAAAATTCGTCGATAATGTCATCATTCGTCGACCTGATAGAGATATTGCTAGTATTGGGACTGCTAGGCCTCATTACTAACAAAACCCTTCCCCTCCAGTCGGTTACCACTAAGGAATGATAGATGAACAAGAAAGCAAGTCAATTGGCTCTCCGTGACGAATTTTTAATAATTAATCATGATGGTATCCAGAGGGAACCGCGTGAAGGTCGACCTGACGGGGTACATTACTAACAATGGGGCCGCTAGTCCCAATGAATAACGATCCCTACTCCCTCTATAATGTATTTGAGTCTGAAGATAAAATTGAAACACAATATCGAGTCACTATTGTTGCCACTTGCCACTAATATAAAGAGGAAAGATTTGTATTTTTGTGTGTATGTATGTTTGTAATAAATAAACTCAAAAACTACTTTGACGATTTCAAAAATTCTTTCACCATTAGAAAGCTACATTCGCCCTGAGTAACATAGGTTATATTTATTGCTAGAAAAGATTAGGGATCCTTACTAAAACTTTAGTAACGTAACTCAAGGTTTTAAAAAAAATGCTATAAAATATCTTTCGTCGCGTGCGCTACGGAAACTATTCGTGATAAAAAAAAAGTATGTTCTACAATATTGAAAATAATAAAAATAACTACAAAAAAGTTCGCCATACTATATGTCCAACTATTATCGTTATCTCACAATAACCACTTTTTACATTTTAAAAGTTGATAGCAATACCGACCAAAATTACACCATGTTATTCATACTTCTGTTTAAATCCTTATCCAAATAAATCATATTGTTTTTAAAACTGTTTCAATTTATGTAGATTACTTTTTAAATTGTTCAGATAGGCTAATCTATTCAATACATATTACGAATTTAATAAGTCATAAAAATAGAAAAAATAATGCTGTCGCGTTGTACATATTATTCAAACCTATTTATTAATTCTTACCCAAATAAATTATTTTGTATTCAAAATTGTTTCAATACCTGCAATAATAATAATAGATTACTTTTTAATTTTTCATATCGTAGGTATATTCTATTCGTTAAATAACATTGGGGTTGATTCTGAGGTGCAGAGGAGCCATTTTTTTTTACATACATAACTATATGTTCGTGAGTATTTAGTAGTGCAGTGATTAGTAGTGAATACGAATATTTATTAACTAACGACCAAAGAATAGAGTAACTGTTAGGCACTTCAATTCTTTGCCATTTTTTTAACTTTCAACTCATCAGAGACTAAAAAACATTTCTGTATATGTGTCATTTCTCATATGACTTGACCGTTACTTATAAGTATACAGTACGTAATACTGTAAATGCGTATTGAGCAACATATGTAAAATAATTAATAAATTTTTCATGCTCTTTAACATTCAGATAAGAATAGTCTAAAAAATCTAGCCGAGATCTCTAGACTAAAAGTAACTAAGGTGTTTTTTATACTATTTAGAATGAAAAACAAGCTGACGTCCCTCTTGCTGAAAAGTGGTAATGGTAATCATTATGAAGAGGGGTATTATAAATAAAAAAAATTACTGGTAAATACTCCAGCCTAGACTAAAAGTCCATAATTGGTAATATTACCGCGAAAATAATTCATCACCGGATAAATCCTAATTTAATACGACTATTTAGATTCTGTTTTGAAGTGCTCGTCTATGTGAAAATGAGCTTTTAAATGTATACCTTTTCAAAGCTTCCTGTCTTTTTTTGATACGTAAAGCTCTACCAGCTTTACGCTCTTCAGGGTCTTGGGATGTAACCTGTGGTTCCTTTGGAGCCAGTACATCTTCCTCGTCATCTTCATAACTCCCAAACTTGCCAGCCATTCTAATATGTTGCAGAAACTTATCTCTTTGGTTTAATACTAACAACGCTAAAAGAAATTTGGTTACCATGTAACAAATATTATATCCTGTGGATATGATGACTAAACAAATTGTTGTTATAGAAACCAAATACCAGTTGTTATTATGTATCTAATGTTATAATTGTAAATAGATAGCTAGAAATAATTAGCATTGTAGATAGCATAAACAACCTAGTTCCCCTAGAAAAAGTAGGTGCTTTTTATCTGAATATTTTTATTTTTCATTTAATAAATAACAACTACCACAGTGAAAAAGAACACCATAGATATTATACTTATCTATTCATCTACCACTTGTAATCCATAGAGAAGAGGAAAGGAAAAAGTTCGTAATGGACAAGTTAGTCCCATTGCTTACAATAAATCGTTAGGTAGATTTTTACACCGATCCCCCAGAAAGTATCGTGGTTAATGTATAGTGGATTCTCTAAGTTGGGCTAATTGACAAGAGTTATTTCATAGTTTTGTTTCGCTGATGCCATATTTATATACCATTATTATTAGGCTTGGAATAAGTACGTTATACTAGGTGGAAAAGATAATGAAAGTCTAAAAGCTCCATTACTAAAAATATAGCCTATCAGGTCGACCTACATGGCTCCTCCTGGAAAGCAGCGTGGTAAATTCTTGTGGAATTCGCTGCGATTGACCAATGATCAATTGGTTAATTGCTTTATTTCTTTCACCCATCATCATTCATGCCAGTTTACCGATAAGGCAAGCGGTGTTACAATTTCATTTTCGCCTATTAAAAACATAAATTATACAGTATGATTGTAGAAGAGTGTACTACTGTATATTGGAGGGAAAGGGATTACTAATAAGTCTAACTGCCCCATTACTAGCAATATACCCTCAAGTTGACCTCCAGGCAATCTCAGCGTAGTAGAATTCTTGAATTCGTCATGATAGGTCAACTGACCTGCTTCCATCCACATCTATCATTCCTTACTGGTACCCTGTCTTCATATAGCGATATATTTTTTTTTATCAGATTCATGAACATAAATTAGCCTTTCAATCGCAAACTTTAATTTATATATATCAAATTAGGCACGGGGTTGTAAGCATCCAGGTCGGTCCAGGATTAGTCTCCCGCTTCTTTAATAAATGTTTAACACAGTTATATCATAATATTATAATAAATAAATACGATAATAGGAAAAATGTAATAAAAGGCAGATACATTTATGTATGTTTTTTACTTAATTTACTTTTTGCTGTTAAGAATGATACCATCGTACTTCTGTTGGAACCACTTCATGGCATCCTCTTTTGTCAAGCGATGAGCGAACCCAACCTTGCCAGTCTTACGTCTTCTGTGAGCAACATTGAACCCTGCAAAAAGACAATCACATAAATACATATTTCATAGTCTTTATACTTCAATAAAAAGACATCAACTAAACACCATATATGCATATTAAAGCACAGGTCAGGCAGCTATTTAAGATATATTAACAGTTATGAATTTCACATATTAAATTTTGTTTAATTAATGTACCTTAATCTTATTAAGAGATAAATGACGAGTTTTACTCTCTAAAAGCTAAGTTTCAATTTAGCACATGATTTACAGAGAGAAGATAGATGTATATTCTCCCTTGAACAAATGTGCAGATACATGCAAATAATACATGGTGTAGTTTCTAGTACTCATAATACAAACTCTGCTTAGCATGGATCTAGCTGATGCTGTGTAATGTGCCCATAAACTCAAGAGGTATATTTTATTTGAATACTAAAAAGTATGTGGTGACTTCACAAGGGACTTCATCTACTTATATTAAAAAACCTACAGATAAATACAGACAGAAATAAGCAGTCAGTAAAATATATTAAATCCTATTGAATTTAAATGTAAAAGGTAAGGATAGATGGACAGATGTTTGTTACTGTTTCATGCAAAAAAAAAAACAACTGAATGGATTTAAATGAAGATTAGTACACATTATCATATCCTTAATTAGCATAGGATATGTATTGATTCACATGGGGAAAGCGACTTAAAATAGCTAGTCAGTAATATATATAGCTCAAGATATCACCCTATTAAGGTAGTATATATACTAAATGCATTAAAAATCAACTAAGAAATAATATAATTACCAGGTCGCCCAAGAACAACATAGAAATCCAAACCGTAGATACCAATGGAGGGATCATACTTGATGCCAAGATCAATGTGTTCTTGAATACCAAATCCAAAGTTTCCAGTGGCTGAGAAGTTGTCACGTCTCAATTCATATTCTCTGACCTGGAAATGAAAACATAATAATTGTAATTAAAATTAATTTCTAGCTTCATCATTTTTATAACACATGTCAAGCTCCTGGGGTTGGTAACCACAGTAGGGCTTTTGTGATTTCTATCTTATTTTACTATCTATAGTAACTTTTATTTTTTATATTTAATTGTGAAATCTTATAGCAACTATCATTTTATGCCAACTTTTAAGATGTTTATAAACCTTTCAATATGCTTAATCTACATTCAGAAATACTATCAGTAGGTCTTCTAGGAAGATTTTTTTTTCATTTTACATACATACATGCCTGTTATCTAATGGAGTAGGCATAAAGATGGAATATCAAATGCTTCCTTTTTCAAGTCTCTGTTATTTATTTATTATATACAAAATATTACAGGTTTTTTCACACAAACCATAAAGAATTATTTGTATACATTCTTAATGGTCAGTAAAATATTTTAAACAAATTTAGCACAACAAAAATAAAGATAATGAAATAAAAAGGTTACCAAATTCAATGAAGCTAGTAATAATCACTTTCATTAGTTATACAACAGCAATTTGTAATACAATTGAGTAAAAATTTGCAGATGTTTGTTCTTCAATTAAACTGAAATTGCTGATTTAGATGAATTTGTGTTTATTTGAACAGAGAAACCACACATTAATTTGAAATACTACAAGATACTTATATGTTTAGCTCACAACTATAACAATATACCTTTTAAATAATTGAAACCCACCTTCAAACCTCTTTCAAGGATTTCCTCTGCTTTAGCGCCACGGACAGTACAGTGGACAGCAATTTTTTCATTACGACGAATACCAAAGGAACGCACAGTATAGCGAGCCTTTGAGAACACAGGTTGCTGACCAGTAAGCTGTTCCAACACCTGAAATTACAAATAACTTAATAACAATTTAAATAACAATTACTTTTTGTTATCAGAATCAAAGGTCAGTCTGATCCTCTTATTCAGAAAAAAAAAACTTATTTTCATCAACCTATTTTAGCTAGCTATTGAAATGTTTTGTCTCTTTCTTTTGAATTAAATTACAAATTTGAATGAAAGTAACAAAACAGTGTAATAGGTAAAATATATTTGTAGAAGACTAATTTTTATGAATGTCTACACATATTCATAATGATTGTAATAATATTTGTTATATTAATATTAGACTTGCACATTTTCCTTTGTTATTTCTTCGAGTATTCTAAATAGTAAAAAATTAGTATTTAGAAGTTGCAAATGAGAAATATTTTGCTCTTGCATGAATTTACAAAGAAACACAACAATGTGAGTCTTGAACATTTCATGCTTCAAAATCGAGTAAAATAGTTTATCAAACTTCAAATAATAAATGTACCTTAGCAGCACGAGTAAGCCTATCACCAGATTCTCCTACACAGATGTTCAGACACAGTTTCCTGATATGAAGATTTCTCATAACATTTTTCGATTTGTCTTTAGGTACCTTCTTCTCCTTTTTTTCTTTTTTCGCCGCAGCTGGTGGTGCTCGCTGAAATATAAATTTTTAATTCAAATTTTCTTTTTACCATAGAATTTAGTTTAAAGTGCTCAAAGTAGGTTATGTTATGCCGAAACTATTTAGAGGAATTGCACTTAACAACGGAAATATGACTGAGAACATAATCTCAAGATAATAGTGAAACACTTTTATAAAACTGAAATATCAAAATTAAGTGATGGACACAGATGTAATCGGATAAACATATTTATGTATTATAAAAACACCCACCGCCATGTTCACAACTTTTAGAAAGAAAAATTATAGAAATACACAGCATAGACAATTAAATAGCATGTCAACTTGTAAAATGTCAATGTCAAACACTATTCTTAATCTATCCCTCCAATTTCAAGCATTTATAATAAAGCGCAAGTACTCAATCTATGGACACAACACAACCTAATCCTACATTTGAATGGGTTGAACTAGCATCTATTAGTATAAAATGTATATATAGAAGAAGCAGTTGCGTTTTGCATTTGCTCTTAAACTAAAATGTCATGTCCGATGGGGAAAGACGCCAAAAGACCGCTTTATAAATTCTTCCGCGGGTTTGGAGCGCCATATACACTCGCCTTGTTTAAAGACAATCTCAATAACAGTTACTGTAACAGTTAACACAAATTTAAAAGTGTATATAATTTAATAGGTTCCCCAGATACAGGCTCGACCCTTTTGGGGGCATAGTTAAGTAATTCTTTAAATTACTTTTTTTAAATAAAGTTGAATATATTGAAAACTAAAGTTGAAAATCTACGACTAATAATATTAAAGCACTTCGAAAATAAAAAAAACTAGCTTTTGTCTGGGTCTTTGCTCGCGTGCGGCTTTTTTTTATTCAACTTAGAATGGAAACAAGCTGACGGCCCACCTGATGGAAAATAGTAACCCTTGCCTATAGACATGAGCAGTACCATGGACATAACAGAGTATAATGTTTCGCCCATGACACCCCCTATACGTTACCATTCTAAGGAGTCAGATTTAATATATGATATTTTATTCTATTTATTCAATGTGGTATTTGATTCCTAAAAAAAAAAAACACTTTATTTCTTATAAAAAGACTAAATTTAAGACTTCTCTTATTTAACTTAAAATTAACAAATATATGTAGAAATTTTTGTCTATACCAAATCATCCCCTATTTTATTTTCTTAGGGACAGAATTTCCAATATTTGCTAATAAACATTTTATTCTAACCTAAGGTTATAACTTCACAAAGAACAGAATTTCTATACATTTTATCCCCAAAGGGATGAAATGGTGGATGAAAATTTATCCACCATTTCATCCCTTTGGGGATAAAATGTCTAAAAACACTGAAAATTATTTTATTTACTTTTAATCAGAACTCTAGAACTAGTTTCATGTTTCCTGGGGGTCTACCATGAAATGAAATTCTGAATTTTTCGGGGTTAATTTCGTGTTTTTGTTCGTACCTAAATCGAGCCAGTAAATGGAGCTTAGCCTTTCATTTATCATAAATCCTATCTTAATAGTCCAGAGGAACGATAATTTAATATTTTTAATAATTTTAAACGGCATGTATTTTGTAATTTTAACATCAAATTTCTATTTCGTTCGTCCCCGAAATTTTGGAAAATATTTCATGGTAGACCCTCTGGTTCTAGCTAATAACGCAGTCTCCATACAAATTTTCAACGCATGTTAACCATGCGGTACTTAATTCAACCTCTATGGGGGTAGAATTTCCAAAATTCCTTTCTTATTTTTCACATGCACTATATAAAGAACCTATCTGCAAAATTACGAGATTCAACGGCAGTGTGTTGATATATGGATTAATCGATTAATTAGCATCCTTTTTAATATATATAAATAGATTTGTAACTTTGTCGTATACAATAAATACTGCACGAACACTGCGAACAATTGCCAAATGTTAGAAAAATTGTGTTATGTAGTACAATTATCTCATGTACATGACAAAAGATAGTATTAAGTAGTATGATAGCATATTAATAAATTAAATATACTTTTTGGGAACAAATAATACTATTTGCGATTTTGTGAAAAAAAAAAAAACAAAACTTAGTTTCTAAATTGACCAGCAGAGGCAGCACCATCGTTCATACTAATAGAATTTTCTCGATCAAATTACACGTAAGTTAAACTGGTAGTTATTAAGTATATTAAAATACAAATAGTATTGGTCATGTCATATAATGTTCGACCAGATTGTATTCTTAACCTATGAATATATCATAGGTAAAGAATAGACCCTGTCTTTTTTCTACGGTTGTATTGAATTTTCTTACGTATAATAAACATAAAAGTTTGTGGGAACTGAGGATGTTTGGATAGATGTTTATTAATTTTTCATGTAAAAACTACTGAACAGATTTAAATGAAATTCGGTATACGTTTAAGTTATATCCTAATTTAAGTGAGATATTTCATGAATTGTATAACAATTCACCCTGACTTTGTACGGTTTTTTTAAATAAAATAGATCTTATAAATTCTTTAATAAAGTTGCTTTTTGTACTTGAAAAAGTTAATAAAATAGAACATTCATGATAATAATGATGATGATTTTTTGAGATTGTCCACTACAAACTATAAATCATAATATTTCTCTGTACAATATTAATTTAGATACACGCGGGCAAAGCTAAAGGATATAATTAGTATTTTAATGTTATCTCGACATCTTTCGCTTGTCGTATAACATATAGTAATATTTTCATTCCGAAATAATCTTTATGATAAATAGAGTCCGTGTTATTTATTATGAAGATATTTAGGAAAAAAATAAGATTACGAATTGTTCAAAGGAAAAATAGACAGAATTTTATTTAGATACACAATGACATCTATAGTAAGTATAACTAACCAGTAACAGAAAGGTAACCATAGTTTCATCTACATAGGTTGATATGCTACAAAGTCTAACATCTTCTCTTGAAGCTCATGGTTCCTTTCTCAGGATCTAGTATCTGTAAATTATGTATATACATTAATCTGTTGGCATAGCATCACCAATCTTGGTTTATAGAGTGCCTTGGTGAACATGTCCGCAACTTGAAGTTCAGTATCTATCTTTGCAATCTTCATGTTCCCATCAGCTATGCCTTCTCGAATAAAGAAATGTCTTAGCTTAATATGTTTCGTTCTGTTGTGGAACTCATATGGTGGATTTAATGCAAGTTTGATGGCTGATTCGTTATCTAAGTACAGAATAGGAATACTCGTTGGTTGTTCTATACCTTCAATAAAACGTTTAAGCCATATTATTTCTCTAGCGGCTTCGCTAGCGGCTACAATTTCGGCTTCAGTGCTTGAAATCGCTACTGATGTCTGTAGTTGACTTCGCCATGATATTAGACCTCCATAAATACATACTAGGCCTGAAGTCGATCTTCCAGAGTCAGGATCACCACCATGATCAGCATCGCTGTAACAGATCAGTTCTTTCTTTGTATCTTTCCTGTAGGTAATGCCGTAATCCCTTGTACCATTCAAATAGCGAAATATTCGTTTCACTTTTGTAATATCTGTTTTTGTAGGAGTTTCTAAGTGTCTAGAGGCAACCCCAACTGCATAGGCAATATCGGGTCTTGTTCCTACCATAAGGTATGCGAGAGCTCCAACTGCTTCTCTGTAAGGAAATGCATTGTCTTCAGCATCTTCTCTCAATTCAGAATCTTTAACTATTGGTGTAGCGGCAGCTTTGCTATTCTGCATACCAAATCTTGTAAGTACTTTCTTAGTATAGGCACCTTGATGTATTTTTATATAGTTTTCATGTTTTTCTATCTCAAGTCCCAGAAAGTAATAGAAATTTTTATTACTTTGGCCCTTAATTTTAAAGCGTTTCTGCAGCGTTTCGAGAAACTCATTAATCAGTACCTGTGATGTACCAGCTATCATGCCATCGTCAACATAAAGGGCTAGTAGTAGCTTACCTTCCCCCCTCTTCATGGAGAAGAAACAAGGATCTTCTCCAGCTACAAACCCTTGTTCTAGAAGAAAGTCTTTAATGCAATTGTTCCAGCACAATGGTGCTTGTTTCAGTCCATATAAACTGCGTTTTAACTTGCATACATTGTTAGTTCCATCATCATATCCTTCAGGTTGCTTAACATATATCTCTTCTTTCAAGCTTCCATAAAGAAATGCGGTAGAGACGTCAAATTGAGTAAGAATCATATTGTCGCGAGCAGCAATACTCAATAGTAATCTAATTGTACTCATTTTTGCTACGGGACTAAACGTCTTCTCGTAATCAACGCCTTTCTTTTGAGAGTAACCAACAGCAACGAGTCTGGCTTTATACTTGTCAGTAGACCCATCAGAGTTCCTTTTAATCTTAAATACCCATTTACTGGATATAGCTTTGCGTCCATTGGGTAATGACACTAAGTCTCATGTTTCATTTTCTTTCAGGGAGTTGATTTCATCATCCATAGCCTTACGCCATTTTTCTTTATCAACAGACTTCATCGCATCTTTGAATGTCTTTGGTTCTTCTTCATGGTTATAAACATTTTCAACACAGTGTAAGACAAATTCGTCAAATCTATGTGGAGGTTTTAATTTAGAGCGATCCCTTAAAGTGATTTTATCTATATCTACATCTTTCTCTTGAGGTTCTTCATTAAGAATTTCTTCTTGAGATAAAGTATCTTCTCTTATTAAATTGTCCTCTGATACGTTTTCTTGATTTGTGTCAATCTGTGGTAAATTATCTATGTTTGAAGAAGTAACCTTATCTTCACATTCAGTAGTATCAAAATGTTCATAGTTATTAATTGGAACAATCGCTATGTTTGATTCGTTCGGTTCTCGATCTGCAAAATCGGGACAGACTTGAAGTGGGATCAATATTGATCTAGAGACCTTTTCTTCAGATCTAGGAGATCTATTGTCCTCGACAGGATTAAGTGTCTTTTCGTCAAAAATTACATCTCTCGAGTTAATAATTGAAAGAGTTTTATGTTCCCAAATGCGATATCCTTCATCATCATTGTAACCAATAAGAATACCCTTTTTTGCTTTCTTGTCCAACTTTTTGCGTGATACTTTCGGTACATGAGCATAGCAACTGCTTCCTATTATTCTTAAATGTCCAAGTCTTGGCTTTTTACCATACCATAACTCATATGGAGTTTTATCTGTATTGGTAGGACCAGTACGGTTAAGTACATAAACAACTGTTCTTGTTATTTCAGCCCATAAGCCTTCAGGTAGTTCCCTTCCAGGAGTATGCATAACAGCTCTGACAGCTTCAACAACAGTTCTATTCTCACGTTCAGTTGAGTTTTGCTGTGGTGTATGCGGCATAGTGAATCTATGCACGATGCCCTCCTTTTGTAGAATTTTCTTTATATTATCATTTACGAATTCGCCTCCATTATCGGTGAAAAATTCTTTGATAACATGTCCTGTGGTTTTTACTTGAGCTATAAATTGTACCAATTTATCTTGGACTTCACTTTTCAATCTCATTAAGAATAGATAGCGATATTTTGTAAAATCGTCTTTTAATAGTAGAAAATAACGATATTTGGAAACGGAGTAGACAAACGGACCACATACGTCACCATATATGCGTTCCCCAGGTTTTGACATCCCGTCTCTCGTTCCAAATTTCAAACGATGAGCTTTTCCATATATACATCCTTCGCAAACTGTCTTATCATTAGGATTTGATATTTTGATACCTAATTCCCGTTCTACGAGTTTTCTCACATGAGATTTATTTTGATGTACAAACCTCTCATGGTAGAGCTGTAGCATGTTTATAGCATCCACTGAATTGACATTTATCTTGATCGGATTTGATGGTTTGTTACATAATCTCAGCTTATAAAGACCTCCATGTTTTTCTCTATCTCCGAGAAGAGCAGGTTCTCCATCTACAATCAATTGACAGCTGTTTGTTTTAGATACAAACGTACTGTCAGTTAACCAATCTTGAGCAGCTAAGACAGAGAAAAGGTTTTTTGAAATTTCTGGAACAAGCCATACGTCATTTAATGTTATGAGTTGTTTTCGACCATACATATCTGCTTCAACTATTACTGATCCTTTGCCAGTAGCAGGAATTGTTTGTCCACTTGCTGTTGTCACTGTATGTGACTTGCTATCAAATGATTTAAAAACCTCAAATAAATCTGATCGATTTGTGACATGACTAGTTGCGCCATTATCAACATACCATTGATTACTATCACTATTTCCTATAGCGTTCACCTCAACAATCGACATTAGCATCATGTTGGCTTTGCATTTATTGTTGTTAGAGGTATTACCTTGTTTTAATGTTGATGGTTTTTCCATTGATGTTAACGGACGTCCATCTGCTATCCATTTACGACAATCTTGTATATAGTGATTGTTTAGACCACAATAATTGCATTTCTTCGACTTATCTTTGACAGCTGACTTCTTTCGAAATTTAGACTTGCCTTTACTTCCGGTAAGCATGAGAGCATCTTCTACTTGACCGTGAGTCCCCTGAGACTGTAGTGCTCGTTCGAAAGAACACAGGTGGGCAGTCAATTTCTCTATACTTCGATCTTTTTTTGCTAGCAGCTTCCAACTTGAAATGAACTGGAAATATTCATCAGGACAGCTTTCTAGAGTCTTGCCCATAAGAAAGATTTCTGGTAGTTCTTTGACTCCTTCTTTCTTCATTTCTAATGATAAATCTCTCCATATATTTCGTAGTTTAGATAAATGCGTACCAATATTGTCAGCAGGATCCTTTACGAATTTGAAGAAGGTCATAATCAAATCAAAGGCTCGATCTTCTGTATCTCCTTCATAAATTCGGTGAAGTTCCAACCAAGCTTCTCTTGCTGTTTCGAAGCGCATCACCTTCATGATGTTTTCTTGTGTCAAGTTAGTCGTTATAATAAGAAATGCTGTACTATCTTCCTTGGCATACTTTTCAAGCTCAGCAGTCGTAGCTCTTTCTTTGTCTACGAAGTCTTTTTCGACGACATGTAGGAGACCATGACCTTTTAGAGCTAGTCTTATTTGAAATTTCCATGTGACCCAGTTGTGTTCATTTAGTGGTAAGACTTGAAACTTTGTAGTTCCGTCCATGGCGATAACTCTAGTTTAATCTTTTTCACACTTATGAAGAACCCGGTGTCTAATCTTCAAAATAAAATATTTGTGATCGACGGTTAAGTGCGATTCACTCAGTACACGTAACGTTCTGCTACCACTTTATGATAAATAGAGTCCGTGTTATTTATTATGAAGATATTTAGGAAAAAAATAAGATTACGAATTGTTCAAAGGAAAAATAGACAGAATTTTATTTAGATACACAATGACATCTATAGTAAGTATAACTAACCAGTAACAGAAAGGTAACCATAGTTTCATCTACATAGGTTGATATGCTACAAAGTCTAACAATAATTATATATCTACTTAGCTTCATTACTTAGGCATTAAGTCTCGATTATTAATTATACAATTAAATTATACTTCTTGACAATATAATGGAATTGTTTGTACATGAGAAATATTTTATGAGGAGTCTTAATAACAATAGATGCCAAAATAATTTTCATAGGTACATGTTCTATTTTACACATCCTATAAATATCCCAAACTTAATCCTTTTCAAATTCGCGTGAGATAGGTGTATTATTATCATTTCCCCGTTGTGGTTTTGTTAAAATATCCTAGAATCGGGGTGAATGCCACTAAAGTATAAAAAAAAAAAAAAAACAATAAATGCCAAAACGGCATGATGCAAAAACTATAGCATCAACTTGTGTTTACATTTGTGTTCCTGAAGTTCTAACTTAAAATGTGGTAGGTATATATTTTATCCTAAGGTCTTACCTTGATATGCCATCTAGCAGAGGTCTATTAAATTTTTTCTACTTTGAATTCCACGCGTACGAAGTGGCAAGCAAAAAGTTAACCATAAAACGGGAATCGACCCTGTGACCATCGGAAGGTGAGGCAATATATTTAAACCGCTATACTACCAAGGCCATTGTAAATTCGTAACATTCGCAAATGTCCGCACTTTATTTCGCTCCATATCGCCACCTAGCGGATTCATCGAGATAAAAACAAACTATTCTATTTCTCAAGTATACAGACTGCGGAGATTCTAAAGTATTATTCTCTAAATTTATCTCAGTAAATAATATTTATTTGATAGATTCGTGAAAGTACTGTTTTATAGATTATTACAAATTAAACTTATAACAATAATATAAGTCTATTATAAAGTTAGTTTGTATTAAATTCTTAGAATAAAAATTTCGTTCTTATATCAACTTGAAATTTGAAGCCGGTATATAGCTTAGTGTAAGTGCTTACTATTAGATAGGGATCGACTCTGAAGAGGTATTCTTTCTCTTCATCGGTCCCAAAAGTTTTTTTAAATAGTGTAACAAAACCAATACTTTTCCGGTTGTTAAGAATAAAATTTAACGTACTTAATTGAAACCTAATATTTTATTATAATTTAAATTTTAATTTGACATAACAGTGAAAATTTTTTTCCAAGTGTATTTTCCTAGAAACTGGAGGGAAAGGGATTGTTAGTATTGGAGTGTAATGGCCTCATTGCTAGCAATACACCCTATCAGGTCGACCTCCACGCTGTTCCCCCTGGAAACCATTGTGATTAAGTCTTACTGAATTCATCACAATGGGCTGACTCGTTTTCATCCTTACCTATCATCCCTTACTGGTGCTCCGCCAGTGTATGTCAATGGCGCGGGCGGCATACCATTCCATTTCCACCCATACAAAAAAATACCTAGGAACTAAATTTCTAATACATTTAAGTCAAAAATATTATAAATTTAGTATTAGTAGTAAATTAAAATTATAGGTTAAGAGATAGGTTTAGAGAAATGATGCCTCAGTATCAGCCCTAGTAACTATAATTTTGTTCCAACTATGTATTGAAATTGTAATTTTCAGTTTGAATTTGTAGAAAATACCGCTTCAAAATTGAACCTATTATCTACATATCTCGGTCTCGGCGATCAAAATCGGTCCAACGTTTTCGTAGAAGGTTTGGATAAGAGGGTCGTTAGATACTAATTACATTAAATGTTGAACTACCTTCATAACTACAATACTTAGTAAGCTAATTCTGTATTATAGGTAGGTATGCTAAGCTGTGTTATCCATTTAAATCAGAGTTTCGGTCCTGCCTAATTCCAAAAAAAAAAATTAACAAAATTAATAAATGGGCGAGCTCGTAGACATTAAACTTGGTGTATCCAAAAACTGCACAAGATTTCATTGTAGCATTTGTGACATTTATACAAATTCAGAGAGCCAATTAAATCAACATCTAGATGGTATTAAACATCAACAAAGGAAGAATATTTTTCGTACGAATACTTTAAAATTGAATAAACAAAGTGATATTGCGGATTATGAGTATGACGTCAAAGTATATCTTCCAGCATTCGCTGTTATTTCGCTAACAATATTTGTTCTTTTTTATATTATTACAATTCTGTTCAACTATTGATATAGGTATTCGGTTCTAATTAACTACCGGTTTAAATCAATTTAACGATGCCTTAAATTTCGCGCCATTATTTTAATTGGCGGAGAAGTCGTTCCCAAGCGTTCACGGCTTCTATGCGCACGAACGAACGCGCAGAACAATGAGGTAGCAGCCATTTTATGTCGGTGTCTAAGAAAAACATAATTCGAATGGCCAATCTTAACGAAATTGTGTAATTAGTGCTATAATTTATGTGTTACTGCACACGCTACCAGAATTAGCTGTTCCGTTATTTATGTGAGTAGAAACTTAAGTTTTGATATATATATCTACCGATAGAATAACATAAAGCTCAATGAAACAAGATCTAAGCAAAAAAGGTTTAATATTAATTTTTTATCTCATTACATACATACATAAAGAAGGACCGCCAAATTTTCACTATACGTTCATGTTTAATTTGTTAATTATGTTTTTGTTTACAGAGTTTATATAAACGATATTGTCGTAAACGCATTCTATTATTTAGCTTTACGATATGACATAACTTTCACTAAAATTACTAAACTAAATCATAAAAACTCGAATTGTTTACATTGGACTAGTAGTGGTCACTAAATTACTTGTCGCATAACAACCGGCGTCGCGCAGCCTCGGCCTGAAAGTTGGGGACAAAATTCAATAACGAATTGGCCATTTTATTGATGGCCGGGGGGAGGCTGGGTGGAGACAGTCGGTCGGTGAGCTTCCGCCATTTAATATTTTCTTAGGGATTTTAATCGTTTCTAAATTCCTGTTTACATATTCGTTTATGTACCTATCTACCACTGTTATGTTGTTATACATGTACAAACTATTACAAATATACTAAACGTAGATAAGGGTGCTTATGTTTCTATCTATACATAGATACCTACTACTTTGCATGTTTGTGTGTCTATATCTTTAGGACAATACAATGCATACGTCTATATAAGAACATTGATACCTACTGTGTTCAGTCAATGGCCTATGGGCTGCAATATAAATAAAACATAAATGAATGCAAATAATGCAAATGCTATGTTAAATAGTTATTTCTACTTACATTCATATTGCAATATTCTGTCTTATTAACCTTGAAAAACAGTTTTCAGAACTGAGGTATAATGTTTATTGATTAAAAATTATAAAAACACACTAGTTAGGTAGATATTTTAATTTCATATTAATTTATTATGCATGAAATATTAAAATATAAACATTGATTAAGACTTTCTTTTCTCTGCTTACTTATGAAAATTATAAATTTTCTTTTTTATTATCTGTACTGACTATCTGTGAAATACATGTTAGAAGGTGTTTGCTAAATATTTTTTCTTTCTGGATATACCTAAATATAAATAGGTACATGTAGGAATTATGAATTACAATCATTTGCTATTTCTATGTATATTATAATTATTGGTTAATTATATTTATTGCTGTTTAAGAAGGTTCAATTCCTATATAATAATAAAATACCAACTTATGTATAATAATATGTCCAAATAAATAAATTCCTATGTAAATACTAATTAAATATGCAGTATTTAAGAATATTTTGCCAACAACTTAAAATACATAATATTAAATATATTTATGTATGTAATTTGAATAAGTGCATAACTACACCAAATACTGATTAAATAGTATTCTTACATTGCCACCTGTATGTTACATTTTTTTTTTCATTTTTTTGATACTATCAATTTTATTAATGTGAAATTGATGTCTATTTTATTAATGAGAAAATGTTGTGTGCATCTTTTATTGGTGTAAATGTAAGATGCAGGTCATATATATCAACTAAAATTAATGGTCTGCATTTACACTGTTGATGTGCCTTTCAAAATAGATAAATAACTAAATACATACTTCAAGAAATATTAACATTACTTTTCATTTACATGTATTATATATAAGATGAGAAGAGTTATTTACATTTTTTCATCTACAATCACTATATGTAGGGAGGTATGTACATAATATGTATTATCTTTTTAAAAATAATACAGTTTTTATGAATTGATTAAAAAATATACACTGGCTCTATAGTATCTGATTCAAATAATTTTATGTAAATAATTATATTAAGAAGATGATGCACATAATATCCTTTATTCACAAAAACATTATTTACAATCATAATTTTAACTACTGACTTTGAATTAGGTGGTCCTTTGACTTTTTAAATTCTCTACATAACAAAATTTTGTAACTTTAATGTAATTTTTTTTTTATGAAGACAGTAAACTAAGCAATAATATAATAATAAAAAATAAATAAATCTTTATTTCACTCATTCTTACAATATAGTGTGAAGTCCCTAACTCCTGAGGTAGGTATGAAAAAACTTGTGTCTCAGGAGTTAGTGCCCTCTTCTATATGTTGTTGTATTATATTATTAGTGAAACAATATGAAATAGAGTAATAATAAATATGAAAACAAAAATTACAAGGGAGCCCATAGTTTTAGGGAAACAATAATTTATGGGTTCAGTGAAATTGTGTGTGACGAAAATGTGTTTGGGTATGTGTATGTGTATGTATGATATGTGAATAGGAAATGTAAAAGTGTATGTATATGTGAGAGAAGATGGATGAGTAGGAGTGTATGTATGTAAATTTAATAATGAGTAGTACTACGCCTATGATGTAGTGTTATAAAGCTACTTGAAGTTACTAATTTACAAAAGTATCACTTCAATAGTAATTCCACCCAATCATAGTCTGAATTTAGAAGCCATTTAGATTTCGAGATTGTTTTTAGCCTTATAATGTAATAGAGAATGAATATTAATTTCTTTGTTAAATTTGTTATATAAAATTATGCACATAGAATTTTGTTGCCTTCTTGCAAAACTTGTATAAATATATAAATAAACTTGACAAAAAACTTCTTCTTTATTATTATCTTATTCTTTTTACACATTTTATTGTACTAATTTTTATTCACATCTTCAACACAACAAAGATAAAAAATAGTGTATGTTGGTTTAGTTATAGTAACTGTATAATCACAATTATTTCTTAGTTCAGAGGTTCTGAAAGTGTTTACTACTGTATGAAAAATAAATGGAGTCGCCTCGAATTTCTCTTGTTTATTTTCTGGATTCTTATTTTCATAATAATTCAAATTGTGTTCATACAAAAACTATTTTTACTATTATTTCGTTATTGTACAAATATTAAATTTATTAGTTTGGTCTAGGTTGTAACAAATATGCTATGAAAAAGAAGTTATGAAAAAGAATCAGACTTTATATAGAGATCATTCAGAATCCTTCATTTTAGAATATTTTCCAAATTCACATGACGGATTCAAACCTACTTTCGAGCCTAATTTTTACTTAAAACAACATACTTATTACGTTTTTAAGAGAATTTATAGTTATTAATAGTTTTTTATCACTTTAGTCCATAATACTAATATTCTATTAATACAATTGTTCATATCTTTTTAATTGTATTTTTTTATGATGCAGGTGGCCAGAACTGAAAATGGGGGTGCATCAAACAGTCCGCCATTAGTTTCCCAGCACACTGGGGCGTGGGCGTCGGGGGTGTGGCGCGGGGCGTGGGGGTCCCCGTGCCGCCCCCCGGCGACCTACTCGCCACTATATCCATGTTTGAACAACAAATCAAAGCTGAACCTATGAGGTAATGTAACAGATATTAAATTAAAAAATATATGAAATAAATTTATTTTTGCTAAAAAAATTTCATGAAATAAAAAAGAGCATTTAATATGTTTGTTGGTTTTCATATTATAATGTCATACAGACATAATTACGTCACTTGTCAGATTCTAGGGGCATACCCATTGATTTAAACATAACCATACCATACATAAAATTAGCCATGCCCCTTGTGTCGTTATACCAGCCAACTAAGTTCTAGAGACACAACACAAAACATATGTATATATACTTACTAAGTAGTAGGATCCTAACAAAACAAGGGGTATGCCTTTGTATCACAAGAATTTAGAAAACTGTTATTTTGACTATATAGAAAAAAGATTAAATTGATTTTATTATGGTTTTAAAGTTTTTTTTATATATTTTAAATGCTAATAATAATAATTAAATAGTATAATTTTTTTGATAATAATATAATCATTATCCTGAATCACAACATATTGGTTTTACAATTACTTTATGAAGAATCTGTTTACTATATTTCGTAAGTAAAATATTTATATTTTTTTAATTATTAAAAAATTCTGTATTGCAGTTTCTACACATCTCATCAACATGTTCACTCCGGGCCCCCAACAATAGTCCGATCAGATTCCAACCATGCTATCATCAATATGAATCAACATCACCCCATACACCAAGAAGATTCTAAAGACAGCCTGATAGTACAACATCAAGTACAACACCAGCAAGAACTTATGGAACAACATCAACAACAAGAAATGCAGCAACAAGATGATGATGTAAGATATTCTGTTTAATTTATAAATACTAATTTTTTTCATACCACTGAGGTAGTATACAAGCGCATTGCCCACTCTGAAGAAACCTCTTTATCCCCCTTCTGAAGAACCCCATGCTGTAGTCTCTTGTAATCTTTCCTAAGACTTAAGGGTTTGACACTGCTCGTTAGCCTGAGATTGTCGATAGTGGTTGTCTAAAAATGGACTTAGATAATTTAGTGAAAGTTGTAAATGAGATATAGTCAACAATAAACTTAATATTAATCAATTTTACTGATATGATTCTGTCCTCTGTCATGATACAGTGAAGTTCTAAACTTTGCATTATTTCAATACTGCTGTAGTTTACTGTAATATTGTCAATCATAAACAATCTAAACATTAGAATACAATGAAGAGTGCCATCAAATGTAAATTTTAGTGATAAGCAGTGCTTAAATTTAACTATTCTTAAAGGGTTGTATAACACTCTAATGTTTATATTTTCGTATATTCTATGCTGTTAATTGATAATGATGTAGGTATAAAATACTATAAGTGAAAACTTGGAAGTTGGAAATGAAATAGTATAAATGATGTAATTATTGTACTTCGCCATCTTAACATATAAAATTGCCATGTCACGATGTTCGTTAATCTCTAGTCTACAAAATCGCTCAATTAATTTGAATAAAATTTTAGAAATTTGTATTGATTGTTTCAACTTGATACGAAAAATAGACCACATAAGCCCGTCGCTTATTTGGTCTATTTTCTGAAAGTAGGGGGTAAAACATTGTTTGATTGTTTGAGTACTTGTAATATATTTTTAATACATGTACCTTCTTGTGTTTCTATTACGAAATTGCATCCTATTATTTATCATTCAACAATCAGTATAATACAATTGCTCATTTCCAATATACATATCCGATAAATATATTGTCATATATCCGCTTCATGGTCTCATGGTCACTGGTGCATTAGAATGAAGCACAAGGCTATACAAAAATAGACTAATAAATATACATATATTTGTTTATAGTTAAGCTTCAAAGGAATGGAGGATGAAGGTGTAGAAATGGATATGGATGGGCGACAATGTTCTCAGGTTAAATTTTTTTTTATTATTTTGTTAATGAATTACCAATTTTTTTGAATAATTTTTATTGAATCACAATAAATTTCTAATATTTAGCCAATTCTGAATTAATAAAAAAAATACAAATATAATAAAAATTGATTGATGAATAATAATTTAATACACAACATGTTTTATTTCATTTCACCATGTAAATACTAACAAATTTTATTGTGCCCAGGGTATGGGGGTAGATATGGGTTCAGTTCAAACTAAAATGGAGGTTGCAAATGGCCAAGGAGCACCGCGATCAAAGCCTCAAGCCTGTAAGGTAGGTTTTTCTAATGTTTCTTATTTTAAAGTTAGAAATGTAATAATGTTCTATGACCATGTATTTTGGTGATATCCATCATTTTGCATTAAGATGACTATTTACATAATATGTATTCTTTATTTGTGACTCATTTCTCTGTCAAATTCTATTTAAATCTGTTCAATGATTGTAATAAATGGGACAGTTGCTTAATCATTTAAATAATCTTTAATAATAAGTAGCTACCAAATTACATTTATAAAATATTTGCAGGTTTGTGGAAAAGTACTATCATCAGCATCATCTTATTATGTCCACATGAAACTGCATTCTGGCAATAAACCATTTCAATGTACTGTAAGTATTGAAGATTATCTAATTTGTTTTCAAATTGTTGATTTTTCATGACCTAATTGCTCATTAGACAAAACAAATCCATCAATAAAGACTTTACTGCGATAGAACGAGACAGCGACTTTGTCTTACTCTTTTTCATGCCTACGCTTATGAAAACGTATTCACCGATAGACTTGTCTTCCATTTGTCTAGGAGGGCTTATTTGTTTGTTGTTTTTTTTTCGAATCTGATGCGAAGATAGGTTACATATTTATTTCTTAGTTCTGAGTTAGTAAAAAGACATGAGATGTGCCATGAGCAGCGATTTATACTGTGATGTAATTTTGTTTATATGTTTGAAGGGTTGAAATCCATCCTTTAAAGGACGAGATCTGATATATGAGCTCCTAAAAGGGTAGGAAAATTGGAAAAATGTATTGTCGTCGCCTTCTCTCCAAACTTGTTATCTATAACTGTAAAGGAGATGTTGAGTTTTCCACTCGGTCATTTTTATTAATCTAAAAAACTGCGTCGACTTAGAAGTTTGATTTTGTAACAACTTCAAAGGACTCATCTCAAGTCTGCATTTAAGTATTTGATATTAATTTCAGCTTAATATCTCAACGCGTTCCTTAGAAAAAGGGTCTTTACAGAAGGAAATACCGATAGAAGGCCAACAAAGTAATCTTAAGAGGGTTCCCTTTTTCCTTTTGAGTTACGAACCCTAAAAACTAAGAAAAATACGAGTATTCTCAGCAAAAAAATATAATAAAATCGTAGCTGGTCGCTGTCTGTACATGGAAGATATATGAGAAAAACTATTATTACCCCCCCCCCCCCCCCGCGCTTTATGAACGCAAAAGAACCCAAAACAATGATTTTTAGAATTTTTGTCTGCTTGTCTGTACGTTTGTGCACATTAATCTCAGAAACGGCTTAACCGATCATTATTGAGACTGCTAAAGAATTATAAAAATAAAATTATTATTAAGCGCTGTAACAACTATCCGCTCTAAATGTACTCAGTATTTATTGGAGACAGTTTATTTCAGTTCATTACACAGCATAGACATCAGTTTTAATAATAATCCGTCATTTTTATTGCCATAGTTATGACGCTGAATACATTATTTACCATTGTTATATATTTATTTTTAATTTTCCTATCAACATGGAATTTCCCTGCAATCAGGAAATGTGTTTGATTGTTTAGTTTAACAATTTTCATGTTATTACTTCAACAAATTGATCAAAATGACGCTGATTAGTTGGTGCAATGCCATGAAAATTACTGAATAACTTCATTCTCCATTTTTTCAATAATAACTGGATGTTAACCTCGCCTTCTGTATTTCAATATATATATATCTATATGTCTCTGTCAAGTCCTCCGCCCGACGCGACACCTAGAAACGATAATAATGGGGTCATTGGGCTCGTTAAATCGCATGCCCTTCCTTTTCACCACATTTTGATTTTGTATTGGAATTGTAAAGTGAATTTTGGGTTTATTTTATGCCGATAAATAAAGCAAAGTTGTAAGAAAACTTGGTTTTAATTTTATTATCTGGCACCAGTCTTTGGACAATTTAGAAATATCTTGTTCTATTATATTTATATAAACAGCAAACATGTTTGTTAAGGTTTGTGATGCAGCGTTCTGCCGCAAGCCATATTTAGAAGTACACATGCGTACACACACGGGGGAGAGACCGTTCCAGTGCGATTTATGTCTTAAGCGATTCACACAAAAATCCAGCCTTAATACGCACAAGCGCGTTCACACAGGTGAGTGTCTATTATTAATTAAATGAGCAGAGATATCTTTGCTAATTCTATTTTGGTACATGCAGAAAGGAACTGATAGTGTAAATTAATAAAATCGCTTATTATTTGTACTCAATTCCATTCTGCATGCCCCAATTTAAAGTTTAATGTGTGATTGCTATATTTGTTTTTTAAATTAAATTTAAAGTTATTTCTTTTTAGAATTTGTTATTTTGGTGTATAAATATAAAGGATTGGAGGATTGCACCAGATAAGAGGTGCATTTTTAATGTAATTTCCATATCTCCTTCAAGCACTACAAGCAAAAAGATAAGAATATATGGGGTTAGAGGAATATTATTATAGCCTGTCTATACAACGTAGTTATATAATTTTTGTATTTATTTCACCAAAATTAGTATATATTATTTAAATGTTTATTACTTATAACAATATTACAATCGAATTTGAGTTACATTGATAGTTCTAAAGTACTGACTTGATTGAAATTTTAGTTGGATTTATTTAATAGTCAAGTATGAATAATAATGGATTTATAGATATATTTGGAATATTAAATCCAACTATATGGAAGTTACATTAATGATATATGAACTAACTATTAAATACGTTAGTAGATAAACAAATATCAAACTGGGTTAAAGAACCTAGTACCATGAGGGGATTGTAAAAAAATATTGGTGCATGAGAATATTGGATATTACATTTTCAATCTAATACTAACCTCCTCCTGTTTCCACAAAACCAAAATATGTAAAGATTTATTTTTTATTACTTTACTTTTTACAGTGTGGTAAAATATTACATATTTTGCTTATATCCTATTTTGACGCCCTGATATTTCAAGTATTTATACATTTGCATATTACGTGTGTTATATATTGCCATCGTGTTTATTTATAATTTTATTTTGATTTTGATACGTATGCAAATATCTATTTCATATTGGAAATGCTTTTTTTTTTTAATTTATACCCGGAACAAAAATATGTTGAGCATGTTAATGTTTTTTTTTTTTTTTTGTAAGGTAGGGAATTCGAACCTAGAGTGTTCAAATTTTATTAAATATAATCCCATACATACTTATTTTTATTTTTCTGTCAGTATACCTTTAAATTGTTAGGTGCCCTCAATTGTAATGCTGTGTATATTAGTAAGTAATATTTATTCAGAATACCTACAAATTGTCAATATTCAGGCATGTAAAACGCGGCCTCTGGACGGAGCTTCTTATAATCTTATATACATGTACAATGACATTTACTTATCTTTGTAAATAAACAGTTACCTATGACACTGGTGCGACACACAGTTCGCTCATCGAATTACTCGACAATACATATGCTTAACTTCAAAATGTGAATAGTTTTTGAGTTGTGTCGAATACGACATCGATTCATAATAAATCAGGGCGTAAGGAAGGCTTTTTGATGTGAGGTAAACAGGGGGAGGTAAAGAACGTACAATGGATACCAATTGTATTGTTTCTGCACATGGCGTCCATTGTAAGTTCTCATGTAGGCTTTGATCCGAAGATGAACAATGGCGTGAGTTGTTAGAATGTGGCCTGGGTTCTAGATGAGCACATGCGCGCGTTGATGGTGAAGGAGCGGCCCTACAAGTGTGAACTCTGTCAGATGCGGTTCACGCAGAGCTCCAGCCTCAACAGACACAAGAAAATACACACGGGTGGGTTTTGTTTGGGTACCCTTACTCATGTACCGCTCTGTGCCGATACTACGTCAGCACTTGTTAGATTTGTCAATCACTAGGCTCATAGAGCCTTCTCGAACTTTCCCACTGTAGTAAATATAGTAAGCCTTATTTTGATTTGTGCGATGGTTTCGTTCAGAGGAACACAAACGCGCGCTGCTGGCCAAGGAACGGCCCTACCAATGCAACATCTGCTTTGTGAGATTCACCCAGAAATCGAGTTTGGGCCGGCACGGAAAAATACATACCGGTGGGTCACTACCTCTACCTCCTGCCGACTTGTGCGTGACGTTTACCCTTGAGGCAGAACGGTACTAACGATTACTGAATGATAACGACTACATAGCCTACCTCCCCCTGAATGCGTGTGAATGAGTGTGAATAATTTAACCCGTTAGGTTTTAATGAAATGCATATTGTTTGAGAGGGTGCAAAGTTGCTATATCGAAACTCGTATAACTTATAGAGGAGCACAGACGAGCCCTGTTAGAGAAAGTGCGGCCGTACCAGTGCCACATCTGTTTTATGCGCTTCACTCAGAAGTCCAGCCTGGGCCGACATGGGAAAATACACACTGGTAGGCATTTTGCCCTAAAATCCTTTAGTAGACAATGAATTTATAATTTTAGAGCTCAACGTTATTAGGCACTATCGTCAATGACAGTGCATGAAGCAGAATCGTTATTGTAGCTGAATTTTGTTGGTATTTCTAGAGGAGCACATCCAATCGCTGATCAACAAAGTGCGCCCCTATCAATGCGACATCTGTGACAAGCGGTTCACTCAGAAGTCCAGCCTTGGCACCCATAAACGTATACATACTGGTGGGTCCCTTGATATTTCATTTTTTATTTTCGATTCGGTCTCTGAGCCACAATTCAACTTTTGTTACTGCTTCTAAAGCTTACATTGTTTGCTGTTGTGGCTTTGATACCTATGTTTTGTGAATAGTTTTAAGGGCTCCCAACTTCTAAAAACCGTGTTGTTAGACTTGAAGTGCGGTTGGCGATTCGGAAGTGTTGATCCTGCTTTTTTTCTTTTTTGTTTTTGGTTTTTTACATAAACATCAAAAAGTACGTGTGGATTTTTCACTAGGTGTACACGCTCAAAAACTATTCACAAACAGTATAAGTAAAGCATGTGTACGTTGTGAGGATTTCGTTAAGTAGGAGAGAGTACCTATGTCTGATGGACAAATAACGTGTTGAAATTCCCTCATGGTAGTGCACCGTAAAAGCGATTGGTATGCGTTGATGCGTCAAGTAGTATTATTTGTCCATCGTGGTTTTGTTTTGTTTCTCTGTCCCCCCGTGTCCGTGTGTTGGCGGCGCAGGGGAGCGGCCGTTCCAGTGCACCGTCTGCCTCAAGTCCTTCACGCAGAAGTGCGCGCTCAATTTGCACGAAAAAATACATACGGGTTAGTAGCCCACATATATTATATTGCGCAGTATTCTTTTCGGTACGATTAGTGACAACTTACGGCTGGCCACTCAGACTCATATCTCATATAGCGTCATGCTTCGTTCCTATTTTTCCGTTGCCCGCCTAACCCGTTGTTTTTACACTCCCTCTATATTCAGCAGCTTCCATCTCGTTGCTTTCGACTAACATCTCAAATCTTTAACTCATCTTAATGCGCGCTTTTACGTACTTCTGCATTCACACGAATATTTTCCCGCCTATCATGTTATTAATACGCCAGTTATGAATTCCTCTCATTAGCAACACAATACATTTCAGTGATTTTAGTATATCATTTTTTGTATTTCATCATTTCTTCATGAATATTAATTCTTTCACAAAAGCGGTAATGCAATCGCCGCAGTGACGCATTATTGGCGCCTCAGTATCGACGCAAGGTGCTATCAAAATTGGGTTTGCTAAATTGGGTGGAAACCGTCGCTACGGTCGTCCGTAAGTGGGGTGAGATTGGCAGGGGGCGGGCGACGAAAGGCAACGTTGCCAGCATGCGTCGGCGACGTGCGTTACTCGCTTTTGTGTGTGCACTGGGCGCAGTGCAAGGGCGTCCTTTCACGTGCGGGCAATGCCCGGCGGCGTTCGCCCGCCGCCCCTACCTGGACATTCACATGCGCACGCATACAGGCGAGCGGCCCTATCAGTGCGACGCGTGTCTGAAGCGCTTCACGCAGAAGTCCAGCCTCAATATACATAAGAGGACACACACAGGTGGGTGACAGCCGCGGGCCGGACTGGCCCTCCGCCCGCTCCCAGCCTCTCTCCACTCACACTCTGCCTCTCCTCCAAATCTCTTATTATTTTTTTTTTTTTTTTACGTCTTTTGATGTTTATTTACGATCAGACTGGTCGATATTGGATTCTGTTACCGCACTAAACAAACGATAAAGATTTGGAGCGGAGTTAGCGGCGAGCGGCGACCAGTCCGCGCCGCGATCTCCGTAGTGCGAGGGCGTCTAGCGTCCTTGCCTGCTCGCCGCTGCTATAATATATGTATTGGGCACCAGTCCAGGGCAGACCGTTCCAGTGCCTGTCGTGCCCCGCCGCCTTCACCTGCAAGCAATACCTGGAGATACACACGCGCACCCACACCGGCGAGCGTCCCTATCAATGTGACATCTGCCTGAAGCGCTTCACACAGAAATCCAGTCTCAACATACACAAGCGGACGCACTCAGGTACGTGACGCTGGGGTCGGTCGGCGTCCGCCGCTCGACGTTAGGGACTAGGGACGTATGAACGATATGTGGGCTACTAGTGAGGATGCGTGCACGCGGGGAGGTGGGCCAGTGCCCGCTTCTCGTTAACGTTTTCCCTCGTCCACAGTGCAGGGGCGGCCGTTCCAGTGCTTGCAGTGCCCGGCTGCCTTCACCTGCAAGCAGTACCTCGAGATACACAACCGCACCCACACCGGCGAGCGGCCTTACCAGTGTGACGTATGCCTCAAGAGATTCGCGCAAAAATCTACACTCAATATACACAAACGAACGCACACAGGTCAGTCGCATTCACGAGCTGCACTTTTATTTTTTTACTTCAATTGAACCAATTCATAATCATGAGCTAATAATCATTGAACTATATTCACCTATTTATATCCATTTCAATGTCAGTACATCGAGTAGTAGTACCTTTAACATGTTTTGCATTAGTTGTCGGTGCCACATGACAGGACTCACGTAAAGCCGTAGCCGTGTGTCTTTTGTGTGTGGGTATTAAGTAAGGTGTGTCTGTGTGAGAGTACGGGACAAGGAATTAATGTTGCATTACAACGGTTAGTGCAAGGGCGGCCGTATCAGTGCATGGAGTGCCCGGCGGCGTTCACTTGCAAGCCTTACCTGGAGATACACATGCGCACGCACACAGGCGAGCGGCCGTTCGAGTGCGATGTCTGTTACAAACGCTTCACGCAGAAGTCGACACTCAATATTCACAAGCGAATACATACCGGTACGACGCCACTAAAGCGCGTTCTATAAACAAATTTCATAAGCACTTTGAGCTTGCCTGCTAACATGCTATTTTTTACAATATGAGCTACAGCTAATATTTACACCGAAAAGCATTTGTTAATGTCATAAGTTATTTTCTTTTTATGTATATAAATAAACCTTTTAATCAAGGAGAATACAAATGCTCTTCGGGTTTTTGCCGACGGTATCATTCACACATTCACTTAATTTTGACTTGGATCTCACATTGATATTATTATTATTGGTATTAATATACGAGGTTTGTCCGGAAAGTACGTATAAAAGTTTTTTAAAAATTTTATTTTACAATTATTCAGGTAAATCAATTTTATCCCCTTCAAAGTACTCCCCCTGTGACATAATGCACTTGTGCCAACGCCGTTTCCACTGTGAGAAGGCTCCTTGAAAGTCCTCTGGTTGTAGGTTTCTCAGCTGCCCCGTCGTAGCTTTTTTTATCTCGTTTATGTCCCCCAAATGCCGCCCCCGAAGTACCAATTTGGTTTTTGGGAACAAGAAGAAGTCACACGGGGCCAAATCCGGCGAATAGGGGGGTGTTCGGTCACCGTAATGGAATTTTTACTCAAAAACTCACGGAACGATCTTGGCGCAAATTTTTTTCATTTGAAGTTCGTTTCTTAGAATTTCGTGGACCACGGTTTTGCCCAAATTAAGCTCTTCAGCCACCTGTCTGACCGTTAAACGACGGTCCCCATTAACACAAGTTCGAATTCTTTCCACGTTTTCGTCGGAATGTGAAGTGGAAGGACGTCCTGAACGTGGGTCATCTTGAACGCTTTCTCGGCCCTCTCTGAATCTTTTTAGCCACTTGTGGACGGTTGGTTCCTTCACAGCATCATCCCCATAAACTGTTCTGAGATCGGCAAAAATTTCACGGCCATTCTTGCCGAGTTTCGAGAGAAACTTGATTACGACGCGCTGCTCTTCAACGGAAGCGGGCTCCATGCCGACGGGGTTTCGTTAAGAGGTAACTTCACAGATGGTGTGACAAGCCAGTTCGCACCGCACGGCGGTCAGACCAGAACTGAAGCATTGTTAGGGACATAAGGAAGGGGTCCTGCGCTTACCTGGCCTCCCCACTCCTCTTTCTCGCATTCCAGAACACTTTTATACGAACTTTCCGGACAGACCTCGTATAGGTACACCTTTTGTAATTTTATTTTGTATACAAAAAGAATCGACGAGCATGTGTGAATATACTTACCATGGTTGGAAGATATGCAAAGTTAAGAAGACGGCAAATTGTGATAACAGGTATTATATTAATTATTCTGAACTTAATGATGTGGCACCGACAACTGTATCCTATAATTTATTCTCATCATCCGCTGCATCATCACTTAAGTTTCAGTACTGTATTATTATATTCATTATTGTTATAATTTCTTGGCTTACATTCATTAATTTCAGACTGCATCATACCGTCTAATTGCATCTTGCCGTCTTTCTAACATCATCGTTTGCCTTCCCCTCTTGCTTTTCATTACATCTTTTTTTCTAGTTAAACTTTTTATGCTTTACCATAATAATATACATATTCACAAGCTTTTTGTAGTTGTATACAAGTATTTAGCATGCATATTTCGTTCTCTAATATTCTTTTATTTCATTTACAGGTGAACGTCCATACGCTTGTGATATTTGTCAAAAACGATTCGCCGTAAAGAGTTATGTAACTGCTCATAGGTGAGTAATTTATACATTAAATTTTTATTAAAATATGTATTGACATCAGTAAATGTTTATGCTGAAAAAAAAATTATCACAAGTAATTATATAACATAAACACAATGTGAATTTGGCACAAAAAATTTACAATAAAAACCCCTGATATGTTGCGGATATTCCTGGGATTAATTTAATACTAATAATTTATTGTTTTAGCTGATATTTAATATCACTTAACGTTGTCCACTTTTTTATGGCCAAAAATATACTGTTTTAAGTTTCTGTACCTCCAAAAAACAGAATCTTTATAGGGTCATTTCGTCGTCAGTCTGTCCGTTTGTCTGTCAAGACCCTTTTTCTTAGGAACTCGTAGAGGTATAAAGTTAAAATTAATATCATGCACTCAGATCTGTAATCTTTTAGAGCAGTGAAAAAATCAAGCTATTAAATTGACACAAACAAAAGATTGGCTGTTTATGTTTATTTCGCATATTTTGACATTTGCAAAAAGAATCAATCCCTTCAGAGTACTTCCCGTTAACCTAGAATAATGAAAAAGTATAGTAGTTTAAAAAAAATTAATATGATTGTTTTGTATGGATCCCTTGTTGCGCGAGTCCGACTTGCATTTGATCGGCTTTTTTTGATATACAGAGGGCCTACCATAAAATGTTTTGCGAAATTTCGGATCCGAACGAAACAAAAATTTGATGCTAAAATTACATGATACGTACCATTTAAAAATATTAAAAATGCTAAAATATCGTTCTTTTGAACTTTTATGGTAGGATTTATGACAAACGAAATGTTAAGCTCCATTTACAGGGTCGATTACGTATGAACAAAAACACGAAATTGAGTCCGAAAATTCGGAATTTCATTTTATGGTAGATCCCTTGTTCAGTGGACAGCATTTTTTAATGTAAAATGTTTCTTGTATGTAATATAATAATAATTTATTTTTTATTGTCCCGTGTTTATCAATAGATGGTCTCACGTGGCGGATAAGCCGCTGAATTGCGACCGGTGCTCAATGACGTTCACCTCAAAGTCGCAGTTTGCGCTGCACATCCGTACCCATTCTGCTGGTTCCTGTTATGAATGCAGTGTCTGCGGCCGGACATTTGTCAGGGACAGCTATCTAATAAGGTGTGTTCATATTCTATCAGTATAAATAAATATGGCAACAACAGCTATAAGATGCTGTTTTTATTATATATTTAGAACTCTTAAGACCTGACCTGTATAAGTACTCCATAAGAAGTATGGCGTATAAATCTTATTAATATAAAAAATAGGTAAGTTTGTAATGATGGATGGATGTTTGTTATTTTTTAACATAAAAACGACTGAACGGATTTTAATGAAATTTGGTACAAAGGTAGATTATATATTAGCACATAGGACACTTTATGCAATAAGTGCGTGCGTGTGCATAAAGCGAGTGAAACCGCGGGATACACCTAGTATTTTTTTTACACAACTTAGAATGGTAAATAAGCTGACAACCCATTTGATAGAAAGTAGAGGAATATGCTTTAATACTGTTTACACCTCATGTTTTTACAACTATAATTCGAATTTGAATGGTCACTGGTTCTGGTGATTTCAGTTTCGTGAACATTTGAGATATTTTTTCTTTATGCCTGTATCACAGCCATTTAGAATATTACAATATACCTTTATTTTCAAACCTCGTATCTCATACTGCTGTATGTTTTCAATCATGGCTTATAGATATCGCAGCACTAAAAGGTTACTCATTATTCAGTTATGGTACATGTAAATTTCTAAGTAACAACAAATTTCTAAATGCTATATTATTTTCATCAGATATTTGAAAGTTTATATCACAAAGGATAATGTATTTATTTACTAATTTGCCTATTTTATCGTTTTACACACAGACATCACAACCGCGTGCACCGTGAGAACCACAGTAACGTGTCGGCGAATAGTATTGGGACGATTAACAGTGTGGCCACCAATACGAACAACTCGAATAACAGCAACTTCGAAACGCCGGGCGTTTGTGACTTAAGGTTTGTCAATAATAAACTAACTATAAACAACCACTTTATATATTAAAAGTTTATCTTATATACAAGGGTCATAATTATCTGCCCACTATCTGCACCTCTTACATGCAAATTTGTTCATACTACATTCTTTCTTTCTATTGATTGTCTTCAAAATCCATTTATTTACCACATGATTTTTTTTTTACAGTTTTGTACCACAGATGGTGAAT
Source organism: Galleria mellonella (assembly GCF_026898425.1). Lineage (NCBI taxonomy): Eukaryota > Metazoa > Arthropoda > Insecta > Lepidoptera > Pyralidae > Galleria > Galleria mellonella. The sequence continues at coordinate 1,930,015 of NW_026442147.1, read as the reverse complement.
CGTTATATGACCTCTCAAGGTACACAGGTGTCAATGCAAGACACTCAAAGCAAAATGTCAGCAATGTCGCCCCAGTCTATCGCTTCAATATGTAAGTTGAAATTTGAGTGATAATGGTATTGATAATATAAAATTATGCACAATTATATTAATAACAGATAATTGTTTATAGCATCGCCCCCTCCCCCTCACACTCCTACACCACAGCCCCAGATGTCAGGACAAATGCATCTTGCGGACTGATCGCCAATATAGGTTGGTATTACATATTTATTTTTCGATGTATTATAACATCTTAAGTTCAATCTTTACAACACTATATTAAAACCATGGCCGTAACTATATCGACACATGAAACCAACTGTTCGTACGCTCACTAAAAAGTCCTTATTGTTTTTTTGATCGTATAATAGATATCACATGTTTTTAATGTTTTTTATTTATTTTTTTATTTTTAAAACTTTTGTTTTCAGCTCTCGGTTGACTAGCGAGCAGCCAGAGTGCAATATTTAAAGTTTGGCAGCCATCAACAAGAGCAGCTATTTACAAGTTATTAATGAAATAATATACAAAAGAAAAAGGAGACCGTTGGCTCCTTACTATGAATGGTCAGCATGGACTAATGCACAGATTATATTTTATTTGGAATTATTTATTTATATCTACTGTTGAGTTAGTCGGGCGTGACACGAGCGGCGAGCGTCGTACGCCGTGCGTCGAACGCGAGCGATAGATGGAGGCAGCCGTATGTATGCAGGGAAATGAAGGATGAGCATCGAGTTGGTTTCGTTCCGCTTGTGGAATCCCTCGGTAACATCAGGTGGACATCACAATAGAGAGGAGGATGTAGTGAGTAGTCAAGTAGCGGTACCGCCTATGATATGCATTGTGATTTTTACCCACAACTGTGATTTATCTATACCATCACATAATTATATTAATTGACGTGGTGGCGTTCATAAATCAATACTTAAACTCTCATCATTTTAGATTGTAGGCCTAAAATTTTTGATCTCATATTCTAATTTGCTTAGTGATAACTTTGGAATCGTGAATGGTAAATCTCCAACTATGAAATTCTAAATTGAATGTTCATAACTCGCTTGTCATACACATTCTCATTAGTGGTAGTGTAATGTAACAATATCTTATTGCGATGCTTTAACTTAGAATGTGTCAGTGTATAATTATGGAGTTCAGTAATTTTATAGAACTGTTACCAATGAGAGGTAAAGTATTTTGATCGCTGAGAAATTTTAAAGGACTCTAACCTCAAGATTAATCCATAAGAATGCTTTAAATATTCAGGTTCATATAAAATAAATAATAATAAATAAGTACAAATAAACCCATAATTTGCAGAGTCCTGAGAGGCAATATCGAAAGCTTCACAAAATTAATAATCTTTAATATGATGTTTATTGGAGAAATCCAGAGAAGTGCCTGTTGCAACATAAAATTGGCAATATTTTTTAATCGTATTGCGTTCAGAATAAAATTATGTTCAGTGTTCAATGTGTGTGGCCAACGGCCGGCCGCAGGCAATAAGTGAGGACTGCGCGAGCGTTCGATTATAGTCCGCGCGGTCGCACACAGCGTATCATTTGTGAAGCTTCTTACTAAAACTTTGTGTGCCTTCTAGCGGATAGCGACATTAGGCAATATCAATCATAACACCATTGAAATCTTCATTATTTTTTCTAATTTCCGATATAATTGTTCATGTTAGTGTACTCTCATGTAAAACATCGTATAATACAGTATATAATGATTACCATTTCAGATATTGCAGTTTGCGTTCTAAACTTATTTTTGTGGAATGCAAACTGTTATCTCTTTTTACTGTTTTCGAATAATAGTAATTATGAATAGTGATATAGTGCAGTAGTCTTCCAATACCTGAGACAGAGTTGTATGTGCACTGTGGAGTGCAGCTAATGTGTCCGCTGCGGGGGTTCCTTATGGTTTGCCATTATTGATATCAAAGATAGATTGGTGCCATTTCTATGTAATGATGTGGTAGAGTAAGTTTAATTAAGTCTGCAGGTCAGGGTAGCTTGGAAATAAAATATTGTAAGGGAAACGTCTTCGCATTATATGTTACGATTGATATCGTATGATTACTGACATTTTAGGTTTCAGTTCTATTATATTTTTATTCGCGTATGAGTCTTTACAAATCGTACATTATTTTATTTCCATATTGTGTGTGTCCATGTGCTGGGTCAGGAATTGTAAATATTGGTAGGGTTTATTTATTCAAGTATATATATCAAAAAGAGAATACAATTCAATATTATATAGGAATGTTTATTATGTTTTGTAGAATGGTCTCGCTCTACAATTTAATAATAAAGATATCGAACTGAGAAAGAACATAATTGGAATAAATGTTAGAGTATTTAGTACAGAACTATACTTTGGGTACTATGTACTATAAAAAAAATCTAAATTTCCTTGTAGATGTACATACGTATACATATAATAATATATACATATGAATGTTGTTTGATAGTCCTCAATATTTTTTTATATTTTGATAGTTCTGTATTTGAAAGAAACACGAAAAAATAGGCCAATGTCTCATTTATCATTTTAAATTAATAAATAAAAATATGTACACGATATTTTAAGATAAATAATATGACGGATGCATTTAGTTGCCCAGAGAAGTTAGAAGTTAATATCTTTACGCGTTTTTTTCAAATTCTTAAATTTTAGTAAGTTTCTTACCAAGCCATTGATAACAGTATTATTTAGACAAACTAGAACTTGGGTTTAACAAGTAGTATAAATCTTTCAGCTACCATTATGAAAAAATTATCACCATAAAATTTTTAAAACCATAGTTTATCAATAGTTTGTAACAACATTGGTAAGCACCACTTTACAGGTGCTTTCAGTGCTGATACCATGTATTATCCATAGATATTATGAATGAAAATAGAAACACCAACATAGTGAACTAGGTACATATATAAAATATATGATTATATATCACCACTAAACTTCTCGATGGTACGACAAGGATGATTGTTTCTTTATTGATCTAGATTAGTAATATATTTTTGTTATTATATGTTCACTGTCTTTATTATTGTTTATCCTTATTTAGTTACTTATTCTATCGTTACTCCATCCTTGTCGAGTATAACGAGAAGCTAGAGGTGCAAATTTTACTGTTTAACGAAATATATTCAGATATTTATCATCATTTAGCCTAGTTCAGGTTCCATGACTTTCGTAATGTACTGATGACTAATACAAATATATTTCTTAAACAGTTTGAATATATTATAACAATGAAGAATCACAAGTTGTAAATGTGTCCACTAATGCGAGTTTTTTTAAACTGTATACTACTACGAATAATTAGTGGACTTGTAATTTGTGCGTCTTCGCTGTCCCAACTATTTTACATACCGATGTTAGTTAACTATATTTAGAATGTAATACTGAGCCATTTCAATTTACGTAATCAAAAAAAAAATGGTAAAAAATTGTATTTTCCCATTGTCTACTTATTTTTCAACTGTAGAAAAGACTGAATTACTTTATACGAAAGGAATTCACAACGTTACAACAAGAATACTCAAAAGAATTATTGGCATTTTAAGGTTTTGTTAATTAGGTATGTTGTTTTACATCGTAGCGGTTGTGGTGACGGACCAACCATGTTTTGTATGCAGTCTTCTAAATTTTGTTAAAGAAATCATACATATCCTTACCGGTGAATGTAAATGTATACTACTCCCGCGTGGTGGCCGCGGTGGGCCAAGGTGAGCGGAGGACGACTGCTAGTCTACGGGGCGCGGAGTGTGCGCCGCCGACAGTTACACTAGATCGTTCGATCTTGATAGTTTTATGAGCAAATAACAGTGAGCCTTGTGTAATCATAATGTCTAAGGTACATAAATATTTAGTTATATTGTATCGTTAGATTTACGCGAACTTCCGCTTTGCCAACATTATTGCGTTGCTTACATTATAATCATACGAGAGTACAGCCTAAGGATTTTAACTTTTTTTATATACTGAGAGCTATTTCTAAGTCACTGATTTTATACGATTTGTATTAAGCTAACCAAATTATATTACTGGCTATGAGCCAAATAATTAACCAAATTTTGGAGTTATTTACATCCTTTTATGTAATTACTAATTTTTTATTAAAAATCAATAAGCAAAAATCATGGCATGATGATATTTGATACGGTCATTTAGTTATAGCTCTTCAGAGTTTTAATGACCAATATTTTAAATACAACTGTTTTTCTTTTATTGTTAAAATTTTTAGGCTAGTTTATATTTTAAATAAGTTAGATTTGTTAATTGTGGTGTATTAAATTGCACGTGAGTATAACTCTTACAGCCTCCTTTACTAAATAAGTAATGTTTAGTTGTTTTTATAGTCTGAAATGATTGTGATAAAAATATTATTATTATTGGTTTGTTTATCTTATAATAAAAAATCTTATTATTGTTTATTGTTGATATTTTTGAGTATACAACTTGAGCAGAGAGTGGTATGGTTAGGTAGAGATAGAGGCTGTAAGAGTGTTTATGTAGTCAGCATTATGTATATGCTTTAATGTGATTTTTTAAATGTACTCTTAATTATAGTATCATCAATCAATATAATTAGCGAACTAACAAAACGTTTCTAATTTTTTTTTTTCAATTTATAGTGATTTATATTGAGATCAAAATAAATACAGAGTTTATTTAATTTTATGGAATATTTACATTGTAAAATTATTCTTTAGTGCTCATTTGCAGAGCCCTAATAAAAAAAAAGAAACTATGTGAATGCAAATAACAAGTCACGATTCTTTTAGAAGTCGCCATGTAGTGGAGAAAAATAAACGTGCCATGATATTTGTGGCTATTTCTTTTGTTTAATTACCAATCCCGTAATTCTAGTTATTTATAAAAAGATAGGTATTAAAGCACACTGTTTTTATTATTTAATTTTTTTACTGTTTTTATTACAAATTTTAACCATCTATGCTTATTTGTGTGTTAAACGTGACTATTTCCCGCCGCTTGCTAGCAATGGAACTAGTAGCCCGCATAACTAACAATCTCTTCCCTCGCATCTTTGATTTACGATTAGTTAAAAAAAATGTGGCTTTTATGTTGTTTATGTACGGTATGACGAATAGGTAATATTAGAGGGAAGGGATTATTAGAAGAGTGCTTGTGGCGGCCTTTTTCTATAAATATACTGTAGTCCTATACTATTGGACTTTTAAATAAAAACAATAGTGGACTGTAAACTATTATAATTTATATAAATTCATATAAAAAAAAATTGTGTTCGGTAACGAGATGAGAAATGCGAAGCCACCATCATGAAGTCGATGGCGTCTGCTCGTCTCGCATGTTTACATCCACCCGCGACTCCATGGCGCAAGTCAGTGTCTAAACAATACTCTGTCAGGTTGACCTCCACGCGGTTTTTCTCGATTACTATTGTGATTAATTTTGGATACATTCGTCACTTTGGCGAATTGAGCCGGTTTAACTCTCACTTCTTATCTTTCATTGGTACTCCGCCAGCGTATACCGATAGGGTGAGCAGTAACGTTTCATTATCAATATCATTCATACAAAAAAGCAACTTCTTAACCTTGCTAGCTTTAGAATTCATGAAACAGCTCGGTCCATTATATTTTTGTTCAGTCAAAATATGCAAATTCAACCTTTAATAATAAGTTGTTAAATGTATACTGCCTTGGAATGGATAAAAATATTTAGTTACATATGTGCGTATATTGAATAATTGGTAAGGTTAGGAATCAACTACTATTTCCTCTTTGACAACATTAGCGTCGCCAGCCGGTGCTAAAGTGGTGTCCACAATAGGCGCAGGGCTCTTATAGTAAATATTACTAGCATAGTGCTCTTTTAAATATTCACCGCCCATCTCGTAATATTCTTCTTTGGATACACACCAATTTTCAAATTCATTACTGCCTGCGAAATCTCTGGCGCCATACCAGGCGTCAAGACTAGGGTTTGCGGCCGTTACTACCTTGTGTGTTGATTGGAAAGGTCTCATTTCGAGGAGTTCTCTCTCTAGTCTTTCTTTGAGACCTAAAATATAAAATTATTTACTACTTGTTGTTGCGATTTTATCTATGTAGGTTGTATTCTTTTGATCTTATTTCTAAATTTCTTGTTCTTTCCATAGGAATTCTTAGAGAAACACTTTTTTTATATAGATATTAATTGTAAATAGACACTTTATCCTGTGCTTTATAGCATCGTGTGCGACAGATAACTAAAACTATACTTACGGATTTAATAAAACATTGTGAGAAAGTATTATTTATGAGCAGATAGTGTTTGACTTAAAAAAAATTAATATATTTTTTTCCATAATAAAAATGTCAACGTGAATTAACATCAGTTGTCACTACGCGTAGATTATAATCTGCACGTTTATTTAAGATGGTGGTATATCGCATATTTGCTATACTGATGTGTTATACGAGCATACTAACAACTATGTTATAATAAATTGAGTGTAAACATAAGCTATATAAGTATGCATATAGGACTTCTTAACACCTTCCATTCATAGAATAGCGAAAATGAAAATATATCCATTCATGTTTTCAATTATAAATGACATTTGTTGTAGGTATATTTTTAAATAAAATATTGACTTGTAAAAGGCGGTTTAAAATACCTGGAAATTGTGAGCAGCCTCCTGTGAGAAACACATTATTAGCTAACAATAGTTGATCTTCAGGACTGAAGTGTTTAAATACATACTCCATTGTTTCTGCTAAACCCGCTTCCAAGTTGCCCATCATCGACGGTTGAAACATTAATTCTGGAGCTCTAAAACAAAATGATCAGTTTATGCCGCAACTAATACAAAAACGAATAACTACAGCGACAAATAATAGTGTATTCAACCAACCAAATTATACACTCATTTCTAATCAATGAAGTTTGATGAAACATGTTTAAATATTTTTAACATATAAACATCTAGTAAAAACAGTGCCAGTAGTGTATTACAATAATTAGTTGATTTTTAATTTTAATTACTAATACTCATAAATGTTTTATTGTTAAAAGTTTTGTAAGCATACATTATGTTTTAATATAATAACTACTGGTTTAACTTACGTGTAATTAGATTGGAAAATCTCGACTAGTTTCGGAATCAATTCGTGATCTGTGACGATACCGCAAGTGCCTACAATTTGTGCTTAGCGGGCCGTCATGCAGTCAGGCTCGATCTAATTATACGTAAGTTAAAGCGGTAGTTATTACATTAAAATACTCATAAATTATCATTAGTCTGCGATGATAATCGGGCACATAAAGATTCGTACTTAAAGACTCGACAATTCGACGTTTTATCAGAAGTCTATTGTCAGTAGTGCTAAGGTTACTTGATAGGTATGTTTTAATTACCTGAAAGGCTCAATTGCCAAGTGTAATTGGTGGTGCTGGTGAGAGGATTGTTGCGGTTCATATTCGCGAAGCGCTTCTTCCAATTCCATCAAACGCTCTCCATCAGCTTCGGAATCAGAATCTGCTTCTCTACTTATACTGTCAACATATTAAAACTTTTAGGAAATATGTTTATTAAATTGGCGGATGAAGCTAACTATGCAAATAAACCAGGGCTCGCTATCTTTTTTTTTTTTTTTAATGGATAATAATGAAATGGTAACCCCGCCTGCGTTATCGGTATATACTGGTAAGGTACCAGTGAGAGATGATAAGTGAAGATGAAGCAGGTCAGTTAGTCCATCGGGACAAATTTACTAATGAATCAATCACGATGGTTTTCAGGGGCGAACAGCGAGGTCGACTTGATAGTGTATATTGCTAGTAACAGGGTTGCTAATACCCATTACTAACAATCCCTTTTCACCTCAGGGCTTGCTTTCAGTGTAATATGAAATTAGGGACAGTCCTGAGCCACTGATTGGAAGTGGGTCAGTACTGTTTCTTTGGCAGGTCAGCGCGACGTGTTGTGAACATTTGGACGCACCTCTTATACGCGTCCCAGTCGGAGTCTTGTGCGCCGAAGTCGTCGCCGGCGGCGGCGAGGCGCGAGATGACCCGCATGCGTTCGGCGGCGGCGGGTGTGCGGCGCCGTAGCATGGCCGCCCTGCGAGCTCGCCGCGCCGACCGTGCCGCCATTAGTGCCCTATACTGTAAATACGATCGATGGCACTGTATTATATTTTTTAACTACCGATCCGTTCCGGCTTCGCATTGGTAGATGGAATGAAAAATAAATTAGCATTTTATATTACTTCATTTATTTAACGATATAAAAATAACGATTTCGGGTTTGCTTAACAAAGTAGCCCAAATAAATGAATTATTTTTATTTGAATGTTGATTTAATCGAGCAGATTTTTAGCTAGTGGGGATGATTCTGAGGCGTTATTTCCCTAAACCTATCTCTTAGTTTAATATTTTAATTTCACAAAATTACTATTTTATGGACCATCAAGAAGTGAAATTATAATAACTAACTGAAATCTGTTAGAAAATTAGTTCATATTCATTCGAAATATTTACTGTAAGAAGTACTTACAGTAAAGATTGCGCTATGATTTCAAATAGAAATTTGTATTTTAGAGATGGGTTTACTAAAAGGGCACCTCAGAATCGACCTCAATATTCGTTTAGCTTAATATACCGTTATTTTCAATTTAGATAGGTTACTTTAATATTCAGGATAAGCTCTATAAACAATTATTTACCTTGGCCCGTGTGTCGTTTAGCCATGTCTGAAATGCCTCAGGATCAGTGGGTGGCTGTATTCGTCCGGTACTAGGTCTCGCGTCTAAATTCTCTTCAGCGTTAGCAGCGGCAGCGATGCGCTGTTTATTCTTTTCTATCCTCAAATTCACATTCGATATTTGGCGCTAAAATATTTAAATTATTAAAATTTTATTTTGCCAGTATTTGCACGGCACACCTTTTGACGCGACATACGGATGAACATTTTCTCTATTCAATAAGGAAAATCTTGTAAGACAAATAGATACAGATTACAATTCCATTAATATTGTAGAAATTAATAGATCCTATGAGTAAATTATACCTTATAAAAAGCACACTATAAATAACTTGGTCACATACACAAATTGTGGCCTATAATTTGTAATGAGAAAGTTTATTGTTCTGACTATATACATGTTATACATTGGTTTTACATTTACTCAATCATTACAACTAAAGGCCATGGTCAAAATTGCATAATTGATGTTCTGTATAAATAATTTAAATACTTACTTGAAGATCTTCATAACTTTTAATGTCAAAACCCTTAATTGCTTCATTAAATTCATCAGTGTCACCATCCTCTATCATATCCTTGAAGAAAAAAGAAATTCATTTAAAAGATTACAGGTTAGGTATGTAGGTATTATATTTATGTATCTATGTAATATTTATATTTCATTTGCTGGTTATTTGTAGCTTATATATGAGTACCCTACGTCGTTCACACAGCACCCATGCACTTTAACTGAACTACATGTTTTTTTGCTGTATTTGGTTGGCTGGAAGAGATCTCTTTCAGAGATAAATGTAAGTGTAAATTACATACACTGTCTTATCTATGTAATTTACAAAAGCAATAAAGATCATATAAATTTGTAAAAATTTAATATGTAACAATACAAACCTGTATGGCCATTAACTGATTAAGCATTTCTTCATCCTCTGCAAGTCTTTCCTCTCGTTTTCTTGCATTTATTTCCAGTAATCTCCGAGCCATTTCTTTTTTGCGTTCTTTTTGTTGCTCAGCTTTAAAGAAAAAGATATTATTAAATTATGCTGTCACATAAAATCTTGTGATTCACCATAAACCTTGGAGTTAAGCAAAAATATAAACATTTTTTTTTTAATTGATGGAATTGCAACCCTGCCTGTGCTATCATTATAAGCTGGCAGAGTATCAGTGAGAGAATGAAAGCAGGACCAACAATTGAACAAAAATTAACTATGATGGCTTCCAGAAGAAAAAATAGCAAGCTAGATGTATTGTTAACATTGGAGATGATAGATCCCATTACTAACAATTCCTTAGATGAAAATATTTATTACCTGTCAACCCAGTAGAACTTGCCGACTGTATAAATGGTAATTGTATTCTCTTTACATTAGCTTCATAATAATCGGGGTTAGCCCATTTCCTTATCTCCTCTTGATAGTCGAGAGCTATTGAAGAATGTTCTTGTAAAATTTCTTCTATCCGAGACATTGTGATAGCATTTACATGAACTGGATATTTCAGTTGAAGCAATTTGTGCAAGTAACAGATCATTTCACTGCCACCTAAACATACATAAGATAAAAAAAAATATTGACAATTTTCGTGGTAGATGAGAACTTGTCTATGAACATGACCCATTTGAAGTATACAAATTTAATAATTATCTCTATTTATTTAACTAAATAGCAATATTATAATCTAAATAATTTATTCAGGATAAAACTGAAATTATTAGCAGTATCTAGTATTAATATTATCTTCTCATGGTATAGAATATATTAGGACAGAAACTATGAATCAAAAACAAAAAAAAATATTATAATAATCTTCTAACCTCTCATACCAAGCAAAGAGATGCACCACATTAGTATTAGGGGACTTAAGTTTTATTGTCATTTTTCAACACATGTTTCTTTGGTAAAAAAAAAGTTCTGTTTCACTGGTAGCTACTTCCTTTAAAGGATGCTAACAATTTCGATTTCACCTGTATAATAGGGGATCTTAAGAATAAAATATAATATATATATATATATATATATATATATATATATATATATATATATATATATATATATATATAATATATAAATATATATATATAATATATAATAGAGGTTCAATATACAATACAATATAGTGCTGTACCCAAATTGATTCTTCTGGCATGTTCCACAATGACTTTCCCTCGAATAACTGGTATGATGTGTATAGTGTGGTATCCACAGTTGACAATGAGTGCTGTGTCACCAATGTCATTCTTGTACATACTGAACAGTGAGTCAACACCGTAACTGACTGCTGGAATGCCATATCCTTCAAAAAGTAGTTCAGACATCACTGTAATGGAGATGGCTTTTCATCAGTAAGTTATAGAAGATTTTTAAATTAAGTTAAATTTTTATTTCATACTTACATTGTCTGCAATAATTAGGTGTTACAAATGCCTCAGTCATTACAATAGGATGTGGCACATTGCCTTCACTGTTTATGCCTAAATGTGAGAAGATGTAATCAAATACTTGCTCTTGTGCCTCAAAGTGTGTCACTACATTTTTATCAAACTGAGTTTTTAGTTGAAATCTGAAATTGATAATTATTCACAATTATAGTTTAAGAGATTTAATTTTCTTTTACAGTCAAAACAATTCATTATTCTCAATTAACATAAGAATAATGAATTGCAATTAAATCAAAATTAATAACTTAGATGTTTTATTGAAATAGGTGTTATCCTGCTGAAGTTCATATCACTGATAGCAGAATTAGAACTTAGATGTAACTATTGTAATGGAACTAAATATAAATCAACTTTACTAAAGTGTCATGAAAAAAATCAAATGTGGATTTTATTATTTATACTTGTACTTTAAATTCTTTCCGATCTATACAGTTACATAAATAGGAACAATTTCATTGTTTTATTATAGTATTGAAGATAAAAATTTTGTGGTGAAAGTCATCACAAAAGTTTTAGTATCAAATTTAATACTAATAATGTATATTAACAATAATATTTCAGCCAAAATATTTTACAGGAGGAGAAGACATTGTAATGTATGAACCTCTTATGCTATCACTGGCTTCATATCTTACCTTACAGCTTCAATGTTAATAATGTCATTCCCTATTTGGATAGGTGGTGTTACTGGGGGTTCAGCATCCTTTTTACACCTGTCTTTTCTTGGTCTAGCTATCAAATTCTTGAATATCAATTGTGGATCATCATATATTGACCAACCAACTCTGCACTGGTAAGAGCCTAAGTTTAAAAAAGTTTAATAGATTAAATAGACCAGTGTTCAATGTCAAACAAAAGGGAAATGAGGATTATATATGTTTATATTATTATTATTGATTGATTATTAAGTGATGGATAATTAATAATGGTGGCTAAAATGATGATAGTTTTATAAGCAATAATATTTAATATACTTCATATAATTATCGTGTGTTGATATAATACATGTGGAAGGAATGCCAGATGAAAGTGGACAAAACAGATTTACAATATGAATGTATATATATGTATACTAGGGGAGATCTAGACTAATATATTATGATTAGATAGACTATATTCTTTGTGAAGATAAGTCACTGAAATCGGTGTGCATGCATGAGACGAGCTATAAAAACGCAGGAAGCAAGAGATATCTTTAGCACTCAGTTCTGTCTATCCCACAAGAGAATTGATATAATACAAATAAAGTATAATAGTAATAGAGAGAGAATTGAAATTGTAAGGTAACAATATAAAAATATCAATAATAAAGAATTTTGAAAATAGTACACAAACCATTATCTATAACCAAAGGAACGTGACCAAACTGCAATGTAGTGTTATACTCATGAACAATGTCAGGAACAGTTTTATAATCTTTAAGTACTAAAACATCTTCCATTGTTATGTATAATCTTTAATTTTATATAAATTGATAGATAAATTTTAAAAAAGTATGAATTTACTAAACAAAACAATTCTTAAGAACCGGTCTGTCAAAAGTCAAAAAGCAAGATAAAATGACATTGACAATGCTATCACAGATCATAAAAGGTTAGATAGACTGATTGATTGACAAAATTAGTCCGCATTTATATAATAAACTTAATAAAATTCTAAATATATATCCTTTAAATAGATAAGAATATAAGGACAGAGTTGTAGACTGGTTGAAAGAAAACAATTACGATGAGACGGAAAATTTATTAAAAAATGAAATGTAATAAAAATACAACTACAACTAAATAGGGGGAAAGGGATTGTTAGCAATGGAATTTGACAGCCCAATTGCTAGCAATATACTTTATTAGGTCGACCTCCACGTGGTTCCCCTGGAAACCATCGTGAACAATTCTTGTTGAATTCGTCACGATGGGCTAACTGACCTGCTTCATCTTCACCTATCATCCTTCACTGGTGCCCCGCCGATGTATACCGATAGTGCGGGTGGGGTTACCATTTTATTATCACCCACTAATAACTACTACTAAATACTACTATTATACTACTATACTACCAGTATTTGTAAAGAGTTTCGTATACTACAAATAAATACATAAAATAATATTGTACAATTAAATTCAAGATGAACTTTTAAATTATTTAAATAATATTACAGTAAACATACAAATAATTTTACACTCTCTCCCACACACATACATTCAAATTACACTCTACACACAGGGAGCACATTTTTTCACAATATTTTTAATTATTCCCAATAGTTATATATATATGAATTAACTTTATATAAAATCAACATTCTATATGTAGCACTAAAAATTTACCTGAACTAATATTATACTATGTAATGAGGGTTGAGCGCTGTTGTCTGAGATACAGGTTTTATAACCTAGTTCAGACACAGATGTTTAAACTGATTCAAATGTACAAATGAATTTGTATCTACTTTTATTGTAATTTCTAGTGCTGAGTTTGTTACAATCATGATTATGCAATAAAGTTATTATTATTATTGTAGTCGAATTATTTGAAAATAATCCAAATACTCATAGGCTATGAGTCATAGAATACTCATATAATTAGTAGACGTATTAGTAAAGTCGGACATTTCTATTACTTAGATTACGTGATAATAGCAACAGACAAAAACAGATGTTCTTAATTTGTAATTACTGATTGCTTGCTGAAAAGCTTTTACGTAACATTTCGTAATACATGGAAAAACTGAAAACTGACAACCATTACTGGGAAACTAAACGCAAAATGCCCAATTAAGGCCCTTCCTTTTGGAAATTTATGTAGTTTTTTTTAATTAGTTTAGTATCCGTAGGCGACTAATATTAAATTGAAAAACTATTTTTTTGACCAATGAATTTTTCTAATAATATGGAAATCAAAATAGAGACCAATATGGAGTTTAGGAATTAGGGAAAATCAAAGTTAGATTTATAATCATATTAACTTTATTCACAATACTGATGTAATCAGTTTATTCAGAAATCATTGCAGCTAAACTACTACTTTAGTAGGTGTTACATACCTATAGATTATTTTAATAAACTTAATAATTATTAAGCTTGGAACAACAAAAAATCTTGGAGGAATGTGGTTAATAACACTGAATATTTGTGTTAGAATTGATTTCGAAATATATTTATATTTTTAGACTTTATAAAGTTGATTAACATAAATAGATTTTTAAATATTTTTATTTACAATATTAATGGCGTATTTTGATATAAAGTAATCCAATAAGTTTCTAACATTTTTACCTGTTAAAATAACACTATAGTTCAGGTATGATACCAATTAAAAATGCGAAACAAATAATAAATACTGTCAATTGAATAAGAGCAGATAAATGTATAGTTATAACTATTTTATTCATAAATCTATTTCGTGATAATATAGGATCCATGATAACATCGACTAAATGGCAACTCACTATGTACACACGCATGTAATTTTAAGCATATGATAAACATTTTAATTATAAATATTTTCGTAACAGCAAGAGCCTATTGTATCCTATGCAACAATAACAACATATTACATATTCCATTCATATATGTATAGTAATATTTTAATTAATTAAGCCTTAGCTCCGACGACAGTACCAGCCTGTTTGTCAATTTGCTCCTTTTCAAGTTGTTTGCCGAGGTATTCCCTGAAAAATAAAATTTTGCAAACAATTTGATTAATTTATATTAATGCTGTTTGTTGATTGACTTGGAAATTTTTTTACTTATCCCGTGGTATAAACATAAGTAGGTTATTATTTATTTCTGATAAATATATAGGGTAACTCAGCCAGTGTGTTTCTAGTATAAAAAGTATACTTAGTCTTCGCAAATGGTAAACATAAAGCTTTATGGGTGGCAGAATATTATTTTTTATTGAAATGAGAGATGGCCGAAAATACGACAGTAAAAGCATTCAAATAAAAAATAATCTTTAAAATCAGTTCACAGTACTTTTTTTTTATGTCATATACACAGAAAAAATACAATTTAAGTGACCTCTTATATTAAAATAAAATAAAAAAATAAAAGTAAAAAAAATACATACCAGTTGTGGACCATAAGTTTCTGGACGGCTAGGAGTGCCTCGTATCGCACATTGGGGTCGTCATGGCTCAAGAGATGCATTACACGCTGCTTGCCACCCAGTTGTTCAATGATGCTACAATATACAGTTTATATTAGTACCCAGATTATGATTTATTAGGTATAATAATAGTTTAAATAATATTTTGATAATACAATGTACAGCTATTATAATTTTCCTATCTTGTTATTTTTATTAGAGGTGGCGTTAATTCCTCTCTCCCCTTTATAATCTATAACACTCTCAGGATATCAGCTATTAATTTTGTTTTTATTATAAAAATTATCAATCTACATTGATAAATCAATCAGATAAATAAAATAATACAACAAAGAATAGATAAATGTATACATACTGTTTTCCACGTGGATAATGTCGCACATACTCTCCAACGTCGTAGCAAGCAACGGCGAGCACCACAGGATCGCGGCTCTTCTCAAGTAAATGGACCAGTGTGCGGAGCAACTCCTGTCCGCGCTCGTTAAGCCTCGCTGCGTTCTCGCGCCAAAACTTAGCCGATTTATGCACTGGCGACCATTCCAGGCTGAAAAAAAATATAAATAATTTTTTAGGGTGATTAAGTTGTACTGTCACAAAAAAGTAAAAACATAGTATCAAGTTTCAAGATTGCTGATGTTATACAATTTAGAAGGAATTCATTCTTTAAATGTAAAAGTTTAATAAAAACGGTATATTTTACATAATTTAAAAGTAATAGGTCAATATAAATGGCGCCATATCTATATCCAGCTACTGCAATTGGTTAGTTAATTACTTTTCTAAAAACGACGATATAATCTTGCAGTTGTGACTAATAAATTACGAAATATTTAAATCGTAATAGTCGTAGAATACTGACGGATCTTTATATGTAATATTTGTTAGATCCGTCAGTATTCTACGACTATGACGAAATGTGTTCTATTTCGTAAAATATTATTCAAATATCAAAAAAGGGATATTAATATTATTAAAAATAATTAAAAATTGAGGTTACTTTTAGAGATAAGTTTACCTTTAATCACATTATTTCTAATTGTTATTATTATTGTATACCTGAGTAAAAAATACTAAAGAAAGCATATATAAGAAGTAACTTTCATTAACTGATGATAATGATGAAAGGCATGTGACACAACCTATACATACTGGGGGGAAAGGGATTGTTAATAATGGAGACTGAGAATCCCACTGCTAGCAATATACTTATACAATATTGCGACCAACCAGGTTGACCTCCTCGTGGTTCTCCCTGGAAACTATCATGGTTAATTCCTGATGAATTCATCATGATGGGCTAACTGGCCTGTTTTCATTCTCATCTATCACCCTTCACTGGTGCTCTGCCAGTGTATCCCATTAGTGCAAGCGGTGTTACCATACCATTTTCACCCATCAAAAAAAAACCTATACATACTACAGGTACAGGGGGGAAAGGGATTGTTAGTAATGGGGTCTAATAGCCCCATTGCTAGCAATATACCCTCACAGGTCGACCTCCATACGGTTACCTCTGGAAACTATCATGTTTAATTCTTGATGAATTCACCATGGTGGGCCAACTGACCTGCATTCATTCTCACCTATCATCTTCCATTGGTGCCTTGTCGGTGTATACCAATAGCGCAGGCGGGGTTACCGTTTTATTTTCACCCATTAAAAATAAAGCCTACACATACTAACCGTCCACTCTTAACTTCGGTAGCATACTGATCGAAGGAGCTCAAGTCCTGTACAGAGGCCTGCAAACGTTCATTTAGGAACTCTACGTCATTCATAATGTCCTCGTCGTCGGAGCGCTTCTGTTCAAGTATGGACAGTTGCTTCAAGACTTTGCACTGAACCATGGCGATGCAGTGCTCTTTCGCCACCTGATAACGTATAAAATTAAATAAAACGAATTAATCATACTATAGTATGATTAATTCGTTAATTGTATATATATGTATATATAATATATTATATATATATATGTATATATAATATATTATATATACATATATATACAAGACAATATTCAAAGTCCTTACACACAAATTAATTATAGCTGTAAAAATCATGAATTGCTACTTGCAAAAACAATAAAATTAGAAATAATGAAAAAGAATTTATATTACGGATTCCAATCCTCAAACTAATATATTTAAATTTAGTGTACTAGTTTCAACTCATATATTGCTGCCATTTTACTTTTGAGTTTTTACAAATATGATGAATGAAAATAATATTATAAACTATCAGTATCAGTGTCCGCAGTTTCGTCCACGTGTGCTCATTCATAAATAGAGAGGACTGAAAAAGCTAACTCTCTTGACTGACTGATCAATCAACATATCATTTTAAATAACATTATGTAAACGAAAATACAAAGGTAAAACTCAATAGTTAAATATACCATTGAACATTGTTTCTAATTATGCTTTTTTATTACTATATTACGAATATCTTATTTACTTATTAATTACCTGTTGATCTTCAGGCTTCTCAATCAAGTTCCTAAAAACAGCAAGTACAATACGGGTGACCTTCTCCTTAACAGAGTCGCTCAGAATATCAGCCAGTATGGGGATGGCATTGAACTTGTTCATCTTCTCCGCAAGTAGTGGGTTGAAAGTCAACACCCACAAACAAAACACTAGTTGATATTGCACCTGAAGTAAATATTAACCTTCTGTTAGTTTAAACTAAAAGATGAAATGACGACAAAGGATAAAAAGGGGGTATTAAATGAAATTCATCTTAATCAGACATCATAGAATTTATATACACATTAACCATATATGTGATATATTATATATATGTTTATAACTTGTAAGGGTGTATTGATGAATTAATGAATATAAAAGAAAGTGGTTTGTTAAATTATTGTTCTGAGAATTTAGCATTTCAATGTTAATAAAAATTGTTTTATAATAATACCTAACCTTGTTTAGAAATAAAATATTTTTTATTTAAATTATAATAGAAATTTTTTATTGTCGATTTTTTATAATAACACAAAATTTACGAATTACAAAAAAAAAATATTATACAGATCACTTACTTGGAAGTTGACTCTGGAAGCAAGAATCGAAAGAAGAGTGGAAATTCCGTCAACGGAAAGGAATGCGAAGCGATACTCGTCGATACGCAGCATCATTTGCAGACAACGAGCCACAGACTGGATGTAGTCATTGTTCTGTAGAACATAAATTAGAATATTATTATTAGTTAATTGGTACTGTGGTACTAAAAGTAATATTGTAACTAATCTTGTATAATTTGAATCTCCTGAACCCATTAATTTCTTGCAATATTTGTAATACAGAGGCATCTTATACTATATTTGTATATATATGGTCAGCGCTTAATTAGCCTATAGTCTCCTTTATTATTTTATTCATATTAAGGCCATGCTATAGTGAACTCAGCTATGAATCTTTTTACCATTTCAGTGCAGAATACTGTCATAATGAAATACAATTCGTTAAATTATTTCCTTTAACTTTGGGCTTTTTATAACATAATAATTACTTTACATTTGAAAATAAATGTAACAGTCAGATTCTTTTACTCAGATTTTTATAAGTTCCTATCTCTCATTTTTAGTATCTACCTAATGGGATTCTAATAATTGTAATGACATAACTAATTCTAAAACTAAATGTAAAAACAATAACAATTATTAATCCTAACACAGTTTACCCTAATTGAAAAGGATTACTTTTAATTTAAAATATGCAGATACTTATAATGAGCTCATTATGACAAAATATGATTACCCTAATTTTGTGACATGTCACATAACACATAATTTTACAAAAGATAAATAGTTTATATCTGATTTCCAAGAAATAAATAACATACAAAATTTAAACATTAATTATATAACACAAGTTTAAGCTTTACTTAAAACATATACTAATATAATAACAATAAATTTAAGATATACATTTCTACAACAATAGGCATTTTATATTTTAGAAAGCAAATAATTTTAGGCCTCCACGAATTTTATAAAGCGTGACGTTTTCAATGTTTATACGATTATTATTTAGTAAAATTAAGCGTGGTTATTGTAATTAATCAGAAAATCATTGTAACATGCGTTAGTTACATTGTCTATATTTTTCATGTTAGTCATTCAGTGTTACTACCTTCATTAGCATCAGTCTTGTGACATCTACACAGAGAGTACCTTATACAGGCTTGGTGGTAATTCCTCCGGTTTCAGTTCATCAAAAGCACTGTAAAGGCTCGAGTATTTCTCCTGAGCGGCATCAGGTTTCTTTTCTTCCTTCTCCTTGTGATGTTTGTGTGGCTTATCAGAGAAATTCTGTTTCTCATGTTCCAACATAACCTGCTCAGCATGCTCTAAGTCGGCAGACATTTTCTCCGCCTTGCCAGAAAACAAACCTCTCAATGACAATATATTCACGCTATCAATGTCCCAATGATGCGTGATGATTGCGTATGATGCTTACAACATTGTGTTACGTATCAGTGGTTTAGACACATAATGGATTGTGTTATTCAGCTGATACATAATTTATTGAGTCCAATAAGCTTAACGCCATTATTTCAGTTTTATACTTATGTTCATAATGATAATTTGTTTCTGACAGTTGATTTATTTCTGAATGCTATGCACATTCTTATATTACATATAACTCATTATAACTGTAAAGTGATCTAACAGAAGAAATATTTTAATTGTCCATTGAAATATTAAGACTAGTTAACATTACCTTAAACAGGGTAAATTTTAAGTTTGCTATATATAACTGAAATAGGAAAGTTATTGTTCAAATATACATGTAAGTGTATATAAATATCCTATAAGAAAACTGGCAAGAGGATATCAATGTTATATTTAGAGAACTGTTATGTGCGCGAGTATTGGATATAATAAATAAAAAATAAACCCAGATAAGTATTATTTTGTTTTTGATTCAAGAAGCATAGATAGTTGTTGGAAATAAGTTGCTTTCTTTCCAGTGTATAAAAATACATTTCAACCAAAATTAAAATCTATAAATGACTGTGTTAGTTATTAGCATTATTAAAAATAACATTACTGTAACCATGCAAATTTGCTCATACAATATGTATAGTTAATATGAAAATACATTTCTGATCATATACCATATATGACAAGTGAATGTTTTTTTAAGTTAGAACAATTAGCAAAGCATTGCTTATGTATTTGTTCTTATTAAACTAAAATTATAAAAAAATATCAACATGCCTTGAAATACAAATTCTGGCATCCATGCACAACTTAACTTCAAAAAAAGAAAATCTATTAAAATCAAAGATGAGATATGAGATAAAATTAGACTTACATTCATTTTAAGTTGGTCCTTGAGCCAGGAAAGGTAGAAATGTAGGTCACTCTTTTCCATAAGCTGAGGATGCCAGCATGCCAGCTTGGCGATGATGCGGGCAGTCATGTGCTGCACAAACTCATCCTGGCGATTTAGCAGGTTCAGAAATGGTTGCCAGATGTTACCCGATGAGTGTCTTGTTTCACGGAAAATTTTAACTCTGGACTTGTCTTCCTGAAAATAATAACAATTTAAACACATTATTTCAGACATCATATTTGTAGTATTCTACAATTAATAATATAATAGGTAAGAAATGTAATTTTAGCTGAAACCTCCTACAAACATCATAACTGATAATGAATCTTCTTAATTTCTTTTAATGAAGATCTTAGTAATATTGTGGTTTAATACTTTACTTCACAATCTGATGATTAGAAGTTTGTAATTTAGCAGTAGTAATAAACATATATTATTGATTTATAAATGCCAACATAAAGATATTGATAGAAATAAATTAAAAGTGTAACAAACAAGGTTTTTTTACATAAAAAATTATAATAATAATAGAGATTTTTGTAGTTGTTTTGATTTATTAATATATAATTTAATATTAACCCTTTCCACTCCAAGCCTTTTTTCTTTTTATTCCACCAGCTCCACACTAAAATTGGGTTTTTTAACTTTTAGGGGTTTTTTCATATTTTATAAATAAAATTGATTTTTTCTTATATGATAAACTTTATTTATGAGTAATTACAGGATACAATAACTCTAATCTTTATAATCACTTTTGGTATGGTACAAAATTAATGTTGAGTGTCACTCGACTGGAAGAGTGGAAAGGGCTAATATATAGCTATTCATTTATGTTACAAGTATAAAAGTAACACTTATAGAATATATAAATAGTAACACTTACAGAGAGAATATCATCAATCAAAACAAGGATGTACTGGATTGTATGATCCTTGCTGATATGGGTGAGAAGGTTCAGAAACACATCAGCACAACCCTCAGGGTTTTTATCTGGCAAGTCTTTCTGACCTCGCTGGTCTAGGTTGACGATGAAGTCATGGTCACGTTGCGTGATCATTTGGGACCTGTTCAATAGAAGAATTGTATATCAAACAGTTTAACCATTGTCTTTCAGCTGGAAACAACAGTACTAAATAAATCTATAAAATATCAATACTTACTGGAGGTAAGACTGCCAGTTTATTTGAGATTGGCGGATTTCACTCGCTCTGATTTGCAAAACGCTGGTGGCAGCTATCATATCTAAAATTACAATATATAATCGAGTAATAATGAGATGATAGAAAACTAAAAATGTATTTTATATGCACAGTAACAAAATACTTACCGATTTTATCGTCACCAAGCGTAGGAATAAGTTTGCTAACATTTTCATCACTAATGTTAGCCATTTTGGCCACAAATTTTAATTACACTTGTATAATCGACTAGTATATTCTAAGGAGAAATTATTTAGGAAAATCGAAAATTAGGCAAAGAAAACCTCAGCTGAGAGGTCTTGTGACTATGTGTAATGAATTTAGCAGTACTTCAAATTATTAGTTATAATCTTACCTTCTCTTATGAATACACTTTTTGCTACAACAAAAAGAGATAGTGATATTATTTAGTATATTGTCAACATTGTAACGATGGTCAATTTAACCAACATTAAAATTATTCTTTGTCACTTTCCTTCGTTCAGAAATATGTTAAAACTATAGTTAAAGTATCGGAATACGGAAATAATCACTTGAGAATGTACTATGTCCATTATATTGGGTAGTTTATATATAAAAGTACTCTGTGATTGTAATATACCTTAAAAATTTGACAATTAGCTGACATTCGCATTCGATTGATTTTGAAAGTAGAAATTTAAATTATTTTGTGATGCTGATCTGAGTTAATTTTATTTTTAAGTGTTTATGTTAAACTAAACTTTTTTTTATTGATAAATAAATAGAGTTCGGTACATTGAGCATAATTTTAAACAAGGCAAATAACTGGTTATAATGCTGCGTAGCTGTTTGTTTTTAAATGTTGCGTTGACACGTTCCATAATTTTGAATATTGTTAAGTGAAACGAAATACAAATATTGATGTATAAAAATGGATAAACATTAAAATATTTACCATTGGATGTTTCTTCGATTCCCTGTTTTATTTCTTCCATGTTTTTCAAAAATGTAATTTACAGATTTATGTATGCTTTACAATTTGTTTTTTTATAATATTTCATTGTTACTTTTTTGTTACAGATCCATTTGCGCTCTTTAATCAAATTAGTGACGTGACGTTTCAGTAAATAAATTTGGAAATCTGCCAATTTCTTTGTCATGACTACAATGCAAACAGGAAAGCCAGATGATTGTCAAAATAATGACTCTAGTAACTTGTTTCCGATGACAATAGATTCATTGCGATTTCCTTTAGACAGCACTATGCGTATTATATTTACAGGTTATTTTAATGGAATTGGTGTAGAAGTTCGGTCTGTTCATGAAATGGCTTTGTTGTATCAGATGGGTTGCTTTGGTAAAGGTTCATTTTCTCGCTCAAAACCCAAGAGACATCAGAGCAATGATAGTCCTCAAATAATGCGTAAAAGACAGTTTCTTAAGAGGAATTATTGGTATAAGAAATTTAATACTAGATCAGAGACAACAGACTCTGATTTGTTTTTCAAAGAGATAGATGAACTTTCTGCTAAAATAGTTAGTGACTGTGAAAATAAAAATGTTATAGATTTAGTATCAAGTGATGAAGATGATAATAACATTACTGACTTTGTAAGTCCCCAATTGGATAATTACAATGCTAGTGAAAAGCAAGATATGGTTGTAGTTGTAGCCAATAGTGATTCTGAAGAGGAAGACTATTTTGCTAACTTGAAACCTCAGTGTTGTCTCAATAAAACTAAACTCGAAGAGAAATTGATGTTAACACTACAGGAGGCTTTTTTCTTACTCTATGGTTTAGGATGCTTACAAGTAGTTCATGCTGATAAGGTCCTGAATATTGAACAGTGTTTAGAATTATTCACTGAAACTGATAAACATTTTGTGACTAAATATGTTGTTTATCATTATTTTCGATCTAAAGGGTATGTGGTAAAGTCAGGAATAAAATTTGGTGGTGATTATTGTAAGTATTATAGATATTATAAATAACTAGGTAGATTTTATTTAAAGAAAGTTAATTTTATTTACTTATTTAATTATCATTTGCAGTGCTATATAAGGATGGTCCTGGAGTTGCACATGCTGAATTTATAGTAATTATTAGAAATATTGTAGAAAAAAATAGTGAATTCAATTGGGTTTCAGTTTTAGGACACAACAGAATGGCAGTTACTACATTAAAGGTAGTAATAATAATTTTTATGACATGTTAAATACCTAAGCAGTTGGTTAGACAGTTCTTTGTGGCAGTTTACAGCCATGGCTATGGATAATTAATGTTTTTTTTTTATTTACATATGCCAACTTAATCATACTTTAATTTTACAGTACTTGTAGTTGTCAATATTAAGGTGTTATCATTTACAGAACATTTATTTTATTGGGCCATGTATTATTGAATAGTATGTGGTCTTACCTAATATAATAATAGTGTATTTATTATGATATATTTGTATTATGTCATGTTTCTTATGTTTAGCATACTTTGTAAACAATGTAGGCACATCTATTTTAAAGTTGGTAATTTAAAACTGATAAATAATCTATAGCAATAGTTTCTATAAAGTATATAGTTTTTTAATATTGTTATTGTGTTACAGATTGTTAATATGTCAAGTATGTACATAATATTATAATCATGTATAAATTTTCTATTTATTCAGTAAATAAATTTTGTTATTTTCAGAAAGTAATTATTGCAGAAGTTGTGCAACCAAACAGTGAAATAAAAATACCTGAAGGTTTATGTAATTACAGTGTGAGAGAGTTGCTATTAACAAGAAATATTCCAGTAACATTAAACGATGATTTTAATTAAACATTTTATAACAACAAATAACTACAATATATTATATTCTATGCTCTCTTAATTGATTTCTTAATTCCACTTCTCCTGTACTCACTTCTTTCCTTCAAATACTCTTCAGTGCATAGTTTTTTAAATTCTTCATTATTGTACCAATTAGTTAGGCATTCTTTAAGTGCTGAATTTTCTTTGCGGCATTTAACTACCATAAAAATTGAGGAATCTTTACAACATCTCTCAAATTCTTTAACTTCACTTACACATTTTTCACTTTTAGCTTTTTCACGCATAAGTTTTGGTATCATCACCTCTATTTCTACTTTTCGTAAGGTTCTATCTTCCGGGTCACCTAAAATAGTATTACATGTGACTATTAAATGTATTAAAATATAAGAAAAAAATTATGTAGATAATTAGGTACCTAGACCACAAGGACCTTCTGATAATTTTGCCGGTAAAACAGACTTTTCAGATGTCATTGTTGTCTTTCAACAATTATTGGAGAAATCCCTTTATTTATTATATCACAGATTATTTGAAGCGATATATGCGAAGATTTTTGATAGGCAACAATTTTTGAATTTCATTGTAATGACAGCTGAAATGACAGTGATGTAGAGCCACACATAACTTTTTTATATAGGTTAAAAATAGTAGGTTCTACCTATTTCCTATTTCTTTTTTCCTTTTTCTATAAGAACGAACGCAATCAAAACGTAACAACGGCCACAAATTGTACATTTTTTAATACAGTTTAATACCTTCACGGTTCGCTGTGATGTGAGGGTCCAAATATAAATAAAATTTGATATTACTTTTTATCCGTTTGTGTGATTTCAAATTTGTGTTTGATTAAACTATTACTGATAATTAACCTTATTTGTAGGGAGCCTTCTTTGTTATCCAGTCTAATAATGTATTAGATATTAGTATAGTAATAAGGCTCCCCAGTCCAGAATTTATAAATACTCTAATTGCTTTAATAATAATTGCTTGAAAATTTTTATTTAGTCACATTATTGCTAAAAAGAATAAATAAAATTTTTGAAATGAAGACGGGTGTTCTCCAACAATATATTATTATATATATATACATAGTTTATATTATACAATTATCAATGAACGCATCCAAGGAGCAAATAATGACTGAACGTGTTCGTAATGAGCTTGCATTTTCGACGTAAGCTGTCATTTTATTTACCGTTCCCCCACCAGCTTTACAACCATTGGGACATATTTCGATATTCACGATTTCTCTGCAATTAATTAAATTTTTATATGACTTTTGTTATTTGTGAGTGGTCTTTATTTATAAGTAACGATAAATAAAATAAGGCATTTAATTTTCTTTTCATAACGTGTATATTTTTCATTCACAGTTGGTTTTATAGTTTTGCTTTGTTTTAGTTCGTAGAAGCTAGTTTGTAGATTATGGATCGTCTTCTGCGACTGGGTGGCGGCATGACGGGATTGTCGCAAGCCCCACCGCCTACTGATGCGCCTGTAGTGGATACTGCGGAACAAGTTTACATCTCATCCTTGGCTCTTCTAAAAATGTTAAAACACGGCCGTGCCGGAGTACCTATGGAAGTTATGGGTCTAATGCTAGGTAAAGATTAAGATTATTATGATACTATTGCTGAACAGTATACTATTACAATAAGAATAAATAATCTAGGTATAAGTGATACTATGTGCTTTTTTTTGTAAGTGTACTGATTTTAACAAAATGTGGGATACACTTACTTCCCCTCAGTTAAATGGGGTTGTCATAAATTTTAATTGAAAAAGTTTCATAAGTAAATACATAAATGTAGAGGGGGTAGTCCTATTTAGGCCCCTCTCCATGCAGTTCCTCTTAGAAACCATTACAGTCAATTTTCATGGAATTCTTCATGATGGGTTAAATGATCTGCTTTCATCCTCGCCTATCATTTTTCACTGGTGCTCCACCAGCATATACCAATAGTATTTTTTTTAATACAACTTAGAATGGCAAACAAGCTGACGGACCACCTGATGGAAAGTGGTAACCGTCACCGATAAACATGAGCAGTACCATGGACATAACAGAGTATACTGTTGCCATTCCTGAGGACTCAAGTGTTATTCCTCTGCACCCTGTAAATTCACTCCATATCCCACCCTTCAAACCGAAACAGCCATGCAAACACAGGTACTTCACAGTAGAAACACGAATGGGACAGAGGTACCCTAGCAATGGACTTTTGTATAAAGTCTTCCTCTGGTTACCATTCCATTCTTATCTATTAAAAAAAGCAACTAACCAGTAGAAGTAACAACAATACATATATGTTTTATTATATTTTTAGATATAGTATATTTTGTCATATACTTTAAATTTTATCTGTTCATGCCTGATATCATGACTACCTGAAGGGGGGGGGGGAGCTGGCCATATATCTTGTCAAGTTGACCTCCACATGGTTCCCCTGGAAACCATTGTGCTGAATTCCGGGTGTATTCATCATGACTGATGGGCTAACTGACCTCCCTTTTCATTCTCATCAATAATCCTTTACTGGTGTCCCCCCAGCATATACCGTTAGGGCATGCGAGGTTACCTTTCTATTATCATCTATTAGCTGTACCTACGTTGAATCAAAGACTATCAAAACATTTATTACATCTGGATAGGAAAAACCTCAAAATAATGATAGGGACAATAAGGGGCCATTGTCCATTAAACAAACATTTATACACAATAGGAGCCACAGACAGCCCTCTATGTCGAAGTTGTTTCAACACCGAAGAAACAGTTGCTCACATAATCCTGGAATGTGAGGCTGTGGCCCATCAACGTTTAGAAATTCTCGGAATGGTAAGGTCGCTCCGTGAGACCTGTGAAGATCCCAGGAAGCTTCTGCGCTTTTGGGTGGAGCTAGGTTGGCTGTACTAGCCACGATTCATGCGCACAATGGCCCCAATGAGAGGCTAAGCGCCGAAAATAGAGTCTTTTTCACATTCACATTATCGAATTGGCTATAGTGTCACTTCTACATATTTTTATGCTATTACCAGTGTTGAGTTAAATTTTCATGAAGTATTTTATATAGGTATATTTGAATGGAAATTCACACATTTTACTACTAGTATTCTAGGTTTGAAATACACAATTGGTACAAAAATAGTATAGTATTTAGTATGAAATGTCTGCAATAAAGAAGCAGACATGTAGGTACTATTTACCTATGTACTATAAGAGCTTGTACATAGTGTTAAATCCTAGTTGTGTATTTAAAATATATGTAAATAATGTGAAAGTTTTAAATTAACTAGTATTCTATGCATCTACAAAGAATCACAAGTTACTGTTCTCTTATATCTTGTGGTCTAGTGTATCAAATATGAGTTACAAATTAGTATAAAAGGGCTTAAATTCTCATTATCCGAGTCAAAATTTTTAAAACTTGTATATATTGTATGCTATATGAAATTATTAATGTATTTAATAAATTATTTTACCTGATATATATCAAAAGTTGCATATCATTGTGTATTTATTGTGTGGTCTAATTGAATAAATGTATTGGTTTATTTTTATTTATTTATTATACTATATAGTAAATACTTGTGGTTGGTTTGCTGATCCTTTTTTATCAAAGAGAGTCATCCCTATCCTTTAATATTTCATATTACTAAGTAAAAATTGTAGACAATAAATTTATGCAATTGTAATTTTTCCAGGTGAATTTGTTGATGATTACACAGTACGTGTGATTGATGTATTTGCTATGCCACAAACTGGTACAGGGGTTTCAGTAGAGGCTGTTGACCCTGTCTTTCAAGCTAAGATGTTGGATATGCTTAAACAAACTGGTAGGCCTGAAATGGTGGTGGGCTGGTAAGTATTTGTTTTTATTAAATTTAAATAGAAAATATTGAAATAATAATCTTTAGTTAAAATTATAGCAGGAATTAAGTAAGAGAATAAAGTTATATTTTTAATTATACAAGACACAGGTAGTCAAATAGCTTTGAATTTAGAATAGAGTATATAGATTGCAGCTTAGAGGTGATCAATTGTATAGGGGTTGCAGATTCTAAAGTGAATATCTAACCTATCCTATTTAATTTGAATTCTGTTGCCTATACCAGGGCAGGGGAGATGGATAGAATATGCTCAATAGTCCTGTTTGCTGCATGCCTCTATTCACTTTTTTGTTTTCATGTACTTTTATAATTATAGGAACTCTTGGTCTCTTTCAAAAAGTTCTGTTTTATTTTTTTCATAATAGTTCATATAGTTTTTTCTAGTAGTTGCATAATTTTACTGTATCTGTTCTTATGTACATTTCATTGCACCCAATTTTTTTTTTATTTTACAGGTATCATTCACATCCAGGATTTGGATGCTGGCTATCAGGTGTTGATATTAATACTCAGCAGTCATTTGAGGCTTTATCAGAACGAGCTGTAGCTGTTGTTGTTGATCCCATTCAATCAGTTAAGGGTAAAGTTGTCATTGATGCATTCCGTCTTATCAATCCAAACATGATGGTCCTTGGGCAGGAGCCAAGGCAGACAACATCCAACTTGGGTCATCTCCAGAAACCTTCAGTGCAAGCTCTTATCCATGGTCTAAACCGTCATTACTACTCAATCAGCATTAATTACAGAAAGAATGAATTAGAGCAGAAAATGTTGTTAAACCTGCACAAAAAATCATGGATGGATGGTCTCACATTATCAGATTATAAAGAACATTGTTCTATTAATGAGACAACCGTCACAGACATGTTGGAACTTGCTAAAAACTATAATAAGGCTTTGGAAGATGAGGAAAAAATGACACCTGAACAACTAGCCATTAAGAATGTGGGCAAACAAGATCCCAAGAGGCATTTAGAAGAGAAAGTAGACATATTGATGTCAAACAACATAGTCCAATCTCTAGGAGCGATGCTTGACACAATGGTATTTAAATGATTGTGCAATACATTTTATATTTTATAAAACCAAGACAGAGGAATAAAGTCTCTCAGCTCTGTAGTCATCCATTTATTGTAAGATACTAATTTACTTAGGCGTATCTATTGCTGAATAAAACTAATTCACATTTTTAATATTATTTGTTTATTTTCAATAAAAAAGTCTCTGTGGAGCTATTTGTTTACTAATGCTCGCCAATTTTTTTTTAATCGATTTGTAGTAATTCATATTTGCAAAATCTATGTCGAACATTGTTTTAAACTGTGGTTGTGAATTCACTATGTTGTGTATGATTTTTTTTGCTTTATGGAATGATTCGTTGGGGTCATCCATCATAATCTGTAAAATAAAGTAATTATTATCACAATTTCTAAAACAAAGTTAATTTTATTGTTTCACAAATTTAACATTATTATGGAAAGTGGCTTTGACATTGAGTTACAATAAGTAACAGTGTTATACTGATATGCCGCGTCAGCAATGCTTTAATGAGGCTGATCAACATATGAACATTTACTAGTTACGCACGCCTATGTATTAGGTTACTTATAATTAGCTCTTAGTATTTTCTTAAGTAGTGTAAAAAAAAAAATTGGGGCACTATTAGTACATAATAGGTTTAGTGAGAATGTAATCTATGAGACTAGAGTGAATGATGGATGCGCTAGTAGCCTATTATCCTAAACCTGATTATTCGGATTGTTTACAATAACACGGCACGCCCATCTAAAATCCAAAGAATTAAAGATGTGTGAGTGAAAATATTTACAAGTTTTTGACCAAGGAATAATAATATTTCTCTGAGTGGACCTCTACTGAAGATGTTTCCTCATAGATGCAAAAACAAAGCACCACATTTACACATGGTCACATACATTGAAGTAAAAACTAGGAGGGACGTGCCATGTTAAAATGATTTGATCCTTTGAAACTTACTGTATCCCAGAAGAGACCAGGGCATATTTGGTGTATTTCTTCATAATCGTCCTTAATCGTAGCTGCCGTGGATTCAGTTTGTTCCTACACAAAAAATACTTTTTTATGTCTTCATCGCATAACTACAGTTCAATTCTTCCAACGGTTGATTAAGAGAGTGTGCTATGCAGTTAGTCCGCCTTTCGTATCAAACAATATTTTGTAATGTGGTCAATAATGAATAAATAAAATATGGTATTATATAAACTGTATCTACACATTTTTTAAGACGCACGTTGACAATATAGAATATAATGTATTAATTGCTACAACAAGTATACATTACGTGCACGCTTGTAATGCTAGCTGTATCTGCTGTATATATGTAGCTCGTAGTTGTAAGGCTAGGAGATGTCGTCTATTTGTGAACCAAATTTTATCCGTTCAACCGTTTAAGTATGATTGGGTAACCTTTAAAAAGGATCCGAAAGATCAAACCAATCAATAAGTAAATAACTTTAAAATAGTTAAAATAGTTTTTGTTTGGGAATTACGGTGTTATAGACGGCAAAGGATTGAATCTCATAATACCGCTGTTTTTGCGTCGGTGGTTAATTAAATACGTGAGCCGCCTTCTCTATTACGGAATGGAATTGTAATAACACGGAAGTAAAAGAAAGGTTTCTAAAATATTCTTTTCATGCGCTGATATTGAAATCTTTTTATAGATATGTATATTCCTTTAGTTGCCTTTTTAGTTATAGCCTGTAACGGAAATATGCATAATAAAAACTTTAATCTCAGAGATAGTATTTGTGAAACTGAATAATTTTTTCAACGAACGTACTCGATCTTTTTGGTCACTTAAATTGATAATCTACGTGACTGTTCGATTTATATGAATGTTTCATGACCGATTTGATAATTTTAAACTTTCAATTTTAGTTTTTTTTTTAATAAGTTCAAATTATTAAAAACAATTGCCTTCAACTTATTAATTTTTAATAGTGAAATACATAACTGTTGATAATTGTAATGATTATTTTAGTCCAATTCTTCATAAGAAGCTACCTATAAACTAATTCAGAGAGAAATCGTTAGTTACCTTTTTATAGTAATCAAATTCTTTGAGAATAGCCTCAGGATCATCAATATTTGTATCGTGATGAGGTGTGGTATTCGCTGGAATAAAATGAGACCATTTAAGTCTCAATAATTATGGTAATAAAATAATTTTACTAGAGGAAGACGGTACAGAAATTGTCTGCATACGTAGCATTGTTTAGACATAGGAAGTATAACGTATTAGTTTTACTCGTATTTCTACTACCAAGTAGTGCTTATATGTTTGGGTTTCAGTTTGAGGTTCGGTTTAACCTAACCTTTGTCCTAAGGAATAACTTATAATCTTATGTACAATATCACGCCCGTTAGGTACAGTGTATTTATGTTTTTAGATGATGATTAATACTTTTTATCAGGTGGCCAGTCAACATGTTTGACATTTCAATTTGTGTTTCAAGGCAATTTTTAAATAAAACTTAATGATACACGAAAACTGCCAATTAGTCAATCCTTACGGAACAGCAGAGAGGATTGAATATCAAAATGCTTCTGTTTACATACCTAATGGTACAAACCTATCAAATATTTCTTTTTTAATAGATGATAATGGTTTGTAACTGCCTGCGCTAATGGTATATGCTGGCGGGGCACCAGTGAGTGAGGATAGATGAGGACGAAAAAGCAGGTCAGTTAGCCCATCGTAATGAAATCACTTGGAACTGAACTCGATGGTTTCTAGGAGGAACCGCGAGAAGGTAGACTGTATGTCTTGTTAGAAATGGGGCTTCTAATTTCTATACTAACAATTCCTTCTTCAATAAAATATCAATTAGAGAACCTTTTTTTAATAGTTTGAAAAAAAGATTTTACATGTATTGTAATTGGCGCTACTAGCTTGCATAAGTCCAGTCTCAGTCAGAAAAGCTAGGCAAAGATCTAAATCATCAAGGGAACCTCCAGAACCCCTCTGTGATTGTCCGCGAATCGGCCACGGTATCTTAGTACTGATAGAGTTTAACGCTTTTGATTTATCAACTGCGAAACAATTGTACAGTGTTATAACAACTATTGATAACATTGTGTTAACTAAATAAAGTCTAAATATAGGAATATCGTTTCTGATAATACAAGTAATACAGTTGGAAAAATTTTCATAAAAATGGTACACGACTACTATCAGTGCATACCTCTCTTTTCAGGTTCAATGAGCATTCCTAATGGGTCCACTTGTTCTTGCACTTCATTGTTATCTTGAGATATGAAGGTAACAGATTTTGAGGACTTGGAGCTATCTGGGACT
Source organism: Galleria mellonella (assembly GCF_026898425.1). NCBI lineage: Eukaryota > Metazoa > Arthropoda > Insecta > Lepidoptera > Pyralidae > Galleria > Galleria mellonella. The sequence goes on along the minus strand of NW_026442147.1, from coordinate 1,897,133 downwards.
GCTGAAAGGCCTAGAATAAAAATAAAATATATTAGGATGCTGCCTACATAATTTATTAATTTTATTAATATTTAAATAGGTACTAATATAATTATAATCTTGTTATAATTGTAAATGTGCAAGTTTGTGAGAATGGAGAGGTGTTACTAAAACTATTGAACGGATTTGAATGAAATTTTGTACACGGATAGGCAATATCCTAACTTAGAACATAGCATATTGTATACTGATTCATTTAGGCAAAGCCATGGGATACAGTTAGTAACTTGAAAGATAAAAATCCCGTGAAACGATGTTCGTTCAGGCTAATTTCGGAAACCGTTCAATAGATTTTATTAATGAAATTTTTAAATGTGTACCTATCGTTTATTCTAACTTGAGACTAGTTTTTCTATTCAGTTCAGGTAGCAGGGAGCAAAACATTCTTTTCCGGGTTAGTTAGTAGGTATCTCTAAGTATATATGTATGTTTATAAAAGAATAGTAAATACAGATGAATCAAGAGTTCTGTCTGTTCCGTAAAGGATTTGCTGTTGGGATAACTAGATAATGTTAGGTATTCTAAATGTGAATAATTAGCCTTTCCACGTCGATGGTGTATATTTGCTGAAGTCGACGCTTTTCGGTCGGGAGAAGCTTGCATGTTTCTCTTGCTTAGTACAGGACTGACGAGGTTCGTTCGCCCTGAAAAGTTACTCATCGCGTTCAACACTCCCGTGAAAATATATGCACCTTAAATATTTATGAACTTTTATGTTATGAACTAAAAACTACTTTTTATGTTGATTGCGCTCTCGGTAAGAGTTTTGTCCGTTCACATAGCTGTTATACTCGTCGGCTCCCTGCGATTCTTTGTAAAGGGAGTATAAACTTGGGTCCATTTGGCCATTTTTTTCGTGTACACGATTACACGCTTCTTCAAGGGACGTAGTGCTCTAAAATCATAAATTAATATTAAAATTGCAAAATATAAATTAAAAGGTTTTACAAATGTATTAAATTCTATTTGATTACTTATTATCTAAAATGCGATGGTATGCTTAAAAAAGTTTTTAAAAAATATTATATTTTGCAATGGTCTCCCGCGTTATTGCTCTTCTAATATTTATTTGCGTGTATATTTGTTGCAACAGTAAATTATAAAAATATGTTAGATGTATTATTTTTAATACGGTATAAGAATGGTTATTACTATATCAAAAGTAGATAAGGTGTGAAAGAAAATATCTTCTAACATACAGAATCTACAAGCGTAACTAGATTTACTCCTCGAGCGTAATCTCGGACAGCCTGACGAGCTTCGCTGTCCATCATAAGAGAGCACTCTGATTCGATGACAAATTCGCTTTGTTCTTTCTCCTCTGGCAATGACTATGTACAAAAAGAATAAAATTTAAATAAATTTTTTGTTGTCTATATGTATAGACATATATATATATATATATATATGTATAATGGGAATTTACTATCAACATTTCACTTCACACTAAAATACCCGCACTCACTGCGATGTGAAGCATCATAAGCAGCATAAAGGATGAAGTCGAAACAATTGTCGGAAACGATAAGCATAGTAAGTTCATAAAATTCCCATTTTACATATAAATAGACATCTTTAAAAAAATAATACAAATAAAAAAATAAAAAATAAACTATATTTTTATTATATCAATAATTTTAGCAATTTATAAAAAAAAGTAAATAATAACTTACCAAAAGTATTTCGTTAAGGATCCCAGTAATTATAAAACGACCAGACAACAGTACTTGCAATGTTGATGTTTCCAATGGAGTTACTAAAGACATGCGTTGTTCGTAAGCTTCGTTACGAAATCTGGACAATAAAGAGAACACTGTTTTTTGTGTCTAAGTAGGTATCTACTTAATTGTATCAGTTGATACTCGTATTTAAGAATTGTATATTTGTAATACAACAGTAGACAGATGTTCTACCCTAACATTAACCTGTTGTCTGGTTCTGAAACCAGAATACTCTGTATTGTGAGGAATCAGATATGGAACATTTGGAACACAACATAGAACACTGTGCTACGAAGAATCAAAATCACCTTAACCCGAAGGATAAGCAAGCTAAACTGATAATGCGCATTGTCATAAAGCTTGAAGAATCGACGACCAATGGAGAGAAAAGGTTCTTGAATGGAGACCCCGTATAGGCAAACGCAGTGTAAGACGACCCATCACTAGATGGAACATCCATCTCAAATGCATTGTAGGGAATTAGTGGTTCCATGTGATTCAGGATTGTTACTTATTGCAGTGGGAGCGGCATATATTCAGCAGTGGATAGTTACCGGCTGATATGAATAAATGAGTAGAATACTAAGACCCGAGATAATTTAGAAAAGTTCATTTTATAAATAGCACAATCGAGAATCGATTCTGGGACCATGTGTACACAAAATAACGTATTCAACACTGTATAGATTGCCGTAATGTCAATAATATTATTAATCTATTTATTCTGCAACATGTACTTGTTTATATAGAGACTAGCAGTTTGTTGTGGTTTCGCCCACACAAACCCGTTTCCGTTGGAAATTTCCACAGGTGAACAAATAATTATATAGCCTGTGTTATCCACGATCGACATATTTGAAATCCTTAAAATTTTTTGAATCGACTAGTTTTTTGCCCGGTACTTCGTACATGTCGATTGCAGAAGTAGAAAAGCCAATGAAATAGACCACTTCTAGATGGCGTGGCAAACTTTCAGAAATACAACTGTGAAAATCGCATCCAACTTAGTGCAGTAGTTTTTGCGTGATACCAGAAATAACATACAGATAGATAGAGAGATAATTTTTTTAATTATCGTCTCCGCATTTATTGGTTTTATCATAATGATGATGATGATACAGATATTAACTGTCCTCTGCTGAACATAAGCCTTCTCCCTGGGGGGTTGTTCCAGTAGTTGCTTGATTTTCGTAGCTCGTTGATATTTTAAGAGGGACTTAAGATATATATAGTCCTCTGGCTCTGGATAAGCCATTCTCAGTAGATTCGTAGGCATTCTTGCCGACAAATCACTTTTGCACATCAGATGTTTCATGGATTCCTATTCCTCACTGCACAATTTGTACAGTGTGTTCGAAGATATACCCATATTGTATAGTATATGTCTTACGGGTATATGCCCAGTTATGATACCCATTATGGATTGTTAGCAATAAAGTTTGACAGCCTCATTGCTAGTAATATTAGGTCGACCTCCATGTGGTTCCCCCTGGAAACCATCGTGAACAATTCTTGTTGAATTCGTCACGATGCGCTAATAGACCTGCTTCATCCTCATCTATCATCCTTCACTAGTGCCCCGCCGGTGTAAACCGATAGTGCGGATGGGGTTTACCATTCCATTATCACCCATTAAAAAAAAGACACCCATTATGAGTCTTGCCTGTTGTTTGCTACCAGAGATGAGTTTACTCCATCCCTCAGTCTTGTCGTTTAAGAACTTAAGATTAGTTCTTACGTCTTTCTTTCATGTTGTCTCCTTGTTAAGGCGATTTTGTCTTTACATGTAGCTAGAAGCAGGTAAGGTCTTCGACCTCGTAATCTTAGCATTAATGCTCCCAGCAAATCCATCGTTGCGATTTTCACTTTAGCATTATTTGTAAAAGCTTGTTCACGACCTTTAAAATTAAAATTACCATTCAGTGAGATAAAATACCGATTTCCGTATAATTTATTGTGGTGATGTTTTTGTGTGATAATTTTTTTTCATTAATTTTAGGCAATCAGTACTGCTGTTTAAGCAGGTAAAATATGAGCCGGACAATGATATTTAGGAAAAATATATTAGAACTTAAGAAATTGTGATACTCATGAGAGTAGTTCAGGACCTTTTTCATCCAGATTTTTAATTTGATTATTAATTTGATTAAGTTACTGTTTGTTAAGTTCACTTGAAGAATTTCATTAACGTACTTACTCCATGTAAGTACGTTAATGAAGTTCTCTAAAAAGAAAGTTTTCGAGTATATAAGATATTATTAAAAGACCACATTATCTATTTTAATTATAAATATGCAATGCTTGTTGCTTAAAATTTTTCGTCATTTTTCACCTCATCTTTGGGAAAACTGTTTAGTTTCACAGGTAAAACAGAAATGTTCCTACGTACAGAACAGAGTAATACTTAGTTGTATAGGATTATAATAATTTAATATTTATTACTTAGCCCATATGATTCGCCAGCCACTTCACTGTATGTGAGAAATTCTCCATTTAGTAGCATGTCATCAAACTTGGAACGTGACACTTCTTTGTAATGACCCGGAAAATGAAAAGGTGCTGTTGTATGTTGGTACGCCATTTCTATATTAGCACTGCATTGTTTTGCTAAGCGGCGGGCTAGTTTCCCTTTGAACAAATATAAATATTATATATTTTATCAAATCACTTTTTATATTTGTTTACGTTATATAAAATATAAACTTTTAAAAGCATGTTGTATCAATATCTATTGATTGGATTTTTATTTAAATTTATTCATTGTAAATAGTAATCGCTTTGTCGTTCCGGGAACGAATGGGTTTTTTTTCGTTAATCCTTTTTCGTGGGTGTCGTAAGAGACGGTTAAGGGAATTAATAGTCGAGGAATGAGCAGCCGCGTCCCTTTTAAAATATCATCAAAGCCTTACTGCTATTGCCAATCCGCTTGCCAAACACGGTAACTACTAGCGAAATCTCTCAATTAGCGATGCGCGAATTTACTGATACGACTACTAACTATTCGATTGAGCAATTCATTTGAATTCTTGGAATGATTTTCAAATCATTCGACTACTAATTTCAATCATTACATGCTTTTACTAAGCTAAAATCATTCATCAGTAGTTGTTCATGCACGGGGCTGTATGAACGTAGCCGAATCAAGAATGCAGTCGAACGTTGGAAGAATGAGATTGTTTGCAATTATTTTTGGTCGTTTATCCAGATGATTCATATATATATGTATATATCACCATATATTAAGGATAATGGATACAGGGAAAGGACTTTGTCTACATTACCAGTGGTTCTTTTGGTTCGTTTGGTAATTCGATCTAGAATTACTAATTAGTAAAACTCGAATTTATCATTCTAATACTAAAATTAGTATATTACTAATTTAGTAGTTAAATTATAAAATTAGTAATTACTAATCATTCGAATAAAAAATCATTCGGATTCGCGCACCGCCAGGAGGTAGCCTATGTTAGATAGTCAGATAGTTAACGACTGATATGTAAATGAAAAACAAGTTAAGGGCCCATCTAATAAAAGTAATCAACTTTTTCTATTAATATGAAAAACAATGGACATTAGAATATGTTTGTTGCCACACATTATATTTCTTATCCATTGCCTGAGGAGGTGTTATGCCTGTAATATGAGATAAGTATAACATTATCTAGTTGACCCTTCGGACCGAAACTCAATAACGGACATATTGCAGTTTTATGGATAAAATTATGACTAGCAGAGTATATGTTATGAATAATGAGCTTCATATTCTCGTAATAGTAGAATATTCTAGAAAAAAATAAAACGAATAGTTAACAGAAGAATGATTTTATTCTTAAAATTACTTTTAAGATTTATCTTATTTCAATTTTGGTTTACAATAATTATTGAACGCTAGTTGCGTTTAGTTTTTAAATATTATCATTATAATCAGCATTACTCGATAGACACGTAGGATTTTCAAGTTTAGTTTTGTTTAGGAATTGTTTTTTACTACATGGTGTTTATGGTGTGATAAGTGAGATGAATAAATCAAGATAACAATGAAAGGCACAAATATGCCGTTCCTAAATAATGGGAAAAGGGTTAAATGATGATGAGGTATCAAGTTGTTGTTACCTGATTACTATTAGTTGGTTATCAACCATTACTAATATGAAATTTTATATTACTGCTAGCTTTTTACCTATGACTTCATCCACGTGACCGGGATACGTTTACTGACCGGGATAAAAATTAGCCATTAATCTTTTCCATCCCATTAAGTAAAGCCATTAAGGCGTTATAAAGTAATAAACAAATTTACTTTGATATAAATAATATTAGCAAGGATGGTGGCAAACGAACACACGGCCCATCTGATGCTCAACGAGGTTACCGAAATAATTAAATTTTAATTAATTTTATTATTTCCGTAAAGGTAAAGGACCCCTCAACGAGTAAAGGTGAAAACGTTTTCACAATGAAATAAAATAATGTAATAACCTTTGCCAACAGCTTCGTATCCTACAAGCACGACAATAGGAACTTCTCGCGTGTCTGCCGGTGGAATGTGCGGAGATACAAGTGCTCGAGACAGTTGCTCCACGTAGAGTACACGTAATAAACGTCGAGTCGCGAAGGTGTTGACATCTGGCGTCATATCCATTTTAAGTGTTCGCTGTAAGGGGAATGCGAATTTCGGATAATCTATAAAGAAATTTGTGTTGTAGATACCTACGGTGCAAAAGGAATATATGATCATGTCTACGTACGACAAATATTATATTCGGGAGTAGGTATTAATAAAATTGTTGTAAATATGGTGTAATAACAAGTAATTATGTAGATACGAGTATACTGACACTTTATTATATACAGCGATATTCATGATCTTTTTAAAATTTGTTTAGCTAATAAAATAATTGGATCCGGCAAGGTGCAAAAAGATTGCGTAATTATTGCTTATCACTGTCTTTATCTATTCTTTCGGCGGAAAACTATACTGAATTTACATTAAACACTATAGAATTTAAACTGTAAGTTCATACTTAATTACTTTAGTTTATATTTACTTATTTTACTTGTAGGTATAAGTATAAAAGTGTTTTTTTTTGTTACTCCACGACGTCTAGACTGCTCTAATGATCAAGAAATTTGGCATATATTATTATTTGAGATGGAGTAGCTGTCTAAGTAGTTTTTATTGCAGTTATGCAAACCAAGGCACAGGCAAAATTAGTTTGTAACTAAATACAAGTCTGTGTAGAGAATGTAGGTAGTATCTATCAGATATAAGTAATGAGAATCACGTTAGACAATAAATACCCACCTGTTCTATTGGATTTAATTCTTCAGCGTCTAAACTAAGCAAGACAGGAAACGTGTTAATGACAACTTCTTTATAGCCAGGTGTTGAGCATATGGGGTTGGCCCGTAGATCAAGGACTATTAGACGTCTCATCTGACGCATGTACACAGCAAGCTCTAAGAGTACACTCAAACGGTTGTTTCGTGCATGCAGTTCTCGAAGTCTAAACAATGAGCAAATTCGATTATTTAAATAAAATTTACCTATCTTACACATTATTCAAGAGAAAATAGAATTTGTGATATCACGATATACGACGAAATTTTATTTATATTTTACAATAATTTACAAGTGCATAGAATATAATATAATACTTTACCTATTGCAACCTGAGAACATTTTTAATGACGTGAGATTATTCTCATTAAGATTGAGATATTCAAGATGTAGGAGGCTCCACAGTCCTTTTTGAGGATCAATTTCGCAACTCGAAATATTATTATAAGACACGTCAAGCCATAGTAAACGTAGATTGCTCAAGTTTTCTAATCGTTGTATATGGTTAAAGGAAAGATCTAAACGACGAAGGTATCTACAAGTAAACGTATAATGTAAATATAATGCGTATAAGTTTCTGCATTGTACGGATTCAAAATGATGATTTACCGTAAATTCTCAAGTCCGCTTATGAATTTAATATTGTTGTGTGATAAGTCAAGGATTGTGATTGACCAAAACTCACTTAAGTCTTTAATTTTCTTCACAGAATTGAATTTGTAATGCACTTCCGTCAAAAACCATTGTGCTGAAAAATGAAAATAACTGAATTACTTCCTATAATTTCGTGAGTTCGTTCACACTCACGACTAACATATTACAGATCCTTTTTTAAATATAGTAAGAAATGTAGGTAAATATTTTATATGATAAAAGATTGTTTATTCCTGCAGTATTCACTACATGTATTTTTTTATATTTTACCACAATTTTACGTATTTGACTTGTATAAATGATTATCTTATTTTCGTTATTACTTAACCAATTTATTCATACATATCCTGCTTTTGTTTGATGAAATTGTAATACAGATAGGATGCATAATTAAATTAATTTAATATATTTAAAGTAATACTAGCGAATCGAATGCGCTTTGCAGGTCTAGATAGAATGTTCGAAAATAATATGTATCTTATAGCCTATGTCATTCGTTTATAATGTAGCTTTTTACAGGTGAAAAATTTTTTTAAAATCGGTTGAGTACTTTTTTAGTTTATCTATTACAAATAAATAATAAAATCTTTCTTTTTTTATAATATTAGTATAGTGTATATATTATAGATATTATATTATTGAGTAATAAATAATATACGAGTATCATATTCCAAGACGGTGTTCAGTCTGTTAAAAGCCACGGACAGGAACTGCAGATAGGGAAGGTATGACAGTACAGATAATTCTGTCAATAAATTGGAAGAGACATCCAGGTAAACAAGATATTTGTAATGCTGCAAAACGTCAATGTTCATCAGGTGCTGTAAATAAAACATTTTACACACTTAGGTATAGATATTAACTGAGCCTTACTAAAATACCATTATTTAGAGAAAATGCGAACTACATGGTTATGTAGATAAAAAAATAAGTGAAGTATGAAATAGAACATTTTTAACCACTACAACGGAGTAATTTGTAAAAAACTTTCCCGACCTTGGCTGACAGGTCCAGTTTGACATAAACGAAGTCGCCTAAGATCGGCGTTCGAGTTAGATAAGTGAGACAGGCAGTGACCATGTCTCTAGTCAGCACTCCACCGATTAATTCTGGCACATCCTCAATATTGCGTATACGCACAATTGGCGAATACACATCGGTGTATAACTCTGGGAATATGTAAAAGCAACCCCATAGCTGGTCCTCGTTCATTAAAGATGTCACGTTAACAGGAAACTGGAAAATAAGAAAATTTAAAGGGATTTTCATCAAAAGAGATTTGAGGAAAAGAAAGGCAATTAGAAAAAAGCGTTTTCCAAAGCCGGAAAATTTAAGGTGTTATCTACATGGGAACTTTGCTGGTTTTGAGGTATTTTCGTATTTGTCAATCAGCGAATTCGTATGTGAAATCAAAGCAATTACACGAAGGTTTGTAACAATATTTGGTAAAACATACCTCTTGGGAAATAAAAGTAAGGATGTGACGAAATTTAACCCTACTCAAATGTGACGTACATCAAATATCATGGGTCGATACGATCTGATTCAAACGTTACTATTGGTCCTTCATCATTTCAAAAGATGTTAACGGGCCCTTTAAAGTAAGTACCTGCCCCGCATATAATATGACCGGATGCTTGTTGACGAAAATATTTCATAATAAACTTTGTATTCATGAATATTTCATGTAAAGTTAGAACAACTTTTGTTTCACTTTACTAAGTTATAAAGAATTTAATAACGTAGACTAACAACAGAGAAATAGGTTTATAATTATAATACAGTTTAGTAAACTGTAATGCAAAAAAAAAACTGCTACTACGTACCTAAGTACGTACAAATTTTTATACATAAATATAAAAAATTATTATCATAGGGACCCATGTATGCTATTATAAAAAAATGTCATACTTTGCTGGAAGGACTAAATTTTTGTAGCTATGTTGATCGTGACACTTAATAATTTGAATTAATATAAAATATATGAATTCGTCGTAGGTGTCGTAAGAGGCGACTAAGGGAGGGCGAGCGATGGGCAGCAGCGTCCGTCTTAGAATATCTCTAAAAGCCTAACTGTGGTTACCAACACGTTTGCCAAGCGTGGCTACTATTGGTAAAACTATATATATTGAAGATATATATATATATATATATATATATATATATATATATATATATATATATATATATATATATATATATATATATATATATATAATATATAGAATATGTTAAGCAGTGGACAGTTAACGGCTGAAATAATAATAATATGAATTCCAAAGAAAGTCCATATAAGAATTCTGTCTTTGTAGTATTTTTTTTTATTCTGTATATCTAATATGTGTAAAATAAAATTATTTACATTTATTTATTCACAATATAATATTTAGTCACATCGATTTTATTTATGTTGATATGATAATAAATACGTGTGTTATCTGAAGTACATATTTTTATTTTCCAAAGATATCATTTATTTAATAATTGACGCTGCACTGTATTTTCAAAGTCACAGCTTCACTTCACATTCTACAATGTGCACACTTTTTCCCGCGTTAATACTAACTACATACGCACGCATCGTCGTATGCACAGACGTAACTTGTTTCTGTAATTGTAACAATCACGGTTTTTGTAAGAAGTGTCCGAGGTGTATGTGTGTGTGTGTGTGTGCGTGTGTATAAGTACAGTTTTTATATGTAATGTTTTAAATGTAATGTTATAAAGTTAAGGCTTGTCTCACTTGTTCGGAAAATAAATCTTCTTCGCTCTTGTTCCGAAATTCCGTTGGTACAAAGTAATGGATTGAATATTTTTTTCCAGGTATTCCGATGCTACGTCGTCGTATACTTTCACCTAAAAAAATATCGCTAGTTATTGTCACTTTGTTCTCAAAGGATTCTTAGAAATCTAGAATAAGGCGTTTTCCATTAATAACTGCCAATTATTTGGTCTTGGTGCACATGAAGTCGTAAAGATTTCCTATAGTATGAGAAACTAGGTTATTATATGACATACTTTACTATCAAATAAACATTTGCCTCGTTGTATGTATTAGGAAGATCCGAAATGAACGAATAGTCATTCAGCTATATTGATTACTCCAATCAAATAGATGGCTCACATTGGGATCATAAAGAAGACGTCGGGATGGCATTTTCTCCGAGCTATCACCACAAAGATTGACATTCAGAAATACGTACCCTAGTGAAGGATATAAGTTGAAGTATAGATAAAGAAGATATAGAGCTAGATATTTTAATAATATTATGTGATATTATGTATTCTTATAAATGTGATATGGAACGCATTGTAAATAATAAAGTAGTATAAAATTTACTTTAAAATAGTAGATATAATATAATAAACATACAGAAAGCAATATGTGTATTACATTATGGTATATATATATATATATATATATATATATATATATATATATATATACCATACGAGATACGATTATTTACCAGATGTTATGATGTCAAGTGGTTCTAAAGACATGTAGTTAATTCTGGAAATGTCAGCCCATGTGCGTAAAAGGCTACCAACACGAAGCGTGTTCGTTATTCCAAATTCTATATTTTTTGAAGCTTTTTCTTGGATTTCAGTATTATTGTCAGTATTTTCAGTCAATGTCTCTTTCGTATAAAAAGCTGTTTTCATTTTTATACTTGTTTTTATTATTAATATTATTCTTTACTTTAATAACAATTACAACAAATTGAAATGTGTCAGATTAGTTTTTTTTTTATTTTTCTTTTATTTGTGTCATCGATGTGTGTTACGATATGTGTGTAACATTAAAAAAAAAGTAGAAAAAATAGTTAAGTTGTAATATTACACAGATGTGTAACAACCAGAATAAACAGTATATCAGTTATATATTATATCGAAAATTTGAAATTAACAGTATGTAGGACGTGTGTATGTTTTAAGTAAAAATTGTAATATATTAATGTCTGTTCTGTAAAATGGCAATAGCTAGTCAAAGAATGTCACTATCTCATTAGGGATTATAGTTGTAAGAATATTTATTTTAAATTTAACAGTAATATACAGTATTACTGACACTAATGACAGGCATAGAATTACCTATTTGCTTGTTTAATAAGATTCTTTTGCTATACTCTGTAAAGTTAATTTTCAAATAGTTTAATTTTATATACAAAAAACCCAACCAAGTTATTGTTGTTTAGGCATGGGTAATATCTGTAGTGCTCCGATATCTATATATTGGATTTCTCTAAACATTGATGGCAAAAAAAAGGTTTTCCCTCATTACGATATCGCCTATACCAGTCGGATCACATCAGCATTTAACTGTCTACTGTTGAACATATACCATAGCCTTTCCCTTGGCAGGTGGATTGGCAACCACCGGCTTTGGAGATGTTTTAAGTGGGATGCTGCTCTGCCCATCCCGAATCCTCCCTTAATCGCCTTTTATGACACTGATCTTACGATTGGAACCATATAGCAATACCAGTTGGATAACTGTAGTAAATAAAATCGTGTGCTTCACCTCGATATTTGACTTATGCTTTTAAGTCGCATATATTGATAAATTTAAGTTATAATACATATGCTATAATTGCACATACATTCATTTCATCTAATCACCACACTCATACATTTGTCTGCAACTTACAAATATTAAGCTTCACGCCACATACACATATATCCTACTTTTCTTTTTTTTTTTCCTAAATGCAATTAGCTCATAGATACATGGCTTAGTTCACATATATGTATAAGGGCAGTAAATTTATTATTTCAAATTAATATTGTTGTTATTAATATCTTTTATTATAGTTATCTATATTTTAAATAATATTTATCATTTATAGTTTAACCTTAATTTGTATATTTTCTGTATTTCCTTAAATTAATATAAGAAGTTTAATTATGTAAAGTACAGTGGGCTGACCTTCATACACACACAGGACTTCCTAGCATGGAGGCCAGAGACACTTACTGTGAATTAATATGTAATGTATATGTATCTTGTAATTGCATCTGTATATTTTTGTTAAATAAATTATTACTATATATTTCATAACCGAACATAGTTTTAAACGTAAGCATATATCTTGACCACAAACTATACATAATTGCGTTCTACAATCTATCTGTTGGTGATAATAAATGTACTCGTAACTAAGAGTGCTTCAGTCTTTATTAATACAATGGATATCTATATGTAATGCGAGGATTGGGGTAGATTAAAATATAATCACATGTTTTCTCGTTATGCCGTGTTATAGTAAAGAGAATATGTAGAGACAACGTGGTAATTATTTGCTGAGTAATTGTAGTACGAAAACCAAGCAATTAATTGGAGGAGGATTGAATGTCATTGACAATCAGTGTCTCTGACTCTCAATCCTTTTATTAGGACCTTTAATAAATAGTTGTATAGATTTATAAATCTACAGAGAATTATTTATACATGTAAAATAGAACTTATGATGTAAGTACTATACTTAATTTATGATTAGATAGGTCATAATCACTAGATGTAAGTAGTGCAGGATGTTCAGCACTGTTCAACAGTGGACGATGGATGAGTTGTACATAAAGACTATGTAGAAATCATATAATGATATAAATGTGAGTTTGTTTGCCTGTTTGTTATATATAATATCTTCATGGTGTAACGAATCACTATGAAATTTGGTATACATGTACTATATAGGATGGAAAAGGATATGGGCTACTTGTTATTCCGGCCAATAACCATATCCCGGTTACACGGGATATGGTTACTGGCCGGACAAATTGTGGACAAAAGCTTGTATTATATAAAAATAAAATACATTAAAAATAGTATAGTGCTATGCACTCCAACAGTATTAATTTGAATATTACAAGTAGATGACATAGTTTCTAATATTTTTGAGAGTTTTGTTTAGTAAATAAGTAGTTATTTGCTGTAGAGACTATGGGCCCATAAGGCTCAGATGCATTTCTATCGGAGGAGTGCACCAATTATCGAGGTTACTGGTGACCCAAGAACTGGTAGTTATGTTGCGTAAAAGATAAGTTTAACGATCCAAAGAGGTTATGCAACTAGTATCTTGGGTGCGCTGCCTCGTTTTGGTGCGTTAGGAGTTTATAATTAATTGTAAATGTTTATATTATAAAATTGTTTGTTTAATTACTAGTAAATTATGTATTTAATAAACAGTAAGTACTTAGTAGTAAATTTAAAAAAAAGAAGCATGCTTAATTAAGGAATTAATAGTAAAATTGTGTATACTCTATTAATTATTGTTTATTGACTGTTATTGATATAATTTTAATTTATATGTAAATATAATGTTTATTTATATATGGTTTATTTATGCCAGGTAGATAACTCGAGAGCTCCGGACAGGGTCAAAACTTCTCTTTGAGAAAAAATGTAACGTGAACCCGACTCTCAGGCAGCCAGGGTTCCTCACGCTGCTAAAGCGCGGGATAACGAACTCTGTCCTTTGTTTTGATATGCCTTTGCCTTAAAAACAAACATTTGTTATTTTCTGAATGATCACGTCTGTGGTCTCTTTTGTGTTTTTGCTTATGCTGAGGATTGTGGAGAATTTAACACAAAGACACAAAGGATTCCTTTATCTTACTATATATGTACTCTGTCGAGATCATTATGCACATAAACTATGAACATGTATAGTGATACATTGTAGGTACGTATACTATGAATTGCTTTTTATTCGAGCATTTAAGTAAAATTGTTTTAATAATATTTATATATATATTAGGCATTACTATAAAAAAAAAATAGAATTTACTAGCCCATCAATAAAACAGTTCAATAGCTAAAATGGGTTTATAAGAGATTTGACGTTTTTATGAATAAGAGTTTAAGTCTATTCTTAGATATCAATTAAAGTTAAAGTAAACAGTAACGATAATCATTGTTAATCATTACGCACTGTTTATCTTGTTGTTGTTTTTTTAATGTTTTTTAAATATATTGTTGTATCGTTTTTATTTAACTTTTAATAATATAATTTCCCCATATATTGAGTAATAAATGTAGGTTTTGGTAACAGCGTAAAATTGTATCAAGACGCTCTATTTATTTACTGTAAGTGCGAATTTATGAGAATTTATCTGCACGTTAATGTTTCTTGAACGAATTATCTGGGACACTTGTCTGCTCTGTGTTCTTTGGATAGTTCGATTGAAACTTCTTTATAACCGTAGGGATTTGTTTCCTGAACTACTGTTTGTTACCTGTTACTTTATTGTTCGACAAGTTTCTTATTTTGGTCAGAGAAAGTTTAAAAAGGTCAGGTGTTATATTTAAAGTAACCTTTCTAGTTTAGTGTTATGTTTATGTAGGTCTCACGGGGAAGGGCCGATTTCACTAGTGAGACTATAGATAGCAAGTTGACACTTTCTTTTCAGAGTATTCGTAGCTTTCATTTGACTTTAGTTACTCGCATTAATGTGGTTACTCGATATGATATGAAGGACGTATAAAAACAAAATAAGTATACTTTTTACCCTCATTGTCTATACTAGTATTATAAAGAGGAAAGGTTTGATTTCGTATGTTTGTTTGTGTGTAAAGGGTAAATTAAAAAACTATTCAACCGATTTTTAAATTCTTTACCTTTAAAAAGCTATATACATTATGAACGAGTAACATAGGTTATATTAAAAAAAATGAAATTCCTGTGGGAATTACATTAACGAAATCTAACGTATAAAAAAGTTTACCTACTAACCTAATATATTTTATTATATTGCTGAAGTGGCAAATAACCACACAGCCCACCCAATGACAAGCAGTTACCGTAGCCTATGAACGCCTGCAATACCAGGGGTATTACGCGCACAATGTCGATTCTACAGAAACCTCTTTATTTCTTTTTTGAAGAACTTCATGCTGCAGTCTCTTGGAAAAACCTTGACAGGAAGCTCATTCCATAACATGAGCGTTCGTGGGAGGAAACATCTCTGAAACTGCATTTTATGCAACCATCTAGACCCTGAGGTATCGAGATGAATTTCCTATCGATGGCGAGCTGTTTGGTGGTTTTTTTATGGTTTGCGGTACAGTACTTAAGGCATCCCGTCCTCGCTATTGGATACGGGTAACGGAATGTCTATACAAGAGGGTACATGGTAGGCGCAGTTTAGACGCAATATTTGAGGAGCATTAGGAAGGTACTACGGCCGGATACTGCAAGAAAAGAGTGTGTTCGGTCCCCGAACTGGCGACTCCTGCTGTCTACCAGTCCCTAATTCGATTGGTGGTGGAAAGTGGTCGTAGGCATCATATTGATCATCATCAGTTCGTTGTACAAGCGGTAAAATACGCAGAGTGAGGCAAAATCTCTTCTAAGACTTACGTGTTCGATATCGATCGTAAAACTGGTATATATAAAATAGTAATTTACCTTTCTATCCATCTGTGTTAAGCTGGGGTGAAGTAATTCACTAATAAAATTGTTAATCATACTTATTATTTTCAACATGTACCTAATTATTTGTAAACGCTCTACAAAGTATATCTTTACACATAATGAAGGCATGGTGAAGACACAGAATTAGAGAGGTAGTATTTTTTTATTATCTATGTTTGTATTTTGTATTTGTAAAACACACATATGTTCTACTAGTAATGTGCATAGTAAATTGTATATGTTGGTGTGTAATGGAAGGAATAGGACTACCAATAGTGTTTGTAATTTAATTTGGGTATTTTCGTTACGATCATAAAACAACAATTATATATTGTATGTGCATGTACTACGGTATGATCTTGTTTACATTTATGTACTTGTCTAATATTAATATGTCTTAGTAAACTTGTCTCATAATTAGAACATGAATATCCTAAACAATAGTGTACTCACGAGTCTAATGGGTTTAGCAAACTAGGTTATACCAGGAACATCGTACACTTATAATTTCAATATATCTACTCGAATATATGTACAAGTACTATTGTTGATATCTTATTCATAATTACTTTCGAAGGATATACCTTAGTAATTGAATTTCTGTTACTTGTTCATAGATAGTTGTTTCCGTGTTCCCTAAAACGAAAATCTTTATATTCCGAAAGGAGCATGTTCCTTCAATTCGCCGTATGACACGCATTGAATTCGAAAAGTTCCCCGAAAAATATTTTATGCAAAAACTTCCAATAACAAAGTATCATTATTCAAAGTAACACGCAGCAGAAATCTGAAAGAAAAAGTGTTTGTTTGGAAAGAGACTGACAGAAAAAGTGGCGAGAGTCATCCATCAGATCGGGAAAGTGGTACAAATGTCGTTTCAATCTGTTCATTGTTCCAGTAGGGATTGATTCCTTTTGTTGCAGAAATAAAATTACTAAGTATTTCCGTGAATCAATAAAAATGTTATCATTATTATGGAGGTGGGTTTTGATCTTGCGGTAGCGACTGGATAAAACATGTAAAAGATATAAAATTTAAAATAATATATTTTATATTATACCAGTTTGTTGCCCGCTACTTTGTATGCGTGGATTTCAGAAGTGGTTAATAGACTATTTTAAATAACGTATTACGATACCACATGTTTAGATACCACATATTTACCACAGATTTTAAGTTAGAACTTCTGGAACACAATTGTTAAATCCAATTTTGTGCAAGTGGATAGAGTCTGTCTGATTGTTCCGGATCACAAAAAGACTGTTGTCTGTCTAGACAAACAGACATTAATTCTAAAAACTATTACCCTTATTAAGGTGCCTCATATTAATTTTCCTTAAATATATATTTTCCATGTACGAACATCGTTTAGTTATAATTTTATTAGATAAGTAAAATATCAGAGTAAAATATCAAAATACCAGGGTTCTGATTTTCAACCAAGGTATTATAATAGGCTACATATTGTATTTTAATGTCTACAATATTTTTTATTTTTATTAGATAATTTTCGAGGAGCCTGTTTCGGTAATTTCGCAAACTTATTTAAGTGTGGTAAGTTACTAGACATTTACAGTCAGATTACGTTACCAATGGCTACCAGTTACATATTAAAGGGTCACTTAATTAGGTAAGGGATGCAGTTAAATCTTGAAACTGCCCAAAGGCCCATTTGAAGTTGACGGTTCCGGTTAGCAGTTCCCATAAATGGATGGCCACCTGAGCATGACTTTTAAGGATTACCTAATTCATTGGCGAGTAAAGTCGCCAGCCGAATGAAGAGTGTATTTAGCTAGATAACGGCATAATACGGAACTATTGAGTAGTTATATGTAATCAGTTTCGATCTGCTCCGATTTTAATTGGGTAGAGTATTGTAATTTTCGTAAATATCTCTAAGTTTTTTTATTAAAGCAATATAGCATATACTACTCGCTAATGATAGAATTTCTACAGAGAAAAGAAAATTAAACATTGATTGAGTAGTTTGTAAGTTTATCCATTATAAATAAACACAAAAAATTAAATCTTTCCTCTTTGTAATACTCTTAGCGTAGAATTTTTTTTTTTGATGGGTAAAATGGAATGGTAACCCCGCCTGCGCTGATGGGATACGCTGACGGGGCACCAGTGAAGGGTGATCGATGAGAATGAAAACGGGCCAGTTAGCCCATCATGATGAATTAATCAGGAATTAACCATGATAGTTTCCAGGGGAACCACGAGGAGGTCGACCTGGTTGGATATATTGCTAGGAATGGGATTTTTAGTCTCCATTACTAACATCCTTTCCCCCAGATTTCGGATATTGCGATAACTTATTTTATTAAAGTACTAAAATATTATATTTTTCTAGAAATTGTACACTACATTTGGAATTCTATTGATTTGATTAAGCATTTTCGGTTAAACTCGAATTAAACACTATAGCAAAAAGTCTGACCAATATCAATATATCGGTTAGACTCATTTACGAATATTAATACCAAAAGAAGATAATTTTGTTATAATGCATAGTATTTTGTGACATTACATATTAGGATCATCAAAGTACTTTGCATTCGAGAGACATTTTGACTGCAGAGATAATTTCTTTATCTTGGTCTCCTGAGGTTCGTTGTGACAAGCTTGTTGAATGAGAGATAATCCTCGGCGTAAATTTTAGTCTGATCATTATGAAATCCCTTAAGTTGCGTATGTTGTAGCCAGATTTTAGAATTGATTATTTCATCCATTCGTACACACCCACGCATGTAATGGACGCGTGTTACGGAAGTACAATTTACACAAAAGAAAATTTCGTACGCGGACAAAATACCTTCCCATCCTCTGCGTAGGCCTTTATAGTTATTTGAGAACTACGTAATATATATCTGTATAGTATATATAATATTATACAAGCTTTTAAGTTTTACGATAGGATTTATCCTCGAATTAGCAATAAGTTTGTGGTTTTACTCAATAGGATAGGGACTTTGTGTCTTTAGTGAAACAGGTGGGTCTGTTCTAAAGCATTGAATAAGGGGTAGTATTGTGAACGAAAAGGGATGTAAGTGAACTTTATATTTGTATAGTATTATCCTTTATGCTTTAGTTAATTTATGACTACTGTTACGAATACTTTATTATTGAAAATATTATGTTAATTATATATTATCAATATAATATTTTGTATCCATTTACACATACCGCCGTTTGTTCCCGGTATAGAATTGGCCACACCTTCCTTTCCCACGAGATTCGTAAAAAGCGACTAAGGGAACTTATTGGTTAAAGGATGGGCAGCAACGTCCCTCTTAAAATGTCACCAAAGCCTGATTGTGGTTGCTAATCCGCCTGCCAAGCATGGTACAACCCCACCGGTAAAACCCCACAATAAGGGGGACCTATGTTCAACAGTGGACCTTTAACGGCTAGTATGATGATGTTGATCTGTCTATACATATTTATATTTATTTTTTCGAGTGATTTCACAATTTTTCACTAGGAATCAATATAGTAGAATTTTGTTTCCAATCTAAGTTAAAAGTGCAGTGCTTTTTAGAACGGTATGGTATTCGAACATAAATTTTGTTTCTGTAAATTAATGTAATTCATAAACAGGTAACGAGCCTGATTATTTGTTATTAACATTAGTGAATTTTAGATTTAGATAGAACTCTGTTGTCGTCAGTTGACTTTTTAACTAATATTTTAATTAGTACCAGTAATACAGTATAGAGTTAATTTTTTTTAAAGGAATTGCAATAATAACATAAATTTTCTAATCATTCAACATGGTTACTCATAATTTTTGTCACCTTGTTAATATTTTATTTCAAAATGTCTTTATGTTGGTATTTAGTGTTCATTAATCAAACCTTACTATGACAGTAAGTATTGTCCGGTACGAATTTTGGTTGATGCAATATTCATGGTGCGTTCACAATAACTGTTCTAAGTGATTAATGGCCTTATTGGGAAAACCTGTTGAAAACCCCTACGTTCCTTTAACTATTTCTTCCGGAAGATTTCTTTTAAGTTGTATATAAATTATGTGAGAGGAGTTTCTGAATAAGTAACTCTTCTTTAATATTTTTGTCTATTTTTAACGTAAACAATAGGGTCAAAAAATTTGTAGAAGATGCAAATAATATATTGTATCATGTCTACAACCGATTTTTAAGCTGACATATGAAAATAAATGTCATATAATTAATAATAAATGAAAGTTAATGATAATATAATAAAAATAAATTGATAAATAGATCATTTGTGTAATAAGTCACCACATTAAAAGTTTAATTAAGTTTTCACTTCAAATAATGTTAGGTCATTGATGTCGAATCACTTTAAGAGATGATCTCTATCTAGATGTTATTGGTTCACAAGATTGTAGAAGTTCTGGACCAATAACATCTGAAAAGAGATTATCAAAAAAGAAAGAAGAAGAAAGGGCTAAATGTATGAAACATTTTGCCCTTCATGCATATTGTACAAGAATAATAAATGGCGGCGTCACAATATTCACCAAAGCGTGAATAAAAGACCAGTTGACAGCTCAAATGCACATAAAAACTTTGCTAAGCTATAAAATGACATCTATTTATTTTCCAGTACACGTCTCGCTTAAAAAATTTGAGAGCTTTTTATAAGTAAAAATTATTTGTTGAAATACTTATGATTTTCACATTAGAAATTGGGGTTTGACTCTAGTAAAATATTTTCTTCTGTGTTAATTATACATGTAGTAGTGTATGTAATTTTATATATAGGTACATAACTGTTGAATTCTTTTTGCTTTTTTATATTTTAATAGCTCCGGCTTCGTACGAGTGTTGTAAGAAGAAAATGAGATCAAATTATCTCTTACACTTATTTATATGATTTTTTTTAATCCGTTACTCTTTTCTATTGATTTTCCTAAAATTTTGTTTTATATGAACATTTATACATACAATGTACGCATATAAGAGAAAGAATTAATTGTTCATCATTCAGTGGTGCATTGATATACATTCGACTTGTATTGTTTTCTTTTATTCTCTATGTTGTATAAATGAGATGAAATATGCCCATATCCCTTTCTTTTTTTTAAAGTATAGTTACATAGTTTTGTAGATACTATGCGTAGTTAGCGAACTATAAATGGGAGGCACCTAATAAATTCTTGTTATGAAAGCCTAATTAAGAGAACTCTGTGACTATTTATAATGTAGTTACCATTTTGGGAGATTCACAGTATTCCATACCATCCATTTTCCGTACATGATGTACTTTAGATACAGGTTTTAATGTATGTAATATTAAGTTGGAGCTTATTGTTTTGTATATACAAGTAGTAAAAAGAGAGGATGACCCACATCCTGTATTTAATTGAGCTGAAATTTTGTATGCGTAAGTTAGAAATAATAATAATATTATGATTTGCAGGAAGGTCTGTAGTCAAGACCGGAATGGGTAGAGAGTAATACAGAATTCCCGTATTCATAACAGATTACAAAAAGAAAACAAGACAATAGATCCGATAAAATTAATAGTTATTTATGCAACTTAGAAAGGCAAACAAGTTGACGTCCCACCTGATGGAAAGTGGTAACCGTCGCCTGTAGACATGAACATAACAGAATAGGTATAATGTTTCACCTATGATTTTCGTCCATGTGTTGCCATTCCTAAGGACTCAGGTTTTATTCCTCTGTACCCTGTAAATTCACTGCCATATCACATCTTTTAAACCGAAACACAGCCATGCAAACACAATTGCTTCACGGTAGAAATACGAATGACACAGAGGTGCCCAAGCAAATGATTTTTGTACAAAGTCTCTTTGGTTATGCGTATTTCTTAGCTTATTGTTGTAACACTATAAGAGAGTTTGTATGATAAAGAATAGATCTAACTTTCTAGTACAATTTTATTATTATTTCTAGAATTAACATCAGTTATTTCGTTATTCAACGGATATTAATTACACTTTAAGTAAACTCTCGCTATTACTTATAGCTCTTGAGTTTGGCTTAGGTCTTTCGCTATTATGTTACCCAGTCAATTTGAATAAAACCTTCATAATTGGCAGGCAACTGATTAATCATTTATTATTAACCTTTTATCATTATCAATTATTAGTTATTGTTACTATATTTATAAGTACTTAAGCTAACATAGGTATTCTCTGTAGTTATGAAGATATAAGTTTTTAACCAGGTAATGTGTTCCCTTGACCTAGTTTATTATATAAGCTTGATTTTAGATAAAATGAAAACGGTATCTTCGTTACTTGCCTTAATAAAAAGTGTTTGTACTGCAACTAATACTTTCTATCGAAAACAAAAATTGAAGTTGATAATCGACAAAACATATGTACCTATAAATTGAAATGTACCTACACGGTTTAATACTTCAAATTCATATTATTTTTAGTAGTTTGTAAGAATGGATTGATTGATGTTTATTACTTTTCATGTAAAAACTACTAGATTACTAATGACTAGTAGATTTTGATGAGAATTTACAATGTTATAGTACAGCTTATACTTTACAGTAATGTATAGACTACAATAGATATTTAAATAATGTATTTACTCGTACAATGCACATTTATAGAATTATAACCTTTATCAATTTTGTTATATAAAGTAGACAAACGTTTGTCTTTTACAGTAAGTACGTAATTTGGTTAAATAGTTTAAATGTTACAACGATGACAATATCTATAGTGGAACGTGTTTGAGTAAGCTACATAGTGCATCGTGCCAAATTAATCCTTATATCACACAAAAACTATTGCATGTACTTCAGAATACCATATAGGCTATAATAGACAAAGATATCGCGTAAATTGGTAGATTTAACAGAGTATCTTATGGAAGAATTTAGCACATAATGTGTTAAAGAACAAGGAAGTACCAGAGGGAGACTTTGTACAAAAGTCGAATGCTTGGGTACTTCTGTCCCATTCGTGTTTCTACCGTGAAGCAAATGTGTTTGCATGGTTGTGTTTCGGTTTGAAGGGTGGGATATGGCGTGAATTTACAGGGTACAGAGGAATAACACCTGAGTCCTCAGGAATGGCAACGCATGGGGGGTATCGTGGGCGAAACAGTATGTGTGTGTACTGTTATGTCCATGATACTGCTCATGTCTATAGGCGACGGTTACCACTTTCCATCAGGTGGGCCGTCAGCTTATTTGCCATTCTAAGTCATATAAAAAAAAGTAATTAGTAGGCTGTTTATAATTGAATTCTATGCAAACGATGTTATCGGCAAAGGATAGTGTATTAATATTCCAGTAATTGTACCTCTAAATATATGAAAATATTATATTAGGCCTCTCAGTTAATTTGATAATGCCGCATGCCAGTCTTCTTTAATATTGGAATGGTACCTTACCTGCATTAACGGTATACACTGGCGGGGTACCAGGAAGGAATGATAAGTGAGGATGAAAAGGCAGTTAGCTAAGTACAACGATAAATTTGTCACGATGGTTTCTAGGGGGAACCGCGTGGAGGTCGATCTGTTAGTGTATATTGCTAGTATTGCGTCTGTTAGGTCTTATTACTAACAATCCCTTTTTCCCCTTTGTAAACAGAGCTTTATTTTCCTTTTTCTTTACAATAACTAATTTGAAATACATATAATGCTTATATGGTTATTATACAGAATAAGTACCTACAATATTCTGAGAGCTGTTTACCGTCCTCGTAGCCGTAGTTATAAACGTATACGAATAGTGAACTGAGGTGAATAATAAGATGAAAATATTTGGATGTTTATCCGAGTGTCTAGTGTGACGTCAAAAATGTTTTTTTTATGCAACTTAGAATGACAAACAAGCTAATGGCCCACCTGATGGAAAGTGGTAATCCTCGCCTATAGATATGAGCAGTAACATGGACATAACATCTATTTAAAACTTAATTTCCCCCCTTTAGCAGATTGTTTCGGAAGCTCAGATTTCCATACAAACTTATCGAGTAAACATGATAACGATTGTAATGTAAATCTTTATGCAATTTGTACATTCTGACATTTCAATTGATTTTTCAAATTCAAAAGGATGAAATCATGATGAATTTTTCAATTCAAATTCAAATTCAAATTCAAATTCAAAAATCATTTATTCATGTAGGACATTTTAGCCGCTTATGAACGTCAAATTTTTACATTATAATTTTATTTTTTTCCCTACCGTCCAGTTCGGTATATAGATCCAATTGAGAAGAACTGGCAAGAAACTCAATTGAATTACTTTTTTTTTTAAAGCCAGTTTATTTACAATGTATATTTATATAGGTGTCTATGTCTAACATTAAATGAAAATTCAGTGCATGAACAACTATTGCCATGCACACTCGTCATTCAAGTAATCGTTTAGTGAGTAATAGGCTTTGCTCAGTAAATATGATTTAACAGATGTTTTGAATTTATTTAAGGGTAATTCCAACATATCCTTTGGTATCTTATTGTAAATTTTTATACCTATTCCCATAAAAGACCTATTAACTTTTTCTAAACGATACTTGGGGACAGCAAGTTTGTCTTTAAATCTAGTATTAATATTATGAATATTGCTGTTTTTTGGAAATAAGTCAAGATTTTTATGAACATATAGGATATTTGAATATATAAATTGAGAAGCAACGGTGAGAATATTTGCCTCTTTGAATTTCTCTCTTAATGAGTCACGACTCTTCATACAGTAGATCGCTCGAACGGCACGTTTTTGTAATATGAATATATTCTTAATATCTGCCGCTTTTCCCCATAGTAATATTCCATAAGAGAGTAAACTATGAAAATAACTAAAATAGACTAATCTAGCAGTATCAGTATCAGTGTACTGTCTAACCTTACGCACGGCAAAAGCTGCTGAACTTAGTTTCGCTGCAAGGCTTTGAATTTGTGCACCCCATTGTGTTTTATTATCTAGTGTGATTCCTAGAAAGACAGTAGATTCTATAAATTCGAGAGATTCGTCATTTAATTTAATATTGCAATTAGTATTAAAACTTTTAGACAGAGAGAAATTAACACATTTTGTTTTTTTAGCGTTTAACATAAGATTGTTAGTTGTAAACCAGTGCAGGAGACGCCGCAAAGCACTATTTACATCGTCATAATTATTAGTCATTCTATTAACTTTAAAAATCAATGAAGTATCATCTGCAAATAATACTATGCCGCATCTATCCTGCATGGCATATGGGAGATCATTAATGTAAACTAGGAATAAAAATGGACCGAGAATAGATCCTTGAGGTACACCCATTTGCACAAGTGACCCGTCAGACGTAGCGTTGCTAATCTTCACTTTCTGTATTCTATCAGATAGATAAGATTTTATTAAATTTAAAGCATTGTCTTTGACGCCATAAAAAGCAAGTTTTTTTAGCAATGTATTATGATCAACGCAATCAAAAGCCTTAGAAAGGTCACAAAAAACACCTATCACATCCATTTTAGTTTCCCATGCAGCAAATACGTGTCTAAGCAACTCTGCACCTGCGTCTGTAGTTGAACGACCTTTGGAAAAACCGAATTGACTATTATGGATTAAATTATTTAAATTGAAATAACTGACAAGTTGCATAAGGATTATTTTTTCAAAAATTTTACTGAGTGCTGGGAGTATGGATATAGGTCTATAATTTATTGGGTCACTCCTATCTCCAGATTTAAAAAGCGGTATGATTTTACTAATTTTCATTATGTTAGGAAATTTACCTTCATCTATACATTTATTGAAAATAAAAGCAAGAGAGGGCGCAATAATTTCCATTATACTATCCAGTATTTTAACAGATATACCCCATAGATCCTCTGTTTTTTTATTATTAAGCTGTTTGAATATTTTCATTATTTCTACTGATGATGTATGTCTAAAGTTAAATACAGCTGATGACTTGCTAACATTGTCTGTTAGTAAAGTTTCAGCAGCAGACGGGGAAGATTTTAGAGCCTGTGTCGTAATTAATGGAATATTAGTAAAATAAGATTCGAATGTATGCGCGACCTCTGTGTCGGAATTTACCAATTTGTTATTAATATTTAAAGCTATTTTGCTATTTTGAAAATTAACTTTTCCAGTTTCGCTATTTATTACTTTCCAAGTGGCTTTTATTTTATCTTTAGATTTAGTTATTATTTTACCTAAATAGAGAGACTTAGCTGTATGACAAACCTTTTTAAATATTTTCGAATAAGATTTTACATGTTCATGAAATAAGGGATCGGATATATAGCTTCGTTTTTCGTAAAGTTCGTAAAGATTAGCCCTAGACTTATAAATACCAAACGTGGCCCAGTCACAAAACTTTGATTTTACACTAGTTGAAAATGTTTTTGTTTTAAATTCACTGCTAGCTTCATGTTCAATTAAATTAAAAATATGTTCACATACAATGTCCGGGTCATATTGAGGTACTATGACACTAGATATTTTATGTTCAATTTTATTTTTAAAACGTGCCAAATTCTTTTGTGTTATTTGTCTGCATGTAATTGTTTGAGTCCCTTTGGATCCCTTAGTTTCAATTATAACTTTTTGTCCGTAATGATCAGATCCAAGACAGTCGAAATTCATTTTCACCTTTACTTCACAATTACAAAAAACATTATCTATACAAGTGGCAGAATTTCCTGCGACCCTAGTGGGTTCTAAAAAAAGATTGTGCAAATTAAATGATTTAAATAAGTTAATCAATCTTAAGCTTATTGAGCATTCCGATAATAAATCAACATTAAAATCGCCACATATAAATAATGTTTTATTCCTCCGTGCGACTCGTCTCAATGCTTCCTCCATAGCCAGTTCAAAAGAATCAAAACAAGCCGATGGCGGACGATAAACGCAAATTATTATACAAGTAACTAATTCTACGCAAGATAGTTCAATTGTTTGCTCAATAGAAATATTTACAATGTCTTGACGGTTTTTATATTCTACATCATTTTTTAAAATAATAATTGACCCGCCATGAATGGCATTGTTCCTAGCAAAAAAACTAGCTATATTATAATGTTCAAAAGGACAAATTATTTCATATTGTTTAAGCCAATGTTCTGTCAGACATAACACCCGTACATTGTTAGATTCTAAGAAAAGACTTAATTCTAATTCTTTGCTGGAGAAGCCACGAATATTTTGATGAATAATGACCATATCCTGTGGCTTAACCAATGTCGTAGATGTTAGTTTAAATTAACACATGTCACATTATTAGTATAATTACTAATATTACTAATTAAACCCGTTATACTACTTATAATGGGATCATAAATGTTATACGCTAGTAAACTAGCAATAGTCTTTTTTTGTTTTTTAGGAAGATAAAAATTACCTCCCGTCATATAATAATTTGTAACAAATTTGTTACTTTCAAAATAAAATATATCATTACAATGATATGTCATCGAATAAATTAAATTATTTATACTATAAATGAACTTATTCTGTTCATTAGTCAGGGATTGAGAGTAGGGAAATGCGCATAATAATATTTTACCTATACCAAGCTCCACTATATTATATAATGATTTTATTAAATTAACTATATCAGATTTACGCATATGCAAACAATTCCCTAACGCTATTACTAGGGTCGTGTGAATATCATTGATTTGAAAAGGATGATCAAAAATCTAATTTTTGTTATAAAAATATAGTTTATAAAGAAAGCAGAGCAAATTTATGACTTTATTGTAAAAGAATATGTAGTCACTATGAAGTCAATAAAAAAATTACACCAAGAAATATTTCTTAAATTTTTAAAAAATTACTAAAATAAATTAAATAACATATTTCTGTCTAAAATTTTCATGATTATGTTATTATATTAGTCTCTCTACTATATATATGTACTATATATATATATATATATATATATATATATATATATATATATATATATATATATATATATATGCATAAAACGGATATATAATAAAATCTAATATGAAAATCTAATATTTATTTATGTACTTATTTGGCATATTTTAAATAAGCTTATGGAATATATGAGTATGTTAGTCAAATAAAGCAATTTTTCATTCGCTCGCTTCAAAAAGCTGCAAAATAAGTTTATATGACAGTGCGCTTACATGACATGGAAAAACAAAGGATTTTATAACTTTTAGTGGTTACTTTATAGAGAGGCACAAAGCGCGTGCAGTGCGAGTGGATACTGTTTTATTCGTTTAATATTGTCGGAACAAATACAAGGGGAACATGTCAACATTCTTCCTTCAAACAGCACTAGCGAGTAGAATGTGGAGAGGCACGGACGCGGACAACGCCTTTTTAAATATAAATTGCTTGGGAATTGTGTTCAGCCTTCCGCATTCAGAAAAATGACCTGCCCAGCTTAGAGTGCGAGCTTAGAATCGTATAATGCATGAAATTACAATTCGTAAATTTAGGTAAATTCTCTTTATAAAGGAATGTGGTTACGTATTCCGGTATCTACTAGTCATTATGTTTCTTCAGTGTTCGTAATTCCGTAATAAATGTAGTGGAAAAATCGCAATCAGTCGGAAAAACCTTTTTATGGAATATTTTATTCCTTACAAGCTGTTTCTGGCAACTTCGCCCGCATGCATTAGTATAAAAAGTACCCTAAGTATTTAGTGAGAATATAGTCTACCAATGTGCTACATTTCATTAAAATTTGTTTAGCCGTTTAGGCGTGTAACAAACATTTTACAAACTTTCACATTTATTAGGGGGAAAAGGGGTTATTAGTAATGAGACTTCATTACTATTATATCATGAACATTACATGAAAACCATTGTTTTGTCAAATTCATCATGATGGAGCAACAGATCTGCATTTATCCTTGTATTACCATCTTTCACTGGTATCCCACCAGCGTATACAGCGATAGCGCAGATGGGGTTACCATTTAATTTTTACCAATTAAAAAATATCAATTATTAACCAGTACGTATCGTCTAATTTTAGTAGAAGCCTGTTTGATTAGAATAGTACCTACCTACTTCAGTAATACTGCTTACATGAAGATTAATAATGAATAGAGAAAGCAACTTGTGGACTATGTCGAGGAGTGGATGAATGTTTTTCATCATAATATTGATATATCCATCTACTATTTGCACTAATAATAAATTAATACCTTAAGTTTTTATATACAAAGATGTTCTTTCGTTTCTTCATACTTCAGAGAAAGCTATCGTCCGGCAAACCTCTGATATTTTTTATGTATACCTAATTTTTTTTTATAAAAATGTCATTGTTTTTCCTTGTTGTATTTTCATGTGACATCTTTCTTATCATTGTACTGTTAGCTGTGTTTTTATATAATAGTTTTTTTTTATTTTATATATATTAATATATATATATATATATATATATATATATATATATATATATATATATATATATATATATATATATATATATATATATATATATATATATAGTGTATATACTCGTTAATGTATAAAACTCTGTAAATAGTAACTGTTTATTAATCTTGGGTTCTTGTTACTATCTCTTTCCCAATTTTACTTAGTATGTTCTTTGTAAATTCTAAACAACTAAAATCCTTTTGAAGTTAGTTCTATAAAGACGGCCTAAGTCTTGCTGAGTTAGTTCTAGATACTAAGAATGCATCCTTTACAAGTTTAGTTCTTAGTAAAGTAGACCAGGAAAAACTAGGAAAATTCGTAAAGCAAAGGCTTAAAACGTTATACTAAGTATGTAAATAAAGGTCACTCTCATGAATCAAAGATATGACTGATGTTTATAGAACTGTAACAATGTTAGTTTTTTATCTGTAACTAGTATTTTATCCAAATTTGTATTTTACGAGTATATTGGTCCATCAAGGACCGGGATAAAGAGTAGTGTTTTCCTTTATTCATTCCAAATATTACATGTACAAAAATTTTTATAACGTCGGGTTTAACTGTTGAGGCGCCAAAAAGTAACAGACAAACAAATGAATGAACAAACAAACTTATTTTGGCATATCAATAGTGAGGATATTTAATACTATTACAATGTTGTTTGTACCTGTAGTTATTATTAATCAATGTACAGATAATGGCTTTTACTCTCGAAATGTGAAAATAACTTCTCACTGACTTTGAGAACATTTTTTCAAGATGCGTACATCTGCAAAGGAAAGGGAAAGAATTATAGCATCGTTTCGAATGTGAAATTGCGACCATGTGCTGTGTGAAACGAGTTCTTATGAAATTTATAACTGCTTTATCTTCTTAATAGATACGGTAAATAAACGGGTAGAAAAGTCCATTCGGATTGTTACTATTGAATTCCGCGCAAATGAATTTGCCGTCACATAATTAAACCCATCAAGTTAACAATAAAACGAGGAAGGATGTGCGGCGTGAGGGTCGTAATTTACGACTTTTATGCTGGTTATATGTAATATCCACTAAATGATTAGTCCTTATTTTTACTGACAATCTTTAGTAGTAGATGTGGCATTGGGCTTAATACTATAATGGCAAAGTTCTTTGGTGGAAGATCTACCTAAAGAATTTCGCCCTTTAGATAAATTATAAATAAAGATATTTCTTACAAACTTTATTACATAAATGTTTATAGAACTATACGTATGAGTAAGAACAAAATGATGGACACATATTCGCTGTCATTTATCAAGAGGAATTTTCGCTAAACGTGACTCAGACTCTAATGAATTTTCATCTGGATCTCTTTGAGGTTGAAGGTTTGTGATTATCTATGTACTTATATTTACAATATATTATATTTTAATAACTCGCTTATAAATAGCTACAAGTATATATCGAAGTAAATGGATAAGTTCATAAGAATGTTAAAGAAATTATCCAAATTAGTTAATTTTGTTGAAGAGGCTCTTGAGTGTACTTGTAGGGATATTTATGGACAAATATTCCACCATAGATCCGCAAAAGTGAGTTTTAAAAGTTGTTTGTGGGTTCACCCCAAAGTTGTTGCCCCGAAGAGTAATCAAACACTCCAAAATACACTTTGAACGCAACTCAATTACAACGCTAAATGTAGTAGGATTATGGGCAACTTTGATATTGGAAACGTTGAAGTTCTTGACTTCCTATTTCGATTTTCTCAGTTTTAGTAATTAAGAATGTAAATATTCTTGATTGGTAATTTAAGAGGAATAATATTCACTTAGTACTAATTTATTAATTTGATCAATTCGAAAACAGAAGAAAGTTATCAAGTTATCTGTTCAGAAAAATCTTATTTCCTATACATTTTCTTCTGTCAAGGGAAAGAATTGGCATTAGGGACTTAGTTACAAGAG
The DNA here is from genome assembly GCF_026898425.1 of Galleria mellonella. Taxonomy (NCBI): domain Eukaryota; kingdom Metazoa; phylum Arthropoda; class Insecta; order Lepidoptera; family Pyralidae; genus Galleria; species Galleria mellonella. The sequence continues at coordinate 1,865,680 of NW_026442147.1, read as the reverse complement.
TTATTGAATTTGTAATGATTTATAGAGTATTTTAATCTCCTTAAAAAGTTCAATATTTCCGTAGTAGTGCCAAATCTGCAGTGCATTTATTTATTCACAGTTTGGGCGCAAAACGATTAACACTAGGCTCCGAGTAGCGATCTAATAAATTGCCTGAAGATGCCGCGTTTAAAGATGAAACACATGTTGCAAAACGGGCGCGAACAAAATAGCAGTCAGGGATTGAAGACTAATACAGAATTGTTGTGGAACAGGTTGTGGAATTTCTGGTAGTAATAGTGGTAGTCAATCTTCGAGTGTTGACAATCAAACACATATTACAGAATTAAACAAAATAATTTTAATCAAATAACCATATTTATCTGTCTATCTATTAAATACGATTTTCAAAAGTTTACATACCCCAATTAATATGAATATATGATAGGTAGAGAAAGACTTACTTAATGTTGGGATATCAAGAAACATTGTCAAACCTGCTGCTTTGTAGGTATATGAAGAAAATCCATTAAAATAGCATTTTATTTTACCTTATATATTGTAAAATTAAAATCGTTATCATTTTTTTAAGTAAATGTTCTACCAAATTAACTAAATTTTTTTATTAAAGATCTTTGATAAAAATTTTGTCAAAAAAAAGTTTTGAGACTACCACAATTACACCGCGCGTGCAGCTGTTAAGTTAGCGTGGGAGGTTTTAATATTTTTGTGTTACTGAATTTTTCATTGATGCAATTTCTGTTTTAATATTTCCTGTAACATGGTTAGACAAGCTGTATCTTGCGGATTTGCCTCGCGTGAATTAGTATATATAGTAGTAATATAGTAGGATATAACTTACTAGTTTTTCCGTAAAACAGTAATCAACATCTATCCAACCATCCATTCATCTGTCCTTATAAACTTTCACATTTATAATACTAATAGGACAGGATATATCTAATCTATTATTATTGATTTTAATTTTATAATCTACAAAATATGAGGATTTTATAAGCCATGAAATTAAAATTATATGTTGGTTGCTAGCGTAAAGTAAGAACTAATTAATTAGTGTAATGACTTGCTTGCGGTGCGGTTAGTGGGCACACAATACATTACGGTTGAACATAAATTACAAACACAATTTATTTTATTGCCATTAGGAAATGAAACGTCATCAAAGTGTATCATAATGATCACTTTGGTGAGTGTTGTGGCACCAATATGGCGACTCCGAGTGTTCGCGTCAATACTTTCTTGCAATGGAAAGAAAAACCTTTTATCGACAAGCTTTCCAAATTCTACATTATATCTGAGATGGTATTGGGTCTCAACAGGTTACCACTTGTTATTTCGAATATGAGGGTTTTTTATTTGCCTTTAATGATTTCTTACTCGCTTTTCCTTATAATATCGATAATTTCTTCTACAATCTACACATATGACACCAGGTATGTCGCTGTTGTTGTAGTCATGAATATGTGCGAGTATATATTTTCTATAATCTTTAACTTCATTACTTGGAGAAGAATGCAACGTTTTTACTGTGAACTGTCTAAATTTGACGCTGAAGTGGGTTGCAGGCCGAAAGTTACACGAGGTTCTATTGGGAATTTGGTTCAAATGCTCATTCTGTTAATCTTGTATGTAGTTTTTTATATTATATCTTTTAGTATGGATAATTTGAATGACTTGTTATTACCGTTGGTGCCTGTTAATTTAATTCATGCCTTAGAGGTCCATTATTATGGGCACTTGCTTAGTCTTCTCATTCCGAGGTTAAATTTGCTTAATTATTACGCGGAATCTTCATTGTCCAATGAGAAAGCAATCGTTGCCCCGAAGGTAGAAGAATTTGTATACTTCAAATATAACAATATAACCAACGGACAAATGAAGAAGTTGATGGATCTTTATCACATTGTTATTAAAGCCTATGATTTTATGGTGGAAGCAATTAAATGGCAGGTAAATGATTTTAAAGTTGAAAATTATTGAACAAAGCATGCAATATTAATTCTCAAGACAAAGTATATATAGTATTTACCCACTAACTGTTGGTATATCTAATTACAAGGAACTATATTTTAATGAATAATTAACATTTCGAATGATATGTACATAACTTAGGTATTTGTTAAAATTGGTTCATCTTATTGCTATGAGGGTACCCATTATACATTGTAACCATTCGTGACGACTAATGTGTTATATTTCTGTAACCTGTAGTAAAATAATGTGATTTCCTGGTAAATAAAGTATTTACCTCATTTGATGTTACAATTAGGTATTAAGTACTAGCCCAAGTTTTAGTTTCAAATGCTTGTGAGTATTTTATTTCAAAATTACAATATATTTTTAACCACTGGTGTCCGATTTTGCCGAAACTTGGCATACATATATAAATTCAGTGACAATACTATATTATGGTACCATCGAGCTGGTCTGATAATGAAGGCGGAAAGTAGCCATAGGAACTCGAAAACTATGCATGGTGAATAAGTTGTGTTTAGCATGTTTAATTATTTTAAAAAAACTTTAATACTGTTTGGTGTCTATAATTTAATGATAAAGCCTTAAGGCTACAAAAGATTATTTTTAAACAAATTTGTTCACATTTTCAGTTGCTGGTGATTATAATAACTTCGTTCATCTCCATTTTGGCATTTTGTTATAGTGTCTCTATAACAATTATTTGTAATTCAGTGAGTAAATTTTTTTATCAATTATAGTAAGTCAAGATAAAGGTATAAAAAAACTGTTACAATGTACAAGGAAAAGATAACCTTTTCACATGTAACAAAATTATTTCTGCTATTATCAGTTTTTTAAAAGGACCGACTCAAATAATGAAAACTCGCTATGATATTTTTATACTGAAACAATAACGTGACGTACATTTTTTTTATTAACCTATAAGGTGAGGTTATTTTATTTAGCTTTATTTTTTGTGTATATGTTACTCGCTTAGGTTACTCGATATTTTTATCAAATTTTTAGTTCAGATTTGACGAAAATTGTGTAATGCTTTTTTTTTAATCGAAAGTGTTAATGTTAGTTGTTACATTCAATCAAGAATATTATTCCTAATTTTATTTTTCTGCAGAAAACTGTTCAGATTGTGGTATAAATTGATTATTCTTATGGTTATGTTAACACTATTATTCTGTAATGAAACAAATAAAAATGATACGAATACGATGTTATTTTAGGACCCTTTAATGGATGTAATATCGGATATGGGTCTCACTATAGCACAAATGATTCCACTATTTTCCCCGTGTATGTTCAGCGACAAAGTTCATAACGAAGTTCGACGTCTTAGAGAGCTGTTAGCTTCCAGACTATATGAGAATAAACTCGGTGAGTATGTAATTAAATCTACAGATTTAAGTAAACATTTACTCTTATTTTTTTTCTAATGGGTGATAATGGAATGGTAACCCCACCCGCGCTAACGGTATACATCGGCGGGGCACCAGTGAAGGATGATAAGTGAGGATGAAGCAGGTCAGTTAGCCCATCGTGACGAATTCAACAAGAATTGTTCATGATGGTTTCCAGGGAGAACCACGTGAAGGTCGACCTAATAGGGCATATTGCTAGCAATGGGGCAGTCAAACTCCATTGTTAACAATCCCTTTCCCCCCTTTACTCTTATTTAAAATAATAATAATATAACGAAGTAATAATTAGACAACAAAGATATTATCCAATGTTTCGCTTAAGACAGTTTAAAATTGATTTCTATAATCGGGTGTATTGGGTTGACTATTTGTTTAGGTTTTCCTCCACGTTATACTATATTTTTGCCTATTGTGTACTGATTTTAATCAGTATGCTAATTATAATAGTTACTGTCAGATTATTAAAGAATAATTTATTAATTTTGACGTTGGTTATTTTTTCATTCTAATAATTATATATTAAACGCAGTTACCCTTCATAGTTATGCAAGTTATATAGTTATCATTATATTAGCCGTTAACTGCTGAATATACGCCTTTTCTGTTGGGATTGACCCCTTCCCGGATTTGCAACCGCAGTTGGACTTTTTTTTTATACCACTGAGGTGGCAAACAACCATACGGCCCACCTGATGGTAAGTGGTTACCGTAGCCTATGAACACCTGCAATACCAGAGGTATTACGCGTGCGTTGCCGACCCTGAAGAAACCTCTTTACTTTGGTGATGTTTTTGAATGAAAGCAGCTGGTCATTCTTCCATCATAAAATTTTTTAAGGGTTGGCATATTCTATGCCGGGACCACAAGATATATAATATTAATATTTAACAAATTAATATTTTGTTATGTTGTTGCCAATCCGCTTACCAAGCGTGGTAAATACTGGCAAAACCTCTCCTAATGTAGAAGGTTTATGTCCAGCAATGGACATTTAACGGCTGATACAATAATAAAATATTTTGTTCCACAACCAATGATAATAAAATTAAAATTTTATTACAAAAGTAAACTATGTTGAATGCAAAAATCTAAATAGGTGCAGATGTGGTTCAGATGTGGTGTATATAATATATATATATATTTTTAAATTGGTTGATAATATATCGATATGGCTACTTATCATACAAAGACATATTTATATGAGCTTCTTGTTTACAGATAAATCAAGTCGCAGCACGGCACGGGCTTTACTCGCTTTGACTGAAGCTCGCGATTTGTCATTTTCTTTATTACGAATGCTGGAAATTGATATTTCCTTGCCATTCAAGTTCATAGGCCTCCTTATCACATACCTAATCATACTGCTTCAGTTTGAAAAAGTGATTAATCCTGACCCGGTAAATGTTTAATTCCAATATATATTCAATTCGTTGCTTGTAGCTATACTGAAAAAATACGTCTGGCATTTGGATTATAAGAAATTTAGGCTAGATAACAAAATATGTTCTTAATATGCAGACGGCATTCTAATAATTAGTTCACATCTATACGATAATTTTTATAATAATTGAGTACATTTCTGGTATACTTAGAGTCTGATAAATACGTAGGATGGCCTATCAAGATAGATAGGCCATCCTACGTATTTATCATCCTACCTATGTTTACTTATCCAAGTTATATTTTACAAACTGACGGACGGACGTATGTATAATCTCATAAATTAATCTTGTTTTGTCTACTTAAGGAATGCTAAAAATATGCAGATTGATGTGTGTGTAATGTGTTTACTTAATGTTATTGTTTGTACAATAAATTAAATTGTGTCAGAAATATGATGAATTTCATTAAGGTATATTGACATAATAATAATTACCATAATAATTATCATCCAGTACATAATTATTTGGTAATATAAAGTATTTACATTTGCTAACTTCTTTTTTCTATTTAAGCATAGACTATTTAACAGAATAGAATTGAAATCAACTTATTCTTAGTGATTAGTTATTTTAAAACATTTTCTAAATCCATCCTTACTCTAGTTACTAGGTTGTTCAAACGTGTCAATCGATTAATTACGACTCTAGAAAGTAACCTTAGATACCCGGCTTAATATCCCTTTATTTCCTATATCTCTTCATATAATATCGCGTTATTTTAGAAATTTGTTAATTAATATTTTTAATAGTAAATGGACGTATTTTTTGTGAAAATAGATGTTAAGGAAAGTGGCTGATTTCAATTGTAATATATGTTAGCGCAAGTGGAAGCGAAAGTAATATTAGACCTAGACTGGGCCCGGATTCTAGGTCCCATAAAAGAAGTTTGTATGTCAAAATGGTACGGACTCACTTTGACTGCAGATTTAGCGTAAGCGGTACACGCTCAGGATGCACCAGAATTCAGGAAGCCACGCCACGTAAATGTCACAATGGCGTTGATCTATTTTGGTCTATTCGTGAAAACCACATTATACATGTTGGATAAACAATCACTCGTGACACTTGGGAACGATAATAGGAAATGTCCAGGGGGTTCACGAGTTCTCCACACAGTAAATAGGCACACAACACCAACCCGTTGCAGAGTGCGCGGTAGACGTTGGATTGGGGCCGACCATTTGTCTGTTTTTCTTATGTCAGGGGAATCGGTAGAATATTACGCGATTGGAGGGTATTATGATACTTATAGGGATGTGACTTTTTTAAACAATAGAAAAAATAATAATAAATATTTATCTAAAAATAACAGAGAATAGAAATATCACAAAGCGGAGGGACTAATAACAGTGAAAGCTTCACGTAAAATTTAATTGGCAATAAATCTCGGCTTACGGGTTCAGAGTTCTCCACTTTTAATATTTTATTTTATTAATTAATTCAAAAGGAAATTTTAATATAATTAACCGAGCAGTGACTTAAAATTTGTGGGTGGCAAGGTCAGGCGAGAAGAAAATATTATGTAATACGCTCAATTATTAAAAGATGAAAATAAAGTTGTATTAGGAAGCATGTTCCTTCTATTTGAAGTTCACATATAACTTCCTTGGCCGTATGGTCCCGGCATTGAATAGTCCACCCCTTCCTTTCTCGTGGGTATCGTAAGAGACGACTAAAGGAAGGCATGGGATGGGCAGTAGCGTCCCTCTTAAATGTTTTAACATCTCCAAAGCCTAATTGCGGTTGTCAATCAACCTGCCAAGCGTGGCAACTTCTGGCAAAACCTCCCAAGCGGAAGGCTTATGTTCACCAGTAGATGGTTAAAGGCTTATATGAGTATATAACTGCTTTATAATAAAATTATAAAACAAATAGTATTATTTTCTCTGATGATATTTTTTCTTAATAAAGATATTCAACATATATACTTATATCATCATGATAAATACTTTATGTGTTAATCATTCTAATAGAGTTTCACAAAAAATAATATTAGTATGAAAAATTATCAAAAAATTAAATGTTTAGTAATAAATACCTTAGTGTAATAGATAAAAATCTGTACATGATATTTACATGTTAATCGTATTATAAAGATATTATTAAATTAGTTTTCTGAGAAGAAAACATCTGTTAGAAACATATGTTTATTTAATTAATTCTTTATCTATGACATATGATTTTTATTTCTTAATCTTATTCCCATCTCTGCGTTACTGTTTATTTTACATTTTATAGTGTATTTGCTTGTGGTAAACACGTGAACGGTTTTTAAATAATCATTTAGATATATTAAAAAATATATATTGTAGATATAGTAACTATTTACTTTTTATCCAAAATTGCTCTCCACTTTTAAATATACCAATGGAAATCATTCTCGATAAAAAATGAATCCAAAGCTCCTCAATCTCTCAATATCCTTGAATTCACATCGAAAAACAAAGCATCAGATGGCATACATCATATTATTTGTAGATGAAAAGTTGAACGAAATGGCAGGTCGGTTCTACCGGACGTTGACTTTATTTATTTCCAAAACCTCACACCATACATAATCCTGGAGACAATAAATCATTGATAGGCAATCCCTGTGAATATTGGAAGCGGTTCGTAGCCGATACCTACTTGTAGATTGATCGATGGTTCTCAATTTATTTAAACTTATAATACATTTGAATTTTTAATCTCCTTAGTTTTTTTTTTATAACACAGGGGGTAAACGAGCATTCGGCTCACATGATGGTAAGTGACTACCGCTGCCTATGAGCACCCACAACACCAGAGGTATTGCAGGTATGCTTCCGGCCTTTTAAAAAGGAATATGCTCTTTTCTTGAAGGCAAGGACGTCGTATCGTTTCGGAAATACTGCTGCTAGAAGTTAATCTCAAAGCGTGGTTGTGTGAGGACTATTTTTATTAGTAGTTATTATTTTATTAGTAATTGTATTATAGTGATTGGCCTTTTTTCTTATTTAGCAGTTACTTCAATCAGTTATAATTAAATTAATCACTTAAGTAAGTACATTTCTACTATTATACATAAGAGCCGTTATACATATAAATATCTTATCTCCAGGAAAGTTTAATAATATAAATAAATACATTGACTTGTCACATTAAAAATTAACCGAATGAGACACACGTCTCTTTGAAATTGAATACGTCTTCCTTCGAATAGATACGAATTGAAATTCAATCTCGTGTCGTGAATCCGTGAAACACAGAACTCGGTTACCTACTTAGTAACTATGTTATTCTACTAATATAACGTGAATGTTTGTGATGTTTGTTATTTACTTTTTATATCAATTACTCAACGGATTATGATGGAATTTTGCTGACAGAGAATTTATAGCTTTGGAAAAGACATTGCTTTTTGCTTGGGGAATGCTTGGATTATAGTTACCTAATTAAGAACTGTGCAGATGAAATCATGAGCAAAAATAGCATATGTTACTTTCGAAAATGTCGCCGTCTTCTCTTAATAAAGAATTTTATTAGGAAATGTTATGAATTTGTAAGTTTAGATGCTTTTAACTGATTAAAAAGTACTGAATTGTCGGTGTACTAGAAATATTACATGAAACATTTTATGTTACACTGTTTACAATTGAATTAGCAAGTAATTCATGAATGCAAATTTCAGTGATATTTGAACGATTTGTTTTTACGAGGATTAGGCAATCGATTTTAGAATGTTGCCAGGTCTATCACGGTTGCACGCGACAAAATTTAGATAGCTAATAAATATTTGTTTTAACGACGTCTATTATTATTGAGAAAGGTTATAGGATAAAGGAGTTTTATATTTTGTAAAACATTTTTGGTATTTTCTTCCATTTCTACCGTGAACTTTAATGACAATGAAAAATCTTCCAAGAAAAATGTTATTGTTACGCGAAACGGGAAAACGGTTAAGGCTATAAATGTATTTGTGTTTAGTAACGAGATTGGCTAAATCGCTGTTCTACGTGTAATACGGTTAATATTTAGATTATCTTGAAACATATACGCGCGAGCTTTTTGTGTTTATCTAATGGTGGCGCATTCAATTGTTATTTAGAATTTGTGAAGTACAAATAGCTCTATTTGTAATTTTGATTCCTATTACTTCTAGTGTAAATAGGTCACATTCTACTGTCAATAGTTTTTAGCCAGCTTCACGATGCCGTCTTGTTTTAAGAACGTGACTTACTTTGGACGGGTTTACATGTCCTCCGAAATACGAAGTAAGTGACAATTATTCTTAAATCTAAACATGAATTTGAGAATTCAAAGGTTTACTCTAAGATTCAGCTTTTCGACACTCAAATAGCATTCAAGTAATATATGCCCAAGCATTTACTTATAATATTGACATAATTATATGAAAATTATGATTAAAATTTGGTTAATAAAACTTTTTACTTTAAAAATATTTAAATATGTTTTAGTTATAACGATTTTTATTATATATAAATATTATATATAATTATTATATAACTTAACTAAGGCCAATAAAAATTTTATTTATCGTCGCCCTCTGCATCTTACCCTAATGCTTGCCTTTATGTCCATTATCCGAGCTAGCGGATCTGAAATTGAACACCACTTGTAAGTCATCATTCAACGAGTTCCGTATAACCATTGATACACGGAACATTAGACACATTAGATACTATTAAACAGTTCAGTGGAGTTGAACCAATTATTTGGAAATGAATACAAATCTAACAATACAGATAAAGTATAAAGAACGACGGCTAATTTAACAATTGTATTTCATTTTGAGCAAATTAAAGTTTAGTAATTTGTGTCTGCATATTCAGTGAACATAACGACGAGATATTTAAATTAATCAATGTAAATTCTGTGTTCTAGATTAATTTGAATTCACTGTACTCACATGTATGTACCTATATGTTACAGGAAAATAGGACTACTAAAGATTTTGTGAAGTACCTAGGAAAATTATGAAATCTGTACAGATGTTAATATTCCAAATTATTACGTCGTCTTTCTGAAAAAACTAGTTATATAAAACAAAATGCTACCGTATTACATTCAGTGATACATCATTTTACTAAACGAAATCTAGTATTTTACTAGATTTCGTTTCAGGAAGGTGAACTTTATACGGATTTTTATTTACAGTATAAGATAATAATTAAAAAAGACTTTAAAATTATTAAATGAACATTAAGCGTCTTATTACAAAAAAGTAAAATTGGAATAGATAGGGTTGGAATACTTAAATTTCATACTACTTATTATTTAGACTTTATCTATAAAAGCATGTCATATCTGTTTATATCTAAACAAAAGAAAGTCTATGTTATTAAAAACAAAAGCTGTTCGTATTTACAGTCATAAATTTTATTGTTATAATTTATACATTTTGGCATATAAAATTATAAATAAATAAGCATTATAACACTGACTAAATAATATTTAATAAGTTTTGTCAATCACTACTTGCAGTTAAAGTATTTTAAATATTTTATGTTAAAAGAACGAGACAATTTTATATAAAAAAGGCTGTAATCTGACAATCAGTTCTTAATAAGGAAATGTTACTCTTACTTTCTTAATTTTACTGTTATTAATTTAGCGACGTGATGTATCACTATAAATATTGTAGTAATTTGTAAAATCCCTAGCTTTTTTCACCAAGAATAATTTATAGTTATCCGTTAAGTTATCCGACATTTTGCGTGATTTTGTGAAGTTATCAATGAAATATCTAATATTTTCATTTTGCTGCGACATATATGTATAATGTTAATTGCTTACGTAAGCACATACTGTTTTACATTGTTATATACTGGAACCGTGTCACGTTGGTTATTTGTTCGGTCATTACGTATGCAAAATTATGAAATTTAAAAGCCGGATGCCGCCATCAGTGTCGACCCCTGTTAAATGGAATGAAGATTGTGCTCCAAATGTAAACGTTGCCTGTGACTAGCTGACACTCGAGTCGGCGCTTGCTGACGGCTTAGTTTAATCCAATTAAATATAATTACAACCTTTGAAATTTTTAAAATATGTAGTAAGTACTTAATATATTATCATAATACTCTTTGTTGAACTAAATATATATACATCAGTGCAGAAGAAGGAAATCTTGAAATTAAGTTTCATACTGAGCCTATTATTATGCTGATATTCTCTTTTAATACTCAAGTCTAACAGTGGGACGTTTAATGACTAGTTATAGTATGAACATATAATGTTATGACTATGACAATGTAATGTATATAACGTATAATGTTATATACTTTACATTGTCATTGGATTATAAATATTTGCAGTTTTATTTCATATTCATATGAATTTTATAGCTTTTTGTCCGCTGTTCGTACTCGTGGTTTTTATTAGTAGAAAAATTAATGATACACTAGGTACTTTTATATGACGTATCAAAAAAACATACACCAGTTTTTAAGTTTGCACCTTCAGAAATACAATTATGAAAATTAAATCCAATTTCAGTTTTAGTAGTCCATTTTATGTGATGTCCAAATAAACATACAGACAGACAAAAAAATAAAAAAAATATATTATTTTGGCTTCTATTGTTTTTATTAAGACCTTTCCTATATATTTTTTTAATATCTGTTATGTACAGACATCGTCAACTTATAATTACTAATATAGTAAATATTAGTAAGATCTTGGTGTAAACATAATGGAATATTATAATATGAAACGATGTACACAGATAAACAGTAGGTACTTGTTTAGTTTAAAGTCATTTGCATGATATAATACAGAGGTTTAAAGCTTGTAGATCTCAATTCCATTTGTGTTTAATTAGCAAATCATATTAGCGGTAAGTGCTAAGCCCTTTAGATTTAACCATAGAATGCTTACTGCATTGTACATAAATAAATATTGTATTTGTCAATAACCAAATATGATTACAGTAATGGATTGGATTAGGATGTTATACGTTACTATACATTTAGATTAAATCATACATATATACAGATACATCTAAGTTGAGTGTCTTTCATTAAAATCAACAAAATTTTCTGTTCTAAGCATAGATGAGAAATAATGTAGGATTACTCAATTCGTTAAAGTATGCGTAATTAGGAATAGTTGTAAAAAAAGTTTAAAACATTATTAGTAAAGTTTTTAATTTTATATCGGAAAGTGGCGCTATTGTTTACTTTAAAAAAATCCCTTCAGCCACCAGTTGTCTGACAATTTTTGTGAAGTTTTTGACTAATATATACCTATCGCAACCAATCACTATCAAAATGTTAAATCAGAATGAATAAAAATCAGTATCGTAAATATTGTTAAGCCCTGGCATCTATTGTCAAATAACATAATGTTTCTCAGAGTCATTTCTCACCGCGGCGACTGGTCCGCTGCGAAATTTCTAAGTTTATATCATTTTTCATAGTACTGCCAAGGTGTTCGACTATGGGATACAAACAGTTTTTTCCTGATGGATGTTGGTTGCTCGCGAGCAGAATACGTAGGCCTTGTCGTTAACGAAGACGAATCGTGTCGTTCCGTGACCGATGTACAGGTGCCGAAAAAATTACATTTACTCTAACCGCCGCTCAAAACAAATTAGTTCTTTCTTCACCGCTTTATGGATTGATTATGCGAGTGTAACATAGTTGAGTTTACATTATTAATGGGCTATGTATTGTAATTTAAATAATTATTACAGTTCTATCATTTTATTGTAGCTTCGATAATGAGCGATCATATCAATTACAGGCATTTGATATTCAAAGTAGTTAACAATTTAAACCTTTATCATGTTTTTACATCCAAATTTCAGATTCCATATATACAATACCTATTATATATATTATATTATATTTCATATTTTCGTAGGTAAGTTTTACATATATTAAATAACGGTATGCAAATTCTGCACCAATAGTTTTTATATGCAGAATGTATTTACGAGTATATATACTTAAATTTACATTAAGCAACATTAAGTATTATTATACATTAAGGAAGTAAGTTAGTAATGACGGAGGCCTATATATAGCGGTGGACAGTTCACGGCTGATACTATACCATATATACATTTACATGCAATAAAATTAGATGTACAATAATACTATAATGTCTGTACTTAGAAGATATTTAAGAAAAAGAATATGAGGATTTTAATAAGAATAGTAAAATTTAATACAATATTTTTTTAGAGCTTCTGTCTATCTGTGTCCGAATTATATATTGTTTTTGTGTTCTTTCAAGATGTTGTGGGCACATGTCGTACTAATATAAACAATATAGAATGTGGTTTACACTTGTAACTTAAAATCTGGTGTTTATTCTATTTTCATAAGACTATAATATAAGTGGTTTATTTAATTGATTTTATTACTTTTAATATCCACATGTACTAAATTGCGGGCAAAAGTGAAACCTATATAATAATAATATTAGTTTGGACTACCTATAATTTATGAACACTCTAATTCACTGAGGTTACAATAATGTAATTTTAAATAGTTCCTTTTGTGACGTAGGCATCCGTTAAAAGGGATTTCCTTAAATTCACACGGGAACGGCAAATAAAATATTTGAGAAAAGTTACGGCAAACGACTAGTATATAATTTGTAACATAACAATTTTTAGGTCATGACAGTGTAAAAAAAAACATTTAAAAGCACTAGTAAATGAATCAACAAAAGCTGAATTGACAGACGTGCACACGAACGTTACACGAGCCCATTTAAATTGTTTCCAGCTGTACTTACTGACGGCTGGGTTTATTTTATGTGTAGTTAGTAGGAACAAATGCATTGTCTGGGACTGAACTGGCAATTCGACGCCCACTTCACGGCCTGTGTTCGACATTCAATTACGTTAGATATGTGACAGAATTGTTGATCAGTACCTATCTAGCGTACCTGAAATATCTTACAGTTTGTAATGTTTTAAAAAAGCAGGGTCTGAAATATATTTAGGCATATTTAACATTTAAAATATATGAGTATATAAACATTATTAAGGTTTTTATTTTTTTTTAATATATAATAATGGAATGGTAACCCCGCCCGCGTCAACGGTATACGTTGTGCAGAGCACCAGTGAAGGATAATAAGTGAGAATGAAAATGCAGGTCAGTTAGCCCATCGTGATGAATACACCGAGAATTCAGCACGATGGTTTTCAGGGGGAATCACGTGCAGGTCGACTGGACAGGGTATATTGCTAGCAATGGGACTGGTAGTCCACATTACTAACAATGCCTTTCCTACACATTCTTACGGTTACAAGTTGAACACGAACAAGACTGAAATCTAAGTAAGTACGAGTACAATGAAGTCTAATGCCCATGTGGTGGGGGGAAAGGAATTGTTAGTAATGCAGACTGAGAATCCCATTGCTAACAATATACCCAATCAGGTCAACCTCCTCGCGGTTCCCCCTATCATGGTTAATTCCTAATGAATTCATCATGATGGGCTAACTGGCCTGTTTTCATTCCTTCACTGGTGCTCCGCCAGCGTATCTCGTTAGCGCAGGCGGGGTTACCATACCATTTTCACCCATCAAAAAAAAAATGCCCTTGTAGTGATCTCTTGAAGACCTTGGATAGTATAGCAGTTTATTACACTACCAGGTTTTAATAGGTATATAATAATTTTGATATGGGTATTTTACAATTTAATATGCTAGACATATGAACTTACTGAAAAAAAGTAGGTACATTTTTTTATACTATTAAAGGTTCCCGCGATTGATCTTGATCTCACTTGATGTAAAGCAATGGCTTTATCTAATGTGTAGTTTATCTATCAGTTAGTTAGTATTCACAGCACATCTTATTACTTTGGGTCTAGATAGTTTAGGGTAGTATGTCCAATGGTATTCAATTTTGGGGTCCAGAGTTTCTAGGCCGCTTTTGTTATATCAAATGCCTTTAGTAAAACTAAAGTAGTATTTACTTATTATGTATAATTATTGTATCTAACCTACATATATCAGTTATGATTGGAAACAATAGTTGTTCTTGAAGTTGAGGACAAGATAAGAAAATATACCAACGGCAACTTGTCAGATAGTGTAAGTCCAACTTCTACTTAGAGGTCACAGGAAACTACGTAACATTTTAGACAATGTAGATTGTAGGTGTTTATCTATCAACTTGCAATTATGCAGGAAATTGTAAAGTGTCTAATGATAAATGTTCTTACAAAATATTTTATTTTAATGATGAAAGTCAATCCATGTACCAGTGTAATCATTTTTATTGCTAGCTATTGGAGGTTTATAAAACTATATCTTATTGTTATCTTATAATTTAAAACACTTTTAATAAATAAATACTTTATATTAATATCTATTAAAGATTCACCGTGTAATTGAATTTGTATAGCAAATTTGTATTTTTTGATGATTCATTGAAATGAATCAATGTGTATTTTATTTATTTATTTATTTATTCTGAATTAGGCACACCAACAGTATACATATTATACATAAATTAAAAAACATTTCTTATGTAGTATGCTGATATGCATACCTATAGCAGGCGTACACAACATTGACTACAGATTATATGTATATAAATGTCATAATATAATTAATATAATAAATTAAATTTACAATTACATATTCTTTATTAAAAAATTCAATTAAATATAAAACAAGACTGGACAATATCATCAAATCTACATGGTCTTCAGTATCTTACCGCGAAACACTGCCAACGAGTCATGGCTTACGTCTATATCCGGATTTATACCGCATATATGATTGTAGTTATTGCATATTCTTGCAAGAGGAGCACTCAATCCCAAATTAGTTTTGCACAGTGGCACATAAAATATCTTATTGATAGGATACCTAGGGATACCGTGAGGAACTACATATTTAATTTCACTCAAAAGCTCAGGACAGTCCATATCATGATGCGTAATCCTATGGAGAAATACCAAATCATGCAGGCGGCGACGATCGAACAGGGTCCGCATAGTAAAGAATTTAAGACGCTGGTTGTATGGGCATCTATGCGATATGTTCTGTGCAAACCAAGCCAGGTGCCTAGTAAAAGCACGCTGTACACTTTCTATTCGCTGTGAATGACACGAGTAGAATGGACTCCAAACCACACTGCAGTACTCTAGATGTGTATGTAGATACCTAATGATATCATATTTTGAAATTGTAAGCGACGCGTTCTGTGCCTCAAAACTCAATAGTTTGTCTATGTCATTGTCTATGCGTGCGGTCGTTTAAACTTATAATCGGCGCAACGGACGCCACGCCCAGTCTGCACCTAGATACGATCGACACCATACGTCTATTTATTTATTACCTGTAATTAACGATTAAAAACGTAAAATAATATCCAATTGTTAGTCTTCGTTTTCTTGCCATTATTCGTAACCTACCATATTCCATACCATACAGAAATAATGAACTATAAGTTAATTTGTGCGGTTAAATTAAACTTTAATAACTTATATGACTACGTTCTCATATATAAATTCGAAACCTTCTCGTAATTTATTGTGGTATTAGGTGATTGAATAAATCACTTAGTTATTTGAAGCCACATCCATTAAAACATTACGGCGCAGTATGTTGTGCTCAAACAATTGTTTACTGTATGTTACTGAAGCGAAAATGTACCTAATGATCTTTACTTATTGGACTTTAGAGATCTCGTAGGAGAAAGCCATCACTGACTTGCACGGTTTACGACTTACCGCGCCGAATTGCTGAAGAAAGTCCAAGTGTTCGCGACCTACGCTTCGAGCTAGGGCAGATTCGCACATTTTATGAGCTCAACGAGGTAATGCCATTTTCAAGCTTCGTTTCCCTCTATTATCTCTGCGAACAGACAGTAAATCTTCCAATGTGATGTACTCCGAACCTTAAAATCTAAACGCCGGAAAATGCGTACATAGTAAGGTATATAGATAAGATAAAATACTACTTTCAGCAATAAGGCCTTTTTATTGCACTCATTTTTTTTTTTATTTATTAAAGGTATACACAACAGGTTACAATCAATAATATTATAGACATTATATAAAGATAATAGATTAAACTAGATTGAGACCCAGACAGGTGTACACACAGCATGGTTAAAGCAGTTTGCAAACAATGTTAAATTATAAATTTATATAAAGAAAGCATAAGAAATTGGTAAAAAACAGTGAAGTACATGCAAATAATAAAAATACATAAAGATATGGACATGTTATGAGTATGTGTAATACTACTCATATTATAGAAATGACTTCATGTCTATTATCACAGATTCCGATCAGCAACTACCAAGATAAGATTAATCTGTACGGTCAAACGACCATTGCCTGACTCATCTGGAGAAATATAGAACTAATACAGTCTAAAAATATTGTTATCTAAATGTCTAAATGGATAACAATAAAATTTTTATATGGTGCACAGTTAACGGCTGACGATCATATCAGCTATTGACTGTTCTCTGCTGAACATAGGCCTTCCTCATAAGGGCTGCTATTAGTTACCACACTTGGCAGGCGGGTTGGCTACCCAGTTAGGCTTTGGTGATGTTTTAAGAGGGACGCTGCTGCTCGACCATTAAATTTCCTTAGTCACCTCTACGACATCCACGGGAAAGAGAAGGATGGCGCGGTGACTACATGGCGATACAAATGTCCTAAATGTGTTGCAAATAAATCTTATTTTCTCTCTCTCTCTCCTTCTCTCTCTGTGTGTGTGTTATATACGTACATTTTTTTAAGAGTTATAATGGATTAGTACTTAATTTCGCGTAATATCGGCTATCGGGATATTGGGGGGCGGTAAAGAATGATGATAAGGTGTATAGTTTATTGTGTAGAGACGAATTCGCAAGGAATTAAATATTACCATTTCCAGGTAGAGGCATGCAGCTTGACTTGATTGCTAGTAATGGGACAATTTGTTATCATTACTAACAATCCCTTCATCTCATAAAGGATACACATCTTTGATTCGTTCCAATTCGTATAGGATTAATTAATTTGGCGGATTACATTTGAATTACCATAACTTGTAAATTTTGCTGGATCAGTTTAATTAATAATTGAACCCAATCGATATCTATTTATAGCGTTAACTATTTCGAAGAATTTGCAGAAAACAATTCTCCTTTATGGAAAATTTAACCCGCAATTTGGAGACGATTCAATATTAAACGAATACGTAGAATCACATCATCTGATTATTGAGTGAGATGTGGTTGAGGGTGGAACGAGTATTGAGATAAAAGTAGGGAAGTTTTGACAATCAACGTGTAATAAAATAGAACGGCTTTTCATAATAATGCTTTAATATATTGAGATTATTTAAATAAAAATAATTGATTATTGGTTCCTTGCTATAATTATGTAGTACGTATATAATAAAAGAAGTAAATAAAATTATTTTGAAAAAAAAAACGAATAGGTATTTTTAATAATTTATAATTATCTTCACTTTAATAATAAAATTTGTATTAAATAAAATAACTATTATTTGATTCATGTATGTGTGAAATTTTAATCTAAAAAACACTAAATGTTCTAATGTTCAATCTATTTAACTATATGTATAAAAATAAATTGTTGTTCGTTAGGCTTGTTAAAACTCAAAAACAGCTTCACCTATTTGAAGAAACTTTTCCTTTGTTAGTTATAATACAGGCATGTTTTAAAATAAAGAAAAAACGTCGGAAAACCATAACTTCAGTTAAAAAAAGTGTTAATTTTGTATGAGAATAGCTACTTCGGATTACTTTTATTAGATGGCATGTAGGTGTATTAGGAAGTCACCGGGCCACCTAATATTTTGTACAAAATATCTATTTTATTATAGGTTGTCTCGTACTAATTTTGTACGCAGTATAAAAATAGAAAAATAGGAGTACATTTTCTATTTTACTATTTTTTTAAAATTGTTGATATAGCATATTTCATATCCTCTATTTTTTAAATATAAAATTATAATAAAGTTTTAAACTTTAACTTTAAATTAAAAATTTATAACATTATTTTAAGCGAAACGTATTTTCTAAGGTACATTTTTTATCAAAACAAATCAGTCACATGTATTTTTCTGAAATTACCTGCGTAGTGAAGAATGAGATGGGTTTTCCTCGATCAATAGAAAAGCTTGCTAACACAAGTAAGCAATAAATAGGAGTGATGGCTCAGCGGAACTCTTAATGGCGGAGTATAATCTTGAGATAATATTATACCAACGATGGGTGAATGAAACGTGTTTATTGTTTGCACCAACGATTAATCAATTTCAAATAATACTTAAGAATACATTATACTTTACACTGCGTTTGATCTTAAAAATTATCTCATGAATCGTCGTAAAATCACAGGAATATTAGGTATTTATATAAAATTGATTTTGTTATAATATTTTTTTTTACAATATTTAAAATAACATATATCTATAATGCATATTTAATAAATAATCTTTGTTGACAATATTGATGACGTTATCCATCTTTTACGTTTGATCCTTGTTTAAAAACATTTATCTATTATATAGCTAAGTTTAGTACAAACTCATAGATAAGTATTGAGTATTTTAACATACGACTGAGTATTTTAACAAAATATGTGTAATTATTTTTACATTTCTTTAATTTATATCCATATTCGACTTAGTTCGGGAATAGATGACGTTTGGTGTTGTATCCAGGACAGTTTTTTGTTTTATTTGCATATAGTTATTTTATGAATGAATGAATGAGTATACTTTATTTGCATTATACAATATAGGGAAAAACAAGACAATTAATAAATATAAGAATACAAAATTTTGTATAGTATTTAACTGTTTTTAATATATATAAAATAAATATTTATATACATTACATGTTTATAAATATTTAAGTTACATGTTTTAAAACATGTTGAATTTTTACTATTTTTTTTGTACACATGGGAATGAATAATAAACTGACGGTCCACGTAACAGAGAGTAGGTTTATAAACGTGAAAAACGTGACGTCAGAAACGACAATACATGTACCCCTTATGATACCCCTAATTCATACGTTATTGTAGAACGTGTTAATGCTTTTGTGCCAGATTGTGTTGACTACCCTCAAGCTTCTAAACTGAAATAAAACAACGCACGCTTTGTTGCTACACGGTATAGGTAAGAGGGAGGGACTACCCACGCGAGTCATTGTCCTATTCTAATTACGGTCTCACGCTTGTTACAATTGTTTTACAACAGTAATTGCTACTATTTTTTTAACTGATTTCTACAAATATGTCACAGATTATAACGTTTGTTATTTGTAGTGACTTCTTAATATTGAATAAATGGAAGTATATTTTCGTTAAAAGACTTAAAAGGTGTAAATAGGTGCTAAAATGAGTTTGTCTATTTTTTTGTTACGTGTATACAACTTCGAGTTCACGGATATATTAGCGCTAACGAGCGCCTACGGCCCTCGAGGTCGCGGTAGCCGACGGCGCTGTCGAGTGCGGCCGCCGCCTATCGTTCACCGTCTGCAAGATTGAACGTTTTACGGAACAGATTTGAATAAAAATTGGCATATAACGTGCGAAATGAATGATTCCTATTTCTCACAAATAACTCACGAATCATTGACATTTACCTCTAACTACATAAGTTACTGTCATATCTCAAGCTAATTTAACGAGACGTACTCATTTTTCCAAGCTGAGTTGTAAGGTTTAAGAAAGGCTTTTTTTAAACATTACACATTATGAAATTAAATTATTTATGTCATTATTAATTTAAAACTCATTAAAGTTAGCCGCGGTCATAATTATTCAATGAGACATACCTACTTATCTAGTAGTTACGTACCCATTTACTAATCTGAGTTGTGAGGTTTTAAAATGACATAATAATAAATTTTAAATCAAATTATATATTTATTTTTAATTAAAAAAAAAACTGGCTAAAGTTAGCCGTGGTCATCAATCAAAAAGTCCATAATTTAGTTGGCGAGATCAAAGCGATATCTTAGCATGTAATTGTTCGGAGGGTCTTTGAGGGCTAGAAAGTTAGTGGGTCGGACCGCGGTCGGCTGATTGTGCTTCAGACAACAATTCCATTACCGAAACAGACAAAATTTTTCGAAGTACTGATGATAATCGTGAATTCACCTCTATAATGAAAAAAAGTTTTAGATTATCAACATGTTTATGGGTATGTACAATTTTAA
Organism: Galleria mellonella; assembly: GCF_026898425.1. Classification (NCBI taxonomy): domain Eukaryota; kingdom Metazoa; phylum Arthropoda; class Insecta; order Lepidoptera; family Pyralidae; genus Galleria; species Galleria mellonella. The sequence goes on along the minus strand of NW_026442147.1, from coordinate 1,844,692 downwards.
CTATTAATTTAGTATTAATTTATTCTGGGACTTTAGTTTGACTTCCTATTTTAATACTTTATAACAATTTCTCTACCTTTTCTATTGTTAACTGAATTATAACTTAAGTCGAACTTAATTTTATTAAAATTTTATTTTGGTTTTATAGTCCTGTACCTAAAACTTAGTATGAAGCTAGCTTGTATTTAACTAACCTTTTTATATTAATTATATGTTAATCCTTACTAATATCATGTGAATGAGATGGTTATTGTTTGCTATCTCTTGACACCATAACATAATATATCAATAGTAATGAAATTTGGACTACATGTGGTATTTGGGATTGAGAAGGATATTAGCTGCTAGTTAGCGGATTAACAACTGTATTGTACTCTAAATTGCGTAGTCAATACTCGGACATCACAAATATTTAATAATCTTAGGTGAGTCTTCTTATCCTGGTCTGGTCATTGTTTAGTATATTATGTAGGATAAGTTTTGCTTAGCTTGGGTCTAGATGGACCTTTGTGATATATTTAGGATTATTTATTTATTAAATTTAAAGAATGATAATATTTTAGATTACAGATAATGTGTAGAGAAATGTAATTGTCACATTTGTGAACCCATCGTCTCAGAGATTAATAAAGGATGAACATTGAAATCAATAAAGGCGGAATAAAAACAATATTGGTTCTGGATCTTTGATGTATGATATTTTGTGTCTATATACAAATATATCTATTATATCTACTTTTTATATACCTAAAATTTTTTATAAAAATATATAAATAAAAAATATATAAAAATATACAAAAATAAATATATATATACAAATAAAAATAATATATAAAAATATATTTTCTGATGATTTTTAGTGATCGAGACCTTCAATCACTAACCAAGATTCCAAAAATGTCTTTAATATGTTTGTCTTAGTGATATTTACCTAATACGAAATATATTTGATTTGTCTTCATGTCTGATGACTTATGAAGTTGGTAGAGAAATTAATTGGCTTAAAGGTGATTACTAAATATACATATTTAGTTCTCTTTATTATAGTCTCTATATTATAGTAACAGAATATGTAATTGTTAGTAAAATAGCGAGATGAAGATATCCTGATTTGACAAGCTATATTCATCAAAAAGACTAATATACGACTGCTATTGTCGTTAAGCAAGTTGATATTAGAGAATTTTAATTAGGACTTTATGTTAATTTGTAACGAAGCCAGAATACTGAGATAAAAGCTCGTTCACAAAGCAAAGATTTACTGAACAAAATTAGTTTCTGGTTAACTTTGTGGAACTCGATGATTATAGGTAGATACGTGGCTCTTAATCCCTCTAAAACCATTAGACTGAAAAGGGTGGCTGCGTTCGCTTCACAAAAATCTTTAATTTATTCAGCGACGATAAGGGGTCAGATAAGGAAGTCAAGTTGCTGAAACTTTTAACTTATTGCAGCTAGATTCAATTAATCTTAAAAGATTTCATTATAAAAATAATATTGAATTCACGCAGGTATTAAGTATAGCGTATATTTTGTTTGTTTATTACATGGATGGAACGGCATTGAATGTAATTGGATGGCCATCAATTTCCACAATTTACTAGAGACCAAGCTGGAGCACGACAAATGGGACCATAAATGTTATGTTACTACAATTTATTTGCTTTATTTCTACCAGCTATAGTCACTTGAATAATGTCTACAGAACCACAACAAACCCTTCTGCCAAAACCACCTGATTAACTTATTTGAATTAGGTAATAACTTTATGAGTTGATCCCTCAACAAATTCAGTTTTTTTTTTTGAGGAAAAATAATGAATTGGTGTTGTAATTGACGGGGCAGGTGTAAATATTTAATTTCTGTAGCTTTGAATATTAATCATACTGTGGGTGAGGTTTTATGGCCATGCATAAATTTAAATAAGAAACGTCAAAGATTTGCGCCGCAACGTCTGAAGCTCATCTTGGTTTCCCGAAAATTGACTTCATAATATTTCTATTTTAATTTGAATAATGTGGTCTTTAAGTGACGCAGACTCTGGAGTGTAATCTCTTTAATTGGGCAGGCTTTCAACGCGTCCGCATTGACTGCTTTAAACACATTTATTTCATGAAGTCTTTGCATAAGACGAAAACTTTTACGCTTTTTGTTATCGATGTCAAATGATTTTTAAATCTTTTGTTGTCTTATCGGGTGTAAACGAAAATTGTCATAGGTTGCGACAAATCTTAAGGGTACATTTAACATGAACATCATATCTGATAGCTAGGGGACTTCAAGAAAGGTATGTATAACTGCCCCTTACTTGGAGAAACGTTATCTGAATACTAATTTGTATTATTACCTTGGCGCCGGAGCTCGACGAAAAAATATTTAAACGCGAACTTTGTTTCCTACGGCGTGCTTACTAAAGATTTTTCATTGCTAATTAAAAGTCTTGCTATCTCGGATAATGAAATTACATCAAGTAGCACCGTCTGTTGTATTTAAGGGAATGCTTTATAACATTGTTATAGAAAAAGATATCTTATCTGAATTTTTGTCTGCAAATTGGAATGGTAGACTGACAGATTACCCAATGGAAAGTGATACCGTCGCCTCATCGTAAACATCAGAGAATACACTTTGTTGCAAACTTTACTTCTCATGCGTTGGAAACCGTAATTTTATTATTTATTTAAATATCTTTATTTACCAAATGAAAATATTATACAAAAGGCGAACTTAATGCTAGTAGCATTCTCTACCAGTTAACCTTTAGGATAAATAGTGAATTACAAACGCGGTAATTCATTATTGGGATAGTAAAGAAAATAACAGTTAATTACAATAAATAATAAATACATAAATAACATATAATAATATGAAAATACCTATATTACTGTACATCGTAAAAAAAAAGAACTTGTACCATATATTTTACATTTTTATGTCGTCCACGTATGGGGTGCAATCGAATGTCAATAGTTAAAATGACATGTAATATAAATATTTTTTTTTAATATACATAAATAATTTTTTTCGTAGATATGAAAAAAATTACGTACGTACGTACGTACCTACATTTAATGATTTTTTTAATGCGTGAAATGGCAATTTAATTTAATTCTCTTTTACATTATATCAAAAACGAAATATAAACGATTCAAAAATAAAATAATGAAAACAGTGACAATGAAAATTGTGTAAAGTAAAATCTGGCATATGAGATGGGTCAACAAGTGCGGTATTTTAGGAGGACAGTATACTTGTCACTTGAAAATATTCAATTGTAAGTTGACTCCTTTAGATATTTAAACTTCTACAATATAACTATACGATACATTTATACAACAAAGTAACATAGAAAATTTCTTTTTCATTTTGATCTTTTTTTTTTAATTTTCCATTGTAACTATGCCGATATCTATATCCATATATATATATATATATATATATATATATATATATATATATATATATATATATATATATACACACACACACACACACATACACACACATATATATGTATTTGTGTGTGTGTGTGTGTGTGTGTGTATGTGTAATATCTGATAAGAATTTTTTTATTAACATTTATTTCAGTTTATCTAATTTATTTTAGAAATAGCACAATAATAAACTTATATAATACTACCTATGTATTTCTATGTGGTTGTTAATTATGCAAAAGTATAGTATATTTAAACAATAATTCTAACATATTTTATTCATTGTGGTTATAGTTTTAATATTATCCTTACAACTTATACACATTGTTCACAATGTTATTTAAATAGCACCACATGCGACAACTTCACCCTGACTAAATACAGGAATAATATGGACTATGAATTTCAATTGATCGAAAAGAATTTTCTGATCAGAGCAGGTCCTTCATACAGGAATAACACCCGAGTCCTCAGGAATGGCAACGCATGGGGGGTATCATGGGCGAAACAGTATACTCTGTTATGTCCACGGTACTGCTCATGTCTATAGACGACTGTTACCACTTTCCATCAGGTGGGCCGTCAGCTTGTTCGCCATTCTAAGTTGTATAAAAAATAATAATAATAAAACATAAAAAAATATGACAGAGATAAGCAGATGCACAAAGGCGAGCTTAACTCTAAAAGAGTTCTTTTCCAGTAAACCAAAAGTGGAAAGTAGCATCTTAATAGTATATTAATTTACACTGTAATGACATAATTTCGTTTAGTCGTGTGATAATTATTTTTGTTCGAGTGCTCGTATACCTAAGACAATCACTTTTACAGGCTCTACAGAAGGGGGTCGAGTACACAATTTTATTAGAGCAGTCAAGTAGCAAGGTTATTGAGCCTCTTGAAATCGTTAATGTCAATGTAGATTTGGCGTTAGTCCAGAGCCCAGCCATAAAATGTTCATTAATCATAGCTCATAACGGAGACGCCGTCTTTTAATTGATTTTGTATGAAACCGGAACAGTATTGCCAGCCCATTTAGCTTATAATTAGGTATATATTTCGAATCTAAAAGTTTCTATTTGATACAAATCTAAATATTTATGAAATAACTTTTTTTAAACTTTGTTTAAATTTCTTAATTTTTTGTACCTTTTCATTAATGTTATATCATTTAAGAGATATATAGAGACATTGTTTAAAGTTTTATGATAAGGAATTGCATGGATTCATGATGCATTATCTTAGGAAATACAGAATGTAAACGTTTTTTAAAAGCGGTGTGCACGAATCAGATCGAAACTAGGGATGGTAGTGGAATACAAACTAAATAGGTTAATCGCTCACATATTCTTTGAACGTTTAAAACTTGCAATACAACTATTAAAACTCATTGGCATTTTTTCTTTATTGTACTTCTAAATTGTAAATTACATTGTTAATGCATTAAAAATGTTGTGAGCAAGAGTAGCTTATCTCTTCATTCAAATATCTACATAATGTGATGGTTAGTGTGTGATTTGTATATCTATTATTCGGGACATTATTCGAAAAATCTTCGATTTACTCCGGTAATCGATACAGTTATCATTTTTATCACAATGTTAAATATAACATATTTGTATAACACTTAAAGCTTGGATATCTTATCTCACCAGAGAAAAAATATATGCCAAGAATATTAGTATAGAGGGAATAAACAAAGTGTAAAAAACATTGTGAATCAAAGATCAAAGCATACAACTTCCTCAGCGCAGGAATAAGCGTCTGCATGCTGGAATGTGACGTTAATGAACACCCTTAGAAAAATCTGATAAAGACCTCTCTTTGTTCTGTATCTTTAAATATTTTAAAAGGACGTTAATTAAATTTGGTTTTGACGTGAATTAGGTGTTTCTCTTTTGTGGCCACTGGCGTTATATTAATAATATCCGCTCCATAATTTAATTAAACATTTGATGAGAGATCACCGCGTAATTATTTGATCTTCAGCTGACACTTGCAGTGACTGGTTTAGCTTCCGTGAAGAGATTTATTCGTTTGTTTATTGGAGAGTACTGAAGACTACATATATACAAGTATATGACGTAAGTTTCATAGCCAAGTGGAAAGTGAAGAAATAATTATATGGATCAAATAAGATACCTTGTATGTTGTCGTGTATAATCGTATAGGATAGAGCTAATTAAAGATAATTGACCTGGTAGTGTTGATAAAAGGAAACATAAAATATAAAGGTAGATTTAATTTTAGAATACGTATTTATGTTTTACTAAATGCAAATATAGTTATTAAATAGGTACTAACATAATTTTCAGAAAGGAAATTATTTTAAAATTGAATCATTTTGTGGTTGGAAATTCGAAGCCATTCTAGAAAAAACTGGAAGTTATTAAAATGTAAAGTGTGAACCAGTGTTAAGTGACAGTGGAGAGTAGGAAGGCACTCAAGGCGAGGCGAGTAGTCGGGTGCGGTGTCAGCTACACTCGAGTGGCTGGCTACTCACATGTAATCTCTTAACGTTTTTACCATGAATAAAGATTTTACATTATTGTCTTTGAAGAATCTTTATAATCGTTCCTTAGAGGAGATAACTTTTTATAGAAAAAATCCTCCACCTAATGAAAGTACTAGGACTAAGGTTCCCAGCAACAGTAATATATGGGCACCATACTGCATTTTGTAATATTCATGGTACAGTTCATGTCTATAGGCGATGACTACCATTTCTTTTTCAGATAAATTTGTAGAACCATAAGAATAAAAAATCAGGGTCCTAGTCTTGAATATTATGGTACGAGTTTGTAAGTGTAGTTTTTTTATACTGTGGTAATATTTACTTATTATTACAGAAAACAGACCAAATAATGATGGAGATTTATTTAATAGTTCAGTGAAAGTGTATTCTGTAAATAAAACAAATATTATTTACTATGTAAAAACTGTTGTTTTGTAAATTTTTAATTAATTTCTTGCGACTTTGCGTTCATCACTATATAAAGTGTTGTATGTGTAAAATGCACATCTGCAATGCTTCTGGTGTTGTAGGTGATTATGGGCGGCGATAGTCACTTATCATCAGGTGAGCCGCATGCTCGTTTGCACCCTGTGTTATATAAAGAAAATAACATATAATCTATTAGTGTATCTTTCATTCAAATCCCTTCAGCCGTTTAAATGTGATTGAGCAACAAACATCTAAATAACTTTATGAACTTTTGTAGTTTTATTAATGTCATAAATGTGAAAGTGAGTTTGTTTATTAATCTTTGGTGCTTTAACGGCTTAATCAATCACAATGAAGTTCAGTATACAGATACTATATAGAAGAACATACGTTACTTTTTATTCTAATCACGTAAAGGAAGTTGACGTATAGACATTTGAAGTTGAAAAGCCAGTTTATAATATTACAAATATTAAGGACATTCATCTGAAAATACGAGTATGTGTCGATGATGCACTTATTAACTTCAATTGAAAACCTTGCAAAACGGTACCTATAACGTATTTTTAATTATATTCGTTATTATGACGTGTCTATTGTTAATATTAGTGTTTAATTTTTTATAATGATTATTCCTTTTAGTTGCCGTGTGGTCCCGCCATAGAGTAGGCCACCTCTTCCATTCCTGTGGGTGTCGTAAGAGTCGACTAAGGGAGGGCGAGGTATGGGCAGCAGCGTCCCTTTTAAAACATCTCTGAAAACCTACCTGCGGTTGCCAACCCGCCTGCCAAGCATGGCATCTATTGGCAAAACTCCCCTTATGGGGAAGGCTTATGTTCAACAGTGGACAGTTAACAGCTGAAATAATAATAATAATATATCTTTTTAGAACTACTTGAGCCATCTATTCATTTCTATTTTATAAAAACTAAAATTATATGCAGCTTATAAAAATATAAATGTGTTTGAAAGTCCTTTTATGAGAAAAATCGACGATGTAAAAGATTTCGGCATGAGGCTGAATCGGTGAATAGAACTCCTTCCCGAGGGACAGCCCGGACACGAAAGTATTAATGCATCAAAATTTTCCTCGAGCAATATCACCATATATAATATACGTTGTATTTTTTCTTTACATTCTAAAAAGATAACTACCTATTCAGAGTGAAAAGAGAGTGTTATAGTCTGTATTTATGAAAGCACTGCAATATAACGACTCGTTACGTATTTACTTCCTTGAATTTTTAAAAAAAGAATTTTTTGATATGCCTCTGTGTCCTTTTTTCGTTTTCTTTTTATTATACCATTGTAAAATCTAATAAATAAAAGTAATTACAACATACATTCCTGTTGTGGCTTTTACTGCGTACACCTTTAGGTTGTCATATATGTTGTAGATATATATGAAAAATAAAAGGATTGTGAAAACACATAATTATAAACTAAAAAAAATATTAATATAAATTGGTAATAGTTTGAAGTTTGTCATTAATAGTTATAATTGCATGTTTTAATATTTAGATATAAATTTAAAAATGTGAGGCGACGAAATTTATGTCTTCTTCTACCCCTTATTACAATGACAAATTTCGTCGACCTCCTCCCCTCTTCTTAACGTGTGACATAATTTATGGATGACTTCATAGTATATTTGGAAAAACACAACATTCATTCGAATCATTGATGTATCAATATGGATAATAATGGATACGGCAGGAATTCTCTGCAATACATTCTGGAATACCGTCCCATTTCCTCAACTGACATTAGCGAAAGTGGATAGTTCACATTATAAGAGGTCCAAATCATAGCATTTTAGTTTTGCATACTGCTAACAGTATGCAAAACTAAAATGCTACTCATAATATAGAATATATTAGGACAGACATTTTGCGAATCAGAAATTCAAGATCGACATGAATTTTTGAGTCTAGCTTAATAGTAGCTTAATACTAGCTTAATAGCTGAACGCACCATTTTAGTAAGGGAGTTTAAAACTTTTTTGTCGTTCTTTCTGTACTTCTTTAGTGCAAATGTTCATTTGACTGGTACAAAGGATGGTAACGATTTCCATTTTACCTTATAGGGTATATAAAGGAATAGGAGTTCTAGTCTCCTAATCTATTTATTTTTTAAAGATCTTTTTATTTCTATCATTAAGATAATAATGACATATTTTAAGAAAAAATAAAAACATTGAATGTTTTTAATTTAACCCTCATAATTAATGACACTCCTTTCAAAGATGCTATCAAGATGTCCCTCCTCCGTCGTCCTTTCAAGTTTATAAGAAGGCAAACAAAACCTGAAAAGATTTAAAGATAATATGGTCACAAAAATAGTATATTTCAGCAGAATTTAAAAAGACATATCAGCGTACTCATCTATTTGTTTCGTTTGGTTCTTTATTTTTATATTATGTTTGGCACTTCTAATAAAATATACATAAAGAAAACCGATTTAAAAAAATATTTTTAGATGGAGTATATTTCTGGTACGAGATCTTATTAAAGTAAAAATTTAGGTTATAATGAGATTGTGGTTATTAATTTATTATTATATTAGTATATTCAGTGATTTCATAGAAGTTCCAGTTATAAATTTCCAATAGAGACTTTTGGATACGACTTCTGGATTCTTGATGATTGTTTATGAGTATTTATGATATGTCGTTGGCACTACTTTATCACTGGTCATACATAACAGATATTTCTATGAAACTGAATATTAGATATGATCGTCACGTATTGTCTTGTAGCACAGGTTTGTCCTTTGTTCATTTTGTTAGGGAAATTCTCATCACGTAGTTGGTACGCGGATACCAATAAGGGGACGTGTTTTGTTTCAAATGCATAATTTTTCGATCCCAAGTATTAATAAGGTTCAAGTTATCAGTTTTCTCAGGTTGTTAAAGCTATTTCATTAAAGAGGATGTTTCTCATAAGACTCGCAACGTCTGTTTTACAAATGATATTGAACGATACTTAAGACGTTTGACATTTATTTAAAAAAAATACTTAAATTTTACAAAATTAGCATAGAATCAACAAGTACCTACATCTATAAAAAAATAATGTAACAATTTAATAATTGGTCAAGATATAGGGTACATTTATAAAAAAAATAAAAAAAATTGAAAATTATAGAACAAGAAGAACCCAAATTTATACTTTTTTAAAGATTTTTTTTTTCAAATTGTCGTTAAATATAAATATTAAAAATATAACCATTAGAATTAATAGTTCCTTATTTAACGCGTTTACCTGCCTACAATTCTAAGTAATAAATCTGACTATTGGTAAAACTATTTACTTACAGATTTATTGTATGATAATTTACTTTATAACATGATAAATGTCACCGTAGAGCTAATAAAGGTATATACTTTTTTACTTTTTTAAATAAATACTTTGAAAAGGACCAATAAGAATGATTTTGGATACTTCCAAAATTTCCAAAAAAACATTATATTTTTATTTAATATCTACCGCTTTAAATTATGTGTAATTAGATCAAAAAAGCTCGCCTAGTTTCGGAATCAGGCTTGTGCTCGCGTTACGAGTGACTACTCATGATTAAAGATCACGAATTGATTCCGAAACTAGTCGAGCTTTTACGATTATAATTACACGTAAGTTAAACCGATAGTTATTAAATTAAAATATGTATGAGTATCCAAATAACAACTACTTAAAATAATGCATTAATTCACGTTCAAGATTAGACAAGAGATTGCACCTTTACGATTTTTAGCAATTCGTTATTATTAAACTATTGTTTCAACTCACTAACGAACACAAGTTTCTGTTGGTCTCATGTACCATAGAAACATCTATGTTCTATCTATATTTTATCTCGAAAACAATCTGATTAATTATTAAACTGATAGATTTGTTAGAACTTTACTAGTATTATAAATATAGAAGTGAGTTTGTTAGTTAATTATCTCTTTTTCGATCTAATTACACGTAAGTTAAACTGGTAAATTTAATAATTAAATTTAAATGTAATATGTGCTTACGAAACTATTAATAATAAAAATAATTACCTCTTGGCGTCTGTTTAACCAATCGTTATGGAATTTGGTATACCTTAAGTAATATTTAGGATGAAGAAGGGCATAGGCTACTATTTTTATTCCAACCTATCAATGTAATTTCTGTTAACGCAAACGACGTTGTAGATAAAAACTAGTTCGGCAATAAATGCAAGGAGATCTCGCCTAAGAAAAACAGCGTTGGGCAAAATTCGCAATTTCACTTACCTCCAGTTGAAAATACTTTCATTATGTCTAGTCATACTTTCCATTACACGCATAATTGGAAACAAAATGGAGACGCGGAATCTGCTGCGGCGGTTGTGCTCGGTCGGCTGTTGTTGGAAGCACTGGATTCTGTTGCGCCTATATTCTTACTTTTTCCCCGAGGGAATTTAGGGAATTCCATTCTTATGCCGTAAAAGAAACGTTTAAATATTCAAAATATCAGGTTTTTAACTTACTAACGGCTCTTATTTAACAGCACATTTTTAGTTTGTATTTTGGAAATTATTTTTTTTATGTCATTTTTATAATTAATTATTATTAATTATTCTCGGGTAATTTGCTGCCTTTCCAAACAACCCGTCCAATGGTGTGATATGTACTTGGTGAATTTTGTGAGTTTAGTGCCGTTATTGTATTTCCTAGTACTTTAATTTATTATTTCATTAATTATTAATTAGTTAAAATTATTTATAAGAATAATTTTTACACACTATTTTGCTTTCGTGACTGGAATGTGTAGATGGACAATAGTAGCCTACGAGTACATTTTATTCTATTCTAAATAGTACAGGTACTTATAGATATCAAATTATAATGATTGTTCACGCCGTTAAGTCGCAAAGAGTTAACAAATAAACTCACTTTCACATTTATAATATTGCTAGCTGTTTCCCTGAGACTTCGCCCCCGTGATTATAAAGTATTCTGTGTTAAGTTAGGATTTACCCTGCCCGTGTATTAAATTCATTCGAATCTGTTCAATTGTTTAATCGTGATTGAGTAACAAACATCCAAATATCTTTAGAAATTCACATCTATACTCTATACTAATATTATAAAGTTTATTATACTATTATTACTATTGTATTGTATGTACTATTGTATAAAAAATACTATTAAAGTTAATGTAAAATACTAATTTACCTTTCTATTTTCATCAACCTATGCGAAGCTGTAGCGGATTGCTAATTTATAATTTTAGTTGGACTAGTAAGTAGTAATAAGGAATTTGAAAAACATATGGAATAGATACACAAATTGAAATAGTTTGCAAGGGAATTGAAGATCTGAATACACTATTCAGATTTTGTTTTGAAACGAAACCTTTGCGAAGATTGAAACGTTTTATTTTATTTAGATTTTGCTATTCGTCTATCAAACGTCTTTCATCATTTCGTATTCTATGGGAGTTTAAGTGTACAAATATAACAAGTTATTATACAAAAGAGCTCTCATCATGTGTATAACTCTTCTAATATAATTCAATAAAGCATTAATTGGGTGTGCCCATAATACGTGTGTGCAGAACGCAAGATATGTCAATTTAGCCGGCTATCCCCAACAATTGGTTTATCCCTGTCATATCCGATCCCAAAACCCAACTTATACAGACTCAACAAAAACGTGACGCGAATATAAACTTGGCCCATTGTAGACACATTTCTAAGCGTAACCACATACGACACTTTTTGTTGATCAAAAATTGGTGTCCTTTGTTAAAAGATTAGACAGACGTGAAGCCTTTTCCTTTACAAATATTTTATTTTCTCTACCCACGCCTAAAATCAATTTCAGAAGATCGTGACAAAGGGACTGAACGGAATGGCCCATTCAAGAAAAAACGCTACATTAATTTGGATTTTCTTAAAAAGAAACAAATAAGAGCACCTCAAATAAATAAAATAATATCTCAGGTATTTGTATGGTTTTGACGAATTGTTGTTGGAAATGGAAATAATTACTGAGTCTCGGTGTTTCGTTCTATAATGACAAGTTTGTTAGTCAATTCTTAGAATTTATTACATGACTGAATTGATATCGGCTTGATATTTTATGAGAATTAATTTTGTAAAAAAATATCTTATGAATTGTCTGAACCTTATCAAACCTATACATATTAGTTAAAATATATGAGATATTTTAATAAAAATCTAACAATACATGTATAACTTATACATATATTGTTAGATTATTATAACTTATATATATATGTATATAAAATGTAAGGGCAAAAGATTAGACCAAAATAATATGTCAAGTACCCAATAAATCTTAATTTTATTAGGTACATGACACAAATGATGTATTACTTGTGATTAAAAATATTTTATTAAGAGTAAGTAGTTAAAATATTTTAGAAAAGATTAAAAAATAAATAGTTAACCAATATTTTTATGAGGTGCTGCAGTTGAGTTTTCCCTATAGTACCGTAATTTTAATATGTGCAGCGATTGCGTATCGACGAACCCATAAATTATTGTTTCACTAAAACTATGGGCACCCTTATAACTTCGGGTTTAAATTGTCGTATTACTCGGTTTCAATTTATTTGTTTTACTAAAAATATATGAAAAAAATATGGAAGAGGGCACTAACTCTTGAAACATAGGTTTTTCATACCTACCAAAGGAGTCAGGGGCTTTAAATTATTTTGTAACAATGAGTGAATAAAGATTTATTATTATTAATTATAATTTGACATTTAAGCATATCAACATTCATTAATTTTATTTTTTATAAATTTGTACTATTGATGTAATTGTTATTTATGTATTTTTTTTACTTTTATACCACAAAATCATATTGAATATACGTAATCTGCTGCGGAGCATGTTAATTTAGTATAGTTTGTACAGATATACCATATCCATTCATATCGAATCATATTCATACAATATTCATCATTTTAAAGACATTTTGTCCATTTTGGCTTACATTGGTCCATTTTGGTTCATTGTTGTGAGGTCTATGCAGGTGATATAAAAATGTGGAGCAGTGTGCTACTTACTTTATCTTTTCCACAAACTCAGCAGCTACCCTGACTGTTGATGACGAATCCCTGGTGTAAAAGGAGGTCAGGGTGACAACACATGTGATATTCCATACAAGGGTCTGATCTCGCTCCCAGGGGATCAGTGTCATACCGTCCGACCTTTTACCATTCGAGCGTACTACGCCCGATGGTAATTTACCAAGTACAAGCTAAAATCGAAATCATTAGCATCCTTAAGGATTTCTACCAGTGATATTAAGTAAATATAGGTCGAAATACAACAAAACTATGCTAATTTTGATTTGTCCTTGTATACGTAAAAGGCGTCCATTAGTTTTCACACAATCGTAATTAATGTAAGCACTAGAATTAAGAGATATCTAAAATTGTGTATAAATTATTTTTTAATCGAGTTATTAACAGTGTGTAGGTTATGGCCCTGTCTATATGTACATATACATATGTATGTATATGTAGACAGGGTGGCAACGATGCAGTGCAGTTATCGACAGAGGCTAAACTCATGCAAATTCTATTTGTATTCTCACAGAATACAAACATTAACGTATAGTCACTGGAGCGAACTATTAGAGATAATCTTAGTTATTTATTTATTGTTACATGGTTTTTTCTAAATAGAGGACAATGGAATGGTAACTTCGCCTGCGCTGATGGTACACGCTGGCGGGGCACCAGTGAGTGATGATAGGTGAGAATGAAAAGGCAGGTCAGTTAGCCCATAATGACGAATTCACTTGGATTTTAACACGATAGTTTTCTGTTACATGGTTTATAATTATATTACCAAAACTGCTATTATGTACTGTTTATGTCTATAGGCGTCGATTACCAGGTAGCTCGTTAGCTTGTTTGCTATTCTATGTTGCGTAAAAAAGTTCTACTAAGATTCGTTACTATTTATTTTATATAACTTGGAATGGCAAAAAAGTTGGTAGGTCACCTTATGAAAAGTGATAATCATTATGCATAGACATAAGCAGCACCATGGATATCATAGGGTGAATTCTGACATCATGCGTCACCATTCTTGAAAACTTGGGCGTTATGTCTCCATATCCTGTAATTTAACCGCCATACCGTTCAACAAGCAAGTCTTTACATACTTACTCTTTCGAGAAAAGCTTTTGAAATTGTTTCTAAAAACTAACAAATATTTTGCTAATAATTTTATTTTTTATTAAAAGGCATATCTTTACGCCATAGCTACCTATTAATCTTTAACATAAAATATACATTTTAGCTCGACGTAAAATAATTCTTATTTACATACTAGTATGCGTTTGTATGTATCTATTTACTAACAAAATTAAAAAGAACGAAACAAAAATATTAGTTTACCGTATAATAGATATATTTACATACACTTTCCTCTCAAGGGAAATTATGAGTTACTTGAGCTCTTTTTTTCAGAGTATTAGGTTTAATAATAACTCGCTATCCGAGTGCGTCTAGTAAAATGTTCTAACTTATAAAATGAAAAATAAATACATACATACATATTTATGTGTGAGCTAAAATATGTATGCATGTTAAAAGGTTTGTGGGATGCCAATTAAAGGTCAACGCAGACCGCAGTAAGTTACTTGCAAAATACACGTTCATATTTTTTTCTCTAAGTTGTTTCGTTATCACATGCACCTTTGAGCGTGGCCAACAGCCGCCGATAAAGAGAAGAGATTGTTAGTACTACAGTTCTATTGGTGGCAACATACCCTCTGTCAGGTCGGCCTCCATGTGGTCCCTCATGGAAGCCATCGTGCTGAATTCCAAATAGGCTAACTGACCTGCCGTTTCATACTCACTTATCATTAATTAGAACTGCGCAGGCGGGCTTACAATTCTATTATCATGCATTGAAGTTATCGTTTCTTTTTGCGGAGTAAAAAACTGTTTAATGCAAATTGCAAAGTAAAAATTTTATGTAAATAATTAATTTTTACAACGTGTATCTATGAAATATATCATCATTTATATTGGTGTATTTTTTTTATACAACTTAGAATGGCAAACAAGCTGACGGTCCATCTGATCGAAAGTGGTAACCGTCGCCTATAGCAGTACCATACTAAACGTGGATATTTTTACATCATCATCATATCAGGCTTTAACTGTCCACTACTGAACATATGCCTCTCTCTTGGGGGGTGTTGTCAGTAGTTGCCACGCTTGGCAGGCGGATTGGCAACCGCAGTTAGGATTTGAAGATGTTTTAAGAGGGACGCTGCTGCCCATCCTTCGCCCATATTTTTACATTATAGTTCTTAAAATGTTAGTAACACAATATAATATACTCGAATGTAATGTGTCTAGTCGATGTCCTAGAATAATACAAAGGTTACTTTTTATTCTAAATTTAAAGCAGCGTAGTATGCAGCTGGTTATGAATAAATGATAACGGATTTGTCTCTTCACAGCCACTTGGCTAGTCTACGCCGATCCTAAAAGCGTGACACTGGGACTCGCTCTTTCGCAGCGCTGGATCCGCTCACCTGCTCGCTTAGCTCGTTCATCTCGTCTATATACGAGCAGAACGCCCTATTTTTTTCTCCCCCATTAGTTAGCTACTCTTTGATGTCGAAATCGTTCATGTTATTCGGTGATGTTCGTTGCTTTCTAGGAAATTGTTTATTTTTACAGCCTTTAATGTTATGTTAAAATTTTTTGTCAATTTTAGGTGTAGGTGGATTTAATTGAATTATTTTAATTCTGTTCTTATTTAATACTAGCTTTTATTCATGACTTTGTCCATGTGATTAGGATACCAGATATGTTGATTGATCAGGATAAATTGTAGCTTATGCCTATATGTATATGTGTATATATATATATATATATATATATATATATATATATATATATATATATATATATATATATCAAATTTAATAAGTAACAAACAATTTCTCCTTCAAATTTACAATAAAATTAAAGATTCATTGCAAATTTGCAAAATTTTACCTACCTTTTATTTTATGGTACCTTTAGGTACCTCTCTTAGGTATATCAGCTTCTTTATTTTAAAATTACACAGTTCATTTAGTTTATAATAACAATACACCAGTTTTATTACAAAATAAAAAAATGGGCCATTGATCTTTTTTATTACGCTTGCAAAGGTACCAAACTCTCGGGGTGCAAGTTTGTCGCGCGCTGAGAATACTCGGGAGAGCTTTCGCGTTGACAAACGGAATAATAAGACTCATGCATTCCTGAGAAAGTATCTAAATTGTACTGGTACCGGTAAGACATGAAGGCAATATAAAAGATGTAAGAACCTATAAACAGTAACTTTAAAAATGTTTGAAATCTAAAGAATTACAAAGTCACGGATAGACGACAGAAAATTGATGAATTGTTAATAAAAAAAAGTAAAAAATATGTTAGTTTTTTTTAAATAAGTATATATGAAATATACTATTATAATATATACTATAGCGAACGCCTAAGTATCTTCGACTTTAGCGTCTATGAACTTACTTATTTATTTTGGATCATCTGCTTTATAATATTAGTTACCTGTTCATTACCATTTTTTTTAACAAAATAAAACAAACAAGCATGCGGCTCACCTGATGGTGACTACCGCTGCCCAACTTTATTTGTGTTGATTTATTAATTAAGCAGAATAAAAAGTAACCCATGTTCTTCTCCATTCCAAATAAAACATGTATACCAAAAGTATTTGTAGGAAAGAATTCCATGTGTTATTGAATAATACTTTATTAAGTAAAACATATGGAATTTTTTTCTCATCTGTTCTATCACATGCTATGAGCCGTATTCGTAAACCTATTATTGAACACAAAATGTACAAATTATAGCAAATCATAGCTTATTCATATACAGTTGTGTAATATCGTAATGAAGTTATGATAAATATTTACCCCTGTAAGGTGTTATTTCTCTGTACCCTTACAGAGGAATAACACCTTAGTCCTTAGGAATGGCAACTCATGGGGGGGGGGGGGTATCTTAGGGAGGCGAAACAGTATATTCTTTTATGTCCATGGTACTGCTCATGTCTATACGCGACGGTTCCCATTTTCCATTAGGTGGGCCGTCAGTTTATTTACCATTCTAAGTTTCATCAAATAAATAATAAAAAAATATAAGCTATGTTACTTATTTATTTGAACAATATCGCGTGTATAAAGTGATAAACCACAGGTACTTTATTATAATTGTGATTGGGTGCGTAAAAATCAAGAACAAACTCGACGGAGAACAATAAACTTTTTACGATCGTCAACGTTTACGTGTTCGCATAAATTGAAGGGCTATCAGATATCTATGCATATTAAAATGCGTTTTATTATGTTTATCTTGTTGAATTGCAATTTTTTGTGTAAGCGAGTAGGTAACAGAGTATTGATGTCCTTGTTTTATGAGGGCGTTTATCATAAAATTTACGCTAATGTTTGCAGGGAAGCAATAAAACATTTAAAGCTACAGAAGCGATGAAAAGTCCGTCTTTACGAGCAATAGGGAAGCTTCGTAGTGTCCGCCGGAAACCGACGGACTATACGGGAAATCCAGTGGCGGAAACGACATACTTCTTGCACGTGCCAGTAGATACACACAGAAACCATCTACTATGAAAGTTTGTCCGAAACTATGGAGCGGAACGAAATACGAATTTAAATGAATGAGTGTACTTTATATGCATTATACTATACAACAAAAGAAATAAAATAACATGAACCACAGATACAAAAAATATTCTTGTATAAAAATAATAAATCGGATAACAATCTTTTTAAGTGAACCTTAGGATAACAGATTTTATTTGTTGATCAAGAAAAAAAGTCAAGATAAATGTCGTCAGATGCAACTTTTAATTTCGATTCCAATTTCAAATATTTTTCTCCAAATCGATACGATTTCTTTCACTTTTACACACACTTATCGGTTTGCAGTACATTTTACTATTTAACCACTACGCAATCGACAAAAAATAACAAGGTTGACTTCTTGATCTCACGTTCTTACCCGCCGTGTAGGTCCCGTTTTTATTTACCGCCGTGTAAGTCTCGGCATAGAATGGGCCACCCCTTCTTTTCCTGTGGGTGTTGTAAAAGGCGACTAAGGGAACTTATAGTGGAAGGATGGGCAACAGCGTCCCTCCTTAAGCGTCTGTAAAAACCTAACTGTGTTTGCTAACCCGCCTGCCAAGCCTGGCAACTACTGTCAAAACTCCTCTTATGGAGAAGGCTTATGTTCAGCAGTGGATAGTTAACGGCTGAAAATAATACAATTACAAATGCTCAAACTGACATAAAATTATACAATCTTTAAATTTATTTAATTTCTCTCTTAAATTTCTCCAAACGGATAGTACCGATAGTATTGCATAGTATTATGGATTAGTTGTTTTTTAGTTGTTGAATTATGATATATATGCAATTTTAAAACTACTATTTGTTTGTAGTTAATATAGGAAAGTAATTATAGACTGAAAACATGTATTAACTATAACACGCTATTCAGTTATCCACTAGTTATCCAGTAAAAGAATATAATTATGAACAATTATTTTTTTTTACTGGATAGCTAATAAACATTTTCTTTTACGTAATATTACATAAATAAACTAAACAAGGAACGTTTATTGTTCGCTGTGGATCGTAGGCCGTCCTCACACATTACCACTTAATAATTTTATTTAAAAACTAATTTTTCGGCGATGAAAAATAACGTTCAATAAAATGAATCAGAAATAAATATGCTCGGCGAAATATGGACATGTTCAGTATTATATACACCACAACGCTTACAGATGACAAATGCCTCTGACAAATGCCCATCAGGCATTGTAATCGCCGGCATATTTATTTTTTTATTCATATAGGTATATACGTTACAGCTAATGTATTTTAATGGTTTAGCTGTAAAAAAGTATATTTTTAGAGAATTTTGATACATATACATTAGGAATATTATGCTGTCGAGATCAATACAAAGTAAATAATATATCTTTCATGACTGTGCAAAAAATATTCACTGTCGATGACTGGTCTGTTTATTTTTGTATCTTTCTAGTTCTCGGTTACTGTTCGCACCTCTTAAATTCCTTGAATTATTTACAGCTTTGTATACCTAGTTGTGGCATCAAGGGTGACTATTCTTAGATATGTGTGTTATTATTATCACACTACTATTTTAATTAACGTTGAATTTGCGACATATTGTGTGTTATAATAGCGGTGTGAAACAGGATGTCCAGATTTATCAGGTCAAATCTATCGTTGCTATATGAATTATGTATCTAATAGGTTAAAAACGATTCAAAATTTGTATCATTCATGCAAATTTGAAAGCAAGGCATGCTTTATTTAAAAATTGTATATCTCCCTTACTAAGGAGATTCAAATTTTTCTTAATATTTTCGGGGATAAGTATTTAATATCATCTGTAGTTTTTAATTTCAATTTAACACGATATGAGTAGTAACAATGTTCCACAGATCATAAAATGCTAAAACAAGATTGAAATTGAGCCGCTTGTTGAATTATGATTAAAAATGTTTTCTATAAATTTGATATTACAGTATACAAAACGTTATTTATTCTTGATGAGTTTACATACTTTACGTTTGTTCGTGGGTTAGACTTTTCTCCAAATACCATTGGCTCAATATAGTATATCTAAGAAAACATATCAAACAGACAGACATTTGTTTCAAATAATGAAAGCAATTAAAAAGCTTAGCTACGTGGAATTACATTTATTATATTTATATATTAGAATAATGTACTTAAAAATGTATTAGGCGTAGCAGGTAATACTTTTCGGATTTAAGGAATATTTATTGGCGAGGTGAGACGACCATACCTTTCAATTTTAGACAGATATTGGAGCAAATCTAAGCCCTGGTGTACCTTCTATATAAAGTTGGCTGTCAATTTGATAAAAATAACGTTTCCAGCAATTTTTTTATTACAGGTTTCTATTACGCTATATTTTTTTCCTTTCCTTATTTTCTGGGTGTGATTTGTTGATGTTTTATATAAATATAGTATAACGTATGTTTTTTTTTAAATAGGTGAAAATGGAATGGTAACCTCTCTTGCGATATATGCTGACGAAGTATCAAAGAGAGATGATGTAAGAAAGTCAGGTCAGTTAGCCTATCTTGACGAATTTAACAAGAATTAATCGCAATAGTTTCCAGGAGTAGCCGCATGGAGGTCGATCTGATAAGGTATACTGCTAGCAACGAAGTTGTTAGACCTCTTAGTGCGTTTTGTTGAAATTAGTTTAAAATACTCGCAAGAAAAATATGCGAAATTTATGTACAGTTCTATTTAAGTCGATCAACACTATTTTCCAACATTCTTATAAACTTTTTCACACACAATTTATTGCATTATTAAGTAAACTTTGATCTGTTGAAATGGTCAGGAATATATACCGAAACATTACACTAAAACTCACCCTTATATTCTCCACTAGCTTTTATTCGTGACTTCGACCGTGTTGACCAGAATATGTTCACTGTTCAGGATAACAAGTAGCCTATGCCCTTGTCAATTTCATATAGTACGTGTGCACCAAATTTCATAGTGATTGGTGAAGTCAGCGATTCATATGGCTCAAAACATTGCTGAGAGTATTCATTGGGCATTTCTGGCAGTCATGACCCTTCTTAGCTTTGAAGAATTAAATGAAAAGAAGAAGAATAATGTTCATCTGATTGTAATGATAATCTAATTACGCAATAGGTATGCAATAGCGTTTATAGGTTATATAAATAATGATGTACTTTAATTATTTACTTTACATAACAAAATGTGGTTGTCCTGTCACACATATGTCTTTCAACAATATTGATTCTAAATATCGTTAAATGAGGTACTTTCACGACTCAAATTAGATGTTAGAAGGAAATTGAAAATTATAGCTTCCATTACTTTCGTCGCGTACGCTCAATTTGCATCATTAGGTGCCATTTGTACAAGGTGATTTTTTTGTTCTTCGAAATTACGTTTCTCACAGAGCGGATAAGAATAATGACAACGGAAAATAATAAGACATTACGCCGGTATAGTCGCTACCAACCCGTTTATTTTTTTATTTTGTTCTCCACAAATTTTTCTCGCGAACTTGTTCATGTGATCGGGATATATTTGCCGACCACAATAAAAAGTAGCCTATGTTCTTTTACACCCAAAATACTACGTGAATCTATATCTAATAATTACGACTATTGGCTGAGTTGATAAGGCAGGCAGATAATAAACTTATTTAAATTTAATGTATTAATAAGGATTCTATAAAATAATAATAATATCTATATGTCAATGTTTTTAATCTTGTCAGTATAATTTTAATCTCTGTTATTAAATAAGTCTAATATTAGACAGGTACATGAAATAAATTGAATTACGTGATTCTGATTTATTAAAGTACCTAATATATTTGGTACTTAAGTATTCGTTACTCTTGAGTTGAAGTGGAAATTGAGGCTATAATTACTTGCGATGATAAAATTATCCTCGTCAGCTGATCATGTTATGTACAAGTCAGAAGATCAAAGTCTATCGACAGAGTTTAAGTGAGACGGAAATTAATATAGCAAAATTATGTTATTGAATGTATGACAGTTTTATTGTTTTTTAATGGATGAAAATGGAATGATAATGCTGCCTGCGATATCGGTGTACTTGTACAGTAACGGGTACCAGTGTAAGATGATAGATGAGGACGAACGCAGGTCAGTTGGCTCATCATGGCGTATTCTACAAGAATTTACCACGATGATTTTCAGCGGGAACTGTGTGAAAGTCGACTTGATAGAATAAATTGCTAGCGATGAAGCTGTAAGAGGTCATTATATAAAATTAATTTTCTCCACCGTTTTCCTGTTAGGTAGTATATGAAAACCATAACTAAATTAATAAAGGTCATATAATAAATAATTATAATGGTCGGATTGTGATTTCATTCTCGATATTTTTTAATGCACCAAAGCTGATATAAGTATCAAAAACATGTCTGAGTTTTCTTACATTCAGCCATATTTTTGATGAGGCTGGAATAATAATACCATAATATAGTACCATAATAATCAATAACATTTATATGGTAATATTATTCCATTTTATCGTTGCACAATTGGTAGAGATAGACAATCGTCTGAGTTCGTATTGACAAGATTGCAACCACAGACGAAGACGGTGGAAGATGACGCAGTATCTTCATGTATATGAATACTTAGCGTATCCCTACTAAATTACACGTAGTGAATGATTTAAAATCAATTTAGTTGTTTTGTGTAAAAAATATATATCGTTATAAATTTTACGAAGTACCTAAGATTTTAACTAGAAGTATTATTGACAATAGACATCGAATCAAAATTTAGTTGAAGTCTAAGGCTATTTGGAAGCCTTCGTAAAATTTATAACGATATATATCAGAAATTGATATGTAAAATTTATACATTTGTAATGTCTATTAATGGTGTCAGACAAACGCTCAGAAAATCAACAAAATATTCACGAATATCGATGGATTATAGAAAATCCAGACTCTTTGTCAACACCGTTGCTGACGCGTTTACACATCAATTATTACCAAATATGTCGATCCCGAATGTCGCGATATTCATCGACCGTCTAATCTCTTTTATTATACGAGTATATAGAATGAAACCGAAGTCGTTTGCTAAATGTAAAATTCAAAATCTATTATGAATACTGTTAGGATAGAAATTTCATAAATCAAAAATAATAAAACAAATTTAGCATTCTATATTAACTAAACAAGAGAACGCGTCGTAGTGTGTGAGGCTCAAACTTTTTTCTGTCGTTCAATGTTCAATAAACAATGTTCCATTGGAATTGGATTGGGATTTTATATTTCTTTTGAAAAAATATTAATTTCTTTAATAAATCGAGTACTTCCTTAAGAAAATATTAATTATTTCGATTTCATATTATATTGTCACTTACAAAATAAACGACTTCAATTGTGAACATACCAAATAAAGTCGACGAGAATTTATTGGTACGCTCAAAAAAAATATTGGATTAATTTTTATTTTCCACGCATTATTTTAAACATACTCGTAGTATTTACCAATATCCGGCATAGAATAGGCCACCCCTTCCTTTCCTGTTGGTGTCGTAAGAGGTGACCTAAGGAATTTAATGGTAGAGTGATGGGCAGCGTCGTCTGTCGTCGTCAACAACGTTTCTCTTAAAATATCTCTAAAAGCTTATCTATGGTTGCCATTCCGCCTGCCAAGCGTGGTAACTACTGGCAAAACTCCTCTTAAGGGGAAGGCTTATGTCCAGCAGTGGACAGTTGACTGCTGAAATGATGATGATGATTTACCAATAACATGACACAGTATTTATAAAATGTAGATAGGGTAGGGTACTCAATATTTTTAACATGGATGTTAAAAATGTTTCATGTATGACATTGGTTTGCAATAAATAGTTTTTGCTCTGCTATAAAGAGCGGCAGTTGTAATCGTTACAAAACTAAATATGAACTGAGAAAATAAGAGAATTTGCGATGTAATTGAGCAATATAATCGTACGTATACATCAACTAGTGAAAAAACGCGCCTAACAGACCCAAGTAATAAGTGCCTCGCATTCAGCCACAAGAGAGTTGTCGATTTTTTGCTTCATGCTCATAAAAAATTAAGAAACGTCAGCCTCTGGGTAAGCATGAAGAGATAACTTTATAGTTTTATGTTTATACCAGTTACATACCCAAGTCTGTTTTCTTTTAAATGTTACTGGCATTTAAAAGAATTCATTAGTGATCTGAAGTGAATTTAAATATTTGTATTCTTAATTTTCAATGTGGTGGTTTGGGAGTAATGGACGCCTGCATGCATTTGTGAAATTTGATTAGATTCTGAGGAATTGTTCGGATTGATACCTGCTGCTGATTTTCACCACCGTACAACCCGCCACAAACTAAAGTTTCATCCCAATCATCTGGACGAGTGGCGGTCTTCCACCGTGCGTTTTTCAAGGCACTTTCTTCCACGCACAACCATTCTTTGGAATCAACTTCCAGCAGCAGTATTTCCGAACCGATACGACAACATAACCTTCAAGAAAAGAGTATATTCCTTTTTAAAAGGCCGGCAGCACACCTGCAATGCCGCTGGTGTTGTGGGTGATCATGGGCGGCGGTAGTCACTTACCATCAGGTGAGCCGCATGCTCGTTTGCCCCCTGTGTTGTAAAAAAAAAAAAAAAATATGGGTAAAATTGGAAAAATGTGGTACCGTTGCAAAAATTGCGGACAATGGCCGCATGAAGAATTTTTTTTATACAACTTAGAATGGCAAACAAGCTGACCCACCTGATGGAAAGTGGTAACCGTCGCCTATAGACATGAGCGGTACCATAGAAATAACAGAGTATACTGTTTCGCCCATGATACCTCCCATGCGTTGCTTTTATTATATTCTTGTATTGCTTCTTACATTTGCGCTTTTATCCTTACCGTTATCCTTAGAATATCTATTTATTTGTTTTAAAAAAATAATTTTCTTAAATTTTTTTTTACAACACAGTGTAATCGAGCATGCGGTTCACCTGATGGTAAGTGACTACCGCCGCCCATAATCACCCACAACACTAGCAGCATTGCTGGTGTGCTGCCGGCCAGCTATAATATAAAACTATTGAGGTCAGAAGTTAGAACATTATAATAGAAGGTAAGATAGCATGAAAGAGGGGAAGGGGGAGAGCAAGACATAATTACATCAGACATATAAAGAAAAAGTTGGTGTTGTGTCGTACCAAGAGGTAAAGAGACTCGCTGTAAATAGTAGTGCATGGCGAGAGTTCCACCACCAAGAGCGCAGTTCTTAAATAGGGAATGAAAAAAATAGAAAACTTATATGAATAATTAAAACTTACTTAACCATTTGAGATTTATTAATAAAATAGGAAATGAAGTCCTATTTATTAAAACAGGACCTCATTTCTTGAAGTATGGGGTAATGAGAGCGAATTACTTTCTTTCAAAAATCTCTTATTTTACCGAAATGTGTAAATGTACTTGATATACACAATGATTATCTAATATTCAAATAAACAAAGTTTCTGTTCCTGATTAATAGTTGTAGTAATTGTAATAAATGCGACTTTTATTTACAATTTTCCTTATTAGGCTCCAATTCCTTCTCTCTTCCCTACGTCAGAAAACTTTCGAGGGATATTTTGTCCAAAGGAACTAAATTTATATTTGTGTCAGCATGTCATCAGCATTATATTTCGTGCATTCCAGCATGCAATTCAATGTTCTATTATGGCGAATAAAAAAATATACGGCACAGACGAGGGTTCTTCCGCGCAGATCTCGACAGTTAATTCCCTATGTTATTATTGTCATTTTATTCACTAAACTTCAGTTCTTTATTTTTTTGTTTATATTAAAACTAACTGACCCGGCAATTATTGTTAAGGATAAAAACTATTATATCTTTCAAAATGGAGCAAATAATACACATAAAAATAATTAAAATTGGATAAGATGACTTTGGAGATTAGCGTGATTGGAAATCGTGATCCGGGATTTTTATATATTAAGATATTAATATTTTGTTTACACTGACTATTTATTATGAATATTTAAATGGAATCGTGGGTATGCTCATTTGTTTAAGAGTTGCTCATTAGTTGAAGCAGTTATGTTTGCATGACTGTGTTTCGGTTTGAAGGGTGGGATAAGGCAGTGAATTTACAGGGTACAGAGGAATAATACCTGAGTCTTCAGGAATGGCAACTTATGGAGGGTAACATGGGCGAAACAGTATGCTCTGTTATATCCATGGTATTGCTCATGTTTATAGGCGACTGTTACCACTTTCCATGAGGTGGGCTGTCAGCGTGTTTGCCATTCTAAGTTACATAAAAAATTATATTATTGCGTGTAGTGTACCTACATACTATATATTAGACCGTAATAATCACTAAGTTCGTTATAGTTTGCCACACAACATCTATTGGGAACACAACCGCAATGAAATATTCAGTATTTGCTGTCAAATAACCTACTTAGCGATATATCCGTCTAGGTGTGATCGTAAATGTGAATATGTTGTTTATTATACGATTTTAGAATAACTTTTCTATCATTATAAATGTGAAAGTGAGTTCATTTGTTACTTCTTAACGGCTCAACTTGAATAAAAATTCAAATAAAAGGAAATTGACATGAAATTTAGTTTATTAGAGGAAGACTGTACAAAAGTCGTCTACTTGAATACTTCTGTCCCCATCCGTGATTCAGCCGTGAAGCAGTGTGCTTGTATGGCTGTGTTTTAGTTTGAAGGTTGAAATATGGCAATGAAATTGCAAGGTATAAAGGCATATCACTTTAGTCCCTAGGAATCATCTCATGGACGGTACAGTATACTCTGTTATGTCCTTGGTATTGTTTATCTCTCTAATCGACGGTTACCACTTTTCATCAGGTGAGCTGTTAGCTAGTTTGTTATTCTAAGTTGCATAAAAAAAGTACTATGTGGGTAAAGGATGACGACAATAATATTATGATTATGCGGACGAAGTTGCGTGTAAATCCTTGTAATTAATATATTGAAGAAAAGATTCTATGGTGCGTCTCTTACATCTCGATTCGCCTCTTTGAAACTTGGTGCCTCCGGACGCCGCCTCCCCTAAGTTCTGCACTGCTAGTAGTAGTTTATACTAATATCTTATAAAACATTGCTATTTGAAACTTTCATAATTTATACTCGCGATACATTGAGTTCGACAAGTGTTTCTCGTGAATAGAAGTTTGTTACAAGGCTCATAAAACAAACTATTACTATTAAAGCCGACACCAAACATGAAGGAAATTTCACAGTACCTTTAATATATTAATGCTTAATTATAGATTGTATGGAATAATATATGATTCCTAAGTGCCTAATTAGGCAACGAGTTTACACGATGGGGTAAATATTAATAAATCAATAGATACTTATTTTATGTTGAGCAAGATTCTTAATATGCGCGGATTTCAGAAGTAGAAAAACAAAAACAAGTAGGAAGAGAAAATATATATGAGATTTTAAGTTTGAATTTTACGAACTCAACTGTGAAAATCGCATTTAATTTACACTGATGTATTATGCTGTGTTCTTCGTTCGTTCGTTTTGTCAACCGCAGTTAGCAATCGTAGTTAGGCTTTTAGAGATGTTTTAAGATGGACGCTGCTGCTCATCCCTCGCCCTCTCTTAGTCGACTCTTACGACACCCACGAGAAAGGAAGGGGTGACCTATTCTATGTCGGAACCACACGGCGAAAAAGATATATAATGAAGTTTATTTAAAATCAGTTTAAATATTTATACAGACATATAATACGGATTAAATTTACATAGGTGGTATGATGCATAGATATGATGAGGATGAGGTGCGAGGTAGGTCGGAGTGAAGGTAGATTTCCATAATCTTTCGCAAATATATTCGGCACACGCTGCTTGCGTTCGTCTTAATTACAAACGGTTATGATGGACGACATTCTGCTCTGAATACTAAATGAATATGTTTAAATACTATTTCATTATATTACTATTTAAAATCGTATGTAGGTACTTACAATGAATTATAATTATGGACAGTTGATCCAATCTTTGTATGAGTAATACAACAAAAAATTAATTATTCTTTTAAAGGACATTGAAAATTTAAGAAAAAAAATCTATGGTACAAGAAAGTTGATATCTTCAATAATCCATATTGTAATTAAGATTTGTTTATTATAATAAGTCTGTAGTTTATAAATATATGTTCGGTAAAAAGTTCACTTTATTTGGGTCAATTAAGCGTGGAACCTCTACACATATAAAATTTACTTGTACACAAAAAATAGGGTAAAAAGAATCTTTTCTTTTTTGAGGCTGGTCGAAATATTTGTAAATAAAGATACGTGTAGAAAAAGAAAATTACAAATTTAAATAATAGTTCTATGAATACGTTCTAATATCGAGATATGTGTACGAAGTGTGGATAAGAATAAGTATATTAGAGGAAGTCTAAAAATTACGCTAGTATTTGTTAGAAAAGTAGAGGTAATCGTTTGTCTTGGTATGGATATGGGATGCTCAGTAATTTAAATATACAGAGCGTTTCTTTTTCAATCTCTCTTTTTTGTCATGTCGTATACGAAAATCTTGAATAATAAATAGGTATTGATGTGTCAAATGCTATTTTGAAATCAGATCTAGTTTCATTCAACATGTTGCCCATTTTAGCACTTAGTGAAAGTAAGGATGGCGAAACGTACGTGCATACGTGACAAAGATGTTAAAGTAGATCTTAGTTTGTTGATGTGTACGAAACTTAAGATACATTCAATAGTTTTCGAGCTTTTATCTCGAGGTTGATAACGAAGTGTACGCCAATACCTATTCATTCGATTAAGTAATGAATGATCTAGCATAATCTTGTAGATAGATAGCGAAATTGATTTATCAAAATGTGTATGTACAAGATAAAGAGTAGGTGTATTTATTTATATATCATTTTTGTATACTCATATATCTGTCAGGATTTTACACATTGATATTTTACACAATCGTTTCTGAGATTAACGAATACTTTTCAAATTTAACTCTTAACGCAGATGGTACCAGTGTTATGAACGTTCTTAAATATAACATCCTCGTTGCTAGCCCGATCACGTTTTATTAACATTCATTAATATGTACAACCGTATTGAATTCCATTCGCGTATATAGAATTGGGAGTTGAGGAATAATTTAATAAGAAATATATATTTATAAAATATGTATGTTTATACTAGTCTGTGGTTTTGTCCATTTTAAACAAAAATAGGTTAGTTGATAGGTGATTTATTAGTATTTCAAATTAAATTCGAATCGAGATCGAAGGGGTAATTGGGTAACAAATGTCCAAGCATCATAATTAACGTTCACATTTATAACATTAGTAGTATTAGGAGGTTTTGTCATGGTTTTCCCAAGATACTACAGCATGGGGATAAAGAGGTTTCTTCAGGGTTGGCAACTTGTGCGTAATACCCCTGGTATTGCAGGTATTCATCAGGTGGGCCGTATATTTGTTTGCCCCCTCAGTGGTATAAAAAACTTACCAAGATTAAATACAGGTTATTCCTTAATTAGAGGTTATCCGTGTATCACATTACTGAAATTAGAATCATTAACACGGAAAGTATCGTACAACGGAACAAACATTAAATGAAACTTATACCGACCTTTTACGTGTCCGTTCCTTAATAAAACCGGGAGCTTATTTCGGGCTTCATCTTTATTCCGAATGTAGATACAATCACTGCCTAAATCGGATTTCTTTGATAGTATTGCCGAAATTCAGTGGTAGAAAAAAAGGCGAAGAATCGATATCAGTAGTGAACGGTGGTGAATCTTTGGTATCTGGGTGGGTAGGTATCTATATAAATTTATTTACCAACTGAATTTAATATGTAAAGACAGCAGAGTTAAAATTTTGAATTAGATCCTATTAACATTATAAACTAACTTCTACCCGCAACTTTTAGATGACGTTCCGAAATAAAACATACACTTGATTTTAAGTCAGATCTTCAGATATACAACTGTAAAAATTGCATTAAAGGTGTAGTAATTTTTGTGTGGTTCCGTAACAAATATACAGATAGACAAAAATTCCAAAATTGATTATTTTGGCTTGTATTCCACTTATTAAGATACACTTGATATAAATTTTTCTTAAATATCTTTTAAGTAGAGACATCGTCTAATTACAATTTTATTATATTAGTGAGATGTGAAAGTTTGTAAAGATGTGCATGTTTTATATATTTTTGAATGAAATTTGCTATACGAGGAGGTTATATCCTAAGTAAACGCATAGGATACTTTATATACTAATACACATGGGCAAAGTCGTGGGAACCGGTTATTATACTACATATTTTATAACAATATATTAACTTAACCTTTATTTCTATTTTACCTTTGATTTTATATATATGCCAAATCCATTCGACATTCATCTTAAATTAGGGTTTCTTAGTTGGCTAAGTTTTGTGTTGTTATTAATGTGAATGATGACAGCAGTCCAGCCATCTACACGTATTTAAAAAAAGAGTGCTTTATAAGGGAAACAAAAAAGAAACAGTTTCTTTCCTAAATTCTTTAATATCGTTTGATTTCATCACCGAGATTGTAAATCACACTTTGGTAAAAAACAACAAATCGCGTAACATCAAAAATATAATTACATACATCTAACGAACAATAAAACCTTCTGTTAACAATAATAAACTAAACAATCCAAAAACATATCTAAGATGCATTTATTACAATTTAACGAATAAGTTACTAAAATTGACTTGATTATTTCTTATAACACAGAGTAATGATATAGATATATCTTCATCTAATGATTTTAATGATACTAGCCATTGAGTATAAAGGAAAGATAAGGGTACTTTTGATGATAATTTTACAATATAATATTTTTCCAAGAAGATAAATAGGACATAAAGATTTAAGAATGTTTTGGTTTCTATTATCTTTAATATATTAGTACCAACTACTATGATAAAGGTCCCACAAGTACTTCAAGACTTAAGAAATGTGTACTAAATTTATTTTACAATCAACCAATTTCTACTTTTGAAATGTAAAAAATACATACCACTGTAAATACAATAACTATGTGATAGATGAACATTGTTCAAGATCTTCTAGTTGTGTATTTACACAGAGTAAAATACACAGAAACAAATAATAGAGATCTGGTAAAATTCACGGCACAGTTTTAGTGGTGAAGATGTAACGCAGGAGCACTGACATATCGATCTCTTTTTATTGCTTTTAGAACTAATCTATCACTTCGATCTCAATTAGGAATATCCTCTACATAAGGAATAATTATTTACACAAATGTAGTTCACACGTATAGCCTTATCGCATTCACACGAATATTATAGTTCGGTTCACAAACTTATATAACCATGTATATGGTTTATTAATAGAATTTGAGGCTTTCATTGACAAATATCACACAGATGTCGTGATTTGTTCAATAAGATGATGTTCACGACGACGACAAGGTATTCTGCAGGAGCCACCACGGCTCCAGGTGCTACCACGCCTTGCTAATCCTTCAGGAACACTGCGTGAAGGTCGCAAGGGTACTGTACGCCGATAGCAGTCTGGGCAATGAGCAGCAGAACAGCAGACACGGTCGAGTGGTGCTGCGTACGATAGTGATTTTGGTAAACGAGAACCACAAGAAGAACTTGGCCAGGCACAGTAGGCTGTAGCGCCACCAGCGCTACACGCACACCATGCCGGCTCACAGCGAGGAGGTGTCACACATGGGCACGCCTCAGATATAGCAGGTGCTGGCGCAGGAGGCGGTGGGTCAGGCTCTCTTTTCGAGAACCCAACGAAGAACAATAATAAGGCACCAGCTAATGTTGTTGCAGTCGAGAAATAGAAGCCAGCCCTTGGAGCTTGCTGGTTGATGTATCCGGTCACGGGTACACCAACAATCACAGGGATCGCCTCAGCTCCTTGAACAAAACCTACAAAGATAATAAAATTTTTAATTTGCACGTGAAATGACAAAGTAAATCTGACATGAATACTCGATACATACCCCAGACTTTACTAAAATGCCTTCCTCGAACGCGTTCCATAGTGAGCATTTTTATTGAATATAAAAAGCCTCCTAAACATAATCCATACATCCATGCAAATAGAACATATCCGTGATAACCTTCAACACTGATTAAGGCAAGCATGGAGATACCTAGAAACATTTATGATATTAAATATTTAAAAATAAAGTGAACAGATGACTGCATAAACTATTAAATTTCTAAAATAATATTATATTAAAATATAATACTGATATAAATAATTGCTATATTTTTCTTACCTATTCCCAGCATAGCGGTTTGGCACAAATATTGTTTAGAGACAAGGCACTGAGCCGACGGTCGCACCAGCACGAGCCCAAAGCCAGCGCAACCGAGGACTGCGGCAAACCCCAGAAATGTCTGGAGCAATACCAATGCACTCTCCTCTAAACCTTCTTGAAATCCTTGTAAAGCCTAAAAAAGGTTAACTGTTAACTTTGAGAACAGCAGACAAAATATAATAAATACTTAGTAAAGTTGGCTTACCAAAAAGAATACTGGAGTATAAAGCCCGAAAGCTGCTAATCCAGCGGCCAACAACAAAACTTTAGCAGGGCGAGAACGGAGAGGGCTTAGGTCGATAAGAGGAGGTCTTTTTAGGCCTTTCTTTTCTTTTACCTGTCATAAAAACAAATGATAAATGATAACAAGTGGATATTTTTATATTCTGAAGACTTTTCCTTTTACATTAAAGTAATATTACGTTGTAGAAAATATACTTTTTATATATGTAATATATGTGAGTTAATAAGTGAACTCAATTAATCACGAACGCTATTCAAGAGCACACTTTCGTCGTTGAAATTTAAGGAATAAATTCTTAATAAGCTTTATGTTTATGATGGAATCTTAAAATACTTAGAATGTTTATAAAGAAAAGCGAATCCAGCAAATAAATTTAACTTGATGGTTTTCTTTCTTGATTATTTCCTTAATTTTAAGGCCATGTATTTTATTTAGAAAATATAGATAGATAGATACTCTTTATTGTTTCCTCCAAAAGATTACAATAGTAAACTTATTATAAATATAAATTGAGTATCATAATACTGACCTTTCGCCGTTGATTTTTAAGATGCAGGATAGCACGTCTTTGGGGATGATAGAGAGAGGCACTTCGGTAAACAGCGCTCAAAAAGAAGGCTAATACAAGTACTCCTGTTACTGCTTGCAAACCTAGTCGCCATCCAAGTTTTCTAAAACAAGAAGTGTAAAGTAAACAAACCCTGTGAAATTTGGAGTGCCTGTGGTAAAAGTCAGGAAAATATTTTTAAAGATTAACAAAATATCTTTATTGAACTAATGTCAAGTGTATATTTTTAGTTCCGCTTAAAATTATTTACAAGTTTACACTTTACTTTTATTATACTCGTATTTAATAGCAGTTTTTAAATTGAATTTAAGTTAGTGATCTAGAATGAAACACTCATACGCATTATGGTATAAACAATTAATTTATCTCAGTATTAAACTAACTACTTAATAAAGTATAAACTAATCCCCTTATTCATTAGGAACTAAATCGTCCTATGTACCTATTTTAACTATTAGATTGTTTTCTCGCTGTCTTTCAAATTAAGAAATTATAGTATAATTAACTAATTTAACTCACTATTAATCCAACTACTTAATAAATTATAAACTAACCCCCTTCTTCATAAACAACTAAGACGTCCTACATACCTATTTTAACTTTTAGAGTGTTTTCTCGTTGTTTTTCAAATTGAGAAATTAATGCAAGAAACATTTTAATAGCTAAAATAAGTTTGTCATTTTTATAAGAAGCTAAGTAAGTTATCTATACCTAACACCAACCTATGCTAGATGAAACGCAGGTACGCTGAAATAATTACCTATTTCAACAACAACAACTTACCCTACGGCCTCTTTGTAGGCAACGCTGAAGAGAGCAATGCCAACGCCCCCGCCAGCATGTGCGACTAGTTCTACAAATTGTCGCCTTCGCCGAAAGTACGCGCCAAGCACGAGGCCCGCAGCTTCACGCACCAGCCCGCAGCCTATTCCTAGCACCACACCTGTCATAATATAGATTTCAAGATCATTATCATTATCAGTACAATAATTTATTGTCCATTGCCGAACATGGATCTCAACAGTTTGCTATAGAGAACTGTTTTGAGCTACCACCATATTTTTTGCAATATGAGGTCTTCACTATATCTAGCTAGAAGTTCTCCTGCACTGTGGTTATTCGCACAGTGTCGCCACTCGAAATCTTTCTTTCTTTTTTCTTCCTTATCGGCTGTCAGTAGTTATGTGGCTAGATAATTTTCACTTGAGCTTGTCAATTCTACATACTTGCATAATTTATATTGAAAAATCTGTTTGATTACTTATGACTAATTTTTAAGAAGTAAATACCCGAAGATAAAACTTGTGTATGTGATTTAAAAATAGTATATATATAATAGTAATGAGTAGTATTGCATATCATAAAAAAAAAATTAAGAAAATGTGTAAAATAATTGATAGTCTCAATTTGTTATACCATAACTAAGCATTGTTTGATGGAGCTGCGTAGCGAACGATGTGAAGAGACAAGCGAGGGGTAACAGCAGTCCTCCTAAGAGCGCAGCCAAACGTGGGGACTTCTTGCGACCAGCCACCAGCGCGCCTGCTGCCCGCGATACACCGACGCATATCGCTCCAGCCCAAACTTCACAGAGAAAGGAATTTAATGTATATTGAATATAATAAAGGGGAAAAGTTTGTTTGTTTGAACGTTTTAATCTCTGGAATTACCAGCCGAATTTGAAAAATTCTTTTTTCATAGCTCATTTTTAAGGATTATTCATAATTACGATTCGACCACGAGCGAAGCTATGTGAGTCAGCTAAAGAGTAAGCTAAAGATTTACTACTAACTATATATATACATATACTACATATGTATTAAGTAGTCAATAAATGACGAAATAAATTATTATGAAAATTAAAAAAATCACATAATATTTCAATGGTACCTACTAAAATATAAAAAAGGAAGTTTATTGTAATCATTAAATATGATATGAATAGGGTGGAACATAAGGTAAAAAATTTAGATGAGTCGAGAAATAAAACTATTAAAATTGAGCTAAATAAAAAAAAAAATAACATGTCCTGTTTCTGGTTAGATATATCGTTTATTTCTATTTTGTACTTAATATTATATTTTTTTCTTTCCTAAAATATAGGCCAATATAATTTTGTTGCTTACGGTAACATCATGATTACTGGATACAGTGCAAACAATATATTAATTATGTTGCTCACGTAATATACGCCTGATGTCAGTGGACGTTTTTTCTTTGGAACTAGCTAGCACGTTAATTGGGCGAATATAGTGAACGAGAGATATTTCTCAAAACACATTAGCCTGAATGTGAGACTGTAATTTGGGAAATAGAGCCAGCCGTTTCAGGGTTTCACTTAACGCAATTACCTACGGTGAGAGCTTCTTGTGCATTATAAATACCGTCGCACTCGTTTTTATTGTTTGGATTGCATCTTCTTTGTCTTTCTTATGAAGGACTTTTTTTAAAACGAAAAACCAATTTTGTTTTCACTATCGTTCCGTACATTCTTGGTTATTATTCAAAAAGATAATAGATTACTTATTCGCTGGCGATCCATATTTTAATTTTAATCAATAAAACATCATCATTAAATATAATCATCACAATATGTGTTTTTACAAAATTAATCGATGGCCCGGTAAGAATTAATTTGCCTCTTATTACGTTCTTTTTTCTTATCAGAATACATATTTTCTAAATTTATCCTGATAAGATAAAGAATAAATTTTTAAATTTTCTGTTTCTTAGTTTGGAACAAATAATAGAATGTCAATAAAATCAGACTAATTTCGTAGATCGGCGAGAGTTTTGTCATTCGGAATTTTTACATTCAAACGCTTATGAATAAAAACGTCAAATAGAATAGGTTTATTATAATAAACCTATTCTAACTATTGAACTGTTTTATCCCTTTCTTTTATGTTACGTTCCCAATTTGAAAGAAAGGGTTAAATGGTGTATAATTAAAATAGCGTTGCAGAAAGTTCTAATTTTTATGAATAAGAGAGTAAGAATTTCAAGAATCAAATAGAGTACATTTTTTCCAAATTGTATTTATTCATATACAATATCATAGTCATGAAGGTTGAGGGGTATCAGTGGATAATATATGTATGGCATATTTGGAGGTATCAACTCATTTGTAGGGGGTAAATGTGAAAGCGAAATTATTGTTTTTGGGAAGTTGTTGTTTATAAGTATAATAAATTTTCGATGGTTATCTTCTTAAATTATTCTATTTGTTTATTATGTTATGCACAAATTGAATAATATAAGATTTTGTTTTTACAAACAGTTTGACAAAAAATAGGACTAACACTGTGGTAAGGCATAGTTACTGCAAAAGTATTATTAAAATGGTGATGATATCGGATAATAATACAAATAATACAGTCGAATTAACAACTAAGAATACTTTTGTTTCTTCTACTTCTATTCAAATTGTGTTATAAAAATAAGCACATTCTTAAAAAATATATATACATAAATCAAATCGTTTGATTGCTATAGACAGATGCCTAGATCTCCTGTAGTAGAGTTTATAGGACAAAACATTGAATAAGCTATGAAGGAAGACGATTGTTTAGTATTTTCTCTTTGACTCTATGTATATAGGCAGCAGTTACCACTTCAGGTGAGCTGTATGCTTGTTTACCATTCCAAGTATCATAAAAAAACATAACTTTTGGGAGATTGGACGATCCCGGTTAATTAATATCTTCTATTAATACTTTATTTTAAACTAGCAAGTAAAGTTATGTATATACCGTATATTTATATACGTAATAAAAGAAATAGTAAACAGATATAAAAAAGCGATTATTCATATTTGGGAATGAGGCAGCAAAATGCAGATCACCAAGATCTGTATAAGTAATCTCCGGAGAAGTTATAAAAGTGAAGGCGCCAAGAATTGCTAATTCATGTTTTTGGATTTCATTATTTCAATAGGATAAAAGGCCTTATAAATTTGCACGGTTTTTGTTAATATAATATTAGAAAAACCCGTGATTATAACTGCTGGCGTTAAGAATCATTGTTCATACAATATTTATACACATACATAAATTAAATATACTACTGCAAAATACTTTTACTACTAGGTACTTCTGTACGGGTGATACACACTTTTTACTTTTTATTTTATATATGATAATTTTTTTGATAATATACAAATAAAGAATGATAACTTTTTTTTTCTATATTACGAGAATGTTGACGATACGAGATACAAATTGGATGCTCATTCGGCCCTATTTAGGGGATAAACTTTTCCAAATTAGGTCAAGTCTGAATGTTCTGGTACATAATTGGATTATCTTGGTTTGAAATAAGGTAAAGGATTATTAAGGCTTTTCAACCGACTTCAAAAAAAGAGGCTCCCAAATTGGTCATATTTTTTATGTTTCTCACCTCATAACTATCAGTTCTAAATTGATTCAGATTTTTTTTTATCTGAAAGTATATATTTACAGACTAGTTATATAGAAAATATTTAAATCGGTTCAGTAGTTCAGTTTTAGGATCTAAATAATTGGTTTTGCCATAATTTAAGTCGGTTTTTTGTGGGATGCAATCTTTAATCGTCGTATCGTAATAGTCCGTAAAACGTAACGAAATATTTTTAAATCCCCACTCATTTTTTATCTTTGTAATAATATAATCATTATTACTTAATACTTGTCTATTTCTCAAATCTACCAAGAAAGTGATTATCTGTAGGTAGTTTCTCAAGATATAATAATATACAATAGGTATATAATATAATAGATTCATGATTCAGGATTATGGATTCATAGATAACATAAGTTTTACATACCTGAATAGTATTAGAGGTACTAATACTATTCAGGTATATACATATATACCTATAGTTAAACTAGGTATCTAGTACATATATCTACCAACAAATGTTTTGAGCAAATTGCGTTTAAAGTTCGCTATGCATTTTAACAACTATGAATAAATTTACGTACTTTATGCAACAGTGCACGCTACAGTAGAACAATATATTCTTTAGTACACTTTACTATATTCCACAATTCTTACTATATTATTATATATAGTGTCCACAACGTGTTAGATAAGTTTCAAGAGATTAAGAGCTTTATTATGTATTTGGTCAAGTTCAGTGACCGATGGAGTCTCGTTTTCTCGTCTCAAAAGTTTTGATTGAGTAACTTCTTTTATTAGTTCTACTAATAACAATAATTTGGCTAGAATTTCGATATTGTAGAATTTAACAGTGGTTTCCATTTATTATACCCTTTACGATATTCCACAATGCATGTATATATATAAAGGAGATTAGGTATGTAGATGTATTTAAAGTACTGAATAAGACAAAAATTAAGTACTTTTTAAAAATTGCATAAATGTAAACATCTTAATATATATATTAATAAAAAATAACTTACATGTTAACATACACAACTTACTAACAAAAAAAACATAATTACGAGATTTTTTTTTAATTTTGCATTTTTCTAAGAAATATCTGTTTATCCCAGTGAATATTGTATTATTTACAGTTATAGGTAACAGTAACAATTTTTCATCAACTGGACTTTTAGCTTGCAGGTCACTGCAGGCAAATAACATAAGAAAAAAAAATTGTTGAACGAGTTAACAGTTAATTACCTTAACTCAAATCCAATTTTCATTGGAACTGAGGTAAATGTAGGTAAATATTTCCTTCATATAAACATTTAATTAAAATTGTTAAGGAGTAATATTAAATTCATTTCATTAAGCTATGCAATTCACGCCTTCACCGTAGCATGGAAAACGAAGCTTAACTCGTTAACGTCTCGCCAAATAATTTCTAAGGTGGTACCTATACAATTGTGACAGAGTTATGTTCGACCGCTCCGCCCAATGAAACCACTGACAACAAAGACTGCGTTCATAACCAAAATTACTTCTACCTCTTAATATTCGGCCTATGTCGTGAATCTCGGAAAATTAATTCAATAAATCAGTCGGGGGCGCAAATACCGGTGACTGGGAAAGTTCATTTGCTTAATATCCAATCTTAAATTTTACTTGTCAAAACACTGTGGCTTGTTAACCCAAATTGGGCTGTGATATAAAAACATTGTTATATAAAAAAAAATATTATGAATGATTTCCAAGGAAGCAACAGACAAATTAAGGAGAAATATATTTTATTGGGCAGGATTTTGAACGAAATCTTAGAAATATAAAGCGGTTAAAGTGAATTCGTTTACATAATATTGTGAAGCTTTCATTTGGTTCATATTGTTGAAAAACTTCTTTCTTTGTTTGTTTATTTTAATATTACTGGAGGGTTGCCGTTGATAGATTGCTTTCCGAGTCGAGCAGTTTCCTGTCGACCTCTATCTACTGTACTTCTGAAATGGTTTTCTGTTTCACTCGTACATTCAGTGACGACTTGACACATCGAAACTATTATCGTTTTTAGGGGTTTGTATAAAAAGGAGGACTATTGTTACGCCAACGATAACTCTACCTAATCATCTAAATGAAATAAAATACTGTTTAAAGTTTATATAATATTTATGTCTCTCGAATAGAAGCTATTCAAAAAGTTTATTAAGTATTTATGTTACAGAACAAAGGAGTACTTCAACTCCTCTAAATACGTTGAGAAATGTACTCGTAAGAAGCATCACCTACTTCCTCTTAAGTACCGATGCGAAATTGCGTATTTATTATTTTTGATGAAGATTGGTAATGGTTTCTTTGACAGTCCCTATCTTTTATATCAACCCTCTTTACGTTAGATTTATTTAATTCTAAGATAGAGTCGGCAAGATGCGTGCTGAGTCAGTGGTTCTTTGATATTTTATTTTTATTTTGCTTAACTAATTACTTACAATGTATGTAATCACTTTAAATTTAATGTTAATTGTACCTACGTATCAGCGATGTCATATGCATTTTGTTAAATCTTGTTTTTATTTGTGAAAACCTGTAATTGGTTTTTATTTTTACTGTTATTGTAAAATTTTATAGCGGTATTTTCAATAAAAAATAAATTAATAAAATAAAAAAGTGTAAAAGCTTATGCGGTTACAAATTGACTGGTTATGGCTAATTATGAATTTGTCGACTGTAATTGTACCCATAGTCCATTTATACGTTTGAAAGAAGAAATAAAGTTATAAATCCAATTTCAATCTTAAATTTTATGATCTGATATTTCGTAATAGTTTGTATTTATACAAATTCATAAAATAGAATGGATTCATTTGTTTGAATAGGTAATACAA
The DNA here is from genome assembly GCF_026898425.1 of Galleria mellonella. Taxonomy (NCBI): domain Eukaryota; kingdom Metazoa; phylum Arthropoda; class Insecta; order Lepidoptera; family Pyralidae; genus Galleria; species Galleria mellonella. The sequence goes on along the minus strand of NW_026442147.1, from coordinate 1,804,263 downwards.
AGTTTTCATTTAATAAGTAGACAGTTATAATTAATAAATTGGTCCTATGTCATATAAATGATTAAATAATTTTAATTGGAAATCATTATATTATAAAGACAAATTCAAGAAAAAGAAATAAAGTCTCAGTTCTCATGTCAATAAAATTATTTATAGTGTAGAAACACTTGTCAAAAAGCTACTTTTATGGGACATTTTAAAACGGCTGAGAGGTAATTTTATATGATATGATAGAGAGGTAATTTTATTTTATATGATGAAGAAAACAGTTTTTTATATTAAATATTCGGGGTGTAAACTTACCGGCGTGGTCAGCAGTTGGCCCTAAATGCCTGAGAGCGTACACGTGGAGCGCGCCGTAGGCTAGCTGTAGGCCAGTTGACAACAGATGTGCAAGAAACGCTGCCCCGCACACGATCCATCTAGAAATTGACACGGAATTAGAATCTTTATACTTTATTTTAGCATTATATCATAATCATCATAACAGCCTTTAACTGTCCACTGCTGAACATAAGCCTTTGGGGCGTTTTACTAGTAGTTGCTACACTTGACAGGCGGATTGGCAACCGCAGTTAGGCTTTAGAGATGTTTTAAGAGGGACACTGCTACCCATTCCTCGCCCTCCCTTAGCCGGTTCTTACGACATCCACGGGAAAGGAAGGGGTGGCCTATTCTATACTGGGATCACACGGCCAATATTATTAGCATTATATATATTATACTTTTAAATTTTATAAACAAAGAATAACCAGTAATTTGAAGTGCTATTTTCATATTAATTCAATTTAAATTACCATTTTCTTAATTATTAACATTTAGCGTTAATCTGTAACTTTACCCATGTAAATAAGGATTAATAAAATATGCAAATATGGACTACGGTCCATCTGCGTGTTAAATTACGTTACGATCTATTCTGCTTTTTGACCGCGAATAAGTAATAAATTTAAACATAATGAATGTAATAAAATACACGGATGTTTAGGAACAAAAGTTAAATAACGGTTATTATCCAACGGGTATTTATCCAAATTACGTAACATTATATGTTTTTGTTAAGTAATTATCAATATGCAAATACATACAAGGATCAATAATTGCGGAACGCATCAGCCAGCTTCTATTTTACCTATACAAGAACAATACCACAGTAGTTACAGATACCATAATGCTAATGGCACCCATATACCTACCTCTAGCGTCAGTGATTGGATACTTTTCTTACCCTTCAAACCGAAACAGATTAACATAGTTCGATCTTATGTATATATCTTACAGTAGTCTGATAAATATATAAGACTGAAACCAAACAGTGGTCTTAAACTAAAACTAAATCTTAAACTAATTAAACTTAATTTATTCAAGGTAACATAAATAAGTTATTTATTTATTTGTTAGTACATACTTCAGTAATAGACACCACTGAGATATATAATTAATGCAAAGGTCTTGTATATAATAATTCTAATAAAGTTGTAAAATGGGTACCAAAATATACCGTATACGATATAGTGAAATTGTGAAGCTTGTAATGACTGTTTTCACTGTCTTCGGTCTGCATTCCAATCACAATAACGTTGGAAATGATCCCCAAATTCAAAATACAAACCTCGTATTTCTATGTCTTCAATGAATACAAATGAACGTTTCATAGAAAAGGAATTAGGTAATGGAATCATAAACAAAGACGCAAGTTTGGGTGGTATGCAGATGGTATCTTGTTTTTATATTTAGACGTGCTAAAAATTGTTGGAACCAAACGATTGGGCAAGAGAGATCAAATCTTTAGAGCGATTTTTAATACATAAATGTAAAAATGAATTTATCATTATCATAATAAATACAGTCATACATTGTCTACTTATTGAAAAGACTTCTCCTAAGAAATGCGATAAACAATCCTGAGCCGTGATTTTGTGTAACAGGTTTGCGTTCATTGCATGGTCAAGGTGCCATTCGAGAACTATTTTCCTTGTCGTTTATCAATTCTTCGAGTTACGTGGGTAGCCTATTACCACTTCAGCTTGCTAATCTTTCGAACGATATCGATCACTGGTTCTTTTGCGGATTGCCGAAGTGAATTATAACCTACTCCGAAACTGTGTGAGCGAAATAAACGAGAAAAAGGAACTATGCCCAAATTAGATATATATATATTAAATAAGGTACGATATACTAATATAGCATAGCATAGGTACTTTTCTATATGTGTACATTGAGAAAATTAAGAAGAATAACTTAGTAAAATGGATAATAAGTCAATAATAAACGATTTATTAATAACATATATTATTAACGTTGGTGAAATACACATTCCTGTTACTAAACATATATGGTTTTCATTAGAATTATTTGCTATCATTAGTATAGGTGCGAGGGGAGAAAGAGATTGTTACTAATGCGAACTATCAGTCCCATCGTTATTAGGTCGACCTCCACGCGGTTCCCCCTGGAAACAATCGTGACTTATTTATCGTTGAATTCATCACGATGGGCTTACTGACTTGCCTTTTCATCCTCACTAATCATTCCTCACTGGTGCCCCGCCATCGTATACCCTTAGCGCAGGCGGAGTTACCACTCCATTATCATTCATAAAAAAAAGTATGCGTGCAATCGCACGCATCGCTAACACTCGAAGATTGATATATTATCCAGTGATATGGACATCCGCAAAAAAACACCTAGTATATTCTAATTATAAGGTTTTAAAAAATATATAAAATACAAATCCCAAATTAAACATTTACATATTTTTAAAGTAGTGACTTGCATTTTGCAAAATAAATTATGAAGTAGTTTCTAATACAACATAATTATTGCTTAGTATATATACTAAGATAAGGTATTATAGTACGTATTTTTTAATGTTTTACAAAAATGACAATTAACATTTTTAATGCATTAAAAATATATGTAAAAGATAAATTGGGGTAGCAAATATAGCTATGGAGATGATATTCAAAATATAAATTCGTTTACCGTTCGAGAGATGAGATCGGCGTATCATATCAAATTCATAAATTCCCCCAGGTAGATAAATTCCCTGTATGAATCACTTATCTATATTTTGGTCCAAGTTACTATGAAATTGTCTGCAAGTCACAAATGAATATAAGTTAGGCATTTCTTAATGTGACATTTATAAATGTTTGAGAATATTTTAATGATTATATCGATCATTAGAATATGCAGAAATTACAGGCTAAAGTTAATAATCATTCTATAGTGACAAGTGACAAACATGACGACAGGTATTAGAGTAATTTGCACAACTAGAATATATATATATATATATATATATATATATATATATATATATATATATATATATATATATATATATTCGCTAAAATGATCTCTTAGAATATGTTTATAGTATTATATATTCCAATTTGCTACAGAAAGAATGTTCATTTATTGTACATTCATCATTTAATCATCTTGTCTTTATACCATTATGTAGGGTCGGCGCAGTACATTTTCCTTTTCCATTAATTGATCCCTATTAGCAGTTACATTCACTATTTTCTTACTCTGTTACATCTGTTTTTTTTTTATCATTTTCGTTTAGCTTTATTATCTGTTAAAGGTATCTATTAGGTATACTAGTTTATTTTTAATAATTCACGATAATTCAAGAAACTGCAGCATGGGGTTTTTCAGAAGGGGGATAAAGAGGTTACTTCAGGATCCGCAACGCGCGCGTAATACCCCACGAATTGCAGGCGATCATAAGCTACGGTAACCGTTTACCATCAAGTAGGCCGTATACTTGTTTGGTATCTTAGTGGTATGAAAAAAAACCATAGGCTTATATTTCTTCAATAAACGTCTAAATACAATACAATCATATGTTGGCAAGACAAACTAGTCATGACTACGATGCAATCTCTTAGCCGCTTTATTCTGTGACGTTTTTCAGGAGAGATATACTGTGCCAGATGTGAGATAAATTATGTCACGCTTGCTTGCTATACAGCTGTCATAGTAAAATCTCACAAACTATGCTGCCAAAAACGTAGGCAAAAATTACATTTTGTTTGTAGAGAGTATACAATGTAAGTACATGATCTTCTTTCTATAATAATATACAATATCTTACCGATATGGATGTAATCGAGTATTTTCATGGAATTTATTAAGATTAAAAACTCTTAATGATTATCGTGGTATATAATAAGTTGTTAATAAGTTCAATCATAGTATGTTCAATCTTCGATCGAATCAATTGTGATATCACCTAGTAGTTGTAGTAATACCGTAAGTTGTAGTAATATCGTAAGTGTAATTTACAAAGCTTTTTTTTTATACAACTTAGAATGGCAAACAAGCTTGACGGCCCACTTGATGGAAAGAGGTAACCGTCACCTATACACATGAGCAGTACCATGGACATAACAGAGTATACTGTTTCGCCCATGATACCCCCCATGCGTTACCATTTCTGAGGACTCAGGTGTTATTCCTCTGTACCCTGTAAATTCACGCCATATCCCACCCTTCAAACCTAAACACAGCCATGCAAACACGATTTGTACATTGTTTTTCTACCACTACTTATTATATATGTGTATATATAATACTACTTTCATCCCAGTTAATAATCAATTTATCAGTAAAATTTATAAACGGAAAAAACTTTCGGGAAAAAGGTAAGCTGTAAGGTGCATGTAGAATGTAGGTGTCACAAGCTTATCTGAGTAACTTTTTGGTATCAAATTTACAATATCATTAAATATGTAATTCAAATAATTAAGGATAAGTTATATTAGTTACATTAAATTTAGTTGGTCGCTTATGAATAAAGATTTTGAACAGTTCCGATGTTAGTTGTATATAATTCATTTTATTACATACGTGAATACCTAAATTGGCCTATTGTTATAATTAAAAACTGTATAGGTAATATACAATAATAATATATACAGAGTGATTATAAAATGATTATATATAATCCTATTTTCTAGTTAATATTATAAATGTGTAAGTTTGTTAAGATGTTTGGATGTTTTTCACTTAATCACCCTTAAAAGACTGAACGGAATTAAATGAGATTTGGAACACTGGTAGGTTACATCTTAATTTATAGGAAACTTTATATAATGGTTCATATAAGTAACACTAGGATATAGATAGTACTGTCCTATACATATAAGAAGTTTATTAATACATTGTAGAAACGAGTCACCAATAATGGTTACATTATATTATAAAATTAAAAGTACTCGTAACCGGCGAGCGTGTATGAAAAGATTGATGAATGTGGAAGAAGCGAAAGAGGTTTGTTTGAATCGAAGCATTTGGCGTTCCATTGTTTCTGCCTACCCTAATAGGAGACAGGCGTGACGGATATGTATGTATGTATGTTTATTATAAAAGAATATTTTTTTGTTCAGTAGAGGAATAGATGTCCCATATTATGCAATTCGGTCGGGTTGGTTAAGGGACGTTCATTAATTACGTGAGGTGTTTTTATAATTTGGATTCTCTTCCCTTTTCCGGAGATGTGGCGAGATCCCTCTCCCCATTTACGTGAGATTAATATGTAAGATATGAAATAATTAAATTTATTTCATGTGTTCATATATTTCACGTCATTTGTTTTTTTTTTTCAATTTGACGTGAAATTTTCATCTAACTCTCCCATACGTGAAATTTGGTCAGACTTCCCATTTAAAGCTCCTTGACACGCCTCCTTTGAGGACTAGACGACTGGTGTAATATAATTTTACGGCATTTGTCAGTAATGCGGTCTTCCATTTGCTAGCAATATAGGGTATATTTAGGGGTTAGGTCGATTTCTATATGGCCCCTCTTGGAAACCATCGTACTGAATTCCAGGTGTGTTCATCACGATGGGCTAACTGGTCAGCCTTCCATTCTCACTTATTATCTTTCATTAGTGCCTCGTCAGCGTATACCGTTAGCGCAAGTAGTGTTATCATTCCATTGTCATCCATAAAAAAAAAAAAACATGAATATCACATAATATTCTGTGACCTCTATGGCGATGTTCATGTCGATGAACCATGGTTGCCCCTATCCATCAGGTGGGGTTTCAGTTTGTTTACATAACAAAGAATATTTAAAAAAGTACAAACCCCCATCCTCCCTCAGGATAGAAGTGGTGTTTGATGGCCCTAGTGTCAAGTTCGCGCCTGCGCAGGGCGGGCACGGTGCGGTGAAGCGAACGCAGTTCTCGTTCGCGCAGCGCACCCCCCGTCGATTCCTCTTCACCGTCCCCCCAACCATCTGTAAAAAATAATAGCATTATTGTTTCAACTTATTTAAGAGGAGTATTCTTTGGATGCAGATGACTCAGAATCGTTCCGTATAGCATTGACATATTTAAGATTATTTGAGGTATGACCCCTTTAATAAGGCACATATGTGCTCATAGATATGTTTTTATAAAGCTCGAGCAAAGCTTGAGGTGAGCATCGAATTATTCTGGGATGAACGCAGACCTCATGAGAGGCGGGCTTCCCCATAAATATACCTCTGATCTATAGACAGTCTATACATAGAGGAGATCTAAGTATGTTCAGTTCAGATTCAAAAATATATTAGTGCCTATTTTCATCATACTGTGGATGCTATTACGATAGATAAATTATTTTAAAAGAACGATGAAATAGAATGGAAGAGATTTTCAATTACATTGTATTGTTTTGTGTGTACATTACATGATATTTTGATAAATTTTAAACTGATTTTAATATTTATTTTCAAATCAATATGATTGTTCAAAATATTCAATTTCTCTTAATTAAAGTACTTTAGAAAAAAAATTATCAGCTATATCCCGTAGTTTTGCCCACGTCAATCAGTACATAAAATATTCTATGTGCTCAGTTAGGATTTAATCAGGTAATTTACGTGGGAAGTCCGTTTAGTAGTTTTTACGTGAAAGAGTAACAAACGTCCATCCATCTATCATTACAAACTGTTGCATTTATAATAGTAACACGATATCAATTTATAGGAATATTTTTCATACATTTGTTAGTGAATTATCTGTCTTCAAAATATTTGTCAATTGACGATACCTGTCGGTCAATTTCAAATCGAAATAAAACTTACAAAATATAGTGTATATTGGTTACAGTATTCCCATCATTAAACCGGTGACGGCTAAGTACAATGATTTCTTTATCGTCTTAGTTGTCAATTTTGTGGATCTTTATGAGAAGGAGCAAATTTTTTTTTTTTACAACACAGGGGGCAAACGAGCATGCGGCTCACCTGATGGTAAGTGACTACCGCCGCCCATGGTTACCCACAACACCTACGAGATTGCAGGTGTGCTGCCGGCCTTTTGAAAAGGAATATGCTCTTTTCTTGAAGGTAAGTTCGATCCGTAGCAACAATACTGTTGCTACGGATCGAACTTACCTATACGGCTATACAGCCGTAGCCCTAATTTAATAATCTTGAGGGCCTACCATGAAATATTTTCCGAAATTTTGGGGCCGAACGAAATACAAATTTGACGGTAAAATTACATAATATATACTGTTCAAAAATATTAAAACATCGTTCCTTTAGACTTTTATGGTGCGATTTATGACGAACAAAATGTTAAGCTACATTTATTGGGCCAATTTCGGAATGAACAATAACACCAATTTGAGTCCGAAAATTCAAAATTTTATTTCATGGTAGACCCCTTGCTTAGTACACGTTGAATAAGCCTCCGTTGTTAGATTAATCATGTGTATAATTCGCCAGATACATTTGTATTGCCAAAAAAGTTTTTTGGCTAGATCAGCACAATCAGCAGTAATGGTATTTAGGCGAAGCTGTATCCTCGTAACCCTAGTACATTAGTTATAATGGAAATCTTTTTCAAAACAAAACAAACAATATAATAAATAAAAATACGATCGGCTGGCACATTAATAAGTAGCTGTATATCAAAGTATGGATTTCAATTTCAAATGCTATCTTATAAACGTCAAATATATCTGTTTGGTTAAGTCTCGATTGTGTATTTAAACCACGCGAAAGTTTAAAATAAACATTTTCTTGTTCAGAAGTAGATTAATAATTGAACCCAGTAAGTAATAAATTTAGAATTTTAACCTTTTTTGATGTGATTGCATAATATCTTAGATAAATAATTGAAATGTAATATGGTCTTATTTAAGGACCACACAAAACAACAACTATTTACTGTATACAAAATTCTAATTTAATGTTCAATCTCCTTTTTACTGAAATCATTACAAAATAATGTATTATAATTGTTGTCTATTATAAATATTGTAATAATTTGAACATAGAATCCCGAAATAATTAAAGTATAGGCAAGAGAATTATGTGCAATCATTATAGTCACGCATTAGCATGACACGATGGGCGTCAGTTGCAGATAAAGTATGAAATTGTTCTTTGAATGCTCATTTATTGTATAAGAAATTATCCTTTTAATATGGTATGGCTCATTATACTCTATTAATTGTATACTTGACAGTAAATATTTATAGACCTTATTGTAATTTACTATAAATTTTCAGTTAAACTTTCGAGCGTGTCTGTCCAGACAGTAGAGGTAAAATCACTATATATGGATTCATTATTATGAGAGGTTTTCCCAAGAGACTACAGCATGAGGTTCTTCAAAAGGGGGATAAAGAGGTTTCTTCAGGGTCGGCAACGCGCGCGTAATACCTGTGGTATTGCAGGCGTTCATAGGCTACGGTAACCGCTTACCATAAGGTGGGCTGTATGCTTGTTTGCCACCTCAGTGGTATAAAAAAAAAGAGATTACAGAGTAATAAATATTCCAGATCCGCTATATTACTAATAAATATGAAAAATTGTCTGTTATTTATATAGGTAATTTCAATTTCGTAGCGGTTTATATTGACAATTTGTTTCTGTACTATAGAAACAAATTGTCAATTTTTTGAGAATAATGAGTTATATATTATACATTGTTTTGATTAATCAATTTAGTAATGTTACCCATAAAATTCATGCTGTAGCTTTATTTTAGTGAAAGGATTTTTAGAAAATGCTTAACTTTCTGTGTTAGTTTATTGTGTAATGGTGTAATATATTTATAATGTTAGTAGTTTCAACAGTGCGACAATGAGTCAGTCAGTATAACTCTCCTGTGACCCGTTTTCAGTTGTGGGCTGTTAATGGGTTGTTAAGGAAAGATCTCAAAATATCCCTTTCTATTTTATTTTGGTACTTACCGCTATGTATATTTTAAAGATATAGGGTAAAATGAAATCATTAGCATCTTTTCCATCAAAGAAATCAACATACATATATAGCAAGCACAAATTTAAATCTTCTTATACAATTTGATAGCTGGACGTACCGTATTAGTAGGTTCTTTTTTTTTAATGGATGATGATGGTATGGTAACCCCGTCTGCGCTATCGGTATACAATGGCGGGGCAGCAGTTATAGATGACTAATGAGGATGAAAGCAGGTCAGTTAGCCCATCCTGACGAATTCAACTAGAATTATCCACGACGGTTTCCAGGGGGAACCACGTGGAGGTCAACCTGACAGGGTATATTGCTAGTATTAGGGCTATTTGACCCCATTACTAACAATCCCTTTTCCTCCCGTATTAGTAGGTTAGAAATTGTTGTTTTAAGATTTATGTTTCCTCGGGGAAAAAAATCTTGTGGTCGTGAAACTGCCTCGAACACCATAGATTAGCTTAGTTTAAACCAGTAGGAGTTCAGCAATACTCACTCATTTCCATCGGCACGAGTGGGTAAACGTTTCGTGGAAATCTGTGGGTATTGGATTCTAGGTCACTGCTAGAGGTGAGTGAATATTCAGTCTAGACGGATTTATTTTATTTCTAGATTTATTTCCCTAAATAAAATAAAAGTAGATTATTTATCTAAATGAATGTTAATGATTTTGTTCTAGGCTTTATATGTAAAAAAAGTACCATGTACCATAGTGCGGTAGACAGTTGTAGCTGGTGGAGAGCGGTTGGCGACAGCGGCAGCGCGGCGGCGGGGCGCGGGGCGGCGGCGGCGGCGAGGCCGACGGCGACGGTGACCACCAGCCCGGTTCCATCAGCCGGCCATGGCTGCACCCGCACCCGCACCCGCGCCCGCGCTACCTGCACACAAATATCAAGCACGAATTTAAGTAATATACGCAAATAATAGAAAAAAAGCTTTTTCCAGTTGGTACATTAACCAATAAGTTTAATAGTTAAGAATATATCGTATCTTATTAATATAATGAAATTATAACAAAACGATTATAAGAGGCGCTTAAGAAGAACTGTCTGTTTGTATGTTTATTTTGGTATCACGCAAAAGTTACTGCACCAAATTAGATGCGGTTTTCACAGTTGTATTCCTTAAGGTCTAACTTAAAGTTATATTCTTTATCTTGATTCACCATCTGGAAGAGGTCTATTTTATAAGAATTCTTACGTATGGATTTTAAAAGTCGGAAAAATTTCTGACATACGCGTACGAAGCAGCGGACAAAAAGCTTGTTTAGTATATTTACAGAAAATACAACGAAACTGAAAGTCACCTCCTTTTCCAATAAAGTTTATTAATGACTGACGGTTCAGTGTCCTATTAAATCAGCTGATCGACAGCGTAGAACTATCGTGATTTATAAATACGCAGGCCGATGTTACTGTAGCACCCCAAGGTAACATCGCGTAGCAAGTCTTAAATCTTCTGCTGCTTTTGAATAATTTCGTTAAATTCAAATATGTCTGACAGAATATTGTCAAGTCAAGTTTTACATTCATCTTGACGGTATGAACTGTAATAGCCATAAAGTAATATAAGATTATGTTCAAGAAAAATATAGGGAATTCAATCGTAACAAAATTAATGTAGAGCTAACATGGCAATAAAATCAATCGATTGGTAAAAGAAATTTTGCCAATTTGGCAAAAAAAATGCCATCCTCCCCAAAATGGCAAGCGGTGCCTTTTTGGGGAGGATGGAATTACAGTAGAGCTTCTGTGAGCGGGTGGAAAACCCCTACAACCCCTACAAGTCCTTCAGAAGTTATTTAATTTCGTCATTCATAAGTAGGTATGTTATACCCGAGGTGTGGAGCAGAGGTGCGATAGTCCTGTTCTTCAAGAAGGGTGACAATACCCTATTGAAGAATTATAGACCGATATCCCTTCTGAATCGTGTTTAAGTACTATATTCGAGAGTCCTGACCAATTGTCTTACGTGCAAACTCGACGACTTCCAGCCATACATACACTACGGCAAATTATGCAGAAGATCGAAGAGCCTCTCTGCCACTATGTTTGGCGTTTCTGGACTATGAGAAAGCATGGGAAGTACTACAGTCCCTCCAGCGGTGCCAGATTGACTAAAGGTATATCGAAGTGTTGAAGTGTATGTACAGAAAGGCTACGATGTCTGTCCGAATACAGAACCAAAACACGAAACCCATCCCAGTGCAGAAAGGTGTAAGACAGGGTGACATCATACCCCTGAAACATTTTCAGCTGCATTGGAAGATATTTCTTCTATTAACTCTTGGACTGGAAATGATGTGGTATAAATATTAAAGGCGAATACATCACTCCCCTTCAATTGTGTGCAAAAGCTCCAAATTACTCAGCAAGCTATGGAAAAGGGCTATGCTCAGAGTTTGCGTGATAGAATTCGAAACGAGGATATTCGCAAAAGAACCAAAGTAACCAAGATAGCCTGAAGGGTAAGTAAGCTAAAATAGCAATCGGCTGGTTACATAGCTCGAAAAACTAACCGATGCGGAAGAAAGGTTTTTGAGTGGCGACCCCGTACGGGAAAACTCAGTATAGGACGACCTCTACTGGATGGAGTGACGACCTCAATCAAATACATTGCAGGGATAGTGGATGCAGGTGGCTCAGGACTGTTCCTTATGGCAGTCTATGGAGGAGTCCTATATCCAGCAGTAAACGGATAATGGCTGAAATGATAATGATGTCGATACGATAAAAATTATGGAACATTCACTTTTATTATATAATACAAATTTATTTATTACTTTATGTGGAGAGATTATTAGTTCTAAGTTATATTGGATGTACTGGATACGGGTAATATATAGCTTTAATCGTGTGACGTATCTAATAATTCACTCGACGTTTATCTCGAAAATGTTCGCTTTCGAGAAGAAACATTTTACGCTTTTTTTCTACACCTTTGAGTATGGACAAAGCAAGATTAATAGCTTAGTTGTACCTAAGGGGCCTTGAAACACGAGAAACCCTCACACAAACTCTGGAAAATCTAAGTTGAAAGGGAATGGCTGGTGTTGATTTAGAGGACTAAATAATTAAGGGCCTTATATAATGTAGTAGTGTCGCTTGTAGGTACTTTATTCTGTCGAGCGTTTAATCTTATACCAAACGTAATTAATGCGGTCCAATATTATTATTCAAATGGAGTATTGGAGTATAAATTACTAGTTTTCGGTCCATGTACTTGTATTGTTTGAACCCAAATCCTTTAGTCCTGTAGTTAGAGTATTATAGACTCGCAAAATTATTCATATTGCCAATTTGCTTATTACCATATTGCATATTTTAATTTGTATTTATTGTTGGGATTACTTTAGTTATATTAAACATAAATAACTGTACAGACATTCAGCTGTTGATTCTTACCATCTTTTATTATCATGATCGTTGTTAAAAACTAGACTAAATTATGTAGAATTTATGTAATATGTAAGTAACATATGTATGAAAGAAACATTGAATCCAAATTTGAAAGGTTATTTCTCTGTGATTTTTTGATTTTGGTTTATTTTATATTATAAAAATTGTGAAGTCGATAACCTTAGAAGTTGCACTCTCTCGTGAAGAATTACGTTATACTAGTCGAGAAATATATGACCGAATGTTTAAAATTCAATGAGTGCTTCCTGACCTGCACGTAAAACTATTCTGCGATAATATTGCTCTCCCGGTGCAAGTCGCAGCACCATAAATTTTTATGTAGGTACTCAATATAGTAGTAGAATCTGTTACAGAAGTGTCTCTGAAACAGAGCGTTAGTATCGAAACGATACCGTTTTGACAAATTAAAAAGTGGTTTTGGAAAGATATTTGAAAAAGTTTTATATTTTAAATTATATTGTTTTTAGACAGTTTTATAGAACACTTAAAAACAATAGGTTAATAAAACCAAAATATTTAACTTCCAAATATCAGATTCGATAAAAATTCGCGTTACATTTATGCTGTCAGTATTCTTGACAATTCAACAATGACTTCCTAGTAAGTTAGTTTGGTTTTTATTTAAGTTTATAATTGTTTATGTTTTTGTTGTAACTGTCATTGGTATGCGCCAAATATTTCTTTATTTTTTTTTTTATTTCTTTAATCTAGCACTGTTGCTAATTGTACAACACTAGACCGGATAATTAGTGCGCACAATTACTCTAACTGTCAGCTCTCAACTAGGTTATAATTATGTTCAATTTTAATAAATGAAGTGAAATTTTATTATTTTAGCTCCTAGTTTAGATTTATGTAGGTAGGTAGATAACTCTCTAGCTATCTACATATCCTAGGATATCTCTATATCCTAATATATTTTTTATACAGAAAAGTTCCATTACATTATATTCACATTACGCGAAATTATCTCTATCTTCGATTTTTTGCAGTATATTCGAATATGTTATCAGTATTTATTCATCATCGGAAGTGAATCGAAATTTAAATTGACATACAAGAACTGGGTTTGTTTATATTTGCGTTTACAATTGAGTTTTTTTTAATCACAATAATAACTTCTTAAGTTACGAGGGTTTCCATGGTAGTATATTAATTTTTTTTTAAATGGTATAGTTCTGGAGTAAGTATTACTAAGTGTAATTTTATGTTATATTTTTATATTTTAATTTTATTGATATCCTCGTCTCTGTGACGTGGGCAAGTCGAATGCTACGTATGTGCACCATGATTATAGCTGTCTCAGAATAACCTATTATATGATAAATATGTCAGTATCGGTAAAGTCGTATGTCTGTGGAGATTTCAATAATTCAAGTTTTATATTTCAATATTTAAAGGAAAACTAATTTTTAAAATATGTTATATGAGCACTTTTTAGTCATTCAGAAACACCGAAAAATGCCAAACTTCTGTAACGTTCTCAATAGGTAAGGTTTATAGAAAGTGATTCAGTTCCGAAAAGTAATCTCACCTAGCACAAGCGCACCGCTCCACGCCTTCACTCACGCTGTAAACACTGCCGCGCCGCATCCGCTGCTCGGTGGCCCCCTACCGTCACACTTCCGTCTGCATCCCGACACTTCTTCACACTATATAAGCCACATTATCATTATACCACTGCGCGTAACCGCTAAACTAGTTAGTTCCCCACCGTCATACTAGTTCCTCGCCATCTTATGTCTTTACGCGTCCCGCCTTCGCATCCTCTTTAACAATTTCGAAGTCACTTTAAACTTTTGTTTGTCATCACTTATAACACGTATTACATTATCTTAGACAAGCCTCACCACTAAATGTTTGGTGCTGAAACTAATCCATTGATACCTGAAAAGAAATAGAAAATGTTGAGTATTTTATTGTTTATCAAATATGTAAGTAATAAATATGTATGTAAATAAATAATAAATACTATATAGACCATTTGGTACCCATACCGATAAAAATATAATAGTTTCAAATATTATCATACCCATAAAATTATTGTAGTATTACAGGTAAGTAGCTATTCAATTTCATTGTGCAATTTACCTATTGAGTGTTCACTTATAAATGTAATAATATGCTCATTATTGGAAAAAAAATTCATAACTAAAAGAATGATCTGTACTAATATTATAAACGTGAGTTTGTTGAATATTTATTTAACATATTAAATAAATAAATAAATAAATAGTGGTATATTAATTTATTTTAACATATATTATATAAGTAGGTAGGTATTGTATGTATTTATAGTGTATGTATTTATGTAATATTTTATTATATATTTTAATATTTTATTTAACTGTATATTTGTTTATGTATTAATAGTTGTAGCACTTTAGCTGCCCGCTAACGAAATGCTTTCTTACTGTACTGGGTTGACTGGAAGAGATCTCTGTCAGAGATAAGTCCACCCTTGCTCACAACATTTATAAATAGAATATTTTATATGTAATTTACAAGTGCAATAAAGAATATATATAAATATTTAACAAACTATATGTGAATATGGAGAACATATTGTAAACATACATATACAACATATGATGTTTTATCTTGTCAAACAATATATTAGAGCCACACGTACGAAGTTAAAACTAGCTAAATATTAAAGAATAATACTATTACTTAAAAAAATTCTCTTGGCGTTCAATGAAACTAACGAAGAACACAATGACATTAACGATTTTCGTTGGAAATGTTGCATAGTTACTTGTTTTTAAAATACTACATATAGTTTTTTATAAAATATTTGGATAAACTGCAAAGAGCACATAGATATGTACTTGATCTATGACGAATTTTGTAAATATCGTTTGATCTCAAGCGTTTTCTAAAGAAATACCTGTGAAATTTTCAACGGCGACCCGAGTTTGTGGGATATTTTTATTGAACAAAAATTAGAATGGCTTCGCATTGAGATTTTCATACCGTAAAAATAAAGGTAAAAATAAAATCCTCGTGGTAATACCTCGAGAAAAGAATTTCGTGTTAATAAAAGGACAGGTTAGGGATATATCTATTGAGGTACAATAAAACGAAGGAAATCTTTGTTGTACACAATGATACTGTTTTCAATGAAATATTTTCAGAAAAGAAGGAATAATTTTGTAATCATTATATTTTTTATATTAAGGTAAAGATGACAATATCTACTCGGAACGCGAAACCTTATGGTCTTCATAAAATTTCGCTTGCAACGCATTAAAAAATTCCATTATGTACAGGCCATTTGTACAAACAATTAATGTGAAGCAAATAATTATTAATATCAAACCTGCTCTAATTCATTAGGCTTGATGATTAAAGTATTTTAGTTGTAGTTTGCGTAAATTCACCGAGTTTGAATTTGATAAATTGCGTTCGATAGGTAGATAAAACATGCTCGTAAAAATATAGTCTATTGAAAATCTATGTATGTGTGCTTGTATTTTTCTTATAAAATAGAAACTAAATATGATATTTAATTTCGGCAACCGAAAAGTTGCAATTTTAGGAAACTGTATACAAATATTATTTTTGTATTCTATTTGCAAAGGCCTTTCATAATATGATCGAAGTATTAAATTGTTAGAAAGTTGCTGTACATGGTGAATATGTTGTTTTATAAAAACATAAACATACCTATTCTTATTAAATATACATATTTTCAGGGTTTAAATTATAACTGTTTACAAACATAGCTTCCCTTATTTTGTTTAAATAAATAGATAGCCTATTATTAAAAAAAGTTAAGTTTTTGAAAAAAGAAATATTTTTTGTTTTTACATTTATTCAGTCAACACTTCTAATATTTGAATAAATCTTGTTATATGTAGGTAAAGTAAAACTTAAATAAGATCAATCTCATGTTGATATATAAATGATTTCATTAAAGTATCGTTTTATTTTCAGACATAATTTAAATTTATAGCAATATCTTTATCACATCACGTAGCGTAGTCTGACGTGATTGTGTGGGCGAATGGAACCGGGTAAAAGTTACATTAAATTGAAAAATCGGACGTAGATTACACACAATTCATGATATATCCAAGATTTATGTATATTTATGAGAGTATATAAATATGAAAGTGGTGTAGGGTTGCCAGATGCGACTTTTGATTTTTACCCGAATATCAATTTTTTTTTCCATATACATATAATTTCCTTTTTTTTACCCAGCCATAAATGAAAATCATCGGCATTATCAATTTTCACTATATTTTGCCATATAATCACAAAAAATGTACAAAAATTCAATATAAACAAAAGCCCTTCCTCATATTTCTAAATTTTGATGTTTTGATATAAATCTTTATTAATATAATTTTTTGTATTGTATTTTGTGTATTATATACAGCTAGACGATTGACAATTACTAAAAGTATTTAAAAAATTTGCCAAATTTCTCCGAGTCTATTTCACTTGTTTCAAAACTTTACTTCATGCATTACAATTCTCTAAAATATAGGCAATAAAAAAAAAATTTACATAAAATTACGAAAAAAGTACCCAATCTGGCAACACGAGAGATGTCAATTGACACACGTTGTGTTGTGTACTCACAATAGGGCATTTTTCTGATTAGTTGTGAAGCTCTAGTAAAATATGAAGTGGATATAAGTGGACTGATTTTCGTTAATGTTTCTATTATTTCTTTTAGATAATAAAAACAGTCGTAATTATTTCGTGTAGTATTCTAATGTGCCGATCGCTGCACTTTAGGTTGTTACTTTACTGCATTTTATCCAAATCTGTCCAATAATTTTATTAATTAGGTACATAAACATTACAACCACATATCTAGAAAGAAAATCTTTTATTTTTACAACATGAGTATGAATATTTTTACAGAGTAAAACCTTGATTTACAGGCTGTCTTTGCACATAAGGGTTTTACTATTCTGTGTACCTTTTCCCTAAATTGGGTCTGTCTCGGGCAAGCTTAGTTGTTTGAACAAAGAAGAAAATGACATAATACAGGGAATAAAACCACAGCCACTGAGCTTTTAGCATCCTAAAACCTATTGTAATACTTATTTGTGAAACATTGGATTAAGGTTGACATTTTTCCAAGTACAATACCAATTAAAGTACCCAATTGTAATATGTATGATTCCATATAAATAATTGGGGGTGTGAGATATTTATACAAGACGGTACCTATTCAAAATTAGAATTTTTGATCATAAATATAAATCTGACTCCTGTATAATCTATTAATATATAATATTTCTGTTGTAATAACAATGTAATATTAAAACATAAAACAGATGTAGATCATTTAATGTTAATGTAATCGTAACAAATGTTAACAATGATAGTTCATTTAGATATTTGAAAGCCTATGATGGTAGGAGGTGTTATACCACAATTTCATCAATACATAGTTACTTGCGTTTTATTGTGTCATATAGATGTAGTTTTACTCACTTAAAGTAGTGTACTAAGAACGAGAATTATTAAGCAATTGTAGATAGGCAAATATCTTACATCGAACATAGCCCGAAGAATAAGCCCCCACAAGATGGAGTGACGACTTCAAATGCATTGCAGGAAGTCAGTGGATGCAGGTGGTTAAAGACCGTTCTTTATGGTGGTGTATGGGGAAGGCCTACGTTCAGCAGTTGACAGATAACGGCTGTCCACTGCTGATCATATGATGATGATGACTTGGTCATCACATCATTCGTTACTTACACATTCGTTACACTTTTTTTTATTTCTATTTAATCGTTGTACAGTTTAAAAATGTTATATGGTATAATTAGTATAATTATTGAAATTGAAATTGAAATTGAAATTGAAATCATTTATTTGCTGGAATAAGGTACATTTTTAGGTGTTACTTTACAAGAAAAATAGTCCAATCTTATTCTGCCACACTGTAGGCGTGCAAATATAAAAACTTATTAAACAAAACATTAAAAAAAATTTATCATAATAACATAAACATTTGCAATAATATTTTGTTGTATTATATATATGTAATTTTCATCATAATTTATTATAGTGACAACTCTTCATTTATTAATTCGTATTTCTATCAGTTGTCTTAGTACACATTTTATATTCTCTTCTTAGACATAATAAAGTCCTTATTCTTATGATTTGGAACTAGATGGCCATATATAATATATCCAGTGATATTTATTTATTCATTATTTGATAGAGTAAGAATACCACCACTCATTGTTATCTTAATGATGTCGTAAGATGTGTCTGGAGGAACAAAGCACAATACATCAGTGTAAAAGAAGAATAACTATACTAAGACATCTGGGAAAACTTAGTAATGGATTATAGTAAAACCATAGCTAAAAGTTTCACATGTAGAACATTATGATTAAAAAATGGGTATACTTACAACAAGCTGAAAGGTGTCAAATTTTAAATTATTTCCTTAAAACTAAAAAAAGCATAAACATAGATTAGAGATATTGCTGCATGTATGAAAGATGCAAATAGATTTTAAATCTTAAAACATAACATTTACTAAAGTTAAAGCAAACGAAGCGAAAATCAGTTTGACACCGTTTTGCCTTTAACTTAAATGGAGTTGTTCTAAGAGCTAGTTAGTTGGAAGCTTATCTAGCCGTTTAGTGCTTAATGGTTCTGTTTGAAAATCCTGAAATATGTTCCTTTTGGCTTATTTCTACATATTTAGTACATTATTATTATACAACTTTCAATTTATGGTATATAAATATTTAAATATCAGATTTTTAATTATTGGTTTGATTTATAAGACTCGTAAAGTATTATATATACCTGTAGGTATTAGATAATATATAGTGTACTATATATTATCTAATTTAGATGGTAGATGCAGTAAATTTTTACTGATTAAATAAAAATATTTGCCCGTCTTTTTCTTATTTTTGTGTGTTATTGCGTAAATTTCGCATTAAAAAAATATACTTTCTCAATTAATCTCGTTAACATCAAAGTAAGATTGAAGGATTTTATAAGAAATTTTTAGATATTTTATAAAATACTTTATTGTCCGTTTAATTGGTGTTGAAATATATTTCATAATTACACAAGTTTTGAAGATATACAGAGATATTCATGAACTCTAATGTAAATAAGAACATCCATATAATTTTCTATACGAAATAATAATGTCTATAGCGTATAAAATATAATTCTGCAATTTTATGTCACTCTGAAGAATATAGTACATGATTATATAAATTAACCAAGGAATATCTAGGGACTACTCATTACCTAGACATAAGTTAATTTAGTAAGGTTCATTAATTACTAAATTGTTTCCATTAAAAATAGAATTTTTTTATTAAAAGAGAAATGTTTATTACATTACGAAAATATCTTCGGAATAAGAAGATAAACTAATTGCTAGACATTCCAGTACTTTTTAGACAAATGATCATACCTCTAAGGTATCTCGCTTGGATACTTAGGCTGACCAATTAAAGGAAATTATCTGTCTTATAAAATCATTATAGTCGTAGAATACTGACGGATCTGACAAAGATTACATTCGAAACTATTCATACTATTTTCATAATACTGCTGTACTGTATACTGATACAATATATATATATATATATATATATATATATATATATATATATATATTATATATATATATTAAAAAAATATAATTTAATTTTTCTTCATCTTTTTTTAACTGGTGATTTTCCAAGAAAAAGTATACAGCTTTAAGCACAATCCATTGTTGGTCGAATGAATTTAACATTTTTGTAAATGTAGAAGTAGTCCAAGTTATGTAAATGGCCAGTCCATTTACATTATTTGGACTGTGTTTATGTAAATAATATTTATCTAATTCTTTTCTCTGTATAAATTCCAATCTCCTTTCAAAATCATTTAATAAATTCTGATTATTAATGGCATTTAAAGCATATAGATATATTGAAACTTGTTGCTTGACTTAAAAAAATATATTATTATTCTTTTTACAAAATTCCCTTCATGTGGAGGTGACATAGCATTTATTATTATTATACTGATATATGATTAATAAATATTTATATCGTTATGTAATTTAGGTATGGTATGGTAATCGTTATGTTCAGCAGTTTGAAATATCGTGTTTGCCAGCTTATTACCGTTGACTTCGACTTGCTAATCCTTCGGTTCACAACTTAGTTCTGTCATGTAGTGTAACTTTGAAGATGTCAGTGAGTAAGTTGAAATTTTCCCATAATATCATGTTTAAGTTCTGCAGATTAATACTGGCCACATGCAGTGGTTACATAATGTTGATGGCTAACTGTTTTTAGACTTTTTGGATAAGAAGGATGATTTATACCACAATTACAATATAGTAACATTGATGTGTTTATTACTGTCTTTAACTACACTGTGTATAGTTTGGTATTCGGTATTATATTATTTATTATTGGACCCAGAAATATATGGATTAAATCTATAAGATTTATAACTATGATAATCAATAAAGGTAAGTTTTATATATATAACTCATTATTATATAAATTCATTATTGCAACTTATTTCAAATAAGTTAAGCTCGCTCAAATGTGCAAAACTTTATTTATTATTAGTGTGTACAATAAAATATAAATAAATAAGTTATTAAAAATAATTTAAAATATTTTTTTTGTTTCGTAATTTACATTAGAATAAATAAAGAATATTCATGAAATTATCGTCAAAATTATGGCATGTTTTCTAACATAATGTCTACAAATCGTATTTACTACTTATAAATTTAAATTACTCGTATAGTTTATTATAATTATATAATAATTAATTATAATATCTATTTATATATAGTACAAATCAATCCAGTAAATCAATCTTGACACGAAAAATTTCTTATTTATACTATAAATAACCTTTAATTTCGCCAGATGGCACCATGGTCGTACTCATCCCTGGTACTTGTTGTGTATCACAGGATAGAATCGATTTATTTTCAGGACATTTTTCATTAAAAGCCATTTGCTTTAAAGCTTTGGTTCAATGGGCATTATATAGCGGACTACCTGATAAAAACGGCTTTTATTCTGCTTTGAAAACATGTTTTATAATATAGGTATATTTGTGCCAATATTTTATTAAATATACCATTGATTTAAAGGCATATTTAATATTTGTTAAATGTAAATAACAAAATAATTATTAAAAAAGATATTAGGCTTAATTGAAACCGCAAAATATTAAATTATTTAACAGATTATCTGTTTGTTTAATTTTTTGTTAAATGTCTATATTTACTACACAATCACACAATCTTATAGAGATATCACTTGAATTTAAATCGCGTAGACAGAACACATGTTACGAGTACATTAAATTAAATGTAAAAAATATTGTCAACATACTGTTACAGATGTTAGAATATTATCTTAGTAAATGTGTTGTCAACGCTTCCGGTAGCAGTTGAAAAAAAAAAGTATGTCAAAACACGCAAATTAGAGAAAATGTATATCAGCCGTACTCAATATTCTGCTCAAGCGGGTCGCAATTTTGAAGTGCCGTCACGTTTTAGGAACTACTAGCGACCTACCCCGGCGTCGCACACTTTTTTGAAAATAAAACCTGGTCCATGTTAAATGTTGGTCATGTATCTTACTAAGTTTATTCATTACAAGCAAAAAATATAATCTTTCCTCCTTATAATATTCTAGTTTAGATAAATTATTAGATTGAAGACGAGTTTTTTCAAATACAAATTCAAGTGTAATTACTAACTACATAATTTCAGAGGATTTATCGCTCCATCCCACAAAAAAAAAATGCATAAGAGGTACCATGGGCAACTGGCAAATGGTGTTCTGTGATATCTATAGCTGCTTACGCTTAAAACAATGGTTTTAATACGTTAGCCCGTATATAAAAAAATTAAGTATTATTTGTATGGATCAAAGTGTTAACGAATATTTGTTTTTATTTTATAAGATCTGGTGTAAATAGTACAAAAAACTTAGACTTTACTCTTCATAGACCATAAAATAGTACTAATACACAGAGGAACGATTTTAAGTATTAGGAATCACACAAATATTGCTGTTCACAGGTTGAGTACGGCTGTCATAGATAATTAATTTGTCTTGAGCGTCTTCAGGTCTCGGCCAAGACATCTGGACAGTCGGTTAATTTATTAAGACCATTATTCACAGTGCCGGCGCCGCCGCAGTGACGTCACACGTGCCAATGGACGCTCTAGCTTTTTCCGTAACGAGCCTCGTTAAATGATTATCATGATTCATTCCAATGGTCATCTCGTTAACGTTAATAGTTTTTCTCATTTCTACATGTACTAATATAACAATCTATTATTTATTTTGGGTATTGGTGTTATGTCGTGCAGGTTTTTTAAGTGTGTTGATGTCCCGTATGAACATGTTAAGTAACTTTTTCTAAGCGACTTTTAAAGGGAAGATATTTTTTTTTTTTTTTTTTTTTTTTTTTTTTTTTTTTTTTTTTTTTTTTTTTTTTTTTTTTTTTTTTTTTACAACACAGGGGGCAAACGAGCATGCGGCTCACCTGATGGTAAGTGACTACCGCCGCCCATAATCACCCACAACACCTACGGCATTGCAGGTGTGCTGCCGGCCTTTTAAAAAGGAATATGCTCTTTTCTTGAAGGTTATGTTGTCGTATCGGTTCGGAAATACTGCTGCTGGAAGTTGATTCCAAAGAGTGGTTGTGCGTGGGAGAAAGTGCCTTGAAAAACGCACGGTGGAGGACCGCCACTCGTCCAGATGGTTGGGATGAAATTTTAGTTTATGGCGGGTTGTACGATGGTGAAAATCAGCAGCAGGTATCAATCCGAACAATTCTTCAGAGCACTCCCCATGATAAATTCGGTAGAAGATGCACAGAGATGCAACATCTCTACGCAGATATTATCAATTCATCTATATTTTTTGTTACAGGTAGTACTTACACGTAAATATGTCATTTATTCTAAACTGATTTTTATAATTCATTTAGCAATCGGTAGAGTTTATTCCCGTGTTGATTTCATATTAATTCTGTGCCTAATGACGTCGTAGTTATTTCTTTGCGACTAAAATTTCCTCACAAATCACTATTCTGCGTTCTAAATTCAAATATTTATATCTAAAAATGCTTAAATCAAAGGCGAATTTTCGCTAAGAAATAATATAAATGTTTCCGCTGGTAAGTAAATGTCGCATTGAAGATATCCAACTGTTTTTTTTTTTTTATTTATTCGGTGTGAAAGGAAAGTTCGTTTTATTCTTCGAATTTTTTGTATGCCAATATCTCCCCAGGCGTATCTCCGCAAGTTTTCATAGGGTGAATTGGTGGAGTTGTAAAAAAGTTATCCTTGAAATTTAAACATTAATCCCTCGTGACCAAACTTGGTTACTTTCAATTGGTATAAGTTGTATCATAACGGAACTCGTATAATAATAATAATAATAAACTTTTTTATGCAACTGAAAATGACAAACAGACAGCCCAACAGACAATGGAAAGTGGTAACCGTCGCAACGTCGCTTATAGACATGAATAGTAAAAACAAATTACACTGTAACACACATGGCATTCCTCGTGTGTTATCATTCATTGTCTTGCAATTTCACTGCCATATTCCATAATTGCCGTATGGTCCCGGCATAGAATGGACCACTCCTTCCTTTCCCGTGGATGTCGTAGAGGCGACTAAGGGAATTAAATGGTTTTGGGATGGACAGCAGCACTCCTCTTAAAACACCAACAAAGTCTAACTGAGGTACCCAACTCGCCAAGCATGACAACTACTGACAAAACTCCTCAATAGGGAGAGACCTATATTCAACAGTGGACTAAGAAAAGCTGTTACGATGATGATGATCCCATAATTTACTTTTAAAAGTTAAAAACTTATATTTATAATTTGAAGTGACTATGTGATTAAAAATCATTGATTATTTAGGCAACTTAATATCTCCTATAGAAATGCAGAGCTTTTATAGCAGAATATTTCCAATTTTCCTATATTTTTTTATATGTACGTTATTCGATATTTTCACCAATATCAAGTCAACTTAGAAATTCTTTTTGAAATCGATAGGGTTGATCTCATACTAATTGTCTTGATTGAAGTCGCTTTTTTCCGCGTAACAAAATATTTAATTATTTAGACTATTAAATTAACGCCGATAAATTCACAAGTTGCCTTGATATAAAACAAACCAGTCGCCAGATTTTAAAGCCTTATCAGTATACGTAGATGTAAACGATGACACATCACATTGAACACGAGGGTGAAATTTGTTACACGGTATGTTGTGATTCACATTTGGGTAATGATTCGTGAAGGGCACAATCCCTTGCCGCACTTTCCATGCAAATAACCAAGAGCCATAACGGCTGTTAGAAGTAGCAAAGTATTCAAAAAGGGCATAATTAAATTACTTTCGTGAAAAATATTAAAAAAGCGCCGCGCATCAAGCATTTTGTTAAAAGGGCCGGAACTTGGTCGTTATACTGTAATGTGCACATTAAAGGAATCTCCCGGACATAAATAGTGTTATAATATTATCTAATTCCCCATACAGCCAGTTAATGAACGTATGAAAACACATGAACATTAAATATGAAGTGTTATGACCGAGATTTTATGGTTATTAAAGGCGAAAGACGTGTAGAGACATCAATGTCTGCTTTTAGCCGTTCAGAAGCAAGTGGCTGATGATTTCGCGGTAATTAAGGTTTCAGGGATCAATAAAGGCTCGATTTTTTGTAGATATTAAAAATTAATAACGTATATAAAATAAATGTTATAATAATATTCCTAAACATATTTATTATAAATAAGTAGCTAACATACTTATTTATATTTGTATAAATAAAGACTTTAACAATGTAGCTTTATCAACAAACAACTTAACAAATGATATTAACTTAATATTATCGCTTTTAATATTATATTTGTTATACGAGCAAAGTTTATAACTTTGTCGGATTCGAGTTTGTTATTTGTTGTTAGACTAAATATTATGTATAGAATATATGTGATTTAAGTGAGATTTTAGACCTTTTTTAACCACCTTCAAAAATAAGTGGTTTTTTTATACAAATTAGAATGGCAAACAAACTGACGGCCCACCTGATGGAAAGTGGTGTAACCGTCGCCTATAGACATGAGCAGTACCATGGACATAACAGAGTATATTGTTTGTATGTAATAGATAAATTCGAAAAATATTTAACCGATTTTAAATACTTTTTACTTATATAAAGCTCTATTATTAATGTAAGCCGATAATGTAGTTTTATTTAAGTAAATACTTACTAGAAGGTTACAAAAACTATCTTAGTATTGTATCAATATTGTTATAAAATATTTTTTTTATTTTCATTTTTTTCATTTAAGTAAAAAATATTTTATTGTACTTACTGTTATTGTATTTTATTTAAAAAAATTACAGATATTCTACATATCTACGTATGTGAAACCGTACGAGTCTCGAATATATGTATATAAAAAATCACTCATGCAGGTAGTTGTATTCTAACATTAATATTTAATAGTACGTATATAGAAGTTTATATTCTTACAGAATTAAGACTACATGACAAAAATTTATTGTTACTTAGAAATAAACGTTACTCGTATTTGTCGTTGCGCAATGCAGGCTTGCAGCGGTAATTTGATGGCGTTGAAATATAACAGTAGCTGCAGACTTGGCCGGTTCTGTCCAAATACACAACAACGGTTTCTACTTAAAGCACTTAATATAAATTAAGAGTACGTTATAACACACTCTTCATCATTTTAAAGTATAACAAAATTTCCCATTTACATGTACTGTTTGAGAAAGATATTCCCCGTTGAGAAATATATAAGCGAATATAAACGAGTATTTACCAAAGCGACTTTGTCTACAACTCGCATGGGTACCTCTGTTTCTCCTATTAATACTGCCGCCCACGCCAGTTTGAAGGGTCATATTTGGAAGTGAAATTATTGCGTACGGTGACTTAGGATTATATTACAAGGGTCAATAATATACTAGTCAAGCCTTTAGTGTTGCATGTATCAAATTAGAAAAATAACTGTGGGGTTATAGATTTATATAATAATTCAATTACGTAATCCTAACTTTATATGTATATATATGATATATTCTTTAGCAATATAAAGGTTGTGAGCCTCTTAGTAATAAATAGAAATGAAGCACAAGTTCACTTGGTTCATTTAATTTAGATATTATACTAATAAATCATATATTTACTTGTTTTTCTTTGCATTTGATATATAACAAATAATATAACATAAATACCCAACTTCTGTTTATTAACAGAATTAATACATTAACACTTATTTAACTATAGCTTCTTTAGGACTTGCATCAACAATAATTGTGATATATTTTATATAATGACCACGTGGTTTGCTATACTTGTTCACTCTTGATACGGCAGGGAGCTCTGCTCTGTTCAACGGTAGGACAAGAAGTGTTAGTGAGACCACGTGTTCTTACAATCATTACTTTTTATTTAAGTATCATGATAATAAATAATTATAAAATCAATTAAAATATAAATTAGTGTTCTATATACATTACAGAGAATAATTTATTACCAAATTCGGTATAATAACAATTTTAATACTTTATTGTATTTAAAGTAGTTACTTTGATTTTTATTAATAAATGTAGGTACACATTTTGACACAAGATGTTTAAGAAAATTAATATAATTTAAAATAAATATCTAACATATGCGTTAATAGGTTTTTTTAATGGATGATAATGGAGTGATAGCCCTGCTTGTGCTATCGATATATGCTGATGGGGTAATAGTGTGGGACGATAGCCGAGGAAGAAGTCAAGTCAGTTGGCCATCGTGACGATTTCAAGAATAATTAACCACAATAGTTACCAGGGGTAACTGCGTGAACGATAGGAGATATTGTTAGCAATGGGATTGCTAGTCCTCGTAACTGACAACCCCTTCTCTAGCTCTGCGTTAACAGATTTCTTGCGTTGTCAGATTAATAATTTTCACAAGTCTGGGTAAAAAAATCTTTCATTGGTATTAAAAAACAAGTATGTAGGTACTATTTACCTGTAATCACGTCGTGTTAAGTCCCAAATATAAAATTAAAAAAATGTCGGAGAGATTTTGCAGAGTACGAATAGAGTTTTAACTATTTTAACTATTTTTAGAGAAAAAAAATATCATTTAACATTTTGGGTAGCACTTTTAACTCATACTTAACTAGTACATCGCCTATATACGTTAATGTTTTAAGAAAAAACTTTATCATTCTAGAGAAAAAATCTAATTTAAAGGTAAACAAAATCGCATCTGGATGTGGTAGATGTTTGGACTTGATTGTTATCCTCATTGCATTTACATATTTATTTATTTATATGAAATCAACTAGTAAAAAGATACCCTATTTTGGGTACAGATACATTCTTATGCATGCCTTTTATTTCTGGGTTAGGCATTGTCATCGAAAACATGTAGGAAGTGAATATAAACAAGTTCATATTACTCCAATAAAAATTGGACTTTTGAATAGAGGGCGTGGTCACCACGCCTTTAGGATCTTTATATTGAACAATGCTGAGACTGACACCTACGCATCTGTCATGTACATTCTGCATTACTGAATGTTGATGCACTGCATTCGAAGTAGTTACAATGCCTTCTATCAAAAAAAAAATATTAATCATATACAGTTGTGCATCATAGAAATATTACTATATTTTACCTACGTTACATTATTACAATAAATATGAGCTCAAGAAATACTATGTACTTAATTTAAAAATCGACTAACAAGCTCAATAAAGCATAAAAAACGGCGAGTTCCTTGAATAAGTAATCGTTAAAATTTCTATACGAGTTACGGATTATGTGAATGAACCTTGTGAAGTTTGCAAGAAAAATTTGAAATTATTATTTAAACGAGTTCGGAGAAATACTTGTATATTTGTGCTATCAATCAATACATATAATAAATTTGTAAGTGGTCGCTGTCTTTACATGGAAGATATATAAGAAAAACTATTATAGGGGGGCTTTATGAACGCAATAGAACCCACAACAATAATTTTTAGAATTTCTGTCTGTCTGTTTGTCTATTTGTCGGTACGTTTGTGCACGCTAATCTTAGAAATGGCTTAATCGATTTGAATGTGGTCTTACTAATGAGTTCTGGTTTGCTTCACATAATATTTAATATTTATTTTATCCCAATCGGTTCATAAATAAAAAGTTATACCAATATAAATAATCACATATAAAATGCTATAAAATAACCGATCAGTTGAATTGGCTGAAACTTTATGAAGGTATTATAGGTAATTATCATTTAAGTATATAATACAATGAGAAGTGAGTGATTGCTTAGAGGTCATAACGCTAATGCAAGGTAAGCAACCCCGGCCGTGGTTCCAACTAGGATGAGTGATCACAATTCGTACTATATGGGATGGAGGCTAATTTTTACTGTAGTCAGTAAATATGTCCCGATCAAATAGATGACGTTGCGGTCGAAAGCTAATATATTCTATATCTAATAATAAAATTCGAATATGATATAATTTACACATGAGAAAACATTATAATTTTTTTTAGGTTTCAGTAAAATCCTCCAATATTGATAATTTACAAGCAAATTTGTTGGAATTAAACAACTCATAAGGATATATTTTATACATACACTTTAATAGTGTATAAAAGATTTAATGTCATCTTTACAGAACTACATATAATATGTATACCATTCTCATAAGCTAATGTCTCCGAATATTTCCATTTGTCTCAAGACAAACAGAACAAACTCGGACACAAAAGACATACAATAGATAATTGGGAGCGACAGAAGCTATGGCATCAAGACGAGGTAAACACGAGCGTGATTTTATCCGTATCATTCCTCATTCTTACTCCGTATCTTTGTTCAATATAGGAAAACATTCTGGTAAATATGTCGCTTTACTTTTCCTTATATCAATCAGAAATAATCGCTGAATTTCTATATATACATTTTTGTATTTTGACATTTTAAAAACTAGCAAACAAGCGGTTTTTTCGATGGAAAGTGTTAATTGTCACATATATAGACATGAACGACATCGTTCGTATGTGGTGACCATCACAGTATGCTCTGTTGAGTGTGAGAACGGAATGATTTCCATATTCATTCATATTTTATAAAATCCGATCGACGTTTTGTTGGACATGCACATACATTATCGGGTTCTCCGGATTTTATGTGATTGCTGTTATTTAAATTGAAGAAAAATATTTTTTTTGTAATATTTTTTACAATGTTATTTTACAATGGTACTTTATGCTTTATATTTTTTTTTATATAATTTAGAATGGCAAACAAACTGACGGCCCACCTCATGGAAAGTGGTAGCCGTCGCCTATAGACATGAGCAGTAGCATGGACATAACAGAGTATACTGTTTCGCCCATGATACCCCCATGCGTTGCCATTCCTGAGGACTCAGGTATTATTCCTCCGTACCCAGTAAATTCACGCCATATCCCACCCTTCAAACCGAAACACAGCTATGCAAACACAACAGCTTTACGGTTGAAACACGAATGGGACAGAGGTACCCAAGCAATCGACTTTTGTACAAAGTCTCCCTCTGGTATCTTATTCAATGATTAAATAAATTGTGTTTTAAATAATTGAATACGACCATATAATATATAACAGCATCTACCTACGTGACTATGACTTTTATCATGAAATATACCTATCTTTCTACCTTTACCATATGTAAATGTGAGGATGAAAAGGTTGTGACGTTTTGGCAAATTGGCGGAAGGACGAGAGAACCAAAACAAAGGGTCCATATTTGTCTACAGAATACTAAATAGCTAGGATAACGGATCACGAGATCACATTAATTATATAATGTAGAAACTGGTATGTTCAAAGATACTGAGATTGTAAAATTCTTTATAAATATGCTATTAGTGGTAGTTATTATATTCAATAAAATTTCTAAATATCATATTTTAAGTAAATTGTACATAATTTTTTTGTACATTTTTTCTACAGATAATTTAAAAGTGAATACTAGCTATAACTATTGGCTTCGCCCGCGTGAATATATCCTATCTGTATAACAAGTATCGATCAAAATCGTTCAATAGTTTTTGTTTGAATGATCCATCCACCTTTACTTAAAAATTTTTTGCGTTAATAACTAAATAGAACAAAGATTATTTATATTCTATTTCAATATATATCTGTTTACATTTTACTTTCCATATACAAATACCAATAAATTCGATGTAATTAATCACTGAGATTATATTGGGAAATATGTACCGATAAATGTAAGGTATTAAGGTAAATTTAATACAGCGGCAACTTCTTTGAGAGCTCCTGCAATTACTCGTATACTGTGAAACTTTCATTAGCTCGTTATTTCTGTTGACTTTAGATACGAGTTCAAACGGTCGCGATAGAAGTCTCCTTTAAAATATTGAATGTACTTAATAGGAAGTGCTTTCAATTTCCTTGTAAAAATAAATTCTGCTGCTTTTTGTAAAAGTAAGCACTGCTCCTTAGTTTTAATATTGCTCTAGAAAAATTGTAAAATTGAGACAAACTATTGCGCAAAAATAGCTACTAAATTAAGACAAAATTATGAGCCCAACTCAGAACAAATCCTATAGATTGCAAAACGTATTATCAAAAACGGTTTAAAGATTTATTAAATTTAGCGAAGATATTGCGTAACATACAAGAAAAAATATAGAAGAATTAAAAAGCTCATTCTTTTGAAGTCGTTTAAGCTTCTTATTCATGCTTCTTATCCGCGGTTTGTAGGTATTATAATCAAGCTCATAGGAAAAAAATTTCATCAAAATCTGCTTTTAACTTTTATTAATAAAAAATAAATGATTAAACGTTTAATTTAATCTTTGATGATATTGTATTGTAAAAAAATATGCAGATATTTTAATTCATTATACAATATAGCAATATGTATATGTGTTAAAATATTATATTGAATTAGTTAGAACAAGTATATCATTTTATATATTTTTAGAATGTTCGCTAATCAGGCTTTCTAGTTGCTATAGTTACCCTCACCCAACGATTTTCATGATCATTTTCCATCATATAGACAATAAGGGGTCGCCAGAAAAGGGGAGCTAAATTAGAAATGTAATAGTCCTTAGAGACCAGAATGTCTCAACACTATTAGCTGTAATGACCCAAGCATGGAATTTAATTAAGCAAGTTTCTATTGACTCTATCGTTTATTGTGTATATATGAGTGTATATATATATATACACTATATGTAATATGAAATCTGGTAATCATTCTAGAAATTTCCTAGAAATATATTTCAACAACAATTTTAGAATAACAGTTGTTTAAAGAATTTTTTGGCAATTCAATATCTAAGGTTAGTATAAAATTCAATTACTGGATAGCATTATATCTTTATTATAATAATAGAACAAACAATTTGCTTATTATTTTTTTATTTATGATTCACGCAAACCAAACATCTCAATTCTTCTTTTAAATTTAAAATCGTTGATATACATCACATGAATATGTATAAAATAGACACCTACGTAAATAAATACGTAGTATGCACACAACAGTACTAATCTCAAATCTTACAGTAAAAGAAGATTATTTTTTAAATAGATTCGTATTTTATCCACGTAATTAATAAAAATTCGATGTTACTACAAATCCCTAATGATTTAATGCTATAGATAGCTATATAAAGCTTTTTAGGCCTCCGTTAATTAACAAGAGATTACAGTACTAAAATATCTAGCCCTTATTAAGAAGGTTTTTAGGAACTTAGGTATTTTTTGTTTTCTTTTAGAACTAGTATTAGATGAGATTTAGCTACCTTATCTCACATCGTCCATACAGATGTTTTTGAGTACGTAATAATATTTAGTTATAAGTAATACTTTTTGCCTTATTTATATATCGCACGAATTTGTTTCTTGAAACAAATTATGAGTAATAAAATTATGTCTTGTAGTAGCATACAAGATACGTAGGTGATGTTTAAAAGAAAAAGTAGTATCATATTTATGAATATTATATACTTATTATATGCTCATCTGACTATATTATTTATATTTATTTATTTACTATACATCTGCATTGTTTTTTGTGTGAGCATTCCTTATAATTGTTTATATCTATAATAAGTTTGCTACTCCAATCTTTTGGAGGAAACAATAACGGGTATCTATCTATCTAAAAGTGTAATTTGTACTAACATTAAAATGGTGTGCTTACATTGATTGATATATTTCTTATTAGTGATCATTTTATAAATGCATATTCCTATTTAATTTATTGAATTTGTAAAAAAACATATACTGAATATAATTATTCAAAGATCCACTGTACTCTTACTATCTTACAGTAAAATTAATTTAAAATAAATGTGTCTTATTATAAGTATTAATACGACTCTAAGGATTTGTTCAATTTGTTAGTTCTAGTACTATAAATAGTATAAGAATAATATGTATACAGTATATAAATTTGATACTATCTTTTATTATTATCAATGACGGTTGGTTGCGTGATTCTATTATGGCACGATCCTCAGAATTGAAGATTTCAATATTCAAGAAGAACTAAGGTAGAATAAACTTTAAGGTCGAAACAAAACATCATAAGCAATACTATTTTACAACAGATACGCAAGATAATGATAATGCACAATTGCACATCTAAAAACTATAATATTTGTCTTTATATGATGTTATAAATGAGGTAGATAGAATCTTCTGAGTCTTAAAAATCGTTATTCTTCGCGTACCCACTGTTTACTTTATCCAACTTTCTTATCATGAAAATGTTCTCATGTTCTGTTTTTTCGAAGAGATACCTGAGCCTTTATAATCTTTTATCAGCTTGTTATAGCCAACTATCAAAGATATTGAACACCTGTACCCTCTAGGTGTATTTCTATAAGGTCCAAACATGTAGAGACATTAATATTGTTTGTTTCTACATCCGACCCTTCCTTGCCACGCAATTTTCACTGACGTCGACAAATACCTTAATATGTATTATCATATCTCACAAGGTGTTATAATACCTTATTCTGGATACATAAAGTCGTTAATACCCAGCTTTAAATTGTCTGTCAAGTGCGAACGCTTTTATCCCGCCAGCTATTTTTGGTCGTTTATGATGCACAATTATTTTACATTTGGGTACACTAAACGCTCAATTAATTCAGATTGTATTTATTGGGCAACCGTGAACAAGCTTCATTTGAAATGTTTAATGAGCCTTGTTTGGCTCTTTGAGTCTGTATTGTATGTTTTTATTTGGTATACTAAATTAACTCGACTTTCTACCATAAAGCTATATTTTTATTTTTTAGGGATTCATCTAAAGGGTACAAAGAATGACTGTATTCGTATGGTGCGACTTTGTCTATTTATTCATCCATGACAGTTTTATATATCAACAACTACTAATATT
Source organism: Galleria mellonella (assembly GCF_026898425.1). Lineage (NCBI taxonomy): Eukaryota > Metazoa > Arthropoda > Insecta > Lepidoptera > Pyralidae > Galleria > Galleria mellonella. Next base: position 1,770,137 of record NW_026442147.1, on the reverse strand, counting down.
ATGGATTTAAAATTTGACATAGTTTTATATATTTTGGCATTCACATATTACAAACGAAATAACAGAGAAAATAATTTTAATTTCTCTGCTAGAGAGTCCAAAAGGGTTACTCAAAAGTTCAAATTTTATGAAAGGACTTCATTGTGCATTTAAAAACAGTTTTTTTTTTATTTTGATGCTGCGTAATTTTTAGCCTATAATCGAAAATGTTTTAAAAAAATATTCGTCCCTCCCTTTTACCACTGAAATTTTTGAAGTGAAAAATCTGAAATAATTACCATTTGTAAAGGTATAATTAAATATTACAGGAAAATAAATTTGTTAATCTAAATTCCATAAAAAAAAAGAAATTACGAATACGTAAAGCGTTAACAATAATTATTAGCTATCCGTTTCATATGAGAAATATAATATAGATCATTTTATCATATATTTCTGTACGGAAACGACGTGTAAGTTCAACTTGCACCTGACTAGTTTTTTATTACCTGTAGGATTATGCTGACAGTAAACCAGAAAAGTACCAGAGAGAAAACTTAGTACAATGTCATTTGTGTGTATGTAATTTGTTCTGCTAAGCAGCTGTACTTGCATAGACGTGTTTCAGTTTTAATAATGCGAGCAAAATTACTTTTATAATCGCGTATTTTTCTATTTCAATTATCTATGGTTTTTAACAGGTACAGAGGTTTAACACTTTAGTCCTCAGGAATGGCAACGCTTAAGGGGTATCATGGGCGACACAGTATACTCTGTTATGTTTCATCAGATGGGCTATCAGCTTGTTTATCATTATAAGCATACAAAAAATAACATATTTATTTGTTGTAAACACAATTAACGAGACAAAATACGCTTGAGATTAATCAGTTACTGTCTCTTCTATTAACTTATTTATTATTAAATTCAGAACAAAAAATCAATTAAAATAGTTCTTAATTGGTGATAATATCGAATAACGTACACAAACAATACAGATGAATTGAGATAAAAGAAATTAAATAGTTCTTTCTACTGCTAAAATAAACATTTTGAGGACAAAATAGGCTTCGTAGACAATAGAAATGGATGTTTCAATTATTTAAAATCTTATTATGTATTTTAGTTATAAACTAACATGTTGTTGATTTCCACGAATGCAATTTCAAAGTAATTTTGTCACATTCTAAAGCAGCTGTTTGTGATCAAGTAAATATTTCGCTTAAGCAAATATCAACCTTGTGTCTGTTGAGGTAAGGACACTAAGGCACATCGACCGTGTTACTGTGTGTACTAATAGGCCTGTCAGAAGTGATGTGAGCCCGATGGGAATGCGTTCCGGGACGGATGCGTCGTGACTAGTGTGTGATAGCGGACAGTGACGCACGGCCGCTGTAACAGATCGTGGCTACACTGCGACATGTGTTAGCTACGTAATTTTAAGCTTTTGCAGGTATTCACTGCATCATTTCAGTGCTGGAATTTCCTGTAAAGATGTTTTTGGATGCTTTATTGTCAATCCTTTCGTCTTGATGTCATGCATTTTATTGTATAAGTGATACCAAATATTTATTATAAAAAAGGTAGTTTTCAAAGTACATACTTGTAATTTATACAAAAGAAAATAAAGGTAGTGTGTGTGTGTGTGTGCATGCGTGTGTGCGTGCGTGTGTTTGTGCATGTGTTTGTGCGTGTGTGTATGTGTGTGTTTACTGCTGAGTAGGCCATTGGTGATGTTTTAAGAGGGACGCTGCTGCCCATCTATGGACCGTTAATTCATTGATTTAGTTTGCTGAAATTAGTTTGTTTATAATCATCGCTGGAAATATTGAGTTGATATTAGAGATAGGTCCATTTTTTTATTGTATAGTTCAGCACACATAAACTCAATTATATTTCTAACATAACAATTAAAGCATTCAATGTATGAGAAGTTGCTGTTTCTACATAATAACTTAATAATTGTGAATTGTAAACACAATCTAACCACATTTAACCATTAAATGTAGCATGCTTGACTTGTTCGTTTGATGTTGTGGAATCCCTTTTATTTTCTCATTGCTAAAGCCTGCTAAATAGAGTGTTTTGTATTTTTGTGCATATTAAAAGAGCAAATCTACATATGCATTCACGAATAAAAGAATTGCAAATTAATAAATTTGCGACTTTGTTTGCCATAGTCGTTTACCTAATTAAGACTAGTGTACTTCGAGTTTGTTCCGGATGGCGAGAAATTACTAAGGCAGTAATAGAGTATTAGAAGATTAACAATGGGAGGGCAGCAAACACTCCATTGTTAGTTCCCTAATACCTAGATAAGCCAGCCGGAAGTACGACGCCAGAAAATGTGGTTAAAGAGTGTTTTCACTCGACAAGTCGGTATCTTTTTTATAAGTACCTCAATTACTTCAATTATTATTCGACGCAGGTTTTCGATGCGATTTTGTTACCTCCATTGGTATATTGTATTAAATTTATATACCCACTGTTATACGGTTAAAATTACTAAAATAGAAAAAAAAAATACTCATATTTCCAACTGCAATAAACTTAAATTTTGTTACACTGTACAAAAATATTAATTTCGAATTCTTTATGATTTATAAATTATTAGAGTTCCAGCTTAAAGGTTGGTATACGGCAGTGAAAATATAGGTCATGGATATATAAAACTTTAGTTCTCAGAAATGGCAAATGGGACCGTAGGCGTCGTTGTGTATTCTATAATATTCATGGTGCCATTCATGTGGCAGGTGTTCAGGTGTCGGCTTGTAATATCCATGGTACTGTTAATATCTATAGGTGTCGGTTACATCAAGTAAACGGTCAGCATGTTTTTTTTTTAATTTACTTTAGAAGCAATATTAGAATATTATTATTAGTTATCTAATGATAGTAGATTTACCTATATCTATGATTGTGTTATATTGCCATATAGTTATAATTTATAATGATCTAGATATATCTAATATACAAGGTATAAGGGACATGTTGGTAAAAACTGAAACAATAAATTCAGACCATTCATTATTCTGAACTGAAAAGCAGTGGAAATCTTTACTGGATATTTCAAACTATTTTCCTGTTTTTTTTTTTCATTTAAAATAATGTAGTCTATGACATTATGTTATAATATAAAGGAATAATAATATTTTATAGTGGAATACTATGAAATACTAAAAATAATAAATGTAATATACGTATTAAAATCCTAATGCGATAAGTTGTGTAAGGTCAACGGTCAATGCCACAAGCGTACGAAAACTAGAATAGAGCATATTCCTTTTTAAAAGGCCGGCAGCACACCTGCAATGCCGTAGGTGTTGTGGGTGACCATGGGCGGCGGTAGTCACTTACCATCAGGTGAGCCGCATGCTCGTTTGCCCCCAGTGTTGTAAAAAAAAAAAAACTACCTATGAAGAAGCACCATTGAGCACACTTAGAATAACCAAACCAGCCATTCGTTTAAAAAAAGTATGTTTAGTACGTTTATACTACGCCTATGTTTATATAGAACTGTTCGGTTCTAACTCTACAGTTAAAAAGATTAGCAGAGTATAAATTGTAGCAAAAATGAATCTTCCATCCATGACTTTCTGATGTTTTCACGCCGAGGATTTCTCCTACATATCCTATTGAGTAGATAAAGAGCGAGTAAACGAAATGTTAGCATTCACTACGCCATTTGGTATAACGAGTTACATGCGCGTTTTTCCTCGTATTCACTAGAGTAAATCTACTACAGTGATTCGGAAGCTACAGTAAATCTAAGGGGAATTGTAACAGACGATTAAACAAGATAATAATTTATATTTGACACTCCATGTACATTTTATAGGTTTATTTATATCCATTCTTTGTATTTATTTGTTCATTCGTATTCTGATGAACTGTGAAGTTATCACAATTATTGTACATAGTGATCACATAAAAGAAATTATACATTATTTTATTTTTATAAGTACAAGTGTTAAAGAGTTTAACATTTAAAATTATATTCACTAGCTGAAAAAAGTGGTATTAGGCATGGTTCGCATTATATAGGACATAAGATAGGAAATAATTAAAATATACCTAAATGTTAATAACCAGCAAATACCCCAGAGGGAGACTTTGTACAAAAGTCGTTTGCTTGCGTACCACTACCCTACTCATGTTTCAACCATAAAGCAGTTGTGTTTGCATGGCTGTGAATTTACAGGGTATAGAGGAATAACACCTTACTCCTCAGGAATGGCAACTCATAGGGGGTATCATTCGCGATACAGTATACTCTGTTATGTACATGGTACTGCTCATGTCTATACGAGATGGTTACCACTTTCTATCAGTTAGCTTGTTTGCCGTTTCAAGTTGTATAAAAAATTCCAGTAATTTAAACGTGGTTTAGTAAAATAATCAATTAAATGGGTATTTACATAAATATTCACGTTTATATATTTGTAATAGGTGTCATTATTTGATGATAATCATTACAATACAGCGTAATATAAAATATTAATGATGTCATTGAGAATTTACTAAATGTACTTTTGGGACTTGAAGTTGACAACACGCACTGGTTAAAGACTGAATTGTCTTTAAACGTACTTTATTTACGTATATACATTGTTTTCCGAAGGTTGCTCATAACTAAACTAATAAATTATATGATATAAAATTATAGTAATTTTAGTACCCTATACCTAGAGATATACCTTCTTGTATGCAAATTGTGGTACCTTCAAGGATACTAATGCCATTATGATACTATTCATATCCAGCGTTAATAGAAAAACTTTATAATGTGTCCCTAATAGATTAGAAGGGGACCACAATGACGGATTTAAATTTAACATTGGTCCTATCTAAAAGTTACTAGAGTGGTAAACAAAAGATATATAATATAATATATATAATATTCCATTATTATATATAATATATATAATATTCCATTTACTCATACTTAAATGTCATAGACTAGATTTTTAGTACAAAACAAAAATTAAAGTAAAAATTTACTTTGGAAAACGAAAACCTTTAGAATTTTTACAGTATATCGAGATTTAGGAGACTATTTAAAGAACTACAATAATAAAGCTAATAATAAAATAATACACGTCTAAATAAGCAAAAACAGTTGTTACATAAAAAACAAATCTAGCATATTGATTTTTTTATTCATGTGTTGTAATAATTGTCCAAGAAATTAAATATGAACTAATCTCAAGCATAGCGTTTAGGTAATAATAACATATAACGTTATTTTGTGTTCTTCAAACCCACGTCAACGACATCTGTGGACACTCATACCTGAGCCCATACCTTGTTTTCTAAATTAACCTTTTTTGTACTTAATCTGTGGGGGAGGTGAATTATTGGTAATGGGGTGGTTAGTTCTCATTGCTAGCAATTTATCTTGACCTGTGAACCTCCATCCAGTTTTCTTTGGAAACCATTGAGATTACTTCCTAGTGAATTTACTACGATGGGCCAAGTAGCCTGGCCTCTTATCATCTATCGTCACTCGCTGGTATTAGCGTATACTGACAGCGCGGAAAGATCTACCATGAAATTTTCACCCTGTAAAAAAACTTTGTTAAAGGTTCTCTATATTCTTTATGGAGTGTAATGCAGCAAAATTAAATATAATTTGTTTTAAGTAATTACAGTTTAAGGTATACGAATACATAATCGCTTGTCGCTTGATGTAAAAAAATAAGTAAATAAATAACTACGAGTAGGCACACTACAGAGATCGTTACGCCTATGAGTGTAATGAGGGAGGTTGAAGGAGAATAAAACACTCGTTGATGGTTGTAAACTGGTGTACTTCAGATTTACACGATGAATACTCTGGTTTTAACTAGTTACCATATCCTTTAATGCTACTTGCTAGTATGAGATATAATATAAGGAAGTTATTTCAAACATTCCATACATTCTGATATGTTGGTGGAACGATTCATTAGTCACGGTATCATATAATATGAGAACATATCTCCATGTACCTTCATAAGTATGGTATTAAAAATAAATGATAATGACAGTGAATTATAATTACACATATCGATTTCTATATTAGTTATCAGCACAACGGATATTACCACGCCAAATAATCTTTGTCGGTCGGATACCGACACCCGGCTCCGAGGCGTATGTCACGGTCAGGGAATATCCGCGGGGCGGCAGCGGGCCGGACGCATGTTGCGTTATGCGGATGCGGATACATTAGTATTGTATAAGAATAAATAATTTGGGTAGAAATAACACTCATGTACTTTCCTTTGTGCGTGCACCGAAGCTGAGACAATGTATCCCACTTCCCCTCACTCAAATAGGGTTGTCACAAATTTACCTATTTTATAAATTGTTTATTTATATACATATTTTTGGTGAGTTTTACAGTTTTTACCAATGCACTCAGTAAAAATTAAAAATCAAATATTATAATAATACAATATTGAAATAATAATAAAATAAAACTCTAATTATGTTATATAAAATAAATAATAAAAATGCATTTCTGCGTAATTTGTTACCGCTCTGCGAAACTCTGTATAGACAAACGGAGTGTAGGGCGATCCTCTCCCCCTCCTCCCCGTATTCTAGCAGGAGTGATGAAGTTACATACAATCTGTCAACTTATACACGACATGGACTAATATTAATAATATACAGTACATACAACATATATAGCAAGGCATAAGGACTGGAGGGAGGGGAGGACTGATACTCAGACATTTATAGAGTTATTAATAATGAAAATAATAAAAATTGGTCAAAGAAATGGCAACTAAAGTTATAAAGGCTATAATATTACTTTAAAAAACATTAAATTAAATTTTGTGAGAAAACGTAGTTTTTTTATGGTTGCTGAATGTTTAACCATCAACGTTAGTATTTAGGTTGATAAAATAAAAAAAATTAAATATTAAACGTCATCTTGTGATTTATTATTAACCGTGCTCTCTGAATGATGCAGGATGACGCTGACTAAAGTAATTCAATTCTTATCTACGGCTCAACGAACGCGGTTTTATTATCGAATTGGCTGGAGTGTCACTTCTATCTAGTCTTTATTCTTGGGGTATAGGATAATACCAATTTACCGGGGACCATAGCGATATGCCATGGCAGATCGATCTCTACGCGGTTCTCCGTGGAAATCCTCGTAGTTAATTCCTAGTAAATTCGTCACGATGGGTTAACTGACCTGACTTTACCCTTATCTACACGTATATCCACTCACTAATACCTCGCTGGCAGAAACCAAGTCAGGTATTTTTTTAATTAACACAAAGAGAGGGAGTTACCAAATTCGTATAATTTTTTAAAGTTATAAAAGGATTTGTTTGAATTTTTTTTTATTATTGGGGTACGCGATAACGTCGCCGATTCTGAACTTGATGTTCACAATTCGTTTTGCAATTTGCAGAGAAATATACTGTTTATTACGAAACAAAAATTAATTAACATGTACGATTCCATGTTCTGAATTTAAGTAAATGTGATAGTTATATAAAACGTCACTACGTTCGTCTGAGTAAACTGTACTTTTGTTTTTATTTTATTCTTTGCCGATTCTGTACCGATTTCCACTCCATTGGAATGGACGTAGTTTATTTACCCTCATGTGGTTTCGCACAAATTTTCGTGACAGACCGATCGTATCCCTGCCCTTACACCTGTTAGTTTATATTTGTAGCGATCAAAAGGGATTTTTTATGGAAAAACATCTTGAATTATACTTTTAAATATTACGGGAGAAAAGAGGTTGTTAGTAAAAATCCCGTCTCATCCTCTAGTTTAAAAACCCCATTGCTAGCAATATAGGGTACATTACTAGCAATGGGACTCTTTTTTTAATAGATGATAATGGAATAATAACCCCGCTTGTGATAACGGTATACGCTGGCGGGGAACTAGTGACGGATGATAGGTGAGAATGAAAAAAGAAGTCACTTAGCCCATTCTGATGAATACACCTGGAATTAGGAACGATGGTTTTCAGGGGGTTCCAGGGGGGACCACGGGAAGATCGACCTGACAGGGTATATTGCTAGCAATGGGACTGGTAGTTCGCATTACTAACAATCCCTTCCCTCCGAAATGGAACTGTTCAATAGTTCAACTGTTCAATTTCCACATGGTTTCCCTTAGAAACTATCGTGGTTAATTCTTATTAAATTTGTCACTTTGGGTTAATTAAGTTGCTTTCTTCTTTATGTATCATCTCTTACTGGTGGCCCGCCGGCATTTACCAATAGCGCAGACCATTTCATTTTCAGTCAATAAAAAAAATTATCTTATTGCGTATATGTAACGTTTGATGCAAAACGTAGCCAGAGGTCAAGGTATATGTTATATCTTGTGTGTGTCGGGCAGTGTTCCAATTTGTAACGATATAATCGCAATTTTATCGCAGCTTTCAACGACTGCGATGCTATAAACTAGTCTCCGAGTGAAGTATTTCGTATTATTTGTTTTGTTCGTAATACATCTCATTTTGTCGTCGCCGCCCCCGACATTCAATTCAATGTATCTGGACCGGTAATCCCATTTTATACGAAGAAAAGATTTGTGGTCGAAATTAGAATTGTCGTCGGTACAAAATAACGTTACTCAAAAAATGCCATTGCTAAAATTTAGTTACTGTTTTGTATTTCATTTGACTTTTCAACTGATTTCGTAAAAGAAATTTTTATTTCATCTATATATTTTTATTACACATTATTTGCGCCAATTCTGTACCGATTTTTATTATCGAATTTGAAAAAAATACCAAATCATTACAATTAAAAACGTTAATTCCCATGTTAGTTATATAGTTCAATTTTCTTCATAATTGAATGCAGCACTGTTATATACCATCTCCTTTCTATCAGTAAGTACATTAAAACATTCATCTTGATATGCTTAAAGGATTCAATATTCTACAGCTCCTACTATGCGACTACTAACTATAGGTGGTGGAAGTAATAAATTGTCCGCCTGTATACGTTTGCAATGCCGTTGCGGTATGAATGTTGCATACTATAAAGGTTCGGATTGGAAGATTCTACGTCATGATGTCGGTTCGACGGGCCACCGAGCTGAATTTCCACTTAATAAATTTCAAATGGACCGAACCAAATGTTTGTTATAACCAGCGACAGTGCTTTTGCGCATCGAATCTATTTTGGAAGCAGAAACTACGATGATATTTTCTGTTTTAATAATTCTGCAAAATAAATGTAATACACATATATTTTTGTATTATTCTTTAAGTGGTTCAATAAAGAGTAAATAAATATTAGGTAAATTGAAATCATTTTCAAAGAGTGTTTTAAAAAAAATAATAATCGAAAAGTAACACAAAATTTAGAGCATATTTTAATTATAATTTTCTTTGAAAATTATGTTCAGTTACCCTTAAAACAATGTTAAAGATTTCGGTTTTAACTAAACTTATAACTATTAAAATTCCTTTTTGTTCTTATAATTTAGAATTTCGGTTTTAAAGTTACTTTATTGTATTAGAATTTAAAGTAACAAAACAATCATAAAGAGATTTACTGTTAAGTCTACCATAGACTCAATAAAAATGTATTAAATTCACAAATGGTATTTACCATTTTAGGATATATAAAAAAAATCACCAACGTAAATTAGTACTAAACATCACCATATGTGTTAAGTAATCCAGGTTGGTCTGTTTTTGTATCATATTTTATTAATTATATTAAAATATGGAATCACCAAATATTTTTACAATCTTTCTCATATAAAATATTATTGTCGTTTAAAAATAAATTATAATAATAAGATCAAGTTTAAAAATACATGCTGTATTATAATTTTATTATCATCATAGTCAGATATCTTATTTCTTCGATATTCTTAACTTGTATTCTATTGTGGCTACGGCCATAGCTCTGAGGGCTCTCTATAAGCAATCTTGAATCGCCAGAGTGGACTCACACAAAAGCTCCCAAAAGTTATCGTAAATCAACATCCTTCACATCAACATCCATAGCTTCTTATAAACGAGGTCATGTTAACTGCACTTATAAAATCGAATAAGTCTTTATGCGATAATAGAACTAGAGAATATTTGACATGTTTGACATACTAGATATATCTTGTTGTTTCTGAGTGATTGAGGATAATAGTGTGTTATATATTAATCTAGGATAGTTAGTCCATCTGTTAAGTTTCTCACAACAAGAGATCCTCAAATGGAACACAGTAACTATAATTTAGAGATTATCTGATTACATTAGTGATTACAGCCGTCGATATATTTATCTATTAAAAGTAAAGTCAAGGTGTTATGCATTATATATGTGGATGTTTCGTGCTGTCTGTGTAGCATTTTTGCTACACTGAAAATGAATGTTCGAAGAGAAAACGTAAAATAAAAAACTTTTGCGTGGTAGGACCATAGAAATATTTCATATTATAAATTACATTTATTTTATGTAAACTACCTAATAACTTGAAGATGGTATAACCATTCAAATCCTTTAAAGCAGGTATCATAAAAGTTTATTGTGATTTTTGTGCCAATTACTGAGCCAATTATGAATAAAGGTATCTGTGTTATTTATATATCTATATACATACATATATATATTTATATGTGTAGATATACTATTTTTTATTTATATATTATTATTATTTATGTATATAGGTATATACAGTTACCTTTTATTGTACTATAATTTTATTTTAACTAGGTATTATTGAATTTTATCTTTAGATGTACGGTTTTTATCTTTGATTATTCTTTACTTTTTTTCAGCTTTTCAAAGGTTGACTGCAAGAGAACCCTCTATAGAATAAGTCCACCATTGTATATTAAATTTTTTAATGTATCCAAGGTAAATTATATATAGTTAGGATTTTACAAAAAAAATCTACTATAGCAAGGTATCACAAATGAACAATTGATTTTAGTGTTAATAGTTATTATTAAATTACCGTTATATTGGTAAAAAAGGATCTAACAAAATATCAATATATAATAAAAATCCAATTCTTTACGAACAAATATAATCTCCCCATAAATTTAGGATTTGGGTTATTTATAAAATCCTTTAAATATTATTGAACATTTTTACCGTAGCTTGCTACGTCTTTATAGCTCGGGGCACTGTATGACGATTAGAGATTCTTTCTTTATTATATTGCTATATCAAAGTATGTATTCCATCGTTTGAGTTGGAATTACATCCTGTTTACTTTTTTAAAATTGCTATTGAAATGCCGTTATATTTTTTATGGGAAAAATTTTAATACTTTTTTATATTTAAAACGAAATTATTTATCTTTACATGTTTGTAAATAGCGGTTTTAAAAGAATTATTTAGTGTAACAGCAAAATTAATTAAAATTGTTTATGATTATAGGTAAAAGTGTGATCATAAAATATTTATTGAATAGCAATAAATACTTTATAAATATCTTTTTTACTAGTATTACTGGTTTCTGTGAGTATATTATTAGCGATAGAGCTCATTGCTTTGTGCAATATTATTAAGTAACAGGTCTATATCATAATTTATAATATTACAGGAAAAAGCCTAATTGAAAATAAAATAATATAAGAGCAACATAGAATGAAACGCCTATTGAATTAAAATATAATTGCAATAACTTCAGAATTAAAGAAGATTTCACGTAACATGTATAAAAGATAGAATTCAAAATTTATTATTGAAATCATTTAAATATGTTTAGTGAGATATGTGTAAAAGTTAATAAATATAATTCACTATATAATCTACATAAGATTGTTATTTTAATTAACAAAAACACCTGAACCATACCGTGAAGATTGAGCGGCAAGGTCGTGATCCTTATCCTTAATAACAATTGTCCGCCCCAACTATAACATAACGTACTAATAAGAGGCTACCCGTGGATTATTCATAAGGGTTTCACAATGTGTGAAAACATATCCCCAGGGTATGATTGATCATTGTGATAGCGGCCCCTGAGGTAGTTAAGATAGTGTCGAGGTGTCTCAGGCGACAAGCGCAGATAAATTATACGTACACTAAACTAACCATTGTGTAACACGTGCCGTGCCGGAAATTCAATAAAATACATCAAAGTTCGACGTTTAGGGGAAATGAGTGATAATATATTGGTACACGAAGTACGACGATGTTATCATTGTAAAATTATAATTGCTCCCAATACGACAATTGAAGCCGTCTTTAGCCTGTGATGTATTCGTGAGATTCCGGGAGGCACCAAGAATTTTCAGAAGAAGGTACATCAATTTAAATTTTCGAAATTTCCACAGTAATGAAAAATATCAATAAATAATAAAATTAATCCAAGTGACAACGGTAGACAAGTTCGTTGTTCGATGAAATACAGCATATCGGTTCTTACGTTCACCACAATGGTAACAGTCGTCTATTATTTCTTGTCTGCCCACTATATACATGTGAGCATTCAAAATGTTTTAAAAGCAAAGATATAAATGACATTGTTTTTTATTGTGATTTTATAATTTATTTATATATCTATATAGAATTTATTTTAAAATCAAATTGCAAACCCTTTACTGTCTAAAATAAGAATACTTTATATATAAATATGAATACTTTATATTTAGATTTGTATATGAAAAAGATTCACTTAATTAAGTAATGTTGGTGAAAAAAAGGCAAAAACGATTCTACCAAACGGTTTGACATAAATTTCGATCGGCCACTTTTGTTTGAAGGTCACTAAAGTGATTTATCGTTGCTTGTCTATCATAACGTTATCTGTCTATCATCGTTATTATTTAAAAACATATATCATATATTAGTAATATTAAGTTAATATATATTTTTGATTGCATTAAAATACAGTAATAATATCAATTAGTAATCATGTGAGCAACGGAAAACTTATCTCTAAAAATAGATCTCTTTTAATCAACATAATGGTACAGAAAGACTAAAGTCAGCGTTGGTAGTGCAAGATAATATTAATGAATATATCAATCAGTACATCATTAGATCATTAGAAACAAGGATATGCATTAAATTAGAATAAGGCTATGGTCTCTTCCATGTAATAATTTAATATTTTATCCCACTACAACTATTGGTCTGCAAATAAGCGATTTCATTCGTGAATGCACCGATGCACAACGAGATGTTTCGTAATTACTCCACAAAGAAAAATTTTGTAAATATCTTATAATCATAAATTTTGATTCGCATCGATCAGTTTTTGTTTCGTAATGAAAAATGGCAGTTTCAATTATCAAAATAATTAAAATGGAACCGACATGGGTAAAAACTCTAGATTGCAAAAAGAATTGTAAAAATCGATTCAAAAATGGTAACGTGATCGCGTAACACAGTAACAATAAAAAAAAATTCAGACGTGTTGGAACCTCTACTGTTTTTTACTTTATGTTGGTTGAAAAAGTATGGTTTTTGACATTCGACCATTTTAATAGCTGTGTAGGTAAAATTTGTGATTGAGGTTCACGCCGTTATTATTCTATTCGATTACGTGAACCCAGCTCAATGTCAAAGGTTCGCCAAGATAAATATTCCAAGATGTAACTACCTTTTTATACGCAGATAATAATATGAGGCTTTTCTGGACCCTGCTGTCTTCTTTTACTACAAAGATGGCAACAAGATAATATATGGGTATCTGGGCACCTAAATAATGATTTTTGGCAAATATTATCAACTCTAGAAATATGCAGAGTGATTATAGATATATCAAGTCGAACCCCACTGGATAGTATTGAATTGACAAATCGATTATCAACTTGACTATCAAATATTATTACTTTGTTTGTACTCATATGAAAGTTTCAGGATTTATTTCCATAATTTGATTGTGCTATTTGTAGAAAGATTTACAACTATATGACTATTATTATAGTGTTTCAGCTTAGTATACCATGACGATCATTCTTAATAGCTCTAAAGCCATGAAGGTAAATGAAAGATAAATACAATTCTTGATAGGCATTAAATCGATATACATATGTAGAAAACAAATTAAAGTATTCATTAAAATAACAGTATACCTGAAGGTAAATGCTTGTAATTATCTTTAGATCTCTAAACAAAAAACTAGACGAAGGAAACACAAAGAACGCTTACGAAGCTCAATAAGTCTAAAGTTTCACGAATTATTTTAATTTTTATACTTAGCCGTGTGGTTCCGGCATAGAACGATCTAGTCCCTTTTTTCCCATCGGTGTCGTAAGAGGAGACTACTATTTAAACTTAATATTCAAGGGATGGGCAGCGTTCCTTTAAAACATCACTAAAGCCTAACTGCGGTTACCAATCCGCCTGCCAAGCATGGCAACTAATGACAAAACTCCCCTTATGGGCGAGGTCTTTATTCAGCAGTGGCCAGTTAACGGCTGGTATAATAAAAATAATAATATACTTACTACTCGTAATATTTTATATATGAAAGCGAGCTTCTTTATTATTTCTTGGCGTTTGTAATGGCACGACCAGTCGTTATTTGTCAAAAGACATAGGTTACCTTTTATCTTGGTCGAACAATATGTTCTGTTTACAAGAAATATGTTACGCTTACAGATAGTATGAATTTTCCTAATTTACAATAAGAGAAACAAATTTATTTATATTATATACATAGTAATGAGAATTTATCACCAATTTCTTGACTAATACAAAAAATGTAAAAGTAAGTTTGTACGTTTGTTTGATGCCTTAACGACTAACTTAACATATTCCAGTCAACCTGACGAAGTCACGCGTAAAAGCTAGTCATGGAATAAAACTAATTTTTATGTTATAATTAATAAATCTATGTATTTGCAGTACCCTTTCTCGATTCTATTAATAGGTAGACAGAATTTACCCATTAGACTTATCATGTCTCACGATTTAAGAGACCTTTCAATTCTGAATAAGCCGTCCCTTAAATTCAATCAAGTATTCACCATTGAGTCACAGATTAAAATGTTTAATAGATTCCGATTTCTCACTTTCGATTTAAACTGATCTTGTGAAGAAAACGGTTTTTTTAGTTTCCTTTTGAGGGTACCATGTTTCCTTGTTGTGTGCTCGTACCGTAGATTAATTTATCTCAACCTGCACACTTCTGACCAACAAACCGTTTTCAATGTTTAAGACCCTCATCATTCCATTCTCAAGAAAGGGCATTGAAAGAAAAAAGATTTCTGTGACCGCTTTAAGGATAAGGAAACAATTCATCCTTATAGCAAAATACTTATAGTTTTGTATTATTTTTATCTATAACAAGTTGTGTTTTGTTTGACGGCGACCGACCTGCCTTTGTAGTAAATTATAAATGTTTTGAGTCTTGAGTAAATGTATAGTAAATTATATAATAGGGTTCCGTACCAAAAAAAGTATAAAGGAAACCTTATGGTGCGACATAGTCTATCTGTTCATCCATCTCAGCGCTATATCTCGCTAAATACTTATGTTATCAATTTGAAAATTGGAATATTTTTTGCATACTATTGGTGCACACATATTGCAATGGAAATACTTGTAAATGAAAATGTGCTTAATTAATAATCAACATCATACCAGCTCTTAATTGCCCACTACTGGACCTAAGCCACCCCCTCGGGAGGTTTTGCCATAGTTGCCACGCTTAGCAGGCGGATTGGCAATCGCAATTAGGATTCGAAGATGTTTTAAGATGGATGCTACTGCCCATGCTTCGCCCTCCCTAAGTCGTCTTTTACACATCGTCTTTTAACACCCATGAGAAAGGAAGGGATGGCCTATTCTATACCGGGACCGACACGAGTGAGGCCACACATGGAATACTGTTCTCACCTGTGGGCAGGAGCGCCACAGTACCAACTCCTTCCGTTAGACCGCATTCAAAGTCGGGCAGCTCGAATTGTTGACGATCGGCGTCTTACTGTCCGGCTCGACCCACTGAAACTGCGTAGAGATGTTGCATCTCTGTGCATCTTCTACCGAATTTATCATGGGGAGTGCTCTGAAGAATTGTTCGGATTGATACCTGCTGCAAATTTTCACCATCGTACAACCCGCCATAAACTAAAATTTCATCCCAACCATCTGGACGAGTGGCGGTCCTCCACCGTGCGTTTTTCAAGGCACTTTCTTCCTCGCACAACCACTCTTTGGAATCAACTTCCAGCAGCAGTATTTCCGAACCGATACGACAACATAACCTTCAAGAAAAGAGCATATTCCTTTTTAAAAGGCCGGCAGCACACCTGCAATGCCGTAGGTGTTGTAGGTGACCATGGGCGGCGGTAGTCACTTATCATCAGGTGAGCCGCATGCTCGTTTGCCCCCTGTGTTGTAAAAAAAAAAAAAAAACACGGCCTAAACTTAAGTAATAATGTTTTACTGAAATTAGATTTTTTTTTACCTGTAGTACATAAATAAATAAAATATTTACAAATAGCTAAAGCTTCAACAATATGTTCGCAACATCTAGTAAGTAAATTATAAAAATGTAGTATATTTTATCAAAACGGGTACTGTAATTTCAGTCACAATGCGTTTCGTTTTGCCGCTTGTTCTGGCTTCTAGTCATATTGTGAGTGGATTTCCGCATCTACTGAGAACATTGTGTTCGAAATGGCTTCTATACGTCGCTGTGAATAGCACATAATGTAACAAGCCATTTCATACTCTGCAGTTCCGTCGATCGTGGAAATGTGAATGAGAATTATTTTGTGAACTGTACTTTCTGCAAAATTAGTTAAAAACAAACATTTAGAACTTCGAAATTTAAAATGACGTCTCTATTTTCGTCTTCGTGGAAATGTGAATGAAAATTATTTTGTGAACTGTACTTACTGCAAAATTAGTTGAAAATAAAAAGTTCTAACTTGGGAATATAAAAGGTCCTCTTTCTTTTCATCTTATCTCATAAAGGTTATTGAGCCAATTCTTGGTATAATAGCAGCTTAGTTCTTAACAGATTTATCTATATATATTAGAAATAAACTAACTACAACCCTATGTTTATATAAAAAAATACCATTTTAATTTAATAAAAGTTGCACAATTACCATTTTTACGTTAGCAACTAAAATAATAATCTATTTATCCTTTTACATGGAATATCGTAACATATGACATATTTTTTCTGATCGCTCAAGCTATATAAATTTTATTGCTTTATGAACTTCGCAAAGAAAAAAATAAAATAAAAGCTCTATGACATAATTTTGCATATGGCAAGTGCGAAAGGTAATATTTAAAACACATATTTATTTTAATGAAATATGTTCTTTCTGTAATTTTAGTATTTAACTCATTATGTATAAATGTTATTTTTATCTTCATAGATAAGTTATTATTAGACTTAGGTATTAAAGGTGCACCTAACCTTTATAACCTGATCATAAAATAGTTTTTGTTCTATTGGCTATATTCGACTCGCATACAGATGCGAAAGTTACGCGGAGTTGTCTCCAGTTGGAAGTGAAAGTTCGCAAAAGGTCTTTATTGTGTTTGTAAAGAATTTTGTTTCCTTTCCATCTACAGTGCTGTTGTTGGGAATGCTCGTTGGCAAACTTAGTTGCTGGCTTAAAACACAAACCTTGTTCAGTATGTCATTCAGAGAAGCCAGTCAGATACGAGTATATATTATATAATAATATTTACACAACATAAAATCTTATATTTATTGAAACAGAGGTGCACTCCTATACCATAATTAATGTAAATATGTTCCTTATCTTGAGCATTACCATAAGAATAAATTCCATACACCATTACCTCACTTCTTGAAAGACAAAACTCTGTATGTAAATATATTATATATGCCTCATTTACTTTTATATTTCAACAATCAACTTCTCATATACTTTACCCTAACATTAATCTTATGTTCCACATACGCGATAAGATTTATCTCTTTGACTAATTGAAACGATAATCGCAATCTATTTATTTACGTCGACCACACACGTAATAATTAATTGAACGATTACGGATATGCGCGGGAGACTAACGTTTGACCAGTGTTGCCAAGGCAATGTAAATAAAAATATCAAACAATTACAAAAAGGTGCTATTTAAATATAGAGTAGCAATTTACATAGTCATTTAAATAGCAAAAGTTGCCAGTAATGACCAAAAGGTGGCTGACTTGGCAATAATGTGAGTGATCATATAAAAATTATTAGAAGGGATCGTATAAAAGTTTTTAGAAATAAATAAATATTAAATATTTAAGAAAATCGGGGTTATTAAAATTCATTATTCGATCTAAAGAGGAAATAATATATTATTGTAGCTATCCTGTCGTTAATGGGGTCTCAGAATCTTGGTTCTTTGAAAACAACTTGAGTATTCCGTGTCAAAATAAGCATCCATCCAAATGGATGGCAATGTGTAAATTCGAAATTATAAATAAGTAGACAAAAGGTTGATCTTTGTTTACCTTTAGAGTTTACTCGGAAATGAATTAAACATTTACACATTTGCAAAGTTTCCATAGCTCAAGTCAAGCCGCTTGGGAAATTTCACAAGAGGAAAAAGTGTTCATAGCACAACCCCTAGTTGGTTACGGGAGTTCTAACGACTCCAAGGAGTTAGCATCTCTATGCATACACTCGAGACTAATGCTAAAGGTACGTTAAATCTCGAGAAATGACAGAGCAGACGGTGGTCAATTCACACTTGACTAAGGCAATAGACTAACGGCTCCGGGCTAATTTAACATTATCTTCATTACACGTGGAGTATACTGTTTGAAATGTAGTAATTTTGAATGATACGAGTATTTTTTATTATATATATATATATATATATATATATATATATATATATATATATATATATATATATATATATATATATCTCTTACTTTTTAAAATTCATTGTATTTTATTATCATATAATAATATCATACAATGATATTCCGCTTATTACATTTTATATATCTGATTACGTGTACATATGGAGAAAAAGCGATTTTTCTGTTATATATATATATATATATATATAATATTACATATATTACACATATATATATATATAATATTACAAATTATATTATTAAAAATTATAATGTAATCGTTGGAAAAATTGTGAAGTATAATATAGATCACAATGTTTTCAAATAGACAAAATGGCTGGTCAGAGCCATGTGCAAGTGAATAAAGGTCTGTAGTGTTATGTATATAGAAACTTCAACTTCTCAGGCACACCCACGCTGTTTAATCTAAATTCAGTATCAACTTCTTATGTCTTACGGTGAATATTTTAGGACGGGCAGTCTTTAGTTCTTTTTTGTTCGAAAATGTGTAACAGACAACAAAGGTCTCTACACTACTTCTGAAGAAACTATCCTAATCATTATTTATATTTATTTTGTCTATTATTTGGACATACATATGCATGATGTAGTACAAATAATTGAATGAAAATTATTTTTCCTCCCTCAAAGATTCAATTATGTAAAAAATATGTGTACAAAAAAAGTCTGAAATATTGTATAAATATTTATATTACTACACTTATTTGCAAATTCGATAGTTCTTTTTGAAATTCTATAGGGTTTACTTCCGTAATAGTCCCAATTTAATCTGTACCGATTGAATTACAGTTTCTCTTTTATAGAACAAATTTTAAAATTATGTCAACACAAAATGGAAAAATTTAGAGTTTTAGGTTGAGATTTAATATCGGGAACACCGGACCGTAATCGCGTTTTCCGATTCAACAGTCACCTTTATGTTATATATTTTCATAAAATTTATCTAAGGTTTTTTTATGTAACTTAGAATGGCAAACAAGCTGACTGCCCACCTGATGGAAAGTGAAAACCGTCGCCTACAGATATGAACAGTACTGTGCCCATACCCACCATGCGTTGTCATTCCTGAGGATTAAGGTGTTATACCTCTGTACACTGTAATACTGCTATATGTGGGATATGGCCTTCAGATTAAAACACAGCCATGCAAACACAACTGCTTCACAGTAGGAACACGAGTGGGACAGAGGTACCCAAGCAAACAACGTTTGTTAAGGTTTCATATAGAATAAATCTAAAAAAAATGGATAAATAAAAAATTCTTGTTGAATAATTTTATGTCCATTCTTATGATTCTTCGCTGTATTTTAGATACATATAAGGAGCCGGGAAAAGGTTTTAGGTCAGTTCGGATTTCGCTATGCAGACGACTGTGATAAGTCGAGAATTTTATAGTAAGTCCCATACTTTATGTTCAATTCTTTCTTCGTTCTTATTTCATTCGCCAAGGACGTAAGAAACCCGACGAGTGGAAATACAACGAGGGATAATAAAAGAAGGACGTGTTTGAGACTTATTGCAGATTTACTTTTATGTTTGAGTACCTATTTTACGGCTTAAGTAGATACGTGCAATCACAACCTATTAGCACTCGTATTTACTTTCAGCTATATTCCTTATGGTATCTACGAAAACATACCTACATGTATTTACTACGTAACGGCCAAGCTGACCACCTATGCGAAAATAAGATAAGATCTACTACGTAATGTTTTACAAGCGTTTTTTCCATTCGAATGCCTATTCCATAGTTTTTTTTTTGGAAAGAAATAGCGGTAAAATATGACCATCTATTGTGTGATTTGTATTTCATATTCATTATAAAGGGAGCGAAGCCATAAAGCTCTGTGGCTCTCCACTGCCCATCGTAACCCTTGCATCTTTCAACAGCGTAGATATAAATTATTGTCAATGTTGGGAATATGCTTATTTCTAACAGAAACCTATGGAAATAAATCGTATTACAATTTCGTAGAAACGGTTTTTTGAATCGACCGAAGAAGGATGTTCAATTTAAATCGGTCGTATGTATTTTATTTTTTTTATTTTGTGACCTTACGTCAGTTGTAAACCGATTTGGATTTTTTACCTAAAAGAATATACTTCTAGATTAGTTCTATCGAAATTTTATCGAATTTGGTTTTGCAGTTTAGTTTTTAAATCAAAATAACTTTTGCTATAATTGAAGCAATTAATTTATGGAATATAATTTATTTATCTTTACAAAAATACGTATGCGTATACTTGTACCACTGGCTAGTTTATTAACTGTGATGTAACAAGCCATAAAGTAAAAGCTAGAATATTGATAATTTTGATATCTATAGAAATGTTTTATGAAGTGGAAACCAAAATTTCCACCGGAATCCAAATATCAGATTCCGCGCGTGCAGTAAATTACCACTGATTACAGACCCACTTGTATAACTGAGGCACTAAATGTATTTTTCTTATTTAGTGATATACATTATTACTTGATGATCGATTTATTCATAAAGCAATTTTTTTGGGTAGATATTAAAAATCCACTACCTGTAGAGTTAACAGGTGCGAGGTGAAACAAATTTCAAAGTTTAATAGCTGCATTTACATGAAACTGATATTAAAGATTTAATCTGAATTTTCTCTGACCAACAGCTGTTTACTAATGACTACAATAGAATAACATTATTATTTTTTAAAATGAAAGACTAAGAAACACAAATATATTCATTATACCTAATTATTCATATTTATCTTAAATATAAAAATCCCGTGTCACGGTATTCCTTAATGCCAATTTCGAAAGCGTTCAACAGATTCTAATGAAATTTTGTAAATATCTGTTGTTTGCATTATTGCTCATAATCCGTTACAGATACGATTACGTGGCGGTAGTGGGTAAAACAGCGGTTTCCGGATAAGCTATTAATCATATTTTTAATTCATTATCATTATGATTATTTTAAACAATATAATAAATATTTCCTTAAATAATCATAATTGATAAAAAGATACAGTCGTTAATTTTTATTATCATAAAAAATTCTTCACATCTCTCACACTATATTATTAATAGGTTTTTCGCTTATTTTTTATACATATAGGTCCGTACAAAATATTTTTAAATTTAAATAGCATTTATTTCTAAAATAGTCACTTATATGTACTACTTACAGTGTGATCCCAGGAAAGATTGACTGGGAGGGAATGCTTTTAGCATTAAGTCCGCCATGTACACATATTTGTACTAATGAATAAATAAATAAATAAAAAGAACAGAAATAAAAACTGGATACGAAACCTTTCACCATACCGTATGTGTAGCCTGGTATGGTAATAGCAGGATCATAAGGGGACCATGAGAATTAATGGTATATAGGTCGGTATGATATGATATGTATCTACATAAATATGTATACGTAATATGTAAGGCCTTAACGAATTGATGGATTTTTATAAATCACCGACATGCTATAAGCCAAATGACAATAATAATATAAATATTATGGTACCCATAAACTGTCGGGCATACGAATACGTATTTTATAGTCGGGTTTTTTAACTAGATCATGAATGATTTGCAATTTAAAATTGCGTGAAATACCATTAGTTAAATTATAAAGTTGATTAAAGACTTTGATACTGATGATAACTATTTAAGGTTTAAAGTAACCGAGAGAAAATAAGCTTCAATATCTACTCTAAATAGCATGACTGTGCTACTAAAGTATAATAAATTTCTTATAGGGCATTCCCTTTTTTAGATATCTACATCAAAACCTTCATTGGATTAACATTTTTATGGGCTCTAGAGGTTGTCGTTATTTCGACATGGTGGTATTTTTGTAAGTCAAATATTATATAAAATATATATTTGTTTTCATTTAAAATGATTTAGATTTGAAAGAAAAATAAAAACCAACATAGTTTTTGATTACGATTTTTTTTTTTATTGAATGCAAATATCTTGTATTAAATTCTTATGATATAATATGATATTTATGTGATTTTTATATAAAATTTGGTTTATTAATATTCAGTTTTCTGCTAGATTTCCAAGAGACTGGGAAAAGTTTTTTCTATTTCTATATAATTTTAAAATTTTATTGCCAGTGGGTTAATAAAGAAATAAATTTAACATAAAATAAAGCTAGCTTTTCAAATTTGAACATTTTATTTTAAACAAAAAGAAAAACCAGTAGCAGTGTGATGGGCCCCATTTCACAACAGATTTAAAGTCTAATTAGTATTCCCCCAAGCGGGAATTATAAAGCGCAAACGTGTTGCAATGGATCCGAAACGTAATTTAAGACATGATAAGGATCTATGGGGAAATCTGTACATAATTCTTATGGAATTCTCTTTGTTTTTCTAATAAGCTCACCTAACCCTAGTCATCTGGGAGGAAAGGGATTGTTAGCAATGGAGTTTGACAGTCCCATTGCTAGCAATATACCCTATTAGGTCGACCTCCACGTGGTTTCCCTGGAAACCATCGTGAACAATTCTTGTTGAATTCATCACGATGGGCTAACTAACCTGCTTCATCTTCACCTATCATCCTTCACTGGTACCCCGCCGGTGTACACCAATAGCGCGGGTGGGGTTACCATTACATTATCATCCACTAAAAAAAACCCTAGTTATCTATAGGACTTTACTGACACAACTTTATTAGTATCCCTGTGGAATAAAGTAGTAGTTAACCGGCTTTCATTTAATAATATTTAGGTATAACTGTCCGTACTTATACAAATTGTGGGTTAAAATACATAACATTACATATAGTATGTTTGGTCGTGTCGTGGTAGGCCGTTTGGTCCCGGCATAGAATAGGCCACCCCTTCCATTCTCGTAGGTGTCGTAACCACCGACTAATGGAAGGAGAGGGATGGATAGCAGCGTCCCTTTTAGACCATCTTTAAAGCCTGATTGTGGTTGCCAATCCGCCTGCCAGGCATGGCAACTACTGGCAAAAGCCCTCATAGGGGGAGCTTATGTTCAGCAGTTCATTTACAGGCTGATATGATGATGATGATGATAGTATGTTTAAATAACAAAATTGTTTAAATTTGTGTAATTCATTTCGGATTTGGAATAAAATAAATAAGAGTTATTTTGTAGCTCTCGTACATAATATTCGCTATGGTTTTGTAGAAACAAAATTATTGTACTGTATAAATTAGAATTCCATCCTACGGTGACTGTTAATCTTAAAGCATTCTGTAAAATAGTATAATCAATTTCAATAATTTCAATTTTAATAATCATAGTAAGACAAGAGATTATTACAGATAGTCTAAATTACATTTCGAGAAATTGCTAGGAATGTCTACCTCAAATAGTGTTTGATGGGATTTCTGTGAAGTATAAGGACTTTGTTAAAGCTATTGGAATATACCTTAACAGAACACCTAAATATTAGAGTTTAGTATGAGGGTTTTTGCAATCCTGGGCTCAGTCAGATGATTACATAATTTTTTACCTAAGGCCTCTAGAGTTGCGCTTGCTCATTCCCTTGTCCTTCCACTCCTTGACTATGCTGATACCTGCTACATTGATCTCACCGAAGACCAACTTAAGAAACATGAGCGTCTCCAAAACCTGTGTATTAGATTTATATGTATTTGGACTTCATAAATATGACTAGATCTCTAACTTTCCCACTCAGTCCAAGTGGCTCCCAATACGACGATGCCATAGTTGGCATATTATAATCACTTCTTTGTTCTGTTCTATTCAATCCTCTCACACCTTACTATCTCAAAGAGCGATTTATATTTCTCGGTGAAGTGCAGAGTCATGCTTCACGTACCTTAAATAGTCTTTGTCTGAACCCCTTCACATACCCCCGTGTACTATACCAAATCCTTTTCCGTTCAGACTGTGCACCTATGCCATGTGTGCCAAATCACATTTTCTTTCTCTGTAGTTACTCTTTTACATTCTTTTACTGGATTCGTCATATTTTTTTGTGCTATATGTGTGCTATATATATATATATATATATATATATATATATATATATATATATATATATATATATATTTGATAGTTCTGTGCAAAAAAATATTAAAAATATTGTAATAATATTTTTTACCTACCCTATCTCTTTACCTTTAAGCAAAGTTTTTCTGAAAGAGATTGCCCTAGCGCTAAGACCGCTTTTTGTACATTTATGTATGTATATATTTTAATCTATATTTTGTTATGTTACTGTATTGAATTGTTCAGTTGTCATTGTGTATTTTTATGTTTCTGGTGCAATAAAGAGTTAAATAAATAAATAAGTACTACAGAACTACATAAAATATCAGAATACCCTGTTTTATCAGAAACTATACAACAATGGAATAATTTAAATAATATAATAAAATAGTTATAATCTAGTATTGAATCCAGGACCTTATTCACACAAAGCAGTATGTCACCATTGTGCCACAAAGGTCGTTGTACTATAATTGGTCACAAAATGAATCAATGTCTGAAAAAAGAAAACCTATGTATTTTTTGGGTGTTATATATTACTACTGTGCGTGACGTCATATGTCAAGAGTTGGATACAGTGAAAAATAAGGCATATTACTTACCTAAACGTGCATAATAGCACCAAGTCCAGTTCTATAGTATCTATATAAATAAATATATTAAATATTCAATGTTAGCTGTGCCCGGGACTTCCTCTGCGTGACAAGGATATAAATATTTATTGACCAGGGTAAAAGTAGCATAGGTCCTTCTTCGTGGAAATTGTTGACTTAAGCAATAATATTTTTTTAAAAAGCACATTCTAAGTTTACTTATATCTAAAAAAACTATTTACATATTTTAAAAATTTATTTTCCTTACAAGTGAACACTGGACCTTTTAATAGTTAAAATGTGCAGATATAACTAAAACATATTATATAGTTGAAATCAGAAGTTATTATGAGACAGTGGAAATTTGATATGTTCTTACGGATGTGAAGGCATACAGCAGTTTCCCACGGGACGTGATGTCGGATCTGTGCGGTATTTGGCGAAGCTTAGCCATCAATAAAATCAATTTACTCTCACGTTGCTCTTGACCAATGTTATTGTGAGAAAATAAGGAAAACATCTCCTGATAGCACTTAGAAATAGTGACAGTTTTGGAAAATATAAATAGAACAGTTACGAAATACGTCTTATTCTCATAGTAGATTTATTTCAACTGTGTTTTATATAATATGTTATATAACAGTTATTTGTAATTTATATAATAAAATATTATTAAATGTAAATTAATTTCCATTGGAATTGTTGACTTACTTTTTTATTTTAATTTATACTAAACGAAGTCAATTTGTTTGTATGGTAATTGGAAATTATTAACTCCTTCTCAAGAAATAACTATTAGTATATGCGCTTTATTTATTACTTACACGACAATCCACAACTTGTTGGTTAGAATAACAGGCGGCTGGCTACAAGCCAGACATAGGCATGATCATCTTCAGAAGCTGCCGTAAATTAGTGCTAATAAGTGGGAACAAATGTTTTTCCATCCTAGAATATACGATTTCATGTCATAATTAATTAGAAATCATATTTACTAAAGCAAAATAAGCAAATACTCATTACAGATTCAACGTAATTCATAGTACTCATAAGTGCATAAATTACTTTAAAATTAATTATTTATCTAAAAGTTTTTTGTTATAATATTACCTATTCAATTTAATGTGACGACAATTGTAATCATATGAAAGATCAGGTACATAAAATTTACACAATATTAAAATAACATCCTTCGTTGTAAAATTTTACAACTAACGAAATTCGACGTGTGTGTTCCGGCATAGAATGGGCCAACCCTTCCTTTACCGTGGGTGTCGTAAGAGGCGACTAAGGAGAGCGAGGGATGGGCATCAACGTCCCTCTCAAAACATCTCTAAAAGCTTAATTGCGATTGCCAACCCGCCTGCCAAGCGTGGCAACTACTACTAAAACTCCCTTTATGGGGAAGGCTTATGTCCAGCAGTGGAAAGTTAACGGTTGGAATAATAAACAAGGCCGTTTTTCGAACATTTCAGATTAATTAGGTTTAACGTATGTCATATTTATTATTATAGTGTCGTCTAATATCGAATTCATAATACCCGTGGTATTTCCTGGTTAGGGTAGTAAACCATTCATTCTGATGTATATGAGAGAAATTTTCGGGTCAAAAACTTATTACTTCAAGTTTCCGATTTATTACACCAGTAATAGGTACGTACATTATTACATAGAAGTAGACTTATCCAAATCTTTGTGTGAGTGTATGTTAAAAAATATTGAAAAGAAAAAGGTCCGTAATATTGATTAAATAAAATATCTAATTCACATTTATGAAATTACGATTTTAATACCAAAATTTCTATATTTTAATACCAATATTGTCTGCCCTAGGTTGGTTGCATAATAATCCGTGCGGCCATTTTTTGTGGTCACTGATCTACATACCATCAATTTTTTCCACCCCAACGAATAGGGTTAATTAACGGTCCCTTACCTAATTTTTTTTACTTTGAAGCTTAAAGCTCATCTCATAAATAATTGTTGACAAGATTACGTTGCTGGAACGCAGAATATTAGATGGCGGTCCTTATTAGGGGCAGCTTTATTTGTAAACAACGTAGATTTACGTAAATATGAATTAATTTGTTTATAATTTATTTTTTTAGGGTTCTTTAGAGTTTTATAGTAAATTTTATATGTTTATCATATGGCTCTAGGTTTTAAATGAAATGAGATAGAGACTCGTAATTTACACATAACGTCGGTAATACTCCGGCCCAAAGATGCAAACAGCCAAAATTTAAAAGAGTTTGTTTAAGGCGGGTGCTCATACAAGAAATGAGGTTAAAAAAATACTGTTATTTACAAAAAAATGTTTTATTTTGAGAACTCTCAAAACGTATTATGAAACAAAATATGGCGATGCGTTATGACTTTATTGAAGCATTTCATAATTTGTTGTGTTATTTTGACAGTAAACAAGTATCTAATTGTAGCAATTCAATAAAATAATTTTTAATAATGAAGTTAATATAAATCTCTAATTACAGGTATTAATAATTATATAAAATATACATTTCTAAGGTCTTCAATTTCTTGTTAAAATTCAATATTAACTTAGTTGTAGATTCTAATTTATATGATAATCGAAAGGCCCACCGCGAGATTTAATCTCTACCGATTGATTGGTTTAAAATGTTCCAGTGAAACGCCAAAATATCATTTACTCGAAAGGAGGGTGGGCGGGCCTACTTATTTCTTCTGCAGATTTTATCTGGACGAATCAGTAAATTTCAATTTACTTTTTATGATTAGGGGTTTAAATGATGAAATGAAAGTATCTAAATTTCTCCTTTTCAATTTTGTAACAACATTATGGCATTATTTTATCACAAATTTTTACTGTTCCTAATATTATCAAATGAAAAGTTAGTGAATATGTTCGCGTATTTATTACAGATAAATGAATTTAAATGGAATTTGGAATACATATGAGACCTGAATTAACACATAGATAAAACTGTCTATCCTTATTTAGCGAATTTTTCATCGTTGCTGATGCAAATATGTAGTATACAATTTCACTGCGGCAATCGTTTTACCACACATTTTGGTCACATAGCTCGAAGAACCGACAACCAATGGGGAAAAAGGTTCTTGAGTGGCGACCGCGTACGGGCAAACGTAGTGAAGGACAACCCCCCACTAGATGGAGTGACGACCTGAAATGCATTGCAGTCAATGGATGCAGGTGGCTCAGGACAATTCTTTATGGCAGTCTATGGGGAAGGCTTATGTCCAGCAGTGGATAGGTAATGGCTGAAATGATGAATCATTTAACCATTTATTAATAAACTAGTTATAAGCCACAGTATCGCTCGCATGAATCAGCATATAAAATAGCTAATTTATTAGAATATAATCATATGTCTGTAATATATACATATCTGTATATATTTTAAAAAGAAATCTGTCAACACCCCATTAATAGGATTACTTAACAAAACATATTATATGAGTGAAATAAATTATGAACTAAATGGATTTTCTTGACTTATAATCATATATTTTACCTTTGTAATTTAACCCAGCTTCCCCAACAATGTGTATTCAAATATAAACTAAGTCAAGATATATATTATCTTATAACAAGAGGCAAACCGCAACAATCCCTAGATTTATGTGGCTCTCAACATTTTATACAAATTCACAATGATGGCCATTTGTTACCACGTAAACTGTCAGATTGCATGTACCATATAACTGGTAGAACAACAATTGCTGGAATAACCTTGGTTTCTTCCTTTTTAATAAAAGTATTAATGCCAACAGTTTTTACAACCCTCTAGCTATTCAGTGAAATAAAAAACACCATTTACTCACCAATAAACGACAATCTACAAAAAATATTCAGTGCCTGTCTGCATTTGGGGGTTTTAATTATATTAGAAAATTTGAAATTCAATATCGTGACCTTAAGCTCAGTGTAGATTGAACTCCCTTAAGTATTCTACAATACAAATATGTCAGATTTTTTATATAATAATTTTTAAATAAGTGTTTTGCTTTAATATTTGTTTCTTCACTATCATCATGTAGAAAGTACAGGACAGATTCTATTTGAATATTCAAAGTATCTACGGACATAGTCTACTTATAAATACAAGTCTCAATCACACATTCCTATTATTGTAGTAAAGTAGTTCTTGCTCGCGACTTCGTCCTCGTGACGAAGATATATTCTTTACCTATGCCCTTCTCCGTTTCGAATAGTACGTGCATACCAAATAACATGACGATTGGTTCAGCCGTTAAATTTAATAAATTAATTGCTGATATACCAATATTGCAGCTCTGTTGTAGAAAATTCTTTACACTATAGCTGTAGAATTAAATGTGGAGACACTATTTATCTAGACAGCGCACGTAGTTAATTTTATATAGATCTAAAAATAACCTAAATTGTCGATGCGTCCTGAATTAAAATTAAAAGAAACAATTATCGTAAGTCACAACGTCAATTTGAGTTAGTTCATTATTGCCGTAGGTAAGTACTTCTGTAAGAATATTTCGATAAGTTAGTTTCATTGGGGATGGTTAGAAATGAGTATAATTTGATCAAATGCACTCTATTTTCAGTGTTATTTCTAAGTCTCCAATTATGCATAGGTATTAATTTTTTTTACTTTCTATTTTAACATTACGATTTATCATCACCGTCATCGTCTCGGCTTTTAACAGTCTATTACTGAACATAAGCCTCACTTTAGGGGGTTTTCTCAGTAGTTACCACGTTTGGCAGACGGATTAGAAACCGCAGTTAGGCTTTGGAGATGTTTTAAGAGGGACGCTGCTGCCCATCCTTCGCCCTCCCTTACAACACCCAGGCGAAAGGAAGGTGTGGCCTAATCTATGCCGAGACCACACAGGTGTATTACGATTTATAAAAAATATTAAATATTTAAACATTAACGATTATTAAATACTATCTAGAATTAACCCTTGAGAGTGGCTCATTACTGATACCTCTAAACTGCTGCAGACCTTCAGGTATTTTGATCTGGGGTCAATAACCAAGCACGACCCTATGTTTATCAATACGTCAACCATTATTTTTCAGACCCTTCGTACAATCTTGGCCTAAACATGTTCCAGTCAATTGCAATACCTAAAATGTTTATTTTAGTGAACAGTAACCATACAGAATACTTATCAGCTTCTCAATGTCGAAATTAGATCTGTTTATTGTAATTAGATTAGGTACAGTAAGAGCTCTACGAACTTTCTCTACAGTCTGCATCGGTAGCTTTGGGTCATTTTTAACTTTTGCAAAGATGAGAGAAACAAGCACACAGTTCATCTGATAGTAAACGGTAATTGTAACTTATGGACGCCTGCAATATTAGAGTTGTCACTTGCGCGTTGACAACGCTGAAGAAACCTTAATATTCTCTTTTTTAAGAACCCTATACTGTAATTTTTAGGGAAAACCTCGGCAAGAAGCTTATTACACAACCTAAGCGTTAATAGGAGAAAATTTCTTTTTAACCACACTGTATGTGACCATTTAGGTTCAAACGTGTGAGAATGAATTCCCTGTCGATGACGAGCGGTACGATGATAAAAAGTGGTTATAGGCATCATTTCAAACAATTTCTCAGAACACAATTTATTATACAAGCAATAGAACACACAAAGGGAGGCAAAGTCTCGCCTTAGACTTAAGGACTTGATATCGCCTATAAGCTTGGAATAGTCAACAATTCTCATACTCCATCTTTGAACTGAGTCAAGAGGACCAAGCATCAGCTTCATCCAGGTGCTCTGGCCCATAGATGAGAACAGTACTCCATGAGGAGCCGGACCTACGACTTTTACAACAATAATCTTTGTCTCGGAGTAAAGTACTGTTTCGCTCTATTGGTAACCTCGAGCTTTTTGGATGCCAGCTTGACCCTATCTTCTAGATGATCTCGGAACTCTACAGTGCTAGAGATGCCGACACCGAGGATCCCAATACATTTGGAGATAACAATGGATATTTTTCGAATTGCAGAACTACAGTAAATGATTTTTTTTTGCGGTGAACGCGCAAGTTTCAATCTTAGACGGGTTAAATTGGACAAACTTTAGTCGTTCTCAATTGGAGACTCTAAAAAGAGTACTCTCGATTTCAGACACAAGTGCTTGCGGTTAGTCTTCACAATGGAGCGGGTATTATTTTAAATTTTGTGTTTTACTGTTTTTTTTCTGTTTTTAAGTGTTTTTATGTATACGTTACATGATACTTTCACTAACTATGTACTGATTGTTTTTATATTTAACTGCATTTATATTAATAACCATCCTATGTTAATGAATAGGGACAAATTTTTTCACGTCTATCGATTTTTTTTTTGTGGAATATAATATAACTTGCCAAAATCATTTGTAATTTGGAATACCAGTCAATATAGTAAATATAGTTAGTATATATTATAAGAAATGAAGAGTTCTCTGAAAGTCAAACGCAAACAAAGTTGCGGGCAAAGAAGTTATTAAACAACTGCCGTTCAAAGACGTCGTATAACAAGAAAATTGCCGTAGTAAAGTCAAATTGAAAAATTCAACGCTCACACATACGTGTCTTCTTCTAGTATCTACACTAACTATTCAGTTGTTTATAGTACGAAATTAGTAGTAATTCTAGTAAAATGAGATTTTATATATAATTTCTCTATTACTTTTATTACTTCTATTTTTCTTGATTATTCGTCAAACTTGAAATATAAAATTTCATTTATTTTTTAATCCAAAGAATTAATTAATAATCATTACTATATAAAACATTGTATTAATAATTTTTTTTGGGCCAGTAGCCGCTGAATAACTGATATGGTCGGTGAGATTGCCTCCCCTTCCGTTGGTCGTGGGTTAGATCCCCGCATAATACAAACATTACCGCATAATACATTCACGAGTATCTTTGCCTGTATCAGTATACCATATAACCATATTAACCGTTAACCGTCTATTACTGAACCTAGGCTTTTCCCTATTGGAGGTTTTTGGCACAGAAGTAACCACGCTTGACAGGCGGTTGGCAACCGCAGTTAGGCTGTGATGATGTTTAAAGGGGAATGCTACTGCCCATTACACGACTATTAAGTTCCCTTAGTCGCCATTTACGACACCCTCGAAAAAAGAAGGTATTGTCTGTTCTATGCCGGAATCACATGGCAGGTATATAAATTCTACTTAATTCGAATTGGCTTTCCAAGGTAGGTCTTTTATCCTACATTATATAAAAAATGGTAAAAGAACATATGCAGTACAATATCTAGATTCAATACTAGAGCTAAAGCATCTTAACTATTTGAATAATTACTTACAAAAATAATCTGATTATAATTGATATTAAAAACAAATACAATAAATATATCACAAATTATAAGAATTTTAAGCTTACGTTGTATTTTTAATAATTAGCATTTATATTAGCACAGTAATGTGTTAAGAATTTATGTGATAACACTGAAAATTCCGTCGCGAGGGCGGGATATTGCCGTTTACTGGAAGCGACGATGCCCGTCCAGAGCGACTACCACCTGCACGTAACTCGAATATCACTCGAAAAAATCACTCGGTATACGACAACGTGAAATATTTCCGATTAAGTTCAAATCAAGAAGTACAAATAGTAGTGGTCGCGAGCTTTCTTCAAATTTATTCAACAACTAAGTGATGCTTGCCTGCGTCGCTTTTGTTAAGTGTTGACAGAGTGGTTCATTATCTTTTGTAAGCTCGTTCTCTTGCGTTAATAGAACGTTATGAGATCTGTATTAGCGACCGATTTTAATTAACATTGTGAGGTAAACATCAAAATATTTTTTTTTTCTATTTATACGATATCTAGCCCACTTAATATTAAATATACACAGGTTTAATGTGCCTCACATGATGTCATCAAACTTTGTGTCCATATATTTATGTGATAATTTATTAAATATACTGCTTTTAAATATAAAATAATCCTTATCTCTAAATCTATTATCAGTAGTAAATACTTACTTAAATAAATTCTAACGCAACAGCAACAAACACAAACGCCCAATCACATCACACAATCACGGTACTGTAACCGAGTACAATGTAGCCGGCGCGCGAACACAAACAGAGAGGGAAAATCACGAGTCCGCGCGTGGAAAAGTACGGAAAAGTTGTGCGTGGATGTTGCGTGTCATGTTGTGAAGGTGCGAAGGCGGCACGCGGCGCGGCGACTGGCGCGCTACTGCGCGGCCCGGGCTCGTGGCCGGCGCACCGCCGCGCCGCCCCGGCCACGCACAGCCATCCAGCCCAACGCCAGGGATGCCAATCTCGAATTCCTACCTATTTGGTTTATTTTTGATGACACTGAAAAATAGACCAAACATATATTTATCAAATTCAACATCCTTACTAATATTATGAATGTGAAAATGAGTTTATTTATTATATTTTATTGTTAAAACTTAACTGATCATTGTGAATTTAGTATATATGTTCCATAACAGATAGATAAGAATATAGGTCACTTTTAGTGCAGACAAAGTCACGGATAAAAGCTAGTTAGTTATAGAAATCAAACTTTATACTTAACAACCGCACAGCCATCTAGCGTAACACCAGTCAAAGTTTTGAGTCTCTTTAACTGTATCAGATCTATGTACTACAACAGAAGTGCAAAATTTTTGTCGCATTTCGAACTGTTTCCTTAGGGAAAATGTTCAATTTCACTAACAGAATACTTCCTTAAAAAGATTCTAATAATTTCGATTCCACTCTGTATATAGTTTTATTCAATTTTAATCTTAGATTATATACATAGATAGAGCATTGAGCCTCAAAAACGGGCCAATTTTGTGTCAGCTAATTGTGAAATTAGTCGACTTGTTTTTTTATTAATATTTCATATACATACGCAAACATTGTATCTTAACGTATCTATATTTAATTATTTAATAAATAAATTGAATTTTTGCACATTAAAAAGGTGCAGAATTTGTAAGACAAAATTAATATAGAAGTTATAAAGGAATCACTCATAACTAATTATCACGCAAAATTGTATGAAAAAGTTGATCCGCTTATCTCGAAACATTTGTATGAAGACACTCTATATAATCTAAGATTTTAATGTATATACTTATTACAAATATTATTAATGTTCCACTACTCGCACAAGACTCCATCTCTCCCCATACATAAGAGGAGGATATGGCCTTCTATTTATTACTACGATGGCTTATTTCGAATTTTCCTTCTTTTGCAATTCTGTATTATGTTTTGTTTTCGTCTACAATAACGCCATAACGATATCGTGAACGTGCACTGAAAAATAAAAGCGTCTTCATACACCTACTTCATACATTTTCCTTTCTTACTACACGATTTTATCGTAACGATAATCGTCACGATATCGCACTTTGCTACAAAAGCAACCAATGGAAACATGACTAAGCATTTGTTGTTTTACTATTACTTAGTCCCCATTAGGCACAAACTGGCAAGCCAATGAATTATAATACAATATATATGGTATAGGATACAAAACGGAAGATTTGAGATCCAAACATTTTCGTGGTCGTCTCTGCATCACGTGGGTATCACTCATATTGCGTTTGCTGTTACAGGAAAGCCAGTTGAGAATATGTTTTCTCCATCAGTTTCTGATGTTGATAACCTATTACCACTTTTGATTACTTAACCATCCGTTTTACATTGTATCATAAGTATAATTCATTCTTTAAGCTTCCTTATATGATTCCCTATTCTTACTAATATTATAAATGTGAAAGTAAGTTTGATGGTTTGCCACATAATGCTTTAACAGTTTGACCAATTACTGAAATTTGATATACACGCACTATATAAGATAGAAAAGGATATAGGCTACTTTTTAACCTGGTCAGTAAACAGTAGTATAATATATTTATCCGGAATCACTCAAGTGTTTCATCTTAAGACGTAGAATAGTTTTTATTTCGATATAAAAAAATTGGATCCGGTAGTTGGCGGAGGAGGGCAAAACGATGTTTGCCGGGTCAGTTAGTACACATATAAATGTATATTGACTTAACAGTTTTTGCTTTGATTACATATCCGCTCGTAATACGTGCAGTTTATTTAATCTACAGCAATAATCTTTTATACTTCGACACGTAAAAAGCGTCGTAAAATTTCGTCAAATATGTATAACGTAGGTATGTTACATTTCTTTACTTTGGATATATTGTTACAACTTTATGTTTTTGTGGATTGGTCATTTTGTGATTTGGTGATTTCATTAAATATGCAATTAATGTTTCACAAAAAAAAAAAAACAAAATGAAATTTATATACAAACAACATAGGAGGAAACTGTATCGATTAAAAAGAATAAAATCGTTCAAAAATCTGACGAAGGTCTGGTAATTTTTCTTATAATGTAAAAAACTCTTGTGTTATCTCTATCTATAATTATAAATCTATAATTGTAAAATCAACTTATGTTGAAAAAAGCAACACTACTTCTTGCCAGGTCTTCTCATCTGAAGTCACATTCCGAATAAGCTATAGAATCACAAAAATATAACTATTCAAAAATTATTGTAATCAAGTTTACTTAAAGAAATAAATATCCTTTTCCTTAAATTTTTATTAAACACCTGTTTATCGCAAATTTAACGTTTTTGCGATAGAACGTAATAGTATTGCTAATTATAAAATTATTTAATATATTTAAACTTTGATGCACAAAACATAATTATAATACCTGGACCTATCATCCAAAAGCGTTTTCTACCAGTTTGTTAATATTTCTATGTTGGTTTCTCAGTGTCTATTGTTTTTTGGTTTACCACTTATATATGCGACTGGTTTTCATATGTCATTCTCATATAGGTATATTATAATAGGGATTCGAGTATTAGACTAGAATTCAATATGTGGGAATATTAATAACACTTCAGTAAGGTTAAGGATGAGTAATGATTGTTACAAACTGAAGTACCAATTTGATTTTCAATTCATCTCTCTGGTAACCATATGCCATACACAGATTTATAAATTATTATTTTTTAAAAGCTTAAAGAATAATTTAAATAAAAGCGGAAAAAATATGGGTCAATAAGCATAAAAATAATTTTCCGCAGAAATTATATATATAACATATACATAATAAAAAAAATCGGTTGGAATTTTGCTCCTTTCTTCGACCTTTCTTTTTGAAAACAATTACAAAGTATTAATATTTAAAGTTCAAATTTAAACAAGTACAATAACATTGAGCCAATTTCGAAGGAAGTTTTCTCTAAATTTATTTCTATAAACTTTTTTCTACATTATATCTTAACCTAATATTTTATTTTCACGAATTTAATTAACAAAGAATTTAATGGACCATCACAAAATAATTTCTAATAATTTTACTTAAATATTTTACGAATTTAGTTTATATAAGTTCTTAGAATTAAAATTCACTGTGACATCAAATTGAAATTTTAATTTTAGATATGGTTTAAAGCGCACAGTTTATGGCACCACGGATTCGACCCCATTGTTTAGATTTACAAGAGAGATAGAGAGATACATAGATAAATATTCTTTACTGTTTCCTCCAAAAGATTACAGTAGTACGAGTAAGGGAGAAACACGAATTTTCGTTAATTAATCTTGATTCTTCACCGTATAATTTGCACCCAGCTGCAAACTTTATAGGTGTAATATTTAGTAGTGACGTTTGTAATAAACATAACTTGTTCTTGTTCCAATTAGTCTACATTTTTTTTCTTTGTTTACGAAGGTAATTAATTGTTCGCTTTAAAAAAATACGTGACTTATTGTATTTAATTAAGCTTGAGAATAAAATAGGCATGATCAATTGACCGTAGACTTGTCAGTCACTAGTGTTTTACTCTCGACTTTGTCCGTTTGATCGGTCGTATTTTCACTGATTGGAATAAAATCCAATTTGGTATAGTAGTTTTTGTGTGATGCCGGAACTAACATACAGATAGGCAAAATTAAAAAAAAATATGTTATAGCATCTGTTGCTCTTATTAAGACCCCTCGTACAGGCTTTGTTCATTTACAATTTTATTATATTAGTAAGATTAGAAGACGGAATCGCGTATTTTTAAGTTGAATTTTGTTTATAATAAGCATTGTTTTGTGGTCCGCCAAGAAAAATGGTTAATGTTGACAACAAAATTTTGTAGTATTGTCACAAAATGCAAATTAAATCAATTAAAGGCCTCCTTCTTTTAGAAGTAATTTAAAGTTAATATTTAATATATAATAGATAAGTAGACAGACAGATAGATCCTAAAACAAAAATAATATAATAAAGTAGATTAATGGAATAGATTATTCTTTTTATACCACTGAAATGGCAAATAAGCATACTAGTTATCTAAATAAGCAGTTACTGTAGCCTATAAATGTCTACAAGGGCTACTATGTGCACATTGCCGACACGACAGAAGAAGGTCCTCAATTCGGTTGTATTTTTTAATTTATGTTTGTTATCCAATAACTACGTTACTTCTAAATCGATTCGAAAAAATATTGTTCAATCGAAATGGATAAACTCAAAAATTGGTAGTTTATTTATTTATTTAAGGCAAAAAAAACAGCTAGAATAATACTTAAATAGTAATTTGGCAGCCACTAAAGTTTGCACAAATATAATACAAGTGAAGAAAAAACAAAATTAAACAATCTCAAATTAAACAATACTAAATTAAACTAAGTTTAGTTTTTAAATCAAAATAATTGGTTTTCTCCCAACTGAAGTCTGTTTTTTGTGGGATGCAATCTTTAATTATAAATTAAATTATGATTTATAACTGCTGTATTGAAGTATGAACAAATGTATATAGGTAATATAATATAAATATGCTGACATCATTAATAAAACCTCAGTAACATTCATATCAAAAGTTAAATTGTATATCAAGATATAACGTCGATTACAGCGTGACATTTCTTTAAAAAAGTTAAGCACGCACAGTGCTGAACAGTAAACTTCTGGCTTTAATTCATTTTCTTTCTTTCAAAAGCTTTAACTTTTTATTTGGCATAAATAAAAGTCGTTTCGCTTCTTAAGAAAGTTATACTTTTTGAATAGGAAGTTATAGGTAGATAGAGACTCTTTATTGTTTCCTCTAAAAGATTAGAGTAGTAAATTTATTATAGATACAAATAATTACAAGAAATGACTACAGTGAGAAAAAATAGAAGGCCTTAGCACTAAAAGCGATCTCTGATAGACAACCTTTGGATGGAGAGGATTAGTTTTAAATAGTTTGATCAGAGGTACGATGAAAATTTTTGAACACACACAATTATACCATTTATATTGGTAAAAAATCCTTTCATTTTATACTAGTGAGATATCACTGACAGATGTTGAAAATGAAGTCAAATTGGTTAGCCCATCGTAATGAATTTGATATGAATCTACCACGTGAAGGCCAACCTGACACAGTATATTCCTAGCAATAGCTTCGTTAGCCCTGTTTAATAACAAACCATTTTCTAGTTATTAATGAAAACCAATATTAAGTACTAAGAATGGTAGTAGATTTAAAATATTCCAGTTTAGATGTTTGAATAGGGTTTAAAAAAAAAACAACACATTTATACATTTAAGAAATAATCTGTAGATTCATTACAAAAATAGAAGTGATCGCTTGGCTACTAAGTTGTTAACAAAGGAATTAATGTTTATTCAGCTATATAATAAAAGCTCTCCATTAAAATTCGTTATAACAATCTAGTCAAATTAACATCAAGAAAATGTAAATGGATCTAAGCAATTTACGCTGAACTTTATATAAATGGTTAGTAAATTTAACGATGTTTCACACAGCTTCTGGCTGTAATTAAAGGACTAACGCCGATTTTACAAGCAGGATACTATAATTTTTGGAAAAGCTAATGCGAAAAATCTTATATTCTAGATCTAATACTTTAAATATAGCTAATTTATGGCGAAAATATGTAATCTGGTAGATTGCCATACCGAAAATACATGATACTACAAAACACGGCGCCATCTAATTCAAAATTAAGCAGATACTAGATAACTAATATATCTATTCTTATCTTTTTTTTATAAGATGTGGATATGTGACCATGAACATGGAAAAACCAAAACAAATACAAACGGACACTCATTGTACAAAATTTGTACACTTGACTAATGACTGCTGCTGGTTGATATTGGAATAATAAAGAACGCCGAGGTGTAGAGCGAATATTTTATTATGAGCAAGTAAAATCGTTACACTCATGCTTGTTTATAAGGAGAGAGATTTCCGTTTGCGTTGCCACATACAAAATTACATTAGAACAAGTTAATATTTACATTTCATTGCCAGATGCAAATAGAAATGAATGTTACTTTCCAACACTCGTAAATACAAATAATTACTTGGTAATTACCAATACCAAACCCGCTATTATCGAAATATGGTCTGTTAAACTTTTAACTGAAATAGTTGTCGAACTATTGTTATTTACCTACCTTACCTGCTAATGTTTTGATTTTTCTGATGTATGACTGTTTTTATCTTATATATAAATATAAA
The DNA here is from genome assembly GCF_026898425.1 of Galleria mellonella. Lineage (NCBI taxonomy): Eukaryota > Metazoa > Arthropoda > Insecta > Lepidoptera > Pyralidae > Galleria > Galleria mellonella. The sequence continues at coordinate 1,730,296 of NW_026442147.1, read as the reverse complement.
CCTACATAAAACTGTAGTAAGTATTTATATATTTTCATTCAAAGTATATAGTATTCAGGGAAAAAGATTTTTAAATTATGTGTGTTTGTATGTGTGTGTATGTGTGTGTGTGTGTGTGTGTGCGTATACGTGTGAGTGTGTACTAGGACACGTAAATATTGTTTACCCAGTTGATAGGTAAAGAAATTTAATACAATTTATAACTTTGTTAAATTAATTCTGTTTATTTAATCGAAGGCTTTTCATCAGTGCAACTTATTTAGATATGATCACGCTATCAATTTGTTAATTTAAGGAGGCTTATATTTTAAGCTTCTAATTTTCGGATCTTATTCCATGACCCCAGAGGATTATCCACAACCCACATTGTTCCTTTTAACTTTTGAAGAGGCTTAGTCTTTTTTTTGTCTAGGTTTGATCTCACAAAATGTAATATTCTTTTCGTCATATCTAATTATATACACACACACACACACACACACACACACACACATATATATATATATATATATATATATATATATATATATATATATATATATATATATATATATATATATATATATATATTATAATTAGGATATTTAATATCCTAGATTAAAAGATTAAAAATACACATTTTCTAAAATTGTATTTCTGTAGATATTTATAATCATATCGATCCTTAATTGCATATTTGCGCAAATATTCTGAACCAGGATTATTTAGGATATAACTCCACCTCGCTTTATAGTGTTTAATGCTTTTCTAAAATTTGTGCATGTCTTAAGAAAATATAAAATTTATTATGACTTAAATTAGTAATGACCTACGAATAATTATGCAAGTAAATCGTTTTGAAAAAATAATTAACTATAACTAATAATGTGTACGTAAAGGAACATTTTTCAGTATTAAATATACAACTAATATTTAAAAATGTTCAGTGCATATAAAATAATTTACAAATCATTTACTTTTGCAGTTTTTAGAGTTTATTACCTAATTTTTAAAATATAGCTATGTATAAAACTAACAATCATGCACTTACTTCTACATAAATTACGGACAATAATTCATTCGTAAGGATTATCATATGATATAACAGGATTCTTTGATAAAAATATTATATTTCATGGCAAGAGGCAATTATATTAATTTCAGTTGACATATACAGACACAACAATAAATAATGTCTGGAGGCGTATTTGTTGCTATTTGTCGACCTTGCCATACCTACTTATTACATAAAATTAATAGTCTCTCATTACTGCTGAGGTCGGAAATAAAGCAATTGACAACTGAGTAATATTAGAGTGAGAATCGACGTCGAGTAAGTACTTGCTAAGTGATTTTAAAACACATTTAAAGTTACATTATGATTTGCCAGTTCCCCAATAATAATAGAAGATTTATTAATTGGTGTCAAAACGAAATGATGCAACCTTATAATTATCTGTTAATTTACAAAAATAATTAAACAATCTCTTGTCTAAGATTAATGTTTTATTGTCACTATAAGTGCACTTTAAAACAAATTATTCGGAAACACTTTGGTATATGATTGAATTACAGTGTGACTACGTTTTGATAGTCAGATAGGACGAACGATTTTATAAGTATAGATAGAAGACATAAAACTGTGTCAATAAAACATCCCTACGCATACCATAGATAATAGATTACTATATTCTTATGCAATTTTTATTCTACCATATACGGTTTTTGTTCTGTTATTAATTTAGATAACAAATGTTCATCGTTAAACATAATAAATATTGTCAGCTTTATAACCTATAATTTTCTCTTCTAATATATTTCATTCTAAGATGAATCTAAAAATATCAAATAAATTCTGCCTTGTCATATTAGAAATGAAAAATTAATAAAACTTTTCAGCACATTCCATTATTTGCATAAATACGCCATCGCTATATTATTTCGTTAAGGATAGAAAAAGATATAAAAGAGTCGATTGACCTATTTTTTATAATGAATCCATTTCCAAGCAAATGAAAGAAAAACTATTTCTTATTTGTATAGATACGTACGGTTCGGAAAGGCTGATTAAGTTATTTGAGTCAGAAATAGCCAAAGGAATACAAGTCAACTATTTTCAGAATCTTTATAAATATGTTTATGACTTTATCATAAAATGGCTTGTATGATGGCGCATACCCTACTAATATCATACATGTGTAAGTTTGTAATGATGTTTCGATGTACAGATATTTGTATGTTTGTTTTTCACATACATAAACACATTTAGACGGCTGAACTAAACTTTTAAGCATGGGTAAGTTATATCTATCTATCTTCACCCTAAGTCCGTTGCCGGGTAGGGAAAGAAAAGCGTGTGCCAAAGACCTCTATATATTCTAACTTAATAATATATAGGATACTTTATATGGTTTTACCTGGTGGTTGTTTTATTCATATGGCAAAACTGCGCGAAACAGCTATTTCATAAAAAATAGATGAATGAATTGTATGTATGATGTCGCAAATAATGTACAGTCTTTGCTAATTAGGTAGTTATGTCTTTTTAAAGTAAGCAGACAGGCTAGATAGATTTTCTAGAAGTTTGAGGAGTGTAAAGTTACAAAAGAAAGAGTTTTCAGAATAGTATATCCGCGAATATCATCTAGTATTATAACAACGAATTTCCTTTTTATTCTGGTGTAATTTTAAATGTGATTGAGTTATAAACATCTTTAAATACTTTCAGAATCATAATGTTAGTAAAGATTAGAAGGATAAAAATTTATAATGAAAAGAAAATTCAACAAAGATTTTCCTTTTCAAAAAGTTTAGATTCTTAGATAAAAATAATTGTGTATTTTTGTATTTTGCTTTAACTTTTAAATTATACAAACAAGGTAACAGATTGAGCTAACTACCTCGCTCGCGTTTATTTATGAAAGTCGTAAAAAGATATTTTTTATAAAGCAAACTTCAATACTTGCCGATTTTTATGAGCGTACTTTCTACGTAAAGTAGACGTGTACAGGGTCCTCTGTGGACTGGTTTATTTTTTATGGTTTCTAAAATTATATTTAAATTAATAATAATAAACAATAACAAAAACAAGATTGGTCAAGTTGGATGGAAATAAATTGGTCATAAGATGGTCATATTAATATTTTTTTTTCAATTACATTAATTTATTTAACAATTATGTATAAATGTTTTTGTAAACTATAATAAAAAATAATAGTACATAAAATAAACAAAGAGAATATTTTTTTTTCTTAATTAAATACGTATTTCCGTTGTTTAAGGTTTTCATGGAACTTGGAATGGGAAATGAGTTAACGATCTGCCTATCCACATGACGAAAAGTGGTAAATAATGGTAATGTTTAAAGTATAATAATATTTGCAAATAAATGTATTATATCATATCTAAATCAATTAAACTATCTACTACTAAAGAGAGTGACGCACTTTCAAACTTAGTTAAATTTATTACAATATCTTGTTTAATATCGTAGGAATAAACGGATAAGATCACTCTCACGGTCACACTGTGTTTATGACTCATAAATATAAATATGATCCTATATATTTTATAACATAATAACCCTACAGGTCGCCTTTCTATACGAAGTCCTTTTGTTTGTTTTGAAAATGTAATATTCTAGTACAATTTGCACTAATAATAATAATAACTAGCTGTCTAATTAATGAACTAGTAATACATCTGAAATTTTGGATAAATATGGGCAGAAAGGAATTGTTAGTAATGCGGATTACCAGTCCCATTGCTAGCAATATACCCTGTCAGGTTGACCTTCACATGGTCCCCCCTGGAAACCATCGTGCTGAATTCCAGGTAATTATGATAGGCTAACTGATCGGCCTTTTAATTCTCTCTTATCATCCCTTATTGGTGCCTTGCCAGGGTATACCGTTAGCGCAGGCGAGATTACCATATCATTAACACACATTAAAGAAAAAGCTACGTAATATAGCTTTTACATGTAGTTCTATGACGATTACAGAACAACAAAGTTATGAATTAAAATAATGATTTCCCTAACTAATACTTTTATAGACAGTAAATAGTTATACAGAATCTCCTTCAATAATATATTTGTATGTAAGTATGACAGATATTCTGATGTGAAAATAGAAATTTCATCGAACCTCATTCAACATACTAAATCATACTTCTCTTAAAAAAGGTTTAAAAATGTCATACAAATCATAGCCACGGTTCGGATTTAACTCACGTATTTCTAATAGCGACCCTCTCATAATCTAGATCAGTTCCATAATCCTTAAGGGTCACGTCTATGGCCTATAAATATGGTAATTGAATTGGACGGTTAATAGCTTAAGACGAGATCTACGCATATAATAACACTACAACGTTGTATAGCAGCATAGTGCTGATGTAGAACTCCGTCTCATAAAAATTGGCATCATCATCATAACAACCCATTAACATCAAAAAGGGTGTATTAATGTTGCTTCAGGGTCGACAACGCGCACGTGACACCTCTAGTGTTGCAGGCGTCTATAGGCTACAGTGACTATTTACCATAAAACGAGATGTATACTTGTTTACCACCGTGATATAAAAACATACTTCTGTCACTTTTAGCATGGATCTCTAACGATCTCTTTGCTTGAGAGTTATATTTTTTAACGGGTGAAAATAGAATGGTAACCCTGCCTGCGCTGCCTGTGCTGCGCTGACGAGACACCAGTGAGAGATTACAAATGAAGATGAAAATAGGCTTGTTAGCCCATCGTAACAAATTCGAAAAGAATTAATCATGATGATTTCTAGAGAGAACCATGTCGAGGTCGGTCTGTTAGTATGTATTGCTAGCAATGGGGCTGTAAGATCCCATTTCTAACATTTCCTTTCCTTCGAGTGAAAAAGTTTTTAACCTAAATATACTGCGGTGGTAGAGAGATTTTTTTTTAATATCCTTTCGTTTGAACTGTAGTGTCTATAGCCCGATTCTTATAAAGAAAATACAGTACTATTAATAAATAACGACTTGGTTGTGAAAACAATTCGTAATAGTCGAAAGTCATTCAATCGAAATATCAGCTAATCGTTTTTGCATTAATTTTTATTTTTTATTTCCTCTTTTCATTTTCATTTTACTTTAATATTTATTTTTATATTTATACATAATAATCACGCATTTATAACTTATATATTGGATGAAGACGAAATCTTTATTTAAAGGATTGTTCTACAATAAAACACTTTTTTCCATGAAAAAGGATAACTTGACAGCTGGACACGCCATGTCTGTCTATTATCTGTCAAGTTGGTATTAGTACGGAGGCTTACAATTTTTTATCGATTTCCGTCCTCTGTTTCTTTGAAAATAATGTTCAATTTCACTAATAGAACATTTTATTGAAACGATTCTAATAATTTTGTTTCTTCTCAGTAACCTTCAAACCGAAACACAGCCATGCAAACAAAACTGCTTCATGGTAAAAACACGAATGGGACAGAGGCACCCGACAGGCGACCCAACAAACGACTTTTGCACAAGTCTCCCTCTGGTAATTGGTAACTCAATTCTAACTACATTCTCTTAAAACTAATTCTATTTCAAGATATAAAAATAATAAGAATTTATCTTGTTCATATTCCCGCGAAATCAACTTCCAGCTTATATTGTGTAGGTAAATGTTCTACTTGTCAATCTCGATCTAACATATGTTATTATGTTTTTTTTTTCCTTTTACATTTACCATCTATATACTTCATAATCTAAGGTATAGATAAATACCTGGAAACATTTTTTGTTTCTCGGTTGAAAAGTCAATTGGTACGTAATACGCGTACACAAACTTTGGATAGGACTTCGATTGAACGACTTGAGAAGTCGTTTTCTTCAACGGTATTTGAACGATTTGTTTTTATGGGAATAGGGCTACTGGTGTATTGTGTTTTGTCCCTAGTCGCCTATTCTAAGAATGAAACTCCTTTTCATTGGAAGATTATAATAATAATTACAGTCATTCTTGACCAGCTGTGCATAGGCTTTCCTAACTTGTAATTACTACTTAAAACCGAGGAGGATTGTAAGTAATGGATATTAGGGGCCCTATTCCTGCTAATATACCCTATCATGTCGAACTCCTAATAGTCGCCTCTGAATATCTCTCATTATAAATAATTCTGAAAGAATTCGTCGCGATAAGTCTACTGTCCTCCTTTTATCCTCACCTATCATGATTTATTGGTACCTCTCCAGCTTACACCGTTGTCGCAGACGGCGTTGATTTCATCTGTTCTTTTTGACAGTTTTAATAGTGGGGAATATCTAAATAACTACATTTTTGATAGTTGAGTCTATCGGAATCTCTCGAAATAAGTAGGTTTGTATACAGTATCTTTCTATAACTAAATTTTTTATATACATCTATCGTATGTTGTACTAAACTACTTTATCAAAATAATTAATATTAAGCTAATTTATTTATTTTTATTTATTTGTACGCGACATGGTACAGTTGTTACAGTATAAAATTGGTAAGCAGATAAGATATGATACCCCATAAGATCGTTGTATTTCCAAAAAAGAGAACCGTCGGCTTTTATGACAATTTAACCAATAATTTATTATGCTTCTTTATATTTATTTATATCTTTGTACAATATGGAGAATATTAGCTTTTTATGAATAAATCTTAATATTACAAAAAATATGTATAAAAAAACTATTTTTAACTGTTTTTAATATTTTGTATCCCAATAGCTAAAAGAATATACAATGTGACTTTTATATATTTTAAAAATCGATGAACAACCTATTTATTTCATTTGATTATAGTCTAGAGTATTTAACATTGCATTAATATCATCAATAGTTTCAAATAATTTTATCTCTCAGAGTCGTTGCCTTGTGTTGAATGGTTATGCTCATCCACTACACTATAATATCTCGCTTACTATTTACACTGGTGTGCAGTTATATATTAAAACTAATGTACTTAGTTACAAATTACGATAAAATAATACAGAACATGTACGGAAATTGCTTTTTCTATCTACCTGTCGTTGCCAGATCCCATAAGGAGTAGTCAAAGAAAACCGAGTTCCAAATAATCATAAACAATCTTTGTTTCATACATTTCATATCTTGTTACATGCATTCGCATAATCACTACTCATTTATAATTAAGTATATATACCGTTAGATATCATTCTCTGTATATTTTTAAACTTAAAAATTATTTAAAAATATATTATGAGAACAAATTTTTACATCAAAAATCAATAGCTATTCGGATGTTATAATATTATTTATATTAGAATGCATCTAAGTCCCCATATTACAAAACAAAGTAATCGACATCTGAATTTAAATAAGGTAATGTTCATTAGTGAATTAATATATATGTATCACATATTACATAGTATAGACTGAATCTTCGTAATAACTCATTTTCCAGAACTTGGAATTTTAAACAATTTTAAAAAAGGAAGGAGGCTCTTAATTTGTTGGTATTTTTTTTATGTTTCTTACCTTGTAACCTACAAATCTATTTAGAAAATACTTTTTTATTTACAAGTATATACAGTCAAATGGGTCCCATAATTTTTTTATCAAAATCGGTGGAGTACTTAAATTTGTAAATATATATATTGTAACTTTTTAATTCAAATTATTTGACTTTGTCACGATTGAATTTTTTTTGTAAAACATTCTTAAATTTTTGTTACTACATTTGAGCGATTATAAAAATAGGCCAATTGAACAATATTTTATCTCAGATCCATTAATCCAAATGTCCGTGTTCGATTACGTCTGACAGCAATTGTACGATTTTCTTTTTCTTTTAACTCTATCTGTTGAGAGCTCCTATATAAAATGAATTATACGTTTTCACGGACATATTAATCTTCTTTGAGATGCTAGGTACCTAATACTTTGTGCCGGAAGCCTTTAAATATACGGTATCTCAATTTCAAAGGGGAAAGATGCTTGTGATTTGCATCACATTACGGTGTACAGGAGAAGCAGAAAAATTAAGTAGTTTGTGAAAATATATAAAATCATAAGGACTTAAAAAAAATATTACAAAAAAAGATATCTTAATAAAACACTCCGATGATATGTATCATAGACTCACTACATTAAAAATACATTTATAATTGATTATTACATTCGATTTAAAATTTAAATCAAATATAATCTTAATTTTGGTTTTAACGCATAATAACGTTTTTATACTGGTTTTTTAGGTGGTAGAGCCACGCTGTAATACCATATGGTATTGCAGCATGAATGGGCCGGCTCGACCGGGGAAGTACCACACCCTCACAGAATACCGACGCTAAGTGGCTGCACTTCTAGTGCGACCACATTCCGTATGGTGAGTGAGGGAGTCCGGAGGCCCATCCTATACCCATCCCCTTCCTTATCCTAAAATCCTCCCCCAACTCCGTCCCCCCATCTTTCAATACCATGGCAGTGGAATTTAAAAAAAATAACGTACCCCAGGGAGGTACCAGCAGCCATGTTGCTGGAGAATCCTCCCTCGAGCAACCACGCTCGGGCTGCCCTGCGTATTCTGGGGGGGCAAAATTCCGCTCTATGGGACCAAGGGCAAACAGAGCAAGACTTCTGCGGCATCCCCTTTGCTCAATGTGAGCCTCTGTAATATTAGGGGAATTCATTCAAACCTGAACGCTGTCCACCACCACCTAGAAACGGCGCGGCCGGCATTGCTCTTCCTCACGGAGACACAGATATCCCCTCCTAACGAAACATCATACCTGACCTACCCGGGGTATAAGCTTGAACATTGTTTTGTTTCGCGTGCCGGTGTATGTGCGTATGTCAGAGAGGATATCTGCTGTCGACGCCTTGGGACTCTTGAAGGTACGGACCTGTCCATTCTATGGCTGCGCGTAGATTGCAATGACCATCCCCGCATCTATGCGTGCCTATACAGGTCCCACAGCGGTAACACTGAAACCGACCAACTAATTGAGCACGTCCAAATGGCTACAGATTCCCTGCTTGAGCAGATTCCTTCCGCTGAAGTCGTGATTGTTGGCGACTTTAATGCCCACCATGCCGAATGGCTTGGTTCGCGTACAACCGACTATGCGGGAAGATCTGTTCATGACTTTGCTTTGGCTTATGGTCTGACACAGCTTGTTTCCTCGCCTACGCGAATCCCTGATGTGTTGGACCATTCACCTTCACTGCTGGACCTTCTGCTGACCACCCACCCAGACAATTATGTGATCTCCGTCGAAGCCCCGCTTGGATCGTCGGATCACTGTTTGGTGCGGAGCGAAGTGCCTCTTACGAGTCCGACTCCACCTCGTTCTACGGGTAGACGTCGCATTTGGCACTACAGGTCGGCAGATTGGGATGAGATGCGGATTTTTTTCGCATCTTACCCATGGAGGCAGGTTTGCTTCACACTGGATGATCCCGACGCCATTGCCGATTCCATTGCTGATGTGGTGCTTCAGGGAATGGAATTATTTATTCCTAACTCTGTGGTGCCCGTCGGCGGGAAATCCCAGCCCTGGTATGGAGCCTCCTGTAGAACAGCATCTCGTCTGAAACAGGAGTGCTTCCTAACCTGGGCTAAAGGTGTGGCGTCGCGAGATCCTAACACCAGTGCTCTTAAAAAGAAGTATAACTCTGCCTCTAGGTCTTTCAAAAGAGTTATAGCCACAGCGAAGTCAGAACATATTAGTAGAATTGGCAAGAGACTGGCTAGTTTGCCCTCTGGGACTCGAGCTTTCTGGTCTCTTGCCAAAGCTGCACAAGGGAATTTCTGTAAGTCATCTTTTCCACCTTTGCGCAGGGAGGATGACTCGTTGGCCCAGAACGCTAAAGAAAAGGCCGATCTTCTTGGATCCATCTTTGCGTCAAACTCGACATTGGATGACGGGGAGAAACCACCACCGACCATCACGTGTTGTAGGAGCTCTATGCCTGACATTAAATTCACGCATAGCTCAGTGCGTAGAGCACTTTTCTCCCTCGAAATCCATAAGTCGAGTGGGCCTGATGGTATTCCTCCAATTGTGCTTAGGACGTGCGCACCAGAGTTGGCTCCGGTTCTTACGCGTCTTTTTCGGCTTAGCTACTCATCGGGCATAGTCCCAAAGTTTTGGAAGACTGCTCTGGTGCATCCGATCCCTAAAAAGGGAGATCGCTCAGATCCAGCTAACTATAGGCCCATAGCTATCACTTCCTTATTCTCGAAGGTTATGGAATCCATCATTAACCGTCAACTGCTCCGGTACCTAGAAGAGCACCGGCTGATCTGTGATCGCCAGTATGGCTTTCGACAGGGACGTTCGGCCGGTGATCTTTTAGCTTACTTAACACACCGATGGGCAGTGGCAATCGAGAGTAAGGGAGAGGCCTTAGCAGTTAGTCTGGATATTGCGAAGGCCTTTGATCGGGTGTGGCATAGAGCGCTGCTTTCAAAGCTACCTTCATTTGGGTTGCCTGCGAGACTGTGCATTTGGGTCGCCAGTTTTCTCAAGGAACGTAGCATTAAGGTCGTAGTCGACGGTGCATGCTCTGATTTAAAACCTTTGAATGCTGGTGTCCCGCAAGGCTGTGTACTATCTCCGACTCTGTTTCTTCTGCATATCAATGATATGTTACAGATAAGTAATATTCATTGCTATGCGGACGACAGTACAGGAGATACATTATATACCGGTCATGCAAAGATCTCGCGGGCACATACCGATGAGTGCCGGAATAGACTTGTGTCTGAAATCGAAACTTCACTCTATCAAGTTTCGATCTGGGGTGAACAAAATCTTGTCCAATTTAACCCCAAAAAGACACAAGTCTGCGCGTTTACCGCAAAAAAGACGCCGTTTGTCGTATCTCCTCACTTTCAGGGCACTTCCCTTGATAAAAAGTCAAGTCTAGGAATTCTGGGCGTTGATATATCTTGCGACGTCCAGTTTTGCGGTCATCTGGAGGAGAAGGCTAAGATAGCTTCCAAAAAGTTAGGAGTGCTCAATAGGGTGAGACGATATTTCATGCCAGAACACCGCCTGAAATTATATAAAGCCCAAGTCAGGCCGCATATGGAATACTGTTCTCACCTGTGGGCAGGAGCGCCACAGTACCAACTCCTTCCGTTAGACCGCATTCAAAGTCGGGCGGCTCGAATTATCGATAGTCAACGCCTTACTGTCCGACTTGACCCATTGAAACTGCGCAGAGATGTTGCGTCTCTGTGCATCTTCTACCGAATTTATCATGGGGAGTGTTCTGAGGAATTGTTCGGATTGATACCTGCTGCTGATTTTCACCACCGTACAACCCGCCACAAACTAAAGTTTCATCCCAATCATCTGGACGAGTGGCGGTCTTCCACCGTGCGTTTTTCAAGGCACTTTCTTCCACGCACAACCATTCTTTGGAATCAACTTCCAGCAGCAGTATTTCCGAACCGATACGACAACATAACCTTCAAGAAAAGAGTATATTCCTTTTTAAAAGGCCGGCAGCACACCTGCAATGCCGCTGGTGTTGTGGGTGATCATGGGCGGCGGTAGTCACTTATCATCAGGTGAGCCGCATGCTCGTTTGCCCCCTGTGTTGTAAAAAAAAAAAAAAAAAAACTCGTAAGTAGATTTTGCTTAACAACAAGCCGATTTGAATCGTAAAGAAAAACGGCAGTAATCATTACAAAATGAACATGAAACTGATTAAGAGAGAACAAGTCAAATGATAAAAAGCATTATTAAAATATTTTTTAGAATTAGCCATCACAAAAAAGAAATTTATACTAAATACACCTTTGTTTAAAAGTCGCTTAAAAAATTATATAGGTATTACGTATTAAATTAAATAGTTTTCCGCGGTGTGGTCTTAATATAGAATGGGCCACCCCTTTCTTTTTTGTTGGTGTCGTAAGAGGCGATTAAGAGAACTTAGTGGTCGAGGGACGGGCAGCAAAGTCCCTCTTAAAACAACACTAAAGCCTAATTGCGTTTGCCAATCCGCCTGCTAACCGTGGCAACTACTGGCAAAAGTCCCATTATGGGGAAAGCATATATTCAGATATTCAGCAGTGGACAGATAACGGCTGATATAATAATAAAAAATAAAAAATAGATTTTACTCGCGACTTGATCCGTGTGATTAAAATATGTTTACTGGTCAAAATAAAATACAGATATGTTTATCTCTATCCCAAATACTACGTGATTATTAAATTTTAAAATAATACCAAAATCCTAACTACAGTTGCCAATCCGTGTGGCAAGCGTGGCAACTGGCAAAATTCCCCCTATTTGGGAGATCTATCTCCAGCAGTGGACAGTTAACGAGTGCGATGATGAATTAACGATTAATTGAGCCGTTAAGACTTTCAGAGGTAACAAATAAACTCATTTTTGTAATATTAGTTAAAGATTATTTGACAATAAGACAGATATATATAATTTTTTATCCCAGTCGATTAATATATGTCAGACATACGGACGAAGAGGTGAGCACGGTTCATCAGTTAGAAAAATAAATATGAAATATAAAATTAAAACATATTCCAATTCATCTTTATTTAACGGTGTCGATATCGACAGCGACAACGCTTGAAAATCGATGGATATCAAAATTCTCATTGGTACAACTTCTGGACAAACACAAACATTTGTTAAAACTTTCTGTTAATCTGATTATGTCAATTCTGATATTAATAAAAGCAGACTACAAAATCAATAGATTTCTTATCTAACTCGAGCATGTCAATTTAACTAGAAAGCTTTTATGTGTTGAAGCAATATATTTCTTTATGTAAAAATCGGTAAAAGGTACTCACAGACAAAAGAAACAATCGGTATGTAATAAAATTGATGAAAGAAAACGATAAACGTTTACCATTTATAGGTCGTAGAGTTTATTTTTTAACTGATTTAAGAGAACGATGGTATTAGGGTAAATTTGGTTTGGAAGTTTAGGTGATATTTATGTGTTTGTTTTTGTGGTATTATTGGAATTGCATTTCCACTTTTACGACAATGTAAATTTACTTAAGCTTATTGAAGATACCCAAGGTATACTTAGATAAGTATGCATTATAAACTCATAAGTACCTACGTTAAGTTAATTTATTTTTATTGTCATAACTTTTTAATGTGCGCACCAGTCATCACAAAGTTATGATTAGCATGCGTCAGTAATGGCAAAAAGTGTAAAACCAACTTTTGTAATATCAACATAAACCATGCTGTACTACATTTTAGCAATAAATTTCTTACATTCATTCATATACATATGTATATAAACGTACTATTGGGTCTGTGTTATTGTTCATATTTTCTTTTATTGTTGGAAAACTATTTATATTTCTAATAAATAAACAAGTATATTATAGAAATAAAAACTAATGTAATGGGTCTACCATACTTTGCACACCTGGTGATTCGATGGGATTTTAGGGATCCACGTGTTAAAAAAGAAGCCTTACGAACTTACTAATAATTTTGTGTATTTCTTGAAATACAAGGAGCGCCCAAAATTGCAACTTATCTAATGAATAGATACCGGTAACATATGGAGATGTACAGGTATAGTGATGGCTTTTTAAGAAGGAATATGCTCTTTTCTGTCTTGTCCCCGTATTGAATGGGCCACTTATTTCTTTGCTATTAATGTTGTAAGAGGCGACTAAGGGAATTTAATGGTCGAGGAATGGGCAGCAGCGTCTCTCTTAAAATATCACCAAAGCCAAATTGTGATTGCCAACCCGCCTGCCAAACATAGCAACTACTGGCGAAATCACCCCAATAGGGGGAGGCCTATGTTCAGCAATGAACAATTAATGGCTGATATGATGATTAGATGGGTAAATTTATTATAGCGAATATATTAAGTTAGAAGTGTATTTTATAATATGGTGACATTGGTCAGCTTCGCCTATTACATTACAAACTGCCACACTTGATGATTTCTGGAAAACCAACTTTATCTACTCTCAAATTTTAGCTACAACTTATATGTTCTTTTCTTAAAGATTTCTATATCATATTTAATGAGAAAATTGCTGCTGTAAATTTCACGATGTAATGTAGAAAGAAGAGCCTAGAAAAAGCATAAAGGACTGCCACTTATCCAGATGGTCGTAAAGGAATTTCAACAACTGGTATTGATCTAAACAATTCGAATTCGAATTCAACAAAAAAAAAATGCAAGTAAATATGATATATGATAGATAACACAACCAGAACCAAAACTAAATTGTTAAAAACTATACCAGTTATTTTCAATATTAACTAAGCTTATAATTTAACAGTCTAGTAAGTTTTAAACTGAAATAGCGCTTAGTCGAATATTTTATGGTGCATTTGAAAGGAAAGGAATTGTCTACGAATTCTACGTTGGTAGTTTCCTTATAGTAATCTGAATAAAATTGCTGTTTATATTCTTACAGCTCCAGTTTATAGGTTTGTTACCTGTAATAGCTCATAGTATATGTGATACTCCTATCTTATCTGTGAATAAAAAGAGAACTATATAAATATTATTTTATATACTTAGATACGTGTTTCAATCGTGAAGCAGTTGTGTTTGCATGGCTGTGTTTCGGTTTGAAGGGTGGAATATGGCATGAGTTTACTGGGTACAGAGGAATAACACCTGAGTCCTCAGAAATGCCAACGCATGGGGGGGGGGGGGTATCATGGACGAAACAGTATACTCTATTATGTCCATGGTATTGCTCATGTCTATAAGTGACGGTTACCACTTTCCACCAGGTGAGCCGTCAGCTTGTTTGCCATTCTAAGTTGTATAAAAAAAAAAATACATTTTAATGGCATTTACTCTATTTTTGTTGATAATAAATTATAAATACGACCACCACTTTTAAACTGCTCAGAATAATAGTATGCAATCAATTGGTCAGATTAAGCTTAATTAATGTGCAATCAGTTAACAATTCATATTGATAGGGGTAGCATGAATAACTCAATGAAATAATGAATATTTATATATTTGTTCATCATTTATTTATTTTATAAGATAATTCATTGCATTTATGTCACATTTTAATGAAAATGTCAACAATGAGATAAAATCGAATTTCAAAAAATAAAGATTAATTATTAACTTTTTAAAGATTAAAATTTAAATTAAATAAAAAATAACATAATAATTTTTTTATAATTTTGCTTCGATGACTTAAATATAATATACAACAGGCTATGATTATGTAAGTAACACATTTAAGTATAAAATGTCTTTAAAAATAAATTTACATAATTTTTTTCAAAATTTAATAAAAATTTTGAAGATAAACATAATAACATACTTAATTTAAGTGAAATAGGTTACTTACCTACCGATAAGTCTAGAATAATCGCACTGATGTATTAAAACACTTCCTATCTATAAAATATTACGGCGATTTGTACAGAAATATATATATTAAAATATCAAAAGTGTTTTATAAATAATATCAACGCAGGTTAAATGTGGCGAATAAAAACTGTTTAAAATAACAACACGTCTGTTGATAATCGAACCATCTACGAATGTCAAATATTCTTCAGTTAATTGAAAATGAATTTACAATGTTGCTGAGGATAATACTGACAGACTAGTATCAATTCGGATTGAATCTTACATCAGTTACCAATTAAACGTTAAATTCACCTATAACAGAGAATTTGCATTAATAATTTTCACGTTGTATTCAGAGATTGAATTTGGTAAGATCATTAATCATGGCACTGTGACTACGTTAACACAGGAACAAAACCAATTATACTTAATTGCTTTGTTCTTGAGATTATGATTTTCTCATAAAATACAAACCATGATGTTGCTATTTTGCATAATTACTCCTAAAAGTATTAATAGGAGCATTGCACAGAATTTGCAGAGTAGGCTGGCAGGTCGCATTCGTAAGAAGTATAAGAACGAGTTGGTTTCAAAGAGACGGCGTATTAATGAGAAAGAACATGATACATTGGTAACAGTATGTAGAATGAATATCAGATGTAATGTTGTCGAAACAGATATAAATGCAATACGATCTTGCGAATGGATACAAGTGTTCTATATGAGGGAGTCAAACTACCTTATTACAAAACTCACACTAAAAATAATACTAGAGTTAGCACTGGAATATACCACGAACTAAAAATAGGCCTATTACAAAATTAAGTTTTTGACTAACTCGTGGAACATTTATGGACAAAAGACAAATCTCCTTTAAATGTCGACTTTTTTGTAATAACACTGAAGAGTTCTCGGAACCAACATGCGTGTATAGGATAAATTTTCTCTACCTATTCCGCAAGAAAGTTGGATTTAATATAAAGAAATAGACTAAGATTATTACATATTAAATTATTACATTTTAAAGTTTTAATCCAGAAAACACGTACTTTGATAATGACAAAAATTATATAGGACCAACACGAGTATAAATCCCATAGCTTACAAAAAGAATTAACAAAAAGGTTCAAAATTGACAAAGATATTGCTTAACATACATACAAAAAATACAGGCGGATTAAGAAGCTTTATGAAACTGAATTTATTGTTTACTGTAAAATACTGAACACCCGAAGCATTTGCTAATAACTGCATTAGGCGGCCAGAGAAAAAAGCATCTACTTTTTATTTCATCTGTTAAAAGATTATATATAATTATATATAATCTTTTAACAGATGTTATACAGAGTATAACATATATATATATATATATATATATATATATATATATATATATATATATATATATATATATATATATATATATATATATATATATATATATATATATATACTCTCAGAGCAATTTTTTTACTGTTTCCGTTGTAAACTATAAAATGACACGGGGCTATTCTATCGACATAACTCAATTGAATGGTTTGTTAACAGTGTTTTCTATCACCGTAGAATAAGTCCGAATTTTTTTAAATTAACAAAGGTTCAAAAGATTATTTAATTTTTTTTCTATTTTATTTATGTAAGTTTTTATAAATAAAGTCTTATAAAGACTTTATTTATAAAAACTTTGTCAAATTTAGAAAACCAGGTATATTATACCTTATTTTCTCAGTTAGATAACAAAACAAACCAAACAAAATACAGCATTTTATAATAGCCTTTTTAATAAGTAATTAATTACAGGATTAATTGGGTATTCATTTAAGCCCTTATACAGAGGATTGATCAAAACTGACCTTCATTAAGTTAAAGGGTAGGAAAGTAGATACTTCGTTTATAAGGGTAAATTATGTTTTTAAGTTTTGACATCGCGTTAGTTAATGGTTTTAGTTGCGGTTTCGTATATGTTTGAAGTACATTTCAACTATAAACTACGGAACAATTAAGCAACAACTTCAAGTCGAATGCACTTGAACAAATAGTAGAGGTAACAAACAGCAGATAAAACAATACTAAGGTAAATGAATTCTTTGTTGTTGTTTTTTTTTTGCTAATGATTTTTTTTACAAGACAGGGTCAAACGAGCATGCGGCTCACCTGATGGTAAGTGACTACTACCGCCTATGGTCACCCACAACACCAACGGCTTTGCAGGTGTGCTGCCGGCCTTTTAAAAGGGAATATGCTCTTTTCTTGAAGGTTCGGTTCGGAAATACTGCTGCTGGATGTTCTTTTACTTCTTGGTAATTAAATTTACTGTGCGATTTATAGACATTCTTAAATCGTTAGCATTTATAGTTTTATTTTTTACCATTTTACCGCTTGTTTGCAGTGCTGCCAACTTAATTGCAGAATATGTGTTTATGGTCTGGAGATTCTGAAATTGAATCTTAACCTAAACCTTTGCGTTTTTTAAATTTATAATATAACGAAACTCTTGACATCCTCACACGAATAGTAGTATAATAATTTATTTAATCATACATTGATTAAATAAATTAAACACTTAAAATTCTAGATTCTTATAACAATACTAATTACTAAGTATATAAACAAAGATGATATAATAGATAAGATAGATAACTCCAATAACTACAAATTTTCTGTAAGCCAACTAACCACGCGTCGCATCAGTATTGAAGAAATAAATTTTAAATTTCTTTACCAAGTTAATGTAATAATATTTGGCTTATATTCGAATTTTTTTTTATACAACTTATAATGGCAAACAAGCTGACGGCCCACCTGATGGAAAGTGGTAACCGTCGCCTATAGACATGAGCAGTACCATGGACATAACACAGTATACTGTTGCCATTCCTGAGAACTCAGATGTTATTCCTCTGTACCCAGTAAATTCACGCCATATCCCACCCTTCAAACCGAAACACAGCCATGCAAACACAACTGTTTCACGGTTGAAACACGAATGGGACAGAGGTACCCAAGCAATCGACTTTTGTACAAAGTCTCCCTCTGGTGGTATTCGAATTGTTCTCTTATAAAACTCATACCCAGTAGTATCACAGCGCTTTCTAGGTAAGACTATAATTTCCTCTTCTATAAGAGGCCTCTGACTACCCTATGGTAGTCATTTATCGACCGTTATCATTGTGAGATTGTGATTAGTATTGTAGTATAGCTGTCTTCTGAACAAATAAAAAAAAATCTACATACCACAGTCTGTAGGTCCTTAATCTATGATAAATACTTATAAATAATTTAAAAATATTAAAAATTATTTTGGTTTTTGTAATTTCTATTTATATACTATTTCAATAATTCTATTTCAAAGAGTGTTACGGAAAAAAAATATAATATTAATATTGGTATTTAGGCAAACCTTAGGTAAACTTTATTCATAAAGGTCCATTCGTTGACGCTTTGACATGTCAAATTAATATTAATGTGGGTAAGGACCTTGTGAATAAATTATTATTTTAATTCTTTAATTTTAAGCCGGAAACCCGTTAGTACCAGTGCAAAATAAGCTTAGGTATATTTATACAGTGAATCTATATTCGAGCATTCTTACTTGTTTTTTAATGAAAGTATATTAAGGCTGCTTCAGGATTGACAACGTGTGACGGTTCGCCTATAGTACAATAGGTTTAATACCATAAGTACATAGAAAAGAAACAGGGGTTCCTATGGGTGACCGCTGCGAAAGCTGAGCTATTTAATATAAACAAACTTTAAAGTCAAGGTTCACAATAGCGTACAGAGAAGATGTTATCATATATGAAATATTGACACAGAAGGGAAACTCCTTTGATGTGTTTCCAAAGTGTAGTAGATGTCACAAGAAAATTAAATAAATTAAACAAAAATATATTATATTTTATATATAACCAAATTATAGTTTACCTTTTATCATCAGGTGTGAAAAGGATGCATACAACACAGTTTAATAAGGTTTATGAGAGCCTTTAAAGTTTTATAAATTCGATAATAAAATTAATAGAAAATACCAAAATACGTTAACATATAATTAAATTGAATTTGAAGAAAAGTTCAGTTCGAATAATAGGCTAAATCTGATTATTGAAATATCTACCCTTCGGTGACATAATCTATGACGTTATTAGAGAAAGAATAGAAAGAAATAAAGAAAAAAAAAGGGACGGCAGATCGGTGGGCGCGCGAGAGTCGCTTTTTAGGAATTGCGCAATAAAAGGAAAAAAAAAAAAAAAAGATGGCGCGGGAGTCGTGTTTTAGGAACTGCGCAATAAAATAAAAAAGATAACTGGGATATAGAGCTAGGAGTGACTGGATCTATGAAGGGGTTTAAGATCTTAGTGTATCACTATCGATTAAGTGTGTGAAAAGAGTCACTGGAAGACTGGAGAATCCGGTGAGCTTGTTCCATTTATTACTACGTAGTTAGATTTTTGACTGTGATCACAGGCAAAGTTTATACTTAATATTTTTCCCAACAACTATTAAAATACGTATTTAATCGAGTCCATATACCTTTAGGTAATGCGTATATCGTTAAATGCAATCACATTTGAACAAAGATCTACATCAATATAATTTACGTAATAATAATACATACTTACGTTATTCTACTCATATACAAAATTCAATTATATGGCTATTTGATAGAAATTCCTCGATTTGACTCAATATTCTAATTGTCCAGTTTTGGCAAATACTTATTGAATCAACTATTAAACTATTATAATACTAACTAAATTCATATCTAGTTACTATAAATTATTTATTTATTGAGGATAAATAGACTGAGGTGGCTGTGGTCTGGTCTCATTGCTGGGGAAACAACCATTGATGAGACAGAGATGTTATTGAGTGGCGACTCTGTATATGCAAGTGTGGTGAGGGCTGCCTCCATTGGTTGGAGTGACTGTTTTATGTGTATTATGGGGACTCGGTGGGTGCAGGAGTTTGGGGCCGTTCCTAGTGGCAGTCTATGGGGAATTGCCTGTGTTCAGTCGTGGATTGGTGATGGTTGAGACGATGATGATGATGGAATAGTTGTATTTATTACACTATTACAGTGTTGATTTGGAACACCTGCTCATGCTTAACGTCTCATGGTAAAGTGTTTTCATACCATTGCTCGGTCGACTGTACTAATGATTCTTTTGTATACTTTTAATTACCCATGATTACATGTGGGAATTTGTTTTACACCAGATGTACAGAGAAACAGCTTAGCTGTTGCAGGTGATTTTATGTGAATGTATTACTTTTAATACATTATTGTGTTAGTAGATAAATTCATGTAACGGTGGGATGTTTATGGTAAACAAGCCTGTATTGTTTAAGTAGATATTTTGTCTTGATTTATTATAAACTTTAATATTGATTTTGTTGTAGTAAGCAAGCTGATAATAACAATTCTGTGTGTATTACTGATTACTAATAATATTTAATTATGCTGATATTATAGGTGTGGATTTATTTCCTAATGGTAATAAAAGTACTAAAAGATTCTCTGACTATAGTTACTCTTAACTAGGTATGAGGTTCAGTATAAAATTGGTACTGTATGACACTTGTGAGACTATGTATATTACTCATATATAGAAAGGAAGTTGTCCTGGCGTTAAGGTTTGTATGTGTGTTGTTTGTTCGTGTTATATTGACTAGACAAGTTCAGACAGGGTTAATATTAGTGAATATTGACTGGATTTATTTTTAATATACATGTTTTGAATATTTTATGGGAATAGTATGGAGATATACAAGTAGTAAAATATAATATTAGTATTTTATAAATTTAATTATTGAGTTATATGTTTATGTCGGACTGTATCCAAGGAGATATTATCCTATTAATATCAAGTTAGGACAATTACTTTAAATATTAATAAAGCAAACACTAACACTGATTATTCACTTCTTTAATAAATTTACATTAGAGGTTAGGAATCAAATAGATAGCATATTGGGAAATCTTCACCACACATGTATTTGAGGAATGTTCTTGATAATTAGTACTGTATGTATATATTATTGCAAGTACAATTGCAATAAGAATGTTAAACTTCTAATCTTCTGTTCATTCTTGAATTTGAAAGTAAGCTTGGCTACTGATATGAATATAAAACTGCAGCATTACTGGATACTATTAATTATTTCTGGTGTAAACCATGATTATTTATGTCACTGATAATTTAGTTGTATATTACGGTTGATATATGATGATTTTGTATTTAATTATATTAAACAAATACAAATAAACAAACTTGCTAGTATTTGTTACGTTGACAGTTGTGATAGATAATCAAAATTCAATTCAATACATCAATACGTCATTTAATACGTCATTAATGTGACAGATGTCAAACAAAAGGAGATTATACACGTTATGATTCTATATCTAAGTCTATAGAAAATTTATATAATTTTCTGTTATTTTATAATAACTGTAGGGGAAATATTGGAATTATTTATATGAAAAATTTCACTTAAATGATATGATAATTATTTAAAGACCTAATTTCTTAGGGATTTAATCATGATGATTTAAACACTAAAACACTTGTTTATCTAAAAAAAAATCCTCTTAGTAAATAGGTTTACTAAAACACTAAAAGGAAGTAGATATAGTATAACTATAGTACAGCTACAATAATTGTATGGGACTTACTGTCCTTTCTATACAAATATATATTTAATATATATCTTTCACATTATAATTATTCAATATACATCTACTATTCAACATACACAAATAGGACTTATTGTCCTTCCTATATACCTATATATAATAATTGACCTGGCACTTTAATGTGTAATTTATCAGTACTTATGACAACAACCAATTAGGACTTATAGTCCACTCTATAAAGCTACATAATTATTTAATCTGATTATTTCACAATGTGATTAATCAAACCTCTACAAATATTACAAAAGATCTCTATTACTCTCAACACAATAATAGCTTGTTGGACTTAGTGTCCTCAAACTTATAGAAAACCCAACTGGTTATTTCACGAGACGTTGTTAACTTGTGATTAATCAGTGTCTTTTAAAGGACTTATAGTTCCTTTAGATATATCTCTCTGAATAAATAATTGGTTAATTCACAATGTGGTTAATCAACAATAATATTATATATAATTGACTGGACTTATAGTTTATTCAATAGCACTCATTACTTTTAGTAGCTCTCGACCTATGGGTTGGACTACTCATTCTTAGGCTCCGGCCTAATCAACAGATTTAACTTGAACCTTGAGTATTCTTGGTATTAAGTAAATAATATTAAATTGACAATGCTATGTTATGATATAGCAATTATCAACATTATATGGCTTGGCCAATTCCAGGGTGTGGAAGGTATCCCCTATCACACAAATCTTCATCTCTATCGGACTGTCTTCACAGGTGATCTCTAATGTCACATTATAGGGCCGAAGGGTTATGTCCCAACAAAGAAGGTTCTGGTGTCTGGGTGATCTCGCTTCTTGGTCTGATCTCTTGTGGAGCCGAAGGGAAACCCCCATTGAGTAAGCTCGTAACAGGGTGACGCTGGGAAACAGTTTCGTACTGTTAGTGGGTGATCTCTATGTCGCCATATAGGACTGAAAGGGTCATCGCCCATGAGTAAGCTCTCGTGTCGGAGTGATCCTGGGATTTCAGTTCCGATCCTTTTGCCTCTGGCAAACTCCAATTTATACTGGAAGCATCTTGGGGCTGGTGGAGCCACTGTAATGTTGAAGTAAATGTACTTATGTTTGGTTTGGAACTGAGAATACTCATGCCCTTATTACCATCAGAGTGCATTAATAAATAGTAATACCCTTCCCTACCTTTTAGGAGGAAGAGTTATAGATAGTTGGAAAGTCTTCCACTGGTCCGGGCGTGTGAGGGGCCCGACCGCTCCCCCATTTTTTTTTATTATTACAGTCATTCTGTAATTTACTATTAAATTAATATATTATAGTCTAACTTCCTAGTTACATGAATTATGAGTATAATTCATTAATTATTCTTAATCCTTATATATTTATCAATCATCTTCATTATTTAACTCCTATCATATACCAATTAAAGAACCTTTTGGTTATTACACACACAACGGGTCCTACATTACTAGACGATCACACATTTATTTATCTGGCCAGATGATCAAGTGTTCTACTATAAGATCTGTTCAATATTATGTGTTTATTGTAAGGGTTTATATGATTCATAAGATGTTTGGGGTGTATAAAGCAATATAGGTATGGGGTTATATTGAGGGTGTTAGGCCATTCTTTAGAGTAGGTTTCATTGGATTTTCATAGATTTCATTAGGTTAAGCGTTCGTAGGCTTTTCTTAGGCTTTGTAAGTTTTCCATGTGTAGCTTAGTTTAGAGGGTAGTTATTATAAGGGGTGCACAGGGGGGGAACATCACAATTGGTGCCGTGACCAGGATATAATTGGTTCATGGCTATTTACATATCAGATCAATAAGAACACTTGGTCACAATTGGAGCTTGTGACTTCAGGGATTGGTTATTAAAATATGAAGGAGTATAAAGTTAAACAGTAATATCTGCTAATAGTATAACTCCAAACCAACTTTGATGATTATGACTAAATAATTATACCGTCATAGATCTAGGATTTGGACCTAATTTCATGAGCTCTATATAGGTAAATAGTTTTATTTTACTGTTATCTCATGTTCTTAGGATTTAATTTATCAAATTCATTCAGTGGTTACCTATTGGAGTCAATTATACAACAAATTTACATGATTTGGTTTATATTTTATTTTACTCTATATCAATTGAGTAAATAATATTAAGTATTACACTAATAGGTACATAACAATAGTAGTGAGGATAGCTTGCTAGGTTATATTCAGTTCACATTGATCTAATTTTATGCTATAGGACACATTTATTATTCTTTTGCTTCATTAATTCTCAATACTTACTGAATTATTAATTTAACATTATATAAATTTTATAAACAATAATTATGCTATAATGACTCATACATAAAATTTATTAAATTCTTTTTATTGTGAAAGAAATGACTTAAGATGAATTAATGACATTATTTATTTCTGAGGAAATTATTGACTTTTATTTCATAAACTTTTATGATGCAGTGACATTGATTATATATATAAAAAAAAAATATTAAATAATTATGATTTGATTTTGATCATCCTAAGATGTTTAAATAGCTTATATAATGTTTTATAGGGGTTTCAAATTTAAAGTTAGACGTGTCATAAAATATCATTAAGGTTAGTTAGGGCCTTTAGTTACTTTATTTGATTACCTAAATTTGAAAATTTAATTAGTTGTTTTCATGTTGTTAAATTTAATTCCAACAATTTATTAGGATGCTATTATAATATTTTATTTATGGTTCTATACATAATTTCTTTATTCCACTTTACAATTATATTTCAGATTTTATTTGATTATTCGCTTATTTTGACTTAGACACTCATTATAAAAAAAAAAAAAAAAAACTTTATACTTATATCAGAGGGAGATTTTGTAGGTTATTTATACATATACACTCTTTATATGCCTAAGCATTTTACATACTTAGATGTTGCACACACTTAGTTTATTTTGCTCTTTGTAATTGCACATAACACAAGACATTTGTATCTTTTAAATGATAATTTATTGTACAAAATAAATTAATTGATGTATCTAATATAGTTGGTTGTATTTATGTTGGGTTTGCTGTTGTGATCTTTTGGAGGAGGCGATGGGGGGTGTCTATCTACCTATCTAATGGGGTTACATAATATTTTATTATAAAACTTATTGATCATGTTATTTCTGAGAGTATTAAGAAATAGTCATTGGTAATTTAAGTATATTAAAGGAATTTCTTATAATAAGAGTTTTAAACTATGGGGGCCGTTTGTATTATTTTTATGTAACATATTTATAGGAGTCTTAAAATTGGGGGGCCGTGCAAAATTTGTCAAACAGGGGGGCCGGTGGTGATAAATTACTATTTATATAAGCTTTACTTCTATGATTAAAATTAATAAATGAAAATTAAATTACTATTATTTTTTTTATTCAATGAACACTAGGTTATTTCTTAGATGAAATATGTATTTGTGGTTACTTAGACGCTTCATAAAGTTTTATTCGTATTGTTTAAATTTATTTTAACAAATTTATTTGAACATCTTCATTTTAATATTTAATTAACTTGGGATTTTATCTAATCATTTATTTACACTTAGACAATTATTTTAGGATTCTTTCTTTTTGCATTTATTACATTTTAATGCTTAGATTTTTCACTTCATTTCGCTTTAGGTTTTCTATTTAGGCTCTTTCGCTTGTTGATACATTACACTCATACATTTAGGCTTTTATTCTGAACTTCCACTTAGATGTTTAACTTGTATCTTTAAATAGATACTTTATCTAAATTTACTGATACAAATAGAGTATCTGTTAGGTTCTTTACTTGAAGCTCTTCACATATTCAGGTTTTATACATTTAGACTCATCACATACTTAGGCTTTTCAAACATTTAGGTTTTATAGATTCCTTTACACACATTTAGGATTGTATTCATTTATGCTGTTTATGACATTGTAATTACATGCATTGAATTTATTACATATAAAACTTATCTTATTGTAATTATCACTCCGGTAAACTTCTTGATAATTAGGGGGCCGGATGTGACGGTTCGCCTATAGTACAATAGGTTTAATACCATAAGTACATAGAAAAGAAACAGGGGTTCCTATGGGTGACCGCTGCGAAAGCTGAGCTATTTAATATAAACAAACTTTAAAGTCAAGGTTCACAATAGCGTACAGAGAAGATGTTATCATATATGAAATATTGACACAGAAGGGAAACTCCTTTGATGTGTTTCCAAAGTGTAGTAGATGTCACAAGAAAATTAAATAAATTAAACAAAAATATATTATATTTTATATATAACCAAATTATAGTTTACCTTTTATCATCAGGTGTGAAAAGGATGCATACAACACAGTTTAATAAGGTTTATGAGAGCCTTTAAAGTTTTATAAATTCGATAATAAAATTAATAGAAAATACCAAAATACGTTAACATATAATTAAATTGAATTTGAAGAAAAGTTCAGTTCGAATAATAGGCTAAATCTGATTATTGAAATATCTACCCTTCGGTGACATAATCTATGACGTTATTAGAGAAAGAATAGAAAGAAATAAAGAAAAAAAAGAGGGACGGCAGATCGGTGGGCGCGCGAGAGTCGCTTTTTAGCAAATTAGCAAAAAAAAGAAAAAAAAAAAAAAAAAAAAGATGGCGCGGGAGTCGTGTTTTAGGAACTGCGCAATAAAATAAAAAAGATAACTGGGATATAGAGCTAGGAGTGACTGGATCTATGAAGGGGTTTAAGATCTTAGTGTATCACTATCGATTAAGTGTGTGAAAAGAGTCACTGGAAGACTGGAGAATCCGGTGAGCTTGTTCCATTTATTACTACGTAGTTAGATTTTTGACTGTGATCACAGGCAAAGTTTATACTTAATATTTTTCCCAACAACTATTAAAATACGTATTTAATCGAGTCCATATACCTTTAGGTAATGCGTATATCGTTAAATGCAATCACATTTGAACAAAGATCTACATCAATATAATTTACGTAATAATAATACATACTTACGTTATTCTACTCATATACAAAATTCAATTATATGGCTATTTGATAGAAATTCCTCGATTTGACTCAATATTCTAATTGTCCAGTTTTGGCAAATACTTATTGAATCAACTATTAAACTATTATAATACTAACTAAATTCATATCTAGTTACTATAAATTATTTATTTATTGAGGATAAATAGACTGAGGTGGCTGTGGTCTGGTCTCATTGCTGGGGAAACAACCATTGATGAGACAGAGATGTTATTGAGTGGCGACTCTGTATATGCAAGTGTGGTGAGGGCTGCCTCCATTGGTTGGAGTGACTGTTTTATGTGTATTATGGGGACTCGGTGGGTGCAGGAGTTTGGGGCCGTTCCTAGTGGCAGTCTATGGGGAATTGCCTGTGTTCAGTCGTGGATTGGTGATGGTTGAGACGATGATGATGATGGAATAGTTGTATTTATTACACTATTACAGTGTTGATTTGGAACACCTGCTCATGCTTAACGTCTCATGGTAAAGTGTTTTCATACCATTGCTCGGTCGACTGTACTAATGATTCTTTTGTATACTTTTAATTACCCATGATTACATGTGGGAATTTGTTTTACACCAGATGTACAGAGAAACAGCTTAGCTGTTGCAGGTGATTTTATGTGAATGTATTACTTTTAATACATTATTGTGTTAGTAGATAAATTCATGTAACGGTGGGATGTTTATGGTAAACAAGCCTGTATTGTTTAAGTAGATATTTTGTCTTGATTTATTATAAACTTTAATATTGATTTTGTTGTAGTAAGCAAGCTGATAATAACAATTCTGTGTGTATTACTGATTACTAATAATATTTAATTATGCTGATATTATAGGTGTGGATTTATTTCCTAATGGTAATAAAAGTACTAAAAGATTCTCTGACTATAGTTACTCTTAACTAGGTATGAGGTTCAGTATAAAATTGGTACTGTATGACACTTGTGAGACTATGTATATTACTCATATATAGAAAGGAAGTTGTCCTGGCGTTAAGGTTTGTATGTGTGTTGTTTGTTCGTGTTATATTGACTAGACAAGTTCAGACAGGGTTAATATTAGTGAATATTGACTGGATTTATTTTTAATATACATGTTTTGAATATTTTATGGGAATAGTATGGAGATATACAAGTAGTAAAATATAATATTAGTATTTTATAAATTTAATTATTGAGTTATATGTTTATGTCGGACTGTATCCAAGGAGATATTATCCTATTAATATCAAGTTAGGACAATTACTTTAAATATTAATAAAGCAAACACTAACACTGATTATTCACTTCTTTAATAAATTTACATTAGAGGTTAGGAATCAAATAGATAGCATATTGGGAAATCTTCACCACACATGTATTTGAGGAATGTTCTTGATAATTAGTACTGTATGTATATATTATTGCAAGTACAATTGCAATAAGAATGTTAAACTTCTAATCTTCTGTTCATTCTTGAATTTGAAAGTAAGCTTGGCTACTGATATGAATATAAAACTGCAGCATTACTGGATACTATTAATTATTTCTGGTGTAAACCATGATTATTTATGTCACTGATAATTTAGTTGTATATTACGGTTGATATATGATGATTTTGTATTTAATTATATTAAACAAATACAAATAAACAAACTTGCTAGTATTTGTTACGTTGACAGTTGTGATAGATAATCAAAATTCAATTCAATACATCAATACGTCATTTAATACGTCATTAATGTGACAGATGTCAAACAAAAGGAGATTATACACGTTATGATTCTATATCTAAGTCTATAGAAAATTTATATAATTTTCTGTTATTTTATAATAACTGTAGGGGAAATATTGGAATTATTTATATGAAAAATTTCACTTAAATGATATGATAATTATTTAAAGACCTAATTTCTTAGGGATTTAATCATGATGATTTAAACACTAAAACACTTGTTTATCTAAAAAAAAATCCTCTTAGTAAATAGGTTTACTAAAACACTAAAAGGAAGTAGATATAGTATAACTATAGTACAGCTACAATAATTGTATGGGACTTACTGTCCTTTCTATACAAATATATATTTAATATATATCTTTCACATTATAATTATTCAATATACATCTACTATTCAACATACACAAATAGGACTTATTGTCCTTCCTATATACCTATATATAATAATTGACCTGGCACTTTAATGTGTAATTTATCAGTACTTATGACAACAACCAATTAGGACTTATAGTCCACTCTATAAAGCTACATAATTATTTAATCTGATTATTTCACAATGTGATTAATCAAACCTCTACAAATATTACAAAAGATCTCTATTACTCTCAACACAATAATAGCTTGTTGGACTTAGTGTCCTCAAACTTATAGAAAACCCAACTGGTTATTTCACGAGACGTTGTTAACTTGTGATTAATCAGTGTCTTTTAAAGGACTTATAGTTCCTTTAGATATATCTCTCTGAATAAATAATTGGTTAATTCACAATGTGGTTAATCAACAATAATATTATATATAATTGACTGGACTTATAGTTTATTCAATAGCACTCATTACTTTTAGTAGCTCTCGACCTATGGGTTGGACTACTCATTCTTAGGCTCCGGCCTAATCAACAGATTTAACTTGAACCTTGAGTATTCTTGGTATTAAGTAAATAATATTAAATTGACAATGCTATGTTATGATATAGCAATTATCAACATTATATGGCTTGGCCAATTCCAGGGTGTGGAAGGTATCCCCTATCACACAAATCTTCATCTCTATCGGACTGTCTTCACAGGTGATCTCTAATGTCACATTATAGGGCCGAAGGGTTATGTCCCAACAAAGAAGGTTCTGGTGTCTGGGTGATCTCGCTTCTTGGTCTGATCTCTTGTGGAGCCGAAGGGAAACCCCCATTGAGTAAGCTCGTAACAGGGTGACGCTGGGAAACAGTTTCGTACTGTTAGTGGGTGATCTCTATGTCGCCATATAGGACTGAAAGGGTCATCGCCCATGAGTAAGCTCTCGTGTCGGAGTGATCCTGGGATTTCAGTTCCGATCCTTTTGCCTCTGGCAAACTCCAATTTATACTGGAAGCATCTTGGGGCTGGTGGAGCCACTGTAATGTTGAAGTAAATGTACTTATGTTTGGTTTGGAACTGAGAATACTCATGCCCTTATTACCATCAGAGTGCATTAATAAATAGTAATACCCTTCCCTACCTTTTAGGAGGAAGAGTTATAGATAGTTGGAAAGTCTTCCACTGGTCCGGGCGTGTGAGGGGCCCGACCGCTCCCCCATTTTTTTTTATTATTACAGTCATTCTGTAATTTACTATTAAATTAATATATTATAGTCTAACTTCCTAGTTACATGAATTATGAGTATAATTCATTAATTATTCTTAATCCTTATATATTTATCAATCATCTTCATTATTTAACTCCTATCATATACCAATTAAAGAACCTTTTGGTTATTACACACACAACGGGTCCTACATTACTAGACGATCACACATTTATTTATCTGGCCAGATGATCAAGTGTTCTACTATAAGATCTGTTCAATATTATGTGTTTATTGTAAGGGTTTATATGATTCATAAGATGTTTGGGGTGTATAAAGCAATATAGGTATGGGGTTATATTGAGGGTGTTAGGCCATTCTTTAGAGTAGGTTTCATTGGATTTTCATAGATTTCATTAGGTTAAGCGTTCGTAGGCTTTTCTTAGGCTTTGTAAGTTTTCCATGTGTAGCTTAGTTTAGAGGGTAGTTATTATAAGGGGTGCACAGGGGGGGAACATCACAATTGGTGCCGTGACCAGGATATAATTGGTTCATGGCTATTTACATATCAGATCAATAAGAACACTTGGTCACAATTGGAGCTTGTGACTTCAGGGATTGGTTATTAAAATATGAAGGAGTATAAAGTTAAACAGTAATATCTGCTAATAGTATAACTCCAAACCAACTTTGATGATTATGACTAAATAATTATACCGTCATAGATCTAGGATTTGGACCTAATTTCATGAGCTCTATATAGGTAAATAGTTTTATTTTACTGTTATCTCATGTTCTTAGGATTTAATTTATCAAATTCATTCAGTGGTTACCTATTGGAGTCAATTATACAACAAATTTACATGATTTGGTTTATATTTTATTTTACTCTATATCAATTGAGTAAATAATATTAAGTATTACACTAATAGGTACATAACAATAGTAGTGAGGATAGCTTGCTAGGTTATATTCAGTTCACATTGATCTAATTTTATGCTATAGGACACATTTATTATTCTTTTGCTTCATTAATTCTCAATACTTACTGAATTATTAATTTAACATTATATAAATTTTATAAACAATAATTATGCTATAATGACTCATACATAAAATTTATTAAATTCTTTTTATTGTGAAAGAAATGACTTAAGATGAATTAATGACATTATTTATTTCTGAGGAAATTATTGACTTTTATTTCATAAACTTTTATGATGCAGTGACATTGATTATATATATAAAAAAAATATTAAATAATTATGATTTGATTTTGATCATCCTAAGATGTTTAAATAGCTTATATAATGTTTTATAGGGGTTTCAAATTTAAAGTTAGACGTGTCATAAAATATCATTAAGGTTAGTTAGGGCCTTTAGTTACTTTATTTGATTACCTAAATTTGAAAATTTAATTAGTTGTTTTCATGTTGTTAAATTTAATTCCAACAATTTATTAGGATGCTATTATAATATTTTATTTATGGTTCTATACATAATTTCTTTATTCCACTTTACAATTATATTTCAGATTTTATTTGATTATTCGCTTATTTTGACTTAGACACTCATTATAAAAAAAAAAAAAAAAAACTTTATACTTATATCAGAGGGAGATTTTGTAGGTTATTTATACATATACACTCTTTATATGCCTAAGCATTTTACATACTTAGATGTTGCACACACTTAGTTTATTTTGCTCTTTGTAATTGCACATAACACAAGACATTTGTATCTTTTAAATGATAATTTATTGTACAAAATAAATTAATTGATGTATCTAATATAGTTGGTTGTATTTATGTTGGGTTTGCTGTTGTGATCTTTTGGAGGAGGCGATGGGGGGTGTCTATCTACCTATCTAATGGGGTTACATAATATTTTATTATAAAACTTATTGATCATGTTATTTCTGAGAGTATTAAGAAATAGTCATTGGTAATTTAAGTATATTAAAGGAATTTCTTATAATAAGAGTTTTAAACTATGGGGGCCGTTTGTATTATTTTTATGTAACATATTTATAGGAGTCTTAAAATTGGGGGGCCGTGCAAAATTTGTCAAACAGGGGGGCCGGTGGTGATAAATTACTATTTATATAAGCTTTACTTCTATGATTAAAATTAATAAATGAAAATTAAATTACTATTATTTTTTTTATTCAATGAACACTAGGTTATTTCTTAGATGAAATATGTATTTGTGGTTACTTAGACGCTTCATAAAGTTTTATTCGTATTGTTTAAATTTATTTTAACAAATTTATTTGAACATCTTCATTTTAATATTTAATTAACTTGGGATTTTATCTAATCATTTATTTACACTTAGACAATTATTTTAGGATTCTTTCTTTTTGCATTTATTACATTTTAATGCTTAGATTTTTCACTTCATTTCGCTTTAGGTTTTCTATTTAGGCTCTTTCGCTTGTTGATACATTACACTCATACATTTAGGCTTTTATTCTGAACTTCCACTTAGATGTTTAACTTGTATCTTTAAATAGATACTTTATCTAAATTTACTGATACAAATAGAGTATCTGTTAGGTTCTTTACTTGAAGCTCTTCACATATTCAGGTTTTATACATTTAGACTCATCACATACTTAGGCTTTTCAAACATTTAGGTTTTATAGATTCCTTTACACACATTTAGGATTGTATTCATTTATGCTGTTTATGACATTGTAATTACATGCATTGAATTTATTACATATAAAACTTATCTTATTGTAATTATCACTCCGGTAAACTTCTTGATAATTAGGGGGCCGGATGTGACGGTTCGCCTATAGTACAATAGGTTTAATACCATAAGTACATAGAAAAGAAACAGGGGTTCCTATGGGTGACCGCTGCGAAAGCTGAGCTATTTAATATAAACAAACTTTAAAGTCAAGGTTCACAATAGCGTACAGAGAAGATGTTATCATATATGAAATATTGACACAGAAGGGAAACTCCTTTGATGTGTTTCCAAAGTGTAGTAGATGTCACAAGAAAATTAAATAAATTAAACAAAAATATATTATATTTTATATATAACCAAATTATAGTTTACCTTTTATCATCAGGTGTGAAAAGGATGCATACAACACAGTTTAATAAGGTTTATGAGAGCCTTTAAAGTTTTATAAATTCGATAATAAAATTAATAGAAAATACCAAAATACGTTAACATATAATTAAATTGAATTTGAAGAAAAGTTCAGTTCGAATAATAGGCTAAATCTGATTATTGAAATATCTACCCTTCGGTGACATAATCTATGACGTTATTAGAGAAAGAA
This sequence comes from Galleria mellonella, assembly GCF_026898425.1. Taxonomy (NCBI): domain Eukaryota; kingdom Metazoa; phylum Arthropoda; class Insecta; order Lepidoptera; family Pyralidae; genus Galleria; species Galleria mellonella. The sequence continues at coordinate 1,696,708 of NW_026442147.1, read as the reverse complement.
TAGAAAGAAATAAAGAAAAAAAAGAGGGACGGCAGATCGGTGGGCGCGCGAGAGTCGCTTTTTAGGAATTGCGCAATAAAAGGAAAAAAAGAAAAAAAAAAGATGGCGCGGGAGTCGTGTTTTAGGAACTGCGCAATAAAATAAAAAAGATAACTGGGATATAGAGCTAGGAGTGACTGGATCTATGAAGGGGTTTAAGATCTTAGTGTATCACTATCGATTAAGTGTGTGAAAAGAGTCACTGGAAGACTGGAGAATCCGGTGAGCTTGTTCCATTTATTACTACGTAGTTAGATTTTTGACTGTGATCACAGGCAAAGTTTATACTTAATATTTTTCCCAACAACTATTAAAATACGTATTTAATCGAGTCCATATACCTTTAGGTAATGCGTATATCGTTAAATGCAATCACATTTGAACAAAGATCTACATCAATATAATTTACGTAATAATAATACATACTTACGTTATTCTACTCATATACAAAATTCAATTATATGGCTATTTGATAGAAATTCCTCGATTTGACTCAATATTCTAATTGTCCAGTTTTGGCAAATACTTATTGAATCAACTATTAAACTATTATAATACTAACTAAATTCATATCTAGTTACTATAAATTATTTATTTATTGAGGATAAATAGACTGAGGTGGCTGTGGTCTGGTCTCATTGCTGGGGAAACAACCATTGATGAGACAGAGATGTTATTGAGTGGCGACTCTGTATATGCAAGTGTGGTGAGGGCTGCCTCCATTGGTTGGAGTGACTGTTTTATGTGTATTATGGGGACTCGGTGGGTGCAGGAGTTTGGGGCCGTTCCTAGTGGCAGTCTATGGGGAATTGCCTGTGTTCAGTCGTGGATTGGTGATGGTTGAGACGATGATGATGATGGAATAGTTGTATTTATTACACTATTACAGTGTTGATTTGGAACACCTGCTCATGCTTAACGTCTCATGGTAAAGTGTTTTCATACCATTGCTCGGTCGACTGTACTAATGATTCTTTTGTATACTTTTAATTACCCATGATTACATGTGGGAATTTGTTTTACACCAGATGTACAGAGAAACAGCTTAGCTGTTGCAGGTGATTTTATGTGAATGTATTACTTTTAATACATTATTGTGTTAGTAGATAAATTCATGTAACGGTGGGATGTTTATGGTAAACAAGCCTGTATTGTTTAAGTAGATATTTTGTCTTGATTTATTATAAACTTTAATATTGATTTTGTTGTAGTAAGCAAGCTGATAATAACAATTCTGTGTGTATTACTGATTACTAATAATATTTAATTATGCTGATATTATAGGTGTGGATTTATTTCCTAATGGTAATAAAAGTACTAAAAGATTCTCTGACTATAGTTACTCTTAACTAGGTATGAGGTTCAGTATAAAATTGGTACTGTATGACACTTGTGAGACTATGTATATTACTCATATATAGAAAGGAAGTTGTCCTGGCGTTAAGGTTTGTATGTGTGTTGTTTGTTCGTGTTATATTGACTAGACAAGTTCAGACAGGGTTAATATTAGTGAATATTGACTGGATTTATTTTTAATATACATGTTTTGAATATTTTATGGGAATAGTATGGAGATATACAAGTAGTAAAATATAATATTAGTATTTTATAAATTTAATTATTGAGTTATATGTTTATGTCGGACTGTATCCAAGGAGATATTATCCTATTAATATCAAGTTAGGACAATTACTTTAAATATTAATAAAGCAAACACTAACACTGATTATTCACTTCTTTAATAAATTTACATTAGAGGTTAGGAATCAAATAGATAGCATATTGGGAAATCTTCACCACACATGTATTTGAGGAATGTTCTTGATAATTAGTACTGTATGTATATATTATTGCAAGTACAATTGCAATAAGAATGTTAAACTTCTAATCTTCTGTTCATTCTTGAATTTGAAAGTAAGCTTGGCTACTGATATGAATATAAAACTGCAGCATTACTGGATACTATTAATTATTTCTGGTGTAAACCATGATTATTTATGTCACTGATAATTTAGTTGTATATTACGGTTGATATATGATGATTTTGTATTTAATTATATTAAACAAATACAAATAAACAAACTTGCTAGTATTTGTTACGTTGACAGTTGTGATAGATAATCAAAATTCAATTCAATACATCAATACGTCATTTAATACGTCATTAATGTGACAGATGTCAAACAAAAGGAGATTATACACGTTATGATTCTATATCTAAGTCTATAGAAAATTTATATAATTTTCTGTTATTTTATAATAACTGTAGGGGAAATATTGGAATTATTTATATGAAAAATTTCACTTAAATGATATGATAATTATTTAAAGACCTAATTTCTTAGGGATTTAATCATGATGATTTAAACACTAAAACACTTGTTTATCTAAAAAAAAATCCTCTTAGTAAATAGGTTTACTAAAACACTAAAAGGAAGTAGATATAGTATAACTATAGTACAGCTACAATAATTGTATGGGACTTACTGTCCTTTCTATACAAATATATATTTAATATATATCTTTCACATTATAATTATTCAATATACATCTACTATTCAACATACACAAATAGGACTTATTGTCCTTCCTATATACCTATATATAATAATTGACCTGGCACTTTAATGTGTAATTTATCAGTACTTATGACAACAACCAATTAGGACTTATAGTCCACTCTATAAAGCTACATAATTATTTAATCTGATTATTTCACAATGTGATTAATCAAACCTCTACAAATATTACAAAAGATCTCTATTACTCTCAACACAATAATAGCTTGTTGGACTTAGTGTCCTCAAACTTATAGAAAACCCAACTGGTTATTTCACGAGACGTTGTTAACTTGTGATTAATCAGTGTCTTTTAAAGGACTTATAGTTCCTTTAGATATATCTCTCTGAATAAATAATTGGTTAATTCACAATGTGGTTAATCAACAATAATATTATATATAATTGACTGGACTTATAGTTTATTCAATAGCACTCATTACTTTTAGTAGCTCTCGACCTATGGGTTGGACTACTCATTCTTAGGCTCCGGCCTAATCAACAGATTTAACTTGAACCTTGAGTATTCTTGGTATTAAGTAAATAATATTAAATTGACAATGCTATGTTATGATATAGCAATTATCAACATTATATGGCTTGGCCAATTCCAGGGTGTGGAAGGTATCCCCTATCACACAAATCTTCATCTCTATCGGACTGTCTTCACAGGTGATCTCTAATGTCACATTATAGGGCCGAAGGGTTATGTCCCAACAAAGAAGGTTCTGGTGTCTGGGTGATCTCGCTTCTTGGTCTGATCTCTTGTGGAGCCGAAGGGAAACCCCCATTGAGTAAGCTCGTAACAGGGTGACGCTGGGAAACAGTTTCGTACTGTTAGTGGGTGATCTCTATGTCGCCATATAGGACTGAAAGGGTCATCGCCCATGAGTAAGCTCTCGTGTCGGAGTGATCCTGGGATTTCAGTTCCGATCCTTTTGCCTCTGGCAAACTCCAATTTATACTGGAAGCATCTTGGGGCTGGTGGAGCCACTGTAATGTTGAAGTAAATGTACTTATGTTTGGTTTGGAACTGAGAATACTCATGCCCTTATTACCATCAGAGTGCATTAATAAATAGTAATACCCTTCCCTACCTTTTAGGAGGAAGAGTTATAGATAGTTGGAAAGTCTTCCACTGGTCCGGGCGTGTGAGGGGCCCGACCGCTCCCCCATTTTTTTTTATTATTACAGTCATTCTGTAATTTACTATTAAATTAATATATTATAGTCTAACTTCCTAGTTACATGAATTATGAGTATAATTCATTAATTATTCTTAATCCTTATATATTTATCAATCATCTTCATTATTTAACTCCTATCATATACCAATTAAAGAACCTTTTGGTTATTACACACACAACGGGTCCTACATTACTAGACGATCACACATTTATTTATCTGGCCAGATGATCAAGTGTTCTACTATAAGATCTGTTCAATATTATGTGTTTATTGTAAGGGTTTATATGATTCATAAGATGTTTGGGGTGTATAAAGCAATATAGGTATGGGGTTATATTGAGGGTGTTAGGCCATTCTTTAGAGTAGGTTTCATTGGATTTTCATAGATTTCATTAGGTTAAGCGTTCGTAGGCTTTTCTTAGGCTTTGTAAGTTTTCCATGTGTAGCTTAGTTTAGAGGGTAGTTATTATAAGGGGTGCACAGGGGGGGAACATCACAAACGCACAAGTGACACCCCTAGTGTCGCAGGCGTTCATAGGCTACAGTAACTGTTTACCATCTGATGCTTGTTTGCAACCTTCATGGTATAAAAAACCCATCAAGATGCGTTTTATTATAAAATTTTAAAACTTAAACAAAAGTAACTTTCTGAATCACCTACTTTATATGTATAAAATGATCCTAATATTATAAATGCCCACGTCTGTACGATAGTAATCATTGCCACAGAAGTGACATTACTATATAAAATAATTCTTATCAGGTGTGTATGCTCTAATGGTTCTATTTGTGCCCAGCAGAAATGCTTTGTTCGGTTTTATCATAAATTTATGAGATATTCCCGTAATCCTTGTTATCGTTACGAAACCTTTGTGTTTCCTGTGCCAGAATAAGTTTATTTCTCCTTGATAAATTGCAACTCTACTAAATAGTAATATTGCAACAGAAACTCTTCCTTAATCTTAATCTATTATATTTAATATCGGCGGTAGGCTTGTCCACATTGGATTCTAATAGACTTGGCGAATCTTGGCAAATGCTTTTAACTATCTCAGTAAAAATTGTAGTCGTGAACATATTTATTTATATATTCATTCAATTTATCAATTATCTCTATTACATTCCACGCATATTCAAAGTAGTCCAATTTACTCTATTATAATAGATGCATACTTTGTTATTAATTCTCTTGTAATTTTAAAGATTGTTACTAAATTCTATATCTCTGTAGTATAAAGAAGTAAATAAGATTTGCAGAAGTCTCATTTACCTATAACATTTTGTGTTTCAAATGCAAGTTTTTAAATATGCTTGCCAAATTATTTCATTGGGTGAACACATATCATAGTTTATATCCAGCCACGATTAAAATAAATTTAAGAACTGTTGTTGGCATACTAATTAATATTTTTTTTTTTTAATAAATAGGTTGCTGTTTATTAAAATCTATTAAATAGTATGCTAACAATTACGTTAAAAATACGGACACATCAATACATACCTATGTATTATACACTCGATGAACATTACCCTCCTTTATTCAGTAGTAAGGTAAAAATATGCTGCACTATATTTTCTAAGGTATTTAATTTCATATTTGTATTATCTATATATTTATTTGAACATTGCATAGTTTTTATTTAATATGAAATAAGGAATGTTCTTAACACTGTTAAGTCCAAACCATTTTAAGCACCTAATGGGTTGAGAGTTAATTTATGTCTGTAAGTTTTTGACGTTTCACTAATTTTGATTTATGACTCTCTGTTGGTCTTGTGATAACTTTTATAATGACTTTTATTCTCTATTTAGATTGTAATATTTTATCTATTATATTATTTTGCTTTCACCTTGTATATATATTTATTATATATATGCAAGGTCAAAGCAAAACAATTGGCATCCCTGCATGAGAATGTTTTATTAGTGAAACTGTACATTATTTCCAAATGAATGGCATTTGAATCGACAAAACTATTCTAACCTTCAAGAGATAAAAGAGGTTCCAAATTTTGTATAATTTTTTACCACATATTTCTTCAAGAAAACCGTGTAGTTTCACTGTTGAAACATTCAACTTTAAAAATAATTATTCCTATATACACTACAAGCTAAATTTATGGAATATCATGCTAGTAGTAGATATAACTACTTATATAAAACTAACTGTATAAAACTACTATTTGGAAGAGAGAAAAATATTTTAGACGTGAAATAGAAAGATCCAAGTTACTTATACCGTGAAAACCAAGGAATTGAGATAACGGTATGTACGTAAGTAGAAAGATGTAGCAAAGTCAGCTCCTTGCCTTTTCAGAAATTCACCCCTTTCAAGCTACAAAAATATTTGGCTTGTTCGTAGTTAAAAACATGTTGATCAGAATTATTTTTATTTATCATATATGACGGCAAATTCTTCCCTTACTACTTATATACTATTACTTGTAATATACATGTATTTCTATGTGTATGTATATGTGCATGTATACTACGTTGTATTTAAATTAAATATAAGAACTTATTAGTTTATATAGCTACGAAATTTGGCAAATTATTTTAAGCTATCACTTCTGAAATTTTTATCAGTGGCATATTATTTATTTATTATTATTGTTTAGTTTTCTGTTTAGCACTACTACTGCCCCTCACTACTTCCAATGCTACTGTATTTTTTTTAATGGGTGAAAATGGTATGGTAACCCCGCCTGCACTAATGGGATACGCTGGCGGAGCACCAGTGAAGGGTGATAGATGAGAATGAAAACAGGCCAGTTAGCCCATCATGATGAATTCATCAGGAATTAACCATAATAGTTTCCAGGGGGAACCACGAGGAGGTCGACCTGGTTAGGTATATTGCTAGCAATGGGATTTTTAATCTCCATTACTAACAATCCCTTTCCCCCCATGCTACTGTATTAGATTGACTGAAAGAAATCTAAAAGAAATCTCTTTTAGAAATAAATTCGCCTTTGTTTGCTTTGTTACTAATTTATTATTATTACTGTATATTTTAGTGTAATAAAGAGTAAATAAATAAATAAATATATTTTTTTAATTTTTACACTATAACGGTCTACATCATTAATATTATCTTTACGTTTTTGTTATACTATATAGTGCGTGGTTTAAACTTTGGTCCCTCTGTTATTTTTTAATTATATACATATATATGTCTAAACGTAGCAAAAACAATAATATTAAATTTATATATTATTATAACGTATGAAGATTTTTTTATATAGGTTTTTCTTATGAACCATTGTAATGGCAGCTGTGTTTAATGATACCTTAAGGATGCAATGACATAATATCAGTATCTATAAATATTTTAATATTATAGTTACCCATTAACATACCAGTAGGTGAATACTGTACGCTAATGGTGGACTAGGAAACCAATAGCACAGCGCACCTGAGCCAGCTAATATTGCTAGGATTATCGTCGGATAAGCACCGTGGGAGCGATATCACCAGAGTTATCCCTTTTCCATTTACATGATTCACATGGCTCCAATATACTTGCTGGAATTGATGTTACATTTAATTTACTTATTTGACCTATTTTATTTATCATTATTTTGTTAACAAGATCAAATGTTCATATTGAATTAACATTTGTGTTTGAAAAAAAAATAATTAAATCAATTAATTTAAATGTTAATCTGTTGTCTCCATCAATGAAAATTTATAAATTATATCAGTACATTTGTCTAAGGTACTACTCATGTCTATAAGCGATGATTACCACTTTCCTTTAAGCCGTCAGCTTCTTTGCCATTCTTAGTTGCATAAAAAAAATCATTTAAAATAGATAAAGACTATTTATTCTGATTAGTCAATGTTTCCCGCACAGGAATGAGGATATTGTAGATACATTTTCGCTTATACTAATAATATTTGTATTGTTTAAAGTTTCGTAAGTACACATTATATTTTAATGTAATAGTTACTGGTTTGACTTACGCACAATTTAATTGAGAAAGCTGGACTAGTTTCGAGACTTTGTACAAAAGTCGTTTGCTTGGGCACCTCTGTCCCATTCGTGTTTCAACCGTGAAGCAGTTGTGTTGTGAAGCAGCCATGCAGGCTGTATTTCGGTATGAAGGTTAGGATATGGCGTGAATTTTTTTTTTTTTTTTTTTTTATGCAACTTAGAATGACAAACAAGCTGACGGCCCACCTGATGGAAAGTGGTAACCGTCGCCTATAGACATGAGCAGTACCATGGACATAGCAGACTATACTGTTTCACCCATGATACCCCCCATGCGTTGCCATTCCTGAGGACTCAGGTGTTATTCCTCTGTACCCTGTAAATTCACGCCATATCCCACCCTTCAAACCGAAACACAGTCATGCAAACACAACTGCTTCACGGTTGAAACACGAATGGGACAGAGGTACCCAAGCAATCGACTTTTGTACAAAGTCTCCCTCTGGTATTTACATGGTACAGAGGAATAACACCTGAGTCCTCAGGAATGGCAACGCATGGGGGATATCATAGGCGAAACAGTATACTCTGTTATGTCCATGGTACTGCTCATGTCTATAGGCGACGGTTACTACTTTCCATCAGGTGGGCCGTCAGCTTGTTTGCCATTCTAAGTTGTATAAAAAAAAGACCATTCTGAACCTTGAACCTTGTGCGGCTGTGATGCGAGCGTGCGCTTGATTGCTAGTTAAACCGGTAGTTATTACGTAAAATGTTTATATTTTATGCCATTACAGTACCCTTTATAAATTTCAAATAATAAAAGTTATCAATTTGTGCCACTTGTTTATTATACAATCATAGAAAACGTATACTAGATTCTCGAGACCTATTCAGTAGGACATCTTATTGTGCTTTCGAGCTGAGATAACGTTACCTAACCTCTTGCGTCTAATTGCAACGACATGCACTCAGCTGACATGGCTTGCATTAATTAATGATATCTAACCGAGCATGCTACTACTCTACATTATCGTTTACTAAGTTAATGTTTTGTTGACTAAAAAATATTTCTTTATCATAATAAAGGTTATTACAATATGAAATCTATTAAACACATTTTAGGTTGAGGTATTTAATCCTAATAATTCCAATTAATTTTATAAATGTGAAAGTGTATAAGTAATATAATGTAAAAATAATAATTTAAAAAGTAATATATATTTTTTATACAACTTAGAATGGCAAACAAGCTGATGATCCACCTGATGGAAAGTGGTAACCGTTGCCTATAGACATGAGCAGTACTATGGGTATAACAGAGTATACTGTTTCGCCCCTGCTTCCCACCATGTGTTGCCATTCCTGAGGACTCAGATGTTATTCCTCTGTACCCTGTAAATCCACGATACCCTTCAAACCGAAACACAGCCATGCAAACACAACTGCTTTACGGTTGAAACCCGAATGGGACAGAGGTACCCAAGTAAACGACTTTTGTACAAAGTCTCCCTCTGGTAGCCCCCCCTCTGGTAATATATAATATAATGGATACTTACAAATACTGCTTATAGAAAATCACACTTAAAATGTGTATGGAATTAAAATATACATGTATATTTTATCCGGAAGGAAACAGCGTTTCTTAGATTATATTATTAAAATTTAGAACATGGAATCATCTGCAGGTAGATTTTATTTAAATATTTATCTCTGCAAAGAACGTACATCGTTATATATGAAATTATCACGGAAGTAAACCATATAGTTTTAAAAATTATTATCAAAACTGATTTAGAATAAACGTAACATAGCTAAAAGAGAGCAATAGAGGTTATTTCTTATAGAAGCCACTGTTTGGTGTGCAATGTGCACATCTTTGTACCACAGAATATTACCCTGTGCACAAGTACAGCCGCAAAATCCACAATAAAATTTTGCTTTTAAAATTTTGGAGAGTTTGAAGTGGTCGTATTAATTAAAACCATTATTAATCTACTCCCAGATTGAAGTATACTTCTAACTTATTATTTTAAAAGTCACCGATCGAGTCATTAATTGATAACAAATTAATTTTTTCTACAATGTCATCAAGAAACATTGACTCGTTATTAAATTATATACCTATATATATATTTCTATAGAGCTCTTCTCAACGTTTGACAATGAAGTTAATGTCTTTATAGCTACAATAACGCTTTGACATAACCGATGAAATATTGCGCATTAAATTTGTCACTCGCTATTTGTAACCATTATACAAATTCTTTTTACACGTATTCTAATTGTTTATCCGTACTCATATGTGCTAAGAACATTTATTTTCATTTTTAAAGCAGTAATAATTCTAAGTGGATTTAAATTTATGTTCTCATCATGATTATCTAATTAATTTTTTATTTATGTCATCGCTCTTGTGGACTTTAATGTGAAAATTATCCAAGGTGCGTAACGTGCCCGTTGGGATAAAAATAAATGTACCCTGTGACACAGAGTAAGTAATCACAAGTCAGCACTGCCCTTATATTAATGGAACGGGAAAATGAATCTATGTAACCAACTGGAAGTATTTACACAAATAAATAAAAGTAATATTTAAGCGCTGTACAATTATTTATAATAATCTCATACCAAAACATTGATATCTAAAAGTATCGTAAAAGATCTATTTTATTCGTGAAATTTATGTGCCATCTATGTAATGTATAATACAATCTGTATTCTAAATTTTATTTCATATTCATTTCACCGTGGCAAATTCATGTCTATTCATTGTAAATTATGTCCACAAACATTTATAATATTAGTAGGCATCAGGATGATTAATGTACACATTGGCGTATGTGCCTTACGTTTGTATAATGTGTGCATGATGGCTTTTGCAATCTGAGGAGAGTGCACAACACACCCCGAGCTCTCAGCGGTTGGCTTTGTTTTCTCAAACAACAGCAACAAACTCCACCTGATCGACTGACGTGGTTAATTCATATTCACTACGTTGGTACTTGACGCGTAATTGAAGCGTGCTAACGCTATTATTATACAAGTTCAGTATACTTTAACTCGGAGAAAGCAACTTGTATTTGTTTGTATGGGTTGTTCGTTAATATATAATATTTATAACGATTTTATTGTTCTATAAGAGAAAAGAAATAATGCTATTAATAAATAAAGGTCCAAATTGTATACTATTGAAATTTATGAAACCACAAAACAGAAAAAATATACCAATATGGTAAATTTTTTTGTCTTGTGGATATATGCAAATCCCTTTTAATGGAGCTTCCATAACATCCTAAATTAAATGAAGATGTAATGTAATTAAAAGAAGAATGAGGCGTAAAGTATCATGTTTTAATTAGTGGTTGGGTTTGTGCATTTAAATATAGGAGTATTGGTTACACATTCATAATTATTGATCATTTAGGGTGAATTTACAATTCTTTTATGAGGCTATTTACCAGTGGAACTCAACATTTTTGAAGAGAAACATTTGTCGAAAACCATCTATTCATTTTAAGCCTTCATACCAACACGGTGCCCGCAGCCAATTTAGTGGAACTTGTCGGAAACAATTTTGATAATTCTACATACAACCAGTAAAGTTTTGCTCTCGTGTTGGTCCCATATTAATTTCATCACGTTCAAAGTCACTTCTACTTTCGGATTAATAATCCTTATTAATATTATATATATGAAAATGAATTTGTTTGTTTGTCAGCTTATAACGCCTTAACGGTTTAATCAATTACTATGAAATTTGGTATACTGGTACTATATGGGATGGAGAAGGAGAATTAGTTTTTAAGTAACTTTTCCTCCTTATCCATCCTGGTTAGTAAATATATCCTGTTCATACAGACGAACTCACGGATAAAAGCAAGTATTAAATAATTTGAAAATAAATTTGTATTACACGTTAGACAGGTGTCATATACGAGGTTTGTCCGGAAAGTACGTATAAAAGTTTTTTAAAAATTTTATTTTACAATTATTCAGGTAAATCAATTTTATCCCCTTCAAAGTACTCCCCCTGTGACATAATGCACTTGTGCCAACGCCGTTTCCACTGTGAGAAGGCTCCTTGAAAGTCCTCTGGTTGTAGGTTTCTCAGCTGCCCCGTCGTAGCTTTTTTTATCTCATTTATGTCCCCCAAATGCCGCCCCCGAAGTACCAATTTGGTTTTTGGGAACAAGAAGAAGTCACACGGGGCCAAATCCGGCGAATAGGGGGGTGTTCGGTCACCGTAATGGAATTTTTACTCAAAAACTCACGGACAACAAGAGAGGTGTGGGCAGGGGCATTGTCGTGGTGAAGAATCCAACGCCCCTCTCGCGCCAATTCTGGACGAACTCGTGCCACACGAGCTTTGAGGCGTCTGAGCACATCGACGTAGAATTTTCCATCAACTGTCTGGCCTGGAGGGACGAATTCGTCGGAATGTGAAGTGGAAGGACGTCCTGAACGTGGGTCATCTTGAACGCTTTCTCGGCCCTCTCTGAATCTTTTTAGCCACTTGTGGACGGTTGGTTCCTTCACAGCATCATCCCCATAAACTGTTCTGAGATCGGCAAAAATTTCACGGCCATTCTTGCCGAGTTTCGAGAGAAACTTGATTACGACGCGCTGCTCTTCAACGGAAGCGGGCTCCATGCCGACGGGGTTTCGTTAAGAGGTAACTTCACAGATGGCGTGACAAGCCAGTTCGCACCGCACGGCGGTCAGACCAGAACTGAAGCATTGTTAGGGACATAAGGAAGGGGTCCTGCGCTTACCTGGCCTCCCCACTCCTCTTTCTCGCATTCCAGAACACTTTTATACGAACTTTCCGGACAGACCTCGTACACACACAATACCTTTAAGTTTGGTATCGTTGTTTCACCCTTTGATGGTTTCCAATTCGACCTAAATATATAATCCATATCAATATCATAATGTGTATTGAAGACATATATCAGCCATATATAATAATAATAAATGCGATACGGTAGAATGTCAAGACTAAAGTTACAAATTTGTTTATGGTCTCTTTTTTTCTTTTATTATTTTTTTATTTATTGATTTTATTCTGAGATGCACATATATTATTATATTATGATGAGATGCATAACATTAGGCTAAGATTATGTTATTAAAAAATTGGGGCATTGTAGTCTGTAATAATAAAGCTTATTATTATATTATTATTATTAGACCGTAACTGGAGTGAGATAATATATTTGCTAAGAGACATAGATTAATAATATGGCATTCTCTTTCCACACTAACAGTTGTACTTATGTGTTAAGAGTGGACCGAAAAATAAAATGAAAAATAGTATTGTTCATGACTAAAAGCATTTCCCCCATTCCCTCAGAGAGTTTTCTCGTGTGCTAGCTTGCCTCTACAAACAGCGGCTCACGCGACGTGATTTTCATGTCATTTACTTCATTCATCTCCGCATGGGAGTATTCCCTTTTCCCGCAAAATCAACGAACTGGTAAGGAAAAATATATTTATTTTTAGACCACGGTTGTATTTCAATGCTAAAAAGTTTTGTTGTTAGGTATTATTGAATGTTTAAAACAAATTCTTATGTTTATAATTTTAAAACGCCTTACGATTTGTTGTTGAAATATAGCCATTACTTTTATGAGTGTAATTTACGCCAATTAATCTTCAAAGTAAGCAGAAAGAATAAATTATATACATACATACTTCATTTGTCAATTTCCAATTGTCTAATGCACCGCACTTTTCACTCGTTCTTTCTCTTTAGCGTAGTAATGGTAACAAATATTCAGAGCTAGCAAAATACATATTTAGCTTTAATTAATATATAAAATACAGATTAAAATCAGGTATTAGGCAATGTAAATAGAATAGAGCTAATCTAGCTTAGTCTAGGCTGGATTAGTTCTAACAGTAAAATAAAAAAAAATTTTCATGAGTATGAGATTTTTAAATGTATTGTCAAATATGTAACATGACATATTTGACAGCCTTTGGGGAATAAATAAAACCCGCTAAAGAAAATAATCTTTAGCAAGAACGAACCCACCCATTGATAAGATTGCTAAATGAAGACTAAATGTATTTATGTCAAAATGTATTTTAAAATCATAAGTATTTGAAATACCAATTACTTTTTTAGAAAGTAATTGAAATACTAATACCAAATATGTACTTGTATGTCAATTACGTATTTTAATTACAAATAATTAAAATAGAAGCAATAATACCTTATGCCATCAAACTTAAAGTTCTCCCTGTATATATATTTTATTATTGTAAAAGAATCAATAAAACTAAATATAAATATTGGTATACATATATGTTGCATAGTAGCGAAAGTTGGGTACTACCGTAAAGAATATTATGAATGCAAGGTAAATGCGGGCAAAATGTGCCCCATTTCGGTCGCATTTATTCCGTCCAGAATCTTTTCAATAAGGTAGACTGTATATATAGTTACCTATAGTAATAAAACTTAGTACGAATTTTATTTTACGAATATATACCATCAGGCGAACCGCATGGTCGTTTACTTCATGTGTCATTAAAAAATTAGCTTCAGTCTAGAAATATGTACCTAACAATGTATAATAAAATCCAAATAATTTTTAAATGAAACCACTGTTTATTTTGTCATCACTGAAAAACAATCTTACAGTTTTTAATTAAATTTTATAATATATGAAGTACTCCTTTATATGAAGTCACGTAGTATGAAGTTGATAATTAAGTTTACAAAATAATGCTCTAGACAACATTAGTAGTAATTGTCATTATGTCTTAACAAATTAATTTCAAATACCATTCAGACAAAGTAGTCGTAAGAACGGCAGGTTTATAATTAAGTAGTACAAGACAGAGTTGGTTTGAAGGAAAATATTGGTGAAAAAATAAAAAAAGGAACTACTACATTAGTTAGGGGAATTAGAGGAGATGTGAAAAAAGTCAAATGAAAGAATGACAATGCGGATAAACAATGCGAACATTACTGGCAGATATATACATTTATCTATCATAATCTGTTGGATTGTTTATCTATTATTTATGAAAGTAATCTAAGAATATAGAACTGAGTTTTAACTAATTTAACTAAAAGTGCGTAGAGCATTTCTCTCCCTTGAAATCCATAAGTCGAGTGAGGCCGATGGTATTCCTCCAATTGTGCTTAGGACGTGCGCGTCAGAGTTGGCTTCGGGTCTCACGCGTACTCATCAGACATAGTCCTAAAGTTTTGGAAGATTGCTCTACATCCGATCCCTAAAAAGGGAGATCACTCAGATCCAGCTAACTATAGGCCCAGCTAACTATAAAAAAAATAACTAAGATGTCAAACTAGCACACTTGATGGCATGAAAAAGGTATGAGAGCAGATTAATAATGAAGCAAGATATGTGTGTAAAGATTGGTCTTTAGCACTCAATTCTCTTTCCCTACGCCGCAAAGTACGTGGTGTGAAAATACATAAAACTTTTAGATATGAAGTCAAGATTAATAATTGATTCTCAATATTATACGTGTATTGTAAATAACAGTAATAGGTATTTCAATGAAGAGATATGAAATAAAAAATATATATTTACTCAACATTGCAATAAGAATTTTGAAGCCTACTTTTGTTTCCTCAAATACGACTTAAAAGCATACCAAGCAAATAATAATTACTCAAATATATTATGCACAACACAGGAAGCTATTACACAAAGGAAACTGTCTTTCGTCTATTTGTTTTGTTTTATCTCGCTTTGCGTAAGGTAAACACATTACTATTCATGGCAATCATGGAAAACACGACCTGTGATACGAATACGGAGAAGATATGGCTTAGAGACTGAACACATTTATCAGCATCATGGTGCTTTATTTTTAAAAATGAAAGAGAATCTTTTAAAGGACATTTAATGAGATAGGTATATAATATTAGACCATTCTTTAACTCAGTTTCGAAATTAATTTTAGGGATAATTTTGGAGAGTGATTCTTTGAAATTATTAAGTGAAAATTTAGAATTAATATTACAATGTTTTCTAAAAAAAAAGGTTAACTAATCGATTTAGGTAAGTGAATTCCTATATACTCAGTAACTAACACTTACCTTTAAATACCAGCAATATCGAAATTAATAGACTTTTAATATGTAGTTACTTAAATCTTAATAATTAATTATTAATAATTTCTTTCAGCCTTTATATACAATAATATAGGATACAATAACTGCTAACTATATATGTATAAAAATCTAATTTGAGAGTCAAATGTAGAATAATACTATTAATTTGTGGCAATTACATAGGCAAGCTTTTGCTTGCACACGTACATAGATAATTATACGTCACTCCTGTCTCCTATTGAAGTAGGCAGAAACAATGGAACCCTAAATGATCCGATTCAAACAGACGTCTTTCGTTTCCTCCACATTCATCAATCTATTCATACAAGCTCGCCGGTTACGGGTACTTAAACATATTCTATTAATAATATGAATGTGTAAGATTTTTAAAATATTTATACATAAATTTGAAAGATATTTGATATACAGAACAGTAACCTAGATTATTACATAAACTACTATTAGTTTTAATTAACACGCGACCTATTTTTATTAACTTTTTAATTATAAAATTTCACATCCATTTTCCTTTGATTGAGTAGAGAACAAGAAATTCTATAACTCTATAGAGTTATGTGAAATTTTAAATTGTACAGAATTTAACAACAAATACATACATCTCCTTTAACCAAAGATTGTCTGTAAAAGGTTGCCCTAGCGATAAGACCGCCTTTTGTACCTTTATGTGTATATTTCAATCTGTATTTATGTTACTGTATTTCACTTGAATTATTCACTTGTCATTATATATTATTATTTATGGTGCAATAAAGAGTTAAATAAATAAATAAATACCTTTGAAAGTTACTTATCATTGCAGAACTATCATTACGAGTAGGTAAGTCCTTTTGCAAGGACCTGATATTAAATGAATAATGGTGCCATAATGTTTCTTTAGAATCTGTTTGGAAGAAGTTATCTAAACTAACATTTGGTGAGACGCGTGGTTTCCAAGTAGGGCCCTGCAATGTATATTCTTACATTAACGTTTCTTCACATCACACGAAGCTCAAACCTTTTTCCCGAGACACTCTGACATTTATATTTATAACTTATAAGAGATTTAGACTTTATTTATATTAGCCATATAATATTTTTTCCTTCTTTTCAATATATTAGTAGGTATTTTAATTTACGAAATTAGTTAATGAACTATTCGTCTATTAATATTAACATCCTATATATACCTCTATACATTTACCATTTAGACAGACAGAAGTTAAACAGCAAAACGATATCGTTTCACGGCTGAAATAGGAACTTCACAGGTTAGTATATTCCAAGAACTTCGCAGATTAGACTGTGACGCCCACAACATTCCTCTTGCTTCGATACTCTCAAAGACTAAGGTGTTAAGTCCTTGATTAAACCGCAAATGTAGTTTCGAATTGTATGAGGTAAAATTGATTTTCATGCTGTATTTACTTTCAGATAAGTTAAAAGTTCCTAATAAACAATTGTCACTAGCACAAATTACAATGTATATTAATCGTCTTATATAATTTCTGTTATAGTGTTACTATAACTTTAGCCCCCTTTTTTTATTGTGGTCTCTGGCTATACCCGTAAATATTATTCAATTAGTATTGTAAAAATATTTCTAGAAAATTTTATTCTACAACCACAACTTTAGAAACTAACTAAAAGAAAAAGCAAAAGCTTGGAGGTTTCTAGCTTGTTATACCTCTACAAACGTTGAGAAATTAATAAATTGTATTAAAGTTATTAAAAAAAAAGCACATGTACACAAATAATTATATTATTATAAAAAAATTAAGTTGTTTAACTATTTTCAATATATTATTTTATGTGTATGATAGAAATATGTATTCTATACTAATTTGATTTAGACATGGTGTATTAGAATGTGCTTCTTCAATATTCTTTAATGTCTCTACTGTATTATTAATTTACATATATTTATATTCCCGTTACTGTCTTGTCTTGTACCGATGCAGATATTAACAGAGAAAATTCTAGAAATAGAATTATAACTTATAATCTTTGTAATGATTATACAGATTACAATTTTGGTACGGAAATGGACTGTAAGCCCGTTTCTGGCTCGGTAATGACTCACTTTGGACATTTCCGACGCTAGTAAATGTTCTTCATTCCAATAAATAGAACTGAAGTGAAATAGTAATGTAGTTTATTTAGATAATAACCACAGAACTATTGACTAATTATAGGCCATTAGTACGAAAATGTATTAATGAACTAGAAATGGTATAGCACAGTGCAGCTTTATCATGAAGAACTGAACAGTCGGCACTTATGATTTTATTGAATAGTTAATTAAGATTCGTCATCATCATATTAGCCTTTATTTGTCTACTGCTGTACATAATCCTCCCCTTAGGGGGTTTGCCAGTAGTTGCCACGCTTGGCAATCGCATTGGCAACCGCAGTTAAGCTTTGGAGATGTTTTATGAGGGATGCTGCTGCCCATGCCTCGGTCACTAAGTTCTCTCCTCGCCCTCCATAGTGGCCTCTTACGACACTCATGGGAAAGGTAGGGTTGGCTTATTCTATGCCGGGACGGCATACGGTTACGGATACATTAATAAACAACAAATAAAAACTTAATTCAGACAAATATTTTAATTTATTTTTAAAATAAATTTAAATTGGTTTTGTAAAATATATACCTATACCCCTTTTCTTCTTATTTTATAAAGTTACCTAAATGTACCTTTCCAAGAGATCATCATCTCAGTCGTTCTCTCGAAAATATCTATATTACTGGTGAAATCGCAAGCAAAGTATCTGAAAACTAAAAAAAGATAAGTAAATTCTGTTTGGTTCCGCTAGTTCCCATTCTTCAACTACAACTTGATTGATAGTTGTCAATAACGGCTGCCTTGTAGCTAGCTCTCTCTTTTATAAAACTTTATATATTTTAGATTTCCAATTAACCATATAAAAACCTACAGATGGATAAAGTTAACTAAACATTATTGTTTTAATTATATTTTTATATATTGTAAAATATTATATAAATGTACAGATATCGTCTTGTCGCAATTTTATAATACTATATTTCTATATATTCTTTATTGCACACAGACATACAGTGATAATAACAATTTAAAATAAAGTGAACAAAGGATAAAAAATTAGAATATAACCTAACGTGATAAAAATATTAAAAATACTATTAAAATCTACTACTGGGTTACCTATTATTATTGTGAAAGTGGAACTAACCTATTCAACGATATAAGTTGATTTCTATAGAACAGTGACCTCAAAAATATCACCGTAAACAGCATAATAACATATAAATTTCGATTTCTAATATTAAAATCTATTTTCGAGTAAATGGATGAATATACAGGGACCTAAGAGGAATACGCTTCTGTGCAACTTCAGTATATTACGTAAAATTATAAATAATTTCTCCATTTTACCTAATAGAATTAATGGAACCTAAGATTTATTACATTATATTCTATTTTTATCATAATTTATTATTTTTTATAATCTGTTGGGCATTTGCTATTTTCTGCGTCAGTAACGTCACAAATGATAATCCTCGGACTCCCGGATCTACGGCTTTTCTCAGCGATTGTAGTACATTACTTTTAAGCTTTGTGGTGTCATAAGGCTTTATGGCACATAAGCCTATTGTTATAAAGTGACGCAGTTTTCAAGTTATTATTACATCGATAAAGAGGTGAAGGAACGAACTTATTTTATCTCTAGAAAGTGGAAAAAACTGTTACCTGTTAGATTTATATAAACACTAATTGTATCTCATGATAAAGGCATTAGTACATAAAGTGTCCTATGTGCTAAATTTGAATCTCACCTACCTATGGACCAGATTTTATTCAAATCTGCTCAGTAATTTTTGCATGAAAGAATAATAAACATCCATCTATCGCTACAGTTTTTCGAATTTATTGTATTAATAGGTTCTATTTAAAACTACTTATGACTATAAACCAAACGGAAAAGAGAACACTCATAGTTCTACAATGCAAGAGGAACCAGCTTAACTGATGTTGTGAGTATCCCAGTGCAATGTGCTATAGCTGCACAACGTTGGTTTTCAGTCAGCCCTGACACTGACATATTGAAATAACATAATAATGTAATATAAATAAAAATAGTGTTAAAGACCCAACATTTACATGCCTATGTATAGCGAAACATGTATTTTTGCTTTTTATATATATCACCTTGGGTCTCATGTTTCAACTAAATAATAAATAAATAAATAAATATCGCATCAACAGTATTGTTTACGTCTAAGTGCGGGGATTGCCACTTCTTTTAAAAAGAGAACCGTCAGCTTGTTTGCTATTCTATGTTGTATAAAAAATATTCGCTGAAATGGATAACTATGGAAAAATAACCTGAGAGTCAAAAGTATGCACACTACCTGAATTATGCATGATATAACCACAATATATTATGAAAATCACTCATTGTTGGTATTCATGCATGCGATAGCTGATGTTTGGGAAAGAATAATATGGTGTAAAAATAAAATATTATTCTACACGTATTAACGCCATTGTGCTACAATCACTTACTTTATGTACTAAAAAAACTTTTGTTCAGTAGACTTTTTCAAATACCTTCAGAAAGATAAAAAAAGAAATGTAATATTAGAATGGAAATCATTTCAAAAATCAAACCATATATATATATATATATATATATATATATATATATATATATATATATATATATATATATATATATATATATATATATATACACAAAATTAAAAACACTATAAATAAAAATTGCCATATTAATTAAAAATCAATTTCAAATAAAAAAATATTAAAATTTTTTTAGAAAGAAAGAAAAAAACTTTATTAACAACCAATTATATTTACAAAACAAAATAAAAAAGACAAAAATATTAATTTATAAAAATTAAACGTCAACATGGACAGCACTTAGCGTTATAATATGGCAGTTTATTTACTGCTACAGCCTTGTTATTCTATTCAGGCAACACAGTGACTTTTCGAACGATTACGGTGTACTTTACAGTTTTAAAACAATAATCAAAAGATAAGAAAATATTAATATATATTTTTAAAATTAGAAAAATAACACAACTAAAGTTAGATCATATTACTATAAAGAAGTTTATGCATTATTCTACATCTCGCATCACGTCATTATATTTAAGTATATACCTAGATTCCTGAACACAACCGCAATATAATATTCTTCTTTCTTATTAATTTTTTCCTCACTCAGGTTGGATGTTGCTCGTTTCTGAGACCGTTAAACAAAGGGAAGCTATCATTACAACAATTTTACCCCCAAAGGCTTACGAAATGAAGGCATTACATATCTTAACGTCTAGGTACTAGAACCTTGAGACCAATTAAGTTGGTAAATCGGGTAGGTAGGTTAAAAATACTTCAAAAACATAAATATGTTCACGACTATAATTCATAAAGGGGTAGTTAAAGAAAAAAATATTTGAATAAATTTAATATATTATTATTTTATGACTCAAAATCCATATAACACTTTCGTGGTAGGTTGTAGAATAATAGTGTAATCTAAGGATAAAGGGTATATTTTTAAACAAATATAATCCTGACAAAATTAATATGTATAAGCAACTATAATTATACACTCAAAAAATTTAGACGAATTGATTTCCTTCAGTTTTTTAAATTTAAATATAAAAATAAAAATCGAGAAGATTTCAAATATAGTATTACTTATTAGCGACCCGCCCCGACATCGCACGGGTGCAATGTAGAAACAATGTAGTGTCAGTGTGGAGTGATTAATAATATTACTATTGTATTCATGTAAGTAGTTTTCCAAACTCTATATAATTTGTAATGATTATAGAAAGCTATCTGTGTAATATAGAATGTCAACATTGACTTTTTTGTAGTTCTAATAAAGAAGAACGATTTCTCTTAAAAGTCGACTTAATTTCTTCCGACATGTTGAACAATTATCATCATATTTCAACAAACTAACATAAGAATTAGGTTCTACGTAATAAAATTAAACTATATACACTACATATATTACTATAAACTACATATTAAACTATCACTTCCTTTTGATTCATTCTATCTATTGATGAAAAACCGCATTAAAATCCGTTGAAAGACCCAAGCGTAATATTTTAAAAGAGGACGGAAGCGATTTTATTTTATACTATGTGGAGGTTTAGACGAGCAATCACAGAGCTTATCTGAAATTAGATTATAAATGTGCAGGCGTGTTGTGAAGGAAAGTATGATAAACAGCCCGAAGATTGATATTGCATTTATTTATGAAAATTAAAAGATTTTAACGACCTGTGACCGCGAGTTCGATCGCACAATAAAAAGTAGCCTATGTCCTTTTTCAAATTCTACTTCTATGATAAACAAGATTGGTAGAACAGTTAAAGCGTCAAAAGGTAATGAGTAAACGAACAAACCAACTTACTTTTATGTTACTTTTATAATATTAGGATATCAGGCATTACATTAAATTCAAACAGATAGTTGCTTGATTTTGTTAATGTATTTTCATTTAAATCAGTTCATACAGAACAGAGACAGAGACAGGAACATAGGCTAAATACATATGTAGTCGTCATCCCCTTAAAAGAGAAAAGGGCGTGAGTTTATATTAATAATAAAATATCTAATATAGCACTATACCCGATACCTGGGCCTGACCTACTTACGAAGCAAACAAATTGTATTTCGTTGTATTGGTAAATATAGTTTACTAACCACGGGAATACTTTGTATTGTGTTATTGCGTGAATTGAATCGCTTTAATAAAAGTGTAATATGATGATGTAATTCTCTTAATTAAGTATACATGGGTGTTAATGTAATATATAAAGTAAGCTTCAGGAATACCTGGAATAAAACAAGACCACGAGGGATAGAAAACCTGTACACGAATTATAAGACTTCATTTTGTACAACCTGTCATATCATTTGAGGGTAATAATTAGAAGTAATATTTACCACTTTTTAAATATTACCTACTCCCTCGAGCGACATGACTATGAAACTCGGAGTAATTAAATGTAATGGATCACACTACGATTCGTGGAAAGTGTCTTTTCATCCTCTCACATTTCAAGTTAAAAATAAATGAAATACTCAATTTCAATTTTTAAATGAATCAGCCGAGTTTAAGACGTAAATTTAATATAAACAAATACGAAAAGTGATTAAGTTATTGTCAATAATAGTAAAATTGCTAAATGAAAACAATAAAAGATTTAAATTCGTTTTCTTTTTTGCTCAGACGATTATATTTAAATTTTAAACATTCAAGTGAAATGTCTTTGGTGTAAGCTAATTTTTATATAGATTTAATACATTTTTAATGTAATATTAAAAAAAACTATATATTAAAAATACGAATCCTAAACAGACGATCTATCATCGTGTACAGACAAACAAAATACAGCCATATTTTGTCATACTGCATAGAAAAGTACTTATTAGCTTATACTATAAGTAAGAATAGTATAAAACAAAGTCGCTGTCGCTGTCTGCCCGTCACTATGTATGCTGAAATCTTTAAAACTACACAACAGATTTTGAAGCGGGTTTTTTAATAGATAGAGTGATTCAAGAAGAAGGTTTATATGTATAATATATCCATAATATAGTAGAAAAATACTGATCAATTTAAAGGTTTCTAATGTGATGTCGTAAATAAACACATTTTTTTCGCGCTTACATTACAAACGCTGGCTGAACCCCACGAGATAAATCAAAATAATATACTACAGTATTGTACGATTTATAAAGGTCAACAAAAAAGTCCGTGATGGTATATGTGATAGACAGTCTTAAGGATAGTCAGTGTTAAGGATATCCCAATATAACCATATTTTAGCCTTTACATTTTATGGGAAAAAATGCTTATTTACGAAGTGATTTTAAGTTATACAACATTAATTTTTATCCAATTAAGTACCTTAAATACATTGTCCATTTAATATATATTAATATGTTTTTTTTTCAATATGTAATTTAAATGAATATTTCCGAAGATAATACAGATTTAAAATGCAGGGACATAGCGATGCGGCGGTACCGGTCCGGCCAGCGGCGCGTGCCTATAGATAGCACGTCGAAGGCTGCGCTTCGCTCTATTGTACTTTATCATGTTTGTGTTGTCTAATGACAAAAAGCTGTAAACGTTGTTTATAAGGACATTCTGTAGTAAGTATATTTAGTATCAGAATTGCACCCGTGCGAAGCCGGGGCGGGTCGCTAGTGTACTATAAGAATGTTATAGTATAATAAGAATATATGCAGTAGTCTGTTCTTGCGACTTTGTATGTATGAACTTTATAAAAAGTAAACTAGCTTTTTCCATCCCAAATAGTACAACAACAAACAAGCTCACTTTCACATTTATAATATTAGTAATAAAATAAAAATATTAGTATCATATACAAATATGTCAAATAACACGTGTTTAGTATTATTTCCGCTGTATTACTGCAGTACTTATTAATAAACCGCAATTTCACCCTAGAAGGCATTTTCGATTACTGAAGTGCTCATCTATCACTACCAATCTTCCGCCGTCTATTGGTTTACAACACATAAGTATATATGACGCACAATATAAACATTTTTTAACTTAGATATTTAAGCAGGCAGATAATTAAATTTACTCGTAATAACAGTTTGTACTCGCGAATTCGTTCGTGTGACCTGGATATATTGAGTGATATAAGGAAGCCTTAATTAATAATTAAAATATCCTTCTCCACCCCAAATACTACAGATATGTTAAATATCATGATAGCCATTAAGAGGCCAATAGGTGATAGACAAATTAACTTTCACATTTATAATATTAGTACATTTATAATATTAGTAGGGATATATACGTACTTACAGAAAATTAATGAACCAATAAGTGATAGAAATGCAGCGAGTAAAGTTAAATTAACTATTGAAAGAAATTGGTCTTAAATATAATTTATTATACTTGTACTAAATTTTTTCTTTATCATAATTGTATTGTGAGCAATTTCCTATAATAGGTATAAGGATTGCTATAAGAAATGAGATAACAATTCATTTGAGGTCCTCGCTCAATTGTATCTAGTAAAAGACGCCCTATACTGCATTTTCCTGTACGAATTCACAATCCGAGATCCTTTTATCTCCAACAGTTGTCGGTTCTTCAAGCTATGTAGCCAGTGCAATGCCAAAGTTAGCTGATTTGTCGTATTAAAAATTTTTAGAAACAAAAAATAATTTATAAATATTTTACATCGATTTTACTTCTGCTTTTTTAGATTTTACAAGTAACTTAATATAAATATTACCAAAATATATTATATATTATATTACTCACATTGACACCTACTTCACCGAGAATTCGAAGAACCGTAATATTTGTTTTTGGATCGCTCTGTACGCCCTGTGGCGATACAAGTTAATCTTACATAAGAAGATGAACATTTTGTTTGATATTGTATAAGTACTCGTATATGTAGGCACAATAAAGATATCTCGACTTCATCATTCCGGGTAGCGTGCTTAAGACTCCATATTCAATTGTCAGCGAATATTAGATACTTAGTTATTACTATACCATTATTTGATCTCATTAAAATTAAGATATTTTTAATTATTATATATTATGTACATTTCAGTATATCATGGTAGCATACTTTGTTACCCAGAATCATTAAAAAGATTTTGTCTTTTAATTGTAATGAGTTTGTACCTGGCTATCACTAACAACTTTGTAAAATACTTAAATTTGTAGTAAAGCTATTTAACTATAGAGTATCCGAGACTGACATTTAGGTTTGTATAAGTTATGAAATCGAATGGAGCAAGAGATATATATAAGAATAGAGGTCTTCAGTACTGTATTTTCTTTGTATACCCTACTAGGGACTTGGTGTGAAGATAAATAGACAGCTACGCCGTACAAGACCAAATCAAGTGTTACTTTCAGAATTATAGAAACTAGTTAACAAAATTTCTCCCCTGAATACCCCATTTGTATGACAGTGGTGATCGTATTTATTTTATTTCTTACTTAACAACATTTCACGAATTCTTGCCTATTTATTACTAGAATCTAAGCACCTAATCTTATGTGAAGGAAAGTCCAACAACATCTATTCCAGACTTATCTCGGATTCCGCGGATTTAAACACAGTTGTCCTCTTCTGTACTGTTTGTTGATCCACTATAATTGTTTATACGTTCCTTTATCGTCTACAAAATAAGTGGGTCATAATAAATCACAGCTAAAAGGCTTCATTGTTGCTCTACAGACAAAGGTCCACGGGTAATAGCAAGTGCGTGCAGAATTAAAACGTGTCCAACCGCATTTCCTGTGGTTCGGGTCGACTCCGCTTTTGCTCTGGTGCTTAAAGTACTTTAAAGCCCAGTGCAAGTGATATTTGTGTGTATTATTCATATATTAATATAGTGTTCATGAGGACACCTACGTACAGCAGTGAAAAATAAATTTATAAATGCGAAATTTTGCAGAGGTTTAGAAGCAGATTTAATTTAAATTAACCATTCAAATCGAACATTACTTAATCTGGATTTATATAATAAGAAAATCTTTTAATCCTAATTCTTTTTAAAAAGTCGATTATTATTACTAGTTGAATAAATTATGTTGATGATATAGACTTAGTATAACGTACTATATACTTCATAAGCCAAGGTTGATGGCATATATATACATCATAACTTAACCGAATTCTTCGAGTCGAAAACAAAACTTTCGAGTAACAGTTGCACACTTTTGCACTATATACATCTTAGATTACAAAGTATATGAGTATGTTATACTAAGTCTATAACATACATACAAGATATATATTAGCAAAAAGTAGTAGTAAACACCATACTAATATAATAAAATTGTAACTAGACGATGTCTGACCATGGAAGATATATAAGAAAATGAAGTCAAAACAGTATCTATTTTTCAGAAATTTTGTCTGTATATCTGACTGTCTATCTACACGTTTATTCCGGTAGCACGCAAAAACTACTACACCAAATTTCATGGTTGTATTTCTGAAGGTCGAACTTAAAAATACTAGATATGTTTTATCTTGATACGCTGTCGAGAAGTGGTATATTTCATTCGTACTCTTACTTCTGAAATTCTCGCAAGTTACGTAGGTAGCAAAAGCTAATAGTAGTTAATAAAATTAATTAATCCGTGAGACAGCGATACGTCAAGTAACGTAGTAGTAAATTATTATTATTATCAACTATTTGCTTTGTATATTTCTGGATATGACAAACGAATCTCACTTATGGTAAGTGACACTTATCCTCTTTAATATACCTTGTGTATTCCTTAATTAATTAAACAAATACTGGAAGTTTTAATTTATACGAAGAAATAAGCCCGGCTACTTCTGTTTTCATCACTAAACAGCTTAGTTGCACTCTGGGTCCGATTCGACAGTGAATCTCTGTCATTGTTGTAAAAAAGTAATCAAATAAACAAATGCAAATTGTCGGAGCACAGCTATAATACTCAAGTAAGTGATTAACATTGCATAGGCGTAGGGTGTTTGTTATTTATTCTCTGATAAGGTTCTATTATGGTTTGCCTTGAATGAATTTTAACAGTCTTTAACGTCGTATATTTCCGTATCTAGGTAAATTTATAGCCTCTTTAACCTCCTGAGGTCTGAAGTCCTAATACTAGAACAAAATCACATTGTTGTAAACGCCCAATTTTTAAAATAGCAATTTGGAGTCAACACCCACTGTACTAATACTAGAACAAAATATTTTCCGTCATCTGCCGCGTTTGAATTACGTGCCACGTTGTGTATTCAATGTCGTTTAGTTTGTAAATATATTTGGTATTGTGGCAGTGCACTGCTTTCAATGGACAGGGAATTTTTTTTCGTTCTTCTGTCATTCTAAGTCGAAGCGATGGCACGTACAACGATAAAAGGTTTGTTTAATTAATTTATATCTTTTAAATCTTTGTGTTATATTTACGACATATTGTTTTTTTATCGGGACAAAGTGATGCAGTTTATATAAACACTATTATTTTATCGTACTTTTGTCAATATCAATATGCTTTTTTAGTGATTATTTTTTTGTACTAATACTAGCACTATAAGCGTTTATATGGTTTTTTAGTGATTTTATTTCATGTTAATACTAGTACGGCGGGCATTTATACCTTTAATTATTTTCCTTCTAGTTAGTCTACGCCATTGTGCTGACAGTTTTCCCTTTCACAGATAGTCAAATATTAGAGATACTACATCAATCAGATTTCGAAGACGACGAGGGAGATCCTTTTACAGGAGAGGATACTGGCAATGAGTTCGTTCCAGATAAGAATGATGCAAGTGAAACCAGTACTAGCTCAGAATCAGAGTCTAAGAGTCCACCACCAATTCTGAAAAGTAGTCGAGGACGAGATCGATCGCGCATGCGAGCCCGTAGTCATGCACATTACAGCAGAAGATGTGAGCGCACTCCGCAATTTACTAGTGCTCGCGGTAGCAGCAGTTCAGATAATCAGTTTACATGGGCTGTAAAGAATTTCACAAAAAACCTTCCTATGCTTTCTGAGCCATCGTACTCGATACAAGACAGAACAAATTTTTCAAAATTAGACTATTTTACTCAATACTTTGATGATGAGCTAATAGATATGATCGTAGATAAAACGAATCAAACAGCCGTTTATAAAACAGGAAAGAGTCTGCTAATAACAAATGGCGAGTTAAAAGTTTTCATAGGCTTGTTCTTGATTATGGCATGTATTGAATAACCAGTAATAAGGATGTACTTATTGGGAATTGAATTATTTGTTATATCAGGTGTTTAAATTTCCATTTTCTATGGGACTTCAGGTTATATGTAGCATCCCAATGTGATAAATATAGAACAAAATATTTTGGAATCTTTTTTTTCTGTCGGGCAAGCCTAAATCAATATTAAAGTATTCCTAAAATATTACACCTTTATCTGTTGTGGTTACCAAGATATGAACAATTTTTGGTCTGGGCGTTTAGGACTTAATTAATTTGTTCTAATATTAGGACACTGGGTCTTCCTTGGATGTACCCACTTTGAAACCGGGCCGCAGGAGGTTAAACGTAATGAGTTTTCTGAATCTATTATCTATTAATATTATATACTCTGGTTCTAGACATATATATGCATACATATATTGTAACAGATGGGGTAATGTTATCATCACATTTTTTAAATTAAATGTGACTCGACTTTCTACTTAACAATTATTAAATACTTAAACCTACTATTGTATTACGCAGCTAGATAATATAGTACTGCTATTTTACGCATAGTGACAATCACGAGTTAAGTGCGGAAATTCCCGGAAAAGCTATTGTTACGTTAGATTTTCTAGATCTTGAAAATAACCTTAGGGGAATGACAATTCTCAGCGTTACTATAATCACAAATGGGCTATTTAGAAGAACTTTTTGTTCTCTAATGGTCTGTACATATTGACTTGGCTATATTTCGCTAAGCATGTATACATTTGGATCTAGAATTGCAAGAGACGAATCTGTGAAAATCTTTTGAAATAATTACAGTATGTTTTTTTTCAAGTGTTTACAATCACTTTATAATCATCTTTATAAATTAACGTTTGTAACTAAGTAGATTCCTATTTGTAGTAGCATCTACAAAGTTTTAATTAAATAGAGGGAAAACTTTATAGTAGATAATACAGAAGGTAACGTAGCTATCGATCTTATTTCTTTAAGGATGTAAGCTTATTACATTATCTGTAGGTATTTTCGCTAGTATTATTCCTTTTTAAGTCTCTATCTTAATTTTTTTTTAATGCAAATCAACATTACTTCTATAAATATTGATTAGTAGTATAATAGTTTCAACTAAATGACAAGTTGTTTTCTTCTTTTCATTTAGGAATTTCCTTTTGTCGGTGCAACTAATTCACGCATCTTCTTCCAGCCAGTTCTATCCCAGGCCATATCCTCGACCTCCCTTAACGACATTTATTTATTTATTTATTTATTTATTTATTTAAGGAACACCAACAGCATATTGCATTATAACATATAGGTATAACAACATTAAATACAATACAATATTAATGCACATGCCTATTATAGGTATTCACAGCATTCATGATACATGATACCTAGTGTTTCTTTTATCTGTCCTGTGTAGTTTAAAAATCCTCATAACGTATAAGATGGCCTAGCATTTTGCGTCTTCTCTTCTCTATTCCATTGACAAGTTGTACGAAACCAAAATTAAAAAGTGCAGAACAAAAATTTATGAAGTCTTATAATGAAGATAATGCTACGCAATAATTTCCGTAATTTCATTACTGGAATATATTAACTAACGCGGATAAAATTTCTTTTTTTATATCAAATTGTTATGACATTTGATGAAAAAAAAACAATAAACTTACTTTTTCATTTATAATCAAGTACTTAAGGATTAATATGAATTGTTGCGATATCAATTATTCTTCATTTCCACGACAAATTAGTATTGTACTTTACACAAAATACAACGTTTTTGCATGTTTTAATGGAAAACAGAGCGCGTATAAACTGAAATCGTTTTTCATATTGTGCAAAAAACTTGCTGGTTCGTTAGGCTACCATTTTGCACACGGCACTCGTACCTATGTGTATAAATTCTGACTCTCTAGACGTTAAAATTTCTGTACTATTTTTCGAGTATTTTGTTGAAGTGTTATTATTTTTGTTCATATTAGCTATTTTAAAAGAAATAGGAATTGAGTACCCAATAACGTACATTAAATAAGCTCGCAGCTTTGGTCGTATGACCAACTACCGACTCTATCTACGTATTTGCTTATGAGTAAGAAATAACCCAGTCCTACTAGGTATAAAATATTTCATTACGATTGGTCGAATCGTTATAGTACGAATAAGTGTCATAACATTGTTCATTCAATTTTTTATTATAACTCTCTACTAGTCGTCATAAAGATGGAAGGTTACTCCTTACCTATTTTATCTATATGTCCCAGTGATGCGACGGGTAAAGTACGCAATAAGCTCTTAATTAAAAATCATGACTTGGAAATTGCCGAAACGATAATAGGGCAATCTTTTGGAAAGTGCGAAACATTTTATTGACTTGTACCGCTTGCTACAGCTGTCGAAACAAATTATTTCGTATTTAATGAGTTCCGTCCAAATAAAAATCCTTATTTCGATATCGCAGTGGTTTGTTTTAATTATCAATTTTACTTTTAGAATGCTTAATGAGTATTTTATTGGGGATGTCTTTAATAAGAATAAATTTCTTTTTTATTAATTGCAAGTATTAATTATGTATTAATTTCAATTGCTGTGACTACTTTTAACCAACTTAAAATAAAAATATATGTAACTTTATAGGGTGAGATATGGCAGTGAAAAAAAAATTACAGGGACAGAAGAATAAGCTTAGTCCTCAGAAATAGCAAAGCATTTTTTTATATAACTTAGAATGGCAAACAAACTGACGGTCTACCTGATGGAAAGTGGTAACTGTCGCCTATAGATATGAGCAGTACCATGGACATACAACAGAGTATACTGTTTTGCCCATGATACCCCCCATGCGTTGCCATTCCTGAGGACTCAGGTGTTATTCCTTTGTACCCTGTAAATTCACGCCCTATCCCACCCTTCAAACCGAAACACAGCCATACAAACATAACTGCTTCACGGTAGAAACACGAATCGGAAAAGCATGGAGGTATCATGGGAGAAACTGTATTTTTATTATTATATCAGTTGTTAACTGTCTACTGCTGAACATAAGCCTCCCTATAGGGAGGTTTTGCCAATAGTTACCATCTTAGCAGGCGGATTGGCAACCGCAGTTAGGTTTTGGGAATGTTTCAAGAGGGACGCTGCTGGCCATCTCTCATCATTGGCAAAACTCCCCTTATGAGGAAAGCTTATATCCAGCAGTAATAAAAAATACAGAAATACCCTATTATATGTCAATATATTTTGACTGAATACTCTGAATATGGACATAAATCTAATTCAGCCTGTGTAAGGTATTATTATTTTACAATTGGCTATAAAGACCGTGGGTCAATAGAGCTCAGACGTAAAAGAATTTTTTTAGACAATCTTTAGTGACCCTAGAGCTGGTAGCCACTGCGCAAAGAATAATGTATGCTTATCCAAAAAGGGTAATGTAATGTTTATTTAATGTAGTATTAATTGTTTATTTTACAGCTTAGCGCATTATCTTTATTTATCGATTATGTTAAAAATCTATAAGATTGTGTACTACTGAACCAATTTTGATTGAAAATTTCTATGGAACCAATCTGTAAGTATATTCTTACAGAAAAAAATCCAATTCGGTTTATAACTGACGGATCTATGAGGTAACAAACACACAAAATACACCCCAGTTGAGAGCCACCTTTTTGAAGTCGGTTGAAAATGGGTTGTGCCGTATAAAATCTATGATAACTCATTCCGCAAATATTTTATAATTGCTCTAGTTTTTACTTTTTACTCACTCTTGTCAAATGATTTTTATTTATTTATTTGTTTATTCTATTTTATTTCAATTTTATAATTTATTTATCCCTTAAATATTCCACATTCTACGATATATGTTCGTATAATCTGGTAAACAATATTGATAAGTAATTAACACCATATATGCAAATCTTGTTGTGTAAATCTTTACTAATACCTATTATAAGAGAGTTTGTTTGTTTTCTCTTAACCCAGTAATGGCTTAACCAACCACTAGGTATACGTAGACATACTATATGTATATGAGAAGGATCTGTTGCTTCTTGTTGGTATATGTATGACATAAAAGGTATGCTTTTATGTTAGTGAACATATCACGCAAACGAAGTCATATATAGGTATATATATAAATGTAAGTGATTAATGTCAGAATAATCTTCATAAATATTATGATTGTCACATGTCATCTAATAGGTACCTACCTTGAGGATCATTGCATCTCATATATCTCTATATAAACATAAAATGTTTACGCCCCCAGGCTCCATAAAAAAAGGGTTCTTTCATAAATATGTAACTTTAGAATATTGCTTTAGTTGTGCGATAGGTTGGATAACCCTTGATCCATTCCAATATAAAAAGTGGAAAGAACAGAATGTGGTATTCGAAAATAACAATTCATAATTATAATAAAAGTAGACAAATAAAGTTTCATTAAGCACTGAATGTTTTAGCATGAGTACTTTATATATTTAGCTAAGTTAGCCTTTTAGGATTTTACAAGTAACTTCATAGTTCTTATACAAATATATATCTTATCTTTATATATCTCTTATATAACTTATATATATATATATATATATATATATATATATATATATTTATATAAAACTGACAGTGATATTTCAATTTATCAGAACTCGCGCGTTGTTTACCTAAAGAATTTGGATTTTTCCAAATTGTCGAGATTGTTTTAATTCGAAGAATCTATTATCTATTCGATCAAGATTTTCTCTATTTTAGTCAATACTAATTAGTAGTATTAGTAGTTAAATAAAAATATAAATTTGTATCTATATTTAAAATTAAAATAGCTAGTTTAATACAAATTGTTTTCAAAGACCTAATTTACGACAATGTATTTTGATAACAGTAATTAAAGTGTCTTTCTTAACACTTTACGTGAATTAAACAATTTAATTTCGTATAATATTTGTGTAAGACTAATAGGTTTTGAACATGGGTCACAAAGTGTATTTACCGAGGTTAAATTGTGTGCAATTAAAAGAGGAAAGGTGTATAATAGCTTGGTAAAGATAAAAGCTTTGAACTTAAATTGCTATATTATTGAATTTCATTAAACTTAAAGTAGATTTTGAAACGTAACAATTACAACAGGGCGCGAGATATGATAATCAAAATTATCATTGATACTAAAACATGACATTAAATATTTCAGATCAATTTAAAAAAAAAACCGAACATTAGAATTATAATAAAAACAATGTTAGTGTATTTATTTATATTTATTATTGTTTATTAACCTAAATTTGTTGTATATGCGACTTTTAATTTTTTTTTTTATATTTTAAGGTTTCGAATTGTCCTATTTTTTGGGTGTATCTTTTAATCCTATACTCACAAATCCTAAAATAATTTCATAGCTCTTGATCAATTGTAAAAAACGAAATTATTGTCTCTTATTATTTTTATTCAGATTAAGTTTTTTTCTTTTTGTAGAGTAAAATATAGAATTTTCAGACTTAGTATGGATCTGATAGGTATTTCGTTTTACTATAACTTAAACTATTCGAAAAAGTAGGAGTTTTTTTTCTACCTCGAGTTCTATATAAATAAGTATAGGCAAGGGAATCAAATAAACAAATTGAAAAGCACTTATTCTACGGAATTACCTCAAGGGATTACCAAAACACTATTTTGTAATCATTTCGAAATACTTATTTTCAGATTTTTGTATAAGCTGTTAAAGAATTCTGTAAAGAACCGAGTTGTATTTGCGTATTATCAAATTTTTAGAATTCTGGTATAAAAATTATACAAATTAATGTTTACAAATATAATATATGTATATACCTGTACATAGTACCTACACGTAGCTGATAAAGAAATAAAATTAAACTCTTTCCTTTTTTTCGTCTTACAACATACCATATCGTAACGATAATCTAAATTGCTTAAAAAAAATACACAGGCGCTATTCCCCAAAAATCAATTGCTGTTCGAAAATACTATGTTATATTTAATAAATTTATAAATAGTCACAGTTGCATACTACAATATTTTTATAGGTACAATAAAAGTGTACAAAGTATAGCCTGCTGGTGGTAACTAACTATCGTAGCCAATAAAAGAAAGAAAGACAAAAATATTTTTATTCAAGTAAACTTAGATTGAACCATCTTTGCCATTTTTTCATTACCGCCCATTCGGAACGCAATTTCAGCTAAGAAGAACAGGAAGAATGAATGTCAAAAATGATGATGATGATTACTTTGAGATATGCTTATTATTTAGTTATTTCATAGGTGACTACATATCTAGAAGCAGCGTTGAGCGAAAATAAAGTACAGTCAGTTGAATGACCGTTGTTCGTTGACGAATCGTTATTTCCTACTAAATATATTTATGTTCAACCATTGTGCACGAAAGTTTTGAAAATATAATATTGATAATCCAGTAAAAATAAATAAACTAACGATGTGTATAATAATAGTAATAATTATCAAAGTACTTTAAAATAAAAAGCGTGCATTTAAAATTTTGACCAAGCACTCTATTTAAATTTATTACATCGATTATTGCATTAATTTCTTATAGAAAAAAACCTACTTAGTAGTAAAAATACAATAAATAGGCTCCTTCTAGTGCACAAAAGAAAGTCTTCTCTGTAAATATATATATTTGATAAAAAAATAAATAAACTCATTTCCAACCATCTAAACATGATTATTTCCCTTCTGCGTTTAATTCAACTTTTGTAATTCCCACCATAACTAGCCTCTGTTCATTGGCTTGGCAAAATGAAATCCAAAAAAGAAACGGAACCATAACTTCCTAACTCCTCTCGCTTATAAAGTTTTCCATCGCCTCAAATAACTGCAAACACAATTCAGCACCTGCGGGATTACTTACTTGAACTTCGGCCTTAAAATTAAAGCGCTCTGGGGCTTAATTTGTCTGAACTGAATGTGATTAACAGTACCTAAGTTGAAATGACAAATAGAACTTGGTAAGAACGGGAAAACAAACGACATTAACAAGGTAACATTATTAAATTGCTTCAAACATGTTTACACGTATATAAAAGATCTAATAATATAAAAGATCTTAAGTAAGAAAGTACACATCTATTGGAATACCTACTATATACTCATAGTTCCAATGCGAATCAAAATCCGAGCAAAAAAATCTGTGTAGAACATTTAATCTTTGGATGTCTAGAGGTACAAATATCATTTGGTTGGATACCTCTGTCCCATTAATGTTCTAACCGTGAAGCATTTGTGTATGCCTGCATGTGTTTCGGTTTGAATTTAGAGGGTACAGAAGCATAACACTTTACTCCGCAGTCAGTGCAAACCAACGGCAACTACCATTTCCTATAAAGTAAGCTATAAGCTTGTTTGCCATTTTAAGTTACATAAAAAAACCATTTTCATTTATTTAAAAAAGCAAACAGCATACCTATATATGTATATCGACTACGAAGATATTTCATTCACAATTACGAATATGGGAAACAATTTAAACATTTCAAACATAACTAAACGTGAAAATGGTGTTACACATTAGAACAACAAACTTGGTGTTATGAAATTCAGTTGCAAATTGCAAACAGCATTATTCTACGTACATGAAAATAAGTTAGTGGCCTGTAAGTGATGGGTAAACGGGTTAGACCGGCGCGCTTGACTGAAGTCAACCCGTAACTTGGGGTGAAGCTGGAATTCGGAACAGGCATTTCTATACATTCGTCTTCAACAAACGTCGTCTTAAACAACTTATAATTTTTTTTTTATTTATATTAAGAATCTAAAGAAGAGAAGAAGTCTTATTTATATTAAGAAAATTTATTTTAATTTGTATTTTTACAGGGCATAGAGAAATAACACTTGAGTCCTCAGAAATAGTAACGCATGGGGGGTATTTTGGTTTCGGTTTGAAGTATGGGATATGGCGTGAATTTACTGGGTATAGAGGAATGACACCTGAGTCCTCAGGAATGGCAACGCATGGGGGGTATCATGGGCGAAACAGTATACTCTGTTATGTCCATGATATTGCTCATATCTATAGGCGACGGTTACCACTTTCCATCAGGTGGGCCCTTAGCTTGTTTGCCATTCTAAGTTGTATAAAACAAAACTTTCTTTTTTGATAAAAACTCTACTTTTACAACTCTGATAAGATGACTTGGCATATAGTATTATTAGTGTTTTCCAATATAGTCTACTAGCTTTCTTCAACAATCCACGGTACCTAAATTTATTAATATTTGCTACTGATGCAGTATAAAAAACGAGTACTCCAACGACTTTAGCATATCCTGATCCTCAAACAATGTGTCGATTCAGAACTATATGATCTGATCAAATTGTCTATTGAATAATTGATTAGGAAATAGTTCTTTTCTTTAGACTGTGCCACAGATGTATGTGTGTGGGTTAGATACTGATATTCAAAAGCGAAAGGATATAGAAAATTAGAATATTAAAAATATTCCAATATTTGAAGGTACTGTGCGAAACCAGTGACCAGATTTGCTTTCGAGAATGACTTGAAGACGGATACGATATCGATCACTAGAACCATTTTGAAGTGTCAAAGTTTGCCCCATAATGACATTATTCAACGACAGACAAGAACAGAGGTTCAAAATTCACGACATGCCATAGTCCAGTGTCATTATGTAAAAATTTTTCGGAATATTTTTTCTTACTTACTAATATAATAAATTGTAACAAGATGATGCCTGTACATACAATATTGTTCTAATGAGAGCAATAGAAACCAAAACAATAGTTTTTAGAATATTTTTCTGTATATTTATTTTAGCATCACGCAAAAACTACTGTATGAAATTAGTTACGATTTTCGCAATTGTATTCCTAAAGATCTAAATTATAAAGTTATGCATGTTCTATCTTAATATGCCATTTAAAAATGGTATATTTCATTGGTTTTCCTTCCTCTAAAATTCACTCGCATAAAATAGTGAGCAAAAATCTAGTAAATATATAAAATTTTTCATGGTGTAATAGGTTTGTACTTAAGACGTTGTTTAAAAAGTCTGTTTACGTCTCATTAGACTAGCAAGCGGTGAAGTGTGTCTATGCATTCGTGTTTCTTTTTATGTTGTTCTTAAAGGTAAGAACTAGTACTATAAATTGACGTATAAATAGCTGCCTATTAACTCTTCCGAATAGAAAGTTCAAGTGTCTTTGGTTTTAATTGACAATCAGATAATTAATGAAATGGCAGATAGAAGTGACATTTGAAAAAGCTTCGTTTGGTAGGGTCGAAGTTGCTAACGCATACCCAATTATTTGAAATGACGATCTTTATTAGATTTTCCTGTGACAGTACTAATTTTTGAATTCTCTCGTGACTTGACTTAAAATTTACAGCTTTTTAACGGTAGTTTAGTAACGCCCTACATTAAATCAGCAATAAAGAAGTCGAAGAATCAGCTGGTTGATTATAATAATAATAATATACTCATAAATAATAAATTTAACTATGGGAATCTAGCCAATGTATATCTGTTACTGAAGGTTTATCTCACAGTAACTCAACAATAGTTTTGTCTGTTGTAGTATTCGTGTCTCTAGACAACCGTTACTATACTTTACTCATGTGAATTAACTGGGTAAGTCTTTACTTATTGCAAGCAAAGTTCAGTACCGAAAATTTATATCTTAAATTTTTTTATGTAACTTATATTAATAAATAAGTTGACAGCCCACCTGATAGAAACTGGTAACCTCGCGCCTAACCGCATTAACAGTATAATTGACATAAAAAAGTATACTGTTTCGCCCATGATACTCTCTCTCCATGCACTCTTCATATGTTGCCATTTATGATATAAATTCCAGAACCCATTATTATCGAGAGTACTTATTGAAAAAGTTCAGTAAATAGTCCTCATCAACTTATACAATAAAATTCGTTACCAATAATATAAAATGTAAATATGTGTTTGTTTCATTGTACGTTACCTGTTGGCAATGAAGAAACCAAAGAAAAATAAAAAAGAGAGAAACCTAAAAATACATAATTATATGCACTATATTGGTTATATCGAGGGATAGATCGATATGTTCGAAGCATCATCAAATATTATTTCCAACAGTTGACTAAAATTGACTAACGACGATGATGGTGATGTCTCCTAGTTCCTACAAAATGTATAATATCTTAAAAAATTTCAATGTTTCAAATATTTCCCTGCATTTTCTCTTGCTTCATAAATACGGTCAGATACCGCCATAGAAGATTTTTCCATTACAGGCATTGTCGCACGCAACGTCCTCTTTAATATTTAATTCAAACGGTGTGAAAAGGCTGCGCCATCGTCTATTATTTCACTCACAAATTAGAATTTTTTCATATCAACTTTTTAATACATTACTTCTTTATTTTAGATGTAGATATTTTTAAGAATTTTTTGTTAGATAAATAGGCATTAATCTGTATTTTAATATGAATATTTTCATAGGCGTACATGTAATGTGATCTGACATGAAGTTAATATTTAAACACATTTTTATTAATAACGTGAAAATGGAATGGTAGTATCTACCAATGATCAATATTTCTTTTATATTATTAGTTTTATGTACGTTAGGTACGGAATATTTCCGCAAAAATTATGCTTCGTAAAAACAGTTATTTCAATCTTATGAGACTAATATAAAAGTGAACTTAATCGATTCCAAAAAAAAACATCAAAATCAGTTTCGGACTCTAAACGACGACGAAAATTTCTAATAAGGCATACAAAAATTTAGGTACATTTCTAGACATAATTACCTGTGTACATATATACACTATTATTATGCTTTATAATTTATACTTACACATCCATACTCTTATATTTATTTACCACAAAATTGTATCATTTAACTATTGCTATGTTTGTGTAGAAAACTTTCTTAGAGAAAATAAGTAGAAGCTATTATTCATAATCATGAATTAATGAAATACAGCAAAATAAGTTTTATTTAACTTATTTATTTATCAACCGACTTCATTGTTACACATTGTAATTATTTATTTTACACGCGCTAACTGTAACTTACTTGTTTTAACTTAACTGTAACTTATAATTTTCGTTTATAAAATCAAAAGCCCTTATTCACTGTATTTACAAGAGACTCATCATATAAGTTATTTTGTAAGAGAGTTATGAATTTTTGTATTAAATACAAATTAAAAAAAATAAAAAATCACCTAACATCCTACAAAAACTACCAAATTAAGAAGTTGGTTAGGTTTTTTCAGTTGTGAAATATTGTATTCCTCTATTACCACATAGAAATGTTCCTACTACTTGTTTAAGCTTGGTGCTTTCTAGAATCAAGAGTTCAATGTCGCTTTTTTCACACACGAAGCTAGAAAAAGAAGTGACACACTTTACTGAAAAACGGATTTACGTATCCCCCACAGCACGAAGCATAATAATTTTTTAAATGGTTAAAATAAATTAGATGTATAGACTGAAAATCGAACTTAACATCTCGGCACATCAATCTACCGTTGCCTAACTGAGCTCTTAATATTATAGAAATAATAATTATTTTGACGTGTTTTGATTCTTTAACGTGTTGTACAATACGTCGAATCCTAGGGAAGAAATGGCTTAAATACCTGCAAGGTTACAGTTACTAGCCTACGTTACAGTTTCTGCTAAAAAACACTCAAGGCTAAGATAAGGCCACGGGACAATAATGAGAACGTATACCAGCGACTAATACTGTTCTTTATTGTATTATTAATAGCTACGAAATAACTGATAATAAATAATCCTTCTGCAATATATAAGTAGACATTTAAGGTGTCATTCTAATGAAAGGTTGCGACGATAAATAACGCTAATTTCTCTCTTTCTGCCCCATCGATTTTAGTCGTAAACTCGTAATAGGGCCTCTAGAGATTAATGTAAGACGTTGAAATTTAATCTTTGCTTAAACACATTTATTAACAGGAGAGATGCTATTAATGCTTTCTAAATTGATGCTATTTATATAGTAAACAGCGTAACGTAATTGACTAGTTTTGTTGTGACTTCATGCTATTTTATTATACTAATTAGGTGTGTGTAAAAATATTTATAGTATAATTTATTATATTTAATATTTTAGTACATTATTTCGACTTATATTCAAAAATGTATGCAAGATGGAGTATAAAATCAATATAATATATACATAATTTAGGTATTAAATAAAACCTATTTTTAACAACAGTACGAGAATCGCAAAAGGTAGTATGGTACAATGAAAACCATTATTGCAGAACATCTATTGTTTTCTTAGAATATCTTTCCGTCGAGCGCATATTCACAATACAATAGGTTGATATTGGTTTACAGCTTTTAGCGATAAAATTCCAACTCGACATTGTATCTTCCCATATTTTATTTCTGTTTACCAAGAGTAAACCATCAGTTAGATTTAAAATTTCAAAAAGTAAAGTCGTCAACATTAATATTTTATTCAACATGATTACAAAAGTAGCTTTCGTTCTGTTATTTTATATAAATTTTTCTTCAGGTAAGATATAATTCTATTACAATTGATTGAAATTTTTAATTGAAGAAAAAATACCCATATGTTTTTTTCTTTATTTTAGGTGAACAAATTGAAACAGATAGTCCTGATTATAATTTTCAATCTGTCGACCAAAAAAATTCTAATCCAAGAAATCAATTTTACCCCTTTCACATATTTGAAGCTAGCCCAGATATTTATTATGGGTCTTTCAGAAGACCCGTGAAACCCTGCAGCAAGTTTATAAATGCTCAAGATACATTTAAAGACGAAAATGACCAACGATGGATCCCTACATACAAAAAACAAATAATCAAACCTATTCCAATAGCTGACCAAGACAGTTTTACTGGTAACAATAATTTAATTTACCAGTCCCTGAAAGACAAAGACTTTGATGAAGAAAATTCTGACAAACAAAGAAGGGATGGCGATCAATCATTAAAAGATATTTCTGAACAAGATACTGATGAACATAGTTTAAAAATGGAATCACCGTCACAATCATTTTATAAAGAGGACTTATCCAAAAATTCACCAAAAGACGGAGCCTTTAAAAACCTCAAATTAGATCAAAAAAAAGCTAACGAAAAAAAAGAAGGAAAAGTTTCTGACCAATCAGATGTTACAAACCCAATCATACCATTTCATTATAATGATAATATAGACAAATTTGATAAAAATGATTTCAATGAAGATATAAAATGTATCAATAAAGATACTATAATCCCCCAAAAGGATTTACATAAATCTCGTTATTTTGCTAAACAGAATAGTATTTATAGGTCAGGCGCTAATCTCGATGTTAAACAAAGCTTAAAATTAAATGATGATAAGAATATTTTAATAGATTCAGATAATAACATATATGATAATAATAATACATCTAAGAATGTAGACGATTCGTCAAATATTCAGAATACTATACCTCAAACAAGAAAATTTAATAATAACGTACAAATGTTTGAGGACAATGAAAGAAAAAATCGCAATGACCTTATAGAAAATACTGTTAGTAACTCTAACGCTCCTGAAGAAGAACGACAGTTTATTGAGCCAACAAAAGGTCGTGGTATCGTACCAATGTCCGAATCAAAAATGATGTTCATGGAAAATAGCAGAATCTGCTACGCTTGTAGCAGTACCAGTAATCCGACTTGTTTAGCCCCAGATAGGAGGACAACTGTGAAGTATTGTCATAAAGGTCATAATGCATGTGTTACCAAAAAATTTCAAAGTCAAGGTAAGTAGTTCCAGATATTTTCAAGTATTAAATAAAACGGTCATATGATAATAACATGACATTTAAAAAAATCGCTTTTATACTTTTTTACTATTAACGAATCGAGCTTCTCTTGTAACAAAAATAACAAGTCTTAACTCTCCAGAAAACGTAGTAAAGTATATATGAATAAAAATAAAGTGCCAAAATAGTCAATAAAAACATTGACAAAAAACAAAGAAAAGTATCACGTTTAATGTAATAGACTATAATCATAAGTCAGTAGGTAATACAAGTACAAGTACATTCATATTACACACAAACAAATTATAGTGCAGTATGACGGTACAGCCTCAATCCATCTATAAACTAGATTTGCACCTACTTTATTATTTAGTATGCATAAAATAATTTAAACTTATACCATTTTATAATTAATAACACTAACAACTAATTATAAATAGTCTCCCAACGCACCACATGGATGCAGCGTTTGTTAATTATTAATTTAATCACATTAAGAA
This sequence comes from Galleria mellonella, assembly GCF_026898425.1. Taxonomy (NCBI): domain Eukaryota; kingdom Metazoa; phylum Arthropoda; class Insecta; order Lepidoptera; family Pyralidae; genus Galleria; species Galleria mellonella. Next base: position 1,653,864 of record NW_026442147.1, on the reverse strand, counting down.
TCTAAAAAGATTACCCTCATTAATTTTTTTTTTTGCAGGTACTTCTATTATAGTACGCGATTGTGCCAGTACCTGTGATGACCCTTCCCTTGGTGGATTTGCACTAAAATATAAATCCTGCTCTATTTGTCATTCTGATCTTTGTAATGATAAGAATGGAGCTTTTTCCTTTAATAATCAAAGCATTGTTCTTAGTTTACTAATAATAATGTTCATAAAATGTGTTGTTTAAAAACACGTTGCAAATTATTAAAAAGTTTTATGTGATTGATTATAATGTCATTGCATGGAAATAATATTTGTATATTTATATATATTATTTATACAATGTTAAATTGGGTTCGGATTTTTTATTGACCCGACCTCACTCAGTGCAAACGACAAGGGGAGACATAGCTTTATTCACATTTTTAGTTCCTATTTCCTTGCCACAATAGCTCCGAGCCGGAAACGAAGACACTTCTTTACTTTGTACTTTGATTCGCTTCGTACTTTCAATGAAAAGTGATATCAAAGAAAGGTTTTCCACTAAATATTTATCTTATTTCGTCGAAAAAACTCAATTTGTATTGTAGCAGTTTAGTTTGAAATAAACAGAGATTTTGAAAAAGATTATTTATTGGATAATGTAAAAAGAAGTCTGTACCAAACAAATGTCTTTATTAAGAAGTATTTAGAATTAAGAAATAGAATCATATATAGAGATTACAATCTACGAACCTACATAATGTAAAATGTCGAAGCTAGCTGCTAATGATATATTGGTAATGTCAATATCGACCACGCCTTACACGCATTTACAAAATTATATATATATATATATATATATATATATATATATATATACCGCAGTATAAGTAATAATATTAAAGTAATAGTACTGTCTAAATGTTATAAAGAGGAAACATATTTTTATTGATAAACTCAATTAAAAAAGAAAATTTATCCGATTTTAAAAATCCTTTCACCTGTAGAAACTGCATAATCAGGATTGTATTTTATTTTTAAGTAAGTTAAGATTATAAAAACAGACTTCGAGTGTGGCAAAATTATTTTATTAGAAACTAGTTATTTCGATTTAAAAACTAAACAACCGAACCAATTATGATAAAATTTCTATTGGACTAATCTGTAAGTATATTCTTTTAATAATAAAATAAATTAAATCGGTTTATAACTGACGAAATTATGAAGTAATAAACATAAAAAAGCATCTAAATTGAGAACCTCCTTCTTTCTGAAGTCACTTGAAAAACCGTATGAAACCAAGACAGGTCGCTAGTAGTAGATAAGAAAGGAAATGACTGAGCTGAGATACGAGTTCGGACCCAAGGTATACGTCATAATGAAGTACCAACAAGCCTACATTTTGTCACCGCACGTCGCAACGCTAATCCAAACTTGCGACAGTCTCAACGAGAGTGGGAACGTAGTAGAGCCTGAACTGAGTTATGGCAACAATAGATTAAAGTCCACGGCACAAATTTTGGAGGCACTTTCATACACACTTAAAGATTAAGTTAATTTATTTTCTTTTGTCCCACTACATATCTCATTCGTCGACCCTGAAGCCTTAATGATGTAAAGTAATGTAAATGAGTCCATTATTATTCTTGCTAAAACATTTTTGTTAGCTTTGCCTCTGTATAATACAATATCTCATAATATCCGAATTGCAATAGGTATTTCAAATGTTTCGATAAATTTGTACATTTTATTGTAAGTTATTAGAGTCTTTTAAATGTTATGACTGTTTACTGCATACTTTGTCTAGTTGAAGCTTGTTATATACCGTGCCCTTATGAAATCTATTACCCTTTCCTAGGATTTTTTCCAGCCTATGTTAGTTAAGGAATCTTCATATATTCAAACTTGAAACTTCTATAAATTGATATCAATAATATAAAGTTTCTACTTTTATAATTAAATGGGTCATATATGTATTGAAAGTATTCAGTAAATGTTGTTTATTTAATATTATTACAGGTACTAGGCATTTCTTTCATATTTATTATGGACATAATATTTCACATACAGAGGACATAAAGGCGAAAATAAATATAAATACGACACAATGGTAGTAAATCCCTATCTCGTGATTTCAAACAAAATGATGATGGAAAATGTTTTGCATAGAGACAGGACAGCATATAATATATGGTCTGACGGGCTGGGCGTATTAAAACAATAAAATATAAAGCTTGTCATCCTAATAAATACTGTATTGTAATTCATGGCTTTATTTCGCTGTATCTTACCATAAGCCTTACAATTTATTTATCTATTTACAATAGAATGAAAAAAAACATTAGAAAATGGAAAAGTAACTCCAGTATACACTATACACGGTATACACTGGCCCTAGCAGTTAGCCTATCGTAGTGAATTCATCTGGAGTCAACCACGATAGTTTCTAGGGATGACCAGGTGAAAATCGATCTAACAAGGTATATTGCTAGCTATGGCCGCTAATTCCCAGTACCATCAATGCCTTTCTCTCTATTTATAGGGTAATTCCAACCATTGGCATTCTTTTTAGGGAGTGTTCTATCAGGAAACTAAATATTTTTTCCTTAAAAATGTGGGTCGATAAACAACAAAAGCGTTATTTTAATATGAGAGACTTTTGTCGTTTTTATACTTTCGAATTATGCAATTAATTAGATTATTAAATTTATGTACGGCTAATGACTGTTATTTTCAATTCAACCTGTAAAACATAACTCACTATATATTTATTACGAGAAATTTCACTTTACTCGTTGGAAATCCATTAGTACATATAATAAAATATTTAATATCCTTAAAATGTATCCTAAAAAACATAACGTCTCGCTATTGATTCACTAATATCTTTGTTTATAAGTAAGTAAATTTCGAACGGCGGAAACAGCGCCGCTTACGAACCAGCCCAGGGATTGATATTGTTTATTCATGAGCACGGAAAACATCGCCAAGCACTCCAATCGCTGGTTCATTGCAGAATCTTGTCTCTAGAGCCGTCAATGGGTTTTTATAATGGCACATTTGCATGAAAGTGAAAATCGGCGAAAAAAATACGCGATCGCAACATTTGAAATTAACTATTATAATCTGTTCGCACAACAGAGAAATCTTTAAGCTCTTTGTATATTACAAGTTGGTATTTAAGTATTTATGATGAGGATTTCATTAAAGACATGTTAATTAATTTAAAATTGTTAAGGTATAACAACTAACTAACACCCACTGCTGGACACTGGGTCTTTCTGCCTTTAAGTAAAGCATGTAAAGTTATTTAACGCCAAACAATAATTGTCTAGTATAAGAAGAACAAGAAATGATCGCATACTCCTGAATTGATTGAAAAATTACAGGGCGATAATTAAAAAAAAGTCGGACACTCTTTTAGTAAAAAAAAAAGAAAAAATATCATTCAACATTTGAAATAATAATAATTATACCTAAATACAAGTATCATGCAAATAATTATTTAATTAGTAAAAAAAGTAAATGAAAAGAAAAAAACCTAATCACATAAAATGAAAACAAAGACATGTATCTAAATATAACCCCATATGTGCCGAGGGGAGAAGGAATTGTTAGTAGTGAATATTAGCAATCCTATTGCTAGCAATATACGCTATCAGGTCGACCTCCACGCGATTCTCTTGAAACTAACGTGATTGATTTATTGTTGAATTCGTCACAATGGGCTAACTACCTTCTTCGTCACCATTTATTATCCCTCACTACCCTTGCGAGGTAGCTCGCCAGTGTATACCGACAACGCAGGCGGGCCATAACCATTTTAATATCATCCTTTAAAAAAACCATATGTACCTACCTAATTTATTTTAATGTACTTAATTACATCAGTAGCATTCACAGTTAGGTACATCACTAAGCTTGATAAAAACCAATTTAAATAAATAAAACTGCTCGGTGGTATTCATTATTTTTGGCTGTATTGAATATTGGAGTGTTGTTTTTTTGGAGACCGGAAAAGAACCGATTGAAATATTGTTTTTCTTTAATAAATAAGCAATATCCGACCAAATGCGAGAAATTAATTTTTACTTGCTACTAAGGTCTGTGTTCATAAATACACGCGATGTCTTCACACAGCGAGCTTTATTATTTTTCCAAAATAAAGAAAAAATTTATCGCAGTAAAAATATCCTGACATATTATGCTGACCCTTATTATATACTGACCCAAATACGTGCAATATGTTTTGAGTATACGTGCGTGTAATGCAAAATGGTTAATTTTGACGATTTATTAGGTATCTATACTTTTTTATAAGTGCATTTGGAATGGTGCGCTATCGGTATACATTGGCAAGACACCAATGAAAGATAATAGGTGAGGATGAAAGCAGGTAATTTAACCCATTGTGATACGTTGACATGGTTTTTATGAAAATAATAGAAAAGAAAACTTAGAAAACGTGATTAGCTTCTTCAATTTAGGCAAAACGAATATTCAGAATCAATAAAAGAAAGTAGAGGAAATGCTGAGATTAAACGGATAGCGAAAGTGAATTTACAGGCAACCATTATCAGGAGATCCAGATCGTAAACCCCAAGTTAAAACCTCTTAATAGCTACGTCGGCAACAATTTATTCAAATTCTTGCTCCGTTGATAAAGTGTTCTGGAAGAAAAATGCTAGACGCTTAATTGTATAATTAAAATTTGTTGTTCACTAAAAACGTTTTTGGCAGTATAAATCATAATATGTATTCGAATTAAAATCATAGAAAAATGTTTTGTTGAGAAACATTACAACCGTAAAAAAAATTGTCCCTTTTCTGTATGTTAACTAGGACATTATTACTCGATATAAATATTTGCCAATTATGAACCTTTTTTTGTAAGTTCTTTTTTAAAGAAATAGGCTATTGCTGTATTGGTTCCGTATTAACTCTAGTAGATGGAAAATAGACAGTTAAAAAATATTGTCCATATTGAAAAAATGCAAATTTATTTTCAATAATCGACCAAATTATTTGGCGAAGACACGCATCATAAATCTTAATGATATGAATCATGACACTCTATCTACCTTTTCTTTCGAAAACAAATATATAATATCTGAAAACTGGAAAATAAACTACACATTCTGGTATATATTTCTATTTAAAAATAAAATTTTAAACGTATATAATGCAGCATTAAAAAAGTATTGATCTTAGGAAAATATTTAAATATTAATCTTTTTTAAATATTTTTAAATACAATAGAAATAATAACACTATTAAAGAATTTTAAATCATTATTATTAGGTACATATCTTCCATTACGGAAGCCCCCAATAAGTATTTATGGGCCATTTTGTTATTAAAGCTATCAAGGAAAAACAATAAATTTTATTAATCCGGACCATAGCCATGTATATTTAATTTAATGGAGGAAACGACAAACAAATTAGAAATTATAGCGTCAAGAAAGTCCTTAATAGATTGCCACGAGGTTATATACAATGTTACTTCGTAGGTTCTCATTAAAAAATGACTAAATAAAAAAATATAAAGATTTTCTGTAACGTAATCTAACAACAGTAATTAAAACAAGAATTAAACGTTATTTTACAAGCTTTATACGATATTCATCACAAAATAATTATTATTTCGCGTTTCCAAGAAATTTATACATTGTTTAGGTATATTATGTACCTACCTATATATCAATATTTTTAAATGGGTCGTGATGGAATAAACTCATAATAGTAATAAGTCCGGTTGCGCAATGTTAGCGGAGCATCACTGAGTGATAGGTGATGAAGAAGGCAGGTCAGTTGGCGCATACAGTGACATGTAGATCGCATGGAGTTCGGATATAGAATATTGCTGGCAATGAGTATTACTAACAATCTCTTTCCCCTTTACTCATGTATTGGATACTTGTAAAATGATCACACCTAGTTTAATGTATCTAATAATATTTTATTTTATTTTTTATATAATATATGTACGGAACATATTTGTACGTATACATATCACAACAACTATTTCCTTTAAAATATATATGTACCTTAATGTATTTTTATAATAAACACTACATGTTATTAAATTAGCAAGGAGGTTTGAGAGGTTTGTTTGAATCGAAGCATTTGGCGTTCCATTGTTTCTGCCTACCCTAATGGGAGACAGGCGTGACAGATATGTATGTATGTATGTACCTAAATTAAATTTTGTATTATCTTACTAATATATAGATAGATATATAATTTATTTGCATTATTTACAACACACAAATAAAAAAACATATAGATAGACATACACAAAAAAAAGAAATAAAAGAATACACATACAAAAAGAAAAAAGGAAAATTTATAAAAGAAGTAACATAATTTCCTTTCGTGCTTGTGCCATAATAACACAAAAACAACCAAAGAGCAAAACATTGATATTTCGTTGTGGCCAAAAACGAATAAGCTAACAATAAAATAAAATAATCAATTATTTATACAGTAATGCGACAATTTATCTAGCGAGTAAATGGAATGGAAAAGTAACTTGATAGAATATCTAATTATATTCTTCGATCTAGAATTTTTTAAAATTATTTTTGAAGGTGAACTTAATGGCGGTTAATCGAATAGGATGTGGTATACTATTCCAACATTTTCTGTGGCCTTTTTTTGGCTTTATTTAATATCTATTACTATTTTAGAAAAAAATTAAACTCTATGTAAACTCACTCTCAAAATCTGTGTAAAATATACCTTTATATCTATAAACACTAAAATCTACGACAATAAAGTTACTGCCTAATTCTACTTAATCTAAGTCTTGTTTGCATAATAACATGTTCTCCTATAAACTTAATTGCACAATGAAAAATGTTAAGATACGTAATAAGTGTAAATGAATAGCAAAAAATATTGATATTTTTAATTACAAAACCATGTCATAAACTTCAGACTCTTCAGTTTCTACTAGTTTACAACAGAGGCTAAAATATATTTTAAACCTATAAACGTATATAAATTCAATCCAATAATAATGTTCGTTGCATATACACTAGAATATCATGTTAGCACCTATGTACTGGTATAGACCGCATTTCAGGCTTCACATATTCGAGAGTTCAGGTGCCTGGCGCATTCTATCACAGGAAAATATGTTTCATCTGGTTTCATAGCACCTATACTATTTGCAATGATCCCTGTATCAGGTTGAACGATGTTTTTATAACAGTCTAAATCAAATTGCAGTGTGCTTTTGTGGGCTTCAATTGTTTATCATATATTATACTAGGTTACTTTTATTCAGGTCCTTTCTTACAAAGATTGGTAAATGGCACTAAAAAAACTTCATTAGTCAAAGCTCCAATTTAAAAATTATTCTTACAGTTCAGAGTTTTTATAAAGTTGGTAGTTATCTGAATTGCTAATTAAGTATTTACCTAAAATATTTCTGACGATCTTTTTAAGTTCATGGAAACGGAAAAAATATGCCAGGGTTTTTGCCAATTATGCTTACGTAGTGTTATTTGAATTGAACTAATGATAGTAAAAATAAGCTATTCTTAGCTACGCTTTCCTTAAAATTTTCCAATGATTTACGAATTCTGATTGCTTAAATAAATTCTTAAAAAACTTTTCATAATTATCGGAATTTACTCTACCATGAGTTTAATGGCATTCGATGGGTTTTATAACAAACGTGAATAAATCCATTTAGTGATAAGCCAGGATCTTTTGTTTATGACAAAAACTTTTCATAATCCGATTTAAATCGAAAGTCTAAACAAAGCTGTCCCTTCATTAATGTTTAGATGGTTTAGAGATTACTTTTCCCTCTTATCCCTTCTGTTATATATATATATATTAACGGTTCGTAAACTAAATAATATAAAAATCATTTACATTTATATCAAGTAATAGTATTTACACCGATTTCGTCCGTATGACCAGACACTGATTGGCCGAGGTAAACAACAGTCTTTCTAGACAGATCTCAAATACTAAAAATAAAACAACATTTAAAAGAGCATGTATACATAACAAATAAAAGAACTTACTTTCACATTTTTCATGATAATAAAGATCAACAATTTTATCAGGAACGGTCGGGCATGAAGTACGAGTATACTGTAGGCCGTTAGCTTATTTGCTCTTTTAATTGTATAAAAGTAGTAGGTATATTTCAGATTTAAGTTATTGCTCAATCAAACAATATATTTACTTCCAGTTCTTTAGCTTTTTTTAGATATCATTATATTTCCATATCTTTATTCTTCAGACATTTAGTCGTCGTTATTTCACATTACCACCAAAATTAAAAGCGATTATATTATATGAGGTCCCCAATAGGCCTCCGTCCAGCAGTGGACAGTTAATGGCTAATATGGTATACGATATAAATCTCAGAGATATTTAAATATTTTTACCACTTATTTATTAAAGTATTATGTCATGTATAACATTTACAATAATACATTATTTCTTAATATGAATTATAAATCGATAGCGTGGTATCGCAAATAAAATTAAGTACTTCGAATTACAATTCAAATAAAAGTATCTTCCAATAAAAAAAAAAACCAAAGAGACGTTGTCTTGGGAAATCGAAATATTTAAGAAGCTTTGGGAAACCAGCACTCCTTTACAGACGCTGCTTACTCAATATGACATTGGAATAAAGGAGTATTAATTTCTCTTTTATTTAGTATAGCTTTTTCTAGTATCACCTTAAATTAACCTTCTTTAAAATAAATGACAAAAGCACAAATAGGCAATAGCCTCCATCCAAAATTATTAAAACCTAGGTATCTTACATGAAGAGGTCGCCCTCCACACAGGAAATCTTCCTCCCTGGAAATCATCTTGGGCACTTCCTGCTGAATTCGTCAAGAGTCATAATGCGTTAAGGTAACAGACCTGATGGATTTCATCCTCGCCTGTAAGCATCCACCATCGTAAACCAATTGCGCAGGTGAGGCTAATCCCTGTAATGGATTTACAATGCTAATCTATGATAGTTCAAACATGATGTATCAAACAGTCATTGTAACATTAGTCATTTAAAGGTATCATCAACGCAATATGAATAATTTTTAATTGTTTAAACAAATAAAAGTTAATTGATTAATAGTTGTTTACTAAACATTACAAGGCAGGCATCTACTAAAAATCTTATATTTATGTATCTCCAATGACATTTTATCATATTTCTTCTGAAACGTATAAAAAAATACATTTTATAATGAAAGGATTTTCATGTGACTATAAAGTAAACAATTACGTACTTATATAAAATTTGCATTTAATATATATATCTACCTATTGAAAACCTCGCTGTCCTGAAGTTGTGAATTCAATCATCGTACGATATAAACATTTCTTATGTCTGTTTATATTGATCTGGATGTTTTATAAATACGTATGTATTTACTATAAGAGTATTTAAGTTTTTATTACAGTTTTTGCACTAGAGGAAGATTTTGTACAAGTCATTTGCTTGGGTACCTCTGTACCATTCGTGTTTTAACCGTGAAGCAGTTGTGTTTTGGTTTATAGGGTGGGATATGGCAGTGAATTTATAGAGTACAAAGGAATAACACCTGAGTCCTCAGGATGGGGGAATCATAGGCGAAACAGTATACTCTGTTATGTCCATGGTAGTGCACATGTCAATAGGCGACGATTACCACTTTCCATCAAGTGTTTGCCATTCAAAAAATAAAAAACAATTGTTACCTACCCAATTTAATACACTTAAAATCTAGTTTCTTGAGAACTATGTAAATGGTTTTGTGTGATACTCGGAATTTTATCTGCGTAACTGTACTGGATAAAAGTACTAAATCGATCACGTGAACGCGCAGTTTCTACGGAAAGTTCAAAACTTATTTTGAGATTTGAAGTATCATCTTTGGGAAAAGTTTCTTACATTCATGAATATTATAAGGTAATATTCTTTACACAATTTTATACCATTTAATTTATTTTTTCGGATATTCTAGGTTAACTAGAAGAAATTCTTTCAATGAATAATTTATATACCTACTATACTATGTACGTAGCATACTAGAATTTTTTTATTGGATGATATTGGAATGGTAACCCCGCCTGCGCTATCGGTATACACTAGCGGGGCACCAGTGGGAGATGATTGGTGAAGATGAAAAGACAGGCCAGTTAGCCCATCGTGACGAATTCGACGATAAATTAGTCACGCTGGTTTCCAGGGGTAACCGCTTGGAGGTCGACCTGATAAGGTACATTGACAGCGATGGGTACTAGCATACTAGATTACAATGACCGATTAGATGGACCGTACATCTGTTTACCAGTTCAATTATATAAAAAGGCTTTATTGCATGCGATTTCTAACTGTAACTGAATTTGAAATGTAGGTAAAACTTTTTTTACAAAAAGGTTTTTTGTACCTCTGCGATTTACATTTAGTACCTATAGGTTAGCACTAAGTACAACTATGACTGTAGCACTAGTATAAATATTATAATATCTGTGATTGTAGACAAATACAGAATAATATGATACCGAAAATATATGTGCCGCAATACCTACATAAAATACCTAAACTTCAAAATTGAAACTATTTCCAGAAACCATATCCCTATTCACTTTCCTAAACTTAGCACTTCGAAACTATGTAACACGATCCGAGTTTTAGCAGTTGTACGTAAATTATAAGGGATTTGATCGTTAGATGTAGTTTTGATTTGCCATTTTAGGGAAACCGTGGTCATGGAAACAAATCAATTTTACCATCTTTAGAGCCTAGGGCTGCCACGTATGTTTACTTTTACAGATCATTAATATTAAATATGAACTTTCGCATAATATTAAATGATCTATTACAAATAGATATTTAGTCGTAAACTAGGCAGAACTTTCTTTAGATACTTTCATAAATTATATTAAATTTAAGAATAATTCCTTATTCATAAAAATAATAGCAATACAAGTACTACCTGTACAAGCATAGTAATAATGTTATGTTATGTTAACCTATTTCTATGGAGGGAAAAGGGATTATTAGTAATGGGGTTTAACTGACCCATTGCTAGCAATACACCCTATCAGGTCGACCTCCACGCGGTTTCCCCTGGAAACCATTGTTTTATTTTTTTTTTTATTTTATTTATTAGGCGCACATAACAGAAGTTTACAAATAAAAACTTAAATTATAATATGCAAGTACATAACGGGTATCAGGTAAACTTGCCACAACATGTGCACACAGCATGATCCAATAATAAATGCGACTGCAACAAAGCTATTAGGTTGCAACTATCAGTGAAAAATTTAAACATAAAATTAAACATAAACATAAAGAAAGTTAAATAAAAAAACCAAAACAAAATTATTTAAGAGATTTCTAAATATTACATTACTTTATATAATTGTCTGCGAAATTGATAATAACTGAGCCCAAATATGTCAAGGTCATATTGATGAGCGTCATTATACGATCTACACATATTGGCTATGGGGTTATTTAAAGAAATATTGTTTCTATAAAAAGGCACAGTGAAAGTCCGTTTAAGACGAATTCGGCCATTCGTATTAATATTAATTAGTTCTAACAGTTGGGGACAATCCACAATTGAGTTTATAATCTTATATAAGTACAGTAAATCTTTTATTTTTCTTCTTTTAGTTAAAGATAATATTTTAAAATATTTTAATCTATTTTCATAGTCTCTCAATTTTCTTTTAAATCCATACCTATAGGAAATTGATTTTAGAAATCTTTTTTGTACTCTCTCAAGATTATCTTGATGTACCTTATAGTAAGGAGACCAAACTATTGATGCATATTCAACTATAGGGCGAACCAATGCAGAATATAGAAAACACGGACTATGAGGATTTTTAAATTGCTTGGTTATGCGTAGTATAAAACCAGTTAGTTGGTTACATCTATTTATCATATATTGATAATGAGATCGAAAAGTCAGCTTTGAGTCAAACAAAACTCCTAGATCCTTGGCAATATCTTTATGTTCAAGTATGTGGTTGCCGATACTGTAACTAAACAAGTGATTGGGAGTCCTAGAAAAAAATGAAATAACGAAACACTTGCCTACATTCAGAAACATATGATTCCTAATACACCACTCCTGTATAATGTCAATATCTTGTTGTAGCTGTTTACAATCATTAACATTCGAGATAGAACGATACATTTTCAAATCGTCAGCGTACAGTAAACACTTACTATTGATGTGGTCGACCAAGTCATTAATAAAAATTACAAAGAACAGTGGACCCAAATGTGAACCTTGTGGTACACCGGAGGTTACTGTAATTGGAGAAGAAGTGAAACCCCTAATAGCGACCATTTGACTCCGTCTGCTGATGTAAGACTCAATCCATCGCAATAAGTTACCATGAATGCCATACGCAGACAATTTTTTAATAAGTAATGAATGGTTGACCCTGTCAAAAGCTTTTGAAAAATCAGTGTACACAGAATCAACCTGAAGCCGTTTATTAAAAGCATCACATATATAGGACTTATACACAAGAAGATTACTAACTGTAGAACGACCTGATACAAAACCATGTTGAAACTGGGTTATATGTAGTTTAAGATGATTAAAAAGAAAGGGATATATGAGAGATTCGAACAATTTCGCTATACAAGAAAGTATACTGATGGGACGATAATTTTCACAATTAGTTTTATCACCAGATTTATAAATAGGAATAATAAAACTAGTCTTCCAATAATCAGGAAAACAGCCTGAGCTAAGAGACTTATTAAATAATATTTCTAATGGACCACTTAATTCATCTGCGCATGTCTTTATAAACCTAGCAGGCACATCATCAGGACCAGCGCCCTTATTTGAATCAAGTTTCAATATAGCTTTTAATATATTTTCGCGGCTAACATGTATCTCGCTAATAGTTGACAGAGTTACGACATTGTTAAAGTTGTTGTTACTATCAAACGGCTGATCATATACCGATTTAAAGTACTCAGAAAACAATTCACAAATTGCCTGCGCATCAAATGCAACATTAGATTTGTGTGACATCGATTGTGGAATGTTATTACTTGACTTTTTACAGTTCACATATTTCCAAAACATCTTATTATTTTCTTTTAAACTGTTCTCTATAGATAGAATAAAAGACTTGTAGCATTCTTCAATCATTTTTTTGCTTCTACGACGAAGTAGAACAAATGTATCATAATCTCTGGGGTTTTTATACTTTTTGAATTGTCGATGGTATTTTTGTTTCTCATTAAGGCAATTGATCAAAGGTAGACTGAACCATTCTGGATAGTTTTTTGACTTAGACTTACGCTTTGGAGTATGTACATTAATTATCTCTCTAAGTTTACAGTAAAATTTATCAACAGCACTATTAATATCCAAACCAGAAAGAATATCATTCCAATCTACTAATTTTAAAGCATTTTTAATTTTATTATAGTCACATTTCCAGTAGTTAGTTTTAAAAGAGCCAGGGTTATATTTCACACTTAAAGGTAGAGTAATAGATTCAACATCTACAATAAAAGCAGGATGATGTTTACTAATACTATTATTATTAAAAAGCACTAAGTCAAGCAATCTGCCATTAGCGTTTAATAAATGATTAAATTGAGATAAATTACAAAGTGCCATGGTTTCCATTAGGATAGATGATCGGCAATGTACTGCGTTATAAGGTTCAAGACATAAAGAGGAATCAGTTTTCCGCCATGATATATTAGGTATGTTAAAGTCACCTAACAACAAAAACAGCTCATTATTACCTTTTTCTAATATAATATTTTGACAGTGTTCAAAGAAGAGAGTAACGTTATCCAAAGTCATATCAGGAGGTAAATAACACACACAAATATTAAGAGGTAAATGCTTGCCTGCTGACGGTAGCACAGTCAGCCACATATCTTCAAAAGGGCTATCCCACGTAGGTCTGCGAATAGCACTCAAAGACTTTTTTATTGCCATTAGAACACCACCACCTTCAGATTTCCTAGAAGCAACGCAATCGCTACGATCTCTACGAAAAACATAATAACGCTCATCAAATAGTTCCTCATTACACACACTTAAGTTAAGATTAGTCTCAGTTAAACATATAATATCAAACTCATCATTCAGGACATTCAGATAAAATTCAGTAATTTTAGACCTGAATCGGTTAACGTTCTGATAATAAATTAACATCTTTTAAATATAAACACAAGTGAAGAAAATAAAAATAATTAAGTAAGTTTAGATAGATTATCAACAGTACGGATTAAAATAGCAGGTGACTTTTCGTCTTTTCTCATATAAACTTGACCAAATTTGATCCAAACAAAAGCATATGATTTTTCTTTTGCTGCTTTTCTTGCCGCAGCATGCAGACTTTTGCACTCAGGTGATACATGTTCTACCACATATATCTTAACTTTCTCGCCAACGACTCCTAAATGAGATGAATTCAAAGTATCGGTGGGATTAGCATTATTGTACCTTCTAACTGCTGACAAGATAGTGTCACGATGGCGCGATGAAGGCAAAGTTACCAACAAGTTGCGCGGTCTATCAGACTTATTAATTTTAGCAATGCGGCGACAAGCATAAATATCCGAGTCCATTATCGAATGACCTATTTTATCGCATAACTTTTTAAATATGTTGATAACATTCTCGTTTCGTTTTTCTGGTATAGCTTGAATTTCTATGTTCATACTGCGTGATACCTTCTCATTTGATTTTAGTCGACGATCTAGATCTCGAATATCCAATTGAATTATATGTGTTCGCTCATCCAAATCCCTAATTTTATCATCTATCGAAGACAAGTGCGAATTCATTTGATCCTGCCTCTGATTCAAAAGGTCAGCAGTAGAAGTAAATTCCTCCTTTAAAGATGCAAGGGCCGAGTTAACTTCCATTTTTACAGCCACCTTAATCTCAGCAAAAAATTCCAGTTTCAATTTATTTAACTTAGAATCCAATAAAGTGCTAAACTGATTCAGTGTAATAGATTCGGAATTCAGGTATTCAGACGCACAGACACTCTGGTTTATTGTATCATCACAAGACATAACCGAATCATCAAGCGCATGAAGCTTACGTATAGGGGTGTTCATATTACTACCCTTTCGCTTCGTAACATTTACACAAGTAGGACATTTCCAATTTTTACTGCTGTTGGTTAAAGTCATATAAGTGTTTGAGTCCATATTTAGACATTTATAATGGTAAGCTCCCTGACAGGGGTCGCAACGGATCATCTCTCCTATCTCAACAGCGATATTGCATGCCAAACATTTATCCATAATCAAAACCAAAATATTAAATTTAAACTTAACAAAACACTTCGCAAAACCAGTTCTAATTGCAGTATTGTTATACAAACATTGTGGTTAATTCTAGTGGAATTCATCACGATGGGTTAACTAACTTGCTTTCATCCTCGCCTATCATCCCTCACTGGTGCCCCGCCAATGTATACCGATAGCGCAGGTAGGGTTACCATTCCATTATCACCCATTAAAAATCTATCTCTATGATACTAGAACACTGATAGATAATATTTGCAAATGTATAAGTAGGTACATATCATCCCTACTACAAAAAACCCTAGGTTAAACAAAATTACCAGTGGCTGCGGTGTAGTTCTAATATACAATATTTTATCTTTCATAAAAGGAAGAGTCTTTAGAATATGAAATCGAAGTAAGATTGGGAATACTTGCCTGATATAAAGTAATTATATCTGGGTTGTCAGAATAAATAAGTTCGACGTTGGAGTAATTTATTTTAAAACTACATATAATATAAAACAAATAAGTCTAGGAATGTGAGTATATGTAAGTTACATATTCCTGGGTTTATCCTAAACTAATTTTCCTTATAAACCAATATCAATTAGTGTAAATAAGTTTCTTTTTTTTTAATGATGGGTTGGTGTTCCTGTTCTCACTTTGATATTATATTTACTTATAATGTTTGAAGAATATTTGTGTTGTTAAGCCATATATGCCAATTATCTACAACTCTATGTATCAGTTTTTTTCTATACGAGGTCTGTCCGGAAAGTTCGTATAAAAGTGTTCTGGAATGCGAGAAAGAGGAGTGGGGAGGCCAGGTAAGCGCAGGACCCCTTCCTTATGTCCCTAACAATGCTTCAGTTCTGGTCTGACCGCCGTGCGGTGCGAACTGGCTTGTCACGCCATCTGTGAAGTTACCTCTTAACGAAACCCCGTCGGCATGGAGCCCGCTTCCGTTGAAGAGCAGCGCGTCGTAATCAAGTTTCTCTCGAAACTCGGCAAGAATGGCCGTGAAATTTTTGCCGATCTCAGAACAGTTTATGGGGATGATGCTGTGAAGGAACCAACCGTCCACAAGTGGCTAAAAAGATTCAGAGAGGGCCGAGAAAGCGTTCAAGATGACCCACGTTCAGGACGTCCTTCCACTTCACATTCCGACGAAAACGTGGAAAGAATTCGAACTTGTGTTAATGGGGACCGTCGTTTAACGGTCAGACAGTCGTGTGGCACGAGTTCGTCCAGAATTGGCGCGAGAGGGGCGTTGGATTCTTCACCACGACAATGCCCCTGCCCACACCTCTCTTGTTGTCCGTGAGTTTTTGAGTAAAAATTCCATTACGGTGACCGAACACCCCCCTATTCGCCGGATTTGGCCCCGTGTGACTTCTTCTTGTTCCCAAAAACCAAATTGGTACTTCGGGGGCGGCATTTGGGGGACATAAATGAGATAAAAAAAGCTACGACGGGGCAGCTGAGAAACCTACAACCAGAGGACTTTCAAGGAGCCTTCTCACAGTGGAAACGGCGTTGGCACAAGTGCATTATGTCACAGGGGGAGTACTTTGAAGGGGATAAAATTGATTTACCTGAATAATTGTAAAATAAAATTTTTAAAAAACTTTTATACGTACTTTCCGGACAAACCTCGTATAATCATTTCATCACTACATCATTTTATCCCTGTATATACTTAGGTACTTTATACGTGTATGGTTTAATTTTGTCAATTAACTAATTAATTTTCTACTATTGTATATATTTCGGTACTCGTTGTCTATTTTTATATAACATAAAAAAAATTTAATCATATTTTTTTCGTAATGACTGTTTGTACCAAAATGAAATAAAAAAAATCGAATAGGTACGTATCTATATAAGTATATACATATAATAAAACTATAGAGGTCGAATGTTTGTACATAGAAAAAAAAAACGCTAAAAACGGAGTCAAGGGGATGTTAGAAGTGTAATAGAACACATCCAGATTTTTTCAAATTTATTGCTTCTCTGTCTGTTCGTACGGGCTTATCTCAGGAACTGTTGGACCGATTTAAATGAAATTTTGCATGGTGGTACTTTACATCCCCGGTCAACATTTTAGATTTTTTATCAAATTAAAAAGTTCCCATGGGATAGTAAAAAAACAATAGTAACTTGTACTGAAGTCATTTTGACCTAAGGCAAAGAGAACGATACGTCATTTGTTAATTTTGGTCCAGTATTCCTAGACATAATAAATAAGTAGATACATACATCGATACATACTAAACAGGAATAATAAAAAAGAAAATAAGAAAATCTTACGATATATTACAAAACGAACTGTCCTGTACAATATAAGTATTTGATCATTTAATGTAAGACCCTCATCAAGATCTAAATAGAATCCTTCAGATCACAGATAATTTTGGATACAATTAATGATCCCCGTGTCCGTGATATCTAACATCATTGTAATTTCATTTTCCATAGGTACTACTGATAGTTATTTCGAGAGTGGAAATATAATTAATATATTCGTATGGGTAAATACGTAGTTTGGTATCTACTTATTACAAAATACCTTAAGTTAGCACTTAAATCATTAAGATATTAAATTATTTATATTTTATTAGCCCAACTGGCGCCTTTGAGCAAAAAATAGCGACGGAACAGACGTTGTCGTATTCCCTTGTAACGGCCTTAGTGGAGACATTAATAAAATGATATTACTTTATATTATTCTCAATTTCGTATATAATATAGTATAAGTTATATATGTGTAAGTATATTTGTTATTATCATTTATATATGTAATTTTAGTATGTACGTATATCAATAATTACTATTACCGCATTCGAATATTCTGACACTTCCCTATGGTTGACTGGGAGAGAATGCTTTTAGCATTAAGTCCGCCATGTACACATATATGTACTAATTAATAAATAAATATTATTGGACACATTCTGTCTATCCTAATGGGGGGGGGGGGGGGGTGTTAGTAATGTGAACTACAAGTTCCATTCCTAGCAATATACCCCAGATCGACCTCCATGTGATCTCCCCTGAATGAAACCATCGTGCTGAATTCCAGGTGAATTTATTACGATGGGCTAACTGATCTGCTCTTCCATTTTCACTTATCATCCCACAATGGTGCCCAGCCAGTGTATACCGATAGCGCAAGCGAGGTTACCATTCCATTATCATCCATTGAAAAAAAAATCAGAGAGAAACGTGACAGATATGTATATACACAATATTACTCTATATAAATTTAAGTTACAATAAAATTACTTATAATTTAAAGTTACTTATAAGGTTAAATTGTAATAGAAAAAGGGTATATTGTAGAAAACTAGAGTGAAAAAAATTTGGTACGTAATATTGATACGTGTTTCTTCCGAATGCTGCTTGAAGTACATCTATGAATATTCATTCTAATATGGCATGCAAATGTACCTATTTATAATCTTAAAACAGAATTAGCACATAGATTTGCATAAAAGTATTGGTTAACAAAGGGCCATAAAAAAATATTTAAAATCATAAACATAGTGTCCTTATTAGAAACTAATGTGTAAAAAAATGCTTCTTAAATTTCTTATTTAGTGAGTTACAAACGAAAAAGATTTCCAAATTTGAAGCAGTTTTCCCAATAATACACTTCTTTAATGTATGATTTTCTTAAATTCTATCCTTAGCGCCACCTATACATTTATTAGTGTACTATTTAGTCTCTCATACATTGGCAACACCAAAATTATTTTACAAGAAATTAAAATATTTTATGTTGAATTTTTCCGATATATTTGTATACATTATTTGCTAAAAAAATTATCTTTACATAAGTACCTGCATAAAAATAATATAATGAAATAATCTTCTTAAAAAAAAAGTCATCTCCGATGCTTCGTTTGACCTCGTGCCGCCCTCGTTTTCAGTCGTGTGATCGTAGCGCTACGAAAGTGTCATTGGGCAAAAATCGAACCAGTACATTGGTCTTAAAAATTACATTTTGACTTTCTTTAAACTCTAAAAAGTAAGTACACATTTAATTTAACTACTATTGTGACTAAAATTATTTAATTGATAATTTCACATGTATTACAGAAACTAATTTAATCTTATGACGTGAACACGAACTTATAGGTGTAAGTAACCTCTAAAAAATCTAATAATCATGTTATTTTAAAGTTATGAACTAATTATAGCCCAAGAAAGCGTTCTTCTAAATATGTAATACTTTTCTATAATTACATTTTAAAATTTCTTAGTAAATTTCAATATTTAGTATCACTTACGTAATGATGTCATTACGATACCTTGTGTTTCAGAATACCAATGACATTGATCCTGACATACTTAGGTCTTGGAATAGATTCCGTTGTATAATCAACAGTACCAAGTTCATTTCTATTCATATGTTAGATAATATACTTTGATGAAAAATGGCAATTGACGTTTATGTCCCTAATTCCAGATCAAGTTTCGGAACTCCAATGTCATTACCCTGCTACAATTAGGAATACGAAATTTATTTCAGATAACTATTAGATAACATATTTAAATATAGTATAGGTAATTAATACATAATTCCACAACATTATTTGAAATTAAAATTATGTAATTACTTCCTTATTATATTACATTAAACAGTTTTATAGTCTGACTCAAAATAAATGTTTTTTTATTATCTCAGTATAATTAATTTTGAATAAGTGTATAATTTATGTTAATATATAATTTCCAGAAAAAAATGGGTGTACCTGCTGGAAATGCTGAAAATGGAAAGAAAATCTTCGTCCAGAGGTGTGCACAGTGCCACACAGTAAGTCCCATTTATGTATTTAAACAAAAATTCATATGAAGTGTTTTTCATGGTTACATGCGTCTCAGACTTTTAGTTCTCAAGCACCCATACTGATAATATTTTAAATTGTAGTAAAATAACTATATAAAAAACATATTAATCCTTTGAAATAACAATGCTTACTGCTGTATGTCCAAAGTGCTGTTTATGTGTATGGGTACATAAGTATTACCACATTCTACCAGGCAGGCTGTGAGCTTGTTCTTTTTTTATTTCCTTAAAATTATATCTTCATATTTTAATTATTTTCATTAATAAAAATGTTGATATTTTAAAATAACTTTTTTATAAAGTTTCAGTTAGTTTCTTTTATTTATTGAATATGTAAATTCCACCTTTTAATATGCTTTCACATTTTCAGAAATTAGTAATAACTATTTGATATTATAGAACTTTGTATACAGACAGTATCATACACCTGCATAGATCTCTATCTTACATTAAATGGTATAACAATTCATTACATAAGGTGTACTTTTGACAGAACTTCATAATATTATCTGTGGAGTCAATGGTATTAATTGTGTCTGTTGGCTACATGTATCACTTATCATCAGATGGACTGTCAGCTTGTTTGCCGTTTACACACACAGTAGCATAAAAAACTATATATTACATACTGAATGAATAGATGTTGACCTAAATAATATGAATAAAATCAAAACTGTAAACCTATTTTTGAAGTATTTAATATTTTTATGTGATACATCATACATTTGTACTCTAATAAGTAGATAGTATTTGTTGAGTTAATTACTGGAGTTTTAAAATTATATAAATATATCCTTTTTTTTTTTAATTTATTTAACAAAAGTAATATGAGGATGCATTTTAATATTAAATATAAATAAGTACTGATAGACAGATATATAATCTATCTAATAAGTTCTGTTATTAATTCACATTATGGGATATAGGACAGTAAAATTTCATTAGTGGTAAAATTCATTAATGGCAATAAATAAACATGACATTACTATGGGGTCTATGTCAGCAGGTAATGATTACCACTTTTCACTAAATGGGGCATTACCTTGTTTTCCATCCTAAGTCACTTAAAACTTTTAATTTTTCAGGTAGAAGCTGGTGGCAAACACAAAGTAGGTCCCAACCTCAATGGTTTCTTCGGTCGCAAGACTGGTCAGGCAGCTGGATTTTCATACTCAGATGCCAATAAGGCTAAAGGTAATTTAATTATGTATACATGAACTATGAACTTAATTTTATGATAAAGATAATGTAACTTCCTATTTAGTATAGATCAAAGTCCAATAAAAAGTACCTAATCTATACATCAGTATATTATCAATGTAGGTATATATAATTAATTTATTGTGGAAATTAGAACTATCAACTATTAAATTATATAATATTTTATCTTTAACGTTATTCATAAGTCAATCTATAATTATAATAATTTTTTTTAATTACTTAAATTGTAACAAAAGACACATAATAGGATATTATATCAAAATTTACTACTTTTTTTATATTAAACTACTACAATTTTTTTTTATCTTAATATTTTTTTACATAGTTTTAAATTACATTATTATGTTCATTTATCCATAACATGATTCACCACTTATGCAACTAAGTTGGGACAACAAACATATATGTACTACATTATCATACATCAATCATTGATAAAATATTATAGGTTATCCAACTATATCAAGGTGTTTTAGCTGATAACATATAATTAATGCATTTAGAGATTTAAGGAAGTAAGTAACATACATTACTTTAATATGTGTGAGTAACATCATATTAGTGTGATATCTGGAGTATTACTAATTTATTTTATTTTATGACAAGAGACCACAATTACCTATGATTTTTAGAAAAGAGGGCTTTTTAATCATGTTCTATAGTGATAAAATTTACACATCAAACAACTATTTGGATCTAGAACTAGAAATTAGGTTTTTAATAGTGTATATATATGATTTTATTAAAAACTAAGTACTTTTGTACTAACATTTTGATATCATCATATTATTTTACATATCTGGATAGTTAACATATAGCAAGTAGTTAGAAAAATATAAAAAAAATAGTACATAGTAATATAATGTAAATTCGACTCCCAAATAATAAATAGTATTTACATTTTTAAAGGAATAGAAACTTTTTAAAATGGAATTTTATCAACTAATCTTTAATTAGGTAACTTTCTCAAAGAAGGCATAGTAAAAAATATTTGTAACTGAGTAGCTCTTACAAGTAGATATGCATCTGGATAAAGCAAAAGAAGTCTATTTGAATTAGAACATTTGGCAATCTATCTGGTACCTTCTATAGTAAATTTACAATATTGGTGTATTAGTAGTACATCATAAATTTAATATATATCTATCTCAAAGCAGTGACAATAAATTAATTGCATAGATAAGTTTTCCGTTAGGATATACATGAAAAAGAATGAGATGGTGGCCCTTGCTGTCTCGTTCTGTCACATGCACGCGGTAGCAATAATGTATTTAACAAGAAATTCGTTTATCACTTGTCCAGTGTAACAGGATTAACAGGCCCCTCCATATAAGTAGCAAAGATATCATCCATGGAAATGTTAACAAATCCATGAAATAGAATGAGATATCGACAGTGTCTTACTCTTTCAAACATTAAATAAAACTTATCTTATATTTTATCTATAATAATGAATGAATAAATGTCACATAATCACATCAATTCATAGATTCATTATGTCATTTGTACAGGGGATCCACTGTAACAGTTATCTGTTGCAAGTAACTCCTGCAAAATCAAGTATATTAGATTGTCTTTATACAATACTCACTGTCTGGTTTTAATTAAATTAAACATAATCAAATCTAATTACTTACATATCTATATTTTCATCCATACTGTGTGTAGTTTTATACCTTTTAATTTAGTAAAATACTTGTAATATCCTGTATGAATAACAGCTAATTCCTAAATGTTAATTATAGGTATCACCTGGAATGAAGACACTCTCTTCGAATACCTCGAGAACCCCAAGAAATACATCCCTGGAACTAAAATGGTGTTCGCAGGCTTGAAGAAGGCCAATGAACGTGCAGACCTTATCGCTTACTTAAAACAGGCCACTAAGTAAATATCTCAATCTAGAAAAAGAAAACAAAGTAGGAGGTATTTTCCATTATATTTCTGGAAACTTCTTCCTATTTTTTGCCCAATCAGTATCATCAAAAGTGTATTTTGCAATGTTAAAATTGCATAACACATTTAGTAAATAAATATTGCCATGTCAAGTTTTAACCATGTTCATTGAGTACAAGACATTGTGTGGAGAATTGATTACTCATAGCTTAACAATGTTGTGAAAGGTTTTAATGTTATTAAATTATTAATAGATGTCACATTTAGTTTTCATTTTTGTAGTATACTTACCTTATTTATATATTATGGATTATATTTCAGTTTCCATATAGGAAACAATTACTGTTACCATTGAAATAGTTAAATTATTATAATTTTAATAAAAGAAATTTTATGTTAGTTTCTTATTTCATTTCCTATTTTATCCTTTATGAGAAAACCCATTTTATAGGTTAAACTATTGGCCTTATTAATAAAAAAATTGATTAAATAATTAATAATAAAAAATTTCTAATAGTAAAATATATAAAATATGTTCAGCAGTGGACCGTTAAAGGTTGATATAATGATGAAACAGTAATATCCTTATATATCCATGTCTAGAAATAGGATTGTTGACTGTTATGTTACATAATTATACTTTTGAGGCAATGGCCTCAAAATACAAATAGGCAATTTCATATAATACGACAGTACGATTGCTTTCAAATCGCCAGATGGTTTAAATCCCAGAAACGCTTAACATTTTCGCCACTTTCGATCAAGTGACAAAAGGTTGATCTAATTCATAATATATATTAAGTTTTTCTTAAATTTGTAGCTTTATTAGGGTAGCATCAAGTTCGCTGGCAGAGGAAGAGAGAGTGTGTTTTTAATGGGTGACAATAGAATGGTAACCCCACCCGCGCTATCGGTATACACCGGCGGGACACTAGTGAATGATGATAGGTGAGGATGAAACAGGCCAGTTAGCCCATCGTGACGAATTCAACAAGAATTGTTTACGATAGTTTTCAAGGGAACCACGGAGAGGTCGACCTAATAGAGCATATTGCTAGCAATTGGGCTGTCAAACTCCATTGCTAACAATCCCTTTCCCCACAAGAGGGATTGTTAGTAATAGGGATCTAACAGCCCCATTGTTACCCTTACTTTGTTAGCAGTAAACCCTATCAGATCTACATGCGATCCCTCTTGGAATACATATTACATTTCTTTATGAATTAGTCACTAATAAGTATTGACTATGGTGAACGTTTTATATTAGGGACCAGTCTTGCGTAACTTTCATACTGGCTTTTAATTTATGAATTCGGTCAGACAACATTATGCCAACGTTAAATTTATTAAATAAATGAAGAAATCACAATAGTGCAAACAAGACTAACAAAAATATTGTCAAATGCGATGCAAATGGCTGCCGTCTAAACTATTCGTGGAACAATTTTAGCTATGCATTTCATATTTCTTTTTTTTTTATGTGGGAATTACGACTATTTACAATTAATATTGACTGTATCAGGAGGTCTACTGTAGAAATAGACCAGATATTACGAGAAGTATTGAAAACTTATGTTTACTATCAATAATATTATAAAAATGAGATCTGAATTTATTTTCATTTTTGCTAATAATGTTCATCGGAACGTGCAATTGGACTTAAAAATTTTCTATTTCTTTTATCACATGATTCCCGGTTCAGTGAAAAATATTTATTTATTATCGAAAAATTGTCTAATTATAGCATCATTATAACCCTATTCGTTTAAGTTTTGAACATTAGACCAGCTAACATAACGAGACAAGGAGAATTTTTTGTGTAAATTTGTGAGACGCTCCTGACCAAGTCGTTTTACGTGGCTTGTATGAAATGCGGTTTTTTTTTTCCTAAGTTATATGCTCTTTGATGGGGACCACAAAAAAGTAAATAATCAGTACGGTAAAAGAGTTATCACCGGCCTTATTTAATGAAATCAGGAAAATCAATAATGTTAACTATTATCTATACAAGTCTTCATCAAAAATATCGATATCGATAGTTGCTAAAAACTAAGCTATTCATGACATTAATTTTGGAATTTTGCGAAAAACATGGACAATAAAACCAATAACACTTTTGTTACTTTCTTGGCTTTGGCTTTTTAGGATTTCATGATTAATTTCCAAGTATAAAAACTGTGAAATCAACGCGAATCAAAATAGAGGTTATTTGGGAACTAGAATATAGGATAGAAAAGTAGAAAAAAGGATGTGGGAAAATATAGAAACAAATAAATACAATAAATATAAAAAAGTTAAAATTTATTATTTAATATTACGAAGTTAGAAAGGATTTTATAGACAAATGCAGTACAGTAATTTTATCATTTATTAGTTATATCATAGATAATATAATACAGTACTAGTAATTATATTAATATACAAATAAAAACATATTTATAAGTAATGCGTTGTTTTTGAAATGGCGCCATAACTTTGACTGTCACAATGTCTATTCAAGATGGCCATGATCCTCATGATAGTTTTTTTTAGTTTGGCAACATTGTTTTATAGAGAAACGATATTACAACTTCCAACAACAATGTTTCAACTGTCACCGGCCTTCTGGGGACCGGACGTTACCGCTCGTGTCATAATTTTTTTTATACAACTTAGAATGGCAAACAAGCTGACTACCCACCTGATGGAAAGTAGTAACCGTTGCGTCGCCTATAGACTTGAGCAGTACCATGGACATAACAGAGTATACTGTTTCGCCCATGATACCCCCATGCGTTGCCATTCCTGAGGACTTAGGTGTTATTCCTCTGTACCCAGTAAATTCACGCCATATCCCACCCTTCAAACCGAAACACAGCCATGCAAACACAATTGCTTCACGGTTGAAGTACGAATGAGACAGACGGTACCCAAGCAATCGACTTTTGTACAAAGTCTCCCTCTGGTCTAAACTTAGCCCATTTACATCCCACCTAAACTTCATAATATTAATGAAAAAGTCTATATTAGATCATAATTACGATTCAAATTATTTTTATCATTAATTAATAAGGAATCAGCCAATATTGCAAATCAAGCTTCAAGCTTTAATATGCACATGTTAGGTGAACAAAAATGTAACATAAGGACAAGGATTAACTTATTTACTGTCTTTGGATATGATCAGTTGTACACCATTGCCAAATAAGGTATATTTTTCGTAATTTTGAGTAAACATTTTTGTATTCACTAAATTTGAAGAAATTAAATTGTTGGAAAAAAGAAATTTGAACATTTTTTACGGTTTTTGTATTTTTAAAATATATAGTAAAGAAGAGCGTATTTTCTTCTCGATCGTATAATAGTTACATGGCAAACTGAAGAAACATGAAGGAAATTATTTTAATTTGGAGAAGAAATATTTGCCATTTTGGTAGAAATCTAAAATCTTATTTGGCAAAGCTGTCAGTGACATTTTATGACATTGATGGTTGACATAAATTGTTTCGTGATGTAATCTCACCACAGAATCCGACAGAATCTTCTAATTTAATAAGTACCTACTTATCAATTCATCTGATTTGATTTATTTGTGATATTGTGCGTAAAGGAATTTTAATTTACAAGTTATTACAAAAATCCTTAAAAACTGCTTCTATCGAGAACTGTAGTTTTGATTATAAGGTGAATTAACAAATTGATTATTCATTAAAAACACTAATTATAGTTTTGTTAGTGTACATAAACTGTATTTATTTTGTAATATTTCAGTGAAAAACAACAGTCATTATGGATTAAGAACATCTGGGTAAGTTTAATGGAATGCCTTATTTTTATACGGGACTTAACGTAAAGTACTATTAAGTTTTTACTTGTTTGTTACATTTTTTATTTTTACTTCGTCAGATTCTACGGACTCCATATGTACATTAAAAATCCAAGTTTATTGCAAGACATTTCCTTAAAATGGCAAAGGCATCAGTTGTATTAAGTTTTCATGAAATTCTACTACATAAATCAGATGTTGATCTTCTTGATGGGCCATACTGGCTAAATGATACAATTATATCATTTTACTTTGAATATCTTGAACGAGTGTTATTTAGTAGTGCAAGTGAATTGCTGTTTATATCACCAGAAGTTACTCAATGTATAAAAATGGTACAGACAGAAGAAATAAAGACATTCTTAGAGCCACTCGGTATAAGTAAAAAGAATTTTGTTTTTTTCGCACTCAATGATAATGACTTACCTGATAGAGCAGGGGGATCACATTGGAGTCTTCTAGTTTATTCTCGTCCAGAGAGCTGTTTTTTTCATTTTGACTCTTCATCAGGAAGTAATCACAATGTGGCTTGGGAGTTTGCTAGTCATTTAATCACATATTTCTCAAATGGTGAGTGAATTTTGTATATTAATCCTCAAATTGTATGATTATTTACATACACCTGCTTTATACTACTCATTTTTATTTGTTTGAAATTGATTTTTTTCACCTAAATTTTTATATTTAACTTTAATTAAAACTAAAAAAGAAACTATATTAATATGAGTTTTTAAAACTAATAACCAATTTTTATTATTATGTATTTATAAATAATTAATAGGTATCTATAGTTATTGTAATTGCCTCTCTTATAAATAATAATATCTGTAGAGATTTTCTAATATACTTGTAGTGTATTTTTTTTTCAATTCTAACATATTTATCATATCATAATATATGTATTGTATAATATGTACCCAGTTGATGTTAATTTAATTGAATGAAATTTGCAATATATGTCTTATTTTCTGGGTTATTGGTTGTTATTATAAGTTTTAAGTAATTATGTTCATTATGGATTTCAGGATCTTTCAATTTTGTTGACAAAGAATGTTTACAACAAAGCAATGGTTATGACTGTGGAGTTCATGTCATTAGCAACACAGAGAGACTTGCTGAATATGCACATAATCTTGGACAAATAGGATCCTGTGAAATGCTAGTCAAAGTTAACCCTATTGCAAAGAGAAGAGATATACTGTCAATTATAAAATCCCTTGCAAATTGTAACTAATACAATTTAATTGTCTTTGTAATATACTACAGATTATTTTAACACAATAATTATTTTGCCACCATGTAAAAATTTATTAAACACCTATTTATATAAAACAGTAGTCACTATTAATTTTTATAACACCCATGCAAACAGATATTATCTAAAATTTTAATTTTTAGTACCAGTACACATATAAAGCTCATTTCTGCTTAACAATGCACTTGATTATTTATTCTTTTTATGCAGCTATTACATTTATTTGTATAGAAGTTTTTAATTTTAACTTATTTTAAATACAGTTTTGATTTTTCGTATTCCACTCTTATATTTATTTTTACAGACATTTTAGTTGTAAATTTATATTTTATAAATAGTTTAAATAAGAAAAAGCTTAACTATAACCTATTTGGCTCTCTACAAAACTTTTAAGATACAAAGTTAAAGTACAGTATTCATTTGAGACACACAGGTCTTTTAAAGTCAATTGTATAAAATACAGAACAATTTTTACCAGTTTAGACATCATTAAATCTAAAACAAGTATTAGTCAGTCGCTTTTATTTTGTTAGATTTAGTTATAATATGGATATATGTTGTTTTTGTGTTGTGCCTCGATACATTTAAATAGCACCAGAAAAAGGCAGTATAAATTATTAACAGTATTTGTATTTATTACTTTATGAAAATTTTGCCATCTATTCTAAATGTGGTTGACTGATAACACTGCTGTAAAATAACTTATTTTTAAATATATATAAATATTTATAAATTATTTTTAAAGTCTTTAAAATAATTTCATAATTATTTCTGAATCACAATGTGTTGTTTACATGTCAATTAATTTTTTTGCTATCTGTTGGAATGAATATAATTAACAAAAATGGTGGTATGCTTGTTCTCTTCAATATTAGATTTGAATAATGTTCTATATTCAACACAAGGCTGAGATATTTAAATATTTTATTTGGAATCACAATTGTGAACATATTTTTGTAGCCATTAGAATTTGTTAACTTACAAAGTAGCAAAAATATAAGGAGAGAAAATGTACATCTTCTAAAATTTATGCTTAATAAATTTCATCATATAATATACAATAAAAGCTTTAGTAAAATTATATAATCTATTTAAATGCTATTCCTACTAAGGTTAGAATTAAAAAATTTAAAGATGTTTCGATGTTGATGATATGGGTTTATTACTCAATCGTGCCTAAATGGCTGAATTGATTTGAATGAAATTTGGTACATGAGTAGATTATATCCTAACTTATACACACGGTCTACATGCATCAGTATATGCATACACCATGAGAAACTGGTAATTTTATATTTTATAAAAGCCTTAGTAAAATGAAATTATTTAAATATTTACTGTAAAAATAAGTGATTCCATTTATGACAATAATATTATATCTAACAATCCATCTGCCAAGCATGGCAACTACTAGCAAAACTCTCCTTATGAGGAAGGCTTATGTTCAGCAGCGAACAATTAACGGCTGAAATGATGATGAATGATTATTTAACGTGTGGTTATCTGTATAGTTGTAAATGCCACTTTATTATCGTAATGTCGTAGGATATCTAAGATTTTTGAGGCTCTACCCATCCTCCGAAAGCTTTGTCGAGCTCTTCAGCTATTGCAAGACATAATCTGTCATTATTGTGATTAGCAACAACTTGAATACCAATTGGCAATCCCTCACGACTTAGACCTAATGGAATAGCAGTTGTTGGTAATCCTAGACAGTTAATAATAGCAGTATATGCAAAATTCATAGGTCTCAATAATGGCTCATTATGGTATGGTGCAGGTGTAGGATGTACAGGGTATAAGAAAATGCCATCATCACCTAACATTTCAGTGAAAAGTTTCTCAAGATTTTCACGTACTTTTAAGTAATGGATATGTCTCTCGCTTCCTACTTCCGCTCCTGTATGATCAGTCAAAGCAGTAAATAAACTTATCAAGGTATTACCAGAGCAGCCGATAATATTTTTCACAATTTCTTTTAGTATGGCACCTACACCTTCCTTCTTCATTATAAGAGTCTCAAATTTTTGTTTAGTTTTCATATTAGTCAACCATATAGGCATAGATTTGCGGAGGAGATCAATTTTCTTTTCTTCAGCTTTCAATTTGTGTTGTACGTTTAGAAATTCTAATACTTTTTTCATTGCCATTATTATTTCTGGATCAACAGGATCGACTAAAGGTGCATCATTGCTGAATTGATAGTAGACTTTTAGTTTTTCGATATTAACGGGTTCGTCCAATTTTAGTTTATTTTTGTTGTCACCCGCCATTATTTTTAAGAGTGGTTTTAAATCCACTGCGTGTTTTGTCATAGGGCCCACACCTGAAAAAGATTCAAGATTGTAATTTACAAGGAACTTAAAGGACTGTTCTTGGTATTTAGATATATACTCTTTATTGTTTCCTCTAAAAGATTACAATAGTAAACTTATTATAAATAATTACAAGAAATAATCACAACGAGAAAACAATGGGCGACCTTATCGCTAAAAGCGATCTCTTCCAGGCAACCTTTGGATGGAGAGGAGTAATTATAA
Organism: Galleria mellonella; assembly: GCF_026898425.1. Classification (NCBI taxonomy): domain Eukaryota; kingdom Metazoa; phylum Arthropoda; class Insecta; order Lepidoptera; family Pyralidae; genus Galleria; species Galleria mellonella. Next base: position 1,623,052 of record NW_026442147.1, on the reverse strand, counting down.
ACAATTTGTTAGGAGGGACGATGAAAAATTTTGTTAGTTCTAGATATGGGAGATGTAATACATATAATAATAATTTAGAAATCTATTTTATAGTATTTACCTAGAAAAGAATCAATTAGATCTGTCTCCGGTGCAGGATGCTGTCCTGAATTTGGAACTATACCACGTGATGGTTTGTGCCCAAAAATTCCATTAAAGAAAGCGGGCATTCGAATTGAACCGCCAATGTCAGAACCTGAAAGTCAAACATTTACTTTTAAATAACCTGAAAGTAAATGTTATACACGATGAAAATAATTTAATATTTAATAATTGTAATTTATTATTAATTATTAAAAAGGTTCTTAAACTGACACAATGTATTGTGAAGAACTATGCAGTTAAAGTAAATCATCATAAACGAAAAGTCCAGATAAAAAGACAAGCTTGGTATTTTTATAAGTGATTTTTTTAAGTTAAAATTAATCGTTTTCAATACTTAATTTTACTACACTTAAATAATTTTCTAAAAGTACTTATATTTTTTATTAATAAAACTTGATACCACTGTGGTTTTAGAATTGTAAAAAATTGCACAAGAGTTCCTTGTGTATGTAACGTGAATAAGCAGTAAAAATAAAGCGCGGACAAAGTTAGTTGAATATTAATTTCTTTGCTAAATTAATACATACCAACTCCAAAAATACTGCCTCCTGCAGCTTGCAGACATCCTTCACCTCCAGACGACCCTCCTACAATCCTTGTAGTATTATATGGATTGTTAGTTCTTCCGTATATGTGATTGTGAGTCTCCCACCTGTTTTATCAATAATATTTTAAGTGTATTTGATGAAACCTTTACTTACTTACGTTTATTACGTTAAGGGCACAATTTAAAATTTCAAGTATAGAAGTCGGTTAAAAATTATGCTTTTGGGAAAACGATGAGGATATAAAGCACCTTTTCGAACGTCGTGACTTAGAAATAAAAATATTTTAAGAAGTTTTTTCCTACTATTTTTACAAAACAAATAATTTTGCAGAAAAAGTGGGTCATTATCTATTCCAAATCGATACCTTTTAAAGTTGGTGAAATGCTATGCTATGCGAGTATAGCGTTGTGACTGACGGAATTATGGAACTTTAATACTAACGGAATCTTCAATAGTAATACCAGTTAGTGGTAGTATTTGTATTAATAGTTGGCAATATAAAATTCAATTTTTTTTAATAATTTAAGTTTCTAACGAAACTTAAACCTTGTTATCAAGCGGAAAAAACTGCAATTTAAAGTGATTTATTTAAACTACTAAAATCTTTCTAGAAAGTCTTGTAACCTAACCTTATAATAATAGTAGTTTTATGCCATGCACCTCTATAATTTAATAACTGATGCTTTATATCTTCCTAATCTAATAACAAACATTGATGCGAGGGGGTCTTCATAAGGGCAATAGAAGCTAAAAAATATTTTTTGAATTTTTTGTCTGCCTGTCTGTCTGTATATTAATTTCGCCGTCATGCAAAAACTATAGTACCAAATTAGATGCAATTTTTACAGTAGTGTTCCTGATCTGTTATTTAACTGGTGTATGTTTTATCTTGATACGCCATCCTATTTAATCTGTTTTACCTATATTTGAAATCCATACGAGTACGAAGTAGAGGGTAAAAAGCTAGTGCTAAATGTAATTAATCCATAAATAAGGCTCTGAAGGCGTTATTACCACATGCAGAGTTCTGGTACGTTCGTGATGCCTATAATTATAGCGCCTTTGTCTCGTAATAGCCGGATGGCCCCAGCGTCTTCCTCTGATACAAAGTCCTTACGAAGTACAACTCCTGATGTGAAACGTAGACCTAAAATAGAAAGGATGCATTTATGAACCAGGTCGTTATGGTCATCTGACATTTATCAAGTTACGATATGTTTACCAAATAAACACTAAAATGTTTTAAGGTTTAATTACTTCAGCCATCAAAAGCAAATATAGATATTATAGGTACATATTCTGATTCTATGCAAAGTATAAATGTACTACTAGACATTACTAGGGTTGGAGAGGTATGGGTATCCGGTCTATCGGCAATGTGTTAGCAACATTTAAAGAAGAATGAGGGAAATACGAACACCTAAGAGAAAATTTATATAAAACCACAGAATTGTCCGAATTTAATGGTCCTAAAGAAAGTATAACTATACGGGTAACTTATTCAGTTAATCAACATTTTTTAAGAATAAGTAGTAACATTCTAATGAAAAAACGGAACAACATTCTGGTAAAATCGAACGATGCGCGCTGCCTGTAATTACGAACTGAATATGAAATTAAGTAACATTAGTCCATGTTAACTGATTATTACCCATTAAAACAATATTTATATAAAATGTCCTAGTAGTCCATTAAATGAGGTTTTGATATTTTTCAGGTCTATACAAATTGTAAATTTCGTTTCAATTTAGTATATTTCTTTGTTTTTATCTTGTTCGTTTTTTTTTTTATTGTTTAATTAAATTATTTTTCCCTCTTGTGAGAAATTATTGTTAAAATATATGAATAATTACACCATCCGTGAATAACACGGACAATAGATATACGAAAATGATGTATATTATTTTAGATCATATTTACATTTATTGTTAGCATTACTGTATTTAGAATGTTTAACTAGTAGACATTATAGTCCGTAAACTTTATATTGTTCATATAAATAAAACTACATCAATTTGTTTTTCATGAAAAAGTTACATCAAATCAGCTAATTAAAATATTCATGCCTAGATTTTTGTGTGTGTCATATTTTCGACCTTTGCCATTTCTAGATGTATCATAGTTTTTAAAATAACAGTAAATACAAAACTAATAACTAGCTTTTTTTGTGTCTCCCAATTTCCCCTAATCTCATCAGGCGACCTCTACATAGTCTCTCCTGGAATTCGTTGTGATTAAATTCTGGTGAATACGTCACAACGGGCTAACTGATCTTACTTCATCCTAATCTGTCTGACTGATATCGGTATCGCAAACAGGGTTACCATTTCATTTTCATCTCATAAAAAAAGACTTTAATATACCTTTTACAGCGAAGCAGTCTTTTGTAGTGAAGGGAACTCCTAAGAGAGGTTTCTCTAATTCCAACTGTTGTATAGGCGTTGAACCGCTACGTATCAATTCGTCGGCCTCTCGGGCTTCTTTTAGAGCTAGTTCGAAACGGTCCTCTACAAAACAATTAAGTGCTGAGTTTACATCTTTGATACGCCTGATGCAAGCTTCTACCACTTGTACACTCGATATCTGAAAGGATAAATAAAAAGATTTGAAAATTGTAATATATAACTTAGAAGGGCAGACAAAAGATGATTTCCTGCCTGCTGACATGATACCGACATTTGGTACCCTTCGTACGTTCTCAGACCAGTTGTTATGCCTCCAGTAATTTTTTATTCACTAACCAGTCAGATCTCTGTCACCACTATACTAGTTATCTTTAAATTATTTTAATATTTTAAATAATTTCAGAAAAACTTTTCACTGGCCGTGAAGAATGGGCATTATTTTTAATAAACAAACCTACTTTGTTTAAAAGTAGTAATTTAGATTGTACCACCCTGTCAGTACAGATTTTTAATTATAAATATATAAAATCCGTTTAAATGTGACGAAAATATTTCGTGCCTTCACCTTTTTGATACAAGTTGGAAACCTGGTTAGTATTTAATATCATCAATAATTAATGAGAATCATAATAATTACAACTGCATATTTAATTTCGTTATGCATTCATAATTCATTATGTAGATGATGAATTATGAATTAGCCTAGACTAACCGCATATGGATTTCTATCGCCTGAATGGCTAAACGTTTTACATGATTTTCTAAAGATTATTAGGTGTTGTAAAACAATTATCTAGTTAATTGCCTATAGTGTTACAACATCTAATAAAACAATGGCAATGCAGATAAAGAGCAATCATAAACTAGTTTTTGCTGCAGTACTGATGGGTATTCTATTGTTGCAATAGTTAATACAGAATGTAATGTAAAGGATTCTTTTAAGGGTCTGTTTTTAAATTAAATTAGCCCGAAAAAAAAACGTGGGTTGACAAAGAATTTGACAAATAAATTTCAGCCTTCATACTAACAGGACGCGTTAAGGTATTATGGGGGCTCGAAATTTTTTGTCGTTTTTGCATTTTCGATAACGGATTTCTGTCCTAATAAATTCCATAGCAGGGTTCATTCTACGTACATCTTCGATTTAACCCTGTATACATATTAATTCTATTCCTAAATTGCAAATATTCTTGTTACGTGACAAATACATTACAGAAGCATGTTCCTCGATGACAATATGTATGTATTATATGCACCTACCGTAAATTATTGAGTGAAATTGATGAGGCAGGAATACCTAACCTACAAATTGCAAAGTGCTCTAATGATGAAGTGTAACATCCGGTTTCTACAATCACAAGTATATATAACACCATCTAATTTGTAAGTCTATATTTTTGTACGATGACCATGACGCAGTAGACGTGATGTAATTGAAGATCGATATATATGTAACTCTTCGCGCAATGGCTATCATGGGCTATATTGGTAGTTGGATAACTTATCAGCCTGCCTATTAAGAAATTTTGTTTAAAATTTCGTAATAATTATTCGTTGCCTTATTGAAAAAATCCTCTATTGATTCTTATTTATTTTCCCTACTTTAATGAAAAATAGCATAAAAATAATTTCTCATTCTTATGAAACTTGTCGTAAATTAAAAATACAAATTAAAAGATTTTTCCCCCTATATTTAAAAAAAAAAATTACTTCCAGCATTATAAAATCACATTACCTCATCAGAAATAAGTAACTTGTTTTTCAATGTGATTTCTTTTCGCTCGTAGCAATGTTTCAAGTTACTCAAGGTCGTATTATCTTACCATACTTAATTGTTCTTCATACAAATAAATATATTAAATATAATAACACTGACGCGCAGTTAAAATTACAATTTATTCGCAGACATATATAGATAGCAGACATATATAGTAAAACATATAAATTAATAGTAATTATACTAGCTGACCCGGCGAACTTCGTTCAGCCTAACAGTCGATTGTTTAATTTTTTAGTTTTTTTTTTTTTATTATGATACCTAATTAGTTTCATTTTATTTTAATATGTTCCAAATTAAGTTATCTTTCTGATATTGATTCGTTGGTGGGAGAAGTGGTGGAAGGCGCCCAACGTGACGGCCCAATGGTGGCATGCGCATGAGCTGCGCGCGGTACTGGACAGTACTTGGACATTGCAACATTACTTGTAAAATAAAAGATTTTTTCTAAAATAAACGTAGCATAAACTACTCCTTATTACATCAGCTGCCTGCCAATAAAAATCTCGTCAAAATCGGTCCAGTCATTTCAGAGATTATTGGACAAAAATTGTAAAAAAAAATTATTTTGGTGTATGTACTGTATATATATTCATATATATGTAGTAAAAAACGGCTATTTCAATATTACAAATAGACACTCCAATTTTATTTATATGTATAGATTTAATTTTGCCGTGTGATTCCGACATAGAATGGACCACCCTTCTATCCCATGAGTGTCGTAAGAGGCAACTAAGGGAACTTAATGGTTGAGGGATGGGCAGCATTATTTCTCTTAAAACATCACCAAAGCCAAACTGCAGTTACCAATCAGCCTGCCAAGCATGGCAACTACTGGCAAAACCCCCACTTATGGTGGAGGCCTATGTTCGGTAGTATATACATATATATAATGATGATATTTAACTGTATTACATGAAAGTAAGATGGTAACACTATTTTTAATGGGTGATAATGGAATGATAACCCCACTCGCGCTATCGGAATACACCGGCGGGGCACCAGTGAAGGATAATAGGTGAGGATGAAACAGGTCAGTTAGCCCAGCGTGACGAATTCGACAAGAATTGTTCACGATGTTTTCCAAGGGGAACCACGTGGAGGTCGACCTAATAGAGCATATTGCTAGCAATGGGGCTGTCAAACTCCGTTGCTAACAATCCCTTTCCCCCCTGGTAACACTATTAGGTAGGTGTATTATACTTGAAAGTTATAAACCTTTTGGTGCGACTATCATTTTAGTATACAATCTAATCTATTGTAGGACTTATGATATGTGCGAATTGGGTGATGATATCATATTATGAATTCATGACTATTTTAGGTACATTTTGTATTTATTTTTAGTAAGAACAGTTTTAATTAATGCTAAATTAAGTGACAGTTTTTATTAATTTTATGTAGCATAGAGATAGCCATAATTTACACATAAATAAATTTAAAATATATAAAAAAAATTCAAAAGTCAATTTATGAACTTAATAATAAAAATCTTAATAAAGATATTCTTTATGATTATGTAACTTGGCATGACAAGCTGAAGGTCCACCTGATGGAAAGTTGTATACATATCTGACATAGACATTTATTTTAAATTTTGTATGATCCATAAGCAAAATTTACTGCTTGATTTTAAATATTTAATGACCCTTATAATTCTTTACGTTAAGATATTTATAAATAATAAAATATGAGGGCATATGGCATCGTTACATGTTGTAATTTATTGTTGTTATGTTAATAATTGTAAATTATAGGTAATAGCATAAGGTCTAGTACATATAATTATGAACGTTCATACTTTAACTCACCGAGTGAGGTAACACCACAATTATCTGTAAATTTTCATTCTGATTCGTTATTTAAAAATAGCGTTAATCATAGAATACGTTACATATAATTCTATTACCAACAACTTTGCGTCTATTTCATATTTTGCTTCAGAATATTTCAAATACTTTTTTACCACCAATATTCAAATTTTCAGTAACGGCTTAATAAGAATATGACAAATATACGTGAAAAATATTGTTACAATGAGACGAATGCTCTTGGTCTAGTGAATGTATACCTTTATACTATATTGGGTACACTATATACAATGTTTCATGCCTGTTAATATTCAACTTTGGTGATGTTGATTTGGAAAATTTCTGACTTCAGACTTAAGTAAACTTTGGTACGTGCGTAACAAAAGTTTATTTAGGAGTATCTGGACTAATCTAAAGCCAGATTGTTCTTACAATTTGCCTCTTTGTTCGCTAAATCTTCTTTTTAAATAACACGAAAACTTCTGAAATAGGCGAACATTTTATGCTACTATATTAATCTTATAAAAATCACGTTGGTATTTGTCTAAACTGAATTTTTTTCCAGAAAAAAACTATATTCCAAATTATTTATGTACAAATCAGCTCCATAAGTATAATAAGGATGAAACAAACACACTATTTATAATAGCTACGTTATAATTATTGTAGTTATAACCCTTCATTTATATTTACAAAAGCTGTCTAATATGTCGTTTTTCGTAGGCGACATAACAGAGAGCAGTAATATACTAGTCCTTAGGAATATCAGCGTGTTAAATGAGGTGTTTAGAGTATCTGTGATATTTGTGGCCCTATTCATGTCTATTCGTACATACAAGCAAGATTACCAAATTTTCTAAACTTAAAAATTAATATTATGTACTTGACGAAATTAGATTTATTGTAAAATACAGTAAAGACTTTTCCAATATTACTTACTACCTATGTGTTAAATGTTAACACAGGTAAAAATTATTACATAAAGATAACGTTTAAAAAATTATAAACTTTTTCTTCAATGCGAAAATCTGGACAATATCCAAAGTTCTACATATCTGATGAACAAGCTGATCATTGACGTGTATACACTTATTTTACTTCTGAAAATAGGCTCTCATTGTGGCGGCTTGTTTTTAATATGTAAGTTATAAACAAAATCGTTATATCTTCGCTAATTCTGAATCGATTTCGATGATTCTTTTTGTCATCAATAGTATTTACTTTCGTTTTTCCTTCTATAAAATTACCTATACACGATTATGTCGCTGTTTTTTGCAACAAAATCTTAAATTATAATGTAAGTAACGCGGTTTATACATTTTTAATTCTGAATAGCCTCACATTAAAATTCCACTGAAATTTGTAAGAAAGTAAGAAATATTACTTCTCGTAAATATGCAAATGTTCTATAGGTGTCCATTAGGAATATTTTTAATACCATACTCTTGGAGAATAGTGATGCTGGATCTAGTGATAGCCCATCATGATGAATTCATCAGGAATTAACCATGATAGTTTCCAGGGAGAACCGCGAGGAGGTCGACCTGGTTGGGTATATTGCTAGCAATAGGATTCTCAGTCTCCATTACTAACAATCCCTTTCCCCCCTGAAATAATAGTTTGTATTGTAATCAATGTTTATAATTGTGGATATATTAGTAGTTCTCTTCAATACTTGAAACACGAGAAGACTTGAACTTGTGTCAGGTTATCTGTAATATTACGAAGGTTGGCGAAATTCAAAAAGTTTGACGTTTTTATTTACCTACATTACTCTAAAAAAAAATAACGTTATCTTCGATGACCTCTATGGCAAGTATTAGGCAAATGCTTTTCGACGAACTTCCTGGTTCGACTCTAGGTCAGGGTAATTTAGAAAATAAACTTTTCCAAAGTTTTAGGCTCGGACCTGAGTGTTAGATTATATCTATATGCTACAGGCATTTGGTCTATAACACAGTGTATTCTAGTTGGAGCTCTAGTCCATTAGCATTGAGGTTTAGGACTTACTCATCTAAATGTTTGATTACAATGACCGAACGTTTGTGGCTACGTTAGATGTTACGAGGAAATTTGTAAATATGTTTGGATATTTCAATATTTGTTACTCAACAACTGAATGCATGAAATTTGACACATTGATGGATCGTGATCTGAATCTTTATTGTTACATCTAAAATAAGGCTGTAGCTATTTTAATATAGATCGAAAAAAGGCGGCGCATGTTGTATTTAATGATACCTAGATAGAACAAAATTGCAATGGGATTAATATTTTTATTAAAATCTTTATTTTGAATAAAAAAGAAAATAGTATATCTGCATAGGAATATGAAACTATGAGATTTTATGAAAAAAATAAGAATACATTTCAAAGCATACCTACATACGTAATCAACAAACGGAAATTAATTAAGCATATCTACTCAAAATCACATTAGAACTAAGACAATAATAAGTTGGTAATAAAGTTTATTGACTTGATTACGTTAGGTATCACGAATTTGCTCTAAAATCAGACACATCCGTCATAAAACAGTGTGACTCATATTTCTACGTATATTTTAGCATGTTATTATACTCTGCAAAACTAGAAAAAAAAAAGATATAACTATGTTACATAGAGCAAGTAATCATTACGTTTATGTTAGACAATAAATCACTTACTATAAGATACATATATAAAAAACAATGTTTCTAAACGGTTTCCTACTTATCTTCGCTATTGACTGAAAACAGACACTTTAACCATATCTATAGATGAACCTACAGCCCACACTTTTTTATAATTATAATTAGATATAGTTACTGAATATAACTAATATTTAATAGCGCGCTTTTCAGCTATCTCGTAAAACACTTATGTAGCATAAATATAGATAAATAAATAAATTTGCATCTAGCTTAACATCTGTCATTTTAGAGGCGCAATATGCCCTCTCTGTTGGGGGAGGCATATGTTCAGTAGTGGACAGTTAACGGCTGGTATGATGATGATGATGATGATAAATACAAAAAAAGAATACAGCTTCTCACAGAACATAACACCATATTATATGAAAATTTCGTAAGCACATATTTTAAATTGCTTGTAAACAGAACTGGATTAACTTTTGTATTTAAATAATAACATTAAGTATTAAATATATTAAAAATTAACCTCCTTGTTCCTTATTTTCTTGGCGACTTCAATGGTTGGCTCTTTCAGGATTTCATCTGTAATGGGTGGAATCTTTTGGCCTTCATTCCCGTAATATAAACTAAAAAAAATTCTTCCAATTGCTGCTATTACAATTCTCACAACATGTAGCACTTTAAGCCTCAGTCCCACCGGTGAACATAATATTTGTTTTATACTCATTTTAGTACTGTATGTTACACTTTTATATATTTTTTAGATAGCACAAAAATCACATCGATGTATATTTAAATAAAAATAATTTAAAACACTAGGGAACTTCGAATTAACGCCTATGCTATCAAGTATTGTATCGTGCACTAAATGAATGAGAGGCCGATAGTGTAGACTGGGAGTGGTTAGGTTATCGGTGTCTCGCTCTTTCGTTTATACAGAGTCGTTACTCATGTTTGTCGGATTGAAGCAGGGAGCTCCGAACTAGACGTTCGTTTATAACGTTATGTGAGACTGCTTCCTAATGATAACTAAACCTATGTTGTTACCATGAGCACTATCAAATTTTCCAAGGTCATCTAATCGTGATATTATTCGAGGAAATGTTTACATTTACTATTTAGTCGTGCATCCATAGGTCAGTAAACAACTGTTACATATTGCAGTCTTATGCTTTTGTACGTACCTATATTATATTTATTCATGTCGTTTTCGGCCATAGCATCTCTACCAGTTCCGCTGGTTGTAATGTTTTGTTTTGAGGTCGTATTAGTTGGTAGATTTAGGTTTTATGATTTTAATGTTCTATTGATATTTAATAAATTAACATCCACTTTTTGTAGAAGCATAAATGACCAAGGATATTATAAATTCCTTGGTCGTGTGTGCTCTCTTTGTAACTTGTTTGTGAACTCTATAGAGTAGTAGAGTTATTTATCTGAAGGGCTATGCATAAACCGCAATATAAAAAAATATAGATAAATTTGTTTTTTTTTTTTATAATAATGTTACTACTTTGAACCATAGACTTAGTATAGACGTTTTTGAACTAATAATATTCGTACAAATGTAGAGAGAGTAGGCATTAATTTGTAGCGATATTACTACTACCTAGCTACAGATAAACTATCTATTAACGATAACATAATATAAAAATAACTTTATAGAAACGGCTTACCTATAATATGTTGTAACAAGAATGTTTTAATATTTTCGTGTATAATATAAATTTCTCTGCAAAAGAAACGGACACAATTTTTTTGAACAATGAAAATTATTATCTAAAAATTAAATAAATAAAATTTCAATAGCTTTAATCTTCTTTAGATTATATTATATCTAAATCATGTATTATATAATTAAATGGTGTTCTAGGAGTAATTTAGAAAACCTACCTGGTCTTTGGCTCTATACCTATTTCAATTGAAAGTGTTCTTATGTATTTGGAATTAGTAATCATTTTATTTTATTTTTTATCGATAATTATCTAAAACACTATTGGTGTATATTCTGTCAACAGCAATAATGATCATCAAAATAATTGCAGAATTAGCTAACGTAATTACACAAAAAATACGGTTGAATTGAGAATAGGTATAGCCTTTTTAAAATAAACATTTAAACATGTAACCGCACGATGTTTTTTTCGATTTGAACTTGCTGTTGGCCGCAAATGGCCTTTACGGCTTCACCGGGCGCGTGTGAAGGGACGAGTGCAGATGGCACTCCAAGCCCGCGAAAGGGTGACCGACAAAATGTCCATTCTTACCTATGCCAGCGGCGGCTCGGGCCTCGGCTTGGGCCACTGCACTACGATTCCCGGCCAGGGATGGAGAGTCGGTTTGGGTCGAGGGGAGAGGAGTCGGCTAATTGCGCTCAGGTGTATTCCTGATCGTCCCCGCCGGTTGGAACGGTGTGTACGTTATGGTTGTGTGCGTGACGAATGTTCCGCGTAGGGATGAGGGGGAGGGGCATTTGTCAAAGTAATTAGATCGTCGGGGTCCAAGAGTCCGTGCCTCAGGTTGCGACGTCAGGGGATAACTACACAATGGTAACAATATTTATTTTACACATATTATTTTTTAAATAATCTCAAAATGTTCAATACACAAAGTTTTGTTTGTCTACTAAAGTGGTTGTTTAGTAAGAAAGAATATTTAAAAATGTTCAACTTTAGCTTACCTAAGTATGTTAACGTCACAATTTTCTGGCACTTCAAAAAATGCATAATTTTTTTGTTTTAACAAAATATTAATAATTTCGTAATGTTCTTATTAAACGGGCAAAATAAAAAAAATATTTACAAATTCCGAAACAGAATATGCAACATATTCTATAATTAACGTTTTAGTTCACTTATACTGAACTTTTTAAATAATCAATCTGTAATAATGAAAAATGTTAGATTGTGTTTGAAAATTATCGGTCAACTACGGTATGAAGGCTCTCAAGTATTTACTAATTATATTTCGTTTTTTAAATATATGTTCAAATTAGCATATTAATCATGTGTAAACGAGTTCATATACTCGTACCTGACCTAAGTAAAGAAATATCAAATTCTTCAATACTGTCTATATTGAACAATTTGATATTTATATTTATGATAATGATAATAATAATCATTGCTTTTCCTCAACACTTACTTTTCAGATAATCATTTCAATATAAACGTTATTTAAAACTATCACAAATATCAATAATTGTTTTAAATAAATAGTAACAAGCAGATGTTTTTGTTTTATTGACATACCTGACCTTGTAATTATAGATATTTATTTTTTAGTTTGATGTAAAAGTAGATTGACATTTTATATATATAATTTCTTAGATATATATTTCAGAGTTTTCTTTATTTAATAGCCCTTGTTAACATTCTTAAAGTTATCTTCTAAATATTGTTTGTTGTCTCGATCTACAGGTAGATAAACCATCAAGGAATTCCATAACTTTAGCTCCATATGGAACTATTTATTTCCAATGTCCTATTTACTTCCTATTTATTTCCAAACAAATCTAGTTACAATTTTATCATAGTAGTAGATAAGATTTATTAAGCAAATTCGTATATTTCTTTCTTTCCTGACCCTGTAAGAATCCGTGAACATAGTTTAAGACTTCGCGTGCCTAAAAACAAGTGACATAAAAACAAATATTAGGAAATTTTAAACACGACCCACGTACTATGTTACGATATAATTTATGATGGTGCTTCGCAAAATAAAACGGCAACTTCAGAATAAACGACAATAAATAAGTGACAAAATTCATATAAGGCCAACATAGAAGACATCCTTAAAAATTGAAAAAGAATTATCCAAATTGGCTCAAAGATGACAATGATATGACAAAACAAACACACACTAGGTAATTCAATTTAAATAAAATCATCATTTTTGGTGTCTTGTAAAAAATTATAATATTCTCAAGTAAAAAATCATCAACGGAAGTACACATTATGAATCATTCATTGATCAGAAATAGATAATCCAACTTAATATTAATAAATTTATAAAGATGTTTGGATGACTCAAATATGCTTAAAAGGTTAAAATAATTTAAATTAAATTTGGTACACAGGTTATATCCTAACTTAATACATAGCATTGTATACTGATGCAAAAACCGCGGGAGTAATTGTTAGATAAAGAGACATAGTTTTTCTTTTTATTTCTTAAGGGTTTTTATCTTCTACCTATATCTTCTTAATAAATGAGAATGGAAAGGTACCTAACCCTGCCTGTGCTATCAATATACGATGGCAGAGCTCTAGTGAGAGATGATGCGTGAAAATTAAATCGAGTCAGGTAGCCTCGTCATGAATTGACCACGATGGTTTCTAGGAGGAACCGCGTGGAGGTTCGACCTGCTAGGGTATATTGCTAGCAGTGGATCTATTAAACCGCATTACTAACAATCCCTTTCTCCCTCTTTAGGTATATAAGCCTCATCGTACCCTGAATTGATTTCTCAGATAACATTTTATCTACCATGCCTATTCACGGAGAGAGGAATTAATGGGCGTCAATAATTTACAGAGATGCTAAAAATTTTTGATTTGGGTTCAGTTAATTTAGATTAAATAAGGTTAATATTTAATTTATTTAGGTGAAAATACCGTACGAATTCTTCTCTTTCCATCGAGTTTATACGATACTCTAACGGTACATGATCGATGGTATTACAAACTTGATAGTGGGATAACCAAGGCTTTCCCAAGAGAAGAGTAATTTTTTTTTAGATTATAGGGATATCGGAGTCAAACAGCTAATTTAATATTATATATGTTAATTTTGGTTCCACAAAACCAAGGAATCCATATGGAATTAATGAGTGAATGGCTTTTGAAAAAGGGAAAGATCCAAGACATATTTCCTTGAAATTATCAAAATTAATAAAGATTCAAAGGCATCATTCTCATATATCCTTAATCAATAAACTTGTGACATAAAACTAAACAACGAACATCTGACAAAACTCGGAACAATGTGACTAATCTGGGCCAACTTAAAAAATCGATCCAAATCGAACCCAAGGCCTCGTTTACCATACAAAAATCAACTAATAAAAATCATAGGTATCTACGTACCCACAAATTACACACCCATATAATTTATGTATAACCTTAACTCATTGTTAAACCTGATAATATTGTGTTATCAAAATCCTAGAGCTTATTATCATCAATAGAGTTATCGATTCTGATATCAAAATAAAAACGTTGAACATATACCTATTATGTGTATAAGTTTTTGTCGAATAATTGTCTAAAAATAAAAATTCTGCATTCTAAGTTAATGGATAAACTCGTAAATCATGGATATACTATAGATGTAGAGTACCTTTTTTTGATAAATAAATAGATAATCGCAAAATTTCTAAATTTTATTTCACAGTCGCGAATAATAATAGAGCATATATATATAATAATAATTCTCGTACTGTAAAATTTACTTTTTCTGTAACTAGTGTAACGTTAACGATCACTTTATTCTTTCCAGATAAACATGGCTGATACGCCAGAGGGCGAGGCAGCGTCATCCAGAAACACTTCTCTAACAATAACCTTACCCACAGTCCTGTGTACTACTGAGCCAGAAAATTCGGATATTTCCTTAAAAAGCAATTCTTTTGTGTCTTCTGAATCTAAATTGTCTCTTCCATCAAATTTAGGTACCCCCACTTCGCCTTATAAGCTATCTTCACCACTATCTTTGCCTGCTTCACCCAGCCCTTTCAATAAAACCGTCCCACAGACGATAGTCAAACAAAATTCAATAAATTCTAAAGAAAATTCTACAAATACACTTATTCAACAAGATGTCACAAAGAAACCTCTTGAAACTGGATCAGCGACAGGTACGTAAAGTTTGTTTTAACTTTATCTGTAAGATTTCTATGATGATAATAATGTGACATAAATATTTTCTATATAATTCTTATTGGTTTTTGATTCTCCTCTATGTGTTGATTGCATTTAGTTCGATTAAATAGGTATGTTCTAAACGAAATCATTAGTAAAAATTTACACAGTATCAGACTGTATATTAGAGTGTGTATTTTAAAATAATATAGAGTGAAAATGAATGTAAATTTAAATCTCTATTATTACCTGTATAATTTTTTTAATGTAGTCATTAAATGTAATACAATCGTGAAATAAAAAAAAACGCTTATCAGAAAAAGTGGCTGTATTTTTTTAAGTAAGATATCCAGACGCTTAGCTGAATGAGTGATAGCTTCCGTCATATAAGTCAGAGTAAGATTGATATAGAACAATACTATTCGTGTAATATGAGGTTTCTAGATTTCCTTTTTCCCTTTTATATTATGTATAATGTTCCTTACACTCATAAATAAAAATCTATGTATAAGTATATGAATTCAAAACCAACGTATTTTAGCTTTTCAATCACACAATTGAAATACGATTTTCATTTTTCAATAATATTTCTATCATCGTGCATATATTTACAATAAAAAATAAATACAACTAAAGACCAGATTAAACTTACGGATGATTTTCAATAAAATGATGATGAGTATGATCATGTTAATCTAAAACATCCACGTGCCAACTTGTATTACTAATATAAATTTATTAAAGTTTCTTTTAATAATGGGCATCCAAACATAGAGCCGTTTATAAATAAAAATATAGACAAAATCTCATATTTAATATCACTTAGATAAGGTTATACATATACAGTAGTAGAATTAACAATGCTGAAACAATTTTCTGTAAAAAACTTTGTAATATTTTTTTATTCTTAATTACTAATGAGTATATCTTTTTCATCCGAAAAAGATATATTGATGATAATATTTCACTTTTCCATTATATTTGTAGAGAAAATTCTAATTTTTTATACTAATTATATCGGCACGCTATGCAGCGAAAATAATAGATAATAAATAAGGCAATTATTGCGTTTCTGTTTAATCCATAGCCCTTATTCTTGTGGTCTAACATTATAATCGTCTAAAAACAAAAATAACTTATTATACCAATACTTTTGTACGTACACCACGCCAATAACTTTTTATAATCTGATTTTGATGTTTCTTTTTTATTGTCTAATTTAAAGTATTTCGAGATGAAATTGGTCCCATTTGAATTTAAGGAAAACATTCTATTTCTAAGGGTTGGTAAATTGGAGATAATTTACACAAGGATCCTTTGTATCTCGCTCGCTTTTTATGATTCCATCCGCACCAAAACAACTGTGCATAACTTTTTAAACCGTAGTATTATTTCTTTTTTTCTACTAACTGTAAATAATTCGGTGCTTTGTTTGTGTAAATTGGGATGCGAAGTTTCTAATTTTATATTTTAATCGAGGATGGTGATGTTCTTTATGACGATGTTGGACTAACAAATTTCGTCACAAAGTTTTCATATAACAGTAGTCTGGTATTATGAATACTGAACCACTAAGTACGAATATGGGTACTTACTGTATCCCGCGACTTTGCTCGTATTATTGGGTTATTACTGGGTTATCATTTCACTATCATCCATAAAAAGAAAACTTTTTTATATGTATTGGATAGAATTCGTGCTCAGCAGTAGAACTGATTAGTCGCATTGATGAATATACATAATTGTAAAATGCAACGAATCAGATAATCTTCAAAGTACGGATTATAATCTAATTTCATTATTTCCTTTGATTAAATCTACTCGTAATTTTCTTATATTAATTTCTTGCCTTTGTCTTAACTTTTGTTTGATGTAGTGAAATGAATAAATGAAACCATATAATTTATTTAATGTCGTGAGGATCGTGTTATTAGGGACTATTAGAGACGTCCTTTTAAATATACATTATGGAGCAACTTTTTTTTTTACTTTACTATTTGGCAACTTATTTCTACTAATTATAAAGATAAAGATTTCATTTTTTATGTTTGTTTGTAATGAATAAACTAAAAATACTCAATCGATTTTAAAAATTATTTTACCTAAACAAAGCTACACTATCAACGAGTAATATAAACTATATATTAATAAAAAAAAAAATGAGATTCCCATATAAATTATAATAATGTAACTCAAAGTATCAAACTTTTGGCTAATAAGGCTATTATAAAATACTAATTTATCTTTCTGTCTATAAAGCCGTGCGATGCTGGGACGGATTGCTAGTCCGAAATATAAAGATAAATAATAATAATAAATTTTTCATATTATCTGTCAAATTTATATTTATGTATAAAATATCTCTATTACAATTACTTCCAAAAGGAAAAGGTTCTTATCTTAATTAATTTGTAATTTATTTTATTATTTTCGCGATTACGGCCCTCATTATGAACTGGTTTTGATAATTATCTATGCTATTAATAGTGTTCACTTCTATTGACTGCATTTTATATACTCATAATAGGAAAAAGCAATCCTTATTCTAGGCTGTTATTATTTAAATATTTATACATCGGGTAATTTAGAATAATATCAATATTTATTAATATTTGTCAAAAATTCCATTATCTCGCTTATGCGAAATATACGAGTAATGTGTATTTACAATATTCAATTGTCAATGCTCAACGTTGGTAGCAGTCGTACCACTGAATCGATAGCTCGTCTAGAAATTGATAAGGAATCCTAGGCTTTGAGAGATTATAGAATATCAGTACTTATTCTAGGGCCCTGAAAATGGAAAACCTCCATTGACATCACTGGCGTCCAACTGAAAAGCTTGCTTTACGCAGTCGAGCGCTGAGTGCGGCCGGAGGCGGTCTCCTCCCGGACAGTTCGCGCCACGATGCCGGGAAAACAACGTAACGGTTGCGTAAACTGAAGTGGCATCTCATGAATTTTCTTACCATACACGTTAGTATAGGGAAAAGTTCGTTAAGCGTACCTTCCGAGAACAAAGTTCCGCGCATTCACGGCTCAAACCTACTCTCAAAAACTTTTCAAGGATTCTCTTTATCTCGTATGAGAGAACTTGAAATACTTGGAAAATTAATTGGAGATATGGCGATCATTTTCGTAATAACTTCTTCTATTATGTGGCAAAAATAAAATTAATATGGATTGTTTGAAAATAAGTTTTGAAAAGTGAATTTTGCGAAAATGCCATGTTGTGGTTGTTGGTGGAATGGTAGACAGAGGCATCGACCGCCCGACCCCGACACCAGAGGTAAATGTATTTTTGATAGAAGAATAGTATTATTTCTCATGTACAATTCTACGTTTATTCGTATGCAATATACGTTATGCTAGCTTACTATCTGATTTATCAACACACAGATGCATAAAATAATTTGTAACAGTTTGATTTTGATTCTTTATGTGAGCCATAGACGCAACAGCATGTACCTATTTTGTAACTCCAAATTATGCTTAAAAGAGCTTAATCAACTGCAACTAAAATTGATTCCAAGTTACTTTAGAAAAATTTTGTTTAAAAAAAGTTCAATGAATTGATAAAAATCGTGATATACCTTCTGGTATTTTCGGAAAATTTTATTGCGAGAGATTCGCTGTCAAATAACTTTTATGAAGGATAAGGCAAATAGTTTAGTAGTGACCAAGTAGTGGCAGTTTTCTTATGAAGTGAGTGACTTTTGGCATTTGTGTTTTATATTGTAGGTACATAAGACATTCAAGTAAAGGTCTTTCAAAAAGTATTACTTAATTTTTAATTACTTTATTTTTAATTTAATATTTAATTACTTATACCACAGATAATATATGCTTATACTATAATAATTATTTTTATGAATGCAAATAATCAACTGGAACTGGCATGGATAAGATTCCATGCATGCTTATTATACTGCATGTAGGTACTAACACTAATCACGACTTTCTTGACTTTTAGGGCAATCATTAATGCACCAAGTATGTCAAAATTTAATAAACAATTTTGACTTTCACATATATAAATGAGTACTAAGTATACGATAATAAAAAATAAATTATTCCTAATCCTAATAGACAAAACATTTCTCGTAAAAAGAGATAGGAATCTTATTTGTCAACATTTAGTAATATAATCCTTATTTCATTATCTTTAGTCAAGCGAAGTTTTGAAAGCTTTTGTTCTGGAATGAAATAATATTGTGGATCATATAACATAACACAATATGTTTAAAGATGTGTGTTATGTACGTACTCGTACATTTATTTATTCAATTATTAACTAAAGAACATAATATATTATTTTTATTTCACCAATGCAACGCAACGGTAATTATTTCATAAAATACATTTATAATTATATATTATTATATTTATAAGTAATTTTGTAAATTTAGATGAATTAATATTCAAATTCTTATTATAAAAAACTTATTCAAAAGTTTATAACTTTCAAAATAGGAACGCATTCTATTTTGGAGTTAAAAATAAATGAAGTACATTTATTTCATTAAAAGTGAGTGACTAAGTAATTGTCTTTTTATGAACAGTTTTACGTTGACTATTGCGAAGCTGTTTCTATCAAATTGTCTTGGGTTGCGGCTTACAGTATTAGGATCTTTTGTCTACTTACACTATAGCTATGTAATGTGAAATCTCTGAGCAACGTCACTACGCTAAAATTATATACAGAGTAGACACCGTTTGTCGTATCACCTCACTTTCAGGGCACTTCCCTTGATAATAAGTCGAGTCTGGGGATTCTTGGCGTCGATATATCTAGCGACGTCCAGTTTTGCGGTCATCTGGAGGAAAAAGCTAAGATAGCTTCCAAAAAGTTGGGGGTGCTCAATAGGGTGAGACGGTATTTCACGCCAGAAAACCGCCTGAAACTGTATAAAGCTCAAGTGAGGCCACACATGGAATACTGTTCTCACCTGTGGGCAGGAGCGCCACAGTACCAACTCCTTCCGTTAGACCGCATTCAAAGTCGGGCAGCTCGAATTGTTGACGATCGGCGTCTTACTGTCCGGCTCGACCCACTGAAACTGCGTAGAGATGTTGCATCTCTGTGCATCTTCTACCGAATTTATCATGGGGAGTGCTCTGAAGAATTGTTCGGATTGATACCTGCTGCAGATTTTCACCATCGTACAACCCGCCATAAACTAAAATTTCATCCCAACCATCTGGACGAGTGGCGGTCCTCCACCGTGCGTTTTTCAAGGCACTTTCTTCCTCGCACAACCACTCTTTGGAATCAACTTCCAGCAGCAGTATTTCCGAACCGATACGACAACATAACCTTCAAGAAAAGAGCATATTCCTTTTTAAAAGGCCGGCAGCACACCTGCAATGCCGTAGGTATTGTGGGTGACCATGGGCGGCGGTAGTCACTTACCATCAGGTGAGCCGCATGCTCGTTTGCCCCCTGTGTTGTAAAAAAAAAAAGCTGACCCCGTAAACGTTGTTTTACCACTTATTGCGAAATATAAAAATCGCAATTAAAATACAGGGGTTGATCATAAAACGACGAAAATTTTAAGTTGTATGTATTTTTCATAGCTTAATCATAATAAAATAACAATGGGAAAATTTGTCGAAAAAATAAAAAAAAAAATTTTGGGGAGGGTCACCCTTATCATTATGAAAAATAGATGTCGGCCGATTCTCAGACCTACCCAATATGCACACAAAATTTCATAAAAATCGGTAGAACCGTTTCGGAGGAGTTTGGTAACAAACACCGTGACACGAGAATTTTATATATAAGATATTTTTCTTAACGATATGTATCACTCGACATAGGAAACTGTGGTGTCTGTGTCTGGCGATGGCAAGTTTTTTCTCTGTATCACTCAATACCTACAATAGTTTTTTTTATGCAACTTAGAATGGTAAACAAGCTAATGGTTCACCTGATAAAAAGTGCTAATTGCCCCCTATAAACATGAACAACATTATGGATATCTTAGAATACACTGACACTCATGGTATGGGTACCACGAAGGGCCGCGCATTACTATTCCTGAGGGCTCATACTCCCATACACTATAACTTCACGGTCATATCTTACCCTTCATAACAATACACTGCCGTCCGAATACAATTGCTATACGGCAGAGTTACGAATGTGACAGAGATACTCAAACAGACAATTTTTATATAAAGTTTCCCTCTGGTCTGTAGTTAAATTCATAATAATTTTATGAGAAGAAAAACTAGTCGATCGACGGCTGGTATCATTCTATTCAACACAATACAAAGTTTTTGCATTTAGTGCTGTAACTTTTACAAAACTTTATAGGTGGAAGGATAGGTATTCATAGAGAATCTTTTTTGTCAAGATAAAGTTTTTATACTGTTGAAACTCTGATGGTTCTAAAGGGAATTTCTCATGGGAAGCTAAAATTTTGGACTTCCTATTCTTACACATCCTCCTGTCAAGTTGTAAGAAAGACTAACTTTTTTGGCAATATTCGATCCATGTTTCTTTTGGAAAACGAAAAAAAAATCATTGGTAGACTACTATTAATGTGTGCTTTGTAGATATGTAGGTATTCATTTTTTAGAAACTTCGGTCTCTTTTGTAATCTACCTTTTTTTACACTTCCATATGCAAATCAAAGTGGGCATTGATATTTATTCTTTTAAACGTCAGTTTTTTCATGGATGAAATAGTCATTATATTTTTTCGTAGTAATTTGTCAGATCGATATCTGATTAATTTCTACCATAATGGTATTTAACGTAGACAAAATAAGGTTTTAGTGCGGTGAATTATGCTTCGAGTGGTATAGTATTGATTATTATTTCGAAAATTAGAGTGTTTTCGTGGCTATAGACGATTTTCACTAGCAAAATAACTATTTGTATGTGCATGTGGCATGAAAAAAGGTGATATTATATATATGTATGAGGAAGGGTATCAACCCGAAACCCAGCGAAACTAAATT
Source organism: Galleria mellonella (assembly GCF_026898425.1). Lineage (NCBI taxonomy): Eukaryota > Metazoa > Arthropoda > Insecta > Lepidoptera > Pyralidae > Galleria > Galleria mellonella. The sequence continues at coordinate 1,600,902 of NW_026442147.1, read as the reverse complement.
TTCGAACCTTTCATACAACCCGTAGGGTTACTTAATCAATTTAGTTTAACCATAAGGAATACAAACATTCGTATCTTATACAATATTTTTATGACGTTATGTAGGTATGCTGAATTCGTATTACAGTATTATCGGGTTCATCACAGTACAATAAGTAAATCGTAAAATGTTAAACCTAACAAATAATAAGTACGTACATAATTTGTTAAAAGCTATACAAAACCATAACCCTTCTAAGGCGTTGCCATAATTAGGTCACCGTCGGTAGTCTGCCTTGAATATACGAAGCTATATGTATGTATATATATTCTTTATTGCACTTCTAAATTGTAAATTACATTGTTTAATGCATTTATAAATGTTGTGAGCAAGGGTAGACTTATATCTTCATTCAAATATCTACATAATGTGATAGTTAGTGTATGATTTATATAATGTCAACATTCTATAGTATATATAGCGCTGTTATTTTTATTATACTTATATACATATGCAACCTGCATTTATATACATATAGTATATAATATTATCTTACAAAATAAGCATGTAAAACTATAAAATACCTTTAATAAATTTGTAAAATATGTAAATGTTAAGTAGGTATGAAAATATAAGTAGCATATAAAACGTTTTGCTCATCTACGGTATCTTAAGACGGAGCATTCATCTTTTGCACTAGTTAATATTTATAAGGATACATTATAATAATATGCACCTGAAGTAACAATAAAAGCATTTCATTAATTTAACTGAATAACATCATAGTACAGAAACTATTGTCCGTTTACCTATCTGGTTATAATCCGCCGAGTTCTTTTCGATCTAGTTTTCGCCGGCACTGTAGGGTTACTCTTGAAATAAATTCTGATAGATGGATATTGGAATTGAAACGTTTCGCACTCTAGAGTTGCAACACTAGCGATATAGTGGTTTCATATTGTTCTGATAGATACCAGTATAACTTGTCAATGCAAACTATTGCAAACAAATTTAATTCCTAATTATTGTTTCATGAGGGCAGTAGAAAATTGTCATTAGCATTAGATTGGATTGATTCATTTCCCTGTGACGGTCATTGCCCTTTTTAAAACCATTGACTATATACGCTGGACTATGGACAACCACTCTCCCACACTCCTTGTTCTCTTAGACTTCAGCAATACCTTTAATTCTATATATTATGATATTCTTTTAAGTATCGTTTCATTTCTTAACGTATCTCCTGTAATCCATTGGTTTAAATTTTATTTTCGGGGCCTATTACTGTGTGTTCGCTATGACAAGGATTCCTCGAATTTGTATGCAGTTGTAGCAGGGGTCCTTAAAGGTGGTGTAGTATCTCCTATCCTCTTTTCGGCATTTATTAACGGTATAATACAAATATTTTTTTCTTTGTACCACCTCTACGCAGACGACTTGCAACTATAGGTACATTTTAAAACCTTGTAACGTATGTGAGACGATTGACAATGTGAATTTTCACCCTCTTAAAATATCAGAATGGGCTAAGTCCTGTGGGCTTCTCTTGATGATTGTTGAAGATTATTTATTGAGAAATCAAATAATAAAAGGAGTCTAATATTCAAAATAATAGAAGTTAAATACTGACCACCACGTCACCTTAATTGCTAGCGCAGCTAATCACAAATAAAATATCTAATTGGAATATACTAAGGATACCCATTAATGTATCATTAGCAACGTTTCCATGATATATCGAAATGATCTTTATATATTTAATCAGAGAGCAGCCTGTAGTGCCAGTGTGTAATGCCATGCATTATAATGAAGTGCCTATTGTGCCAACCAGATTTGGTCAGTTGCGATCTAGACGTCATTCAAGTAGGCACACTAAATTAACTAGTATATTAATAATATTAAACGAGTGTATACAATGTTGTGTTGTGTGTTTGCAAGTAAAAAATCCACGAAGAGCGAATTATCGAATAGCTCCAGTAATGATAGTAAGTATGAATATAGATATAGGTACTGCATTGACGAATTTGGTCTTCCGAAAGCCGCGACTTCGATCTCTGTAGACGACAAACAATTGTTTTCACGAGTGTCTTTGTATTGATGTGGGCATTTTATATTTATTACATATATATTTTCTATAATGTCAATGTGTTTTCTGTAATGAAAGTCAGATAATGAATGTCTTTAAAATATTACTCACTGTTTAAGCTCTCCTTAGTATTGGGCTAGTGTAAAATGTACAATGTTGTTTATTACACTCGTATATATTAAGATTTATACAAAAAGAAGTTCTCATTAATAAATACAGTAAACGAGCGTTCTACATTATTTGATTTCACAATAATAAAGTAGATACTATTTTACATCTGAAGTAAAATTAAAGTCTTTTATAAGAAATAGACAGGCGCCAGGAAATATCTTTGCTATTTGGAATTCAACTTCAATTGAATAGAATCATGTACAAGTGATACTTTACTGATAGTTAAAAAAATGTAATTAGTACACGCAGAAATATTTCGTGTTTCCTTTTATCAAATATCTTTAAATGATAAAAAAATGAATTTTTCCAATTCATATTTAATTTTACATGATGTCTTAAAGTACGCTATATATAACGCTTAAGTTATATAGGTTGGAATATTTTGAAAAACTGTGAAAGTGAAGTAATGATAAAAAACCTACATAGTTATTTTATTGTTATTCTATTCAAATTTTGTTCTACATAAAAAAGGATTATCATTATGAAACGACTTTATAACATTTGGAATCGATGATACTCCATGATAATGTAACAACGCAAAATCATCGTAGAATATATGTATATAGTTATAGGTCCCAGGCCAAAAGTTCGCGCCGCGATGCCCTGGCACAGAATAAATTGACATTTTATTCTGTGGCCCTGTGGCGCATAAAATATAAACAGAGGAACTCGAGGGAGCGAGACGCTACTGATTCTTTTCTCCGGGCCTAAACTTATTTGCAATAAACAATTCAAATAGTCTTTACGAGAGCTTCGAAAAATAACAATAAGTACAAAATAGTATTCTTTTTTCCATATCGATCCTTAGGCATTGTCTGAACTATAAAATAAAAGATATAGAATAATAGTTATTAGTGGTAGCTTCATTGATTATTGATTACATATTATGAAAGTTCTTTATGATAATGTGCTGTGTGTTACCAGCGAGGTTATTTATAAAGAATTGATGTTAGACATTTGATAAATGTGCTAAGATTCATATTCTTTTATGCAATTTCGAATGGTAAACAATCTACATGATGGCAAATGGCAACCATCGCCTAGAGATATGAACAGCACCAAGGATATCACGTAACTATCTGAAAAAAAGTGTATTTACATAAAAAAATGTTTCTTAGCTAATAATTTTTCGCTTATAATATTTTTTTTTTACTAGAGTACTGTGACTACGTTTATAGTTTACTGTAACTGCACCGCGAACCAGATGAGTTTGATAACCTCTAGTATGTATGATGGAAAAAGACCTAACTTCTTTAACATAAGAAGATAGCTAAGTTACTACTTAAATATACCCACTCATATCATTAGCTTTTACTAACAATACTTTACTAACAATATTACCTTTATCGAATATAAAGGTAATATTGTTAGTAAATTCGTACCATAGTAATAACATTTCCTGACGTAGCATTGGGTAGGTATATTTTGTTGAATGTTGAATAATATTCGATTATTCATCTGTACAAGTAGCTCCATGTGAAAAAATTGACATGATAAGTCGGTCGAGGGCGTACTCATCAAAAATATATCGACCAAATTAGGGATATACTGAAGGGAGGCCAAATTACCAACAAAGCGTGTATAAAGATGTTTCAACATAAGGGAAACAAAGGAAGTACATATTTTCTCTTGCCTTTTTCTCTTTTATTTTGGTCTTTGCCTAAGAATTCTACTAATGCTATAAATTTGAATGTTTGTTAACGTTTAGATTTTCAGCTGTTGTTTAATTACGCTTGAATGGATTTTAATGAAATATGTTATACAAATAGCCATGGCTAACATAATATGGAATACTTTTATCTTAATCTTTGCAAGCAAAGCCATAGTTTACAGCTAGGAGGAAAATAACTTTATGTTGTTCTTATATGTGAGTTATTGACCTAAATATTGAATTGACCCATTATTTATCTAGGATTGACCTGAAGCGTTTCCATGACATCACACATTTGACATTTTCGTTTGAAATACGAACGAACGGCTAAACTCGTCGACTGTATTGGTGACTTGGCTCTTTGTAAATAAAAAAGTTTGTGAAGATGTTTGTGTTTGATTCTCAATAATGCTTAAATAACTAGGATACGTTATAATTGCTGATTCACGCAGGAAAACCACGGAATACAACTAGATGGTTATAGAATAAGAATGTCTGATGCATATCATTTCACCAGAGGGAGATTTTGTACAAAAGTCGTTTACTTGGGCAGCTCTGTCCCATTCGTGTTTCTACCGTGAAGCAGTTGTATTTGCATGGCTGTATTTCGGTATGAAGGGTGGGATATGGTAGTGAATTTTCAGGGTACAGAGGAATAACACCTGAGTCCTCAGGAATGGCAACGCATGGGGGATATCGTGGGCGAACAATATAGATAGATAGATAGATAGATAGATACTCTTTATTGTTTCCTCCAAAAGATTACAATAGTAAACTTATTATAAATATAAATAATTACAAGAAATAATCACAATGAGAAAACAATGGGCGACCTTATCGCTAAGAGCGATCTCTTCCAGGCAACCTTTGGATGGAGAGGAGTAATTATAAACAGTTTGGTGGGAGGCACGATGAAAAATTTTGTTAGTTCTAAATATGGGAGATGTGATACATATAATAATATAAATATTATCCCTACTCATTATTATATTTATATACATACATATACATATATATATATATACATACACACATATACACATATACATATATACACATATATACATACCATACACATACAAATACATATACAATCATGGACATAAACGCCTACACAAATACATAAAAATATATAAATACTGTTCACGAAAAGTATGCAAGTAATAAGTATGCTAACCAGACATATAAACACATTAAGAAGATGACAACTTGCTCAAATAATAGTTCTTCAGTTTTGTTTTAAAACCAGCCGTACATTTTATATTTCGTAAGGAAACTGGTAAAGCATTCCAAAGCCGTACAGCTTGCACCGTAAATGATTTGTCATAAAAATTAGAGAAATGTACCGGAATCTTCAGCTGAAGGCCCTCAGAAGACCTAAGATTAAAAGAATTGACAGTATGCAAGAATTCAAACCGCTCCTTCAGATAGTGAGGGGAAGAAGAGTTGAAAAGGGCATTGTGGAGCAGTGAAAGAATATGAGTATACTGTGTTATGTCAGTCCATGGTACTGCTTATGTCTATAGGCGATGCTTATCACTCTTCATCAGGTGGGCCGTCAGCTTGTTTGTCATTCTAAGTTGCAACTTATGCTCCAAATTTCATTCTAATCCATTCAGACATATAAGCGTGATTGATGTTACAAATATCTTAAAAAACTCATAATTATAATATTAGTTACTTCCAGTAAGTTCCCTAGTTACATAAAAACCAATCAGGGCGAGCCTATACTGCTGTCTTTCGGATTAATTTTAGTTTTCACAGTTTAACAATATTTGTCACTAACAAAGATTTTATTGTATATTTAAGTAGAAAACAAAATTTGTGTCATCGAAAAGATATTAAATTGTCTAAGTAAGATAACTAAGTTCGGTTGTTCAAAACGTGTTGCTTCAAATTATATCAATCATAAAAATTTTCTTGTACAATAAGTTTTTATACTTTATAAAGAATGTTTGTGATTATAATATACACGTTAAATTGATGTTATAATAAGTGAGGATTGACAAACAAGCTGACGGCTCGTCTGTTGGATGGAGTAGTAACTACGGATTTTACCGTCACACTTTACTCGTATATTGTGCCGCGTTAACACTTCAGTTTTGCATCTACTTTAGAACAGCAGACTAAAGTGTTACATCTCTCGTATCAAAGATTACAGTGACACTTAATCTTCAGACTAAACAACACGTGTATTACTGTTTTACAGCAGGGCTTTTTTATGTATGATTATTTATATGGCAACCCTCGTGTGTATTGGTTTATTTGGCGGGGATGATAGACGAAAATGAAGTCAAGTAGTTAGCCCACCGTGACGAATTCTACAGAAATTAACCACGATGGTTTCCAGAGGTGCCATTTTTAAATCGACCTAGTAGGATACATTGATAACAATTCCTTGTACTTATCCAAGTGAGTCACAATTGTATTCTACCAGTACAATGCAACACGATACCTACAGAAAAGCATTACAAAAATAGCTGAAAGCTCCTATATTTGTATGCCTAAAAGTTTCGCTGCAGCTCAGTCGGCGAAATTGCTCGTTAGCACCGTATCCGAGTTGACTTGAAAAGCTTTGCCAGCAATTTCAATTGAATCTCCTATTTTTGCTCTGAACATACTAGGTATACTAGCAGTTCAGTGTTTATTTATATCTTGTACTTTCAGCTTTTTATTAAAACCTCTTCTATCAAACTCAAATAAAATCTAGTGTTTATTGTTTCGCTTTATTACGACTAAATGATGATACACTTACGAATTAATTAAATTATGATGATATACTTAAAAACTTAAGTCCACATCTAACAATATAATCGTTTAATATTCATAATATTCTCTTTATATTTATACAGAAATCCTTTTAATAAGCTTTGACAAACAGTTTGCATTCTGAATGAAAAGCTTTATCGCAAAAATTAAATACCGCAGGGAACAAAGGGAAATAAGATTGGACAAAATTTTATTTAATTCCTTAGGTATTTTTGTAAATAAAATTAATATGACAAGTACCGAAAGTGGGTCATTCTTAGTAAACAAATTTTCATGATAAACAACCGGGCGCCAAGTTTCCTGGAGCCAAGATAAACATACTGTAATAGGTATCTTTTAGAGTTCGTTCCCGCTTACTGGGCCTTTAATTTATCCATATTTAGAGGAATTTTATTAGGTCCTTTTTGAATAAATTATTACAGTACCATCTCTCGTTACATCTGAGGTTGAGATAGGTGGAGACTACAGAACTAAAATCTTTTATAATCACGTCATATAAAGATGTAGGTTCGACTCCTGTATCGAAATATTATAGTCTTTGGATTTTACGTCACTCCATGAGATACGACTATAAAGATACAACATTATAATAAAATTATGGTTTAAGAACAAAATGTACTATTAAAATCGATTTCAATAATAAAGTAGTTTATAAAAATTTATATAAAAACTGTATTCATGAAACGAATTCTAAACTGCTACTATTTTATCTGTAGTATAACTGGAGCTAATCTATAAAAGAAATTCAGAATTATAATTATTTATAGACAAATCTATAAATATTTATAATTCTGGACTGCCTATATATTCCGTTCGCATATAAACCAGACATTTTCCTTGGTAAGCTGGCTATCAATAAATTGGGGCACTTAACTATCTTATACAAAATATGAAATTAAGATAATATCGTATAATAAATCTCATCACTTTAAATTACCTGTAAATATTTACGAACATAACTTCGTTTACGCTGTTTCAGCAGTTAATATGCCGAACTCGATTTTCCCATGAGAAACATTTCATGAAAACCGCCTGCAAAATGAATCCGGGTCAATATAATTCGTATAAGTATGAGGGTTCCACGTTTTAGTCCCATCGGCTGTAATGGATTGTCACTTACGCTTCCGACGTTGCTACCTCCTAATAGTTACTTTTAGTTTGATTTATTTATACTAATGTATGTTTGTTAAGTATATTTATATTTTACACTATTGTATAACAGTAAATAAATTAGAGATGAATTTACATACATAAATGAAAACACGTTAACGCCCTTCCATCGGTAGTTGGATAAATAAGAAACTGCCACAACTTGTCTGTATGCAACATTTACGATCTAACTTCAGTCGTTATGAACATAGAGGAAGTGATAAATAAAAAAGCAAAACTTATAAAAACTGAAATGAATGTAGTTAACTGTTTTACTGTAACTTTCAAGTTAACGTAACTATTTAATATTATATCGCTAGCGCCTTACAAGTTTTCATCGCCCTTTTCACGCCCTATAAAGCAAACTTAAGAAAACTTTATTAGCGAACGTTTACATCACAAAATATTAAATTATTTTCCGTGGATTTACAACGCCAGCGGTTCTGGCTCGACGATGATGAATGAGTCAGGAACTCGGGATAAGATTTATGTTTCGGGTACATATAAAAGAAACAAAAGCTTCTCGTCTATACAGATTGAACCTGTTGGAACAAAGTACTTTGAGAGCTGTGATGAACACAGCTAATATTATTATAAATGTGAAAGTTTGTAAAGATGTATGGTGGTTAACACATCGAGTGTGTTATTTATACTTGAACAGCTAAAAGGATTTGAATGAAATTCGGCAAACTATTAAACCATATCCTTATTACTTTTTATCTTAATTCATATAGAAAATTACTTTGTAGCTTATTCATATTTATGTGTTATTTAATTTATACAGTGTTATTTGCTATTTTTCGTTTTTAGTCCCCAAAATCAAATATCCACTAAAAAGGAAACAACTGTCACTGGAAAGCGAGCTAGTATTCAGATCAAATTTCCTGTTAGAGATAAATTACAAAGCGGTATTGAAAATATAAAATTATAAAAATAATATTTATGGAGAAATAAATTAGGATGCTTACGAATTTTAATAGACATTACTTTCAAAGCAATATGCCGTCGCGAACAGCACTTTTAACATTATTAAAAAAATGCTAGATTTTTCTAATATTCCTTCCTATACATCACTCTTAGACAGATGGAGCCAAGAAACTCATAATATGATAATAGCGTGGGGAGTAGAATTTAAATTGCATTTACTTCATCTATATTACAGACAAGCAAAATAGATACATAGACTATCGTGTATCCAGTAACACAAACAAATGATTTAAACATACATCATGATTTAAACATGTCTTGCTCGTGGATGAAACTTTTATTACATATGACTATTTTTCGGGATTTTTGAACAATTTTAACTACATACATATATGTATGTATGAAACTACTAAACTAGCTTTTGCCTGCGATTTCGTGCAGGTGGATTTGAAACATCGCTGTTTTTGGAATTTTGGAACATTTCTCTACACATGTGCTTGTAATACCTTACATATTCCTAACTTAACCTTACATCTATTTTTTAATATATCTTTAACGTTGTCTTTAACTTTAGAGTTTAACAAGTTTAATAAGTTAGATAATTCTTTTTGTTTAATAAAATTTTATATATTTTCTGCATCATGGACATGTGTGTGTACTGTGATGGTAATGACTTTTCCTGAGGACAAAGGTTCTCGTAAAATTAAAGTCTTTTGACTTTTAATTTACGAGGAAATTAAAAAATACGAAGCTATTTCGTAATTTCTTAAAATTTTGCAGCATAAAATTGCTTGAAACTACTTTGATGTGATATAATTCTGACTTTAAATTATCGACTCTATACCACAAAATGATTTAACTTCTACATAGTTATTCGTCTACAGTCTTCTTGATCATAGAATCTTGTTAACTCGTAATTTCATTGCTTATGAAACTACCACCACCTTAGTATAACAATGTTTACGCTTTACGTTGTAAATTGAATTATGTTTGCCTTTGTTTACTTTATATTTGTGTATTAAATTTAACATTGTACGGCTATATGTGGCAATTTAAATATTTCAAAAATCATGATGAGTTATACGGTTTGGACAATATATAATGAGTACTTAAGAAAATAGATATTCTGTGATACCCTGCCTGAAGACGATAATTACCACTGCCAGATGGGCTATCAGCTTATTTGCCATTTCAAAATATTTAAAAACTGGAATGTCTGTGCCTTCTATCTTTGTCAGCCCTACCTAGTAGTGACCTACCACTTACATTTTATTTTTCAATCTAAAAAATTATATAATATACCTAAAATTCTGAGAATATAGTCTCAGAATATAGTATATAAGTGATATATCCATATAATGAATATGATTTTAATACTCTACAAATTTCTTAGGAACATATTCGTCAAAAACACCCTCCTCTATTTTTGCTCCACGTTCATTGCACTTAAATTTCATGAAATAATATTATGTTATAAATATTTACCTGCTATATTTAATTAAAAATATATATATCTAAGATAGTAACAGTTTACTATTGACACTCAACTTGCTTATATATTGATGGAAAACATATTTAAATCCAACAAAGCAGGAGGATTATATTGAGTTTTAACGATATTTTTCAACATCTAGACATTTGAGAGATAAAAATTTTTGATGACGGCTATATACGAAATTCGAACTCACAACATTTGAAGTCTTAGTCTTAGTTGCGCTAGTATCTTATCTTCCAAACCACGGCTTCTCATAGTATAATTTTTCATTAATTTCTGGTAACTGCAAGTAACAGTTTAACAATCGAACAAAACATTGACTATAAAGGCTTAGTTCCTTCAAAAGTTTTCGCCATCAAAGAAAGTAATAAAAATTTAAATTTTGTCGACAAGCAATTTACCAACAGCGCCAACATCAAAGCTGGCAACCACTTTGACAATTCACGTTTCATGAATAAAACGACTCATGGAGAGGGAAAATCAAGGAAATTGCTGGATGGGTTTTTGTTCCTTCGTTTGGCTCATATACTGTAAAATATTTTTAAGCGAGCTCTCAATTTTTGAGATTATATCGCCGATTTTCAATCGATTGATATATTACTTTACGGTTTACTCACATGTTGATCCCAAATTAATTTTATAACGACTTGAAATCGTCGTTTTCTTTACGTAGTAAATAACTGCTTGTTGCAAAGCAAAACTCGGTTCCCCGTTCTAAATTGAAATATTATTATCAATCTGATGTGTTTACGAAACATTTCATCATGCATCGATCTCTTACGATTGAAGTTCAAATGTACTTATTACATTTTTTTTATATAACTATAGTGGCAAATAAGCCGTCTGATGTTTAACCGTCACTGTAGCATATGGACGCCTGGAATACCAAGAGCGTCACGAGTGCATTACGATCTCTTAAGAAATATGCCTTAGTATGCCCTTTTTGAAGGACCCCATACTGTATAGAGATTATAAATTAAAACAAATTACATAATACTCTACTTCCAGTTCGATGGACACTTCTCTCATTTTGGATCTTTCGATTAGATAATTAAAATTGATGTCTGACATTTAGAATGATACTCTACTTGAAGTTGGGAAGCTCGAATACCTAACTCAATATTATATTTCTATTTGAGCCAATAAATTCACCGCTTGCCTAATATATTCAAAACTAATGGCAACATACAAACTATAGTTTTAATGAGGAGTTTAAAATTTTAGGATAAATTGTTTTGCGGCTTAAAAACTTTTGATTAAATGTATCAGGAGATTAGAAAATCCGTAACATTAATGTTGAGCAAAACATTCGTTCTCCAGAAATATTATTGTTTATTTCGGTAAGCGTTTAATGTTTGATAAATAGACTTGTATACATATACAAACAAACCTTCGCTGAAGATATCTCTATTATGAATTTTATTTTTAACTGGTGTTTTTATCTTAGTGTTTCGGTCAAATTAGAATAAAAATACCCTGAGTTAATATAGAATATGATATGATTAATATAGGATAAGATCTATTTAATATGAAGGGAACTAGATAAAGAAAGATAACATAGATAGATACATTTAAATATCCAAACAGCTTGGAATTTGTAATAATATTACTTAGATCAAGGCTTACAAAATGTTAATGACTATTTTCTAATCGCAACCGTTATACCTACATACATTTACTACAATCTCTGTATTTAGCAAATTTACCTTGTAGGTTTAAATATAGATATTGAATGCAGTGCATCAATCGAAATAAAATACTGTATTTAAATTATAACACCTTACGATAATTAAATAGCGCATCTACGCTTTTTATAATAAAACTTGTTCATAGATAAAACATAAACATACGACGATAAGTACGTTGCAAATGGAATTCCAGATTCAATTCTCAGTCGGATCAATATAAAAAAAACAAACTTGTAATTGGCTCGGATCAAGCGTTCTGGTTTGGTCCCTCAGATGTTTTTTGTCGTTTTCCATAACACAAAGTATCTTTACCTTAAAGCCAAACAATTATGTAGCACTTATTTCTATTTTGTTATTTCTCAATTAATGTGTCTAACTCAACTTTGTTAGAACACAGATTTTATGAAGAGTTATATCATAAATTGTATTTATATACCTACATATTCACAAAGTTTAATTTAAGACTTGTTTTCCACATATATAGAACGTAATAAATATATGTTTACCACTACTTGCTTATAATAAAACGTACGTATAATAAAAGAATGAAGTTAGATATGTTACGAATACAAGTGCGTCGAAAATATAATCTCGAAAATGTCTATAACATTTTCATACACTTTCTAGCAAATGGTAAATAATAGTTGTTCTTTGATTCTTATTTATTTAATCATTCCATCGTTTTAAATCATTTAATAAAGGTTTAGTTAAAGGAACAGTGTAGCAACAAAAATTTTTAGTGTTACATAATAATCAATAAAGAGATACATACTAACCTCATTCGTTTCTATTTACTTTCAGCTCTACATCAGTTATATAACAGGTTATTGATCAGTGTCTTAGATATTTCATAAATAATAAAACTATACTGGAATATCAAAGTTGACCAAGATGTTTATTGTCAACCACAATAGTGAGGGCCTTTGTGATCTCCTCCATGACGCTATTTATTTTTTAAATGTTTCAAACCTATTTTTTATTTATGGTCTTGTTGATTTTATTATTTTAGTTGTTATTTCATAAAAATACTTCAATGAATCACAGTAGAAACAAATTTAGAAAACAAAATACATCGACAGCGCCAAACATAATACGCTCAACTGTTATTGATTTGTTTCGATCTAAATACAGACTGCAATCACAGATATCATAAAGAAAAATAAAGCACGTCAGTAGATATTTTTATTACATGGAACTGCCAAGCATTTTTACGATACGTAGTAGATACGAAAACGTTCATAAGAAGCTCCCATAAACAGCTAAGATCGACATCGCCAATGGCATGAATCACCTACTTTATCGATTAGCCGTTTGATGTCTCGTAAAATGGGTCATCGCATCACTAGTTCTTCGTAAATGAATAATAAATAGCTGTATTCTCAACTTTAGTCAGATTTAGAACTTGTTAATTTCTTTAATAATTAATTGACATTATATTGATTAACACTTACAACTTAATGTACGTAATCGGTTTTGATTTCCCGGTGGAATTCATTGACTGATTGCCCAAAATGAAACATTCAGGTACTTAATTGGAATTGGAAACTATTGGAATAATTGCAATGCGCATACAATTTTATTACGTTTGTCTACCTACCAAAATGTTTAATTGTTGCTATCCTATCTAAAAATGAATCAAAATATTTTGTTCACGTTGTACATATAGAAGATTCTATCTTGCTCTATACATAAAAATACAAATTAGTGCCTATTGTCGCATTAAAAAAAAGTATTCGGGGTGCTGGCAGCATGACAAATAGATAAAATAATAATATTACATAACGTACAGATTAATGAGTGAACCTGCATATAAAACTACGAAATTATTAATGAAGACTATAGTCCATGTTTATTTCAAATAATTTTCAAATCTCTTAATATTCGATTGACGTCAAAAAGGAAAAGGCTCTTAAGTTGGTTTTTCTTATTCTTATATAATTTCGACTATTCTGAACTGAATTTTGATTATTCCTTTTGTAATCGATAGAGGTTACTCTTGTATTGATTCCATACATATTTTCTAAAGTTTGAAGATTTTTTTAACACAATTTCAATTTAAAATATAAACTAATATCAGTACAAAAATTATATTAGTATTCTTCATCTGGTGTTACAGTAATTGAAATCGGTATTGATTTTTTTACATTAGATTAGACATAGTGAATGAATAATTCAATTCGTATAAAAGACTTACATAATAAGTTGATTGAATGATTCGAATTATTCACACAAGATTAAAAGGCGTTAGCCTTTTAATCTTGTGAGAACATTCGTTACATTACTAAAACCGATGTTTCTGTCTACAATGACATAGATATATGGGCTGGTAATGACCTATGTTTTTCGTCGATTGTATTCCGTGAAATATTCAGGTGATATTGCATTTTTATGATTTAAAAGTCCCTCATAGGACGCAAACCCGGTGTAGCGAACAAATTAATAGAATATGTATCTATAAAAATCAATATTACATTACATATGTATATACAAAGCCGAGCTTCTAGAGTAAGCTCAAGGTTGGATTTTGAATTCTTTAGCATAGATAAAACAATAACAATGCGTATTGTTTGTTTTCTTTTTTCTATTCTCTTATTTATTTACTCTTGTACATTTGTTGTGCGTATATTCAATTTATTTAGTTACCTTGCTTTCCATTTTGTTTTGTTTATTAAAGTTTTATATTTTGTGAATTGTGATCAGAACGAATATTGTAGGAAGTGGATGTTGAATTTACAAGAAAAAATTTTATCTAAAACGCATTACTTGCTGTATGTGCGGTTTAATTAGTTTTAACTTCATTAAAACTACTATTAACTTGTATATTTATAAATTAATATATTATTATTATTATATTATATTTCTCGTACCATCCATTCCATAAAAGAATCATTAATATACTTAGAGAAGCTGCTTTTTTAGCGTACCATTTCTAATTTAGGTTTTCTTTTCTTTTACAACGTAACCTGCTTACTATTTTGGAGGACTTATTAATATGTCAAAGGACAACCCTAAATTGTTGTCTCTTTTTTTTTGCTCCCACACAAGGGTTTATGTTGGCATCATCGGAGAAGGTTTAACCAATCGTTATTACTTGGTAATTTCCCAGGGCGCGCCGCAATGCCGTAAAAGGTAACAGTAAAATATCATGTCTGATAAATACGTTAAACATGAGAGCTCTTAAGATACATCATTAAAAAAATATCGAAACTTTTAGTTGTTGTAAAAAAACACTTCTTTCGCCGAAGTTGAAATATTTAGTTACGTTATCGATCAAATGAGAGAAGGGAACTTGAGATATGAAATTGAGACGTCGCATTTCTGCGTATTATTTAGTTTAAATGACACTTTCAGCTTATATATGTATGTGATATGTGAAAGCATCACAGATCATCTGAAATGGTTCGTAGAAATGTCACTAAATTTATATTCAACAAATGTTTTGTAATTTTAAAGGAAATTATTCAGAAAGGGAAATTTGAAGTAAGTTTTCTTTTATATAGGATTAGGAATAGCAAACAAGCTGATAACCCACCTGAAAATGGTAACCATCATCTATAATCTACATACATGAATAAAACCGTTATGTTATTGCAATTTATTTAAATTTCCATGTTACTTATTTTCTTTTCAAAAACAACAAACATATTACAATCATATTACTTAGCCCCTTATTCATAAAAATTAAAACACAAACCTATTTTAATTATTAGACTGTTTTGTCATTGTCTTTCAAATTAAGCACTTAGTGCAAAATACTTCGCTACCTAAAATAGGGTTATAAAATACCAATTTTTTATAAGATAAAAATGTCTGAACATTTTTATGAATAAAGGGGAATTACTATATATATATCTATATGGATGCGAGACCATAAGCTCTAATAAAACGTTGAAAATTAAAACCGAACGTAGTCGCAAAATTTGAAAATCGACCATTGTTTTATCGATATTAATACAAGGTTCTTGATAAAATTGATGCGTTTTATACTCTGTCACTTAAAATTAATGCATACTTCGAAATACCTATGTATATCGTTTTTATGGTTTTATTCATAGAAGGCATTAATACCGTAAATATAGTGGTAAACACTTTCCAAAGTAATCGCTGTTTTGTAGAGGATCTAATAGCCCGATTCGGATGAATGCCCAACGTAATGATGTTTGAATTTACCCGACCATTTCTTAGTAGGAAATTGGATATCACCTTCCTTACACTTGAGTTCGAGATTCGTTTGAATAGAAGTAATAATAAGTACAAGTTAAGTCTCACAAATTCTCCCATTAAATATAGAGAAATCGTTTATAGACACATAATCCTGTATGTATTATATAACCTGTGAATTTAAGGAGTTTAGTAGATGATGTCGTTGTTGGGTTATTCCACTGGGATACGTCTAATTCTAAAGACAAGACCATGCAAAACACAAATTTATCTCAAGGCATTGTATTGTCAAGGCATACAGGAATGTCTCAAGATAAAAATGTAAAAATAAAAGACAGCAACCTTTATTTATTTCAAATATACGTCAATCAATTATAATACGAATCTTGCGATATTTTTTTAATACTAGCTTTTACCCGCGACTTCGTTCGCGTGATCAGAATGTGTTTACTGACCAGAATAAAAAGTAGCCTATGTCCTTCTTCATCTCTTATAGTATATCTATAATAAATTTCATAGGGATTAGTTAATCCGTTGAGGCGCTAAGACGTAACAAACAAACACAGTTTCATATTTATAATCTTAGTGAGAAGTTAGAATTATTTTATTTCAAGAATTTATATTTGTAATTATGAACTAGGAAATTTGATTCAGCTTTGTACTTATTGATTTAGATACCTTCTAGAGTTTGAGAATAATAACTTTAATACGTAGTAAACCTATATTCAACTCAATATTGTTCGTTCATACAAAAAGCTACTCCGTAAAATATTGACCGAAAATATATTTGTGTTTTTATTTTTGGCATATTTCCCAAATTTATGATAAATGAAATAAATACTATCACTATGAAATGAGATAAATCAATGATAATGAGAATGGGCATACTACGGCTGTTCGGCCGAGTGGAAAGAATGCCAGATGAAAAATTGACAAAACAGGGGGCCTACCATGAAATGCCTTCCGAAATTTTAGGGTGAAACTAACCAAAAATGTGATGTTAAAATAACATAATTCGTGCCATTTAAAAATTTTAAAAATATTGAAATATCGGGCCTTTGGGCTTTTATTGTAAGATTTATGATAGACTAAATGTTAAGCACCATTTACTGGGCGGATTTTGATATGAATGAAAACCGAAATTGAGTCCGACACAGTGCATATATAAGGATATAGGTTTTAGCACTCGGTTCTCTCTGCCTACTCCGCAAAGTACTTGGCGTGAAGATAAATAAATCTTCAAATTTAGTCGCGTTATCTCAGCTTAAAATTAATTAAATTTGAATGGACCGTGAGATAGCTATAGCTATAAATGTAATATTATCAAATTTTGTTTACTGCTCCGTCATAATTATTTAGTCTAGCGTCTGCCATCAAGACATTATAGATCTGTATATTCGTGTGTACACTCAACTGAGATTACTCAGAGTCGTTTTGTCTAATTAACCGTCGAGTTGTTATATAAGTATATAATTTATACAAGTTAACTATTCACTTGAGAGTCAGAGACTAGCCATTGTTACATATTTGATGATATCTTAGTACCTAAGTAATTATTATTCTGTGTTTTCATTACGTAACTATTGTGCATTTTATATTTAAATAAATATATTTATGGTGTAATTAGTGACTATTTTTCATATCATAAAAGTTGCAAGCAACCGTAACCTTGAATGTTTTGTGTTATTACCGATTGTATATTATACGATATTGCCAATTCTGCAGTCTGACATTGAATGCAATCAAATGGGAATAATTTGAATATTGAATTGACATCAAATAGTACAGTTATAATGTCTATATGACGACGTACAATTCCTTATCATTTCGATTTGATCCTACTTTAGCAATATAAAAAGTAAGACGAATGAGCTGATTTAAATGTATACTTCTTTTTAATTGAAATAGTTTACTCTTGTATCAAGATTAAAGTACGATTTTCCTACTATATTACGTGGATAACTAGCCGGCGATTCGAAGCTCATCCATTACAAAGTCTAAGCGTTTGCGGAAGGTCTGAAACCGCTCTCATCTCGATTATTAATTTCCATTAGCTTCCTGTCACGGTTTCGCATGGGTGTACTTATCGAGAAAACGAGACCAAATTATTTCTTTTTTTCATGCAGACCTTGTCCCGGCAATTACAAATATAACAAAATAAAACCTAATAGTAGCCAAATATGTGCAGCCATTCTGAAGTGATACGCTTACATACTCGTACGTTCCGTAATTGATTTTTATTTATATAGATTATAAAAGGATCACATCCCATACGCTTTTATAGAATATTTGTTACACTATATGAAAGTGTTCTATTCATGTGTATGATATACCTTTAAGTTGCATCTTATCTTAATTAAATAATTTATTAATGAACTAACTTTGTGTCAGGTTTCAAGTTATTACGAGAGGTATATTATGTACAATGTTCGTGTTATTTACATAATTATTTAACATTAACATTATTTTGCCATTGTGTACAGATGACGTGAGCTGAGATCTTTACACACTTCATTTTAATAAGACTTATTATGTCGAATTATTTGTATCGTTGTTTATATAGTAGTAATTTGAATATAAAATTTTATAAGGCTTAATTTTTTTCTTAATATCTTGTTCAATAATAGATTTATTTATTTATTCTCCCCATAACTGACTATGTTGATATGTATTATCCTGATCTTAATGAAGATCTTCTTTATAAATTACATCGTCTAATAGTTCTATTCGTTTTATCTTCTGTCTACGTAAATACGACCACATATCTTTATACAGATCCCAGCTAAAATGGCTCCCTATACGTCAACGTAGACCGTTGAGGTTGCTTTGCAATATTTTCTCTATTCTCACTAATCCTGTGTCACCAGAATACTTGAAATGTAGGTTCAGTTATCTCTGTGATTCTTACACATGCGAACTTTGCTCTCTAACAACTCTCTTGCTATCTCTATTCCACTTCATCGTTCTGATTTTGTTTCTAATTCCTTAACTCTTGAGGCCTCATAACTCTGGAATGCACGCACTACCCACTGACGTAAGTGTCGAATAAATTTATTTTTAAAAAGTCTATGAAGAACCTGTGAAAGCAGTTCATTATGGACTTCATCATCATCCCTATTGATCTCTATCGTTGCTTTATTGGTATCCATTGTTTGTGTTATATAATTTGTAGATCAATATGGATACCTTTGTTAGTATTTATCTACAACACTTTTCAATTATTCGCCGCATAATTACATGTCTGTTTTACCAAAGGTTGACTAGGAGCGAATACTATATAGCATTAAGTTCACCTTTTGTACCAGTCATTTTTTGTAATGTGGTCAATGAAGAATAATTTGGACTTTTATTTACAAAATTTTTGTGTATTTTAATAGTATTTATCTAAGATGGCTAACACTACCTGTGTTAGTTATCCTAGTTAAATTAAACATATTCACAATTATGTAACTGTCTAATTATGCTTAATTTTTCATCATCAATCATTTTCTGTGTAACTTAACCGTAAATTTAAGTATATTGATTTTTACCATTGAAAACTTGAAAAGGTCAATGACCAAAAATTTAGTTTGTTCAATATCATCATTCAATGCCACGTCTGTACCCACTTTCCATTATACGTGATTGAAAGTTTTTGAAGCCAGCTCCCTGTCAAGCTCCAACCCTCCTTGTAATGTAATTTTGTACATTTAAACATTGTAAGGAATACAAATAATCTTCCGTGGTGCCTAAATACGGGTAAAATTCAATAATAGTCTACGCGGACGAGGGACATAATTTCCCTTTATGTTTGCCTTGTCTACCCAAGCTAAGCCCGAAGAGAGACAATCCTCGGCATAAATTTTAGTCGGGTCATATAAAACCCCTGAAATTGTATACATTGCCTATTTAAGTACAGGGTTTAAGGGGAAGGGATAGTTAGCAATGGGGTCTAGCGAGTCCATTGCTGGTAATATAGGGTAATATACTGGTAATATACTAGCAACGGGTCAGGTTGACCACCACGTTTTCCTCTCTGGAAACCATTGTGGTTATTTCTAGGTGTATTTATCAAGATGGACACAACTTCTTGCTCACCCGTCCCTTATTGGTATGTTACCCACGTAACGTTTAGCACGAGCGGGGTTGCCATTCCATTTTCATACCACAAAAAAAGTATAAAGTATAGACAAAGAGAATTTTTGAAAGAAAACAAATTGTCTATCTATAGTCTGTGTAAGTCTAATATTATAAAGGTAAAAGATTTGATTTTTGTATGTTTATTTTTTTTAATTCAATTAAATGATTAAATTCATTATTACAAATATTTGTTTGTAATAAATAAATAAACTCAAAAAGTTAATCGATTTTAAAGGATCTTTTACCTGTAGAAAGCTACATTATCAGCGAGTAATATATCCAATATATTACTTTAAAAAAAAGTCGTGATCCGTACGAAAATTACAATAATGTTTCTATTATTTGACCTAGGTTTATCAAGGTATCAAAAATTTACCTATAAAAAAGCCATTATTTGGCATGCATTATGAAAACTATTGATGACACATAAAATAATGTACTATATGTCAGTTTACTAAAACTATGATGTTTATAGAACTCCTCTATGCCGACAAAAAGTCTGCGAGGCTATATATCTATTATTGTTAAGTCACAATTACTGTTTTTTGTTCAAATTAATCAATCAAAATACGGGCAACATCGAAAGATGATGACATCCATATCATGATATTAATACCTATCCAACTAAATAGTTTCATAATCAAAGTTTATTATGTACATGTAAATTGCTTTATAAATTATTTGAATCGGACATTTCATTTAGAAGTTCAACGTTACGAGTATAGAAATACTTAAAGGAAGAAAAATGCCGCAGATTCGGTCAACATCCTTGCACTTGTTATTGTTGTTATATTCTATTAGTTTAATTAGAGTACTAATTGAAAATACTAATTTATTTATCTATCCGTACGAAACCGGGGCGAATCGATAATCATTATATAAAGTCTAGAACCAAAGATGTCGACTTTATATTCTGCATGAAATACGAGTATATAAAAATGAATATTGACTTAAATTTTGATATAGAAATAATAGCAATAAATAGTTATATTACAAAATGTAATTAGGTACAAACATATTGCCGTACTCCTATATTTGATTGTAATTTTGTACGTGACAATGGATCGACTTTCCGGCGGGGATGTCAATATGTCATCAAATTAAGTTATTAATTTTGGGCACAAGGGACAATCAAAGCCATTGTTAGCTGCAAGAAATGTTGGACGGACTGTTATATAGATACGACTCTATATATACAAATGAGTGTGTACAAAATGTATAGCGTTATGATATATTATCTAAAGATGCATCGGAAAATAAATTTTAATGTAGTAAGTATCTAACTGAAGAATTACCATAATAATGGTAGCATATACATGCAAATTTTTAATTAACGCTAAAACATTTTACTACCTTCCCATTTATGATATTCGTAAGACAGGATTCATTATTGATAATTATTCCATGTCATTGTCATAAATTCTAGCTTTTATCTCCTAGTTCGTTCACGTGACTGAGACAAAAAGTAGCTTATGTACTTCTCCATTTCATAAAGTCTATACTAAATTTTATAGTAATTACTTCAGCCATTAAGAGGCTAAGAAGTGACAAACAAACTCACTTTCCCATTAATAATATTAGTAAGGTTACTCGTAAAGTAACGTACTGTTATAATGTTTATAAATAATTTTAATTAAATAAAAAAATAAATATAATAAAGTTAAAGGAGTGATCAAATTTTGATTAATCATCCAAGTTATATGATTTCTCGTGTAGAATAACCTTAGCCCAGTGATATTACAATAAACATTGCCCTAGCCAACCAATTTACATATAAATGAAGGGTTTCCATTGTTTTGTTTAATTTAGTAATTTACGTTGTAAAGTCCTCCAGAGCCAATCAAACTTTTAGCTTTTGATTTAGACTCCTGCAGTAGGTATTCATTGAATATTAATAGATACGATAATATTCTCTTAGATTAATTTTCTTATAAAATAAATAATTTTAGTCGAATAAGTAAGTACAAACAATTTGATTCAGTCCCTTAAATTGTCAAAGTCGTTTATTAGAAGATTTTCTTTTTGTTGTCAATTGAATATAGCCGATCCCTTTTTCCATTGTCACAAAAGAAGCAATTTGTTACATCAATCAATCACTCTTTCTGGACGTTCTAGCGAGCACTGTGACAGACACTTATAGTACTTAATTATTAGTTCTCAGTTCCGTACTCACTCTTGAGTATCACAATTTTTTTTTACTTCAATAAGTTCAATATTGAAGCCAAAAAAAAAATAATAACTCTTAGCAGTCACAAGAGGAAAATATTTACGGAAAGCCAAAAAAATAAATGCAATTTAAAAATTAAAAACTACCAGAATTATAGATACTTCTTGCGATATCTACCGACAAACAAGAATGTAAGTTACACCTGTGACAAATAGAAAAAGGTTGTTATAAATACATATAAATATTTTAGAAGCCCAATACTACATTTTCAAATTCCCAGGGCGATTGTTTCGAGTGGGATGAAAAAGTACCCCAGTGTGTACGCCATATTAGGGGACAGAAGTATACTCGCTAAGGGTTAATCGATTTTGTGACTTATATGTACGTCACAAAATAATGTTATTTATCTGCAAGAGTTAGAATTCAAGTATGCGATGTGGATTTCTCGTGTCTTTACGCTCGTGTAAACTAATGAGTAACGACAATAACTCTGCAATGAATACGGCGATTCTGTTAGAAGTGTGATAACTATTCAACATGTTCTTTATTGCTTTGCTCTTTAGTTACAAAATTGCCTAACCTGCAAAATGATTTCAAACAAATACCTACGATATAGAATTAAATCCTCGATAGGGACCCCTTCGAAAATTAATTTATTCTTGTTCATATTTTTTCATCTAAACCTAATAAATATGTACGTATCCTTTATTTAAACGTAATATTAGCAAACAATTTTACTTACGCATTAATTACCAAAGGACCTTCTTAAAATATTGTAATTCATGCTTGAAATGTTTCCGGTTCTCCCCAAAGCTTTTATTCAATTTACATTTTTACTTAGTCGTGTTTTTTATGAGGAATCTTATAAAACTTATTTAGAATTTTCGAGGATGTCAAGGGATCCATCAACATTTCTTATTAGTTCCCAGGAGACACAAAATATATCTTCTAAATTGTTTATCTTGCAGTAGAATTTATGTGTACAGTGACGTGGGTAGCTATATTATTTTCTTCATCACGTTTCGAGTACAGATAGGTATTTAATATGATATTCGTATGAAACGAGTATTAAATTATATATTTTAAGAACTCACAACGCAATGAACATATTAATTCACCACATACTTATATTACCAAAATTTCATATCACAAAGAACTTTTACTCTCACAAATTTAACCTCATTTCTTTATCTTGTTCCATCGTCAGTCCATGATCGTCATCTATTCTATAACTATGCATTAAAAATTTTCCAGTGATTCAAAATTCAAACAAGATACATCTATTCTTAATTAGTAAGAAAATGAGTATCCTGCAGATTCCAGGTAATACTGCAGCATCAGGTAGTAACCGTGTACTAGCAATATCATTGAAGTTACAGGATAACAAATTTCGAATCCATTAGACCTGTGGAACATACTCTTGTTTCTCTATCATCTAAAAACGAGCTGATGATCTTTTTGAATAACACTTTTTTAACTCGATCATATCGCTAAATCCGACTCTGTTCATTCGTTTACTATTTACCATACCAAAGACAGAAATCATATATAATAAATGGCACATAATCATACCAAACATTTATTAACATAAAGTAAAAATACTATCTGGGGCCACAACTCTAAAACCCCATCCACAACCCAGACATTGAAATAATAGCATCCCTTTTAAACAAAGGGATATTATTATTTCTATGTCTTTCGGAGATTAAAAACTGGCACAGGCCAGTTTTGATCATCACGTAGGTTAGTAGCTAATGAGTCCAGGCGATTTGTTGTCCGTGGTCCTATACGACCCAACCTTCACGGTCGAGTACGCTCTCAGAACATCTGACGCTGCCTAATCCGAAAGATTTATATAAGTCACTCGTGTAATATAGCTATAACCTAGACGTTTATACATTTTTTTATTTAACTATATATATACTAAACTAAACGTAGACATATCCCATACACTTTCATAAGGAACGGTCTCGACCCACCTGCATCCCTATAGCACATTTGAGATCGTCGCTCCATCTAGTAGGAGGTCGTCCTACACTACGTTTACAGGACAAGGTCTACGTTAACGCTGACGACACGTTAATGCTGGTTAAAGACCTTCGTCTTCAAATTCTAATTTTATTATGTTGTTTATTATTTGTTATAGATAAAAATATCTTTTTCATCTATTATATTTATGATAGTTATAATGCTACATGTTCCTGTTAATTGCCACGATGACGATAGAGCAAATGAATATAGCATGAATAAATGGCCATTATTATTAGGCTTCCGTTACGATAATTTTAGCCAAATTGTAATCTAAAATATGCTGCTACATCTGCTTTTAACAAAGGCATGTTGAATTACACATTTATCTATATTCACTATCTAGATTCTCACGTTTCAATATAGTCATTGTTATCTTTTTATTCCAATTGACGCACTGCTTTTGTCGTCTGCGACCAACTAATGCTACTTTCGTGGTTACTACCAACACTAAATTTTCACATTAGATATAAGTCAAGTTGGGTTATAGAGCCTAATTCCACTGCTAACCTACAATTTTTCACAACACAGCGATGCGACAAAACAGCCAAAATATCTGAGACGATACACTACGCAACCTAAATTATTTTCTAACGCGCTGCCATAACACGCAAGTCCTTTCCAACATATTGTTCTTACTGGAGAAAAAAATTTATGCATGTACTTAATACTTTTTAATCCTGTTTTTTCTTTATGTGTCTTTTAATACTAGTAGTAATTGAATTTGAGTAGTACGATCAAATTTTACCGTAGACATATCTCTTACGACGCCCGGTAAAGCGAAATTTATGCAACACGCATCACATCGCGGTTCTACGTATACCACAGATTTTTAAAAGGCCTTATAATAGCACTTTTGTTTAAATTGTTCTTGTTGTATAGTTACTGTACAAGTGTGCTGCAGGTGCTTTGACATTGTAGCATTGCTATTGCATTACTTAGTGTGCTAATGTATTGTAAGTAGCATCGTCTAAAGCAAATATTCTTGCAACATTTGTTAATCATATCGATCCTACTTATTTTGTCTATATTTTTTATTAATTCCCAATTTAAAAATATAAATATTATTTCTACAAAATAAAAAAAAAAAATCACAAATATTAACTACAAGGGAATAATAAGATAATTCGTTTAAAAATGGCTGCGCCAACCATATTGATTTTCTGTTATTGCTGATAAATCGGTCGCTTTCATAACGGATAAATTGCGCGGGTGTGTGATTTGTTAATAAAATCCAAGGAAAAACATATTGGACGTATACGTATAAGAGTTCCGTAACAATTTTAATAATCAATAATTTTTTCAATTTGTTTTTTTGACAAGGGACTTGTATTACTAACTTCGTCATCTTTAATCAAATCTCTCATAATCAAATCATGGTAACGAAATTTCATTTAAACCCCAATCAAATTAGACGTTGATATAAGGCTTTCACCAGAATACATAATTACATACTGTCGTACATTAGTATTATAACCTCTCAATATTGTACGCATTAAAATTCAAGCACATGTTCTATTGATACTCAGATCAAACTAAAAAGCTTACATTATTATAGATGAGACAAAAATTTCTCTACAAAATTACTTTAGTTTCAAATATCTGAAAATATCTAAAATTTTCTTTATGAGATTACTTATTATATTACTTTGTCAGAATAACGCATTTTGCAACAACAAAATTTTCAATCATTGAGCCTGACACATTATAATGAACTTCTTTTTCAGGAATAAACATATATGTATGTAACATAATCAAGTATACAAAATACCGTTTTCTCAAGAAACAGTTTGGAAAGATGTAGGTACTTCTCAAATGAGATGAAAACGAAAGAAAGAGAAATCTCCTATTTCAAAGAAATCAGAATTATTCATATATAATTAGTTGACTGAAATTTAAGGAAGTCAGAAATAAATTAATTGTCTTATTAACATGCACTTATTTGAAGAATCAAAAGCAAACCAGTACTTACGCTGATCATCTTGATTCTTTCTTTAACAAGAACGGGCCTGTTATAACCAATAATATCAACAACTAATAAAATGTATAATGTATGTGTCTCTTATCATCTATGATTTTTCTTTGGATAAATTTGCATCACAAAAAACAGCACAGAACAAAACTAAGAACTTAGAACATAAGTACGTAAAAACAATCGAATGTAGTCGAACAACTAATAAACACGAAGGTATGCATGTAATCTCTACTAAATATACTAGTACTTTCTTGAAAAAAATACATGCTCATCTTTTAAGTCGTCTCTCATATATCTTATATACTCGTAGAGTAAACAGAGACCTGGAATTCGTAAAATAAAGTGGAACTACTTTTATAGAAGAGTGTAACAAAAGCAAGAAAATTTTTAAGTGTGCAGTTGCAGTCACTTCTTACAAATTTTCATCTTTTATTTAGGAGTAAATTTTTTTATTTGCTTGTTATTTCTTTTTTATTTTGTAGCTCAGTTTTGTTTCGGCTCTGTCTTGATGAATCACTACGTAGGTAATAGTGAACAGATGCTTCTGAGTTTACTAACTGATTCATCAACGTAAAGCTAAATGTTTATGTACTCATACCTATATTATCTATATGTTATTGTAGTATATAGAGAAATAATACTTTTCCCCTTCAGAGATGAGTAAATAATAGAGTTTATTTTTAATAAATACATATATTTAGGTGTCAGGGTAAAATTATTTTTTATAATTGGAAATTGTCTTTTGTATAGGTGCGTAACCTTTTCCTTTTCTGAAGCCCGTCAAAAATTACAGATATTACATAAAATAATTTAATTTGAGAAATCGTATTCAGGAACAAGCACGTTCAAATACATCTTCCACAGTCGAAATGTAATCACGTTAAACGAACCTTAATGGATTGGGCGATTGGCGTGAATAAGCCATGTGCCAAAGTTTGAACACTGTTTTCGAACCTCCATTAGTCAAAGCCTTCAAAAAAGGACAAATTCGAGTAGTTCATCAATAATAATCAATATTGTATCTACATTAGTTGAATTACTTTATTTCGCTTGATCGATTTTGGAACACATGCTCTTACTTATCCTTCTAATGAAGTTGCCGATACGGAAATCTATCAATTAAGATCAATTATCTGCTTACAAAGGACTTCCTTGATCTTCGTTCAGATGTGACTAAAGTGATTTCTACACGAAGCTTTCATATCTCTATCTATATAATTAGCTGTCCCGCCCTGTCTATGCACGGGTAAATAATGGTGACCCATTCTGATGTGTCACAACGAACTTCGCCCTTATACGAACACATAAGGGCGAAGCTCGTTGTTAGAAATGAGCTTTAAGGTCCCTACGATACTTAATTTTTTTCATTAAGTGTACGACTAAATAGCACACTGTAGAGAATATATTTTACTTCCATGAAATTTTTGTGATTATGGAATATATTATTTTGTTAAAGAATATTATTTTGTAGTCATTAAATATATTAATTATTATCTATTATTATAATTAAAAATTTAGTGAAAACAGTTATTGTAACTTTTATGCCATATAAATGTATTACCACAGACTTTTGCAGGTCAACATTTTTATATACATTTACTTAAATCTTATAGTATGAAAAAAAAATACATTTCAACTGTTATTTTGATAATTTATGCACAAGATAAATGATGTGATAACTCAATCAATACTAACAATTATATCTGTAATTAATAGGCAAAAAAGGCTATAAAACAAGAATGTGTTTCGTAATGTATTTTACTGTTAGTGACTTCTTGATTGTAATTTCACATGTATTTAAAATAATATCATATAATTGATATTTTCGTACTCGTAAAGTTAGTGACAGGCAATATTATATTACGTTTCATGTAAATATACTTAAAAAACTCCTCCAATAATTATTCTATTTGAGGTATATACATATTGACGAGAATTTTAGTAATATCCGTTTCAATTTCGTAGATTAGATATTACTAAGTTTCTGGAACGTCAAAATTTATAATTATAGAAATAGAATAGAAATATTGTTTTAATAGAAATTAATGAAAATGTAAAAAGATGAATAATTGTCCTCACCATAAGACAGTCTGCTGGTAGTCTAATGGTAGTACAAATAAAATAGTCTATTAATTGATTCTATGTTTTGATTTGTCACTAATTCCATTTAGAAAATGTTTTTATAGTAGTTTGAACAAGGCTGAGTTGCCTTTCCATTAAGTTGTATTGAAATAGACTACAATTACTAAGGTATATACGACTTTTTTTACATACATACCTTTATAATTCAGACATATTTTCATGTCAATAAATATTCACTAATAAACACGTACCTACCTCTCTCTTAAAAATTCAAACGAAATCAGTTCAGTATTTGTCGAGATTTGCTTTTTTTTACAGAAACGATCGCCGCTACGATTATATGTATTGATATTTTACTATGTATACCTTTATTAATGTTGTGAATAAAAAATATAACTCTATGTATAAATATGTAGAATACCTATTTATTATAAGTTTTCACCCACCTTACTAATTTTTTTTGTTGTTTATTCATTGTTGATTTATTCAGTAAATTAGAAAGATATACATATAATTCAATACGAGTACATATATAATTGGAAACCGGATTTTCAATGCATATGCCAATATAATTAGGTAATTACTCTCACAAACGTATCCTCAAAAAAAAGGTTTTTTGAAATTTTCTTAGAAATTGAAGATAATGTGATCAGAACGGTCCAAACCGCAAGGTTGCGTTATAATAGGGTACCATTTGATTAAATTGTAATTGAATACATTAATTCAGTTTGAATGAGGTCCAAAAATAAATTGTTAATCGGTTAAGTTCAAAAGAAATATAAAGAAAACAACTTACATCGGGCAAAAAATAGTATGGAGTCAATATGAAAGTAAACACCATGGATTACAAAAGGAATCATCATCATCAGCAAATAATGTTGTTTTTGTTGTTATTAAATCTTTATTGTACATAATTTACATGAGACACACTAAAAATTTAATATATAATAATAAATATATAATATACAATGGCGGACTTATCCCTTTAGGGATATTTTACAGTTAACCTTTGAGAAGCTGAAAAAAAACAAATGATAAAAAAAGAATTGTAATATTTATAACAAAAAATACATCTAAATTATAACGACTTCGTTTAAGGTTAGTTGAAAATTGAAATCATTTCGAGACAGAATGTTCTAGTTTGGTCTAGTTCTAATTTCCATTGTATTCTCAGATGTTTCTTTGTGTTAATATGTATGTAATATTTTCAAACGATTTGTTATTTTCGTAATAAAAATTACAATTATTATTTATGTATGTGTATAAAACTCTCAACTTAATTCATTTCGTTACAATTTTTTAATAAATGTTTGCTTCCATATTTTGTAAAAATATTCTGCAGTCCAAACTCCGTTAGCCAGACAGATGACGGCTTTAGTTTTAAAACATCCATCCTTTTGGATACGAGTATAAGCTTAAAATCTAATATTAATGTTGCCGTGAATTCTACCATCAGAACTTATCTAACTGTCCTGATTTAATTAAAATTAATAATGGAAGACGTCGATAACTTTATTATTATCCTTGATATTGATATTAAAAAATGCACAATTCCAATGTGTTCTCATACAAAGTGATTGATGACAATGAATTATTTCCCATCGATCCCATCAATCATGTTTACGCATCATCGTCTTTATTCTTGTCAATGTCGGAAATATTCTTGCTAATGCAATCGATATTTCCCGATTATACAGGCGAAGTTATGGGCATGACTAGTATTTTTATAACACTACTGCCCAAAAATGAAGTATAAAAATCCTACGAAAAAAAATTATATAATATATGCTTTATGCATGTATGTGAATTCGTTTCTGTCTATCCTATTTAAGAGCTGCGCTCTTGTCGGTGGAGCTTTTGCCACTCACTACGATTTTCAGCGAGTCTCTTCACCTCTGGATACGACCCGACACCAACTCCTTCCTTGATCTGCCTGATGTAACTATGTCTCGGTCTCCCTCTTCCCCTCTTTCCTTCTATCTTACCGTCTATTATAATGTTCATAAGTTCGTCGTTTATGTTTTCCGTTTGTGTTTTCGGTATACACTGGCACTGGCACCAGTGAGAAGTGATTGATGAAATTGAAGGCATATCATTTAGTCTATCGTGATTAATTCACCAGGAATTAACCACGATAGTTTCCAGAGGGAACTGCATGGAGGTACCACCAGATAGATATTATTAACAATGGGGTTATCTATCTCCATTTCTAACGATATCTTTTCTTTAATATTAGAATTCCAACTTGACTTACAAGTGTGATTGGCTATAATTTTTTGAAAACAATTCGTTTTGGCAGGGCAGTCTTGTTCTTTTTTTAATTTTTAAAGTAAAATGTTATTCATATACATTCATAGGTAGATAGCGTCTGTGCCAGTGCGCTTAAATCAAATACGAAAGGAAAATTTGTCGGCTTTCACATTTGCAACTTCATCTTTTATTCACTGACGCAGGGTCCAGACTCGACTCGTCTGGGTTAGGTAGAATAATATAATTTATCACGTTACCGATGCTAAATAAAGAATCTAATAGAACGAAATACATAAAATCCTATGCTAATACAATTAATAATATATATATTTTTGTTTTATAATTTTTAAATTTTATACTGTCTTTGTCCTATTTGCTATTAAATTAAGTCATTGTATAACACATTAAAATTATAACATTCATCATCAGTATTATTAAACAAAATTACAGACATTTCCTGTGGGAAAGGAGTAATAAAAAATTTGCTGTGATTAACTGACTCATTTGCCGGTCCTTACTTTCACAGAAAAGAACTCCAATTAATCTAACGCTCTTATAAATTATGAAAATAATTATAGGGGCATAATATAAGGACAATAATTATATATATACTATGAAAAACAAACAATTATAATTTTATTATCATAACCAATATAAAATTGTATCTTGTATGAGATCATTTAGAACATTATGAAATATCATAATGATTTTCCGCTTGGATTTCATGAGCAGGCAGAATCGTAGCTGACTAGACACATCATCATCTTTTATATTATTCTATCTTCACGAGTTTTGGAAGACGATCCATTAAATTTTTCTTATCAGTTCAATTTATGTGGTGTTGCATATAGCTATGTATATGTACATAACATTTAATAATTTTCTTATGTGTACTTTTCCATTCAATTGAAAACAAGAAAAGACCTAATAGTCTTTTCAGAATTATGTTCTTTCAATGTTTACAAATTTTTAATTGATAGAAAAGGAAATATTAATATAATTATTATTTATTGATTGACCATTGACCAAAAAAGTTTACAAAATAACCTTTATGTCATTCAATTCTGTTCAATTCTTTTCGGAAAATACAGAGACACTCGGAGGTGGTTTAGTATAGAAAAAATACATGTTATATTAAGTACATACTATGAGAGTATATATTATTATAAAACCACTTGAACTTTTCCATAAATTGTTATAATAAATATCTGATCAGTTTCACCGTTGGAGACATTTGTTGTCTCCCTGCAATCATTGCTCATAGTTCCACTAGCAGTTGCATTATCCCTGAGAATTAATAAGACCTTATTTGTTCTCTAGCACTACTTTATCCATAAAATAACGAATATAAGCTTATATATTTTCATTTTAGGTACTTAGTTCTTTTTGTTGCTATAAAGATATGGCCACTATTTACATGTAATGTAATTCTGTTATAAATAAATACAATATCAAGTGTAAGTTATATCTATATGATGACAAAATAAGAATGAAATGTGTTATTATTTTTTATCCAAGAAATAAGTTAAATAAAATATAAGAAAATATGCGAAGGATCTTCTTACTAAAAGGTATAAGTAATTTGTTAAAAGCGACTACAGGAGTAAAACACAATACACCAGAGTATATTTATTACCCTATAGCAAGTCGACTAAAAAGCATGGTAATAGTACCTAGGAGAATATGGAGTAAAGAGAGATTCAAGACCTTCCAAGACCCACTGTCCTTGGTTGTAGTAGCTTGTCGTAGCTTAATTAATTCTAAAGATATCGTTTCTACAAATAGGTGCTTATGATATCCATATTTATAAGTTTTGAATACTTAATTTCTAATTTATACGATCTTTCTTTTTCTAGTTTTTTCTATTAACTAGTTTTAGTATTAATTTTGAATTTTGAATACTTTTATTTTATCATGATATTTTATATTGTTTGTATAACTCGTAATTCATTCACATTCAGTAATCCAATACTAAGATTATCACAAACAAAACTGTGTTTGTGTGCACCATAAGAAATATGTAAACAAAACTTTCTGATGAAAATACAAAGAATTTTTAAGGGTCCAATTTAAATACGCGGCATTGCTCGACCCGCTAAAAAATCTTTTATCGTCTACAAAACTGACAATTTTAATTATTTCTTTACTCCAGTTACGAAATCCTATTTTATTAAGACTTATCTCGGATAAAAGGAATGCCTACGGAATAAAATAAGAATCTTTATAAATCTTGATGACGTAATGTTTACAAAATCCACTTCACTTTTATGTCTATTAAAGATTTTTCTGTAAAATTAAAATTTTGTTACCTGTGCCACCCTCGGGCAGATACGAAAATTAGATGATTTCTTTAAACGGTTTTCATTATTATGGCTCTTATACGAAAACAGCCTCGAACCCTAATAAAGAGACCCTCTTGCCTTCGTGTTTTCTACGAGCTACATTTTCCTTCCCCGATAAAAGGCTTCGTTTTATTAGCCAGACGAACAGAGTCGTTCACACTTGACTGTTGTAAGCGAACCGGGCATTTTGTTCGTATTCCTTGGTTTTCCTTGGCCCATTTTCTGTTATTTATGGATTTAATCCATATCTATATATGTATCTGTTATATTTATAAATAGTGGGTACCGTTTAATGGTTCTATTTTCTTCTAGTGATTAAACCATTGATTATAACATAATTACAACATTGTATTCGAAATCATCAGCAGCAAAAGCATATTTTATTTTAAATCAATAATATTATAATAAAAAATAACAATCGTGCCATATGTGTGCCGTACAGATAAATCTAATTAGAACTTTCAGTTACTTTTTAATAACAAGATTATGCGTATGTATTTCCAGTTCTCGATAATCGCGCTTAAAATTCAGTTTTACAGCTTTAGAAAGAACATTGTGGTTTTATGTGTAAATACAAAAAACAAAGTTCATGGTATTATAATATAAATAAGCCGAAATTATCAAATTGTATGATTGCCATGCACTTTAACAAACAAATGTTATTGCGTTGCTACAGTGATCTCAAGTACTAGCTTCGATTTAATCCGCGTAACCACATATTGATTGACCGGGATAAAAAGCAGCCATTGTCGTTCTCTATGCCAAATCTTTGCTATGAGTATGTTTATGCCAAATTTTACGACGATTGGTTGAACAGTTATGGTTATAACCAAATAAACCCACTTTCACATTTATAATAATACTAACTATAAATCGCACATTTGCCCGCATAAACTATAATAATTAAAAAGTATCATATATACGTATTAATTCAAGGGACATTGATCATGTACCCTAGATTAACGCACATCCACCTGAGTATCAAATTTAATTAAAATCCTTTTAGCCTTTATTGCGTGATTGAGTGGTTAGCTAACATTCTAATATTTAAATAATCAAACATCCATACAAACTTTCACATTTATAATATACAATTAAGAGGATAGTAAGAATTAATAGACTTTGATGATACCTATCTAATTTATTATGCACATGACGCATTGTTCTGCTAAATCAGCCGATGACAGAACAAGGTTAAAGGTGAACAATGATGCATTTGGAGATAATAAAGATATATTGTATATATTTATTTATATAAAATATCAGGCAGGATTCAGGATATATGAAAAAACGAAATAATATTAAATTAAGCTAGGTATATATTACGAAAATGAAAGTACGACTAACATACCTAGTGATTACATGCTCAATGGATTTCTCAAAATAGGTTAGCAAATATTGCGGCTAGGCGCCCATAAGTCGCAAACCCTCGTCTCCGTACACAACCTCATTTCTATATAACACTTAACGAGCAATTTCTACTTTTTTTATTTTCCAACAAAATTCTGCAATATTATCAGGGTTAGCCTACATCTGTTTACGTAAAAATATAAAATCCTACTTACAAAATTTACTTTGAAATTATCGGTAACGAGCATTAGCTTTTTTTTTTTTTAATAACTTAATATTTACGCAACAAACATTGAATATTTCTGTTGCATTGCTATATTTTTAAATGAATATTTAATAATTTAACACAATAAAAAAGTGTTAATTACTGAATGTACATTATTGTTTTTACGTGGTCATGGTGTCAATTAGTACATGGATAATAATAGTAGTTTGTAAAGATGTTTATATCTTTGTTACGTAATCCTGCTTAAATGACTGAACGAATTTTCATTTAATTTGATACACATATCATCCATATTCTAAATTGAAATATAGCAGTTTTAATGCTGTATATGGAATGCGATTCAATGTTAATGTATTTTCAAATAAATAAAGAGCTTCAAGTTGATGGTAAATAAATATCTTCTAGTTAAGCACGCTCCATCCTAGATCTTATCAGATGAGGTAAGATCCAAGGGCAAACCCATCTTGTAATAAAAAAATCGAAATTGTTTATTAAGATATCATTATGAAAAAAATAATAATTAATATTTCGTTTAAAATAAACGAAGTCTTTATGTTACGCTCTATAAATTATGACACCCGCAGACATAAATAATGTAAGAAAAATTCACATATGTGCGTATAAAATGCATTTTGCTTACATTGTGATATTATTCCACTTATCTATCTTAGAAATTTAAGCACCAAAATGAATTGAAAGTAATATATTATATGCGTCCTCAGCATACAAAGTACCCAATTTTCTCAACATGCTTTTATGGTTCCCACGTGACAGATAGCGTGATTATCTTACCCTACAGAGATATTTTATGTACTTGCTTACCTTTTACCTTACATTGAAAAAGTATTTTTCCAACTGAAGTCAAAAGTTATTTTCCTTCAAAAATAACTTTGACTGATTTTTTTTAAATAACTTCAAAAAGAAGTAAGGTTTCAAATTCGACTCTATTTTTAGGTATATGTTCTCGTATAGATATATAGATACCTGCGACGTCTACTAACAAGTATACAAAATAAATTTACACGTGACGATATCTTTACTAATTTTGAAATATATTTTGAAATTTTTTGTTATACACAGGATTTGAACACAGAATTATTCGTAATAAAGATATATTTTTAATTATTTACACATAACATTTAGACATAGCTGTAAACCACGTTCATGAATAGGGGCTTCTATCGAGTCCGTAACTATGAACTACTACGAAGATATTTTTTTTATAAAAATTTGAATGGCATACAAGTTGACGGCCCACCTGATGAAAAGTGATAACCGTCGCCTATAGACATGAGCAGTACCATGAGCAGAGTATACTGTTTCGCCCATGATACCCACCATGCGTTGCCATTCCTAAGAACTCAGGTGTTATTCCTCTGTACCCTGTAAATTCACTGCCATATTCCACTCTTCAAACCGAAACACAGCTATGCAAACACAATTGCTTCACGGTAGAAATACAAATGAGACAGGTGCCCAAGCAAACTACTTTTGTACTGGTAAAGACAAATAAAACCGCGATAAATAATTATAATACTGTTGTATTAATTTTATATCGCCAGCGATATTTTTTCTGTAGTCAAAGTAGGCACTTGTGTATTTGTTTAATAGCTGTGCCTGTAGCTCGCGTGACCGGAGTAAATTTATTGACCGTGAATTAGCCCTTCTTCACACTCGTCGACTGGTCTGCACTCGTTTGACACGCGACTACAACTCAACTTCACTCATTCGTTGGGTACCATCTTTCTCGTCCTTCTCAACCGACTTAAACAAAAGAGGTCCTCAATTCGATTGTATTTTTTACCTCATAACACCGTCAGTTCTAAACCGATCTGGAAAAAATATTTTTTTATCTGAACACAACTTATAGATTAGTCTGATAGAAATTTTATCAAACTCGGTTCAGTACTTTAATTTTTAGACAAAAATAACTGGTTTTGTCACAATTGATGTCGGTTTTTTTTAATGAGGCACAGTCTTTAATTATAAAATTTACTATTTTTAAATAAGGACCTATAGTTAAAACTAATGCAAATGTTGATGGTTTTTAATATACAGTCAAAGGCGATTATTATTTTTCCATAATTTATTTGCTTTATTATATATATATATATATATATATATATTGACTATATATATAATAAAACTGTAACTAGATGACGTTTGTACATAGGCAATTTAAAAAAAAATGACATGACAGACTTAATAAGAGCAATAGAATCCAAAACAATATTTTTTAGAATATTCGAATAAACTACTGCACCAAATTAAATGCGGTTTTTACAGTTGTATTTCGAGAACAAAATATCTAGTGTATGTTCTCTCTTCACATTTCATCTATTTACTTCCAAAATGTACCACGGTTATATACTTCCAAAAATAAAACAATTATTGCATAAGATAATTATTATACTTTCTATAAATAAACTAAACCGAATAATATTATGTATACTTGTATATACTATAGATATTTATTTAGTTGTATTACTATATCTCGGTAAATATCTTATATTATCTCGCTGAATACGAAATGAATAAATACATTTTCTCATTACAAACATGTTTGCCTCTGGAAAGTTAATAGATGAGTTTATAATTATAGGTATGTTATTTCAGGAGCATTTGTTTTGTTTAGGGGTCTTGGTTGTAACATTTGGGCCTTTATTGCCACCCCTATAGAGATTGTACAAAATTGTCTATATAGGTATACAAAGGAAGGTGCACACGAAAATAACAATGTATAAACATAAAAGGTCCCAATCGTTTCAAAATTCTCATTATACTGCCTCTGTCTCATTTATGTTTTCATCGCATAGCAGCGTTGTATGTGTAGTTGTATTTCAGTTTGAAAAGTGAAATGTAATAGTGAAATAACTGGATACGAGGATATTGAGTAACCTCAATCATCAGACATGACAACACATGAAGGAAACCATAAGTGTTACAGACATATCCTGTAGTACCTATGGTGATGTATATTTATTCCTTTGTTTCTACTCAGAGCCTTAACAACCCAATTCAACTATAGGTATATAATTTGATATACAAGTAACCCCCTTTTATTCATGAAAACTAAAATCACCTACAAACCTGTTTTAACTGTCAAAGTGTTTTATCACGTTCTTTAAAATTGAAAATTTAGTGCAAAAGGAAAAGCCTAGTCATTCTACATATAATATTTATAATATTTGAAGTGAATAACGACATAGAGCACTTTTTTCAGTTGATATAAGCGACCGTTAGTTTCTATATAATAACAATATAAACACATAATAAAACATCGTAGTGGTGTAAGTAATATTCGATTTGCCCACTTTTCCT
The DNA here is from genome assembly GCF_026898425.1 of Galleria mellonella. Classification (NCBI taxonomy): domain Eukaryota; kingdom Metazoa; phylum Arthropoda; class Insecta; order Lepidoptera; family Pyralidae; genus Galleria; species Galleria mellonella. The sequence goes on along the minus strand of NW_026442147.1, from coordinate 1,562,966 downwards.
AAATTGGAATCTAACGTGATAGCGAGCTAGGGAGTCAGCGTACCGCCCGTCGTTATCGGCCGAGATTGATTCGAAATTTAAATTGACATAAGTTTTGGGACCACTTAGATTGGAACTTGATAACAAAGGAGGTTGAGTCAATATAAATCACTGGGCTACAATGCTCTGTATTTTAAACCTATAACAAATATTATGTAATCTATAATCATGTCCGTACAAATCAACTAATCTGTAAACATGTTGTCTATCTAAAATATTCAAATTTAATAATACTATATTTAAGAAATTTCAAATATCTCAGCTTCTACTCGTATTTATAATGGGGTGATCATCAGTTAAGAAAAAAGAAATCACGAAATTATTAAAAGACAGATAATATGGTAGTAAAGCCGCAATAAATAGCTAGTTTATTTATCAAATGTGTAAAACAATCAACTGTCTTGTAATCTTTGAAATTAACTAACGCAGACCTTTAATGTCGTATAATTTTATGAACAAAGAAGGACTTTAACAGAAGATAGGACCATAATTCAGATTTTAATACTATTTTCCACAAAGCTGAAAACATGCCCTTTCTTTGTGTCTAATACACAACAATAATGTCGTTGTTGAAAAAAAAATGCTTTAATGACTTAGTGATAAGGTAATTCCTAGAATATATCCAAGGTAAAATGTTGTGTGTATTTCATTATTAAACTTTACATTTAAAGATAGAGCAGTTTTTCAAATATTATGATAACACAACAAACTAAATACAGGAAAATAGAAATTTCTAAGCCGAATTGTAAATAAAGAAATAATAAAATTATTGGCATAAAGTACATTCTTTTTAGAATTTTCTATTTAGAATCGTAATATGTTTTAGCCGATTTGCTTTGTCTGACGCTGATCTTTCCTTGTATCTGAGTAGTATTTAATCTTACGTTATAGATAATGTACATAATACATAATGTAAATAATATGGTTATTATATATATGGTATTTATAAATGCTATTTAATAGTATTTGTTTTTTATTTATTTGCTTATTGTAATGAATAAAAAAATAACAACAAGTTAGTTGCACCTTTAATTAACTTTATCTCTTATTTCTGTTTACAATCGACTGATAGATAATGTCATATGATGTTAAGCCATTTGCATTATCTAGGTATTTTAAAGTTAAATAAATAAATAAGTGGCCCTTATTTTTAGCCGTGAAAATAAACAAGTATCACAGGATACACCATAAACCTGAGTTGTGGGTATCTATACGACTCAAAGAGCTTAATAATTTATGGAGAAAATATCTTTTTCTCCATAGATTTAGACACTATAAAAATCGAACCCTAGGACGGCTAATGGCCGACTTAAATCTGTACTAATGAATATGTATATATTTACAAACACGCAAAATTAAAATAGAAATACTTTATTGCATTTGAAGAACTGTTTTTCTAAAAATATTTGAAGTACGCTTTCGTTCTCATTTGAGTTCTACTGGAAAACTAAAAATAACAACACTCTCTTGTACTAGAGGCTAAAACTGGTATTCCATTGAAAATGTCAAGTCAATTATAAGAGGTCAAGTGTCTCCTTCAGTCTCGTTGTTTCACCTGTACTGACGTTTATAGTTGAACTCGACTTCGGAATACCTAATGAAACGGAATATATTTGTATAATAGGTGAAGCAAATAGTTGTTACTTAAACACAGTTGACAACATTATAATGTAACCAAAACTGAAAGTTACTATAATAAATATTATTATTTTACTAGTATTCAAATTATAATAATAATTAATTAGAATCTCTTTTAGGTTAACCGTATTCATGGACCATATTGTCTATATATTTGTTCAGGATGGTATTACCATAGTTATGCTATTATAGAAAAAAATATTCTATGCAGTTTTGTACTGATTTAAGACTCTCAACATGTGGAGACTTAATTCAGCAAAATATCTTCGGTGTATCAGATGCTGGTAACTAAGTTTACTAGATGAAATTAATTTTTGTCCCGAATTGCGGTTTTAGCTCTCTATTAGTTAAATAGAGTAAAACTTTATAACTACTTCATTTGCAAAACTAATACAAATAAACAAATGATCGTGGTAAGGACCCGACATGTTAAGAACAAAACGGCGAAAATAAAAAAAAAGTGATGTCAGTATATAAAAAACGTTTAAAAAGTTCAGTCTAAAAATTATAATTTAATTTTATACATCAGGTACATCAAAATGTGATAATATTGTAATCTTATTTTTCTATCTATTCAATTCTTGAAATATGAAAGGAATTTCAAATTTGCAATGTTTTACTTCTAAACTGAAATTTCTGTTATTTATAGTAGAATTGTATAACGATCTTAATTCTTCAATTTATCTTACTTTAGGTTTGTAAATTGGACTGACTAATTAAGGGTATTGGACAGAATATATCTATAGCCGCCATATTTCATAATTTTAGGCAATTTTTTTTCGTTTTCTACTCAACTGCTCTCCTTCTAACAGTCTATTAACTAAAACTTGCATTCATGTTTGGTGCTGTATTTCGTATTGCTTGCGTCGCAATTAAATTGTCCGTCCTTAGACAATGTTATTAATAATTAAAATTGTATAAGACTATTTACTTATACAAATTTTAATTAATGATAATGTATATAAAATGAAATAATTTAGTAACAAAAAACTGTTAAGTTTTTTTCAAAGGTTCACAATTGTATTTTTACAATGTTTTTCTGATATTGACATTTATATGAAAATGTATTTTTAATTAGGTATCTTATACTTCTCGTGTTCACCTTTACATTATCTACATATGTCTCATCGGCCACCGCTGCAACCCACACACTCAATTTAATTACCTATATTACCTTTCAATTTCCAACGCTAATGGACCGCTGGACTGGAAAGTCTCCTATATCAAATTTACTAATTACCTATCAACTGTAAGGCGAAATAGGTTAATGTAAACTAGTTGTGGGAATATCAATTATTTACATATATTTTAAACTACATCTATTGTTAATTATTAAATTCGCTTTATTCACTATGAATCAATTTATTCTGCTCCTTTCTTTACAAATCATCTCAGCACAATTTATCATTCAACACTGACTCTCTTTTCTTCTCTTAAGACATCATTTTCCATTCTGCAATTCACAATCATATTTAATTACTAATAATTTAAGATTTTACTTAATTTATTTAAGACATAATTAATTTATACAAGACTTATACATGTTTGGTTGTGACACTTTATTATACAATAATATCTCAATTATAGTCTAATAGAGTTCTTAATTTCTTGTTTTCTTATTTCGAATATCAATGTACAAAACAGCTTATGTCAAATTCTAAATACTATTACAATTAAAGTATTTTTTTTAAATGGATGATAATGGAATGGTAACCCCACCCGCGCTATCACCAGGGGCACCAGTGAAGGATAATAGGTGAGGATGAAACAGGTCAGTTAGCCCATCGTGACGAATTCAACAAGAATTGTTCACGATGGTTTCCAGGGGGAACCACGTGGAGGTCGACCTAATAAGGTATATTGCTAGCAAAGGGGCTGTCAAACTCCATTGCTAACAATCCTTTTCCCCCTACAGTTAAAGTATTGTACATGTTGTTCTACGTCTTCTTTTTTGTACAATTTAGAATGGCATAACGATCTACCGGATGGAAAGTGGTAACAGTAGCCTATAAACATGAATTGCACCATTGACATAACAGAGCGTACTGTGTCGCCCTTGATACCCTTCATGCGTTGCCATTCCTGAGGGCAAAGGAGCCTTGCCTCTGTACCCTGTAGTTTCATTGCCATATCCCACCCTCTGAATCGAACCACAGCCATATAAACACAATTGCTTCACGGCAGAAACACGACAGCTATACTATACCTGTCTACCTATACCCAAGCAGACTACTTTTATACAAAGTGTCCCTCTGGTAATGTTATAACTTTGTACAATTTTATACAATACATATTGTTGTATTGATTTATAGTGTTCGTATTATGAATACTTAGGTCGAACTCTATACAGTGCAGTAGAAGCATTTTTTTTACGCAACTTTTCTTTAAATTATGGAGACCACACACGATACTATTTTGTTTTGACATTAATTTAATATAACATTTACAATAATGTACTTCATTTGACAAATCGTTTAAATAACTCTTTTGATGTTTATTAGTCTGTAAGTATTTACAAATTTATAGTACGTAAAATCAACTTTTATTTAAAAAAAACAATAGTTTAGTTTCATGTCCATTTTTCTCAGTTGTTGATTGTACTCAGAATGAAATATGGCAATGCTTATAATTATGTTTATTAAAATAAAAAAATATCCTATAACCTATTCTGTACATATATGTAGGTGTGTGAAATTTACTAATGTGCCATTTTTATTATCTTGTATTTATTAATTAATTTTTCACCCATTTGCAAAGCTAAAACAATTTAATAACAAACTAAATTAATTAATGTCGAGATGATCTAATCAAGTTGCTCGAGAATTTGTCTGAGTTAATTGACTATAATTTGAACAAGTATTCAAAATATTTAGCTAAATATTTCTATTACGAAAATGTGTTCGGTAAGTTTCTAGAGTTTTGCCAGACTTAGTCAGTTTGTTTTTATTTATTTGTTCAAAGTTTTTGTATATATTTTACAAACAATTTTTCGAACAATTCGAACTTTTACAGTCAAATTTACTCATCCATTATTTAATTTTTTTTTCTAAATTTTCCAGTGTGTACCAGGATTTAAATTTACATTTTTGAATGTATAGCACCAGACGTTGAGATTGTTGATTTAATAACGGTAACTCAATCGGTTAAGAGATACGGATTCAAATCAAATCCCACTTGCTTGGAAATGTTTCACAGTAATTATTAGATTATAATTTTCGATATTTCAAAAATATTTTTGCTGAAACTCTTATTATATCTGATTTTTTATCCCATCTCATCATTCGTGAAATATTATAAACACAAAAATAATTTCTGTTGTCAGCTTGTCTGGACTGAACTATGCGTTTCATTTGACATAATTATGGGTGCTTTAAAACGTCAAAGCCACTTTACGACTTTATCAGAATAACATTGGAAGAGATTTTACTCGTATCTCTGTTCAAATCCAGTTTCAAATTATTTGAAATTACAATTTCATAATCTAAATTCCTCATACTCTGTGTTTGTCCATGACAGGTTTTTAAAAGATAAAGCTCCATTGCGCTGGGGGAGATTAAATGTAGAAAATTAATTAACGCTGCTCCGATAGTCTAAGTGCCCATTCGCTTGACACTGATGTGGAAAACTTCGAAGGTCTCAGTCAACTGCAGTGAGCTTTGATTTATCGATCAGTTCCTGCGGGGATATTTTCTTTTGTTTTCCTTTGTTACCTGTTTGTTGTTTGTACTGTATTGTTTGCTGGGAACTTAACATATTAGTGCTATGATTTCTGTGTACGAAAGAAATGATCTTAATTTATATAAAAATAAAGCTAAATGATGCCGTAATTCTTTTTACAAACCAACAACGATTTACCGTGCAGGCTAACGGAAAGTAGTAATAATAGCTTATAGACATGAATAGCATTATAACATTGTAATACCCGTGGTATCTCTCAGGCATTGTCATTCCCGAGGACGAAAGCGTACCCCCACCATTCAAGTCGAAACACAACCATGGAAGCAAAATTGCTTAGCAGCAGAAAAACGAGTGGGATAGATCTATATTGACCACTATTGTACAAACTTTTCCTTTGGTACTTATACTCAGTAATTATACGAAATTATATATATATATATATATATATATATATATATATATATATATATATATATATATATACCCTACCCGAAACCACCTGGGTGGTGTGGAAAGGATCGTTAGTAACTGTAACTTATGGCCCCATTGCTATCAATACACCCTGTTAAACTCATTCAACCTCAACTCCACACGATCCCCAATGGAAATCATCCTGGTTAATTCTTGATGAAGACGTCACGATGAGCCAACTGACCTGCTTTCGTTATCACATATCATCCCACACTGGTGCCCCGCCAGCGTATACCAATAGCGCAGGCGGCGTTACCATTCCATTATTAGCCATTAAAAAACCGTCTTCACAACATAACCGTAATACTTGTAATAGATAGGCTAATATATTCTTTTTTATGGGAAGAGCTTCCTGACAAAGGAACGTAAATGTGTTGTCATGGCATAAATACAAAATATACATATTTACGAAAAATATGAGATTAGAGAAACGTGAAAGCTTTAAAATATCTAACCGCAATGAATTAATTACATTAAAAGCTTCTAGCTTAATGTCCGTACCTACTTAAACTAATTACTTTGCAAGGCGTGAATAAATGTTTATTGCAGTACATTAAAAAAGCTACGCTCATGTTCTATAATGTGAGTGCCAAAATTTTCGAATCTTTGTAACTCCATTACGGAATATCGAACCGCAGATTACATAAAAATCTATATCTGGTTGACGGGAATTTAATGACAATTGTTGTCACTTCGTCTGGAAATTTTGTTGATTTCACTTTTGCCACAGGATACTGATCTTGAATGAACAAAACAATAAAATAGTAAGTTCATAATTAAATTGTTAAGATTATACCTACAATGCTGTCATATACAACAGTAATATAACATGCCCTCATATTCAAATGTTTAGTCTAGACCAAACATTTAAATATGAGCCTAAATCTCTGAATATAGCGGTCACAGCTCTATCAGGCACACTTAGTTGCGGTCCGGGATTTCAAACAAATCTCAGCCTTAACCTCAAAATTTCCAAATTCAGCATTAAATGATTTAAAAAATAATTGTGACTTGCTTCATGCTTCAGATGGTGTGTAGGATGGGTAAACATCTTTATGTATAATGAAGGCAGCCTATTAACTCGACACACATCTGATGACGTCACTGTCATATAAATAGCTGTAGTCTAATAAACTCATTTTTGCATAAATTTGATTAATTTTTTAAATAGTAAATATTTTTATGAAAGTATCATACAGGATCGTATCCACCTCTCCACCAGTATGAAATATTTGATTACGTCTCGCATCTGAATTGATTATTAAAAAAATAAAAAAGCAAAAAATCGTGCAATTTATTTCAAAAAAACTTCATTTTATTTTGTTACTAGTTACTGAGAAAAGTAGATATTTATTTTTTAATTTATTTACTTATATTTATTAATAAAACTAAATAAAAATAATAAATAAAACAATAAATACTATCAAAATCAGATTATTCTACTAAATATAAAAGATTACACAAAAGATAAAAAGGAATTTTTCGTTGCTCAAACCTTTCTTATGTATTCTGAATCTATAACTCCCTTGAGCGAGCATACAATATAAAGCTTTCTACACATAAAGACATTCTTCTATACTTACGAATGGAACGCGGAAAATGAGAAGCAAAGGACTGTTACAAAACGATAGGTTTTGTATCTACGGCTAACATAGAAATATATTTCTTATCACAAAATAATTTTCCCACAAAAGTAAAGGTGACATAAACAATAATTAATAACACGTAATAGTTATTCTTGATAGATAAGAAAACATGATATATAGTAAAAGAATAAATAATATATTTTTTGTTGTTATTGATCATTTGTATAATTGTTATTGAATAAATGAATATGGATATATGAATAGACACATATATTCCTATGGTGTATAATTATTATAATTATTTATAATATAAGATGTATAAGAATAAAAAATATTAGAATTTTACTTATTCTTATGTTAAATAACTACAACCTTCATTTACATAAACTAATTTTATATTTTTAAAAGTAGGATCTATTATCAACTGTAATTTTTTTGTGTGCTTGTTACGACACGCGATATTAACACCTATTCTGATCCATGTTTAGTCCCATATTCACCCCTTACCTACCACCTAATTTTTCTCGCTATTTTTGTCGTTTTTGTGGAACAAAATATTAAATTAAGTATACTAAATTGTAATAAAATATGTCTAAGTACTTTCAATACGTACTTTGAATAAAATTATTAATTTCAAATTTACAATATGACAGCAATGAACTATGACACTGAAATTATCACTGCTGTAAAGTAAAATATTGGATATACTTACGTATATAAAAAAAAATTACGTGCGGTAAATTTAGAGATGAAAAATGTTTGAGAATTTATCTATCTAAAAAGTACTTTTTACATACAATATGATATGTGCTAAGGGTGTTACTGCCTAATTTGCAAAGTTAACAGGGTGGTAGGAAGATGAGAGCGTAATGCGTCAGCAGTAATCCACCCTAAAGTTAAACGTAAACATGTAGCAAACTGTGCGAACGATAGAGCATTTGCCATTTTCTGACTTTAGTCTGCGATTATTTAGCTGTCCGTATTTTTTTTATCATTTCGTCTTTTCATTGTCCACTGCTGAGCTTAGACCTACATATTATATAGACCTTTATATTTCCACAAAGAAGGATTTTACTTCTTTAAACAAGTGGCAAACGATTCTATACTTACATGATACAGCAGACACGCCAGACGTTTCGTTCTTTTGCATGCATGAGGTAATAAAAACGTTTATAATGATTCGTGTGCTACTCGTTTCCTAACATTGATAGTCAGTCCAAGTCAAGCTGATACTTCTTGATAAACTTAATATTTTAAATACACAATCGGAACTTAACGCGAAGTAAAAGCCTTTACATATAAATGGTACCTACATACCTGCTTATTTATTGCCGACGTTTCGTGGTCATGATCCTGTCAGGACCATGACGTGGTGCAATCCATGTCGTGACGGTATATAAGTACCTATTATAAGTTTCCCTGTAAAGTCTTTTACATCGCGTTAAGTCCCGATTGTGTATTTAAAATATATGTAAACAACGCGAGAGTTTAAAATTAACTAAAGTTATATTAAATTTGTGTTTACACAATATTTATAAAGAGACTTTACTTGTAGTTTATTGCTTGTTAATAGAAAAATACTGTTCCATATAATAATTAAAATCTTCATTAATAATAACAAAAATATTAAACAGAATTAATAAGAAAACTAAAAATATATAAAAAGCTTTAACTTTTTTAGTTTATATTACGAGTTTGTTAGACAATGTTTTACTTTACAAAACATGAAACAGAATTTAGTTATACTACAGTGAGCTTTTAGCTCATACGAAATTCTATGTGTAGTACCAAATTAGATTTGAAAGGAACTTTTGTATTTGTTTCACGAATAAATTGACAGTATCTACGTGCTTCATAGGCTTTCTAAGAGACTGTCCGAGTCTTTATTTTCCTTATTGTGTATTTATATAAATATATTTAGGATCGTTGTATGTATTTTATAAAAAAAATTTTAGACTCCATATTTTTACAAAATTTATAAGTTCTTATAAATTTTGCGTGTTCGACTACAATCTCCACAAAATTGTTAGAAAGAATGCATAATTTGACCTTTTATTAGTTTTTTGCGCTCTTGATTGTTTACATTTGATTTTATTTTATACCTGTCAATGTCGTACTCCTTTTTTATTTCACCTATACTCTTCATGCGCAATTTAATCACAGTATAAAGAACAACTAATGTTCCAAATTAGCATATTCTTAAGAATTACAAAAACATTTAGTAGTGTTCTACTTATTCATTAGACGACTGGTAGGAAAGTTCCTACCAATTTTTAGTCTGTGATAGAATCTTCTGTGTACATTTGATTGTTATACTCTTCTTTTCTAGGCAATCCTCGCAACAAATGTGCCCTCCAACCAGGCCACAGTCTCATGGACTGGATCCGACTTGGCAACTCGGGGAAAGATCTCACCGGCGTCGGAGGAAGAGTGCGACCCGTCTCACCCGCGGAGTTGGCCACACACAATACACAAAGTTAGTATTAAATAACACTTACATCCACATAAAGATAAAACTGAGACTGTATTATCAAATGACGGTTAACAACCAATACCTCCTAACTAGCATTTATAAAATAGATTTAGGATTTTTTCTAAATTATCTATCTCCTTTTCTGTGTTACATCAAAACCGACCAACTGCTTAACTTTTTAATTTCATCGTATTTTAAATAGATTGAAAATTAGTATATTTTCTATGATTTCTATAAATTTTTTGTGAAACACTCGTTGAACGCCGCTTTGTGTCTTTAAGGTCCTGACTTCAATACTTGGTCTGAACATTGTAGGGAACGAACTTTTGTAAATTATTTCTCGTCTGAGTTATCTGGGTTATGCTCTAGATATTAGTTGTATGGTTTCTCATAACGTATGATAATTAATATCCAAGCTTGAGGATCAGACGGTAGGTGTGACTCTAATTTAGTTCACTCTCTGTATTGTAAATTCTTGATGAAACTAATATAATGATGTTATTATTTGATATTTTTGTAGGCACCTACATCTTGTAATACAATACATTCTACAGCTAACGTGAAGATCGTAAAAGATTAGAACATTGCAATCATCATCATCATATCAACTATTAACTGTCCACTACCGAACATAAGCCTCGTAATTAGGCATTCCTCGACCATTAAGTTCCCTTAGTCGCCTCTTACGACACCCACGGGAAAGTCAGGGGAGAAATAAACATTCCAATACCTATCTAATATTACTACAGATGGGCAAAGCACCGGGTTTAAACCCGGTGCTTTGGTAAAAACCCAATAAACACCCATAAACTCCCATAATCACCCAAAAAAATAGGTTTTTACGTATTTTTTTGAAAATATGTAAGTAATACCAATAAATTATTTTTATAAATTGTATTGATCAATTCTACAATATTAAATAAAACGTTAACTAATAATATTTCAGGAAATTTTAAAAATCTATATATAATAAAATGAAAGTAATTAATTTTCAGTGTTTTCATGTTGCAGTTGATCAACATGTTGGCCTTTTGCTTCCCGTAGATACTTTAAAATTTCTTCATAACACCTCGTTCGCACACATGGCCGTATATATTTAAATTCTTGAGCCACTAACAGTCCGAAATACTCATTTCTTTTATCCTCTTCTCCATAAATTAAGCATTTAGAACAGTTTGTTTCTTCTTTCAGTAAATTTTCTTTTACTTTATCCTCGTTTTTTTCTTTGTTGCGACGACGCTGGGTAAATCATCTGGACACTGGGTCTCACTATCGCCAAATATATTTGGAGATCGGCTTCGGCTACGGCTTGGCAGACATTTTTTTCTTTCTACAATTTTAAATTAAATTTATTAGAATAAATGCTTCGAACACACGCGATCTAAGTACCTTTTGTGTTTATTATACCTTACCTACCTAGGTATAAAAAGAGTACTTACGTAGATTTTCTTTTATTAACTGTTTTATACGAAGATCTTGATCTCTCAAATTAGCATCCATTTTACTTCCAGTGATTATCAACTAAATTAATAATCCACAAAGTATTAAATAACGTTTTTATGAAATATTTAGCACAAAAACAATACCCTTTAAATATCGATCGTCAGTAACTGTGGCTGACTTACCTATATTCTAGCAAGCAGGACTGCCAGATGTGAAGGGGAAATCCCCAATAAATTGTTGCATGTGACTGATGATGTGAGCATGTTCGTTTCATAATAAAAATGTTGCCAGGTAACCAAAAAGTCGTATGTTTTTGTGCGAATTACGATCATAATCTTTACGATCGTACATTAAAAAATAGACAAATAATAGTATGAGTACGATTTAAATCGTATATCTGTCAACCCTGCTAGCAAGACAGCGACAAAATCACGTTGCATAACAATGTAGCCCAAGCTTATATCTTATGAAATATACGGAAGAGATACGGACTTAGAAAAAACAGAAATGTTGTTCTTTGTGGAAGTCATTGATGAAATTCTATGTATTTTAGCCCGCAAACTTTCTTCAAACAAAAACAGCGCCATCTAGTATCGAGTTCTGTAATTATCTCTTTGTTTATGGATTTGAAGTAAGACCGCCACGCATGCAATACATTATGACTGGGGATTCCCCTATTCGTCGACGCTGAATATGAGGCGACGACAATCACTGTCAAACGTGTTCACTATTACTCTGACTCTGGTAACGTGACTTCCTGGTAACGTGTTAGGTAGGAAAAGCAGTAAAAAAGTGCATATTAAGGGAGCAGATTTGAAATAATATTTATACTTAACAAGAAATAATTAAAGGTAAGTGGATTTTTGAATGATACAATTATATCATGATCACTTAACAATTTTAACTTAAAATTAGATGTATTATTACAAGCTTTTATTTAGCTTGCGTTATGTAAATAAAAGTATGTAGGTATGTTCGTATGTTGATGCAATTATCCTCAATCCTCAACCGACTGGGATAAAATTTTCCATACACGTTTATTTTGGATGATAGTGCATAGTTAGCTGAGAGTCGTCATTGGATAATAATGGTGGATAGCCTAAGATGTGTACTAGATATTTATTTTTAACATAATATGCGTAAGTACCTAATCGAATTAAAGAAGTTGCTGAGAAAAATACAGAACAATACGATAATAAACTAGCGTCTGCGTTTAATCCTCCGAGGAGATGTAATTTTACAAAGGTTTTTTGTATTTATTTTTTTTTTTTTTTTATTAAATTTATTGTAAATAACAAGAAATAATCATTGTAAAAAAATAGGCACTCTATTGTTGAATTTTCGTCAGACCAACTAATCATCGTTCATTTTTTTAGGTTCAATGGGGACCGTACTTTACCAAACAAGTCTGTTTCTTGCAAGCTTTGTAATAAGGTCTACAAATTCAGTAATGCTGCCAAAATGCTTCAACATCTTATCACTTGTCCAAAATCTCCAGAAACATTAAAAGACTCTATGAAACTTATAAAAGATAGCTCGTCCAAAACCAAAATGTCTGGACTGTCAGAGATAGAGACAAATGATTCTTTTATAAGCCCCTCGTCGTCTGCTAACACTACAATAAATGCTGAGTTTCAAGACACCGATGATCATATAAAAACAGAATTAGCGAGAGCTATATTTGTAACAGGGACGCCATTATCGATGGTGCAACATCCTTTATGGATACAATTTTTCGAAAAATTGCAACCAAAATTTAAAATACCTTCACGTAAAGCTTTAGCGACAAAATACTTAGATAAAATATATAGAGAAATGCGTTTTGAGTTAAATGAGGAACTAAATGCTTGTAGTTACTTACACCTTCAGTGCGATGGCTGGTCTAATTTAAGAAATGAAGGAATAATAAACTTTCTTATATCAAAACCTCAACCTGCATACGTTAAAAGTTTGAATACAGAAAGTAATCCTCACACTAGTGAATACCTTAGCCAAGAAGTTGAAAAAGTAATGAAAGTGTATGGAGCAAATAAGTTTCTTGTACTTATTGGCGATAACGCTAGAAATATACAAAAGGCATTCGAATTAACAAAACTCAAATATCCACATGTTGTTCCTCTCGGTTGCTGTGCACATATCCTTAACTTGTTGTGCCAAGATATTGTAAAGATACAAGAAGTAACTGTGTTTATTATGCAAGCCATAAATATAATAAAAACTGTTAAAAGGAGTCAACGATTAAGTTCCTTGTTGATAAAATCAAGGCAGGGTGAAGATTCTACACAAACACTAAAATTGCCTTGTGCTACAAGATGGGGAAGTCATGTTACTTCGTTAAAAAGTTTGAAAGCAAATAAGATAGCTTTGCAAATATTAACAGTTAGAGAAGATGTGGTAATTTCAAGAGATATTAAAGATTTAATTCTAAGTGATGATTTCTGGACGAAGACAGGGGAATGTATAAGTATTTTGGAACCAGTCACTGAAAGCATATTTTACTTAGAGAGCGACCAGAATCGTTTGCATCGCACATACATTACATTTAGAGATGTACAAGCTAAGATACGTTTTGCATTAAATGAGATTTCGACATTGAGCGAAGAAAGCAAACAGCAGATTCTAACATCAGTATCTTCAAGATGCAATATGGCAATGAGGCCAATACATTTTGCAGCATATATTCTAGACCCCAGGACTCTAGGAGTCGAACTTACTCAAGAGGAAGAACTTAAGGGTATGGAGTTTATCTACAATTTAAGCCAACACTTAAGTTTGTCAAATGTAATGGCAGATTTGGCGTGTTATAAAGCTAAAGAAAACTTTTGGGCCAGAGGATTTGTATGGAGCTCATTAGATAGCATTGAGCCCCTAATATGGTGGAAAGGTATTTGTGGTTCCACTGAGTTAAGCAAAGTAGCGATTCGTATTCTATCAGCTCCCTGTACTTCGGCAGCCACTGAGCGTTCCTTTAGTATCCAAGGCTACATACATAATAACAAAAGAAATCGACTTACAACTGAAAGAACTGAAAAAATTTCATTCATTTGTTATAACTGGAATCTTAAACATAAAGCTGAATGCGAGGACATTCAGTTTAATGAAGAAAATACCTTAGAAGCTTTCATTGAGCAAGTAAATGAACATAACAGTTTAGACGAAATAGAGCCTATCGAACCTATACAATTCATCGCTTGTAATAACTCTGAATCTGACAGTGATTGACTGTAGTTTTACATTTTACTTTCATCTCTTTCTTAATAAACTCAAAATCAAATTAAAAGTTTTTTATTCTGTAGGCTGCATAATAATATTGTCTATGTCCAGTATAGTGGACGTCTTGCGGCTGAGATGACGATGATGAAGTACAAAATCATAAACACCCAAAAATTTGGGTGTTTATGGGGTTTAAACCCAATAAACCCAAAACACCCGGTTTTTACCCACCAGACTTTAAACCCACCCAGGTGGATTGCCCATCTCTAAATATTACAGAACAAATTCTAAGAAAACAATTCAACATCGAATTTATTATTGTGGTAAAGATAGAGTATTATATTGTTATTTTCCAAAATAGGTATTTCAATTTAAATTGATTTTCTAAATTTGTACATCGAGTAGATTAAGTGCTTTGTCATAAAAACAGTTACTTTAAAATTTCATATATTTGATGCATTATAAAGAACTTTGCATAAATAAAATACCAGTAGGTATGTCTGCTCTTTACGACTTCTATATCACTTACGTTTATAATAATAATAACAACTCTTTATTGCGCACAAAAGAAATGTATACAAGGAGTATTTATACAGAATGTGTATACACAAAGGCGACCTTATCGCTAAAAGCAATCTCTTACAGTCAACCTGGCATAAATTGTAAATAAATACAGAGAGAAAGGTAGATGACGCAAGTCAGACACAGTAAATACAAAAAAAGTAACCTAATAAAATGCGTATATGCTAAATATCATTTATATAAAAATAAAACGAAATTACATAAACATAAATATACTAAATAGATGAAGGTAAATAACACATAGTAAACATTAAGTTAAATTAGAGAGATAGGTAATGAGATTTTACCTGCCTTTTGAATGTGGCAATAGACTACGCTAATCTAATGGAAAGAGGTAAGGAGATTCAGAGACGAATGGCTTGGATGGAGAAAGAATAGGAATAGAATTTAAAAGAATGGATAGGAGTTACTAAACGTACGACCCTGAGAATTGACATGAAATTCAAAGCACATTTTGAGGTAATCGGGAGTATAACATTTTTTCGCAAACTACGCATTTTTTAAAATAAAAAAGAAAAGTTTTCACTTCATAATTTTCAAATTATTAATATATGCCATCTGAAAGCAGATAATATATTATTTTAAAAGAAATTCTCTATACCTTTTATTTACAATATCTAGAACGCAAACTTTATCCAAAATAATGATCAACTATCAACGTCTACATTGGTAGTAAGTAGGTACTCGGTTAATTCATCGATTTTTTAATTACTGTTTAATAACGTCAAACATACTCCCGGTTAAACAAACATTTGTTAATAGTGTCTCGTATTGAGTTGAAACACGTGTAAGAATAGTACGAAGGTATATATTAGCAGAGTCAACAGTATCAAACTTAGATGTTATATATATACATAAGAGTATATGCATGAAATCAGATTACCGAACACCACATTTCCACTAAACATACATGTATGTAGACGGTTAATACCAAGTATTATGCATATTGTGATACATATGTAAAACATATTTTCAATATCTAGATATCACAACAACTACTTATACAAAATACATGTCTCAGACGCAACGTTTGACATTTGATTTGTGTTTTGGAACATTTACATAACAAACTCAAATAGATTTATGAACTAGGTTGTAAGATATTGTGGCATATCTCGAAGCCTAAAGCTCAGACACCTCAATCTTGAAAGCTTAGAGGCAGCAAATAATAACTGGCTCTTATTGCCATTATAATATCACTCGAAAGCCCTGGTTAAGGGGTTTCGGAAAATTACTCTAAGAAATTCTTTTGAGTACAAATAATATATAATGTATTAACAAGGGCCCTCACTGGACGCTACAAACTAAACAAGCACATAGCCCAGCTAGACTTATGTCCAAAAAGTGTTTGCAGATTTTGTCACAATGTGCAGGAAACGCCGCATTATTTAATTTATGGCTGTAGCCCACTCATACATAAAACGATATATCTCCTTTGAGAAATACACTTTATTACACCTGAGGGGATAAAAAAACATCGCTACAAAAAACATTAGTAGCGAACCTTAAAAAAAGGCGAGCACAAAAGATTGCAGTGTTTTTCTGTCTGAAAAAAGCCCGTCTCTTAATAATATTAATAATATATATAGGATATAGGATCAGATAGGCCCTTAAAAATTCCAGAACAATATGCAAAATTGTGCGCAACGAAAAAACGCTCCCGTAGCAGATTAACCCTAAATGAAAATTAAAGAAGAGTGAGTATTCATTTGCTTGGTCGAAATTTTATTAATATATTAATTGTTGTATTTTCAGGTGATGCCTGGTTGGCTATCCGAGGGCGTGTTTATAATATTACACATTACTTACCTTATCATCCTGGAGGTAATTAACATTAATATGTTAAAATTATTATATTCACAATAAGCGGATGCTGAGAGACTTACCCATATATGAACGCACAACGGAAACCACTGAATTAGGAATCTTAGAGACGTACAATTTTATATTTGGGCTCTATGTGCAAAATAAAGATTAAAATGTTTATTGGCTTCTGAAAAATTCACCCCTAAAGGTGTGAAATAGAAAACGGAAAGTTTGTATAAAATAAGAACAGTATGAAATAAGAGCTAGCAAAGCCACGGACAAAAGCTATTCTATTAATAAACCGATTTTATAATTTTGTAATTAAAATCACAAATTTATTTATAGGACCAGAGGAACTGATGCGCGGTGCTGGAATAGACGCAACTCAGCTTTTCGACAAAGTGCACCCTTGGGTGAACTATGACTCTCTGCTGGCGAAGTGCCTTGTTGGACCACTTAGGTTCGATCTCCCTAGTGCTGAGGAACTATTCGACAATACGGGTTCTTCGCCGAAATCCGACCGTCTCCGAGAACCTTCTAAAGCACAAGAATTAGTGAGAAAGTCAATGGAAAACTTAGCAAATTGTATTACACCTGTTAGAAAGAAAATAACTTCTAAAAGCGAAGAAAACGTCAAGGGGAGCCCACCGAGTAAAATTATGCAAAGCTTGATCCAGTCAAGTGATTTGCCTGTTTCGATAAGCCGGAGAGCTGGGTCCAGTCCGATTAAAACGGCGGATAAGCCTGAAGTACCGGCCCTTCGCTATGATTGGATTCAAACGTCGACTAAATTGACGATATCTGTGTACACCGGGCCATTAGCCAACCCCGGGGGATGTGCGAGGATAACTGAAGGGGTCTTGTTAGTTGAAGTGGCTAATAATGGTTGGTTGAGGACGCTGAAATTAATCCCCGAAGCGAAATTACAGGAGCCACTACAATTGAAAGTATACGCTGAAAGTGGGAAAATAGAGGTAAATAATCATAGAATATACTTATTGTGCGTGTTGTGACCAAAAGTTTAATTTTTTTGTTCATGTTTTTCAGTAACGAATAGTTAATTAAAGCCGTAGTGTTGGTGATAATATTTTAAGAAGTAGTGTTAATACCTAACAATATCTAATATAGGTGTAAAGCTCATAAGAGTATTTCCAAATTGGACTTATCTTCTCAGTGTATTTTTTTATGCTTCCTGAATCCTTACTATATATTTAATATAAAAGTGAGTTTGTGTGTTACGTTGTAGCGCCGTAACGACTTAACCAATCAATATGAAATTTGATATACCTACACGTACTGTGTGGGGTAGATTCTGCTAATGCGGTCGAAGTCGCGGGTAGAAACTAGTTACTAAATAAGTTGACGGTCCACCTGATGGAAAGTGGTAACCGTTGCTTATAGACATAAAGTGTACCACGGATAATATATAATACACATTGATTCCCATGGTATCCCTTAGACGCTGCTATTCCTGAGAAATAAGGTGTTATACCTTCGTAACCAGAAATTTATAAAAATCTTTTCAGATTGCACTACTACTCTTCTTCATCATAGACGCAACCTTTTCTTAATGCACACTTACGTTAACGCATTATTTTGGGTATTACAGTAACCGGAACCTATTATAATTAACCTAGTACTATATTTAGAATTTAAGATTATCCCACAAAAATAATCGACTTCAATTTATACAAAATAATAACAATAAAAACAAAACCAGTTAATTTGAATTAAAAACTATTTTGATGAAATTTCTATGGGATATGCTTATAATATCTTTTTAGATAAAAAAAAAGAATTTTCCAATAAACATAAAAATAATCCAACCAAACTGAGAACCTCCTTCTTTTCGAAGTCGGTTGAAAATATCATTGTCATCATGCCATTAAGTAAATGGCATTAGATAATTCTAATAGAATCTAATTAGATAAAGTGATATTAGTTGAAGCTACTTCCTAAACTGTTTAAAGTTACAACTTGTATTGACCTACTGACCTATCCACCTCACTGAAAAAGCGGATGATGTACTTAATTAAGATTTATTGGATACTAGCTTTTATCTCCGCTACTTCGTACACGTGGACCTTAGAATTAGGAAAACCAATGAAATGCCACTCTATATGTAATATTATAATTAAAATGTTTATTTATATTTAAAAAGAAACGAACAGAGTTTTGTGTTTCCGATCGAACTGTTCATAATTATTCTTCTCCATCCAAAGATTGTCTGGAAGAGATCTCTATTAGCAATAAGGCCGTCCATTGTTTTCTCAGTGTAATCTTTTATACATGCAATAAAACATTATCAACAACAGTATTTAGAATAAGTTTACTAATGTAATCTTTTGGAGAAATAATAAAGAGTATTTGTCTATTTTTGATGGGTGAAAATGGTATGGTAACCCCGCCTACGCTAACGGGATACGCTGGCGGAGCACCAGTGAAGGGTGATAGATGAGAATGAAAACAGGCCAGTTAGCCCATTATGATGAATTCATCAGGAATTAACCATGATAGTTTCCAGGGAGAATCGCGAGGAGGTCGACCTGGTTGGGTATATTGCTAGCAATGCGATTCTCAGTCTCTATTACTAAAAATCCCTTTCCCCCCTTTGTCTATTATTTTATCTATAAAAAAAATACTAATAGTATTAATATCTGTTACTATTTTTAGATTATCGCTCAAAAAATGGAGCCGTGCGTTTGGAAAAGCTGTGGCGAAATAAGTGTCGGCTCAGCAACACGAGTGTCTTCACCACGGACATTGGAGTGTAGTGTAGTACACGTGGGACGAGTGGCCCACGACACGACGCTGCTGGCGCTGCAACCACAGTCCGGCTCAGTAGTGGTACCGCTAGGTCACCACATCCGTGTCCACAAACAAATATCAGGTACATTTTAATAATATTTGCACCTCGATGTACGTTCCTCATAATTACATAATACTATAGCTAACTTCGTGTGCATCGCTCTTTAACGGTTCACGGGGTATCCGGACAGTAAGATAAGACGCAAGCGAGGGTGTCGATAACGTAATGTTAAGCACATTACCGTTTCCATTTCCATAATCTAATATATACAATATCTCTATCTCTTTTTATCTCCAGGATATCTTTAATGATTACGAAGATGAAATACAATAATGCAGTGTGAATAAAGGAAAACGAACGCTGCAAAAAAATCAAAATAAAACTAAATTTAATGTATGTACTATATGGGATAGTGGATGATATTTGATTCTTTTTATTCCGGTCAGTAAACATATCCCGGTCACGCAAACGAGGTCACGGGTAAAAGCTAGCTTCAATATAAATTCAAAGTTTGGAACTTTGCGCCAGCAAAATAAGTAATACCTGATAATAATATTTATCTAGTAATGAAGACCTTGATAATATAGCTTAGTGTAGTTCGATCCCTTCACAATAAAAACATTTGTATTCATGTTTGTATTGATCTGGGTGTTTTATAGATATACATATATGTACAACACAAAAAAGAGAATTTTGGTCTATCAGTTGTCTAATACCCATAAAGTCTGCTTCAAATGGGATAAGATGACGCTGTGTGTGTGCAAGTTCAGTGTCGTTTATTTATTTAATAATTTATCAACACAAATTCCAGGTGGCGACTATGTGCGTTCTTACACTCCTGTCGGCGAAGGCTGGGGTACGCAGAATAGTAGTGAGATTGTGACTCCTCTCAAGCTCGCTGTCAAGAAATACGACGACGGCATCCTCTCCCCGTATCTGACGGCACTGAACGTAGGTGATTCGGTGACGTTGTCTGGACCTTATGGCAACTTCCATTTGCAAAAAGTAAGTTTTATATTCACATACATTTCCTTTAATCCTTGTTACCATTCAGTTTAGGTTCATATTAACGCATTTGTTTTCACGAGCGCGCCTCTACACTACTCTACTGTATTATTAATTCATAACTGCATAAATTTAATGTTAATAAATATAAAGTAGAAATAGGATCAGCAGTCTCCTAAAGAGTAAGTCTCTGTGCAAAGCTTGTCTATGTTAGCGCTCAATCAATTGCAAATCATATCTACCAAGTTCTAAATCATGACAAATATATACCTAATATTATGTAACCTATTGTAAAAGGGGGAAAAGGGATTGTTAGCAATGGAGTTTGGCAGCCCCATTGGTAGCAATATGCCCTATTAGATCGACCTTCACGTGGTTCCCCCTGGAAACCATCATGAACAATTCTTGTTGAATTCGTCACGATGGGCTAACTGACCTACTTCATCCTCACCTATCATCCTTCACTGGTGCTCCGCCGGTGTATACCGATAGCGTGGCTGGGATTACCATTCCATTATCACCCATTAAAAAAATCCTATGGTAAAACAATTATTCTTATTTTACTTATATTTTTTCCTATTTTTTTTAAGAACTATAATATACTTGAATAAAGAAAAGAAATTCTCTTCAATCTAAAAACCTGTAAGTAAATTAGTGGAGTATCTTACCCACTAATTTACTTACAGGTTTTTAGATTACTTTCAGATTTTTCATAAGAATAAAAAAAAAAGAAAAACAAAAGAAAAATAACTTACCTCATGTACGCAGGCCGGAGTCGCTTTTACTCTTTCCTCAGATAGAACACGATCTGTCTATCGGGATATAATTGTCTAGGTTTCTCTCTAAATACCTATTTTCATTTAATTTCAGCTGAAGTCTGTGAAGATTATTTACCTAATAGCGGCAGGCACGGGAATCACTCCTATGCTAGGTCTACTACGATTCATGCTTATGAGATCAAATCCTAGATGGTAAGATTTTCTATATAATTAGACAATAATAATTTACAAACTTTTATGTTTGTATTATAAAAACTTTCAATTTTGATAATAATTATAATTATTAAAAATGTAAATAACCGTATTTTCAACTGTAGCTTATAAATATCATCTTTATTTTTACAGCGACAGAGTCCATTTGTTATTTTTTAACAAAACAGAAAGCGACGTCCTATTTCAAGAAAATTTTGAAGATATTACCAAGGAAGATAAAAGGTAAACAGATCTGTAATCCAATTTTGTAATATTGCTTTTTATCCCAATATATTTTTTGTTTCATCAAATTACCGGAATATTTTCAACGATCTTGACAGCTACTGGGGTCTTATTTTTCAATTTTAACTGCTGCTTTTGAGAATAAACAGAAACAAAACCCTCTATAAAAATCATGGTATCAATTTACCCGTAAATTCCACTGTTGGACTCGAATAATCTCATAAGAATCTACAATTGCTACAATGTTCTGATGACTCGGTATTAGTTATTTATTTTACTTTTTCTTGTACTAATGTATTTCTTATTATCTTAGATACCTCATCTAATCGCTCTTTTTGAAAATTACACAATGATTTGACATATTATTTAGTGAATAAATAGCATTTATAAGGGCATAATACGACATTTTAACCTATTGTCATCCATTAAAATGTTTTCTTTAAGCAAATAAATCATAGTGGTAACCATAGTGGTGACGATCAACCCATAGAAACTGATAAGTTATGAACAGTAATATTGATATTACGAAATATAGTGTGACACCCATGGGACCTCTTCTACGTTACTTTTTCCGAAGACGACAACCACGAGCGACGGTTACCATTTTCTATCAGTTGGACTATCTGCTTGTTTGTCATTCTAAATTGCATATAAAAGACGCAAAATCTTTCAGAGCAGAATCGAGTGGGACAACCATACCCAAGCAAATGAATTATGTGCAATCTCTTTCTTGCAAAACTTGGTGCCTAGCCTTTAACGATTACTTATTTTTATTTCAGGTTTACAGTCAAGCATATTCTATCCGATAGCAGTTCATCATGGACGGGTCCCAAAGGTCGTATCAGCGGTCAACTACTTTCCGAATTACTACCAAAAGAGACATTAACATGCGAGGAACGGTGTTGTCATTTTGCTTGCATATGTGGACCCACGGAGTTCACTCACGCCGGCCTACAAATATTGAAAAACCTAGGCATGAAAGAAAATTGTATGCATGCTTTCATAGGATAGGATTTATTTACTCTTATTTATCTACACATATGTATTTTTTGATAGCAAAAATCTCAGAGATAATGGATACCATTTTTTCATTCGTTGTAACACCAAAGTTCTGATAAAAATTTAAAATTTACTATGTTTTAAGTAAATGTGTCATTCAATCTCAAAGTTTTCAATCCATAAGTGTAGCTTAATTCTCCTGGAATAATTTCTTTTAAAAAATACTTCTACAATTTTTTTTAGTGCCAATGGAAAAGATGGCATGAGCATTCTTTAGTTGCTCAGCTACGTAGTATATTTACGAACAATTGTTTGCGTTCTTTTCGTCTAAATCTACGCCTGGATCTATGCTTTATCCTAGCACTTGTTCTGTATTTGTAGTAAATCAATGTTTAAACAGTGATAGAATCTTTGCATAAAGATGAATGCTTATCTGGTGGAAATTTCATAAATAACATTATGATCTTCGTTGTACATACTTACCTACTTACTCGTCTTTTTTAATAGAAGCATAATTGCTTGCCCATTGTTTACATAGAAAGCTCATTAACATATTGTAAACATGCGAAAATTTTACTAATGGTTATTTGGGAGGTACAGATAGTCAACTTTGTTGATATGCATCTGAATTTTGTATTGATTTCTGTACATTCATGTAGGTATGTAATGTGTAATTCAGATTTACCAATACGCTAAATGCTATTTCACCTTCTAGCTGTTTATATATTATACAATATGTACAAAACTGAGTATTAGTTTCATGATTTTTATACGCGAATAAACTTATTGTGTTAGCAATCTACAATATCTGTCTGCTATAAATCTGTGGTTATGAAAATTTAAATAAGCAAAATTTTATTAATAAAAGTAATGGTTTGAGGTAATTTTAACTAATTTTAAAGTAAAATTTAAAACGTAAAATTGAAACGGTTCGGAACCTTAAGGGCTTGAACTAAATACACAATGCATTTATGTTTTTAAAAATATACATACATAGGTAAATTGTTTCTTTATGACAATGTGTTAGCAGCAAACGTGAACGATAAGGGGAATGATTTTACTGTACTATTTTTCTATACTAATGGAAAATGCAATAATGTTTATTATATATTCAATACATTGTTATTTTAAATATTCCTGAAGTAACTATGTAGGCGTATTATTCATAACTGTATAGAAAGAATATGTATGTTTAGTGTACATTTGATTAAAAATTCCTGTCAAAAATAGATTATAGTCGTAACTATACTGTATTGATGTCCCAAGAGTGAGATAAAATTATGAATGCTGTGTTAAATGTACATTTTCTCTGATTTCTAACTAGATGTATTTAATAAAAATATTTCTTACGTAATTTAAGGATTTGGCCAAACATTAGAAGCACCAATAAGACAAAGTTAGAAATTAAATTTCTATAATGTATGTACTACTTTCAATTAGATTTAAATAAAAGTGTGATAAAATATTTTTATGAATACTTAGATTATTGTATAATAAAATATTTTTATGATTGTGATTTGAAATCATAATAAAGACATTACTGATCAAATACTATTAAGGTTTTGGCATCTTGAATACAGAATTAAAAGAGAAAGTTCATTCCACCCATATAATACATATATCTATATGTTATATACAAAATCATTTCATATATATTACACTTGATTGAGCCCCGGTATGCATTAGGATAAATGTATAATTTAGGTTCACATTTACGTACATATATAATAATAATACAAAAATCTAAATTTTCTTTGATTTTTTTTTTTTATAATTTAATTAGGTACATTTAAAACTATATGAAATCCGACTGCATAGAACTGTAAAACGCTATCCGCATCTGTTAGTGCCAGCACATGTCGATTGGTGTCCAAATAATTATACTGTTTCATTTCATTGAATTACATTTCGTATAAAATGTAATTCAATAATATATTTTACATTGACACGCTTTGTACAAATAATGGATACTTTTAAATATGGTACATATATATATATAGCAAATTTTAACAGGTTGTGTTAAGAATATGCGATGTCGGATTTATAAAAAAATAATCATAATATAATTCGTATAAAACTGCTATTTATACCAGTTAGAATATTTTTATTTACGGCTCTGATGATAACGAGATTGAAGAAAAAAATAATAGTATATATTTATTCTTTTTTATTTTGTACACTCTAATCTTCGAAACCGCTTATTTTAATGAAATTTTGTAAATGTGTATTGTTTGCTCGAAATTGAAAAATAGAATAAATTTTGCCTTGATATGAAAAAATAAGTACGGCGTTAGGGTGCAAAACTATATTGATCTATATAGTTTATATAGATCACTAGCAAGAATACGGATAACAAATCGATACGGCACTGGCCAGTGCGGTCTAGTCTTTACTTTTATATTCTTCACATATTATGGTTTTGTTACATAGCAGCATACATATTACGATATTAAACATTGTAATCCCAAACAGGAATGTCACAACGGTATTCCGATTAAAGCAATGTTATTATTTATTCATATTTCTGTATAAGGAGCTTAATAATTTACTATAGATAGATGTTTACCATTTCACTGATATTCTTTAAACTTATCTCTAATAATACAATTTTATTTGATAGTTCAACGAAACTGAATGGCAGCGCATGGGGGGGTAACATGGGCGAAACAGTATACTCTGGTATGTCCATGGTACTGCTTATGTCTATAGGCGACGGTTACCACTTTCCATTAGGTGGGCCGTCAGCTTGTTTCCCATTCTAAGTTCTAAATTCTTCTTTTTCTTTATTCATAAAAAAAACTATAATGGTATGGATAATCGAGAATTAAATGTAACAGTTCTGATGTAATTTTACAAAGAATTTCGTTTTTTGTTCTTAATCATTTGGCTGTAATATCAAATTTTAATTTTAATTTTAGAATCGATTCCATTGTATAATTTTATATGACTTTACCCAAATATTTCCAAAGTTGTAAGTATTGTTTTTAATGTTGATTAAAACATATTTGTGTTTTAATATTCAATTGGAATTAACCATGTATGTACCAGTAGTTTTAAGACACGTTGTTAATTTATCCAAAATTACGTTTGGTTAAATAATGATGTACTTATTGTTGTAGAAATGCTATTTTGATATAATTTCTTTTTTTTTTTGTGAATTTACCGGACGGCACGGTATTTTAAAATACATATCAATCAAATTTTTTTTCTATGTGAATTTATGAATTCATATTGTGTTTAATAGAATTTTATTTGATTTTTGATTAGCTTTTGTTAAAATATTTTACAATAGCAATTAAATATTTATCAATAACATATTAAATAACAACATATGATTAATTAAGTATAAATTGTTTTGTTAATATGTTTACTTAATTGTAAATTGTATTTCATGTAAAGTGCCTACATTCCAGGTGAAATTTTGTTATAGCTTTTTGGTGTTGTTGTTTTATGAATTTATAATAAATAGGTAAACTCGAATCTCTCTTTCATTAAAATTACAGCTAAAGCCTATTACGATTTATGAATCGAGTAATCGCAAAAACGGGAATGTATAATTATTTTCATATATGTATTAAGCAAATTTAAATAAATTCTATTTGAATATAAGTAGAAGAAAAAAGCATAGAAAAAAAAAAAACAAAATAAAGAAGGAACGTTATTATTATACAACAAAAAATAATATACATTTAATACGCCTCCGAAGTAAATGCTTTGATCCATTCCCACGTAATGCATTCACTTATAACAAATGTATACAAAAATACGATTTGATCCACATTAGGTAAAATGTATCGTATTTTTAGTAAATATTCTCTTAAATATTGTTGATTATTGCTCATATAATTTTGAACACACCTGATGAATGATTAAAACGTATTTTTATTTATACATTTCTATCTTACAAATGTGAAGTTAACAATGAGAAATAAGCTTCAATTTCTATCAGCAAACAAACTTAAAATATAATAAAAATAATATTATGTCAACATTATTAGTTGATCCCGATCTGTCTATTTGGAAACAGTTCAGAATAGAACAAATATTTTGATTTATATAATGCTAACTTATAAAATATCAATCACAACTTACTAGATAATAAGTATAGAACGGAAAATGTAGCTAAACCATACTTGTCTTTCTTCACATAACAACTAATTGAATATCACCGACATTACACCAGTATTTGTCATAAAAAAGGAAAATGACAATAAATAGGACTGCTTACAAATTGTAACTGAAATGACACACCCATTTAACGATTTATTTCTAAAATCATCTGTACACCTATTGTATTTGGAACTATCAGTTACATAAATTTTTACATACACACATACATTTTATAACAATCATACTATAATGCTATTAATTTTAACTAAAATCATATAAAAATAAACTATTACAAGAAAAATTGTAGATATCAGAAAAAAAAATTGATGAAAGAAGAGTCAGAAATATCAGTTAATGTATCCTCAATTTCAAGTTTTTATTGAATCAATTCAATTTTGAGCAAATTCTAGATGACTCCGGACTCAAAAGTGAAAGACATAATCATATTTCACATGATTATTCACTGTAAATATAAATATATATTTCCAAATTTATTAATTTATAAGTGAATAAATAGAATAGTTAATAAATATAGGTGAAAATGTTGTTTTTGTGTTCGCTCGGGATTTTAGATACTAAGATCTAAATTTTCCATATTTTTTACATACTGTGTATAAAAGAAGATATTTATTGACAGCAAAGTCCTCGAGTAGCAAGCTTTATTGAAAATGCTACCTGTAAACGCAATTTTGACCAATCGTCGAAACATTCTGTTACATTAACATAGGAAATCTTAAATAAAATAATAATTATAATTTGTTTATGCCAAAATACATACAGTTGCAAAATTTGTTTAAATATGTCTACAAAGAAAAAAGGGAATAAGTGTAGCAACCTTTATTTTTAAATACATAACCAAATTATCTTTTTTTCATATCAGACAGAGGTCATGAATTTAATTAAAAAAAAAAAAAAAAACTCGGCAATATGACAATGTAATAATGTTTCCTACTCTTTGTTACAGCTAGTTCTATTGTCATATACTTACTTGTCATCTTGAAGTATATGATAGTCCGAAATTTGGTATACTTTAATCATTACAATTAAGTACAAAATTACCCTGACCCCCAGGGTTACCTAATCTCAGCAGATATGACCAATAACGTAAGATACATATATCAAAGATGCGACGAGTGTTACAATGTAGTACATTTTGAGGTAATATGCAGTGCAATAACATATACTTTTATTCTAAAAATAGCTACACAAGATTTCACTATTTCTAAAGTATGTTCAACTTTGATCTATAAAATGCATAATTTACTTGATTCGAAATAAAAATGGCCATATCTAACACTGTGGCTTAAGTTATTTATTTTTTTGGAAGTGTAAATTCATGCTGTATATTACAAAAAATATGTGTTATGTACCCACAACATTCATTTTAGAAATAGATTTCAAAGAATCCTGACTAAATTAAACACTACAATATGAGTGTTGTAAATTTTTAATTCTAATCTCAGTTCCCAGCCCAATTATTAGGCTAAACATATGCTGAGACATATGATACAGAGCAACATAGTATAGAATTGGCAGTGCATGGTAATTGAGGCAGACGTCACAATGACATTTTAGAACACAGATAAATAAACTACATACATATAACATAATAGGCTGTTCAAAGTTTATGACAGTGGCAATTAAAAAAAAATTGCAGAAAATAATAAAAATTAATATTCAGATTTAAGTTCGAAATTATTGATTATTTATTAATAAAAACTTACGTATAATGAGATCTTAGAGAAAAAAATAAAGAGAATGAAGTATGTCATACAAATGTGCTCCGCCCTATGCTGTGGACAACTGGGTCTCCAGTATCTCAGGATATGTTCAGCCTTAATTACCACCATAACATTTTCATATAACTTGACCATGATGAACTGGTAATGTTAAGGCGAGGTCTACGCGTTCACATCGTTGACAAAGAGCACGTCACGGTCCTTGAGTCCAGCGTCAAGCAAGTTGGCGGTGCCGCGCGCCAGCACTCGTTTCGGGAAGTTTGTTGTTATCTCAAACTCTTCGGGAGCTTGAGGATGACTGAACACGAAGTCATATAGGTCCTTTAAAAAAATATTCTCTTATAAATATTAGGTCTTTTGTTATTAACTAAGACTCCAAAAGTGCCACAGACATACAATTTTTGAGATATCCTTAAGAATATTTATGTAGGTATATTTATAATTGTTATTTTAGTTGTGATGCTATCAGGTATACAATACATACTTCCTTTTTTTTTTGTTACTGAGTCAACACATCTAAAAGAAGTTTAAAAATTGCAAAAATATATAAACAACTAAATGGAGATATATCATTACTATTAGATAATTACTAATAATATTATTCAACAATACTTTACTGTTTATATTTTTCAACTTAACTGCAATAAATGCTTAACTAAAATACAATACATATATATTTCTCAAACTCAGGATATAGGTATAAACAATACATTCTATTATTCTTATCCATAAGGACAAGAATACAATATTGAATATTTTTTATCAGCGTTTATAGAGAGAGACACTATATATGTGTATATAATCTAGATCATATAGCAGGACCGACCTGAGTAGTGTGCGAGAGCGTGAACCGCCTGGTGAGGCGCTCGCCGCCAGGTAACCGGATGAGCAGTACCACGGTGCCCGCGCCCGCCGCCGGTTCCGCGGGCAGCCGCGCCGCCATCGCAGCACGGGCCTCTATCACCTACCATATCATATACACTATTAATATAGTAATGTAATAATGTATATCGAAGTTTATCGATGTGAGGGATAGCGACTTTTAGTATCTTGTGGGGAGTAGCTGCCCTATTAATAGTAATATCCTATCAGATCGACCTATATGCAGTCCCACCTTGAAACCATCAATGGTCAATTCCTAGTAAATTCGTCACAATGGACCAACTGACCTGCTTTCATCCTCACCTATCATCCCTCTGTGCCACCCCACCAGCAAATACCAATGGCAAAGGTGGGATCATAAGTCCATTTTTATCCCATGAAACATAGCTTACCAATCTGTGACAACATCATAATCTCAAAAACAATTGAAAAGTTTTCAATGTTTCCGACAGGTTATGCAATGTATATATAAGTAATAAATAAGTAAGACTACTAATATTTTATATTAACATTCAATCTCTTATTAAACTTCGTGGTTTACTTTATTTTACACACTATTTTAAAATTTTATCTACATTCATTGAATAATTTATTACACACTATAAAATATATGAATTAGTGTGATATGAGACCCAAGAGAGCATGTTTCACTACATGAGTTGCATTAATCACTGATGCAGTCATGCATGCCATACCGCAATTGATTTATACGTTGTTGTATAAATGTAATAATACAAAACCACACAGTATATTAGTAATCGCGACATTAAGATCCTTTTGTTCTTTCTTACCTCCTTATTAATAAAAAAAAATTCGCAACTAATTTTCATACAATAAAGACCTACAGAATTGGCAATTGAAAAGATTGTATATATATTAGTATTCTATATTAATATTATAAAAGTGAAAGTTAGTTTATTTGTTTATTCCTTTCTTGGCTGTTGGCGCTTTAACCATTCAACTGATTAGCATAAAATTTGGTATGCACATGACACACATAGATTTTTATTTCTTTCAAACATTATAATATTCTGGTCAGATGGACAAACTCACGGATGAAAAGCCCTCATAAGATCATATAATAAAGAAGGACTGACCTCCTGTTTGCGACGTTCCTCCATCTGCCGCCGCCGCAAGTCCTCATTCTCACGCTCCTGGCGAGCAGCGCGGTCGGCTGCGCGGCGCCGTTCTTTCTCTTGGTCGGCCGCGAGGGACTCCGCGTACGCCTCATCCTGAGCCGCTCGCAGTTGCGCCGTCACTTCGCGCTCCACACTAATAATAATTAGTAATTTTAGATGGAGAATAATGATCAGCAGTAATACTCTTATGTACCTGGATATATTATTAACCTTATAGGTTAACAAGATTTTTTATTCACATCAGGATCCTAATAGGATACACAAAACATGGAAACTAATAATTATCAATGACCACTTTTTTTACAGTAAGACGTAATTACATATTCCACTATCTTCACATAACAAACAAATAAATTAAGGGGTGTTAGATATCCCTCAAAATGAACTAGAAGAAACACATTCACCAAATAAAATGAAAAACTAAAGTATTAATACAATATCAGCATTTACCGATCA
Source organism: Galleria mellonella (assembly GCF_026898425.1). NCBI lineage: Eukaryota > Metazoa > Arthropoda > Insecta > Lepidoptera > Pyralidae > Galleria > Galleria mellonella. The sequence continues at coordinate 1,531,684 of NW_026442147.1, read as the reverse complement.
GCTCTAGCAGCTGCAAGATGTGGCTCATTGTCAGCGACTACATGACGTAATCGCTGCAACAACTGTGACGAAGAGCATGAACCTTCACTGCGTGCAACAACTGTCATGCGATGCTCACGAACGCATACCACACAAAGCAAGGGGTACCGCCGCCCGCCTACTGACTGTGCAACTCGCCATCCCTCCGCAGTATCCACAGAACACCCCCAGAATAGTGCATGGGTGTTGATGTATTGAATTACTTCTGGATCGGCTAAAGTAGATCTGTGAAAATGTCAAAATATAAACTTATTCCTATTTATTAGAAAATTTTTAGCCACAGATCTTACTAATATAATAAAATTGTAACTAGATGATATCTGTACATGGGTAATATTTAATAAAAAATTATTTTATAAATATATGAGACTGTAAATATCTATATATAAAGGGAATTTTATGATTTTACTATCTTCAGAATAAGTGCTTTACAATGTATAATTTTACCATACACTGTGGAATGCAGCTCACAAATTCCATGAAAGCATTGGTATGGGCAGTTTTATATTCTAACTTACACCATACTCACCCTGAACAAGATGTCTGGATAAAATCTAAACAATTATCAAAAATGAGATAGTAAGTTCATAAAATTCCATACATATATACATATTGCTTCTTGACCTTCTGACTACAATCAAACTGACTAATATCAAAGTATATATAGACATAGTTAAAAATGAATATATATTTAAAAAATAAGACTGTAAATGTTGTCATCACAATAATGCAAGTCTGAAAATACAAACTAAAACAGTGATAGGATGTGATAGCTATGGCTCCAAAGCACAGGTTACGAGATGAGACTACACAAATTGCACAAATCACAATTACTGTAAGTAATCTAAAATTGGTATACATAGTATTCAAATAAATAGTAATAATGTTTATTTGTATAATTATGAGCATGAGTAGCTATAATGATCTATGTTATATAAAAAATAAACAAACCTGCAAAAGTTTTGTGTTTCTGTAGCAGAATCTGAATGAAGATATACAATCAGGAATCTCAACTCATTCTTGGCATCATTGAGAGCTTGTGCATATGTGCCCTGATAGAACACTGGATGTGGGTTGTAACGGGCTGTATAGCTATTGATGAAACTCATCACATCACCTAATGGATCTGTCACTACTGTAAATGGTAATCACACATTACAATAAGTTTTTAAATAGGTACTTATGAAGTTAAATAGTGCTGTACTACACTGCTGTGCTGGTACTAAAATCAACAAAGTAGTTAAAAGAAGCCTGTTGCTTCACCTAGAATTGTGTTGAGATCTCACATGCTTCTTATAATGAAAGGATGAGTTTAGCAACTCATCCTTTCATTATAAGAAGCATAAATAATAAATAATTTTCCCTATTAAGTTAAACTTCAGACAGCCCCTCACTTGAAACTATCAAGAAATTTTTGGTGGATTCATCAGGAGGGGCAAGCTAAACTGACTGAATCCTTGCCCGTTATCTCTCACTAGTATCCTATCCACTTAAATGAATAGTGCAACAAACTATTCCATTTTCATGTATTAAATAAACCTTACAATGTCAGGTTAAGGTGGTTGTGATATATAGATAATGTATACAATAGAGCAGTAAATATAATTTGGTGTTGGATATTACTAGAGAAAAATAAAGTAACGATTTAAGTCACTTAAGGAATCAAGAAAATAATAGTATGGAAATGTTTATAAAAACAACCTAAGTTTATAAAATAGTTGCAGGGAGAAAATGCTTTAATATCATATCAAAGTATAGTAAAAAATAAACATTCATTCTTAAAAATGATAACAATAAAAACTTACATCTCCTCTCATCATTTCGTACAAAACTTAAGAGCAGATTTAAAACAGATGATATAGTGCTGTAGCACATTGATACAACTAAATTCACAACATAGCGTAATAGCCCACGCATGCCGCCAGGGCCCTCTGGAGGCTCATCTGTGAAAACCTGCTGGGCAATGTGATCATGAACCACAGGAGGAGCCCTCGCTTCTGTAGCAAATACCGACGGCCGCCCTTCCCTTATATTCAACTGCTCTTGTATTGCAACCTAAAAAGTCACATTAATATTTAAAAACAAGGAAAATATTTAGATCAACACATGGTCAATTAATGTACATGCATTGACCTAAAAAGAAATCGAATAAATTATAGAAGTATATTTACCTCTAAATCCCACTGATGCCTTTGTAACACATCTCTGCATATTGACATGTCTTCTATGCCAGTTAAATCTTGAAATTGAAGAATTTTATCTGTTTGTTCATGGGTTAAGCCCAGTGCATTATCTTCAAGGTCCATGACTCTAAATATACAGTTCGACTATTATTAAATAAGTAAACTCACTACGAAAAATCGCGTAATTTAAATTAGACTACATCAATATTAATATATAGACATATTAAACAAAAACAATCATACTAAACAATAGTGAAAATTAAAATATTTTGCTCGAGTGCTTAATCATGAACTATAAAATGACATGTCATTTGATTTTGTTTAATGTCATGTCATCGGTTCTATTCTATCTGAGGTTCTATCGTTCACTTTTCTTTATAGTATCATCAACGGTCAACTATTGAAGATGAACACGTGTGTTTTGATAAAAAGATAGAGTTAAAAAAAACAACACGTAAAATTTATTGTACATATCTATAGTATACATATCGATTAAAATTATTTACACTCAACACTAATATTTAGTAATTTATCAATACTAATTACTATTATTTTTAATTTATTTATAGAGAAAATATCAATCTTCTAAAGTCAAAATAATATCAGCTCCATAATGTCTATATTTAAAAAAATACCCAAGGTACTCTAAGCCCATTTTATTTTGGTTCAAAAATTTCTACAAAAATTCTAATTTCTCTGAAATTTTGAAACAAGATTGCAAAAAAAGTGCCCCATCCGGCTATATTAGCCAAGATACAAAGATTTTGTTATTCTTGTCCTTAGCCTTATGGGCTCAAGTCGCCGACAAAAGTGCTAGTGTTACCAGACACGTATAATTTTATTCATTGAGTAGATAAAAACTATAGAGTACTGTACTCCCTGTAATAACTATAGCTACAGTTTAGATTTCAAGTATAATAGTTAATTTTATTTATTCTCTATCAGAATATATATCAGAAAAATGCAAAATAATTTACCACCCATTTTAGTAATTCAATTTTTACAAAATCCTGATAGACAATACCATTTGAATATTTGCAGAATTGGGGCTACTCAGAATAGGTATTATTTTTATTAATATTGTAAATGTTTTTGGTTAAGGTACTAAAAGGTAACCTTTCGAAAAACGCAACCAATTATCATGAAAATTGATATATTTGAACTATTTTGTTGTTTGAAGAAGGATATATGTTACTATTTATTCCAATCAATCAACATATCTATCCTACCGACGAGGTCGTGATTAAAAGGTAATTAATGAGTGCAACAATGAAGGTATTCAAATAAAGAATTAATAAATTTTTAAAATATTGTAGTGTATATCAATTAATAAATGATAAAGCAAGTAATTTCTTGATTTAGGTATAGTAAGGAAGTATTATAATGCCATTTTCATATTTATGTCCATTTTCATTTGATTGGTTTTATTTCTTTTTTTCTTTCTTACTCGACGTAGGTTGAGGCGGTGGAGCCGAAGGTGGTGGTGTTGGCAATACTTTTTGAGCTGGTGGCTTTTCTTCTACTACTGGTTCAGGAGGTATAGATGGATCTTCGTCAGGATTTTCATATAAATATTCTGTCTGCGAATTATTTAAAATAAGTATTTGAATCAATTCAAATGTATGATTAATTAATAACACCTATTTACACCTCATATTCAAATATATATATGTCCAATTACGGTTGCCAAGCGTGGCAACTACTGGCATAACTCCATTTATGGGGAAAACTTGTGTTTTTTTTTTACAACACGGAGCAAACGAGCATGCGACTCACCTGATGGTAAGTGACTACCGCCGCCCATGATCACCCACAACACCAGCGACATTGCAGGTGTGCTGCCGGCCTTTTAAAAAAGAATATACTCTTTTCTTGAAGGTTATGTTGTCGTATCAGTTCGGAAATACTGCTGCTGGAAGTTGATTCCAAAGAGTGGTTGTGCGTGGAAGAAAGTGCCTTGAAAAACGCATGATGGAAGACCGCCACTCGTCCAGATGATTGGGATGAAACTCTAGTTTGTGGCGGGTTCTACGGTGGTGAAAATCAGCAGCAGGTATCAATCCGAACAATTCCTCAGAACACTCCCCATGATAAATTCGGTAGAAGATGCACAGATTTGCAACATCTCTGCGCAGTTTCAGTGGGTCAAGTCGGACAGTAAGGCGTTGACTATCGATAATTCGAGCCGCCCGACTTTGAATGCGGTCTAACGGAAGGAGTTAGTACTGTGGCGCTCCTGCCCACAGGTAAGAACAGTATTCCATATGCGGCCTGTCTTGGGCTTTATATAATTTCAGGCGGTGTTCGGGCATGAAATACCGTCTCACCCTATTGAGCACTCCTAACTTTTTGGAAGCTATCTTAGCCTTCTCCTCCAGATGACCGCAAAACTGGACGTCGCAAGATATATCAACGCCCAGAATTCCTAGACTCGATTTTTTATCAAAGGAAGTGCACTGAAAGTGAGGAGATACGACAGACGGCGTCTTTTTTGCGGTAAACGCGCAGACTTGTGTCTTTTTAGGGTTAAATTGGACAGGATTTTGTTCACCTCAGATCGAAACTTGATGGAGTGAAGTTTCGATTTCAGACACAAGTCTATTCCGACACTCATCGGTATGTGCCCGCGAGATCTTTGCATGACCGGTATATAATGCATCTCCTGTACTGTCGTCTGCATATCAATGAATATTACTGGTCTGTAACATATCATCGATATGCAGAAGAAACAGAATCGGAGATAGTACACAGCCTTGCGGGACACCAGCATTCAATGGTTTTAAATCAGAGCATGCTTCGTCGACTACGACCTTAATGATACGTTCCTTGAGAAAACTGGCAACCCAAATGCACAGTCTCGCAGGCAACACAAATGAAGGTAGCTTTAAAAGCAGCGCTCTGTGACATAGGCTTTCGCAATATCCAGACTAACAGCTAAGGGCTCTCCCTTACTCTCGATTGCCACTGCCCATCGATGTGTTAATTAAGCTAAAAGATCACCGGCCGAACGGTGTTCAGCAGTAAGTAGTTAACAGTTGATATGATATGATTCAAGTTATAGACAAATTAGTATAACAAAAACGTTTAACTAGTGCATATATCTAGTGACGACACGATACTGAGTCATGTTCCTAGGTATACTAGATATAGCTGATCATATAAGAAAACTCTAGTTACTTGGCAAGCTGTAAAGAGGTCTGTGCATAAAATTTTATTGCGAGATGAAATTTGTAATGAGTGATCGAATAGGCCAAAAAATTTTCAGACTGTGTCAATAGGCTAGCCACATAATTTGAAAGTTAAGAAAATGGCTGTTCAAATTTTTTGGATTAGAAATGTAGATTTTTTTGGACATTTTTAATCTATAATAAGGTACACGTAATAAAAATACACATACTTTTATGTTATTCATTTCAGGAGCAACGCTAAATAAGCTTTCTATGAAGTCTTCATAAAACACATTCCCATCACCTCGCACATTTGCATCACGCAATAATTCTAAAGTTTCAGCTTCATTGAATATATCTCCATAAGTAGTAACAATAGTGCGAATTTCATCGATTTCTAGAAAATTTCGTTTTTCTGTGTCAAATATCTAAAACAAAATACAGTGTTTGTAGAACAGTACATATATAAAGCACTTTCATAACAGGTGCTGTCATATATGTACGATACAAGAGTCATATTATTTTCCACCTACAAGCATGTCATGGTAGCTTACATGCACGTGGAGCATGCATATACGTTGTTAAATTTTCAACTGTCATACTTTACTAGTACCCCACAAGAGTATACTGATAGCGCAGGCGGAGCGGGGCTACAATTTTATTTTCACCTACTAAAACAAGTATATTTATTCATTGAATAAAATGTACTAACGTCCTAAAAATACCTAAATTAAACTCTTAGATTATATAGATAGTGTCTCTATATAAATGCTTATTAATCTGCTTTCCTAATTATTTACTTATATGCTTCTTTAATATTAACTATTGCAATTTAGGTGTTCATTGAATTTTAATTTTTACTAAAACTTTACTTACATGACTAATATTTGGTAATTTTATACAAATTTTAATTGGCAAAAGAAGACATTTTAACGATTGGGTAGATTCGGCTATGTTCGTGTCTGAAATAAGTAGTCGAATAAATAAAATTAATAATCCAATGACTTGAAAATAATTCCAATAATCAGAATGATTTGCTCAGTCGAATAATTGGTAGTTGGATTAGTAAATTCGCATATCGCTATCAGTCAGACATCAAACTGACACTTGATACCCAATGCTCTATTTATATATTCTAATTAAACTATAAGTAATATGATTAACTATCATTTTATCTAATTAATCTGTATATTTACTTAGGTGTACCTTAAAAGCAAGACCTAACTCATGTTTCAAATTAGTTTCTACTATCCATTTATCTAATATGTATATAAATTGCTCTTTTGTTAACATTCTGGTCACACCAGCCTTAAGTTTTTCTGCTTCATTCATTATTTCAGCATAACTCGGGTAATGAAAACTCCTTCTATGAAACCTGCGAAAATAAATTATAATAACGAAATAAATATAAGCTATGTTTATTTAATTATTTGACATAATTAATTAAGAGATACTATACTTTCTTAGTTTTAAAAAATCTATTAATTGCTCAATGGTTATTACATTTATGGGGTCTCCATCTTTGATTACAAGCAGTGGTTTTGAGTTCGCATCAAACCATTCCACTATTTCATTAATTTGCTCTTCTATAAATTTTGGCGTAATATTTTGTAAAGGATTAAAAACATCAAATATAGCCATTACAAAATTTTGGTGAAAAAAATATGTAAATAATGTCACTCTTATAGTAATGTCTGTAATAGATATATACGCAACTAACCGAACTGAAATTTATAAACGTCACAATTTTTTTTATTGTATTTGCTTATATTTCTTTAGTTAAATTTGGCATTCTAAAAAAGAGGAACGAACAGATTTTGTCATTTTGGTACCAGAACTATTTATTTGTATTTCGCCCATAGGTCAAGCGTAATACCTGTGGTCCTAAAATTGCTTGACAATTAAGCCGTTAACGTTTATTTTTAACATATTTTTTTATTAATAAAAAGTTATTAGCGAATGACCATCAGTACCACCTCTGTAAAGTTATTAAGGAACTGAAGTTAGGTACTATTATAAATTAGATTGTTGTATGTCAACTTCGTTATTATTTGTTAATTTTCAGAAGCAATTGAAGAATTTTAGAATGTTTCCAAATGATTATTTGAAAAGTGCCCTGTCTATGAACTAAAATGTTAATCATATATATTATACGTTTCATATATATTATTAAAAACTATGTACTTACATATTGTTTAGAAATTTTTCTAATAGTTTTTTTGATATGAATTCAAATTTTCGGTGACAGCTTAATATATTATGCTATGTATATATAAATATTTATGCTATGAATTGACAAAAGTAGCAACTAATGGTGTATTTTTCGTCCTTTTTTACTAATTATATTTGCATAAGAAGGAAGGAGGCAACCATATGATTCACGATTTTTATTTTATCATTCCTTCTATGTAATTTATTGTACTTAGATTGTTATGCTTGATAGAAAAAGACTGTGCCATTCATTTTACTATAGGAGCGAGAAATAAAAAAACTCATACTTGATCTATAACTACTTAGTTTCTTTGATTTCTCATAATAACGTTAAACTATAACTATCACAAAATTTCTTACCGTTCCTTATTCATATCCCGTCTCGTTTTCTGCTTGTTACTGACATAATGGTCAACCTCAGCCCTTTGCCATAAAAAAATAACTTTGTGTGTGTTACCCTTAACAGGTACTATCTTTATTCTATGTTTTTGAATAGCCATCCATGACATTGACAAATGACAGTGACAACCGCTGTTACCGAGGATATAGTTTCCCGAATCTATGCTTATGTCTAAAGTTTGTTTTGTTTTGTACTACCAATGTTTTTTAAATTTCATTACAATATTTTATTCATTATTAAACGCGATTTTTTTTTACACGAAAGGGATATCAATAACTGTTAATTAAAATTTATATGTATTTAATATAATTTAAAATAACGGTTGACATGTATAACTAAGTAGAATTAAAAAGTTTCTGTGATTATCTGCTAGTTTAATAATTTATAAAAATATCCTTTAGTAACTGGATGTAACTTTTTACATTGTAGAACATGTTCGAATCCGATGACTTTGATCAGGTTAGTAAACTTGCTCTTTGATTATATCAAAAGCTGGTGTTACTTTCTGTTGTCCTAATGTATTGACATTTTGAGATTTAAGAAAAAAAGAAAAGGTATTATTAATCTTAGCTATGAATTATCATATTGAATAAAGAAAACCGTAATATATTTTTTACAGATATTATCTCAATTTGATATAGATGATATTCAAAGGGATGATTCTGTAGTAAAATCTGAGTCATTAATAAAAAGTATAGCTTCTAATATTGAAGTTACACATAATGCTAAAGTAGTTTCAAAAAACTATCCAGAAAAACAGAAAGAAAGTGTTGAATTAATTTCTGACACAAGCATAAATGATAATATTAAAGAAAATCTTAGTTTGATGTCACATAAACATTCAAAACGGAAAATTATTGATTCACATTTTGATTATAAAACAAAGAGAAAATTTCCTGGTCCAGCTGGTATGTTAACAGGTAGTCTTCAAGTGGACAAGGATGAATCTGTGTCTCATATAGAACTCCTCTCGCAGGTCAGTCATTTATTAAATGTAAATAAGAATATATTTTTTATTAATTTTCCCAAAGATTTCTTCAAAAAATTCCCAAGGAGTTCTTTAACAAATATTTATGTGTCTCAAATTTCATTAGTAACTCTTTATGCTATTACCAGTAATAGTATAAAAAGTATAGGTAGTAACTTTAATTGATAGTATTATTTTATAGGATATAGATTATTCACAGAACAACATTAAGAAGGAGGTATTTGAATCACCACTATGGCTTAGACTTGTAGAAGATATTAGAAAGTGGAATCTGCATGATGTGGACCCAATAATAACTATAAAACAACAAGCTGTTGCTGGTAACCTTCGACGGAGGAAAGCACAAACAGTTACCGCATTTGTAGAGTGTGTAGATAGATCTGTGATAGATCCACTTATAATATTGAGAGATACAACAGGTAATATTTATAACCTTAGTGTACAATTGCTTAGCTTTTTATATGAGGACGATATTAGTGTTTTCTTTCTCTTTTAATACTTTAGGAATGAAATGGAGTTTTTTATAGCAGAGTAGCAAATAGGCAAGTAGGTATAATATTTGTTTTACCTTATTGCAGTCAAAGTAGTTACATAATAATAAATTTATACTATCTACTTACTGTCTTATCTACTTGCTAATGTCATAGGTGAAGTATTTAAATCTTGTGTAAACAAATAGGGTTGAAGCTCTTTATTTTTGTGACTGTTATGTCTCAGAATCTATAATTCCTCTCAAAATAGTATAAATTATTACATTTGCAGGTAACATCAAATGTACTCTTCACAGAGATGCATGGTCTACTTTCTCTCCTTATATTGTCTCAGAACATTGTGCACTCGTGTTATGGAAACCTACAGTGCTCACAACAGGAAGTGCTTTCAAGAAACATTATTTAAATATCACATTGAGTAATATTTATGCCATATTTAGTTCAGCAATTCTACAGAATGATGATGAAAAATCACTTCCAGATGGATTTGTTAAAGTCTATGAAGACCTATTTACTATAATTAAGATTGATAAAACTCCTCAAAATTTAGGTAAGTTTTGTTATATTAAAAATCTATTTAGAAATTACCCGTATCAGAAAATTAATGCAACTAGATCTGCAATATTTTAATCAAGTAATCAATTAATTTTTAATGACACCACATCCTTACAGGAATATTTTAAAAAATATAACTAGTCCATATAATTTAAAAGATTATAGTTTCCAACTATTTATCTCTGTAATTGTTTAAGAGTTTAGGAAGTTTCTAAATATGAAATTCTATTTTAATAAATACACAATATGATGGACATCACAAAATTCTATTGTTGATACTGCATTACCTCCTTTGAGAACTAGTGATGACTAAAGTTTCTTTTGTTACATATTACACTGACTGTGTTACCATTTACTAATACATTGCATGAACTTATACTGAAAAAAATGTTCTGTTATTTTAAATTATTGATGATTATTTGCTTATATTTAATTCATCAGAAAGGTTCCTAAGTGGCACTCCTGTATACCTATAAACATTGGGTTAAGTGATCTTGCTTTAAACAGTGTTAATGTTAAATCATCATTTCGGTTATTATCCATCCATTGCTGTACATAGACCTTCCCCAGACTACCTTCTTCTGGACTGGATCTTCACCTGGACTTCCATAGACCAGCCAATGGGCTGGTCACGTAGTAGGAAGTACCCTTACTATACATACACTTCAACATTTCAATATACCTTTGTTAATCTGGCACCACTGGAGGAATTATAGTACAACCTATGTCTCGACTGAATCAAAGGCTTTTTCATAGTCTATAGATGACGGTTACCACTTTTAATCAGGTGGGCTATCAACTTGTTTGCCAAGTTAAGTTGCCAAAAAGCCCACAAATATCAGACATAGTAGCAGATTATACTTTTCGGTTTTCTGTGCAATCTGCCGTAGCGTATGTATGTGGTCTATGGTGCTAAATCCCTTTCGGTAGCCAGCTTGTTTGGGTGGCTGGAAGTCATCGAGTTTACCCATAAGACTTAGGTCAGGACTCTCGAAAACAGTACATAGACGCGATTTAGAAGGGATATCGGTTTATAGTTCCTCAATAGGATATTGTCACCTTTCTTAAAGAACAGAACTGTCGCACGATTGCTTCACGCCTCAGGCGTAACACCGTTATCGATGACGAAATTAAATAGCGTCTGAAGGACTACAATACCCGGTTTTCCACCCGCTCTCAGAAGCTCTGTTGTAATTTCGTCCTCCCCCAGTTCCTTGCCGTTTTTAAGCTGTTTGAGAGCTATTTCAATCTCCTGCAAACTGACGTCCGAGATATCATCGGTATAGTGTCGGGTGACTAGCTCTTTGGTCGTTATTCGCATTAGTATGTGGTGTTAACGACGTTGTATGCAACTGTCTATAGAACTTCTCAATCTCATTCAAAATCTTAGATGTGGCGGATATTATATTACCGGTGTCGATCTTCAACTTTGTCAGTTAGCTTCGCCCAATAGCCAAATCTCTGGCGAACACTAGAGTTTTGATTCCGTTCTATTGCCCTTTCAATGCATACAGTATTAAACTGGCGTATGTCACGCCGAATACACTTAGAGATTTGCTTATTAAGCTGCCTATATACAGACGTAGACATTGAAGACTGGGACTTTGGTTCATGTCAAACATGTGTAGAAATTAATTATGATAAGTTGAGACACCTCATAGTTTTTATGTTTTCCATGAAAAATGTACTTATGTCATGTATTATGTCCTTTTCTTGATGTGTAATATACATACATCAAAGTTAAAGGATTTAGTAAGTAATGCAGTTTATTTTTTTGTTTCAGACGCTAATTTTATTTCTAAATCTGGTACAACAACTAATGATGATTTATTTGATGGTTTAGACAGTGTATTTTTAGATGAAATATTTTAAAATATTTCTAAAGATGTGATTGAACATTGCCAAGGTTAATTAAAAATTATAAGTATTACAACTATCAAGATTGTTTTATTAAATGATATTATTGTTAAATAGTGGGCTTAATTTATTATTGCATAATATTAAATAAATAGACATCCCCTCTAGACAAGTGGTAAAGGAATGCATCGATATTAATATTAAATTCCTATATGTAAGTTGGTCAATGTTTCAACATTAACTGTCTGACCACAAAAAAGTTAAACTTGAACAGTTGTTCAATAATGATATTTAGACGTCTTACTACAAAAGTGACTAATATTAACAAATATTGTTACACTAACTAAATTTTCTTCATTTTTTTAGATTTGTTAAACACTTGTGATAGGAAGTATATTTAAAATTATATTTTATATTATTTCTGTAGTAAGTTCACATTTGTTTTTATTTAATTCTCAAAGTAGCTCAGGAATATAAGACAAAAACGCTATAGTAAAAACTGTTAAATTTGTATATAAATCTACTACAATTTTATTATTTATAAAAAGAAGCAAAAGATTTTTGTAAGGAAAAAGGGGTAAAAGTAATAAAGCATGAAGACTATACAGTAATGTAATTTATTTATATCACTTGTATATGCTTTGTAACTATATGTTTGGACAAAGTAGATGAATGGAAATATGTGCATGGGCACATTTTACACTTATAGATTCCGTTAATTTGACTTTCTGTTTCATTTTCTTGGCTTTGGTTGTCTATTTGATTCTTTGGGGGATGTGCCTTAATGTGGTTTTTGCAGAAACTCAATCTTTTGAATCGGGCCTAAAATTATAAACATTTTTCATATTATTAATCAGTTTTATGCAAAAGGTATATATTAAAATAAGGCCTACGTTTATAGTCTAATAATATATTGTCTCTTGTTTTAAAAAGGTTTTTAAATAGAGCGACTCATTCGCATCTTGAATTAATAATATATAAGAGATATTTATAAATTTTTAAGAAATTACAGAATTAAGGATTATTTTACATTATCTACAATCTATTAATGCACCTTAATATTAGTAAAGTTTTATATATTTATCTACTTTCATGCCAAATATCTTGCAGGGTAGGCAGAGATAACTAGAGATGATAAACGTGTATCTTTACACCATCTCATGCATGCGCGCCGATTCCGGAGAGTCCTTCCTCATATATAACACGGTCTATTTAATCATAAAAGTATAGTCTAAGTATCCTACATCTACACTACATCTATCTATTTTCCCTTTACATAATTGTTTTGTCCAACTTTTATCTAACATTCATTCCATATGCTTGTTCCAAGCTCCATTCCATAGTATGTCCTTTGTCATTTTTATACAGACACTTTAATATCATCTTATATGTACATATGAGTATAAGTTTAATTAGATTTAAAATGCACATACATTACACTGCATGCAGCAGTAGATTTTTTCTTTACCATTTTCTACATAATACTCATCATTTGTCAATTTTATATTTTCGACGTCTACTGAAGTAGGTCCCACGTCATTATTAGTGCAGTGAATCTGAAATGAAATATGTAGTTAAAAATTAATTAATTGGATAATAGGTTATTAATTTAATAATGAAGATTACGTATATGTTTGTATATATCTATCTCTAATCTAAATCTTAGAATATGATTTTGTTGTTATTTCATATTGAAATTTATATTTTAAGATACTTAATTTAGAAAATAAACTACACTGATAGGCTTATTAAATAGATACCAACCTTTTGATGGTCCTTCAGTCCTTGTTCAGACTTGTATAGAGCAGCACATGCAGCACAAGCAAATATTTTGTTTGTTTTATGGGTTTTTACATTAAAATTTTGTGGCAAGTCTGAAATATAAGCCAATGACATGAGTTTTTAGTTCTCATTAGTTTCAGTGTTTGTTTCACTTAAGATTCGCGAATTTATACAAAAAAGATTTATCAGGTAATCAGTCAACATTTTAGATAACAAAGTTTGTATAAAAAATGTACCTATAATGCATTTGTGTACAATGAATATCATTCTTGTACAAGTACACTTATGGCTAGAGTCCACGAGTTGGAATGAGACATCAGACGTCGCTATCTTATTCTATCTCATGGACTCTTATCACTAGCGAAAAGATTCCATCAATGGATTCGTTTGCAACTTGTCTATGGGGCCTGATCCGATACTGGGCTACGTTTATCGTTTTGTGTAACGCAGATAGAAAAGGAATGCTTTGCAGATTGAAATCTGTTCAAGGATAAGAAATTTCCCTTTATTTACTAAGGTAAGAGTTGTTACTAAATACTTACTTATTTTAACAACTGAAACGGCAGTTTTCACAATATTAGATTCTGCGCGTTTTTGTTTAGTTTCCAGAACATGTATATGTAGCACCTCAGTGTCTGTAGTCACAGTATCAGTATTGTTTGAACCAGATTGAACTGAAAGACAACAAAGATAATTTTTTGTAACTGGATTTTTCTAGAAAATGTCTTTTCAAAATTTTACTATTATTATTAAAACTGATTACTTTTTGTTCTTTTGCGAAAGAAATTCTTAGTTAAAATTTTAATAAATAACTTAATAATAATAGACCACTTACCATACCTATCCTTTTTATATCGAAATTATAACTATCGTATTCTAACATTTTTTTATTTAATCTATTTATTTCTGAGTAAGTGTTTATTCCGATGCTTAGCTAATAGAAATCTAATTCTTTTGTAATAATGCGTTGTTTAAGTAATATTGAAGTGACTATTTAAATACGTAATTTAACGACTTACAACATAACCTTGGGCAAACACATCCAGAAGTTTGTGTACCTATTTGGAACATAAACTTGTTTTGTTAGGTACATATTATTTGTCACGTATTTAAAAAAGTGTCAAGTATTTAAAAATCTGATATAAGTGTATTAAGAATTGTTTAAGTTAATAAACAGAATCAAATGAGAATTACCTGCATGTATGTGTTTTAGTAACATATCTGGAATATGGACAAATCGCCATTGATTATTTATTAATCTTATTTGGCCGGTAACTAAGGTGGGCTTGGATTTACCAATAATGTTTCCTTGCAAGTCTTCCTTTTGTTTTACCTATAAAAAAAAAAATATGTTTGAAAAGTAATTCATTTTGTAACGAAGCAAAATCATTACTACCGACGGTATTAGTGTGTTGCCCTCTGGTGTCATTCTTATGAAAAGAGGATAGTTTTAAAATTCACAAGATAATGGATTTTAAAGTTTATAAATAATAGACTTCAATGTATGTTACCTTTGTGACACATAATTTGGCACTCAGAATAGAAGTTTTAAATGCAGGCATTTCAATAAGCTGTGTTATTAATAATTCTGTTGCTTCAAAATCTTTAGCGTTTAGTGGTTTTTCATTACTGCCTGTTAATAGTGACTGCTCTAAAATGCTGGTAAATTCCATTTCATCTAGGCCAACACTCTCTGCAAAATTTTCAAAATTTCAATAAGTTAAAGATTGCACTAATAAAATCTAAGCAATAAAAATGAACAGTGTAATCTTAATGTATTTTAAGTAAGATTAGTAACTTTTTATGACAATTGTATTTTTTAAGAGGTTTTATATATAGATTATTTATATTTATGCAAACTAGAATGGTAAACAAGCTGACAGCCCACCTGATGGAAAGTGATTACTGCCGCCTATCCACATACCATGGACATAACAGAGTATCCTTTTTTTGCCCATGATACCCTTCATGTGTTGCCATTTCTAAAGACTAAGGTACTATGTCTCTAGACCTGTATCTCTGTGTGTTATGTGTACATAATTAAGTGTCAGATTATGCTTTGAATTTGCCCAAAAAATATTTAAATTTTATATAAAAAAAATTCTTTCCAAAATAGCTTATTACACAGATAAATACATTTATAGGAAAATAAGCTATTGATTTCTGTTTGTAATGCAAAAACACTACAATTGCCATACAACATAACTGTGACATGGTTTTTTAATAGGTGATAATGGAATGGTAACCCTGCTGCGTTATCGATATACGCTGGCGGGGCACCATCGCCCCATGGATAATCACACTATAGTTTTTGATGTGTGCTGATGTACTAGTGATTACTTACTTGCAGATTGTTGTGATGATTCTTCACATGAATCTTTGGAACGAGTAGGTGCTATCACATCATTGGTATCATTGTCGTCGCTATTGATAACTTCATTACCGCCAATTTTCTTTTTCTTTACTTTTGCAACTAACTTTTTGCCATTAACTGTCTTTCCTAAAACTATTTTATTTGGAAAATCTGAAATTATAATAATATCCGTATATTAATTTTAATTCTTTTTTAAAATTTATTTTATACTGGCCATTTAATATCTATTATGAAAAACGCTGAAAATAAAAAGTTTGGTTAAGGGTATAATAAATTCTGTCAGCTTTTTAAATATAGCAATGAAGGTACACAATACGACAGCATAAATTACCTTTGAATGATAACTTAGTTTTAATCCTTAATACATTGTTATCTTGATTAGTTAAATCACTTGTATCATTGTTCATCACAAATATTTTTACATTTTCTGAATTCTCTTGTTCATTTTTCCCAACCTTTATTTTTTCTTTATTTTCTGTAGCACTTGTGACACTAGGTAATATCTGATTATAATGCTTACTTTGAATTTGTTGTGAAGTACTGCACTCTGTAAAATTCTATTTTCTATTAGTCTAAATTCTTAGTAAGAATGTGGATTAAACATTCTTTTTTATTTTGTCTATAACTTCTTTCTTAACGCAAGTATAGATATATGTAGTTGGTATACTACTAGTTGTTATAAGACCATCATTCCTTACAACAGCTCTTACTAAACCTATTTTTAAAACTGAGTGTTATCCTGATATTGTTCATATAAGAAGATTGTACCCTTGTAAACAAAGATGGGTATGGTATGTTTGTGTTTCAAATAGTTTCAATATCACAATATTGGTAGAATAATAATTTGTTATTTGTACATATGCATTTTACCTTCTTTATCGGTAATTACGAAAGGTAAGTTCTGGACATCATCGTCATCACACCTGATTACATATTCTACTGTATCTTGTTGGACAGGAAAATCATGGGGAGTCTTATCATATTTGTTTGTATTTTTCATTTTCACAGAGCTGAAAAACATTTTTAATGTTTAATTTTAATAATATCATTAATATTTAATATAAACCGTTAACAAGCTACATTTTTTTTTTTTTAAAGAATATATCTAGTGACAGTTCAGTCAGTAGAACATGTTGATCCATTAGTTTTTTAAAAGTAGTATCTCATAAGTTACAATCTTGGTGTTATTTAGTTGGAAAATGTGTATAGATAACTGCTTATATTCGAAAGCTGGACTGAGTAAAAGGAAACTAAGGTGTCTGAAGTAAAAGTTTATAAAGATAGAAAATACTAATGAAACGAAGTTGTGAGACATAAAATTCAATAACTTGTTTGTGTTACACAATACTGATGTTTCGTAATATTAGGTTAAGGACTTATCATTTTGTTTTTAAAATAAAGTTATGATACAGGTTTCCGATTTTAGGCTTGTATTTTTAAACTTACCTACATTCCTTTTTTAAATCATAACTTTCGTTATCAGTTTTCAATTTTTCAATTAATTCTGTAAAAAAATGTATATTTACAAATGTATTACAAAAATATTCAAATGTCACAAATGCATTAAGGTAATTCTATTAAGGATATTTTAAAACTGATTTAGCATAATATTTAAATGTCTGATACTAAAAGTATAAAATACACAAATTGGGAGAATAAGAGAAAAATATATTTTAAAAAGACATAAAAAATAATAATAATTAATGAAAAAGTGCATACTTTCATCAGTTGATATGTCACGAAGTCCTCCCATTGTATCAAGCATAAATATTTTGTCACTGTTTTCTAGTAAAATCCAGCCCTTTTTTTCTAATTGTGAATACTGTTCATCATTAAGTGTAATCTGTAAAATTGGTATTGGATTTAAATAATTGATATTTAAAAATTGTGTATATACTGTGTTTCAGAATTGTTATTTCATCAATATTATATTTAATTGAAGTTACATGTTTTATTTACATTATTATGTTAAATAAGTGAAATATTACCTCTGTGTAATAATTATTGATATCCTTATTGATATTTGTATCCACATCAATATCCATTTGTGTATTGTTTGGTTTGTATTCCTCATCTGATATATCTTGATCCATCTGAATGAATAAAATATGTTTTTTATACCTGCATAATCAGTAATAGCCACAATGGCAAACACCAGAAAGAGGTGACTAGGTTGATATGATATGATGAATCATTAATGCAAGTGCAATATGTTCTATGAGCATATTGCACTTGCATTAAAGTCTAATAATACAAAAAGTTGTAAAACATTTTGTGATATTAGGAAAAAAGATCATGTTGCATCTTTTGTTTTAGAAAAAAAACATTCAAATCCTAACTTACTTTACTGGGATACTTGTTGAGCAACATGTTGGTAGTTGGTAAAGATAATTATCAAAATTCCATACTATATCGTGTACTACTATGACATAATATGCAGATTGGTTTAGCAAAAGAATCTATTCCAATACAGAATTAGTTACTTAAAGAATTATACAGAAGAAATAACATGTGCATGTTTTTATTAAAATTTTAAAATTATCCAACATGCATATGATTTAAATTGTAATAATAATGATAATATTAAGCGATTTTAAAATGCATGTCTAAATGCAATTAACAACATTATATAAAAAATTTACAAAAGATTAGAATTTGTTTTATTCAATATATAATTCTATGAATACTGTATATTTTACATTTAGACTTATACACTATATCTATATCCTAAACATAAATTAAAGTGATATTAGGGATTGTAAAATGATAATTTACTCACATGATTATTAGCTGTATCATTAGTAATTGATTCAGATGGAAGTAAGAAATTATTGGCATATAAATTGTTTGGCCGGGGAGGTATTATCAATTGATCTGAAAAAAATCATAAATGTATATTATTATTTAATTAAAAAAAATATTTTAATTATATACAATGCAATTTATTCATATAAATATATTATATGGAAACATAATTTTTATGATACTTAAAATATCAAACAATAGATGGCCCACTTGATGAAGAGTACAACTTTTCATCAGGTGAGTTGTCACCTATAGACATGACATAGATATTTTACAACTAAAATACTCTAATAATAAATATTTTGCGTTTTATACCAGTTTAATAAAATTTTATAGGAAATGATTTAACAACAGACTTACACACTATAAAACATTGCTTTATTCAATTGACATTTCAATACTATTTTATTAATGGGTGATAATGGAATGGTAACTCTGTCTACACTATCAGTATATGATGGCAGAGCACTAGTGAGAGTTGACATATATGAATGATAGCTGGTCAGTTAGCCCATATTGACGAATTCAACTAGAATTAACCATGATGGTTTTTATCAGATTATAGAGTAAGATTTTGAAGTGCCAAAGTTGTTACCTACCAGACAGGGGGGAAAGAGATTAAAGAGAGTAATGAGGTCAAATAGCTCCATTACTAGCAATATACCCTGTCAAATCGACCACCATGTGGTTCCTGGAAACCATAGTGGTTAATTCTAGTTAAATTCGTCAGGATGGGCTAACTGACCTGCCTTTTCATCCTCACCTATCATTTCACATTGGTGCTCCGCCAGTGTATACCGATAGCGCAGGCAGGGTTACTATACCATTACTATCACTCATTAAAACAAAAACTTACCAGACACAGATATAAGTTCAGAGGAATTTTCGACATCTACATAAAACTGCTGTTGCGTGACATCATACACTGTGCAGGGTTGTACATCGTCAAGAACTTCCTTAACATCCTGCACTTGGGTTACGTACTGGACTTGTCTATTAACTATAAGAAACATTTGAATAAATAAAAAAAAAATAGTGGCGAATGTGCCATGTTTATTTGCTTTGTGTTTGAACTTACTGAGAAATGTGCCATCTTCTTGAACAACAAAAAATTGATTAGATGCATCATCGACGTTGTTGGTTGACAAATATTCATAAGTTCCGTAATTATTTTTATCCATTCCTGAATTTTAATGACACGCATTTAAAAGTATAATAAGTAAAAAAACACCGATTTGCATTAATTATTATATATAAATAAAGTACCTACAATTTTTAAATAGGTAATTTCATTTTTATATTGAAAGTATGAATGTTTACAATTTATTAATAACGTCAATGCCATAATGATGTTAATGACAATTGTGGCTTGATACGTGACATTAGGTAATTTTTTTTCGTTTCCAATGTGTTCACTAAATTTTAAATTGCACCTGCATTTATATGAACTGTTTTTTTTCCTATGCAATTTTGTTATGGCAAGGTAAAATCAAAAACATAATTTATAGTAGCGAAAGCTTCACAATGCACAGTATTTCGAATAGCATGCACATAATTTTTCAATTCCACTGTTTCATAAGTAGGTGCTCTAAACTCGCCGATGACCATTAATTGTACAATTTCATTTATCATAAGATCTTTTTCAATACAAGTTGCTTGAGCGTCCCAGTCATTTAAATGGAATCTGGCAAATGTTGCATCACACCGTAGGAATTGCTTAACTAAAGGCAAACTAAAAGCGCAGCCATAATAAACTACGGCTCCATTACGTTCGAGTAATTTCAGCATTACATTTTCATATCTACCTCCTAAACAGTTTAACGCTAAAACAGGCCTAGACAATGATGTGTTAAAATTCGTTAATTCTTCAGCTTCTTTGAGTGTACATACAGAAGTAGCTCCAAGACTTAAAAGGTTCTTCTTAACAATTTCATATCCGCAGTGATTTGCTACTATGTTATAAGTATTTATACCCCATGCTTTACATAATTGTATTATACATTGTCCACAAGGGCTGTTAGCAGCGTTTTGTATAACCGTGTCTCCAGGTTTTAATATTCTGAAATCTTTTAACATTCTGTAAGCTGTACAGGGAGCTATGGTAAGCATGGCGGCCTCAGGTAATGGTAGATTTGGCGAAATAATATGAATATTTCTTTCATGATAAATTCCGTAATAACGCCAGGTGCCAAGTAATCTTGATGTCAGTACTACTCTGTCTCCTGGTTTTACTGTACATACATGATTGCCAATTTCCACTACTTCACCAACACCTTCGTCGCCTCCAATTGATGGTAGGCAAGGTAAGCATAGATTTTTTCCTGAAATAAAACGAAACAATAATTGACACCTATTCAGGTGTAAAATTTCAATGTATACCTATGTAGGCACTCATTGAAATACCAAAATCTGTTGCCGAGGAAAGTATAGAATAAATATAACGGGGGTTAGTGACCCCTATTGTTGACTTATATACTTGTATACTTGTCAGGTTTTTTTTTATGGATGATAATGGAATGGTAACCCCGTCTGCAGTATCGGTATACACCGGCGGGT
Organism: Galleria mellonella; assembly: GCF_026898425.1. Classification (NCBI taxonomy): domain Eukaryota; kingdom Metazoa; phylum Arthropoda; class Insecta; order Lepidoptera; family Pyralidae; genus Galleria; species Galleria mellonella. The sequence continues at coordinate 1,510,276 of NW_026442147.1, read as the reverse complement.
CACCAGTGCCGGATGATTTACCGCAAAAAAGACACTATTTGTCGTATTTCCTCACTTACAGGGCACTTCCCTCGATAATAAGTCGAGTCTGGGGATTCTTGGCGTCGATACATCTAGCGACGTCCAGTTTTGCGGTCATCTGGAGGAAAAAGCTAAGAACGCTTTCAAAAAGTTGGGGGTGCTCAATAGGTGAGACGGTATTTCACGCCGGAACACCGCCTGAAGCTGTATAAAGCACAAGTCAGGCCACATATGGAATACTGTTCTCATTATGTCACTATATCACACATATATCACTATGAACAGGAGTGCCACAGTACCGACTCCTTCCGTTAGATCGCATTAAATGTCGGGCAGCTCAAATTGTTGACGATTGGCGCCTTACTGTCCGACTCGATCCACTGAAACTGCGGAGAGATGTTGCATCTCTGTGCATCTTCTACCGAATTTATCATAGGGAGTGCTCTGAGGAATTGTTCGGATTGATACCTGCTGCTGATTTTCACCATCGTACTACCCGCCATAAACTAAAATTTCATCCCAAACATCTGGACGAGTGGCGGTCCTTCATCGTGCGTTTTTCAAGGCACTTTCTTCCACGCACAACCACTCTTTGGAATCATCTTCCAGCAGCAGTATTTCCGAACCGATATGACAACATAACCATCAAGAAAAGAGCATATTCCTTTTTAAAAGGCCGGCAGCACACCTGCAATGCCGTAGGTGTTGTGGGTGACCATGGGCGGCGGTAGTCACTTACCATTAGGTGAGCCGCATGTTCGTTTGCCCCGTGTTGTAAAAAAAAAAGATAAGTGAAAATGAAAGAGGTCAGTTAGCCTATCGTGATAAATACATCTGGAATTTAGCATGATGGTTTCCAAGAGGGACCACGTGAAGGTCGACTTGACGGGGTATATTGCTAGCAATGGCTAACTGATAGTCTGCAGTTGGTGGAGAAGGCTTCATAAAATAATATATAACAGGTATTGGTACAGGTGTTGTATATATAATAATATATACAATAGAATGTCAATAATAAAAAAGAATTAATATTTTTACCATTGAGGTTATCTATTCTAACAACAACCCCCCCCCCCCCCTCATACCTGTCAGGTTGACCTCCATATGGTCCCTTTTGAAAACAGATTAACTGATCTGATTTCATACTCACTTATTGTCTGGTACACAGCTGGCATGTTAATAATACAGCGGCAAATTAAATTTAATTCCATAAAAAATAATCTGCTTATTGCATTCCCGGGTTAGAGGTTTTATGTGTCTAATTTTTTAAAGAGCCCAATTATTTAATAAATAGTGCGTTTTTCTAATTTCCATTTATTAATAGGTATTCGAAATTTCAATTATCTTCAGTCATGTCATTTAAGTATTTAGGCACTTAGATAAGTACTTAAATAAAGTATTATATTTTCGTATAAAGTATTTTATTTCAATAAAGTATAGTATTTTCTAAGATATTTATGATTCAAACTATCACTATATTTATTTAGACAAAAGAATAAATATTCAAACCAGATTTAATGCCACTTTTATTGAATTTCATATTTATATATTCACCAGAATGCTTGCAATAAATTGCCAGTCAGTATTAGCATTATTAATTAGATTATTTCATACCTATCTACAAAATTGTTTGAAATATTAAATTAAATTGTTTGTAGTATATTTTTAACACTATGTACATTAAAACAGGATTTGCTATATATATATATATATAAGTTTAAATACTCATATGATACTTTAGGTAAAAGATAGTAAATTATACATTTTACACAACTTTATTATCGTTTATAAGACAATTGCATTAAATATATGGCAATTATGAGCTAAAATCTAGAATATATTTACATCCTGTGAACCCTTTGGAGGTAAGGGCATTTTCTAAGGCTTCTTTATAATTATCAAACTTCACCATTTTATGGACAGGACCTTTTAACTTATTATCACACATTAATGATATAAGATCATTCATCATTTTGTCTTTATCTGTAGGATTAGCTTGTTCATTCCAGTGTGTCATCCAAAATCCATAAAAAGAAAGATCTTTAAATATAAATGCAGATGTAGGAATGCTAACTGGTTCCCTAGACATTCCACCATATGTGACCATTTTTCCGGAATGTTGTAAATGCCTCATCATTTCTAAAGAGCTTTTACCACCTACACAGTTTAAAGCCAATAATGGTTTATCCACTTTTTTGTCTTTAAATATATTTGTGGACCGTAATTCTTCTTCAGTCAATACATAAGTTGCTCCCAAGTCTTCTAAATATTGTTTTAGATCAGTAATGTCAGGCCTATTACGTACAATGTTAATATTTTTTATACCCCATGCTTTACATATTTGGATAACATTTTGGCCACAGGCACTATTTGCTCCATTTTGTATCACAACATGACCATCCCTTACAGAAACAAAGTCTGTTAACATTCTATAAGCTGTGCAAGGATTGACAGTAAGTGTAGCAGCTTCTACTACTCCTAGGTTGTCAGGCACAACTCTTACAACGTCTCGGGTGAATGTAGCAATTGTTCTCCAAGTGCCTTGAACAGGTTTTGTTACAATTACTTTGTTTCCAGGATTGATACCTTTGACTTCTTTACCAATATCTTCAACAATACCCACACCTTCATTTCCAGGAACACATGGCATATTCACTTTAACAGGATATTTACCTAAAACAATGAAGTATACAATATAATTAATGCAATATTGGAGTATAAATAAAAGAATAATACTTAAAAAATAATAAATACCTGTTTTAGAATCTTCATTTCAGAAATTTAAGTTAGATAATCGAATTGTTATTTACTTTATCTGTAAGATAAATTTTGTTAGAAGTGACTTTGTACCTTGTATGGTATTAATGTCGGCAGGGTTGACTGGTGCGGCTAACATTCGGACGAGTACCTCTTGGCTGCCGAGAGGTGGTATCGAACATTCTCTAAACTTTATGACTTGTAGTGGATCTCCAAATTCATTGTAAACTAATTGTTTTGACATCAGATTTCGCACACCGAGTTTTAGATTAAAACATTTGTTCATGTAACATTTTGACGTTGAATATAGCACTTTTGTGTAAGAGAGAAGAGCCATGCTTTTTACTTGGTTCTGTGGATGCAAATGAATAGGGTATTTTAAATTTTCGACTGCGTAATTTTGATTTATTATTTACAAGGAAATTAATTTATAGACTGAATGACTACTTAATGATAAATGATATGATGACAAGTTTTGTTTTTTTTTAGTACATTTGTTCCGTTGTGGAACAGGCTAAGGTCGGAGACTATGCTGCCTAGTCTTCAATATGATAATTAGTCTGGAATGATGTGACATGATGACAGCTGTCAATATTTTTTTAGTACGTTTGTTCCGTTATGGAAAAGGCTAAGCTCGGAGACCATGTTGCCTAATGTTAATATTACTTAAGATGTCAATATTGTTAGCAACGAACATAGTCCATAAACTTAGTCATTGATTATATGTATTTGATTTTTCATAAATGAAGAGAAAAATATTTAATCCGTAATTTAGATAGATCTTAATAGAAGTTGAATCACCATTAGAAAACTACATTCACCCTGAGTAACATAGGCTATATTTATTGCTAGAAAAGTTTAGGGATCCTTACTAAAAATTTAGTAATGTAACTCAAGGTGTAAAAAAAAATGTTAAAAAATATCTTTGGTCGCCTGCGCTGCGGAAACTATTGGTGTTAGAACAAAAGTATGTTCTACAACATTGAAGAAAATACCGATTACTACAAAAAACTTTGCGATATCCCTTTCAGCCTCAAGATTTTTTTTCTCTCAGATTAAATATATTTTCGTGTTTTGGAGCCAAGCCATTTTGCCGGCACGCACGAGACTACTGCACCACCTAACCGCTAAAATGATTTCTTATTGGCTGGTTTAGAATCTCACTATCATGTTATTTCAGCTTCGTGCGTAAAAATGAATTGAGCGCGGTTTTAGGATTTTTTAAAGTTACAACTCACGCCCGTATCGTTCAGGTCTGAAAGGGATATGTCTAACTATTATCGTTATGTCACAATAACCACTTTTTAAAATGTCGTAAAAATGTCCACCCGTGCGAAGCCGAGTTGGGCTGCTAGTTGTTAGTAAAGTTAATCGTCAGACGTCAACTTATTGTTCTGTGACAATTTTATTAAACAGTAATAGAAAAAACAAAGGCACAAAGCCATACATCCTAATCTTCTGTGTGTAAATTTATTAATAATTTCAAATTAATCCCATTCGTGTTTCTATCGTGAAGCAGTTGTATTTGCATGGCTGTGTTTCAGTTTGAACGGTGGGATATGGCGTGAATTTACTGGGTACAGAGGAATAAAACCTGAGTCATCAGGAATGGCAACGTATGGGGGGTATCATGGGCGAAACAGTATACTCTGTTATGTCCATGGTACTGCTCATGTCTATAGGCGACGGTTACCTTTCATCAAATGGACCGTCAGCTTGTTTGCCATTTTAAGTTGATTAAAAAAAAAAGTACAACGTGTATATTATTTGCAACTATTTTAAACTTTTTCACCGCTTAATTAAATTTCTGTTTTGCCAAAGGTTGACTGGGAGAGAATGCTATATAGTATTAAGTCCGCCTTTTGTAGCAGACATTTTTTTGTAATGTGGTCAATAAATAAATAAAAAAAAAAATAAGGAAAAGGTTAAAGAGATTTAGAATTAGAAAACTATCAAGTTGGAATTATTGGTAATGGGGGTCTAGCGGTCCTGTACAATGGTTTCCAAAGCATATGAACCGACCTTGGAGGACTGTGGAGGTCGACCTAACAGGATATATTGTTGCATATTGTAGAGACTAATGATGTCTTTACTAAGAATCCTTTGCTTCTTATGAACAATGGCGGGGTTCGTAAAAAACATGATCTTTTATTTTATTTGTATTGTACTTTGGTACTTCTTATCCTTACTTCTACAGAGTCGAACTAGGCTTTTAGTAAATAAGTGCAATCTTTTACATTATATTATTTTATTAATTTAGTTATGTAAAAAATTGCTGTGTTAATTTGCAAGTCCAACAGCTTCATCGGTTAGGAACTGGCTCACCCGGATGTCTAAATCCTTTCGTACTAATGGTGCTGTAGCCGTGGGCAGCGCAGTAGTTTCTGGTGGTGCCAGTTGTCGTTTTGGAGCACGGAATCGACGAGCACGTGTCAGTTGCCAGGATGCTCCGGTGTTTCGTAATCCTCCAAGAGTTACGCCCATATCTTCGTCTACAGCGGCTAATGCAGGGTGAGGAACGCTAAAATTTTTAACGGATTACTATTATTATTACCTATTACAAATGTAAATTTTTGTTAAGATTTTTGTTTTCACCCTAACTTGCTTAAATACCTAGTTGAAGCAATTTGAACGAAATTTAACATATACATAAACTTTTTCTTGAATACTGCGCTACTATACTAAATCATGCGGGATGGAATAGAGTAGTAATTTGTATTTTATTAAACGCATTATGCATAATAAGATATTCTGTAGTAATTCTATTTTTAAATTTGTTTATTTACTATCCCATAGTGATGGATGCTCGCAACCGTGCTGGTGCTATTACTGATGAAGAAACTGATGAAGAATTTTTCTTTAAGCCTGTAAAAAAAATCGTAGGTATATTTTCGTTTCTACATTATAAGTACTACTCATAGTAAGTTATTTTTAGTTAATAAAATAGGCACTCACCTGAATATTTAACATTAGTGATAGAACTACGATCTTTCCACTTTTGGGAACAAACTGGACAGACCGACCGTCGAATAGACCATCGAGGTATTTCTTGTGTTTGCGAAGTGCTAATTTTTTTGAATGCTGGTATTTCGAGTTGTGTCTAAAATTAAAAATTTTAAGATAAATAATTTCATATTCTGCTTGTTTTAATAAAAATATTGTGTAGAAATAAATGATCAAAATATACAATAGAAATAACAAATGTTCTTAATATTTATTAAATGTAACGCATACCTATCATTCAATCACTTAATGAAATTATATGAAAGTTTTATTAAAGTATACAGTGGGGTAAACTATAAGTTATTTTTTATTTTTATTCTCTAAAAGTAAAGTCCCAATTTGATCTTATAGTAATGTAATTTTTGAGGTATAATTCAGGCCATTTAAGGCCAAATTAATATTTTTCGATAATTTTAGTTAATTAATATATTTTTTTTTTATTCAACTACAATGGCAAACAAACAGACGCCCCACCTGATGAAATGTAGTAACCGTCGCCTATAGACATGAACAGTCTCATAGACATAACAGAGTATACTGTTTCACCCATGGTACCCCCCCCCCCCCCCCATAATTTGCCATTCCTGAGGACTAAGGTAAAGTATATAACAATATCTCTATGCGCTGTAAATTTACTGCTATATCCCACCCTTCAAACCGAAACACAGCCGTGCGAACGCAACTGACTCACGGTAGAAACACGAATGGGACAAAAGTACCCAAGCAAAAGACTTTTGTAAAAGTCTCCCTCTGGTACGATAGTTTAGCGAAAATATTATGTTGACAACTGAAAACGAAATATTCTGTTCAATTCTGTTCTGAATAAATGTCATTACTAACTGACCCGGCAAACGTTGTTGTACCATACCATACATTATTTGTAGAGAATATTTTTTTAGTTTAATAAAAAAAAATAGCTAACACTATAAGTGTGTGGAGATGTAATTACAATAGAAAGAGGAATAGGCGGATTTAATGCTTAGTAGCTTTCTTTACCAGTCAAGTTGAACAGTAAATCACGTACTACATTATTAACTATCAATTCAGAATTTAATTTACGATATAGGTGCAATTACAGAGATGTTTATCGGGGCAGGAGCAGAGGTGGTGGTGAAGGCAAGGATCGAGGGTATATCCATGTCGCGCCGGGTCGATATCCTGGAGACGCGGGAACGAGATATACTTCGCTCTGTCATGCGTATACTCAGACCGTGTACGCAGGCTTCACTTGATTGACTGTTGAAAGATGTGAATTATTATTAACATATAATGCTACATGTTGAGTTTATTAGAATAGACATATACCATACTGTATCAGTCGTTAATTGTCCATTGCTGAACATTAGAGGGTTTTGGCAGTAATTGCCACGCTTGACAGACGGGTTGGCAACCGCAGTTAGACATTGGAGATGTTTTAAGAGGGACGCTGCTACCCATTACTCGACGTTTAACTTTATTTAGTCATTTCTGACGACACCCATATAAAAGGAAGGGGTAGCCTATTCTATGCCGGGACCACATGGCAATAGAATAGACGTATATTTAAGTATTTTGTGAAATGTGGCTTTATTGTATGATAATATAACAACGTAAGATGGTTTTATAACCACTTGACTTATGTCAAAGGTAAGTAAGAGGAACAAATCTAGATATATTTTTTTTCCTCTATTAACAAATTAGTTGAAAAGTTAATAAACTTATTGGATAGCACATCGGTCGAATGATTTCTAAACTTGAACGATGTTTGAATATAATTGCTTTTAAGAAAATGTAACTACTAGAATTATATACCATTAATTCTCAATTTGTCCCATATGACAGCTGATGCCTCAAATGTAAAATTGTTTCCCATATCGGTTCCGAGCATTTTATAAAAATGTTTATAATTTTTAAATTGATCAGATTCTAATTACGGCAATTTAAAGTTCGATATGTACGAGTATTAGATGTCAATCTTTAATAAGATATTGTCTAATCAATAAATGTTATAGGCACTCTAATAGTCTAGTCACTTACCCATGCACTCTACTGCTACTCAAGAAAACTGTGAGAAAGTTGTAGTTAATACACGTAATTGAATCGAGAGTGAAAGTTAAGTGGGAAAACGAGCATTTTTTGCTAATGCCTCTTTGTCATCCTGATACAGTAGGTATCAAGTACATGCGTAATTGTGTAATTATCATAATTATATAAAATAATACATAATTGAAACGTGCCGTTGTTACTACAAGTAAAGTTATCAAAATGATATACGCTTTAAAATTAACAGTTATTGTGATAATAATTACACTAGTCATCTCTTACACGCAGATAAATTCTTGTAGATGGGTAGGTAGGTGTGTTGATTTAATGAACAATTTACTTATTGTGGGGGGGGGATTTAACGTCCTCATTGCTAGCAATATATCCTAACAGGTTGACCTTTATGCGGTTTCCCCTGAAACTATAGTAGGGAATTCGTTACGATAGGCTAACTGACCTGCTTTCAACCTCATCTGTCTCAATCAATCTCTCATTGGTGTCCCGCCAGCAAATACCGATGGCGCAGGCGAGGGTTACCATTCGATTCATTCCCATTAAAAATCTACTTATTGTATCTGTAGTTTTTGGTAGTAGGCATGAGTATATAGTATTATCATTGAATGATGAATGCTTGATTACGATCCAGAGATCCCAAGACTTAGGCTAAACCTTTAAATTTTTAAATTTATGCGGTTCGAAAGGCACGTACCTAAATCCAGAGGTCTTTGAGTATAATAAACGCGGCTTAGATACTATTAATATCAGAGGGCATAATCCACGAGAAGGAGCCAGTACTAAAAATTAATAGACATTGACATAACTCACTCATCGGAGATGTCATCACGAGGTAATTCGAGTGTTTGATCTTGTGCTTCCTCTTGTAGCTCTCGACTACGTGCTCGTACCATTTCCAACAACATTGTTTCATTACCCCCTAAATTGTCTGGTCTGTACGTAAAGTATAAAGTGATTTATTTGTTGATCTATGAGTTCGTTCTACTATGTTTTACTAAAATGAATTTTATTATACGTGGCACAACAGCAGGACAGAGTAGTCTGTGGTGTCATGGTGTTGTTTATATTTACAGACGATGGTTACTTCATTCCAATAGTTGGGCTTAGCTTAATTTTTTTTCATGTGTTTCACAAAAATAATAATAATTCTTTACTAACTGCATTGCATGTGTATCAGTGCAGCTGTTGTATACCTCACTGCGTTGGGATAGCAAAGAGGTAAGATACCGAGGACTAGATACTTCGGAGTTACATAAAGATTCTTGTTGGTTCCCTCGTGCCTTCATTAGCAGGCTTGAATATGGAGAAGAATCGTTGCTCATAAATGAGATACGACGTGGCTCTTCTTCCTTGGGCCTTAAAAATAAGGAATGAATTTAAGTCAAAGTCATGTATTTTTCAGCTTCATATAAACTTCGCATGATATAAGTTATAAATTCAATCTGTAAAATCGTGTCAATTAAAAAAAATTTTTGGCTACAGTTAGCTATTAATTAACCTATCTAATTTATTATATGAACGGTGGTTAGTATTTATCGAACTGAAAGCACTTGGAAAGATCAGTGTCAGTTATCAATATCTATTATGTGATTGTTATACTGAACACAATGCCAGTAATCCACAAAATGTTTTTGACTTAGGGATACGTTATGTCGACTCAGAAGTCAGCATAACTTATTCGTAGATAGTTTAACGAGCAGTAATGTCAGTTCGTGATAATCAATATGGAATTCTTTCGTAATTTTGTCCAAAGAAATTATATGACTATTTGTTTCTTTTAATTAAATGTTTATGAGCAACAGTTGTATCTTGCGGTATTGCTTGCATTGTCAGACTCTATTGAAATCCGTTCAATCATTTAAACATGATTACTATTAATAGCCACAAATATCTTTATAATAGTATAATAGATTTTTTTAGTTTTTACTTGATTTTATAAAATTATACGTCGAATATATTTGTGTGGATAGGTAGTTACATAAACAAATTGAAAACGTTAGTTATTTGATTATAATTATTTTGTTTTATTTCACTATCATTAGTATGCGTGCGACTGCCAACACTTGAAAATTGACTTATTTATTACCAGAAGTTTTACAACTTTCCGCAAAATATTACCTAGTTTAGTAAAAAATGCAAACATGTAAATTGTATATATTTTCTTGCACATTTTATGTAGTATAGCATTAAATTTAAAATGCTTACTTTTTACTTTTGTTCCATCATCGGTTAAAAAAATTAAAAGCTGTAACAATAGCTTTTAGAGACGTCGAAAGTAAACGACGATCGTGAAACGTGACTACTTCTGTATTGGTTTGACTTTTTGAGGGTCTGTGAGTCACGGTGGAGATGAGTCATCACATTTATTACAGATAGGTACGGATTTAGCTGCATTTTGTCAATTAGAATTCAAGAAGAGTAGATTGGATATAAATAATGGTAAGGATAAGGCCATGTCGTTGATGACGAAGCAAACTGCATCAACATAACGCTCTAGTATCAATTTGATAGCTACTATTGTCGCTTATGATAGTAGACCCTTTGATATTTTAAATACTTAGAAATAATTAAAACAAATGAATTGGATTTATAAAATGGTCTTTTTAAAATTCCATACTAAAATGGTACAAAAGAACTCTTATTATGCAATTTTGTCACGGCAGTATATTTCAGAAAATATTTATGATATCGTATAATATCATAAATATTTTCTATATATGTATATGATTTATAATGAAATGTGTAAAAATACCATTTCACTTACTGCTAAAATACAGTTTAATTTGAAATTTTAAATTTAAATAAGCAGAAATATTGTTTATGTGAAAATCGTGTAACTTCTCAATTTTATAATTACAATTTTATATAAAATGGAATAGTTTTTATTGGAGACCAAGTGAGTCATTACTTGTACAAAGAAAAATGGGCGCTCCACAGAAGTTGCAGTTTCAGTATTTATATGTATAAGACGAGTTCGTCTCTGATTGAAGCTATTTAAAAATTTCTACGAATGATTATTACATAATTAAATTGTATGAAATAAGGTAATTATGAAAACTATTTTATTTTGGTGTCGAATATACATGATGGTGATTCATATCCGCTTACTTTCTTATTATCACTGAAAACATTGTAGCTTGTTTTTACGAATAAAATTAGTACTATCAGCATTTTTACATATCAATTCAACATTAATTGAACCAAATTAACACTACTTTTATGTAATTTTAATACGATCAACACATGTCATATATAATGTCGTCGCCGTATACTCTGTTTTTTTGATTGTTACCTCCTGGCGTCTTAAAGGCTTAACTGATTACTATAAAACTTAGAATACACGTACTATATGGAATGGAAAATAACGTAGGCGAATTTTTTACCCTAGTTAGTGACTACATCTTGTTTATGTGGACGAAGTCGCGGGTAAAAGCTAATTTTTAAATATTTTTAATCAAACTATGTGGGGGGAGGTGGATTGTTAGTAATGAGGACACTACCATTGCCAGCAATATAAGGTATATTCAGGCCCACTTCTATGAAGTTTCCCCTGGAAACGATTGTGATGAATTCCCGGTGACTTGGTCACAATGGGCCAACTGACTTGCTATCATTTCCACCAATTATCTTTCCCTGGTGCTTTGTGTGCGTATACCGATAGCGCGTGCGGGGTAACCATTCTACTATTATTCATTAAAATAATATTGTCTGTGTATTTAGCATAGTACTTAAATGTACCTATATAGGCGTGGAAAAAATATGAGAGTTTTATTTATTTTAATTAATAAAACATCCAAAAACATATTGGACGCACTTTAACATGATATTACAAATCTTTATGTTGTTATGGTCTTGAAGGTATTTAATTTATTATAATACCAAAAATCTTTTAGTATGTAATTTAATAACATTTCATATAATAATAATTAAAATAAAATTGCAATGAGATCAAAATTAAAGATACAATAGTAATGTATAAAAGTAGAATGTGAACATAAGTTGTAAAATATACCTATCTTGTCGCATGAGTTATCGGTTAAAATGTATTCAATTTAATTGATTAAAAATATTTGTAATTGTTAGTAATTACGAGTTTGACACTTTACACGTGGCTGTAACTGTATTCTTTTTTAATTAGTTACAGCCACAGACTTTTGATAGCGATAAACCGAACAAGTACTTTAAATTATAATTATGTAGTCAATTACGTGTTTTGATGTTACAAAACTTATTTTTATTAATAACTAGTTGTATTTCGTAGCTTTATCCGCAAAAGTCAGCATATAAAGTATCCTATGGGTTCAGTTAAGATATAACCAACACGGGTACCAAATTTCGTTCAAATTCAGTAGTTTTTGCATAAAAGGGTAACGAACATCCATCCATCGTTACAAATTTTCTCATTTATAATATCAATAGGATAAACAATATCTTGTATGAAATCTTTCCGACCGTGCTATTTGTAATACTGTTCATCTAATCTATTAACGTAAATAGGCTAATTTCTATTAAGCTTAATTTGTGGCCTAAAATTGACACTCGAAGTATAGTACTGAAAATTAGAAAAATTTAATTTTAAGTAGTAGGCTGGTACTTTCTTATTGAAATTATTTTTGTGTATGGAAAAGTATATTTATTAAGAAAGGCTCTTAGACAAATTATCTTCTAAAGAGCTGCTCAAATATTATTCGATAATACTTACGTAAAAATGTGCCGTGAGGAATATAATTTGGAGTAGCGTGCTTTCCAATCACCATCTTTTCGCCAAGAGGATTCAATATTCCTTAAATAAAAAAAACATTAGTAGATTTATACTTAAGTAATTTACTCAGTATTAGGTATCTATTTAAGTCAGACAAGATGATGATAATGAAAACTCATAAAAAGAATAAAGGTGCAATAAAAAACCCTTTCGACAATAACACTGAATGTAATTATTTGATTGATTTGACAATAAGTACCTATTTGTTTATAAATATATCTAATAAGTTTCATATTATGTAAATTTTAACATATTCGTCAAGTATCGATGAAGTTAGATGATTAGTAATGATTATAATCATCATCATCATCATCATATCAGCCGTTAATTGTCCACTGCTAAACATATACGTATAGACAATTTAGAATTGTAATATCAACTTTTCTTTGAAAAAAGGAACAGTAGAGTGTCTTGCCCGTTCCACTCAGCTGAAATTGCATTCCGAATGGATGGTACAATCATATGAAATGATTATTCAAAAATGCTTAAAACTAAGATTACTTAAATAAAAAATATTCTTATTCTTATATAAACATAGTGAAAAAAAAAGACAACTGAAGAAACGTTTCCAAAGAGGAAGAGCAATCACCTCAAATGGTCACTAAGGATGTGTTAACCCTATTTATTGTGGACATTAATGGACGCAGGTGGCACAAGATTGTTCTATATAACTGCATATGGGGAGCTGTGTATGTTCAGCTGAACTTAGTTATCATGATTAGTTGTTTTCAGTATATTCCCAGCTCGATTCGTTGTAAGGAATGGTGATAGTGTATCATTTAAAAGAATTAAGTATTCATAAACGTCTAACGTCATTTTGCACTAAACCTGAATTTTTTATAAACATATAAATGAACATGTAGTTTACTTTCGTTACTAAATTGCCTGAGACAATGTACAATCGAACTTAGCATAGCAAATTAGTAATAAAATATTAATAAAACTTTTCCAAGTATGTAACCACAAAGTACGCCCACTGTTCTTGCAACTTGCTTCGTATGTTTGTACTCGTAACTCTTCAGATACCTAAGTGTAATACGAAGTAAGCACATAACAAGTCGAAGGTCGCAATTCTGTGCCAAGACCCAACCATAAACGGACATTAAACCTTATGAATGAATCGTAATATAAATTGGATGGTTTTTGTGAGCTATTTTATGCCGAGTATATTACCAAATAGTGTTTTACCTCGACAGTAAGTATTAATTATATTAAACCTCAATAATAGTTTACACATTTCAGACGAAATGTATGTGTGGCATTTTTATTTGACCTTCTTTTGCAAATAAAATTGTCAATAAAACTTGTATATATGTTATGTAGGTAAATTGCATTGTATTACATTTTAGACCTTATATTGCGAGCCTCCTGGTACAGCGGCAAAATTTGCTAAGCTATGGTGTCCAAATTTATTTAGTGAAATAACAAAATGTATATCTGAATAGATCTTAAGAAGCTGTAGTGAATATTGATGGCAAGGCCTAGTCTACGATAACATATGAATATAAACATCTTTTAATTCAATTCGCGTTTAATACTTGTTTTACTAAAACATTGTACTGCTAAGTCTGCATTTTGCGACAAAAATAATTATTATCTAATAGAGTAGTTAGAGTCGGTAAATAAAGAGTAAATTAAGATATAAAAATTAACAGTAAAGAGCAAAAATAACTTTAGGAAAAGAACAGCTCTACTGCCTATAATTATTTTTCGGAAATGAATATAAAATTAATGATAAATCACATTAAACATACTAACTGCATTTCAAATAGTTTTAAATTCGTAATTTGTTAATGTAATTCTATTAAAATGTCACAAATATTCCATAATATACAGATTTTGTATATAATGTACTTAGTAGAATTAGGTATATAGAGTCTTTTTGATTAGAGATAAGTGACAGTAGATAATGTGGTGGTAATATCGTAATGTCGTATTCCATAGAAAGAGAATGTCTGGTATTTTTATTCAGATGAACAAATATGTTATATTCAATATCTTTGATTCTTAATATTAAAACGTCAAAATTTGGTAAATATTTATTAAATAGCGTTTCTAACCTCTTATCTATAATGTATTGAGAAATTATCTTATTTTGGTTTATAAAGAAAATTCATGGATTTATACATTTATACTAGTTACGTTGGAGGGAGGGCATTGGTTTCATCCTTTTAGGTCAACCTTTACGCGGCCCTCTGGAAACTATCTAGGCTAATTCCTGGTAAATTTGTAGCGATGGCCATCTAACCTTAATTTGTTTCTACCTATTATCTTTCATTTCAAAACGTTTAATTTTCATTAATTAAAACAATACGTTTTTTAGGTATTGCCTTCGAAAATAATTAACAGAACATGGAAGGTTAGTGGAATATAGTCTAAGTGATCTCTAAACTTGAAATTAATGTGCCTTAAGCTGTGTTTATTGCAGAATTTTGAACTTGAATATCTCAGTTATATTACTTAGTAAAGTAGCAATAAAAAACGACGCCTCAGGCATACAAAGTCATCCATACTATTTACATATTACAAAAAATATTACAAACATAATATATTTAAAATAAGATTGTAGAATATTCAATGATAGTATTGCACGGGTGATAGATGATAAAATTTACATAAATTTAAATACCTATGACCCCGATAGGCATTTACTATATGAGCAGTAGCGACGAACTTCCTGTTCCATAGACATTTAATTAACTAATTCATAAAAAAAACATTTTCTCAGCTTTCTTCGATAGTGGAACGATCTTTCCTATTGTGACCTTCGAAGACTCTGCAACTTGCAATTGGTAGATATTGTTCATTATTAACTATGTTGTAAAATATATGTAAGGGTTAGTTATTTTTCCAATTTAGCTTGAAATACTGATGACATTCTATGAAGTTACTATTTAAGATATCCCAAGTTTATTTTTGTTATATTAATTAGTTAAGTACCAATTTGCAATTCCACTTACACCAATTTGTGACTTGTGTTTGTAACAAATTGTAAAAAAAAAACATTTTTTAAGAAAGAGTATATGTGTTTTCTAATAATACCAATATTTTAACATACTCTTTTTTTTAATATTTTTTTTTCAACAAATTATTGATAAAAATTAATCATGTTTCCATTTCCAGAAAAATATGTATGATAAACTTATCATTTTTATATTGCTTCATGAATATTGTATGTAGAGATTGTAAACGTATTATTGCAAAAAAAAAGATTAAATTCACTTTTTATTAAAATGTATTTTACTAAGTCAAAGAGTCAGAAAGTTTAAGGAAATAATCTAGGTACAAATTAACAAAATTTGTCGTTTTATTATTATAAACTATTAATTTTTAACTGCTGAAAAGATGTTAGCCGTGATAAAATATATACATGTATTAATGATATATTTTTTACTATGATTTTTAAAAGGTTCATGATTTGACTGTATTTTTAATTAAGGCGTTTTCTAAAGTGATATCTCGTGAGATATTAAAGGTGTTTCTTATTAACCTAGTAAAAGTTGACCTCGCGCCATGATGTGAAATTATCTCAACCTATCTAGTTAATTTATGACACATTTTAAACGATCATTAATTATAGTATTTGAGTGAAAATTATAAACAATTATCATCGTCATCATTTTAATTATTTTTTGTTGCGTATGATCTCTTTCACATCATTATACATTGAGTCTTTAACATAATTACGACATAATATTCGCGGTAATGCCCCTAGTATTGTTCATGTTATAGGCAATGGTGGGCCTTATATGTCAGTTACATAGAAAAAATATTTGAGTAAACTATTGGAAAATTCATTATCTGTATTTTATATATGATATCATTACAAAACATCAGACGGGTCGTATGGTATGTATATAATTAATAATTATACTTAACAATACAGATGTAATCATAATTCTAATCACGCAAGGTATAACGAAACGGGTGAGGTAGGTAAAACAACTTTAAAATAATAAACGTGCATCACAATTCAAAAATACAAAGACAAAGGGTAAAGCAAGGAAAGGAAATAATGTCTAAACTGCTCAAGCGACCGCACGGTTTGTACGAAATAAAAATATTTTCATATTTTTATTATGTCGCAAAAGTTGTTTAATTTAATGTAGGTACGTCTAATAGTTAATACGAGTATATTCAGGACTAATGAATATTTTATACTACGTCTATGATAATACCTAAATGAGTATTCGAGCGAGCTTGCGAGTTAGATTATCACTCGGATTTTTTTTGTTATCGGCACATAAAAGACCGCGGATACTATTCTTAATTTATGGTTAATGGTATTTTTGTTTTTAGCGTTAGCTATATTTGAAATCACGATTAGTACGAAGTTGGGATAGAATAGCACTTGGCTATCATTGAAAACTGAAATATTTACTATTTAAAAGTAAAAAAGAAAAAAAAAAATAGTTTTTCAACATGAAACCAATAAATAAATATACTTATTTATTATTGATCTACGCCGTACTCACTGTTTTGTGATTACTTGTACTGTTTGTTTATATCGACTTCCTAAATTGAAACGCTTGGTGTCACAAATAGGAATAAGTGCGTACATTATCGAAAAATAAATCGTTGATCTACAATAATTAGAATTTTTTAAATATGTATGTAGATCTGTTCGTGCGTAATAAATGTGATAAAATAAGTCTAATATGTGCCTAATTAAAATAAAATGGATTATGAGAGATAGTGTTTTATTATTTTTTATAAATGAACAAAATTTAGAAAATTAATTAAAATAAGTTCGTTTAAATTGGTGAAAATAATATATTTACTGAGGAAAAAATACAATCCTGTTTATTGTTTTATAATTAGTTGAAAATCACACTAAAAACAATACCTTATGTATGTGTTAGGTACTTACATTTATTGTTTTAGCAGCAATAAGTCAACGACGTGAGACTTATTTAGTAACGTGATTACCTTGGAATCTATTGACCTGTGACGAGTCAAGATTGTGCGCGTTTAATATAAGTATATATAATATTATTCTTGCTTGGATAATGTTTACAGTACATGCCCATATAGTGAACGTTACATAAGAAGTGATCTATTCTACATGTTTAAGATTTTCCACAGCATTGATAGTAATAATGCCACTTTAAGAACCTATACATAGTATTCATATAAATAAGATCCAACTGAAAAAACACCCTAATTAGATATCGATAGAGTGCCTTTTTAGTTGAGTCTAGAGGTTACCACAGGGGTACTAATCCACTCGCTAAAAAAAAAACGCCTAAATAAGGCACACATTCTGGTGTAGAACAAGTCTTTTTTGGCTAATATCCAACTATGCTCACTGGGTTTAGTAGTAGTAGCATTTAGTAATGGGAATTAGTAACCTCATTATTAATAGTATAGTCTGTTAGATTCACCACGAAACACGATGAACTTATTGTGGTGAATTCCTGGTGACTTTTTAACGTTCGGTCAGTTGACCATTAATTTTCACTTATCATCTCTCACTGGTATTCGATCAGTGTAAACTAGTGTAAGCACAGACAGGAATATTTTTATCTATTATAAAAATATCCACTAATGAAACCAGAACAATATGACAATGAATAAGTAATTGATTTGATGGTCTGCATACTCGCATTATATAACATTCAATTCATTTATTAGATTTATTGCGAATGTCTAGGGATTAAAAAAAAAAACATATAAATTAAATACAGATAATTGACCTCCATTATAGCTGCAGATACGATGTTTTGTATACCTACTTAAATAAGGTTTTGGGTTCGGTTCCTTATTGGATAAAGCTAAGAAACAAAGTTTTGTAATTTGGATTGTGTTTGGAAGTTCTAGATTGTATGTTTACGTAGTAGCTTATAATGCACGGTATTCTAGTCTTGGGATCACGCATTATATATATATATATATATATATATATATATATATATATATATATATATATATATATATATATATATATATATATATATGATTTGGAATAGCTAACAAGCTAACGGCCTAACTGAAGGAAACAGGTAACCGATGCCTGCAGATGTAAACAGCTTCAAGGACATAAACAGAATAAATTGAGGCGCCTATAGTGCACTCCTCACGAGTTGTCATTTTGCAGACCACGTTGTACAAAATTTATTTATTTACCCTTTATTGCACCACTTAAAGGATAATACAAAGATAAATGTATATTACCTTTATGAAGTACAAAAGGCGGTCTTATCGCTAAGGTAATCTCTCCCAGACAACCTTTGGGTAGAGGAGAAAGAAAAAAGACGGTAGCTAATTAATTAATTATTCCTACTAGTATAAGAGAAGGAAAATATAATCTTAAATGCATGATTTGATGATAATTATAACTATCTCCCATGCCCAGAAGTTGGACGTCAAGGCTTGTAATGATGATTTATAAATTAAAAAGTAATGTCATACATATTTCTCTATTACTTTATAGCTCTAACATATAGGGTAATGTAGTAAAATATGTAATAATGCCGTTTTCAGAAGTTTAGTCCTCTATTGGTTCTGAATAAATGTACCTAATTATCTTTATCCATGTCCTGATACAATGTTAACAGTGTCGTGGGAGCGCTTCTCTCTCATTATGATAATTTTGTTCATTCATTGTCAAACATTCTGATTCGAGTTACAGGCTTGCAGCGTTTAGTTGGCAAAGTACGAGTCGATAAGTAATTTGATTTGGTCTTGTTGTGGTTGTAGCGCTGTCATACGGCGGGGGCGGCGAGCCTGTCGCCGGTACAGCCGCGGCGGCCCGTCTCTCGGGCTCTCGGCCGCTGTTACCTCCTTGACTCTAGACTAGTCGTTCCGAACGCGATCACCCGCGTACACGTCGCGCCGTTCGATGCAACACGCTCAACGATAACGCGCCCCATTTAAACGAAACGCTCACTCTAACTACACAATCGGCTCATTCACACTTACGATACTACGCACTGACTATTACTGAATTAAACGTCGATTGTCCTAAATTGCAGGATTGGTCGGCGCGATCCCTGAACCGGCTTTAGGACCATATGATCAGTATTGTACTCGTCCGGCCTGCATGGCCCTGATCTCCGATATCGGTACGCAGTCACGATGTGGACCAACAGTTGAAAAGTGCATTTGTCTCTTTGTCTAGACATCCGTGTTAAGATGACTCAGTGACAGAATACTTTCTCGTGGTGTATGACAATATTTCTATCTTGTGACACGATTATGTTGGAGATGTGAATGTTGACGTTGTTTTATTTATTAGTGATAAATAATAGGGTAGTGCAATGGCTGGGGCTAATGGAGAAGGTGGTGTTATGGAGGAGGTATCACCCGGAAATGCAGTGGAAGGTCGTAAGCGCGGGCTGAGTGGCTCCATGTCTCTTCGGACGCGGAAGCTGGGCCGGCGTCTGTCACGAAGCATGTCTATAGTGGCTATGAAGCTGCCAGAAAAGGCACACAGCATTACAAGAACATCCTCGAAATTGATGAGGACTGCTAGTCGTGATAAGAAGAATCGGTCCTTTGAACTCTCAATAATACTTCCGGACAAAACTCAAAAGCAGGTACGTAGTTATTATTAAGTTTATTAAATAACAAGACTCAATTAAGATTGAATTTAAAAAATAGAAAGCAAACAATTTAAGAAATCTGAATCGACCAAACTAATATCAGCATTGCACAAGTTCATTGTAGGTAATTACAATACTGATATACCTATAATATATAATATAATCTACAAGATAAGATATCAATTAGAACCATGAAAGTGAATAGGTAATAAATATAAAACTAGTTTATTTTTATTATTGATAATTCGAAATATAATATATTATTGATAATACAGATGTCACAGGTACCTTAGTTAAGTTCTCTGTGGCATTTATAAAGTAAAAACTTTAGCTTTAGGCAGCAAAGTTTCAAAGTTATTATATATATTATAGTATTTCAAAATAAAAAAGGCTACATACAAATATACACATCATGCTATTATTTTTAATGTTGAACATTCAAATTGCTTAAGGTACTAAGAAGCAAATAAGGATTTAGAAATATTATAAAAAAAGTTAGGTGATTAATTGATCACCTAAATAATACAATGGGCACATTTGACTCAGTTATGGGTTACAACCAATTGTCATTTTGCGGTAATGATTGTGATTGTATGTTGTAGAGGCAAACAGGGTTGTGCTTACATGTAAACACTAGCATATACGTATAAGCTATGCATTTAAATGTGCTCATTGCAATTTTGTTGGTGATTTGTTTCGCCACTACACGATGACGCGTGTCGCCTACACTTTGGATTTCTCCATTGATTTAATAATGAATTCAAGCACCTTTTGCCTTCACGTCGCAAAGCATTGTTTGGCTTGTCATTGAACTGGAAAATTTAACACTATAGCTTATTGGATAGTACTCAATAGTTTCTATTGAACTATTATGTAGAACTAAGGCCATTAAAGTATACATTAACTTATAAAGATGCATCATGACAGTAGAAGCAAATATTTGAACCTTTTAATATATTATCATACTTTATCCTGAGAAAATCAATATATTGCACTTTAGAAGTAATCGAAAATACACATATTATTATATTTATTTTCTATTTTAATATAACTATTTTTACAAACACTAATCTAATACATTACCAAATAATGTGATGTCCATGTATTCCATATTATTTACTATTTTTAAAGCATTGCTGTATATTTTTAATATATAACATGTCTTAGTATTTATTCGTTACATCTTACAAGAACAGGTTTTTGTATCTTTGTTTACAGAATCAGCAAAAAAGTTGATTAAATCTGCGATTTATAAATTGTGATATAAAGATCATGGCTGTTAATTTACTTTTTGTTAATGTTAAAGCACTTCCTTGAAAAAGCAGAGAGCAAATCTGTTCCGTTGAATTGATTTAATTATTTACTAATTAACGTCAACATTGGAAACTACCGGTTTTGGAGAGCTTATTTCATAATTCCTATTTCGTACATAAAAAAAAATACTTTAAATATTCTTACAAGTCGCCAAAATTCTTCATACTAATAATAAATAAATATCTATTTTTTGCGTGTAGTAATAATAACTATTCAACTGGAAGTCATAGTACATAATATTTATCTTCATACTATACTAGAACCTTCATCTGTTTAGCTGTTTTGAATTATTTCTTTTTACAGTTTTAATATTTTGATTTAATGCAATGACTATAATTTGAATATATCTATGTAGAAGGAAAATATTTGTTAACCGTGTTTAATTCAAGAACGTGACAAAGGATTCTGAGTCTTTATTAACATTGTGTACATAACATTACCTAGATCATTATAGGAAACAATACCACTAGGGACAACGGTATAATAATGTTAGTGTCCCTAAAGTTTACAACAGATTTAAAATAAAATATATAGAAGTATAGGTATTGATAGATACCAAAATTAGCAATATTCAATTTACTGTTTGGTAGATAATTGTTTAATATATAGTAGAAATGGA
Organism: Galleria mellonella; assembly: GCF_026898425.1. NCBI lineage: Eukaryota > Metazoa > Arthropoda > Insecta > Lepidoptera > Pyralidae > Galleria > Galleria mellonella. The sequence goes on along the minus strand of NW_026442147.1, from coordinate 1,488,219 downwards.
GTGTTATCCTGACTGCTATGTTTTCATAGCTAAAATATGACATGTGTTTAGATGAAATATAGCGAATGTAATAAGATTTCATCATAATTAATTTATTATCTTGTATTTTGCAATAATAGAAATATCTTTGCTTTGTAAGAAATAACTATAGGTCGTTTATCTAATTGTTTCAATAAAGTTAATGTAGCGAACGGTGACATTCCATTTAACGTCAATGAGGAAGACTTCCCACGTGTTGCATCAAGAGGGTCGATGTATTTAGGGTTGCCGATACGGTAAAGTATTATAATTAATGTGTGATATGATTTTAGCCATTAAAATTAAAAAAGAAGTGTTGTATAGTTTAGTGTCTGATAGGTACATAAGAATACATCAATATGTAGTTGGTATTTATTAGGTTTAAAATATTATTAAAAGTGCATCTATTGATTAATTGTTGAGGCATATTTGAGCAACGATATGAGAATTATATATTTTAATAACATTGTTTGATAGAATATAGAAGTTAATTGCGAAAAGTATTCATCTGTTTTGTATTCTATTTAATGTCTAGTGATAAAAATAAAATTAGCTTGAGTGAAGATTTTGAAGTGTCTGTCTCCAGTGCACTAAAATTTTTTCAGACGTTTATATAGAAAAGTTAGTAATTCGATTGATGATCGAATTGGAACTTCATTAATATTAGTATGCATGTCGTTATATATGTTGTTTTTAGGTAGAGAAAGTGCTTTTGAATATTGGATTTTAATAGTTATTAATATATTTTTTATTGCTTGCTTTTTATAGAATTATTTCAAGAATTGATAATTACTACTAATACGGCACATTAATTAGGAAAAAACATTAGTGACTAAATTATCCAGATACGTAATGAGAAGCGGCTAGTTCGGTATGGTAACGAATAGTAGGAGAAAGTTTTGTCGTAATGAAATACCTACACGTTAAGTAGCATGTGTCGAACTATGATGACGCACAATTAATGAAATGAAACTACAGCAATGAGTATATTAATTAGATGTCATAATACTGCTTATAAGGCATTCTTCAGATTAAACATTCTACAAAGCAAGAATATAACTATGAATCAGTTCACAATTGGTGAATATATCAAAAAAGTGTAAAATGCAGATAGTTAGAACTTACTCTTTTTTGAAGTCACTAGTAATTAATCATAAATATTAGAAGGTAACAGTACTACTAATAAAATTCTTGCCACAAACTTATTCTTTGATATTTTTGTAATTAATTTCTGGAGCTAGAATCATTATGTGTGATAGACTTAATGGCAAGAGTGCACTCGTCTAGTAATGTGTTAAAATTTAGTTGGTCACGTTTTGATCAGAGATGAATTCGCTTCGCATCATTGTCGGAAAGATAAAATAAATTGGTTATTTATTATAGAGACAATTATATAATAAAAGTTTTCTCGTATAGACGTTAGATGGTTCCGTGCCTAATTATTAATTTAATAAACAGATAATATAATTGTGTTATAATAGTCTCTAATATGAAATGTTAACCTTTTATCTCTTTTCGTCATTTTAACTTTTAAATTTGAACTTCCATTAATTACTAAAATTCTTTATATACTTACTACATACATATTAGTTTTTATAAAAAAAACAAAAACTTAGCTTATTATAAAAGTAAATTAAGTTTAGAAAAATCAGTTTTGCGACATCTTTATTTCTATACAGTTCATCTCATCTTACAAATAAGAAAGTTCGATTATTGCCTTGACATTTTACTTACAAATGTAAAATTATCATACAGTTGAGGTTAATACAAAGTTTACTCGTTCCACTATGCAGACTGTAAAATTTCATACAAACGCAATCGTTAACAACGTTTGTAGAGAAAGTGGCGAATATAATGTTCAGGTGGAACTAACTACTTGTGGAATTAGTTTTGATCGATGTTTGTTTGTCTTCAATGTAGTTTCATATAATATAATATAATGTACGTACTTATGTATGCACATTTTTTTCGATATACTTTTTGAAGACTTTGATGATGTAATTTATTTAATTCTAAAATAAAGAAAATGATTATTTAAATTAGGTATAAAGTTATCTGTATAATCTACAGTCATCACCATTATTGTTATAGACATATTTTACACTACGTTCACTTCTGGTAATATTATTAAATGACAATGACCGTTCCTACATACATTATTTTGACATAAAATTTTTTTGTTCACATTGATTGTTATTTGTTTGTTGTTTTAGTTTTGATAAAATACTATCTTGGAGAATATTGTCTTCAAAAGACACACAAGTTTCTATTTTCATATTTTATTGTTTGTAAATGACGATTAATAGTACCATTGTATAAATTAATCAATAAGTATATTATTAAATGTAATTAATATTCATACATACATTACTGTATAAGTAAGTGTCCTAGATAATAGATTAGATCAGTATGTAGCGTCACATAGGGGCTTGTGCCTGTCACTCATTACACAGTCATCATGTATTAGTTCAGGAATTATATAACCAATAAGTAGTTTCTGAGTGAATGCATTAAGAATTATGATTAATAGCTTTCTAAAAGTTTTTCGGTTTAATTTTATAGTGCAAATTTATTATTGTAGGTAAATATTCAGTACTATACGGTCGGTATATATATATATAAAATATGTATTTCTTGAATTGCTTTTCTTCATAATTCACTTCATTTGAGACGGTTTCGGAGATTTTTATTTTTATAAGGCAAATTTAATGCTTTTGAAATGAGATTTGAAATACAGTTATGCTTAATAATATTTGTGAATTGAATTTACACAAACTCTATAGCGAAGGCTGTAAGACACTCAATTCTTATTTAATATTTGTATATCTAGTACGAATTATGTATCTATCTATTTAATAAAAATGTAACTACTTTCAGTAAATTGTTCAAATTAAAATCTCTAAGTAAAAGTTGTTTCGTAACAATCTTTGTTACCACTTCCAAATCATTTTACATTGAGTTATAACGAGGTACACTTTTGAAAGGAATGATGACTATTTTCTATATTCCTTGTGGTAAACCGGTTGAGCGGTCCTGAGACTGTAAGGTGTACCATGCGAATACGGCGCGCAGTGCAACGGCAATGCGATCTCTTCGTAAAGATATAATCATGTTGTCATGGATCTAGTTTTTTTTTTGCACTTCACTAGTGTAAAGTAAAGAAAAAATGAGCAATGTATTGTTTCTCTTTTCGAAAGTCTTCAAAAAGTCAAATAATAAAAAGTTACGTGCTATGATTATATATTCGCCAATTCTGAACTTATTAATATTTTTTGTTACTCCTGTCTTATTTAATCTTTATTTCGCTTAAATATGGTTCCTTTATTAAACTTAATGCGATTATTGCAATATTGAGAAAGTTATAAACAATGTATCAATAATGTACGTAACGTCTTGTGGAGGTAGAATAGTAATTTTTTTTTATGTTTACGTTTAGAAATATTCAAGGAGTTTCGTTGTATGACCGAATTCAAATTGTTTTTGAACAGATTTTAATTATTTACAAAATAAATTTACTTATATAATTTCTTTTTAAAAGACTGATATTATATTCTCACATTTATTTTAATATTAATTTTTAAAAATGACTTTCAATTTCGTGCAGAGTCGAATTAAGTCTTAATACTTACTCATTGCAGTGTTGAGTTTTTATGGTGTAAAGTGACTTTAATATCAGTGAAAAATATAATATATTTCTAGTCAATTATGACAGAAACAAATAAATAGGGAAACATAAAACTATCTAACCGGGGCATAAACAGATGTTTTGCCCTAGATAGGTTTTGTCTATTAATATGTTACAAAACAGATGCGGTTGGTAAACGTCTAATTTTAAAACATCCATACACTGCTTCTATCCATAATCTTCATGCATTCAACTTGCACTGTTACAAATGCAGTATAGTGAATACTTTTGGCATTTGACCAAACGTTTTAGAACTTGCTCTAAATTGAAATATTATCAGAATATATTATATAATATATATTTATACTGGTAATGGACCAAATGATTAATTACACTCTTATATAAATATAACGCCCTGGACACTTGTGCTAAACTATGGAGAGACTAAGATCTTTTTATTTGCTTTAATAGACGCAATTAAGTTCAATATTTGATCAATATTTAATAGGTTTTATTTTGAATATTTTGATATTTAATTAAAATGAATATTACCTTGTAATTAAAATAGGTACCGTTTGACCTATTTTAGAATATATTTTTTCTAATAAAATTCTTTTTGTGCTAAAACATTAATACCTATTGGAAGGAAAAAAAATATAAAGCATTTCTTTCTTCTTTACTATTATAATTACCTAAAAGAAAACATTTCAGGTATTTATACGTTTAATTAAATAATAGCATTGCAATTAATTACAATGTTATATTGTAATTCTTATGCATGTATACTACCAAATATATATAACCTTTAATGCATTTTGAGATCGATAAATGCAAACATCTATTCAATGTTTGTTGACATTATCTGTATACGAGTTATGTTGGTTCTGTGGCTTTTAAAATGTTTGATCAGAGATCTCATATTCATAATCATTGGTATTAAATTATCAACATAGTTTGGTATTTTGTTTGATCTAGTGGCTTAATACCCTACTTTATCTTGACGGCCTTTGACGGTCGCAGGTTCAATTTCTGCACAAGACAAACTTATATTTTTGAGTTTATCTGTTTGTATTGGTGTGGGTATTTTCTATATATAATTACGAAAATGAGAACATTTTTAAAAGATTGTGCTTTTATAATAGGCGGCCTTGTCGCTAATAGGTGGATTTATTAGATATATTCTTCTTTTATTTCAACCATTTGGTTATAAAACTTCAAAAAAATAGAAGGATGGTATACATGTGATAGTATGAGAAATATGTTATACAACACGGTCAATTTATTTTTTTATTTCTTTTGATGACTGAGAGCATTTTACTTTCATTAACAATGATGGACTGCACACGAGTTTATGAGATACATGTATACATTGATTTATTTGTGACGATGACACTGATTAATAATAAATGACTACAGTGGAAATAATTATGATAAACATTACCAGCAATTTATAGATATAAATTTTATTTTCCATTTTTTATATTATTATTAATATACTTTAAATCACAGAAGCAATCAATTGACTCAATTATAATATAAATAACAAAATAAACAAATTGTTCAACTAATACAACCATAACCATATGAGTAGTTTTTTTTAATGAAATGGTAACCCCGCTGCGCTATTGTTATACGCTGGCGGGGCACCAGTGAGGGATAATAGGTGAGGATAGAAAGACAGGTCAGTTAGCCCATCATGATGAATACACCAGGAATTCAGCACTATGGTTTTCAGGGGCGACCACGTGGAGGTCCACCTGATAGCGTATATTGCTAGGAATGGGATTGGTAGTCCACATTACTAACAATCCCTTCCACCCACTATATGAGTAGTGTCAAATTTTAATGTTTGAACAGTTAAATATTATTATTTTTACTACTATTAGGTATTCGTATGAAGGTGTCCTCTGGAGACAAGATTTGACTATAAATTTGATTTAATGTACTAAATAATAAAAACAAATACATAAAAAATAAAACTAGTCGCTTATATATAACTCTACTAGCTAACTAACAATTTTCTACCGGATTTCTAGTTCAGGAGAAATGTTTCAAATGACAAATTACATATTTAATAATAATATTTATCGTTTAGTATTTTTTTCTTAGTATTATTTTATATTAGTATTATTTTTTATGTTACTTTATGTAAACAAAAGACACTTATCGTCTCATACATAGAACAAGGACAGTATCTGAGTATATGCGTACGTGTTCAAATACGAGACAAAAGAAGCCATAAAATTTGCAAACAAAATGATGTGGTGATTGTTTTGTGGACAATGATTTTACATTATGAATATTCCCAATTAACATCAAAGACAAATAAGTTTTGAACGATGAACGGCAAGTGTTTATGTACCTAGTCTGCGAAGCGCGGAATACATTGGCGTTAAGATTTTTTTGGCAGACCTGGTACTATAATGAGACGCAAATGTATTCTAAGATGTGTCTTTGCTCAAAGGTAAAAGCTCCGATCCTGAGCCTGCGGTAACACATGATAATTTTGGGAATGGGTCTGCCCAAACGGCTCCCTCAGGGGGTAAGAGATTGCTAACAATATACCCTATCAGGTTGATTTTCATGTGATCCCCCCCCCCCTGAAAATCATCGTGGTTAATTATTGTAAAATTCATCACGAAAGGCCAACTGTCTTGCTTCCTCCTCACCTATCACCTTTCACTGATGCTCCGCTAGTGTATATACATCGATAGGTTAGGGTTTATTATTTCATTTTTATCAATTAAATAAATCATTGTCATCATCATTTCAGCCATTATCCGTTCACTGCTGGACATAGACTGATATAAGGAATGGTCTTGAGCCACCTGTATCCACTGACTTCTAGCAACCTAATGGGGGGTCCTCTTATACGGTCCGACCGTGTTTTTCCGTAAGGGGTCGCCAATTAGAAACCTTTCTTCCCCATCGATTGTCAGTTCTTCGAGCTATGTGATCAGCCCATTGCCATTTCAGCTTACTTAGTCTTCACGTTACTTTGGTTCTTTTGTGGATATCCTCGTTTCGGATTCTGTAACGCAAAGTAACTGCGAACATAGCTCTCTCCAGAGCCCGCTGAGTAATTTGAAGCTTTTGCATACGGGCAATCATGTAGGCAATGTTTCAGTTCCATATGTCATTACTGGTTAAAGACCTTTGTGTTCAAACATTGAGGTATTTTGGATGAAAAGATGTGGCGTAATTTGCTGCCCAGTCGAGTTGGATTCGTTGGTTGACCTCTCGGCCGAAGTTGGATATAGTGGCAGATTATATTCTTTTTGGTCTTTTGTGTAATTTACCGTAGCGTATGTATGTGGTCTATGATGCTAAAGCCCTTTCGGTAGCCAGCTTGTTCAGATGGATGGAAGTCGTTGAATTTGCGTGTAAGACGATTGATCAGGACTCTCGAAAAGTACGTAGACGCGATTAAGAAGGGATATACTTATATATACTTACGGTCTATAGTTCTTCAATAGGGCATTGCAACCCTTTTTGAAGAATAGGACTACCGCACTGCTGTTTCACACCCGGGCGTAACATTGTTATGGATGACGAAATTAAATAGCCTTTGAAGGATTACAATAACCAGCTTTCTACCCGCTCTCAGAAAGCGCGCTGTAATTCCGTCCTACCCTGGTGCCTTGCCGTTTTTAAACTGTTTGAGAGCCATTTCAATCTCTTGCAAACTGACGTTCGGGATAACGTCGGTATAGTTTCGGATAACTTTAGCTCTTTGGTTGTTATTCGCATTAGTATGCGGTGTTGTGTACAGCTGTCCATAAAACTTCTCACTCTCACTCAAAAACTCAGAAACTTGTGGCGGAAATTATGTCGCCGGTGTTGCTCTTCAACTTTGTCAGTTAGCTTCGCCCAATAGCCAAATCTCTGGTGAAATTAAATAAATCGACCCCTCCTTGATATGCCTATGGTGGACTCAGATAAATATATATTTGCTCTTTTGGTAGACGAGTATAAACAATGCAGGAATTACCAGTTTAGTGAAAAGTGTGAGGATATTTTTTTCCAACAAAAAAAAACATTAATTTTACAATACCTCTGCTGCATCTTTACATATGTATCTTTTACTCTTATCACTCTGTTAGGTACAACAGCTATAGGTACCTAGTAGAAATATAAAATTACTCAAATATACACCTATTAGGCAGCCTGTGTTCATTTGGTCGTGTTAAATTGTGCTTAATCAGGCTTAATGAAAAGTGTAGGCGAACCTGAAATCTGTATATTTACCTAAATTAATATATGAAAATGTATGACGCAATATTATGTTTAAAATAACGTTGTGGAGTTATCGTTCAGCAAAGTAATCGAGAGGAAACTCTTTGAAGTGTAATGAAGCATAAAATTGTGCTTGTCAACGATTCGTTGGTTTTCAGGGGCATCACCTGCACCTAATACTACAGTATATAGACATTCACTTATATACACAGGTACATAATGTTAGGAGAATTGAAAATACATATTAGTTTAGTGGTTTCTACTTTAACAATTTTAACTTCTACTAAAGCTTTGGACTTAAATAGACTTGTAGCCTTTTTTTAATAAAAATGTATCTGTCAGTTGAATTTTCATAGAAATTTACGGCGATAGAAATTAACAAACCAAAGTAATTCCAGAAATAGCGGTAGGCTCGTCGTTTGCTAACTTGGAATTCTGAGAGGAATGTTCGGTAAAATGTAGACAAGTATCTCAAATTTCATTAAAATTTAGTTAACTGTAAAAATTTAACGTACCGACAATATTTATAATATTAGATCTAGGTACATTTCGATTTTGTGAATATTGTGTGACTAGAAAAGTAACCCATAATTTTAGTTACATAACTTAGTTATTTTAGTTATATCTTTACTAATTTAATTAGGCTGTCAATTATTTTTTGAGAGAACTACTAGAGAATTACCTCGTTAACTATTGTATAAGTAAAATATTATGTAAATTTTTTTTTTGTCTTGTTATCGTAGTAGTCTATGGATGATTGAAATTTACCTATCTACGACAAAATTAAAAAACGCTATTGTTTCAATAATATTACTTAATGTTATTGCATGTATACGTACGAGTTCAAATAATTACCATGATTTAGTTGACTTGCTACAATATTTCGGTAAAATTTTTGTTCCTTTAAAATTTCATTAAACAGTTAAAATGAATATAAAATTTGTAAGTATATTTTATTGTTTTAATTCTTTTGTTTAAAGTACAAATTTATTATTATTATTTAAAAAAATAGTAAATATTATGTTTAAAGTACTAATATTGTTTTTACTAATACAAACAACTTATAAACATAAACTTTTATTACGTCGTAAATTATTTTGGTGCATGTTTAAACTACAGCTATTGTTAAAAGAAATAGGTAATAAAAATAACGTAATCTGGAAAATACGTTCCCACGTTTTTAATTTTGGCAACACTGTGACGTCATAGCGGTCATTAAAGATAGGAACAATAGCGTATCCAGCTGCGATGCTACACCGGGACGATTAAAAAATTATGTCGCCCGTAAATAGAACGGGAGAAAGTTGACACGTGCGTCGGTTACTCTCATTTTGACACGATGAAAACACGCCGCGGCAGTTTTGGGTCAGTCTCGTAATAGTCCCGAATACCAAACAATATATCACATTTTAAAATCACGATGTATTTATGCACGCAAAATGTCCCCTTGGACATGTCATAAATTCGTAACATATCATTATCATCCGTAACAAAGTTGACATGACGACATTGCTTTCATTTTTACAGAAATGATATTAATCATACTTACATGTTTGTAAAGAGATTACAGACATATGTATGACAAGTTCAATTTTGATGAACAAACAAAATATCTATGAGTATGCCAGTTTTATAATAATAGAGTTTTTTTGGTGATATTAACACTGTTCCAAACCTCAGTTGACCAGAGAGACGATTGCAGGTTTATCATTGTCGTGAATGAAATTTGGGCAAGTCAAGTACTAGACTTCTAATAATTCACTTTTCCTAATGACTTTCTCTCTTGTGATATTTATTTATTTTAATATCCTAAAATTGAATAAACCTCTACTATAAAAATGTAACATTTAAAATTTATTTTTGGATTATTTTAAAGCGCTGCCATAATTCATGTTATAGCAATTGCCACTTGATTCCTGCATCGGAGGGCCCGTAAAGCTACTATCCGTTCTTTGAACTCCTACCTAGTAGTTTATATAGTACATGGGTATTGGTATTTGTTCAATAAGGAACAAAATATGATTTTATGCTTTTATTTAATGTCTTATTAAATCATAATAAATTACCACCATAAGATTCTATTCCACTCACCAAACTGAAACTGAATTTTTGTAAAGATTTTTACACTCATTAAAAAAAATCAATTTTGAAATTAGGCCAAGATATCAAGTAACGTTACAGATAAAAATACAGCTCAGTTAAAAAACTACTTTTTTGTCCTTGCAAGATCTTTATTCTTTGTAAAATATGTACTAGTTTACAAAGTGAACTTTCACGACTTTATTCTTATATTTGATATATCGCGAGGTGTCAATGAGAACATATTCGTATACCGTAAAGATAGGCGGTACAGTTATGCAATTAGTAAAGAGAATGGCGTATGCTTTGTACAGTAATGTCCTTCTCGGCCAATGGATCTGTGTGTTACTTACTCTGGAATTAGCATAAGCATTGAATATAACGTATAAGTGGGGGAAGGCTATGACCACGAGGAATTCGGCCAGCGGCACGTAACATCCTCATTAATATAATATCAATATTATAATTGTGTTGATGAGATAATCTGCTCGTTGCTGAGATATAGCTCTGTGACAGACTGACTAACATATGAACTAAGTCGCACCATAAGTGTCTCTTTATAAAATTGGTGGTGTTGGTATAGAAACTTAAAATTGTGCATTTTATATTACAAATGTGAAAAATAAGTTAAAAAATATAACTATTTAAGTATTACAAATAAAGGTATATCGCTGTTTTCAGAGAGATTTCCTAAAGAAATTGAATAATTAGTGTCCATTATTTTATATGTAACATAAATGATATCTTAGACATTCCTCAATCGATTGTGATGATTCTTTTTGGAATCAGTAAAGTTAATTTTCGTCTTAGTTCTGTAATAATAAAAACATGTTATTATTATGCCATTGGTTCAATATTAAATGTATTATCAAAAGAAATTGCTGTATAAAAATACTGCTTCAGGTTGCCTTTTTTATTGCAGAACAATTTCTGAAATTTACGAGTATTAATAAACCATTACCGAGAACTCATTTACATATACCAGTATATTGCAATGTACATATTTTCTAAATAATATTTCGAATCGTTACAAACTTCATAACAATATTGATATTGGTATGATAATAAAGTTATGTAATCATTACGGATATACATTTACTAATTATTCTTACATTATAATTCAACGAGACATTATTGTAAGTTAAATCAGAATTAGAATTTCTACAATGGAATCTTTTGTATTTATCATTCAGTTGTTGAAATATAAAATTTATCTTAATACTAAAATATATTAATATAATATAATTATAATATCTTTATATTATAATTATTTACGATGCAGAAAAATTTTGGATATTATGTTCTTACTTATATGAACAAATGGTTAAAATTTAAATAAGCATTATTAAATAAAAATAATTTAATAAAATTAAATATTTTAATTAACTACAGAACGCCCTGTTTGCTGAAATATAATTTAATTTTGGACTGTTTTATTATATCAACATAGATTTGTAGTAAAGAGAGACTGTAATCATTAGTCGTCAGCAAATGGTAGTCTATAATAGAAGGAAAGTGAAATGTGAACTGGCTGAGACCATTCCCAGGGTCATTAGGTGTTAAAACAGTAACCGTAGACTCGAGTGCAGATAATTAGTGCGGAAGGCAGGTATACCACGGCATTTGTGTATTATTGCGATTTCTGTTTTAATTAAAACCATTATACGCTTTCATTTTATAAATGTTAGATAAATAACTAAGCTGAATTTGAAATTGACGAAACATTGTGATGTAGTTTGTAGGACCACTGTTTCTTTTAATACATAATAATTCAACATTTTTTGGGTAAAAGTATTCTTCAATAATCTGTATATAGTATATTTTTAGTCATATTATTAATAGCCATTAGCAATTTTTTTTAATTAAAAGATAAGATTTTCTTTTAAAGAAAAGATAAAATCACAGATGTCTGGAGTTACCGACCAAATGCAATAATCTTGATAATATTTATACGCATTGATTTCAGTTTCACCGGAATAAAAGTTGCTAGAGAAAAATGTTTCAATCGGTTCGTGTAAACACGGGTTGATGCATGTTGCCATCATTTTCGACTTGGTCGGATACACGCCATAAATACCTTGATAAAGACGTACGTATACACGTAGATACTTAGTCCGAATTATATTTGTTATGTTAATGTACATAATAGAAAATATAAATTTTGATAAAGGAAGTAAATAGGAGAAATATCGGAATCCAGAGAAATGAATTGGTTATTGTTTATTTAATGGTAGTTACAATAATATTAGGTAGAACAATTTTTTTTTAAATTCAAAAGTGTTTTCAAAATAAGTTGTAAGTGGCATAATTAGCATCGATACTATTATTATATTACCAGTTATTATTTAAAATATAATGTAGTATTTTTAAAGTAATAAGTCTGTTAATTTACATTGACAAACATATTTTTTTTTTAATATTGACGTTTTTTCCACATGGTAACTATTGATTTGATGTAGATGCCTAATCAAGTTTATTATATTTATCAATTAAACTCCCTTGCTGGTGGAGATTCAATTAATGCCTTTCTATTGTTAAAAGGTTTATGTTGGAACAAGGCGCGCCGCATTGTAAATAGGAGCTTATCTCTACATAACGGAAACGGGCGGGTCTCTTAGATAATATTCTATTAAAGTCCTGCGGTAGGTATCTATAATTATTTGTAACTATACCAAAGTGACCAGGCATAATTCAATCGTAAAACACAATACAGTTTACATAACGTTTGTATGTGGTCTGTTAAACGTAGAATACGTGAGATGTGTTTTTTTGTAACCGATTCGTATCTTTAAAAACGTGATAGGTTAATAATATCTATAGAGATTATGTACGAGTATAATGCATATTTATATAAATTTGTATTTATGTGAATTTATATAAAGTGTAATAATATTTTGTAATTAAGTTAATTAGAAGAGTTATAATAATCTGGGCACTCTGTAGAGAAGTGTTGTGTCAATTTTATTCTAGTGATTTCACGTAGTGTTCCTCCCAATGAATTATAAAACTAGATTTCTGTATCATTACTTTCAAAATCTATTTCCTAGACCATAGTCACGAACAGTCGTTTTATGTTGAACGTTTATTGAAGGTAAACGTCTAAATATGACCAATAAAATGTATTTCAGATGAATTACAATTATTAATTGAAAATAGCTTTATACTCTTATTGACTTATACTCATTATGGTATAATGTATGCCCATGTTTTTGCTGATTTTTCTTTTTCTAGAATTTGTAAATGTCGGCCAAAAAAATATATATAAATGTATAGTTTCTTATCAATGATTACTTCATTTAGTATAAGAATTTTATTTTTGTTTTAGTCTGTTCAAGCTATTAGGCTTATAAATGGACATACTTTTTTTTAATCAATAATTTTGTATATCTGACATAGAACCTAATTGACTAATTGATGGACATTGGAATTTGCTGGGTCTAGAAATGTAAAATTTTACATTATAAATTTTTTTCTTTATATCAATTTTTCTTTATTCTATATAAGGAAATAAAAATAATAAGAAAGGATTTACTGGATTACTGATTTAAAGGATTACTGATATTACCAAGGGATGCTGTTAAAAAGAACATTACGTTAATGAAGTGGAAGAAACAGGTGATAAAAATAGTTGCTTAATTTTCACTGATATCTATAAAAGAAATACCTTTCGTCGACTGATGTTATTTTGATAGACGTGGCATTTAATTTTCCTATGCCACAGATAATATTATACTATGCCTGTGCTGAGTAATTATACGTATTAAATTTTAACGTAGCTCAGATGGCTAGTAGTATTTTTTTTTAGTTTATGGTTAGGTATCCACACTTCGACTGACCTGTCGAACATCTAACAGTGGACAATACACTTCCATACTCCGATTGATTAATTGCCTGCAATACATTGTAACATTATTGATTGTTAGATAACGCCTCGTTGACAGGCAATACGTGATGCAATATGGGAAACAGTCCAAGATTAATCATTGATAAGGAAGGTCATAGAGGCTTGACTGGTAGCGGTCACTCCTCCGTACTAAATGTTTGTGATATGCATACTAATAGTATTGGAATTAAACGAACAGCTAAGGTGACAGCCAGTAAAATTGGATTTACGTATAATAATATCTAACATAATGAAATTCCACAAAATCTTTTGTGTATACGTATTAAAATATAGGTATAATCACTGTTTGAAAACAGAATCTCACATGCAATTTGTAATATTAAACTAATTGACAGTTCAACGGATGGAAGGCAGTAAACGCTGCCTATAGACATGAACTACATAATGGACATTGCAGTATATACTGTGAAAATCTTAATTATGGACGTCAGTTAATCTTATAGGTCAAATTAGTCATTCCTTGGAAGAAATTGATAACAATGAGTGATTGATATTTGAAGTATAATTTACTAAGCTTATTATTATTTGATACAGCCTCGTTAGGTTGCGTGTAATTGTAATTTGCAGGTCATCGCATCATAATTTATTAGAAATATCAGCGTGCTATCGTCACTATGACCGCTATGACCGTCCCTTTGTAGATCTATATTTCTGAGTCACTACGTTCACATTTCACATCGATCAGTCATAACTATAAACATTGGTCATAATATACTAAAGTATGAAGATTATTACCTTCATTAATGAATTCTCAGACTGCAACGTTATATTACGTCGCTAAGTAACTATTTCTAAATTCCAGATCAATAAGTTACTTATTTTTTTTTTTAAGTTATTAGGCCATTGATTGTATTCTTAATAAATATAAATAAATAAATTATGGAAGTTAATGCAATTCAGAAATATTATATTGGAAGTAGCGTTATAAGTATTTATCACAAATTTTTAAATTTAAACTTAGATATAATTGATTCTACGAATTTACTCTGTAGGTTATTCTTGTTTGTTGATAATTAAATCGAATACATAGGGTATTGAATATTTTAAGATATTACAGTTTCTTTAAGCATTAAAAACTAGTTACGAAAAGCATTTTTAACAATGGTGGATTTTCTTGTTAAAAATTGTTCAAACACAATGACCAATTACAGAGATTGTCAAGCTTATAAAAATCAAGTCAATGTCACATTATGTGCCTATCTAAGTAGGTACTTATTTTAGTAACGAATTTGTCCACGATTCATAAAGACAGAGAATTTTTATTTACAAAATATTTATAATTAATGTACAATCTTTTGCAATAATAAACTTTATTACTGTAATGAACTTGAAGCGGTAAATTGTCGCTTAAATCGTGTGAATTCTGATTAAAATATCCAGGATGTGGCCTATTTGTTAGTACACAAATACAATTTATACTAATCTATTTAGCCCTGATTATGTGACATATACGTATATAAATATCGTTATTTATTTCGTAATTATATTATAAATATACTTTTATTGTATTAAAAAAAGATAAAAAATAAAGATATTTTTCTATCTTTTTTTTGGAGCTTTTGGTTTTGTTTTTAACCATAAGCCTCCATAAGCAACTATTGCCACTTTCTATAAGGTATGACATCAGATTGCAGATTGGCAAAATTGAATAAAATAATATACAATTTAAAAATAATGTATTACAGTCTCAGATACGACTATGCATTGTCCACATATGTAATTACCTAAGTACCTACTAATCAATCACATCTAAAATTACTTATTCACATTACAAATATGAAATCCATGCAATCTAAAGAGCAGTAAAACCGGAAATCGAGTGGTATCACGATAATCCCTTCATAAAGTAATACCATAACAATGGTATCTTTCGCATAATTTTAATAGCCAAGAATAAGTAGTTACGTATCCCAATCTCTCACGGAAGAGAACAGATTTAAGATGTACCTATTCCGTTTGTTTATTCCCAAACCCAAAATTCTAGTTTCATTGACTCTGTGATACCATCGACAGTAATTGCATGTTTTGCCAAATGTCCTGTACTAAAAAACAGCAAATGAGAGGTCCACAAAAAGCTGTATCCGGAAACTGTTAGCTAGCACATTGAACCACGATATCAAGTTACAACAAAACTAAAGTATTGTTACTTTTTTGTTTTGTTTTTTTTTGTTATTACAGACTCTGTTCCATTACGCAATAGTTTATATGTATATCTTATCTTTACTATATTTTTAATAAAAAAAAACATACATAATAGGTATTATAATCAGTTCAGGGTAAGATAGGGTTGATATACCTGAAGATGGTAAAATCCCTTAAAAGAAAAAGTTTTTTTCTTAAATGATAAACTATCTTACAGAAATTTGAGAAAAGGCAACCATGATATTGCAGCGGTTTAATACTCTACTGAACTTAACTTAGACTAAATACTTTGCGATATGACCAGAGAAAAATAAATAAGACGGTAATAATACAAAGTCATATTACATAAAACTCTGTCTGTTATTGCGTGTTAAAGTCTTTTTGAGTTAGTTTTTTTTAATATGTAGATTAGATTCTTAGGTAATTCATGTACTCGTATGTGAAAAATAATGTATTGGATAGGTAAAAACTGTGACTACAATCTCTAATTTCTAATTATAAATAAATTATTAATATGTGAGTATTTCCACTGTTGTTTCCATTATTTATTTTGATCCTACATATGCACTATTCAGTTCATGGGCTTGCATACTAAACACGATACTTTCACATACCGTGTACTAGATTGTTTAATTAACATTACCCTACCAATACGTGCATTTTAATTGAGTTATTTTACATAAAACGCCCTATTATCAATAAATATGTATATATTGATTAATCCATCTATATTAAATGTAGTTTTATATAAAACAGAGAATATTGAAAATAAAAATACCAATTTTATGTTATTACGGGTTTGATGTTAAATTTAGTTTTGAAAAATAGAGTTAACTAATTTTCTGGTTTTCTAGTACTTTAAGAAATCAGGCAGAGAAGATCTACGAATAGAAGAACGAGAAGAAATACGAACTAGAAATAAGATAACTTAAGTTATTAGTATCGAGACTCAAAGCAGGGTTTTAGGTTATGTAAAGTCAGATGTATAACAGCTATTTACATTAGACGTTGCTTGCTTAAAACGTAAAAATGTACCGTAAACAAACTAAAAACGTTACAAAATTGAGTGGAAATAATGAAAATATCCTAGTTACCGAAAATCTCGTCAAAATTAGATAGACAAACTAAACCATCGATGCAATCGTTATTGCAAGGAAGTCTATGAGGTCTTTGATGGGATGAACGGATTCGTTTGCCAGTTGTCTAAGAGGCCTAGTTCCTGAAGTTAGAATAAACTAACGACATCTAATGTCTTAAGTCTAGCGGGCTTTTTATTGCTACGATTACCAGATGACAAGATAAGATTTAAATTTTTTGTTGGAATTCATATAAAATTAATACTTGTTTAATATATAAATCTCTGACTATGTTCCATGAGATGGCAAAGTAAGATTTTAATATCACTCATCCAATGTCACTACTCCTTTATATCTCCAAGCTATCGTATGAAGCAATTACGGAAACAAAGCATAATACACCAGCTTCAGAAGGAAAATTCGATACAAAGTCTTTTGTCAAGGTGCATGGCTATATTACCTGTAGGCTATATAGGTATATCTTTTTCTTATTGGAGATATTTCTAGCCAACAATGAGATGTGGAGGGGGGTTGTTAGTAATGCGGACTACCAATCCCATTGCTATCAATCATCTATCAGGTCGACCTTCACGTGGTTCTCCCTGAAAATCATCGTGTTGAATTCTAGATGTAATCATCATGGTGGTCCAGTCTAATACGTCTTCAACAATACCTCAATGAGAAGGAAGCGGGAATAGCAGCCCGGGGCCTTGTATCTCTTTCTACTGGTTTCTCCGCTGTGCATTCTCACGATGGGTTAACTGAGTTACCTTTTCATTCTCACCTATCATCTGTTACTGGTACCCCGCCAGCGTATACCGTTAGCACAGGCAGGGTTACCACCCTATTGTCATCTATTAAAAAAACCAACAATGAGATGTTAATGGGTTATTATGCAGCTTTGTAATTCCATTTATTTTGAGGTATGTAGTTAAATAGTCCGTTGACGTTATTTTCTAGTAACTAGCGCTGGTAGTCGATAGGAACAGCACCTATTGTCGTAATGGTTATGTTATATCGTATTGTTTAGCTGCAGAGTGTAACATAATTAACACAGCTATCATAACAAAGCCGTCATCGCTTACACAGTTCTCAGACGTTTACTTCCACTTTCATCGTACCTTTGCCGTGAGATTTGTACTAATTTTAAAACTTAATAAGTTGTTTAGATGAATTAGTTAATAAAAAGACGCATAAAAAATTATGCAAGCAAATGTATTTTTATGATCTTTATTACGATTATGAAACATAACAAAGGGCTTTATTTGTTGTTTTATTATTTTCTACATTTACCTTAGATGATATAGATATGTTAATTATGGACCTTTATACTTCACAAATACTTTGGTTTTTATATAGTAGTGTATATATATATATATATATATATATATATATATATATATATATATATATATATATATTCTTTATTGCACTTGTAAGTGACATATAAAAATTGTGAGCAAGGGTGGACTTATCCCTGATAGAGATCTCTTCCAGTCAACCCAGTACAGTAAGAAAGCATTTCGTTAGCGGGCAGCTGAAGTGCTACAACTATTAATACATAAACAAATATACAGTTAAATAAAATATTAAAATATATAATAAAATATTACATAAATACGATGACCGTATAAAAAGATCACTCCCTGATTTTCTCAATGACCTTAATCTCCTTTCGCGATTCGAATATAATTCCATCTAAACGGGATAACAAATTCATTTGAAAACAGAAAAGAACCGTGTTTATTAGTATGTACATACACACACCTCTACGGGTATAGAAATTACATCTTTATATGTAATAATGAATGAATAATATATGTAATAGCCGTGTGATCCTGGTAGGAAGGGGTGATTTATACCTCTTCCTATCCCGTGGTTGTCATAAGAGCCGACTAAGGGAGGGCGAGGGATGAGCAGCAGCGTCCTTCTTTTAGAAGGACATCTCTCATGCTTGACTGTGGTTGCTAATCCGCCTGCCAAGCATGGCAACTACTGGCAAAACCCTCAAGGGGGAGGCTTATGTTCAGCAGTGGTCAGTTGAAGGCTGATATAATGATGATGATGATGTAGCAATGATCAGTTATGGATCAAATTATACAGTTTTTGATGATCTGTTTCCAGGTTGTGATACCAGTGTAAATTATTATTATTAAGTAACTAAAACTAGTAGCGCTATGCTTAAATCATTGTGCACAACGCGAGTTTCCTAAGACCAATCTCTATTGTCCCTTATTTCTCACAAGCACACGTCATTTTCCAACAACATAGGAAAATTGCTACATTGTTTCCTTTTTTTACAAAGTCGTGTATCAGCCACAATGATACGGTACGTTACATGCTCGCCCAATGTGAACAATGGTGCCAGTAGTGCCAACAGCTGGATTGTGATAAAGTAACTTTCCATTACATTATGTTGAATTTAAGAAATTTAGGTAGACAATTTTCTATTGTTTTTTTGTCTTTACTCACTCAGGAAGGACGAAGTAAGTCTCATAGCTACTTTGAAATAGCATTTTTAATCATACGCAATGATATGTACCTGATTCTTAGATTTATTTTTTATATATTAAGGCTTGTTAAAGAAGTCTCACCTAAAGAAAAGTGATGAGCGTCGATATACTCGTATAAACTCAATAAATATCACAGAATATGTTTTGCCAATTGCATTGCCAATATGTAATCGTATTTACACTCCTGAGGAGGAAGATCTTATATCTTTTGTGTTGGAGATTGTACTAGCTACGTCTATGTTTTAGACAGACACACTAGAATTATATGCGCAATAGTAGGCATATTGCTTTGTGAAAAAGAGGTTCCGGATTCGATTCTTGGTCAGGCCAATTTCCTAAGTTGAGGTATGTTTTCGAAATATATTACTGACTTAGTATTGCCTAAGAAAAGATTATAGGTATGACTACTTAACACTTGTTATGTTTACTTTTGGTTTATGACAGAAACGGGCAAGAAAGAAATGTGCAACTAGATTAATCACATAATACTCTGCTACTAGTAAATAAATTCTTACCTTTTTTGATTCCAAAGATTTTACAACAGCCTAAATTAACATTAAACGATAAGATATACATTACATATATGAGTATATTAAACAGTTACAATATTTTTTTTTATATTTAAGAATGTCTATGTTATATATGTATGTCGTATTAAATTATTATACAGACATTTGCTTCGTTTGAAGTTGAAACTATAGATATGTGGGGGCCCAAGACCATGGGTCTATTTAAAGAGGTATCACATCATCTGATAAAAACCTTTGGTGATCAGAACGCTGGTTTATATTTTGGCCAACACATTTCTAACACTTTCAGCGGAAGTAACGCGGTCAGCCTTTTGGGTTTGTCAGTCACTTCAAGGAATTTTTATTATTTATATATCAAATGTATAATGTGGATTGTTATTTCAAATAATGTATTTAAAATTTATATATTGTATTATAATGTTTTGTTAATAAAGAATATCTTGCAAGATTTATCGAATTAAGGTATTCAAATAATATTATTATACCTAATCAGTTTTTTTTTTGTGATAAGATAACCTCGTTATCTACTTGCTAAATTGTTAAATTTACATAACAATTGACACAATAGTTATTTTGCCAAATTTATTAAAATAATCTATTAATAAATATTAAGACTTTTTTTGAAGAGAATCCATTTAATACAAATTTTAGGTAAATAGATGTTGTGCATGTTGTGATATATTATTATAAAAGCGGTTATTACTCATGTCGTTACTGTTTAGTGATATATATTTTGATGGAAATAAGGGATTGATAGATGATCTTTAGTGTTTCCTCCATAACATTATAATAGTAAACTTATTATAAATAGAAATAATTATTAGGTAGATTATTACTATAAATTGACAATGAAATTGCTCTTAACCACAGTTCGTTACTATATAAGGTTACCGTATTAAATATAGTTAAAGGATATCTATCGATTTAAACAGGATATCTATTAGCAATATTAGGTTGAATTGCATTTACACTGATGCAGTGTATGAATTAAATTACATATATTGTTGCCTATATTTTTATATGTATTCATATATTGTTATTTATATAGTACGGAATACAATAAGGTAGTTTGTTTAAAATTCAATTACAGAATCTATTTATATCAATAAAAATATTCCTATTAGAAGCAAAAAAAGCGTTCACGCTCACTTTTTATCTTTATCCGAGCAGTAAGTGCTTTATATTATTCCCAAATTCGTGTATAATATAGTATATATCATATATGTGTAAGTATATTTGTTATTCATATATATTTATTCGTTTAAATATGTAATTTTAGTATGTATGTATATCAATAATTAGTAGTACCGCATTCGAGTATTCTGACACTTCCCTATGGTTGACTGGGAGAGAATGCTTTTAGCATTAAGTCCGCCATGTACACATATTTGTACTAATGAATAAATAAATAAGCAGATATATTAGATCGAATGTTTTTATCTAGGTACTATCAGTGAACGATCGATCTTGGACTGTTTCTAGTCAGTAGACTTGTTTCTACATTAATCCTTACGGACTATTGTTATTTCAATGAATCTATTATAGATACGTATTTAAGTGCAGGTGCAAGAAAGCTATCATAAATGTCTATAATTAGAAGGGATTGCACCACGAACGGTCGACCTTTATAATAAAATAAAATAAAATGGGAACTATGATCGAGGGATGGGCAGCAGCGTCTTTCTTTAAACATGACCAAATCCTAATTGCGGTTGCCAATCCGATTGCCAAGCGTGACAACTACTGATAAAACCTTCCGAAGGGGGAGGCCTATGTTAAGTCGTGGACATTTGATGGCTGATATGACGATGATGATGATGATAGCTGGATGCATCACTCCAACTTCATTAATTAAAAATGCCTTATAAATATGCAAAGTACCTAATAATATAATACTTTGCATATAGATGCATTTGCATAGATGGATAGTATTGATAGTAATCGTTGCATGATTGGTGTCACCAATCGAGAATTAAGTTTCTTTTGTGCAAATTAGTTAAATATTATTGAAATTGAAAGTTGAACTTGCTATTTTTATAACATAAAATCATAAGTGAAAGTATAATCGATTTACTTTTTAGAATATTATGTAGCTTTGCGGATGTAGAGATGTTTGACATTTTTTAGAGTATCAGAATATATTTAAGTTTCGTTTGATTATTTTTTTTTAATCATTTATGTAGTATATATTGATCTTTTCTTATCATAAATAGTTTTTAAGTAGTTTTTTTCACTCGCAGTAACTCTTTCATATACCTACTAATTTAAAAATAGAATGTATAATGCGTAATGGTTAGTATTGGATATATCATGTATTAACAATATGCCACGACTTTGACCTTGAATTACAATAAAAAGTTTCCCATAATGATATAGGATGTGCTCTATTTGTGTATAATTCGATTTAAATGCATTCTGTCATTGGAGTCATTTTAGTTGGTTAATGAAAATTAGTAATGTTTAGTGAATATTAACGAACATTCAAACATCTTTAAAAACACTTTCACGCACACCCATAATACAGAAGTAATTAAAATAATTAAATGCCTATTAAACTATAAATATTTTGATGTCAGAATGAAATTATATTAAAGTCTTGTCACTTTGAACTCTCATACCGACATTTATAGATGGACGAAAATGAACGGGATTAAGTACATTTAGTGTAATTACATAACGAAAATATTGAAAATACTTTTAAGTGCAGTAAAATAATTTTTCGGTAGTATATTTTTTTTATGGAAAAATACACTGGTTAAATAGTAATTATGTAAATTATTATATATTTTCACAATACTATATATGTATAAATATACATAATAAAACTAGGATGATGATTTTAGCTCAATAACTTAATATATTTTTATGTCATAATCTGAGTTTGTAATTCACACGAAATATTCCGCGAGGACAGGTAGTAGTAGATAAATAAAAAATACTTATTTAGCACCGTAAAAATAGCCGTTACGAGTACAAAGAAAAATAAATATTTATAGATGTATGTACTAGCAGTTGAATATGTAACAAAACAGATGTCGGAAATTCGTGGCTTTTGTGTCTAAAGTTATATAATTTTGGACTAAATATATTTTAAGGAGGTAGAAATTATTACGATCACTTTATAAGGAAATAGATATAATTTTGAAAAATTATATGTTATTACTTTTTTTTACAATTTAGAATGGCAAATAAGCTGACGGTCTAAATGATGTTAAGTGGTAATCGTCGCCTATACATATGAACAGTGCGTTTTGTCTTTATACCCTGTAATTTAATAGCCCTTTAAACCGAAACACAGCCGTACAAACACAAATGCTTCACGGCAGAAAAACGAATGGGACAAAAGTCCGAGCAGTTGACTTCTGTACAAAGTTTCCTTTTGGTCGGTCTATCTATTGCTTAACAACTGATTATGTTTCGATTATTATTTAGATATTTTAATAAACATTTATTTTTGTTATTTCCTCATTATGCTTAAACGGTTGAATAGATTTGAATAAAATACAAGGTACATAGATGGACTGTATTCTAGATTAAAACATGGTATTTCGCAAAATATTTTACATAGCATTTAAGACAGCTTTATGAATGGCATCGGATTATATTAATAACCATTTCTTATATGATCTTCCATTGTACAAAAATAATTGTAACAATTATCTTATACAATGTACATCTGATAATAACTTCTAATCATACTTGTGCTTGTTTTAGTCTTATCTAGTTAACGGTTATTGTAAACACTGAAGAGAGCTATATATATATTTTTTAAATCAACATCAAATCATTTCTGATAAATCAAATCGCGTGGTTTCAGTACTGTGGACGTAATTTACATCATTATCTTGCAAGGCCGTGTTCGGCGATGATTGCTGGTTGGTATGGTTAACGCGGCTATTATTGTGAACTAGCTGAAGTTAGGTAGATTTTATACAGATTCAGAAATGTAATATTTATGCCGTGACCAAGTAAGAAAACATCGTGGTGCCCACTCTTTTACTGCCAAGTATATCGACTATGAGGAGATTAGAAAGCAAAACACCATATATACTTCTTCTCCGGAGAGATAAAAAAACAAGCATTGCATAAGTGACATACAGTTATATCAAATACTTGATGATAAAGTTAGGTTACCTTGTATAATGAGAAATGAAAATATGAGTCAATTTACAAAAGTTGTTTTCCTGAATTGGTCGGATTGCAAATTGAATCCTAGATTTCTTTTAAGATAGATTAGATTAGACTAGATTTTTTTAATGCAACATGTCTATTTACCACCACAGGACCGGGATCGTCATCTAAGTTTCTTTATTGTTGTATATATATAAATATTTAGGAAAACTAACATTGACAAAATAAAGAATAATACATAATATTAGTCAAAGAAAACATTGAGTAAATTTGCCACCAACACCGTTTACCACAGTTTTGAAGATATGATGATGATAACATTTTTATGACAATATCAATTTAGTGGCTGTAATAATATAGAAATAAATAATATGAAAGGCTAAAATAGTTATACTATTTTAGCCTTTTCATAAGTTGGTTGTACAATATTTCGCTTGGAATTCATTATTATGTGCCATGGGGGTATAATATATTCTGTGACATTTATCTATTTGCGGCGATTTCACATTACTGTTTATTTGTTATTTCGACTTTGCTATTTTGTAAAGGTAAAATAATTTAATAAATAAAATTTCTAAATTATCAGAAGCAAGAGTTATTTTTCAAAATAAATTGTAATTCAACGACAAATAATATTAAGGTCATACGAGTCATATGGTATGATTAGGCCGACTAATCTATCCGTTGATATGTAAAAAAGTTTTCTCATTTGGCCATTAGAGGCGTAGCCATTTTGATTAATTATTGAAAAGTAGAATATTCGCATAAAATTTCGTGAATACATTTCACGGTGAAGGTCGTTTGACTCGTTTTTATGTCTATAAATATTTATTTATAAAAATAATAGAAAAAAATAAACGTGCTAACGTCTATGATACCTAATGGGGTACTCAGAGGTATTTGTCGACTGTTGTGCTGTGGTGAACATAACACTCACCATTACTGCCGTAACTCTGATTAATTTGGTTTATTATCAACATTTTCCACCTCAGAACAGTTAGTGGGAACTGTTAGATTTTCCGTGGATTTCATAAGAGACGACAAAAAGAAATTAATGGTCGAGGGATGGACAGCAGAGTTCCTTTTAAGACATCACCAAAGCCTAATTAGGGTCATTTCGCGGTGCTACTCCACTTTCCAAGCGTGGCAACTACTGGCAAAACCCTTCTCATGGGGAAGGCCTATGTTCAGTAATGAACAGTTATCGGCTGATATAATATAATAAAACTGATAGATATTCTAATAAAATTATTTGAGAATTAGACAGGGTCCTTAGTACATGGACTTGATGTTAGGAACTAAAGAATGCATTTTTGCCATTTCTATTTATATTCAAAAACAACAAACAAGCAAAACCGGTCAAGTCATAAAATTAATAGGAATGAATGAACCTGCGGAGCAACCTTTACAAGTGTTCTCACTTATAAAAGATGAAGATTCAATTCGTTATATAAAAAAAAATTTATTTGCCAATTGGCAAATCAAGATCGTTACAAATACACTCATTTGTAGGGATAATTTTTATTTCAACGAAGATAACCTTCGCTTTCTTAGTGCTTACATAAAACAGTAATTTGTTTTTAATGCGTTGTAATATAAAAAGAAAATAGTCATAAATTATAACAATTTATAAAAGTCTGACCTACTATAACGGTTTATACTCAATACATCGTCAAGTTTCAATTATTGTGTGTATACAAAAGATGCGTAATAGGTAACAATGAGGTAGATGTTACTCATTTTACGTACCTACTATATATATATATATATATATATATATATATATATATATATATATATATATATATATATATATATATATATATACTTTTGTTTGGATTACTCTTATACCTATTTCGTAATCAAAACAAATATATTAAGTGTATTTTTTAAAATAGTGGTTTATGAGTATTGTGTTGGTGTACTGCGGCACCTGAATATATATATTATGTTATCTGTGTCTATATTAAACAATCCTCCTAGATTATGGAACTGTTTTTTTTTATTCTTAAGATATTCTTGTAGATACTATTTTATTTTATAATTACTTATTTAATTGTAATCATTTAATATATAATAATAGACAAAAATAATACAATGAGATCACTGACACGGTACTGTCGTTCGTTTATACAGCAGCTGAACTCAGGTTACCGTGTTAACTTTTTCAATAATATTTAAACTATTACTTATTTTGAACTTGACTGTAAAATACGTTAACATTGTCATTTAACATAGATTATATATTTTGCAAAAAATATTTGCAATATTATTTATGTAATTTACACTGCTGTGGTTTGCTTTATCGTTCCTAATGGGAACTGTTAAGGAATGGAATGCTCTTCCTGCTTCTGTATTTCCGGAGTGATATAACTTGAAACTAAATATTAATGGTGAGTATTTTCTGGGTACCATTAGGGGAGGTAAGATTAAGCTTATGTTCATTTTGTAATAAAATAAGACTTCGTTTACTTCAATCGTGACAAGACCAGTTATTTTGATTTAAAAGCTAGACGAAATTTTAATGCGGACAATTTGGAAGTATATCCTTTCAGATAAAAAGAAAAGATTTTTTTAAAAATGTTACTAATTACACATTATGGTGGAATTATTTGGAGTTTTTATAGAATTTCTTATAATTTAATAGGTATATCGTTTGTCATTACAGTTGTTGAAACATTTTTAATAGAACGTATGTGTGGTCATATGAAAATTATCATTATATATTATATTTCAAAGATTGCATTAATTTCTCAATATATGTAGATGTAGAGAAATGAAGCAATACGTTCTGTTCATCATACCTTTATTCAACAATTAGTTATATTAAAATTTGTTATTTCATTTAAAATAATATTCATTGGGAAGAAATTATTTTTTAAACTTAATATAATTATATCACATTATTGAATACCAATATTAATACTATAAAGAAGAAATATTCGATTTTTTGTATGTTTGCTTGAAGTCGCGGGTAAAAGCCAGTTAAGATAATAATTTACAAAATAATATTAAAATTAAAATAAGTATTTTACTACTGGGAACATTAGAAAAGGATATTATTCTCCTATTGTGGATATTATTCACTCACTGGACTGACGGCTTAGTCAGCTGTTTGAATTTTTATCAGGAGTATCGTCACCTTGATTTCTCTCTCCGTATACTTTCACTTTATTTATTCATTAGGTCAGTATTTCGTCAGTCGTACGTTGCACATAGCTGCATATGAGTATATATTTTCTTCACCAGATGGAGCTGTAGTTTTATTTACTACATCTATTATACACATACTAAACATATGTTATTAAACCCGTGCGGTCGTAGAATAGAATGGACCACCCTTTTCTTTGCCATGGGTGTCGTAAGAGGCGTCTAAGGGCACTAAACGGTCGAGGGATGGGCAGTAGTACCGCTTTTAAAACATCACCAAATCCTAATTGCGGTTATCAACGCGCCTGCCAAGCTTATGAGAGAGGCCTATGTTCATGTTCAGCAGTGGATGATTAACGGCTGTTATAATGAT
Organism: Galleria mellonella; assembly: GCF_026898425.1. NCBI lineage: Eukaryota > Metazoa > Arthropoda > Insecta > Lepidoptera > Pyralidae > Galleria > Galleria mellonella. The sequence goes on along the minus strand of NW_026442147.1, from coordinate 1,460,442 downwards.
GATTGTGATATTATTATTATTATATAACTCGCGTGCCACCTCGTACATTGAAAAGTATTATGCTACATATTAGAACTAGTTTGATATTCTGAGACAATTACCATAGCAAATTTTCACATAAATAGTAACATAACAACAAAACTGCATTATCCGACACGAAGACACATAGGAGAAAATACACAAACATTAATGCAGATGTGTAGAAGAAAATATAAAATATTTATTTTTATGTTTATGTTGATGATCGAAACATTCTATTATTTAAAGTATTCTGTTGTAATTTCATTGGATCTATACATTCTCGTCATGCTCCAAATTGAACAATCGGGGTCAATACCGGCTTTTGTGATTAAGGATTCTCTGTTCTAAGTAGTTTTAAGTATTTAAAATAAGGTATTTATCTTTACTACCTAAACTTAGAAGACAGCCAGACAGGCATTTTGATGACAATTGACAGTCGCGCTAAATATAGTGCTCGCATTTAACCCATTCAATCCCTTATTTTTATAGAATCAGTCTATCGCAATTTCTGTTTGTTTACGTGGCATAGTGAACTATTTACCTCCATTACTAAAATAGAGTAAATAGGAAGTGTTATAAATAGGCAGCATGAGCAAATACGGTATTCTCATTTTATCCTAAAAAAATCAACGAAGAACCTTTTTGTATGACTGAACTAAGCTTGTGTTCATGATAATATTGATTTGATCTTAAAAAATAAATGTTTATATTTTATAGGTATGTTCTTGACAATTAATAACCTCCGTAATAGGCGCTCTTAATTATGCAATAAAAAGGATGTCAGTGCAAGTAACAGTACATCTGTTCTTTCTCGATAAATATGTGTTACCTACTTTTTTCCTCTTCCTTTCTCATGGGTGTCGTAAGAGAAGATAATGATCAAAAGATGGACAGCAGCGTCTTTCTTACAACATCACTAAAGCCTAACTGCAGTTGCCAACTCGCCTATTAAGCATGGCAACTACTCTCCCTCCCCCCTACATATCTACAGAGCGTAATAGTGAAGAGTGATCATGTATGGAAAGGTGTTGATGTGGTGCTCGTTATATGATGTTTAAATAAAATAGGTACTAAAGAAGACACAAATGTCGCCATACCTACACAAAGGTTACCATATAAAAATGAGTTTCTAAATTTAAAATTTTGGGATTACCAACCGCCTGCACATTGTTTTATCTACATCCTGTAAACTTATCAAGGAAAACTATATTTTGCTGTTTAAAATTATTATTCGAGTCTAAATATTTTTTCCATTTCAGCAGATAAGAAAAAATATTATTAAAAGTTTGGTCTAAAATATATTACGTGTTTTGAATGTTTACAAAATATATAAATTATTTTTTATTTTATTTATTTATATCAAGCAAAAATTATAAACAATTATAAACATTATAGATATGATGTAATTTAAGAAAGTGATAGATTTAATTTAAAAAAACGTAAAGTATTAGACAAAATGGCAATGACCTACTCTTTTCAAGAAAGGAAAACGAAAATACAAAGCAGACCGTAACAATGTGAATAACAAAACACCGTTTTTAACTGTTATAATTATCTACAGCAGTAATGCTCACTCTTTTTACGATTTAATATGTCAAATATATTGTTTTTATATCAATTCACCAATTTATATTGTTCATATGATATACTTTTGATATCACAAAAAGTTATAGTTAGAAAATATCTTATGTATATTTTGTAATATTCTAGTACGATCACTTTTTGTTTATGACTTGTATTTATAAGATTAATCAATATGATACTATATATTATAGTGAAATAAGAACCTAAGAGACATGACATATATTATATATGGATCATTATCTAGAACAGACTTTCAATTATTATTGTAGTATGTTACATTCTGTTATAGTTTGTATTTGTATTACATTACGATTTTTCTTAAGACTATTAAATAGTGTGTCTATATACTTTAATAAGCTGATAAAAATAATTTTACCAGTAGCGTTTAATTTTATAATGATTTCAATAAAGGAAGTTTTCAATTCGATTATATTTTTTGTTTGGAATATCTACACCAATTCTGAACACATTTTGATGATGACTGTTTTAATGAAGATGATTTGAATTTTGAATTTGAAAAATCTGTAGACTATTTATGACACATTTTATGAGTAATGTTGATTTTTTACCACTTTTATTCTTTAAAGTAATTTAGTAATTTAAGTCTAATATTTTCTTTTAAAGTACATTTGATCCTAGGAATGTGTTGGATTATGTTTCTGGGATTGAATAGAGGTAATTTTCGAATTAGGGCATTTTTTAAATGTAACAAATTTATCTCTGATTATTTAAATATTCTATTTCTTACTCTCTATTTTCTGTTGATTTTCCCGCGTGAATTGGGCTAAAAAAAATTATCTTAATCTAGGAGACGCCATCTGTATACTAAATGCGTTCAACCATATAAGCGTGATTTAGTAACAAAACTTCCAAGTTACACGTTTGATAAACTTTCATATTTATAATATTAGTAATATGAAACTAATTTCAAAGCCAGTATTTACCTCATGGAGATGAATAGTTTATAAAATAAATGCAATGTGGTTATGTTCTCAATTTAGCACAAATCCTTATAAATGCATATCCCGGCGCCGTTCACTGTTTCACTCCTACGCAATTCCTTTCATGATGGCCAGTGTAAGTGGTCTTCGGCCATAAACGGCCAGTGTGGAAAGTGGAGCGATTTTTAATATGTCGTGTAGGTGTATATGCAGTGTTTTAAATAAGGTAATTGGCATTTAAAGACGTGGGCCACAAAGTCTTTAATTGGACACCAACACACAATTATTATGCATCTGTAATTGATTGTATTCGAAACAATAGAGTTTAGGCGATCATTATCCAAATAGTGATTGTAGATTATAATAATATTACTAATCACAATGTTGAGGTTTATAACAATAGATTTTGCATTGCAATGACTCAGGTAAATTACTATTAGTGTGTTTAGTTATTAATATTATTAAATCTAAACTTCTTTCACTCACAAATGGCTTGAAAGGGACCTTACGTGAAGACCGATACTGACCTATTTTCATTTTAGATTTTCAAAGAATATGATATAGAATAATGTTAAAGAATTAAAACAGTTAGCACTTTATATAAAGAAACGTTTTTTCGTTATACGCCGTTTAGTAAGAATATAGTAACTGTCACATGTATTTGCTGTTTGCCAAAAATTGTCGAGCATCGTCAAAATCCTTGTGTAAGTCAATGACTCTTGTTCAGTATAGGGATAAATTTTATTCATAAAATATTTATTAACCGATATCCAAAAGTGGGAGGTTATCAAGCTATCTAAATTTTTATATGCGGACATGTTATTATTAATAATTATATAACTAATAATTATATAGATAGAGTATTAAGTTTTAAAAACAGGTCAACTATTTGTCAGATTATTCTCAAATTAGCAGACTCGTTCTTTTTTTTTATTAGTGTTCTTTGTACTGATGTACATAATGTATTTTCATCTAAGGTTAATTAATGCATTTGCTAGTATTTACCAGATTTTCATAATTATTTTTTTTTATTTTCACGTACTAATTTGATATATTATGTATAAAATGATATATTATGACACACTAACATCGTTCTATCGACCTTCAGTTAACGTACAATCAAATTATGGTGATTCGCAGTAGCTTTTTATTGAAGATTCAATCCATTTATACAACTCAAGCAGTGCAGTTATGAATGAGTTGTAGGAAATATTTTTAACAATTTTTTTTGTACGAACAAATCAATAAACGCGATAAGATACAAGAATGCTTACAATTTACACGTAACTCTCCCAATATTTAAACAGAGATAAAAATGTATGATATAGGTATGTGTTATATTGGTTATAACGTTATTTTATTTTGGTAAATGTATATTTTATATTTTTACTTCAATTTAAAAACTAGAATCAATTACCTACGTCAGATTCAAGAATAGATATAATTATAAATAACTCTAAATTTTAAAATATTTAGTTCTAAAGTAAGACTTTATTTAGCAAATCTTTGAGGTACACTTATAAATATTTTAGACAAAATGATAAGCGGAAATAGACGGTTGACTGCACATAATGATTGTTAACTACGTACTTATAAGTATTTGTTAGAAAATATAGGTAGGTAGCTGTTTGTCAGATATTATTTTTAGTATATAAATATTTCGCATATTTATATTCATTACATTACATCATTTTGTATATTACATTCTGTAATCAATATTACAATTTTCTTTTATTAATGTAATTTATATGCTTTAGTAGAGGGCTTGATATTTTTAGGTATGCATACAGTCCTCTATAATATTATTAAATATAAAAATAAATTTATGTGGTAACTCTTGGAGTCTGAACGGTTCAAACAATCGTCATGAAATTTGGAAAACATTGTTGTCTTTATTTAGCGTGATAAAGTCAATCTGTGTCCCAGTTACGCGGATGAAGTCGACAGACTACACTCCTCGCAAAAATTAAGGGAACATAAAAATTTTTGAAATTTTTGGGTGATTTTCAACAGGCTGTATTTCAGTGAAAAATAATCGTACAGGAAATTTAAAAAAAGAGTTTTGAAGCTTGAAAACTCTAGTTTTCAGATTTTTTCATTCATTTGTTTTTCACTTTTTACTCAATTTTTTGTTTTTTAAAAATTCATTATCAAAAAAAATCGAAAAAAATCACGACGAATCTGACCGTGCAACACGTGTAAAAAGTGAAAAACAAATGAAATTATTGATTTTTGAATGGATTAGGGTGAGTTTAAGGGACAAAAACCTTGTTCCCTTATTTTTTCCAAAATTTCAATCAATTGGTCCGGGAAAAACCGTTGAACCGATCGCTCCAGGGATTTAGGGGGTTCTTTAAGGAACAGTAGACTGTAAAATTTTCCTCAAACCTTAGCTTTCTCGCCCATATTAGCGAAGATACAGCCAAGTAACCAAAAAAGGAGAAAAAGTCACTTTTTCCACTTTTTTCAATTCAATGTTAGAGGTGGAAAAAAATTTTTTCTTCACTAACTCTTGACTGTGCTTAATTGGAAATTTTATGCAGATAAAGAAACTCGGCACCCGCTTGCTGTGCGACTAGTAGTTCCAGAGATATTAGCAGTTGAATGGAAAAGGATGCTTTTGCATTCAAAGTTCGATATCTCGGAGACAAATGGTCGTAATTGAGCCATCCAAAGCGATTTTTGAAGCTGAATAAACACGCTAAGAGACCTATACAATGGAGTAGCTCGAAAAAATTTTTCCATGCCCATAGAGTGAAAAACGAAACCTAGAAAATTTAGAAAAAAAATATTTTCAGCTTTGTTTAAGAATTGCATGGAAACCGGAGCTCAAAAAATTTTTTCACCAAATCTAAAAACTAGAGTTTTCAAGCTTCAAAACCCTTTTTTTAAATTTCCTGTACGATTATTTTTCACTGAAATACAGCCTGTTGAAAATCACCCAAAAATTTCAAAAATTTTTATGTTCCCTTAATTTTTGCGAGGAGTGTATTATATAAAAACATTATCGTTTATTATATAATTATTATATATATTTTATTGTTTTGATAAGAAACAAAAAAAAAAACAGATTTTTTACAATTTTGTGTAGTGTACCTAGTGCAATTTTATTATATTTTAAAGGCTTTTACCTTTTTAGGGATATACCTATCGTACACTGAACTAATTGTTTTTTAAGTTTTATGTATTTTTCCTAGTTACGGAAAAAGAGGTATTTTTGAATATCAAAAATTTACAGAGATATTAAAAAAAATTTATATGGGTTCAGATAATATAGATTGAATAAGTCTAACATTTATTATAATTTGTTTGGGTTAAAATGGCACATGAATTCTTTTTTTTCTATTGAGTTTATACGACACTCTAACAGTATATGTTGCACATCATCAATCGTAACACAAACTTGACAATGGTCAACCCAGGATTTTAACAGTGATTTTATATAGTGTAAATTCTGTAACATTGGTTAGTTGATTTAGACACTTGTCATACTTTGCAATAGTGGTATGACAATCAAAACTATTTGCATTATTGTCAGTGAGATCATTGTCCGCGTATGTCAGACGAATGTAAATCAATTACGCGAATCATGATTGTTAGTAGTCGCTTATTTGTTCTGCCCACGTATGTCACTTACCGTTGTTTTATACGGAACCAATGATTTTTTGATGATTCCATCGGTCCGCCCGCAAGTCATCAATATGTTGGAATTATCTAAGCGCACGCTTTATTCAATAAAAACGAGCAAGAAATTAGTTAGGTATTGCTAATTCAATATAATTAGGGGGAAAGGGATTGTTAATAATGAGATTTAACGACCCCATTGCTAGCAATATATCCTATCAGGTCGACTTCCACGCGGTCCCCCTGGAAACCATAGTGGTTAATTTTTGTTCAGCTAATCACTATGGGTCAACTGACTTGCCTTCATCCTCACCTGTCACCCTTTACTGGTACCTTGCCAGCGTATACCGATAGCGCAGGTAGGATTACCATTCTATCTTCGCACTAAGTACTATTTTCGCACATAAAAAAATCAATATACTTTATCAGTATATTATATTTCAATAGAATCGAGGTATAATTTATTTAAGTTTCCATATTTCTTTACTTTTCTATACACACCTTACATCTAAGTACTATAAATATTAATAACAAGACAGTAATTTAAATTGTGTATAATATAATGAGGTGTGACTTTTTTATTAAAAAAAGAATCTACATATATATATATATATATATATATATATATATATATATATATATATATATATATATATATATATATTTATACAACTTAGAATGACAAACAAGCTGACGGCCCACCTGATGGAAAGTGGTAACCGTCCCCTATAGATATGAGCAGAATATACTGTTTCGCCCATGATAACCCCCATGCGTTGCCATTCCTGAGGACTCAGGTGATATTCCTCTGTACCCAGTAAATTCACGCCATATCCCATCCTTCAAACCGAAATACAGCCATGCAAACACAACTGCTTCACGGTTGAAACACGAATGGGACAGAGGTACCCAAGCAATCGACTTTTGTAGAATAAATACAGTGCATATGAAGGTCATATGTAATAATTGTAACTGTGTATGATTACATAATATTTTACAATAAAAACTAATTTTTTTTAATGATTAAATTTTTTTGTCGACTCTATTGTGTTTCTTTAATGAACTATGCAATTTTATACATGTATTAGCAAGGTCGCTTTTCCATTCATTCACTAGTCAAGCTTACCTACTAATAGTTAAATTATGTTTTTATTGTTGGTATAAAAAAATAGATAAATAAATTTCGTGTGTTTTCTAATTTTTTTATATAGTATTATTTTTCTAATGCTGAATAAAGGTAGAGGACTACTTCTTATTGTACTATATATATATATATATATTTATATTTATATTTATATATATGTATATGTATATTTGATATACTTAAATATTTACCTCAGATCTCTATACGTGATAGAGAGTAATGAACTGTAGATTACCCAGCTTTTATTGTCTATATTATCACACTATACATTTTTCGATCTGTCTTGACGTCTTTATCCAAAGTGCAAGAATTTAATTAGTGGCATCGTCAATTTTCTTCTTTATGTATATTCGATTTTTTATATATATGTTTGTTAGTAAAACTCAAAAACTACTCAACGCTTATAAATATTCCTTTAGCAATAGAAAGCTACATTAACAGCGAGTAACATAGGCTATATATTGTTTTGAAAAAATTTTAAATCGCAATAAAAATTACAATAATATATGGTAAAAACATATCAAGAATTTCCTATTACTGTTAATATAAAATAATAATTTATATTTAAATAATAATTTATATACCTGTCTACCCGTGCGAAGCTGGGGCGGGTTGCTAGAAACATAATAAATCTATTAGACCCCGACTACCTCCTCTCAATATCTATGCAACCTACGTGAAAGAATTAATATCTAGACATCACCTTGAATTCTTATTTGCGCGTCGGCGTGAAATGAAGCGGCTGGTACAATGTGGAATTAGTATTAAATGGTGTTAATGTATGTATTTCTGTCAAATAGTGAGCGGTACTTCTACAATACACGGAATGTAGTGTTGTTGTGAAGTTTAAATATTTATTTTAAATTTATTTTAGATACTTTGTATCTCTTTTAAATAATATGTAAACAATAACAGTAGATAATATGAGATCCGAGTATCCTTAGTACATACATACCTACATACTAATACTATAATGTGAAGAGATTTTTTTGTGTATATTTTTACCATTTGATACGATTAAATTAACATCTCAGCAAATTTTTATGACATTTGCCATACCTGTAGTATTTGAATAGAAATAGTTTATTTTGTATCCTTTATTCGCGAACAAAGTTGTGAACACAGCTAGTTTATAACCGGCTTTTTAAACTCCAAGCCAGGAACTTAGTATATTTCAGTTTGTACGTGATGACTAAGCCTACGACATATACTACTGCCTTCTTCACACATTATTTTTTGGTAACCGAACATTGTGCAACACGGAAACTAGTATATCGAGTTGATCAGTCTCGTATGCGAATTTTATTATACATTCATATTATGTCTGGAGGTTTCGGTATTAATTTGAAGCACGCAATATGCATCGAATCACCGTAACACCTAACTGTTACACGAGATATCGGATCGCATCACGCAACTTTTAACAAGAAACAACCTCATTAATACGCTTTATTTCATATAAGTAAATTCTAGTATTGTAGTAAAGAACTAGGTAATTATATAGAAAAGAAATTACTATCCTTCCGTCGTCGATGTTTAGCCGGGAATTAAATTTAATTACCTGTTACAGTAATGGAAATGTTAGATTGTGCTATTTAAAAGTATAAGATTCATAAATGGGTATGGTCAGTTAATAAATAATGTTTTATGAGGCCGATTGTATGTTAAATTAATTTCTGAAATTAAATAAATTCGGTAATTTAAGTGTTAATAAATTAATTTTTTTTAAATATCAAAAGAAAGAGTTTTCTATTTCATTTTGTTTTATTAAGTTTATATGCCTCCGTTCTCTGTAATTTTACTACCTTATCGTTTTAATACAGCTGTTTCACGGTACAAAAATGGGTGGGACAGAGGTATCCAAATGATTTTTGTACAAAGTTTTCCTCTGATATGTTATGCGATAATTTCTTGTTCGATTGTGAAGTTGTTTGATGTATAAAGATTTTTTTTATACAACTTAGAATGGCAAACAAGCTGACGGTCCACCTAATGGAAAGTGGTAACCGTCGCCTATAGACATGAGCAGTACCATGGACATAACAGAGATACTGTTTCGCCCATGATAACCTCCATGCGTTGCCATTCCTGAGGATTCAGGTGTTATTCCTCTGTACCCAGTAAATTCACGCCATATCCCACCCTTCAAACCGAAACACAGCCATGGAAACACAACTGCTTCACGGTTGAAACACGAATGGGACAGAGGTACTCAAGCAATCGACTTTTGTACAAAGTCTCCCTCTGAAGAAAGAAGTACACAAATCATAAGTCTTTATCCTTCTTTATTTTTTTGTATTTATAATATGACAGTAGTATACGTTATATTGATTTATAAGAATAAAATAATACTTATTTGGAGCCTGGTCAGTACTAGATAATATTAGCCAAGCATCATTAATTCAATCTTCACTCATACGTTCATTTAATATATTCAATTAAATACGTCATCTTTGTTTACATAAGCTATTGTTACTATATGTCATCATAGCATTGCTTTTGAAATACTAGAATTACGAGCTCGCTTTCTGTCCTTTAAAATTAGAGCATGATTGTTGTGAATCATATATCGTTATTCATTACTTTATCTAGATAATCTTAATTTAAGATAATCTATGTATAAAGTTTATTGACCCCATCTTTTCTTTATATTCAGTACTTACTGGTTTACGCTTCGCTAGCTTACGGTAGAAAAATAAAATAATTCAAGAGTTTTATTTGTGAGTAATTAAAGAAAAGGTATACCTCCGACGTGTAAATAGATATATCCATATAATTATTATTATATAATTTTATATATATGCGTATATGAATATACTGTAATAGTTTTAAATTTCTAATATTTTTACTCAAGAAAAATAGAAGTATTTTAACTATAATTAAATGGGACCATAACAATGCAAATGAATTTATTTAGAATATTATAGGTATTAAGTAGAAATGATAATATATGTATTCGTTTCTATTCGTATTTATTTATAAATTTAAAATTATCTCGAAATTAGTTAAACATTGAAATAAATATGAAATTCAAGGTATTTTTCACCCCCTGGTAGGACGCATAAAAAAGATCCCTCCTTGGCATAAATTATTGTCTGTCATATAAAATAGAACACGAGTATTATTGTATTGTATAACAGATCAGTTTTGTGAGAAGGTCTCAGCTGAAAACGGAAATGTTATGGCCGACTAAAGTTCCTCATCTGCTCAGACCTTTAGTGTCATCAATCATCAATTGAAATAATTTAACTTTTTATAGGTCGCTATTACGAAACGGTAACCATTACGATAGACTTGTTTGAATTGGTTTCGATTGAGACTATATCTTGTTGCTGCTGCTTCATCGTCACAGTAGGTATGTTAAGAATTATTACAGATGTTAAGTGTTTATGGAAGTCATACAGCCGTGTACATAAAAAATTATTAACTGTTAAATCAGCTATCAACGGTTAAATTAATTGTTAAGACCAAAATTGTGACGTTTCAACTTTTAACTTTGACAGTTAACGTTGAATTTAATAAAATTTTCATTTTTTTGGCTACAGTCCATTATCTGTATTAACTTCAAACATATATATATATATATATATATATATATATATATATATATATATATATATATATATATATATATATATATATATGTATATATATATATATATATATATATATATATTTTTTAAATAGGTCGTAGGAGGTATTATCATTTTTCGTCGAGTTTACATTAGTATATCTGTATATTTTGTGATAAAATTTTTAAAAAGTCTTGTTCCTATGTTAAAATTATTTGAATTTGTGACATAAAAAAATTGTAAATATATTCTGTGGCTATTTATGAAATTTTAAGAAATTGCGATTATGCCGTGGTAACATAGCATTATAATACGAGTACTTAAATTGTTTATCTCAATAATGTTTTGGTATATTACCATTACTATTTTTTTTATTATAAATACGATTATAAATTATTATGGTAACAATAAATTATTCTTATGCTACTACCTTCTATAAAATAACCCAGAAATATAAATTTTTAATATTTTTATCGATTTATTGTCAATATTGCCATAGCAAAATTGTATTTCATTTAGTATATAAATCGTTTGTACGTCCTTTATTCAGGCTATCCTATTATCTTTAACTTTTTGATGATGCACATAAAGAGAAGTATGTATGATAATATGTGTATATAAATGTACATTTTGCTTAAAAATATAGACAATGAATTTTGTACGGTTTGGAAGTAGTAAGCATACTCGTATTTAGAGATTAGTAGAATAATCTATCACTATATAAACCGACTATATTGTATATATTGTACGCTTTATAGTGGTATAAAGTATATATACATATTAGGAAACTATCCTGTAGTTTGTTTCATGTAAAAATAATTATTATTGTTCAAACTATTAGTAAAAAAATAATTTCCTCAGCTTGTATTTTCTTAATTTTCACATATGACGCGCTTCGATAGGACTCTAGGATAAGAACCGAATACAATTATAATTTCGATTGATCGAGCGACTTCAAAGTTGACACTCTAAGAATTCGACAATGGTTTCGAGGAATGAGTCAGTGTTATAGGTATCGTTGTAGTTTTCGTTATGGGTATTGGGTTACTGCCTCAGTAATGTTGGCAAATCAAAACATGTGTTACTGATTTCGTACAATTATTAATTTCATTATAAGTAAACAACAGTTTCATTATATCTGTATCTGTGTTTTTTTTTTATTAAATTAATACGGATTGATGTACTCGTCTATGCGAGTGTTGTAAAATGACGGGGCATTAGTGGAGGATGAAACAATGAGTATGAAGGCATATCAGTGAGCCCCTCGTGCCAAATCGATTTGGTAATTATGCTTTTTAGGAAAAGCCATATGGAGGTCGACCTGACAGCGTATAACAATGGGGCTTATTATCTCCATTATTGTCAATCCTTCTCCGCTTGTATTATAAGCATTTTACTGTTAGGCTCGGGCCTCATTTCATAGGAGATAGGTATAATTTATTTTTTTCATGTTGGCCAGTTGGCTTGGTATATAGTAATATTTCGAAATTACATTTTTCTTCAGTAGTATATTGTGATAATTTGTGCTTTATTCTCTCAAGTCAGTTTTTATTACATTCTAGGAATGAAAAAGTGACGACATGTTCCCTTTCAATAATGATTGAGGTATATAATATAAAATATTATTAAACATAACAAATGAATCATATTTATATCTACATTGTAATAAAAAAAGTGAGTCAATAGGTTTCTAAAATGGAAACAACACCCAATTAAATAAATCATGTCCCAACAAAGGGTGAAATTCTTTATATTCGAGTTCAACGCGCACACATCGTTATGAATATTAACAACTGACTTAAAATAAGTAATAAAAAAATGTCTGACATTCGTGACTTCTAGACTTTCAGATTAAATTATTCAAAAGCAATTTACTAAATATTTCTTCGTGTACATAATAGCAGTTGTACGCTCAGAAAATATATTTCAGAGTTGTTTTTTCATCGAAAACATTAAATTATTTTTCTATGTGATAAAAATAGATGTCTTTATAAAGCGCTTACTGGGAAAGCTAGTGTACTTACTTATATTTATATTACTAATGGAACTACTCAAAATAGAAGAAGATTTTCCTTTTATTTTGATGACGTAGTTGTAGTTAGGTACAACTTAATCTCAAATATCAATACATAGAGCAGTTAATAAGATGTATTAAGTAATAAGTATGTATTATGTAATAAGTCAATAAGTACGTATTTATAATTTTTTCAATTAATCATCCAAAAACTTTTAACTTGCTTGAATGACTGTTCTGTCTATATTTATGCCGTTTGATCTAGTCTAAACGGCTCAAGATAATCGTACATTCAAATTTGCATATTTATAGCTATGTTTGGCTTTGATTTACATTGACTACTGAATGCACCTGAATTCTTGTGTTGCGAACTATACACCCCTATTGTTTACGAACGCAGTTCATAAGTACGCAGTTTACAGTACAAATATAAATAATAATCATTTATTTGCTTGAAACCTAGCCTGTAGACTATTTGTCTTAAATAATAATAGTGCTCATAAATTGCTTTCATATTTTTAATGGACCTAAAAATGGTGAAGGTGATCAAATGAAAATGGAACTGTGCTTAACTTTATTTACATTATGTTATCAGTGTAAGATGTCTATAAAACTTAATTGGAATATGATTCATCTTAAGTACTTATTTTAATCTCCCAGATGCTTCACAAGAAACCTCCGAAGTGGGATTAGAGAGGGACAGCTTGAGGACAAAAGACGTAATTTTCGTATTGACGAATGTAAAGTTTACATAACAAGGTAATTAGGTCGCCATAGTTGATTTACGTTACGTATACAATATGTGACATAAAAATATTATTACATTAATAAAGTTGGTTTTTTACTGCAAATGCGAAAATAATTGCCATTAAGACAAAACCAATAAAATTTCATATAAACACATTTTTTTTTATAAAAATAGAAAACAAGTTGATAATTCGGCGAATCGGATAAGTAATTCTAAATTGATATTATTATGTACTTTCTAATTAAAAACATTGAATTTTATATGAATTGTAATTGATTGATTTGATTTTTTACTCGGAGTAATAAACAGCTTACAAGCTTGATTAAAGAGATGAAAAAAAAAATATAGTAATTTATAATTAATTTCACTTGGATACAATTTAATAGCAACTTTTAATAAATTCGTGTCATCGAATGGTCGCCCAAGTTATTCCTTATTTAGAAATAACAGTGTGAAACTACAGAACGAGTTATTTAAGAATAATAATTGCAGAGCCTCGAGTGGAATGGAAACCGGTAAACGGGTTTAAATAATAACACATCATGCTCGAGATCAGGTTACTGTTTGTAAAATACTATATTAACATACTGATGCAATTATCAATGGGCCAAGTTTACGTATCACATATTAATTCCTATTTATGGGAGAAAGGGATTGTTAGTAACGGAGACTTTCGGTTCTATTCATTGGCGTATTTAATATTATTTTCCAGGAAGAAGGTGGGGGGAGGGATGACATGGTCATGCTTATTCGGATGCAATTTGCCAATAAGCGAGCCTACGAAGTTGCTCGAAAGAATTCGGTTTCTTAACTGTGTTTTCCACCACTAGAATTATGTTTGAAATTTGAATTGAAACAAAGTTTTTAATGTCAGTCAAATTTAAATTCACGATCTTTGAAGTTTATAAGTTGGGGTAGTATATCACAAGGTCACAACACTCGATATTATTATTTTTTTTTATTATAAGAAGGCAAAGGAATTGATAAGACCTGATGGGAAGTGACTAACGTTGTCCATAGTGCATTTGCAATAAATATCGCTAGATTAAGCAATGGTTATATTATAAGTAGTATTGTTAAAAATATATATAAGTTACAATAAAGTACCCATACCAGAACGGAGATACCGAATTTTATGAATACAAATGTTTTGTATTGTCCAATAATCGTACCCTCTACTATGGAAGGGTCAATGGATCAAGACTAACACGCTTTAATGTTGCTAATTCTTGCATGTCAATTACATTAGGTATTTATATAATAATATGTAATTATGTAAAGCAATTCACAGAAATAAAAAAATACGAACGGTATACAATGATTTTGTGTTTCAGTGAAGATTCAGTGTAAATCAGAATAATGAAAATGTTGTGGCAATTGAAATGGCATGTATTCAGTACTATTATTATATGGTTTATATTACCAAATCTATTTCTGATCTATGTATTCGTCTACTTCGTTTCGGTCAATGGGAAAAACTATTATATTGAATCATTTCACAATACGCCATAACGAGTAGGACATCAAAATGGCATGCAAGTGTATGTTATTATGAAGGTATTAGAAGTTGATCTTGTTATGTAAAATTATTTTATGTTAAATAGCATACATTATTACCCAGTGCATGCTTAAGTAATGATAATAAATAAATATACAGATACTATTGGTCAAGTCACAGTATCACATAAGGCTCAAACTATGTAGAACTGTAGCTATTATGGGTATTATAATGGACGATAATGGAATGGTAACGCCGCCTGCGCTAACAGTATACATTGGTGGGGCATCAGCGCGGGTTGATATGTGAAAATGAAAAGGCAGGTCACGATGGGCTACGTGATGAATATATCTGGAATTTAGCATGATGGTTTCCAGAGAGATCACGTAGAGATCAACCTCATATTATATATTACTAGCAATGATTCTATGTAATTCATATTACTAATAATCCCTTACACTCCGGTTCTATGGGTAAAAATGGTGTATTAATTACATATAATACATTACTTATCTGTTTTACTTATTCATATTACTTACATAGTTATCTCTTTATGTATACAAATAGTTCTGATATGTGGGAATCAAATTTGTAACCATCGAAAAGTAAGTATTGTACTGATCCTCCAATTACCAAGTTTGTCAATGATAGTTACTATTGTAAATAAAATAAAAATACAGTAAGTAACAAATGACTTTTAGTTAATGTATTTATATCGTGTTAGTAGTGAAAGAATAATAATATTTTGTATGTACTTTTGTCAGAGAATTTATGCAACATGAACTCATACATATGTTAGCAAGTAACCTAATGCTTTAAATTAAAGCATACATTCAGTATTAATTCTTCAACCGCAATGAAAATCCATAGCCTTGACTATAATTTTAGTGACTCTATTTTGAGTTGGATAGGGTTTTCTATGTTGCAATTAATTTTATGAACTCCTATCAGGAATGCATGAAAAATCTTACGCAAAAATTATAGAGTGGAATATTCTGGTAATCCATGAACTGTGATGTAGATACGTTATTTAGGTTGCTCTACTCTCTGAGGATTTGAATGTACGTTATGTTCTGGATAACATTTTTTTTTATTTAGTATCGAGTATTGTTAGAATTACGGTGGCAGATAAAATAGATCTATTATTTTATTTCTTTCAGAATTTAAAGTTTTATTTGCATTAATTATAAGCACAAAAAAGAACAAAGAATCAACAGTTAATAAATATTTCTACAATAAATATTTTAACAATTATTGATCGTAATAACTTTAACTTCGAATTTTAACGACTAACATGGTAAGATTTTCAATATATCTTTGTTACAAGTAGTTTGTAGCGTAAAAGTTATGTAATTAACTGGATTCCAATACAATACTTCTTCATGGAGATTTAATATAATTCACCACAGCCTCGAGCAGCTATCATTCAAACACTAGTTTTATTTACAAGTTAATCACAATAGAGATGAAGCAACCATGCATAGCTCGTTCCGGATGAGTGAGTCAGCGTCAACCGGCTTCGGTTTCCTAGTATTCAATCGCGGTATGCCTACTCAACGGTTGGTTTTTGCAATTAATAAATTATTATTAATAATGTATTTCGTAATAAACATGACTAAATTTGGATTGTTAGAAGTGATGGTTGGCTTTTGAGTTGATGACGAATGTGAGTCTTGCAGTCTTGATTTTCATATTCGATAGTATAAATAATTATTTTGTTACTACAAACATTATTCTTATTTAAAGATGAGCTTTTTCAGGCAGAAAAACCTGTGACACTGTGACACTGCGACTCTTCCAGGATCTTTTGTGCTTTGCATTTTTTAAAAATTCGCTGCTAATTCCTTTCAATGATAGGAATTTTAAGACGCTTTTTGTAGAAACATCATTTATCTCATCTGGATATAGAGTGTGTTTTCCAAAGGAAATATATCGTTTATATATAAGCGGGCTACAGCCACACATTAAGCGCTGCGGCGTTTGTTCCTCATTGTGACAAAATCTGCAAACACTTTTTGAACATAACCCTAGTTGGGCTATAATGCTTGTTTAATTTGCTGTCTCCAGTGAGAGCTCTTGTTAATACACGCAAAATAATTAATCTTTTAAAGTAATTTTCTGAAAATACACAATACTACAAACAAGATTTTTTTGTAGTAATTTAAAATAACTGCGCAAATGAATATAGAAGTACTTCTAGTATTTGGAGGTCAACGCTTAATTCTGCATTGTACGTAATATCTAGTTAGGTATCTATTGTACCTTCTGTGGTATATAGGTACATAATTATATACAGTACCAGCGCTGTGGTATTAAAGTCGATTACTGATAAACAACAGCACGTTTTGGTAACAATGATGCCCTGCGGTGAGATTTTATATCGTTCCCTCTTTATGGGTAACTAAGCTTTTTAACGACTTAAAATATATATTAACAAATAAATAAATATTATAAGTTTCAAAGGTTCATCTAATTCTTATCAATCTATGAATGAAATGAAACCAGACTACTGCTATACATGCTTACTTATTTTGTATATATTATATACATAGATAATAATCAAACCAATATAAGTCTACATACTCGTAAATACAAATATACATACTATATGTACGGTACTATAATTATAAAAGAATAATTTAATATAAAATCTACTGTTTTTTTTTTATACAACTTAGAATGGCAAACTAGCTGACGGCCCACCTGATGGAAAGTAGTAACCGTCGCCTATAGACATGAGCAGTACCATGGACATAACAGAGTATACTGTTTCGCCCATGATACCCCCCATGCGTTGCCATTCCTGAGGACTCAGGTGTTATTTCTCTGTACCGGCAGCACACCTGCAATGCCGTAGGTGTTGTGGGTGACCATGGGCGGCGGTAGTCACTTACCATCAGGTGAGCCGCATGCTCGTTTGCCCCCTGTGTTGTAAAAAAAAAAACCAGTAAATTCACGCCATATCCCATCCTTCAAACCGAAACACAGCCATGCAAACACAGCTGCTTTACGGTTGAAACACGAATGGGACAGAGGTACCCAAGCAATCGACTTTTGTACAAAGTCTCCCTCTGGTATATTAATAACATAATAAATCTAAACACTGCATATAAGAATAAAGTATTTTATTTGTAGACAGTATTGCCGTGCAATTGCCAAGTCATAATTATTATAGAAATAAATATATTGATAGGTAATTGTTTAGAGAATAATTTATAACAAAGATTTTTAATAAGTGCTTCCTATATATAACACTAACTAAAATAACTAACTTGGTTTTAGATGAGATCTTACAACTTTTTGTAGTGGAAGACTTGGATATTTTTTTACATTTTATATTTTTGATTGGATTAAACTCTTTCACTAAAATCCACTGCACTACCAACACTGTCATACGTAAAAATATTTTTTAATCTGCTGACTTAAATGTTTATTTTTACCAGTAAATATATTTTTATTTATTTATAATGTGCAATAACATGTTAAAAGACAGTAGCCAATATCAGCCGCACATATTGGTAATTGTACTGCTCCTTTATTTTTACCTAGCATTATGGCTAAGCCGCGCCCTGCAGAATAGCCGATACCTAGATCGATACTGAAGACAATTAATTACCTTTAAGCTAATTTGTCTACTAGGAGTGGTATAGATTTGTGTGACTTGTCTAAATGCGTTATATATAAAGATTTTAATGTGTCTTATATATTTGTTTAGTAGCCTATGACGTTGATGTACAGTTAGCTTTGAATATCTATTATATGTATAGCGAATATATATGTAATATCAAAAAATAACTATTTCGAACTTATTATTGATAACGACGATAATTGTATCTCGGTTTACTGATGAGAAGTTGGAAAATCTAAGTACGAAATCTATTAAAAAGATATTGTATAGTATTATTGAAATTCAACACGAGTTGTAGAAAACAGTTGCAATTATAAATAAGGTGTAATTAAAATTATCTAAGCTAACTAAAAATTGTCAAGTTGGAAGATAGGAGATGAAGCGGTAATAACAAAAAATTTAAACTATGAAATTATAAATATAATGTTATATTTTACCAGAGGGAGGCTTTGTACAAAAGTCGTTTGCTGGGGTACCTCTGTCCCATTCGTGTTTCAACCGTAAAGCAGTTGTGTTTGCATGGCTGTGTTTCGGTTAGAAGGGTGGGATATGGCGTGAATTTACAGGGTACAGAGGAATAACACCTGAGTCCTCAGGAATGGCAACGCATGGGGGTAACATGGGCGAAACAGTATACTCTGTTATGTCCATGGTATTGCTCATGTCTATAGGCGACGGTTACCACTTTTCGTCAGGTGGGCCCATCAGCTTGTTTGCCATACTAAGTTGTATGAAAAAAATATTAAAGGAATTTAAAATATTTATAACCATATCGATATTTTAAAATGATAACTAGATATTATTATTAAAATTCGCTAAAGAATTACCAATATTTACCTGTTAACAAAATTGGAAAATAATAGGATAATATCTATTCATACTCGTACTTCGATTTTATTGCATATCTATAACGAAATTCTGAAAGCGAGACGCTCCATATCAAGCGTCAGATTTGGCTAGAAAGTGACCCATGTTGACAAAGGTCGGAAGTGATTTTCCAGTGCCTACGTGTAACGACCCCTGACGGTGCGTTCATCGAAACAAGACGAATTTGCAAAGAACGATTTCTAATTTATATTATTTTCCGGTATTTTCAAACATTATTAAGTATCTAGATAGTCGATATATGACCGTACAAGGCCGGAGTTAGGTATACCTTGTAATACAGTAGTGTAAATTAAGATCTTTAATTCTTGTATTTTATACTTTATACTATATCTAGGTAGTATATATTTATAGTTCTGTGCTGAGAAAAAAAAACTTGTTTCAAAACACTATCTATTTGTAGAAACACGATTTAATTAAAATATTTCTATTCTAATGTGCTATGAATCATCTCCTTGTTAATTGCTATGTTTTTTGTCAGGACTAAATTTGCTATATATTATTATCACAAAATGTACTTATATCCCTACACAGCATTGTAACTTTAGTAGCATATTTGACTTTCTTGTAACTTTAATAGTTTTTTATTTTATATTCTAACTAGTTAAAAGCACTATATTTTTATTGCTAATCATACATAATAAAACTAATGATTTTTTGAAATTGTTGTCTACATGTGGATTTTTGATGTTTAAAATCTACTTATGTACTGATAATTCCAAATATACTTTAAAATTTTTTGCTGTATGTAATTATAATTCACTTCTGAATTTGACTAAAAATTTAAGGGTATATGATATTTTAATTCAAATAAATAAACATTAGTTGCACAAATTTCAAGCAGACGAAGTCAACAGTCCAATAGAATTGCAAAGTAAAAAAATGAGTGTGTGTCAATTTATATCGCATTAATGTCATAGAGGAAGTAAAAAGTATGTTGGAATTCGAGATGATCCTTAATTGACAACTAATAATCGTAATACGACGATTTGCTAATAATAGTCGACGTCGTATTGATTATGTAATCAGAGGGGCTACCATAAAATATTTTCCGAAATTTCGGGGACGAACGAAACATAAATTTGATGTTCAAATTACATAATACATGCCATTTAAAATTATTAAAAATTAAAATATCGTTCCTCTGGACTATTAGGATAGGATTTATGATGAACGAAATGTTAAGCTCCATTTACTGGATCGATTTCGGTACGAACAAAAACACGAAATTGAGCCCGAAATTTGTAATTTCATTTCATGGTAGACCACCTGGTAATATGCAAGTACATACTAGTCGCTTCTTACATTCTCATCTGCTGGAATTATGGATGAAGATGCCTTATTTATTAGATATTTACTGCACCGACGATCTTTCACACTAAAAGACAACAGAACATATTATATAATTTTAGTCTAGTAATGTCCAAATTATTCGTGTGGTCCCGAAATAGAATAGGCCACCCCTTTCTTTCCCATGGTTGTCGTAAAGTGCGACTAAGGCATGCCAAGGAATAGGCAGCAGTGTCCCTTTTAAAACATCCCTAAAGCCTAACTGCGGTTCCCAATCCACCTGCCAAGCGTGGCAACTACTCGTAAAACCTCCCAAGGTGGAGGCTTATGTTCAGCAGTGGACAGTTAAGGGCTGATATGATGATGAATGTCTAAATTAAATTTATTCCTTTCCTTAAAAACCTCAATAAATAAATAAATCCAAATCGCTTCAGTCGATTCGCTTCAATTTTTAATGAATGAATGATTGAATGAATATATGAGGATTAAATTACCTAACATCGTCACTAATATTATAAATGTGAAAGTGAATTTATTTGTTACGCCTTAGCGAAACGGCCAACCAATCGTCATGAAATTTGATATACCTACACAAATAAAATATAGACTTTTTATTCTGGTCAATTAACATATTTCAGTCACACGGACGACATTTCGAGCAAAAATTAGTAGGGAATAAAATTACGCAAAAAATTGATAAATTTGTGTAAAGTTATAATAATAAAATAAAATATTAATGAAAATGTTTTCTTTTTTATATGTGTATGTATTGTGCATGAAACTCTAAATACAATACCGTTTTCATAAACTTACACAACATACCTATTATTACATTTTCCGTAAGAATCGTGTCACAACGACTAAAAAGTGAAAACGTATGTAAATATTGTGTGTGTTTTATGAAAATCGGTTTACGTACAGAAGGCAGCCGGCAGCCATGTGTCTCGTATTGATAAAATGTAATTATAACACCGCGCGTATGAAAGTGTGTCAGTCGGCAATCCGGCGACATTCGTTAAGTCAACTCTAAATGTATCCAATTCTTTGTACGATACGTAAAACTCTAATCCGAATATAATATTGAATATTTAAGTAAAATATACTTTTAAAACTGTAATTGCAGATAGCGGGTAGCCAGATAATGTTTTTGACACTTTCATTTGTTTTGTTATTTGTTGGTATTCTACTGTATTGGTGAACTATTATTATCAGCCGCTTTGCCGAGTGAATTATGTCATAAAGTATCTTATATATTAATCCAGGATTGTTTATTTATTTATTTAGGTGAGATTAAATAAATATTATATATCCATACGTCTTAATAAAATATTATATTTATATTTTAGTACAATAGGATACTAGGATTGTTATAAAAATGTAATAGCTTCTAATCTTTGTAAATTCGATACTCAATTAAGCATTAATCGAACGGATTTTAATGAAATTTGATAGAGACAGGTATTCTATATAGTTCTATATACAGGATTTTTCTTAGTTTTCCTTCTTTTTCATTAAAGTATTGTGCTTTAGTTAATTTTACAAATCTGCAGTTGATTTTACAATTTGTACTCTTATTTTGTATTGAAATTTTTAAGTATAAATTTCGCTCAATGGCAAGACCTCTGTGGTACTTAAAATACTGTTCCATTACCTCTATAAAGTTTTTGAGTTACAGCTCTTATATCCGTATTAAACTTAGCTTTAATTTCTCATATTATCGTTGACTGTTTATTTACATATTGTTGCGTTATGCGAATGTAGTATCAATGATGTGGTTTCAGTGAAAAACAGTGTATTATGAGTTTGGAATGCTGTACTGAGTAAGGGGCATAAAAATCGGCCATTCACCTGCCTACTGCTCCAGTTTGTTGACATAACGGGTAAAGAATTTTTCTTATTTAAAATGTATTTACAAAAATTCAATATTGTTTGTTCAATAATAATACACCTACTAATTTCAGATAGAGTGAGAACTATAAATAATTACTAAAATAACAAGGACGTCGTCTTTACGTGCACCTACTGAACAAAAAAATTAAATGTTTAGGCGTAATTACGTAACAAACATCCAAGCCTCTAAGTATTCAAACATAAATTGCTAATTTTAAAATTTGTTTATAATACAGTTTTTAGTGATATTTTTATATTCTATACCTATACACTATTAAAGCCAAGGTTGCGTGAATACATGTATACCATCAATTGGTTATTTGTAACAAAGCAGTTATACACAATGTGCGATATATCACCGTGGTCATTCAAGAGTGTCGAGCAGAGCCATCGAATCGTGACAGACGGACGATCACTATACAGGCAACAGCGTAAATAACAACAACAATGGTAACAAAGGAAACGGAAAGAAAAAGTGTCATGTTTTCACTGACATAATTCTTAGAGAAATTCGGTTAGGAGCTCCAGTTAACCATTTGTATTTCTAATATTGTTAGGAAACTAAAAGTACGGGGTTGATTTTTGAGATAGTATAGGAAGACCTTGACTGTTGTAATGACAGAAAAACGTTCATAAGAGATTGTAACTTTTAGAGCAATACAGATCAACATTTAAGAAATAATTTTGGTCTTTTATAAGTTTGTAACACTTTATTGTATAGTAAATAAAATCTTAAGTATCATATGATACTGAAATGTCAAGAAAAGAATGAGTGCAATGACGCATTTATCCCATAAAAGGAATGTCTTCCAGTAAAAAATAGCTAATTAAAAATAAGAAAATATAGGTGTTATAACATGAGCATAATATTGATCCTAGACAACATATATGAGTAATCTATATGTAGGAAAAGTTTTTAAATTTTATACCCTTTAATATAATGTGTCCAAATAGCTTATTTATTTGTTAACTATACACTTTCTCCTAGCTCGGTTAAACTAGATCAATATATCATAAAGTTATGAATAATTTTTGTTTTGCTTGATCTAGTTGTTAAATATTTACCTATTCGTGTATTATAAGTTTTTACTTGCGCTTCGTTCGCATGACTACTATAAAAAATAAAATTTTAAAACATTTCATGATTAATTTGAGCTGTGAAGACATTAAATGATAATAAAAGAAGTCACTTTCACATTTATAATATTAGTAAGGATTCATTCAGATTCATTAAGGATTGTTTCAGTGAAATCAAAAATATCTATACAGAGTATATATATATAAGAATTAAGATGGAAGAAAATTAAAAAAAATGTCATAGGTAAGCTTATATAGCTTAAGCATAAGCTTTTTCAGTGAAATAGGTAAAAACTTGTTATTTAACTTATTACTTAGATATAATTTCTTTTAATTTTAACATACACTTAGTTTTCGCTCCGGTAAATACAAATTTACAAACAATAAATATTTAAAAAAGTAGGTGTAGGTACCTGCTTTGCTTTTAACTGATTTTTTTTTTTAGATAATTCATTTACATTATTTACAGCACACAAATTACAATAAAAACATACACATAATACACAGTAAAAGAGATAAAAGAATGAAAATAAAAAAGTAACAAAAAAAAAGTACGCAAAGTATATAAACCAACAATTTCCTTTCTTTCCTTTCCTTCTTGCGTGTGCCATAGCAATACAAAATGGTTACAACTCAGTTTATTGCTTTGCCCTTAAAAGAGCAAAACTAGATTCTAGAATTAAAACAGCAAAAAACATCATTTTTGGTTGGTACATTTTAGCAAAGTAGGTAGACATACTATATACTTATATATAGACCGTATTATGTTTAGGGAATAGTCTATACGTAGGCATGAGTCGAGTCTCAAAAGTTGATGCAGCAAGTGATTTATGTAACGATAAACACCTTCGGTCTCCATTTTCTAGATAAGGGACCTAACACAAAAATATACGAGTAGGTACTTACATAACATCTTTGAAACTTGCAATGTAATTATAAATATGAAGATGTAATTAATTGATGCTATTAACGAACGAGGTCATCACAGATTTTATGAAATGTCATAATAAAATGGTTCCAATTTGTTATCCTTATGTAGCAATGGTCAATGCTAACTAAATGCTAGCTCGATTAAGTCAGCTTCGATATATAGAAATCCTGATTTAGAGGTCATCTACTTTCAAATGTAGCAAATTTAAATTTACAATTCAGTACAAATTAAGTACCAGAGGGAGATTGTGTAGGTGCAGAGTCGTCTGCAGTATACCTCTGTTTGTGTTCCGGTATGTAATGTACACACACACAGATAGAAACAGATGATATAAGTATTAATATAAAAACGAAACTCACTGTCACTCAAACTACTTACCTTGATATGAATATTACAAAAGCTATCTGTTGATAGTAAACACTCTCTAAAAAATTTGGTTGGGCTGTAAAGAAAAGCCATGAATCTTTCATTATCTATGTATGTGTATAGATACGACATTATAACTTTCAAGAAAAGAGCAAAGTCCTTCCTAAAAGATGGGCAATACATATGCAATTTTTCTGATGTTGCGGGTGCTTGTAGACGGCGGTTAAATTTACCATCAGGAGAACCGCAAGCTCGTTTGCTCCCTAAGTTATAAAAAAAAAACAAAAAAGTTGAACCCAGTGTATTAGTATATTAGGTGTAGTTAGGTAGGTATAGATGTTAAGTTTTCACGTGGGTGTTGCAAGTTCGTTTGTTATTTCATTTTTTAAGAGAATAACAATACTTGCGTGTGATGATAGTGAAGGCGGAGTCTTCATTCCATTTTCATTCATATAAGAAAGAGTCCCACCTATTATATGTAAGTCCAATTTCACGACTATTGGTCGAGCCATTAAAGTGCCAAGAGGTAATAAACAAACAAACAACTTTCACATTCATAATATTAGTAAGGAAAGTAAGGATTTTACACATCTAAGAGAATCATTTATCACGACACACGTTATGAATGCGAAATCAAAATTTATAAAAATATGTACCTATCTGTAGCTATTTCATGTTTCTATCATATTAACTTATTATTTTTTATTAAGATAGAAACCTGTACCTACTGCGTCATTTTGCTGACCCGGCCGGTCTTGGTATTTCGGTGTCGTTAACCCTCGAAATTATTTTAAAAATCGGCTTTAGTAATGGGGAAAAGGGATTATTAATAATAAGGGTAACGGCTCAATTACTAGCTAACTAACTGGTTAACTGCGTGGCCGTCACCTTGACAGGGCAATATATCCTGTCAGGGTATTATTTCTTTAAAAATTGTGGTAATTCTTGAAGATCATCACGATAGGCCAGCTGACCTGTTTTTTTTTAATGGGTGATGATGGAACGATAACCCCACCTGTCTATCTGTCCTATATAGCTATACCTATATAGCTATCGGTGTACATTGGTGGGGCACCAGTAAGTGATGATAATTGAGGATAAAAAGATAGGTCAATCAGCTCATCATGATGTATACATCTGGAATTCTGCACGATGGTTTCCAGGGGGATCACGTGGACGTCGACCTGGTTGGGCACATTGCTAACAATGAGGCCTTTAGTCTCTATTATTAACACTCCCTCCTCCCCCACCCGACCTATTTTTATTTATACTTATCATCATCAGAATCATCATCTGTACTACAGGCGAGGTTACAATTCCATTAAAAGAGTCAGTTCTAGAAGTTTCCTGTATCTAAGAACATATTTTCCTTTTAGTACTTTACACGACAATAAACAATATACGATCCCAATGGAATATAATTATATTATAACAGACCTGAAATATTGGTAGAGGCATATACATTCTACTTCTATTATCAGATAACTGAAAAAGAAACCGAATTAACATAGCAGTTCGATTCTCAAAAAAGCTTCACTGAGAATTGAAGCCCCATTCGGCGAAAATCAATCAAATTATGCCTGAAAAGATCTATATATGCTTACATTTTTCAATTATGCGTATAGTATTATGTGTACTTTTTATTATGATTTAGTTATTTATATTTATTTTAATTACTGAAATTGTTAATGGTTATTATTATATTATTACATATTTGAAAAATGTTTTATAGAACAGCGCCATCTGGTACACGAAGTATATATTACAATTTCATATGCTTTATACTACAGTATCTGTTGATATGGTGACTAATAAAAATGTTGTTGCTTTATAAGAGGTGGCGCTGTGAGTATTTATGCTATTTTAAAACAGATGGCGCTAGTAATAACGTATACCGTAGTGTCAATTATTTTCAAAGATTTTCGATATTTGTCCTTATTATCAAATTACTTTTGATACATTTCATAAAGAATATGTTTCTTATTTAATATATACTATTTTATTGCTGTTGTGCGAGGTGGTTACTTCACCAATATTTATTTTATTTATTAAACTTTAATTAACCTAGACAATGTAAATGGCGCACTTAAAACCATATGGACTTACCAATCAATTGTAGAATATACTTTTTTTTTACAATAAAATGAAGAAAGGCTAAAAATATATTAAAATTATTGTTAACTTTGTAAAATGTTAAATACATGCTCGGGTGGATTACTGCTGGTAGTATGAGGGTAGTAAAAGGCCTCTGACGTGGCTTACCGGGCTATCACTTTACGTGCCCTCCGAGACATGAAGGGAGTAATCATTCATGAATTTGAAAATTTAGAAGTTTAGGCTGAGATTTATTCTTAGGATGTTTGTTTTTTGTCGCTCGGTTCAGCCAATCGTTATTGAGTTTGTGATATAGAGCTATCTAATATTTGAGATGGTGATGAACATTAGCTATTGTTACCTTGTTAACCAACATATCGCGGTCATGTCAACGAAGTCGTAAGTATGGATTAATAGACATTCATGAACACTCTATATGAAATCGAATATACCTATTTATTTAAGTACAAATAAAAATAGTAAAATCTACATTTTACTATATCCAATTACTATATTCTACTATATCCAATTAATAAAGGAAAAAAATTTAATCACTTAGACTAGCTGTACAAATGATCAAAGATTCAGGTGAATAACTCCGTGTCTTCTTTTAAAGGGTAATAACTCTTTAAATAATACTTAACAGGCGTGTAATGGCTGACTTGAGGATATGAAGAATTTTATTGCATTCGAAGCTAACTTAGTCGTAAATAGGATGAAACTTTTACAGCTTTCTACATTTGTAACAATTACTTACATAATAGAGGCGTCTTCAAACTTAAATTATAAATTTATGCACATTTACGTATGTAGTTAAATTATTATTTAGATGGCTACCTCCTTGTTCTTGTAACATACTAGATATTTTATCTATTTCTAGTTATGCGTGCTCTGTTTACGTGATAAGAATAAATTATTTGCTACGTTAAAAATTATGTGTAACACAAATATCATACCAATAATTGTATAGGCGACAAGATACAACAATCACACTTTTACATTAATAATATTAGTAAGTATTTATTATTTTATAACATTTTATTACAAGAACTGTTTCGAATTATTATTAACGCCACTGTGACAAAGTAATGTGTTTACATAATAAACACTTGTACTCTTCCATAAATTATATAATAATTCGAAGTTCCACCAGTTGTCAACAATCAATATAATAGTGTTTATATAATATTCATACGAAGTGACTGTGCCATTTTTTTTTAATGTATGGTAATGGAAAGGTAACTTCGCTTGCGCTAACGGCATACACTGGCGGGGTACCAGTGAGGGACGATAGGTGAGAATGAAAAGGCAGGTCACTTAGCACATCGTGATGAATACACCTGGAATTCAGCACGATGTTTTTCAGGAGACTGCTGGACGTGTTGAAAGTTCTATGGTAACAAAAGCGAGCTATGAGAATTATATGCGGCATTTATAAACGCATCTTTATTAGGCTTTACTTTATCCAACAACGTACAATGACAGTGTTATTGTTGTTCATATACATTCTTCACTAGAAATATATGTTAAAGGTGGTAAAACTCCTCGTAAAAATTCAGGCAATCATAGTTACACCACGAGAAATAAAAAAAATCAAATTGAATTGCCAAGAACACGACTCACAAAAACTATGAAACAAGGCATTTATCTAAAAATAAAAATGTATAATAAATTACCCAAAACAATAACACAATTGCCAAGAAATAAATTTAAAAATAAAGACATATTTTGGGCAACAACATAGTTTTTACAACGTGACCGAATATCTAAATGCCAATATTAAATTATGATATATTATTTATTTATATTTAATTATTTTTTGTTATAATTGTGACAATTCCAATTTTAAAACTTATAGTCATCATTATTGACATGTACTGTAATTAATTTACAATCTTATTTTCATTTTATATTTCAAAAGTTGTTATTATCATTGTTATTATTTATATTAATAATTTAAAAATTATAATGTTAATATTGATTTGCCATGGTGTGACGAGAACTGTTACTTTGGTTAATAAAGAAATATAATATAATAATGTAATCCGCATTACTAACAATCCTTTCCCCACATCTGTAGGACCGTTTAGGTAAATGATAAGTGAACTAAACTCTAAGGTTCTGTGCTAAATGGATTAGATTTACTTATTTATTTAAATTATTTTTTTAAAATAGGGAACCTATCTAACATCCTGTTACTAGTATTCATCTATGGTTGCCATCTTATGTTATCAAGAATCAAGCCCCAACAGCGGCTTTACGTGCCCTTCGAAGTATAATGCAACTGATAATAATTTATAAACGATGCCAATATGTGTTTGAAAATTTTGATGTTTAGGCTGAGATTCGGTTTTAGTATTCCCGGGTCGCAATCGAGCGTTTTTCGACTGAATGTCACCGTTCAGATACGAAACCTTGTAGAGTGAACATTTTACAAATTAGTAACTTATGTTAGTTCTAAAGGAAGCTAGATACTGTGTAAGGGAAAAAAATTATATGAAACCTCATTGAAAAACCCTTGTTAGCGCGGTAACATTGGGCTAATATCACCTTTTATGTATAGAGTATCCAGTATCTAGTAAAAGGACGTTATAATATCCATACAAATAGATAGATCAGTGAAAGGATTGTATTCGGTCGAAACGTTAAATAACAATAACATATTTTTTACTTGCCTTCATTCTGTGAGCTTAAAATTTATCAGTATTGTCGGTCACGTATACTTTTATTTTTATCTTAAAATATTTGTAAAATAAACTCATCCGTTCCGTATAATGGACAGCAATATTTGCCTAAGATACATACAAAGTAAACAACTGAAAACGAATGAGATTTTCCTTTTTAGGTATCATATACCTGATACTGAATAAATATTTGTTTTCACACTATATTTTAGAATGTACTTAAGTACCTTTACGTTTATCTTATAGGACTAAAGGTATAAGAATAAGGGATAGGATTATTTATTCTTATGCTATACGAATTTAGAATTGTTATCAGAGGTAGACTTGGTACAAAAGTCATTTGGTTGGGCACCTCTATCCCATTGTGTTTCTACCGTGAAGCAGTTGTGTTTGCATGGCTGTATTTCGGTTTGAAGGGTGGGATATGGCAGTAAATTTACAGGGTACAGAGTAATAACATCTGAGTCCTGAGGAATGGCAACGCATGGGTGAAACAGTATACTCTGTTATGTCCATGGTACCCATGGTACTGGCTCATGTCTATAGGCGGTGGTTACCACTTTCTATCAAGTGGGCTGTCAGCTTGTATGCCATTCTAGGTTGCATATAAAAAAAAATTACTGTATTATTGTAGGGGTTAATATAGTTTTGTCTATTAAATAATAAGCTGTAAGTTTTTAAAAATAATTTCAAATTTGCGTTATTATAATAAGTGCCATAGAACCAAATGTCTTCTCCTCGACCTAGAATACCCTGTGTATCATGCACCAAACAACAAACATCAACATTCTTCATCAAAAATATAACACATTATAACTGCTAAAATTATTTCTGTTTCTTTAATAGCAAAGGATGCGATAATGTAATACTTTACGAATATCTGCACGTACCTCTCTGCATATCTACCGTAATAAGTATACTTAGAGTACTTGGGTACATCATGAATACACAATGAATAACAATTGTTTTTCTTAGTTATTACTTTTATGATTTATTTCAATATTACATTCACTTCCATAGAATTAAAAATTCATGAACGTAGAATTATTTTGTAGACTTCAGATGAAATAAAAGATTATTTATAATAATTCATTTGTATATCCTTAGTCAGAACTGGTCGTTATTTTGATCATTTGTAATAGGCATTTTGGCTTGTTAGCCATTTTATTGTCAAGGTTGTTATTTCTCCTGCTAGAAATAGAAAATGAGGTAATTCAAAACTGGTTTGATGTTGTCTGTGATTTTGCTATTGTTGGCACTATTGATGCCACAATTTTACATTGAAACAACGTCAAATAATCATGCATAAAATAAAACTTAATAATCTTAGGTATCTATATACCAATAACCAACTCTTCTGGTTTTGTATAATCAAAACGCACTGGCCGTGTAAAATCGTCGGGCTTTTTCTTGTCCGCTGGATCTTGTTTTTTTTCCTCATTGAAGATGTATCAGATCAGACGCATTATCCTGTGGAGGGTTCGATTTGGGCGCGGCGAGAGGCACGCGGGGAGGGGCCGAGCGATGCGCCCGCGCATAACTTGGGCGTGACGTCACGAGGATCCAGTAAAAAACGCCATGAACCCGCGCAGTCAAGGTCTTCGAGACTCCTGCATTTACATCTTATTATATCTACATATTAATGCGTTCTGCTCACGTTTTGTTATACTGTGCTCGAAGGGCATAGTTATGTTGCACGCTTTATGACATTCATTTTCATTCTCGCATCTATTTTAAATGCACAACTATGAGAATTCGCTCGGAGGCTTGAAATGGTTTCTTGCCTATAAATGTTTTATCACACCCTTATTATATTTTAAAGAGAAGTTGTAAATATGTCTGCCTTGTCTTCGTTAATCACGGCACCCAACATAAGTAAGCCATTTTACACAGCGTTAGGTGATATAACGACGATATAAATATGTTTTAACGGTAATTTTGTAGGGAAATATGACAGCTAAGTCTGTTGCCGCAATATCAGGGCCCTTGTACCACAGTTAGGAGACCTAGATAGATGTGATCATGTTGTATACATATTTACTGTATAATTATGTTAATTACATAGCGATGAAAGCATGTAGAAATGAAGATTTTAATCTGAATACAAGCAACAAGATTCTTACACAAAGTACTTTTCTATATCTTCTAGTAGTATTACTTATACAAATTTCCTTAATACTTATTTGAGACATGATAGTCTTGAGCTATAGAAGTTATTTTCGATCACCTATTCATTTCGGTAACGTTTTTTTTATGATATTTAGAATGGCATAAAAACTGATGGCCTACCTGATTGAAAGCGGTAACCATCGCTTATAGACATGCTATGGACATCACAAAATACTCGATGATATCATTCTATGGTGTTATGCTACTTTTTTTATTTCACTGTCATAGCCTTCAAACCGAAATACAGTCATACAAGTACAGCTGTTTCATGACTGAAACACGGGTAAACAGAGTAATTTATAGATTGATGAACAATAGGGCTCAGGTCGCCTTTTCCAATTGTCCTGCACTGACTTTGCACGAATGGGGTCGCCATTCGAAAACCTTTTTTCCATGGGCTGTCGAGCTATATGACCGGCCCCTTTGCTTCTTTAACCTTATGATTTGGAATTTAGTTTAATTTTAAACTAGGACAGGGTTTCTCATGGTAATTTAGAGTCATTGTAGAAGTATTAATTATGTTTCACATATACGAATAAATATTTACTGAATACATTTCTTTGCAGGTGACGGTGTGGGGCAATAATACAGTTGCTGAAGTTGTTTGCGAACCACTTCAAGAGGTGGGAGTTGTAGTAGCTGGTCTTCCGACTGGCCCGCTATGCGCACCTCAAACTGTTCCTCTCGCGGAACCCCTGCCACTGCCGGGAGCATTCATCACTACTCCGCCCGCTCCTCCTGCAGCTCTTTTATTTCTTGGCGGTTCCAAAGCGCCTGTAGAACCAAGAGC
Source organism: Galleria mellonella (assembly GCF_026898425.1). Lineage (NCBI taxonomy): Eukaryota > Metazoa > Arthropoda > Insecta > Lepidoptera > Pyralidae > Galleria > Galleria mellonella. The sequence goes on along the minus strand of NW_026442147.1, from coordinate 1,427,492 downwards.
ATCAGCGGCTTCATTGGAAGGCGAAGTTCTGGTAGTGGAATACCAACCACCACTTTGGGATGGCAAAGACTTGGAGACATTCATAGCTTGGGAAAAGATTTATGGTCAGTATAAAAGATTATTATGTAAAATCTTTTTAGAATACAGTATAATTTTAAAGTTCATAATACGGTATGTGTATAAAATAGGTACCTTTTTTGCTTAATTCTAGAGGTTCTCAAATCTCCTGCATTAAGTATTTTTTTATAAGTGTATTATGCGATATCTTCTATAATCTTTAACCAAATACAGATTTTAATACATCTTTTTTCCTTGATAGTACCAACATGTGAGTGTACACATTTTATCACGATTGAAGTCGCTTTTTTTTTAACAAAATCTCAATTTTAAATTGAAATTTAAAATGGTAATCAAGTTAGCGGTCCACATCATGGAAAGTGTTAACTGTTACCAATAGACATGACCATTACAGAATACATTACCTAATTTATATCTATAATACCACATTTAATACCTATTGTAATACAATGCATATTTTACACACAACTAAACGCCTCAAACACAAAAAGTAAAAACGGTTAATTCTAAAAGACAATTAACGTTTAGCTTTCTTTATCATAAGTCACTACAGGACGTCATCAATAAGCTTGCCTAAATATATTCAGTTAGACATTGAATATTCCGTATGCAGACATAGCATGTTTGTAGAAAGCGGTTTGGTAATAATGAGACGCGTACGCACGCCATTGTTCAGTAATCTTTCGCAGAAATGGCTCGTATGCATTTGGTTTGCACCAACCGTGACCATCATACTGATATTACAATTTGATATCTAAACCGGTTTTCTATGTATATTTTATAAGAAAAGATTTTAAACTATAGTTGCAATCTGCAGCTTTGCATTTTAAAGAAACAGAGAAAACGTATCAATTACATCTTCCTGGCATACGAGTACATAACTCGCTTCAAACTTTTTCGTAACTATCATAAGAGAATCGTTTATTATAATAAACGATGATGTGTGTATATGTATATACATAATTAAGTATAGGATCCACGATAAGATCTGTAAACTTAACATTCAAATATGTCCTGGTATTTATATTAGGTATATAATGTAAACGTTATTAAAATCACGAATTTTCACATTTATAGTATTAGTAGGATATTCATGTTATTAAAATATGTGGAATAAAACATGTGAATATAAATATATTTGGAAAACATTAATATAATATACATTGATGTTTTCCAAATATTTTAACTTATAAATTATTATTTTACTGATAAATTATTAATTTGTGATGTGATGTTTACTGTGTGGTCTCAGCATAGAATAGGCTACTTTTACCTTTCACGTGGGTGTCGTAAGAGAGGGCTAAGCAGCATCCCTCTTAAAACATCAAAAAAGCCTAATTTCGGTTGCCAATCTGCCTATCAAGCGTGGCAACTATTGAGAAAACCTCTTTCTTTTGGGGGAGGCCTATGTTCAGCAGTGAATAGTAGATGGCTGATATGATGATGATAATGACAATGATGTGATATATTTGTGTGCGACTTCAAAATGGATAAGGTTTTCAGGTTTTTGTAATGTGTGTATATGTAATAATTTCCATAAGAATTTTTCAGTTAGTTGCATATTAATTTTGTCATGATTAAAGTTTTTTTGTGGAATAAAATATGAATTTTTTTAATACATTTAGAACTCACGCGATTTGGCAGGCTGTATAATAATTATTAATTGGAAAAAAGAACGCCTTAACAAATCGGTATCAAAGACATCGATATTATTTGTACCCGCAGATTCACGATGAACTCAAATTTAATATTTATACTGAAAAGTAAAGTATTAATAATTTTAATTAAATAACATACATACACATATACTTTAAATATACTAATAATAATTATACTTGTACCTATTTATTGACAGCTATTTTAGACAGTCTCTCTCGATGAGTTCAAGGAGTTACAAAGGTCTGGGTCATATACACTGATGAACGTTATCGCAAGGTGAATAATTCAATAGATGTGTAATCTGACTTTTATAACTCCTACAATGATTTTTAGAACAATACAGAATTATATGTTTGGTGCAATTAATAGTGTCATAATTTATTATGAAGGCATTTTGTACACGACTGATAGATACTTTATCTCTATTACAGCTGCTACGTTGTATTCAGCAGTGGAATTATATGGAAAACCGTTACTACGTGCAGCTGTTATCACCAAGGAAGAATATCATCTACTCTTCTATTACCTTGAATCTGTGTCTGAAGCTAGTGAAGCATTAACTGAGAGAATGAGAAAGTACATAGACTCTGGTCTTTTATTAAACGATGGTAAGAAAGAAGATGATACACATTCAATTACTTCAAAGAAATCTATTATAATTGATGAGGAAGAAAAAAGTATACTTACAGAATTAATTCAGGAAGGAGTTCTCTCTCAACAAGATGTTGATGGGTCTTCAGTAATTACTAACTCAGAATTTAATGAACCATCAGATAACCGTAAGTTTGAAGATGATAACAGATCTAGCATTTCTTCTATAAGTGCTAGTCTTCGCAAAGTAATTGTTGATATACCAATAAATTGCGACGAATCTGCAGCTGACAACTCTATTATAGAGAGCAGTGATAACGTGACAACTGTAACCATTAGAAGTAGTGGACAATGTTGTGCTGACCACAGAATATCAGCTGATGCCAATGAAAACGTTTGGGCTAATGTACGATGGGATTTTCTAAACCCAACCGATTTTGGATATGATCTAGTGCGCAGCGTGAAGCGTAGTCGTTCAGAGTCTGCTTTAACTCCTGTTGCTAGACGTCGAAATGAAGAAATCTATGAAGCGTTGCGAGATGGTGAATCTTGTGGCAGTATAACACCTTATGAATCTATCGAGGACTTATATGATTGTATCAAAAATTCTCAATATATAAGCGCTGCTGCTGTAGAATCTTCACCTTCAACTGAAAGTCAATCTGAACCACAATATCCTGATTATTATGAAAAAGCCAGCACTACCCGTCAAAGCTCAGCTAGTAGTGATAAAAGTGGTGCCTCCTCCGCGTTTCCATTTTCGAAATGTGGTTCGAGCGATTCAACGAGCGTGTTTACGTCATGTGAATCGACTAGCGGGATTAGTACTTTTGCTTCGAAAAGCATCCCGGAGTCGCTTAAGTGCCGCGAGTTACCGCCTCCGCCAACGGAAGGCGAAGAAGGCGAAAGCGCGATATTACTGAAACAATTGTTTATGGGAGAGTTAATGGACGCCTACGGGGAGTACCTTTCCGCATATCCATTTGCTCGTGCTTTGTTACGTCGAAAGGCGCGTCGTGACGAGCATTTTACTGCACTTGCTGATATTAGAAGAGGAGCTGCTAAACACACTATAACTGACTACCTCGAGTTACCGGTAAGTACTATGCTTAACTATTGGCAGATGTGTTTGAGATGTTTAGTATAATAGCAGATGTGAAAATTTCTAAGGTACTAAAGGATTACTGTATTGCAATGCTCTTGACCTTAAGTCGAAAGCAGAATCGACATAGTGTCATATAATGAACGTGTCAAATGTGGTCATTAGGTTTAATCACTAGGGAAACGAGAACAATACAACTAAGAGTGTCGGTCGAGATTGATTTAGATCGAGTCGAGATTTGTAGTCGATTAAATCGCGGCCGCGCGACAATGATCCGCGCGACAAGCGCACGCGCCGCCATTCAATGCTAATGGGCCGGAAGAGTGCACGTGTAGCTCTCTCTGGTGGTGATTACAGACATTGTTGACGCCAACGCTAGAGTTTCGGGTTTCGAAGGTAACAATAAAGAAAAGCTGTAACTAGATTAAATAAAAAATTTGATGTCATGACACATTTCACAGACGAGTGATATATATATATATATATATATATATATATATATATATATATATATATATATATATATATATATATATATATATATATATATCACTCGTCTGTGAAGTAAAAAATTAGGAGACTATACCTATATTAGGTGGGTATAGGAATTCTAGTAAATATATTAGGTTAGAAGTGTATTTTATAACATGGTCACATTGGTCAGGTTCGCCTACACAAATTTACAAAGCACCACACTTGATGATTTATGGAAAATCAACTTTAACTTCTGAGAGATTCCGTAAACAAATCAATAGGTCATTTATGGTTGATGTACTTCGAAGAAAATAACGTTATCTTCACTAAATTTAAATATTAATAGGTATCTACTTAACAAATCATAAATAAATTAAATATGTGTTAGCGAAAATATACTTTAATGTATATCTATTTAGTGCAGTAAGAAGTTATTAATATCAATAGGAATTCCATAATGTTTTATTCATTTTAGTATTACACTTTTAACATTTTCATTTTATAATTATGTTCAGTTTGTTTTGAACAGACATGTATTGCCTAATTTTCAAAGATATTTGGATCGAGTAACGTTCGTTTAAAAGATATTATAGAATCATAATGAAATCACTTTATCTGTACTTATTCGACGATCAATCAGTCAGTCACGAAGTCTTTTTACAACAGTTTTGTCTATATGTGGTCAGACAAGATAATCGTCTCTTCTGACCACCACATGTCGTCCTCATTACTTCAACTGTTTAGTGGACACCAGAAGTAACTGTATTTCCTTATTGTTGTTATGAAAGAACTCGCAATAAACTTGTTTTGCTACATGATGCGGGCCGAGGAGACATCGCGTTGAGATTAGATCTTGATCCCCCCATTTTATTTATGGTCACCTTGTCTACTATGATGTATTTTTGTTCTAAATAATATTTAAGAGCAGTGTTTTTAGAAGTATTTTTTATACCACAAAAGTGGTTTACAAATGTTATCTTATGGTAATTTTTAATATCTACTTGTTGGTGAGCGGCTGAAATTAAAAAAAAAAACGGGGTTCGGCTATATCATCAATTAATACATTGAATTTTTATTCAACGGAACAAAGGTACCGGTTAGAGCTAACTAAAATATTATCTTTAAGGCGTCCATTTTTACTACAAATCTTGACATCAAACATTTGTATTTATAACCGCACGTTTGTAAGTGCGAATATATTGCACGCGCAGCCACGCAGCTCCGACGGAATGCTAAATGATCTCATGTGAGACTCCTAGATACCACTACTTAGAAGATGCCGACATTCCCCGTCCTATACGCTCACATACTCACCATAAACACCTTCTTAGATTATGCTGATTACCACTAGAGTTACAAACTAGTCTTATTGGGGACATTAGGATAAGAACTCGCTAAGCTTTGCTATTATGGACATCCTTTTGCAACATTGACGATATTGTAGCTGATATCTGGATAATAACCGGCTATATACCTTAGCTGTGTAACTGCTTTTACTGTGCTAAATTCTTGTTAGCAAGACGATAATAATTTAGTGTCGTTTGTTTTTTTTTTTTTGATAGTACCTATTTAAATGTAATGTAATGATGACGCAGATAATATTATAAGTATCTAAAACTTAGAAAATGATAATGATCTGCTTTTACGTAATGATTTGAATTCAGGGAATGACATTTACGAAATATTTCGAATTACAAGTGATCATGACCAAACCGCACCACTAAATTATTAGTGTACTTGACCTACCTATTTTTATAACTATCTAGGTAATTACATAATATTTTTATATGCTTATTATAGACTTGATCACCTCTCTGGTTTCCTATGAATATATATATGTTTACGCGAAATTACTGTTTTGTGGTATATTCCATAAACAGTACAGTTATATAAAAAAAGTATTTAAATTTATATTTTTTTTATTTAAATCTTTTAGAAAGTTAGCCTATATTCGTCCTCAGACCAAAAAATTATGTATTTTATATTTTAGACATAGGTTTAGAGAAATGGTGCCTCAGAATTGATCCTACTGTCGCTACCTAGTACATGTTAACGGATGTCCGTTTCTAAGCAAAATTATCATGATGACCGGATTTTCTCACACTTATCAATACACGAAGTGCTCGGCTTAATTTGTACGTGATCCGATTATTCAAAGTATCTACTTATTCATAATTAAACGTTTTCAAACGTACCTACATCCTTTTTAGAAGAACATTAAAAATACTTTCAATTCCTAGCGAATGTTCAATTTGCAATTTCTATTTATTTTTGAAAGCAGAGAAACTTATTGGCAATTTCTATTATGCCAAGGGAATTAGAAAGAGATACATTTCAGTTGTGAGATCCGGTGATCTCTTAAATTGGCACCGCTCTCGACCGGACGTTCCAAGCATACTGAAACATTATAGTCATTGTATTATCTGCCTTACAGGATTTGTATCTACAGATAGAATACCTAACAAGCAATCGAATAGCAGTAGCAAGTATACAAGTAAAAAAAATAAAATAATCGTTTCCATTATTTACAATATAAGTGTGAAAGTGAGTTTATATGTATAAATTTGTAACATATTAAATCCCATAATATACATATAAATTTACATACATTACTAGTACAGTAGTGATATCTTTTAACATATATAGATGAAATAAATATCGGCATTACATGAGTTTTATTGCCTATGTTGTATGTTTTATTAGATATGTAGTTGATGAGATGTTATTTCACCCTAGCAGAAACTAAACTATGCAAGAAGAAACTATGTATATCTTTATTTTATTTCCGCGAGAATTTCCAAGTTCTTTTGTTAGTGAATGCCTATTCATAGATCAAGTAGTTTTTAAAATTTCAGTTAAAGAGTGACATTTTGTCTCATTTTCGATAGTTCTTAGGTATATTATGTAATTAGAGTTAATTGTGTTTCTCATGACTACTCAAACGCACGACGAACAATTATTTAAATCACATAACGAACAAACGTCCAGTCCCTGGGTTAGTTACGCTCAATTAAAATAACTTGCATGATTCAAACCTTCGAAATTTTAAATACGTTTTTCTTTTCTTTTCTCGGAATGACAATTGTTTTATTTGATTGTTTGTACAAAAATAGTTTTTAGAAAGATTAACGATCCAATTATTTCTACTTTGTTTCAATACATAAGTATCGAAATAAAGTAGTATCGATGTAATTCGTATACTGAATAAAGATTAGGGAGATTAAAAACTAGCTTTACGAAGATTATAGTAAATACAATGCATTTCCTATAAAATTATACTAGTTCTTTAATATAACACCCTCATCGCAGGAAGTTTATTAAATGATTCATGTAAAACAAGGTTTTTTTTTATTCTTTTAAATAATAAATACATGTTTTTAAATAATTGGTATTCTGAAATCTTCAGAGTATAATTATTTAAAAAGAATCTTTAAAAACGCCCTGCTCGGATAAAATCTTGTTCATTTCTTTCAATTAAACCGGTGTTATAATCAGATTAAAATTGAAAATTATATTTTAACCAAAGCATCATCACTAATAGTCAGTCAGCATAAACTTGATTTTAAGAATCATGCTTATAATTTATGCGTATCACGATCGCGAACGTTATAAAAAATGGAAATAACTCCTTTAAAGGCAACTGGTTCCATCACGCTCAGTATATTGTAGGCTGTCGATGAGTTTTTATTCACATTCTTTTTTCTACTATGGACGTTCGCTTGTAGAGTGTCTGTGACATTTCCTTTTAAGATAGAATTTGTGGCTTGACGTGCCCTACCTAAAATATGCTAATTCAATCCGATAAAGACACTTTGATAATGTGACGAACTGACGACATTTTCACAGAATTAAATGCATCTTACTTTTAAAATGTTAAGTGCTCTTAAGATTGAGAAATCATTTGTCTAGCCAACGCCTTAGTTGTACCTAATTTTATTTGCGTAGTGTTGCGCAGGAACTTGTTCAAAAGCACGACCTGTAATGCAACATTTAGGTTGAATGAGTAACAATACACGGCTGATATTTGGAATTAGGATGTTCTTCTTAGTCATTAGAAATGAGTTTATGAAATACTAGATATAAGTCAAAACTAACTATAAAATACCTATAGGTAGTAGGAAAGGTAGGATGCGTTTTAAATATGATTATAACTATAATCTTTGATAGGGTAGCCAGAGATATCTGTTGACTTTTACTGTTACTGTGAAATTAACATTCGGTATGCCCATCGTTCGTCCAGCATATTTGAATTTGGAAGCGCAAGACACTACTGTCCCTCGTATTAATTTGATTTATTAACGATTTTTTTAATATAAGAGATTCCGATGGAAATTTAAATAATTCTATAAACTTTTTAGTCGCTCAGATTTGAACTCACGATCTTTGGGTCAGTAAGTCGAGATAGTTTTATTTACTTACTACTAGGTCACGATAACAATAAATTTACATTTTAATAAAATGATATAAAGGAAGTGTATAATCAAAATCAAAGAAAAACATTACGTGTTTGTAATGCATAAAGTTTTATTCATTTATGTCTATTTTGCGCTGCAGGTGGTTTTATTTCCTCAATGGCGCCAACACATGGTTTCTATTTAAAATCCTATAAACTGCACTGTTTTATTTATGTAATTTGAATTCATCTTAGATCATTATTTTATACTGTGCAATTCAGTTAAAACCTTACTGCTTTGTGATAAGGTTAAATATTATAAAACGGCATTGAATATCGTTTGCTGTTTCTGTTCCTGTTAAAGTAAATTTAAAGTTTTATGGTATCATGAAAAGACCGTAAAGCACATTGAGTTAAACCCTTTAATATATAAAAGGTTTTGGGCTTACACCATCTAGGTACTGAAGATATATAACGCTATATATTTTAGGGTTATTATAATATTTTAGGGTACATTTTTTAAGTAGTTACCTATCTAAAATTATTTATCGTTTATTTATTTATTTATTCATTAGTACAAATATGTGTACATGGTGGACTTAATACTAAAAGTATTCTCTCCCAGTCAACCATAGGGAAATGTCAGAATACTCGAATGCGGTACTAGTAATTACTGATATACATACATACTAAAATTACATATATAAACTAATAAATATATATAAATAACAAATATACTTACACATATATGACATATACTAGATTATACACGAAATTGAGAATAATATAAAGTACTTATTGCTCGGATAAAGTAAAAAAGTGAGCGTGAACGTTTTTTTTTGAAAGATAGTTTAGTAGGTAGTCTCTTAATGTCATCAGGAAGCGCGTTCCAGAGTCGTGAAGAATGTAGGAGAAAATAATTTGAAGCGAAACCAGTACGGTAAGAGGAGATAGATAGTTGGACAGTATTACTGGAACGAAGGTTACGATCGCGAGTTTCAAAAAGGTACTGGAACTTACTGCTTAAGTAGCTAGGAGACTCGGGGTTTTGAAGAAGAGTGTAGAGGGTACAAAGAGGTATCATTGTTGTTGTTGTTGTCAATTTAAGATAGTATTCTATAAAAAATACTTCGTTTGTGGCAAAACCAGTTATTTTGATTTAAAATAATTTAATAAAATTCCCATTTCTTTTTATACAACTTAGAATGGCATACAAGCTGACGGCCCATCTGATGGAAAGTGTCGCCTATAGACATAATCAGTACCATGGACATAACAGAGTAGGTATACTGTTTCGCCCATGATACCCCCCATGCGTTGCCATTCCTGAGGACTCAGGTGTTATTCCTCCTTACCCAGTAAATTTACGCAATATCCCACCCTTCAAACCGAAACACAGCCATGCAAACACAACTACTTCACGAATTGAAACACGAATGGGACGGAGGTACCCAAGCAATCGACTTTTGTACAAAGTCTCCCTCTGATTAATGGACTAATCTGTAAGTATATCCTTTCAGATAGATATTAATCGGTTTATAACTGACAAAGTTATGAGGTAACAAACATAAAATTGAAAGCATTTTTGTTTGTTGATGTAATAACGAATATCTTTTTAAAATGAATTCTCATTGATAATTATAATAGACTATTTATTTCCTACTGCTTTGCTCGTGTCAAACGGTACATGTTGCCCACAACTGATTGTAATTTCACTTACCCGGATAAATTTCATAAAATTCGGTGGTATCGTTGAAATGGATCGCTTGACTTCACGTGTATATATTTATGTAACATATAATAATATAAGGTATTTGTTTTTACTACTCGTAAGTCAACCCTGGCATTACTCCTTGTATATAAATGACATGAACGATATGCAGCTGCAATTTTTTTTTCGTTAACAATAATCAAATCTCATTTTTGAAAATGAAAAAATGCTCTCTACAGTAATGTTCACACTGCAAAATATAAAATAACATAGTACACATAAAGAACACAGATAAAAATCTACTCCTAATGACTATTAAAAACAACGTCTTGTCATTACATACAAATATTTGTACTTACTCATAAACTTCGAAATTTTTATGCACTTTCCTATGATTAGGAGAGAGAAATTATAAAAACAAACGGAAATAATATATTATAGTATATTGATGGTGATGGATATTGATGTCAAACGCCTACAATTAACCTAAAACTACAATAGGTATTGACATCGATGAGACAAAATCAATTATGCTTTTACGGCGATTGTTACCCTATAAAGAATGGTCATTTATCTATAGTTAATAGTTCGTGTTTTAGAGAGTTTTAAGTGGACCCTTAAAAGCTAAGAGAATCTTAGGATAACGGTAAAAAATAATTAATGTTAAAGAACTGTTCTAAAGGTTTATTACGCATGATGTTGTCAGCGGGGCTTAATTTGTTTATGGTGCCATAGTCTTGTCCTAGTCTTCTAATAGTTAAAGTTATAAACAATATATATAATACAAATCTTCGATTCTTAGAGAAAACTTTGTACGATTATATGTGTACTTCAACTTCAGAATGTTACTTTGCAGTCGATACTGCTTTGTCATTCCCATATCAACTTTGTCACAATAAAGCTGCAATTTTTGCCGAGAAACATAAATTATTAATGGTTTAATTCCTTTCTTATCTAAAAACTGTTTCTTATTATTGTGGATACTCGTATTAGCCGGTTATCTTCTATTTCTAAATAGAGAATTCGGGAAATCTATTCTCGATGGACATATAATGTGGATTACATAGTCCACGTTCCATTCGGAATTACATAAAATTTTAACTTCTTAGATCTTTTAAGATTTTATAATTGATCAATTTTTTTACTTTTTTTGGAAATGAATATTTGTAGATATATATTTATTTGGCCACTTATTTCATTAGTGATTAAGTAGAATAAATACTGGCCAATTTACTATAGGTGATATATATTTACCTAATTGTATTCATCGTCATCATCATATCAACCTTTAACTGTCCACTGCCGAACATAAGGCTTCTCCTTGGAAGGTTTTGCCAGTAGTTGCTACGCTTGGCAGGCGGATTGGCAACCGCAGTTAGACTTTGGAGATGTTTTCAGTGGGACGGTGCTGCCCATCCCTTGCCTTCTTATGACACCCACAGGAAAGAAAGGGGTGGCCTATTATGATGGCATTTATATTATGTAGCTATATTATATTTAGATAGTTGTTTATATTATATTCTTATATATAATATATAACATCAGTTGCATTGGTGTTAGTTGCAAATACAATTAATTCTCGGTAGTGCATTAGCCGCGGTGCGTGTGCGCCAAGTGGCGGTTGCCCCTCCCAGTTCTGCTTTCTACACGCGCGATTTCACTGACGGCGCCCGGGCCGCTTTTTGTAACTACTGCACGCGATTTTTCTCAAATACTTATAATCTTTTGTGACTTTATGTCTGTCTTAAGTAATAAGATTGGGCTTTGATCGGTGTTGTTTATTTTACTTTCCTTCAATTTACCGTCATTACGTAGTTCTATTTTAGACCCTTCTTATCTTACATTTTGAGCAGCGCACTGCATTGTTATTTCTATAATATGACAAAAGTTCTACGAACCCTATGCAGCCCTTATAAAAGAATTCTTTAACCATCGTTTGTTTTAATAGGTATCTGCATTATCAGAGATCGAACTTCTTGCTGCACACTAAGGCTTTCTTTGCAGATACATGACTCATAATAATCTGACTCAGACCTTATGATCTGACTAATACTTTTGTTTTGTATCTTTGCATGATATAATATTTTTGTTCCAGTATCGGTAGATGACAACACAGTAGTCGCTATATTATTATTGTTAGTATTAGTAAATGTAATAATAAAAAAAATATTCAATTAACCTCGATGATGTTAATGGTACAAAGTAGGTATATAAGGAAAAAATACAGTCCCCATAGAAGAACGAGCCTAGCTTGAAGGTCTTAAGAACAGGTTGCGAGCCAATGAGTCACGTCACGAGAATCATGGGCAAATTGCGCTGTGGCTGAATGTGGCTTGGCTAGGCTTGGTAAATGCTAAGGATTGACAAAATATAAACCTGAAATTTGCGATTTATGTATCATACAATCTAATAAAATAATAATAAAAAAGTAAATATAATAATAATTGTAAACTGATTGATGAATTAAGTAGTCAATATGCATTGTGGTAAATGCAACACTATGTGAAGTTTTAATTGAGTATTTAAATATCAATTCATTAAAATATACACACAAATTAGTCAACAATTTGTAGTACGTGCCTGTGTGACGTTGGATACGTCACAAAATTTTGTCAAGATGTTTAAACGGTTTTATTTAATAAATACATCTTTATTTGGTAAACATGCATTTTAGAGTACGGCGGGACTTTATAGTTTAAAGTAGTAAAGTCAAATATTTAAAATACATACGAAATGAAGGAGACCCGACACACGTGCCTACAAACAATATTGAGATAAATATGTTTAGCTAAAACTGAAATCTTTATTTTTAGAGTTTCAAACTTTTTTATTGTATCTAATTTATAAATAAAAAATGTACAAATTGATAATGTGACTGTTAAATATATTACGTTAATTTTCCTTGGAGGGCATTTTTTGGCCAGCAATGGTAGCGTAGGCGGTCGGTGCGTCAATGACCTGCAAAACTTGCGGATCCGCATTCAGCAGGTAGCTTGGACTCCTAACAGTTTTACTTAACAATTCAGATGACCTATTGTCTGGTAAAATACATAAATTTTTTAAGTACCTATATTTATTACTGTAACAAATATTAAAAATTATTTAAAAAAAATGTTGTGTGTAAACAAACAGGTAAAAGTGTTCTAATTAAATATATTTAGACATTTCTGAGTGTTCAAGTATGCAATATATATTTCGAGCAGAGTAGGGTTCCTCGTCAGAAATCTTGTCATTTACAACTAGTTCCGTGACCTCGCTCACGCATTCCCGCGCCTGCACCTAACTGTACTTTCCCGTTGACTTAATGTCGACTTTGGACAAAACCTGATCTTAGGCAAGTGTACATTATAGAATGGAGATGGCGATCGGTAGTTGCAATTTAATTATATTTAGTGTATGTGAAGCAAAATAGGCGGTTGCGTAGATCGGAACGGAGTAGCTGAAGCCATAGCCTCTGGGGCTGCGTGCCGTGCATTCCAAACGAGTGGTGCCGAGGTGAGTCGAAGGTGGCCGAGCAATGCCCTGCCCGCGGCCGACTTCACACTGGTGCATGCGCGAGCGCGACGAGAACGTCTTGTCTGTACACGCTATCTGTCAACAAACTTTTCCGTGTCGAAAATAGCTGACGGTTAAACTTTCCAGTGATCATTTCCAATATTGACTGGTTTATTGTGTTATGTGATATCTTCGTGGAGAACTCAAATTATAAGTTCAACATTGACTCCGTTAAGGAACCGTGTTATTTTTTGTTGTGGTTCGCGTGCAAGGCGGTTGGAGCCGCGGATGTGTGTGAGTGACTGTTCCATCTACCTACATGGAAAGTAGCCCTTGATGAAGCTGCTTCGTCAATCTGGTCCACCAGTTTTGGCGATGATTCAAAATTCAGGGTAAATAGAAATTGTGAAGTGACCAATCATTTGTGGTTAGCTGCGGGTGGTAACTCTATGGCCTCAATAATCTTAGTGTAGCGTATTCCGTTAACTTTTTATTTAACTATGGGTAATTTATTTCTCATTATCACTATAAAATCATATAATTACATAATAAAATAAAAGATGTTTGACTAAATTAGAATGAAAAACGACAAACATTTGATCACAGTAGTCGATCACCAAGAGTACGAGTATATCATAAAAATTGAAATTGAATTGTATAAAATCAATTAAAAAGGTAGCTACATTGAATAAAGTAAATATAGATATATTCAATAGATGAAGAATGTTGGAGATTAATTACAACAAACAAAGATGTTAATACCTATCTGAAAACTTATATACGAAACTCTAAAGAAAACACTTAAAAATAAATGTCTTTTTATCCTAAAGGATAAAATGTACAAATTTTATAACAAAAGCATTATTATTATTATTATTGAAAGACGGGCGTTTTCATGTAGAATAACCTCTGACACTGCAACCTTTCATGATATTTTGTGCTCGTCCTTTTTAAAAAGTTTTTAAAGTTCGTTGCTAATTCCTATAATTGATAGGAATTCAAACAAAAGCATGTGTAAACACAAAATTATCAACCAGTAAAAATTAATAAAAACGTACTTATACTTGATCAAGAAAATCTAACTTAGGCTAAGTTTTGACTGAAAATAAATATTTTTAAACGTGTCAAGTTAGAAATACACACATGTTACACTAAAAGCAATAATCAAATTTAGTAATCATTTCAATTTAAAAAAAAATATTAATTTGATCATAATCTTGATTAAGAACCATAAATGTCAGAGGAAAGACAATTTAAGAGATATTATACTCATTTGCGCATAGTAGACGATATTTTGCGTAATGTTCCAAAATTGACTCCCGGAGTCAGTTTATGAGACGGACGGATTAGGTATTCAGGACTATCATGATGCATCTTGTGTACTGTAATAATTTAAGGACAAGTCGATTGTTGTAAGTCAGATTACAGAATAAGTTTTGAAATCTGAGATAAAGGATCTGTTACTGTTCCCAATACTTATAGGCATAATTATAACTTGAAACGAATTCGAAGAATCTATATATACATACTATATAAACATAATTTTTCAGTGTTATATTTTTTGTAAATAGCAGGATGCAGTAATAAAACACATATGTATTTCTGATATAAAATAATAAGTGTAGTCAAATGATACAAGACACGTTTTTATGAAAATCTTATTATATTATTTATTACATATATAGGGTATTATTTTTAATAAACAGAAAATAAGTTTATGAAAATATAACTTAAATCTTTTATAATCTACATAAACGCATTTATAATGCAAATTTTAAACATATGATACACCTATATTATAAATTAAAACAATAACGTCAACAGGATTTTATGTAGTCACCCGTACCAGACAGGTTTAGCGTTGTAAGCATCAAAGTAAAAAAAAGAGCTTCAACGGAAATATTCGATCCCATCATACAAGTTCAGGCTTGAGATGAAACCGGTACCGATGTAAAGGTAAAAGGTTAGTTAGCAAATACCAATATTTCGACATTCTGCTATAGGTAAATGGTGTTCGTTAAATTCATGATGATCAGTCTTAGTTATATCAGCAATAGTATAAATTGCAGGAATTTATACTATTGCTGATATAACTAAGACTATTGTAAATTTAAATAATTTTATTTTTTACATCCATACTTATATAATATTGTGCGTTTATCGCAAATAATTTATAAATATATATATTTGTAATTCTGACATTGATTCTGATTTACGATAATTTTTCATCTGTTTACATTGTTTTATTTGAATAATATTCAGATAGATTTTACAATATTTTTAGCTGACGCTAATAAATACACACGTTGCGCTGAGAATTATTTTCGTACACAATCAAGTCGTTTTTATTTAGAATTTCAATGTAGTACGCGAATGATTGTAGACATATTATGTAGGTCGGATGTTTAGTACTATCGCTCTTGTAAATAGGGTTAGTGTGGTAAGGCTTCTTTGTCACACGTGTGCCCACTAATGCCTTGACTTTCGATACTCTCGTCATGCCTACTCACGCGTAAATCTTACTAGCCATTGCCAGAGACAACAGGATTTATGTATTTCATTAATTTATCAAACAGACCCATTTTAATTATTGTAATTGCAGGTATGTACTAATTTGATGATAACAAAAAAAATCATTGGTTCTATAATTAAAATCATGGAGTATCAGATACATAATGAAACGGGTATAACAACATACTATATACATGCCTAGCATTAAGTCCACCAAACTAACCAAAAAAATATTTGATACAAACATTTTTTGTAATGCATTACAAAAAATTGTTGACAAAGATAAAACAAATAAATAACCCTACAGTATTCGTAAATACGAAGAATTTTTCTAAGAAAAAGGAAACTTGTCGAAACTTCAACCGTTCAAACAAACATTTCGTTACACCTTGTATATCTAACATAGACATGAATGTAGATAGAACATACACTTTGAATGCACTTGAATCATGTTCAAATAAGATTTATTTCAACGCGAACACAACAAACCTTGTAATGTGGGAATATGGTTTTAATTAATAATAATTAATTATAACTAATTATAACTATATACCTTCCAAATTAAAAATGAAGTAGACGTTAAACACCAGTATATTATTTGATTAAAAGCAAATATTATAGTTATAAACGGGATAAGTTATATAATAGTAGAAAAAAATAATGTAATCTAACAGTACAATACGCCTATTAAATTCACATTACTTCATTGTCATAACAATTGCTATTAGTCTCATTGTTGGACACTGGTTTTATAACACGGGGGCATAGGTTACTATTATAACTATCGGTATGGGTTTCATTTTAAGTTTTCATTATTTTTCAGATGTTTTGTATATTATTCTCGTAGCCGTCTCGTAGGAAATCTATGGATGAAAAGGAGAATGAATCTCGATATTTATTAATTGCAATTCTTATTATAATTTTTTTGAAAATGCAGTTTTACTGTGCTTGAAAATAGCCATGTGTTAAGGACATACACCGAGGTGAAACCTCATTATCTAACAAGACAATGCACATAGCCTTAGTTATCAAAAATCTTGTTTACAAATTAATCAGATCGTCATAGTTTTTGTATGTTGAACTTAAGCCTCACTGAGTCAGTTCCATGTTTTTGTATAATTTTTGTCATTGACCTACTACGATTTCTCTAATTAACGCAGAGGTTATTTAAATTAATCGCTCATGAATGAAGATTTACCGTGGACACCTGTTTTAATAACTAGATTTAAAAAAAAT
Organism: Galleria mellonella; assembly: GCF_026898425.1. NCBI lineage: Eukaryota > Metazoa > Arthropoda > Insecta > Lepidoptera > Pyralidae > Galleria > Galleria mellonella. Next base: position 1,410,242 of record NW_026442147.1, on the reverse strand, counting down.
ATATCCATAGAGTTTATTAACTTATAAATTCGTGCACATTTAAGCATATCGTGATTTGGTCAGTGATTTGTTTTTTAAATGTCTGAGTTTTTATCATTACATACAAAAGACTGACGTTGCATGTAGGTTGGTACCGCCACCGTTTCCTAATTGAGAGGCAACTAAATTGATTTTAAATGGTTGCTTCAATTTAAAAAAGGCAACGAAGTAAGAAAACGTTAACTAGTAATACAGAGCGTTGCCAGTTAAAGTAATTGCTCAAATTGTCAATTGTTTACCTACTCACAGTATAACTTTAACGTAATGGTGGAATTATGTGAATTATATGGTTACTGTAGACGTTGAAATGTAGGTATATTGATTTTTATAGTTTATGCGATATTTTCTTAGCAGTTTAGTGGTAATTTGTAGTTTACTCGACGTAGAGTAATGATGTCAATTATTTCTTGTATATGCTATGATTATAATAAATGATACTGTTCAGCGTTACAAAATTATCCTAAATTTTCTATGTTGACATAAGTGGGTGGAGTTAGTTAATGGCGTCATATGAGATAATTGGTGTGGTGAAGTAATTCTCAAATTTCACTCTGCTCTCGCTACTTATCTGTTAACAAATGTTGTTAGTTTGATTTTTATCATTTGGGACAAACGTTGTGTTGTAACATTGTACTAGTACCTGCTAACTTGCTACACACACCTAGACAGATATGTTAGAAAGTAAAATATAGGTACAACGTATAACTTAAAGAATTTGTAAAATATCAACTTCTTAAAAAAAAAAACTATTGACAATATTGTTTGTAGTGTTTTGGTAACTTCAAACGGATTAACATCTCTTGACATAAAGTTAGCTCTACATTAGAATGCAGTTAAAAGCGGACAGAAAGAATTTTTATTGCTCTTGAAAAGGGAACATAAAATTTTACTGTTTTGGGTAACAGATACAAGATAATTAATGGCCACTAGGGCATATAAGTTTATCGGAAGGCATGTTTTCTTAAAATCCTTGGGAAGAAACTGAAAATAAACTTACTGAAGAATGTCTTAGTAATTAATCAGTATCTGTACAGTAATTTACACAGTTACGTGGAATGTGTCGTATTTGCACCTCCCTTTTTAGATTGTACACACTCCAACAAGTTAATCTAACAAGCACAACGATGTTTATTTGACCTTTAGAGAGCTGGCCCGTTATATGTATATAGACTGTTTTGGGGAGCAACACATAAAAAATGGTAATAAAATTATTCAGTTTTGTTTACACTGAGTAACAATAAATTTATAAATATAATATGTATTTTATTGACAATGTATTATTTCCAAACAAAAGTTTTAACCTTTATATTCGCAATATTTTTTTGTTTCTGATAAATAGTCTAATTTAAATGGTTTTATTATTTTATTATAATTGAATGATGTTGATAAAATACCTTTTATAATTGACGAGAACTCTAACAGAGGTAGCGACTGGGTTATAACGATCCCAACGAGCAATACCACAGTTACAAACATTTAAATTTCTCTGTCACGCTGCAACTAATGTAAATGTATAAGCGTACAAAGTAACGGGCCCTCGCCCTTCTTAACATTTACAAGATTTACTACTGAAAATTGATGAGGTGAGTAAATGTACTCTAAAACTCAGTGCCCTTTAAACGGAACTGAGAAGTTATTTATATAAAATTCTATTGTTATAAATTGGAACTCTATATTTCAATAAGACCTTTCTTTCAATGTAATTTAATATATTCTGTCAAAAATCAGATAGTTACTTAATAACATTTAGTTATCGGATTTTGTCAGAAGAGTAACAATACTAAGATAATAAATACCAAAACAATGTTTTTATGCCTACATTTTCAAATATGTCTTTGCATATTTTTAATTATAGTACTGGAAAATAATTTTAATTTAGATGTTTTTTATTATTGAGAAAAATATACATATTAGCCACTGGCAATATCTTTATTAATAATGTCAAAGTGAAAGTGAATTTATTTGTTTATTATAATTTGGTGCCTTAATGGTACAAGTAATCCTCATAAAAAATACTCGTAACATTTGGTTTGAAGAAGGATATAGGTTATAAGATTACATGGATGAAGTCACAGGTCGAGATAGTTTTGTCATAGATGGAGAGGGATTAGCTTTCACTCACGTCTTATCATTATTGTAAATGATTTTGATCGCCACTATGGCTTCTATTTTTTGTTTTGCTCCACATTTTTCCTCTTTTCCAAGATTACCTAACAAATAGAATCAAGTTTATAATCTGCAGTTCGGAGAAAACTTCATGGGATTTTGATTGCGACGTGAATGCGGCGTAATTTCATTTCGAGCAATTGGATACATAAAATAAGGTCCTTGTTCCAGGAAATTCACCAAAATTAAATCATAATACCGAATATGAGAATGTGTCTTTTAAGATTCATTCCTGTTTGAGTTTAGAAACCTTCGATGTATTCATGATTCTAATTGCTGTTTACATTTAGGATTATATTGGACATTATCATCATTAGGATCCTTTTGCTGTTTAAGTTTAAAATTGTTTATTAGGATTCTTCTTGTTATTTAAGTTTAAAACCGTTGGATATAAGCATCGAGGCAGGTCACTAAGACGCAGCGGGTCCGGGCGGTCGCCTCTGGGCTGGCTGGAGCGTGACGTCTGCCACCCGATAGCCCATCTCACGAGCGACCTACTTACAGCTCAAGGTCAGCGTTTGACCTCCTAATCTTTGTAACATTTCCGTAACCTAGACTTGAAATGTTACACGGTTATGCAATTGTAACAATACATGAACTCTATACCTTAAATAGTATTCCGATCTGAACAAATTTCGTAAAAGTCGTATTCCTTGATAAAAATAATACTGTTTTGTGTCAAAACTTCTAACTAGTCAACAGTATTTATGATTAAAAAAAACCGTAAAAAGTAGGTACTTTCACTTCTTTGAGATAGGTTTTGAATTTTAATGTTTTGTGTAGGTTGACTTAAATTATTAACACTTGTTTCTTAATAATGTTAGTTGTCTTTTAACAATAAGTATAAATAATAATTTAAAAAAAGGAATATTTTTTATTAAAATTATCATTAATAGTTTTAAATTTACATTAATCATACTTTAAAAATATCCCCTTTATTGCAAAGAAGTGTGTATTAATTAATTGCCTTTTGACATCCCAAGAATATAATTGTTAATCAGATTGATTGCACGATTTTCTCGTATAGATTTTTTTATACATAAGAAGCGGAAATTATGTCAACTTGTTACTCACTTGATGCAAGATGGATTGTATTTTAATCACCACATAAATACCATGAATATTAAAGATTATCTTGTCCTTATAGGTTTCCATTACCAGTACTGTAGTAAGAATGTTATTCGTCGTCTTCCTCTTTTATTTCAAGAGCATTATTTTATTGCTTATCTGTATTTTGCAATTTGTATACTGTTATCTAAATATTTATATGAAATAAAATTTTGTTTCATATAAAATACATTTTCTCGTCTACTATTACATTTCAAATAGCGGCAAAGTAATGATAGAGGCACGCTCGTGCGACGCAGGCGCGGTGCCTGTGGCTGCGCGACAGATTTGAAGATAGGGCGCCAATCAGAGCGTGTGCACGCTCCGTATTACGGGCTTTCTGATACCAAACAACATACACTTTCTAATCTATGCCTTTGTCACTGTACACAGCTATTGGCTAACTTGTCGTTATACCAGACTTTCGCCAATTGTTTTCACGCTACATTAGATTTCTTCACGGTCCTCTTCACTATAAACATTCGATGCGCATTTTTAATGGTTACATCATAAAAAGTCTCACACTGCAGGTCAATTATTAGTACCCGATACCCTATACAATGAGAATAGAAATAACCCACCATCCAAGTATGAATCCGTCACGTGAATTAGGAGAGGGAAAAGCAAATTTTCAACAAGTTAAATCGCAATGGCCTTCTTGATGAGATGACGTGGATGCGTGTATTTTAGAAGTACGCGGGGCGGATAGAGGTGTGGTATCTGAGGGGGGTAAGGGACCGGTCCGCGTACCGGTTTGCATCGACGTCGACGGCTTAGGACTAACAGTTTTATTAGCTGAGCCATGCTCCACAAACGATAGCTACCGGCCAGAGATGGTAGCCCTCAGGCGCCGCGCCCACTAGCAACATCTTGCCCGAGGAAACACAATTATCTGCATAGGAGTTATAGTCAATTATAATACATTTATCTGGTTATAATCCTGATCCTGGATAATGAAAGAGACTATAATATTGTTACCGTTTATGTCATTGAAACTTTACTAAACTTAAATGTAAAAATGTTGCTCTGTACCTATAAGGCCTTATTCTTTTACACGTTATGATTATAACAAATGTAAACAGTCGTCTCGCTTGACACAGGTGTGAAGTGAAAATATTTACAACTTCCACATTTCGTATACAACTGGTAATGTGAATTGCTTATGTTTTAGTTTCGCTAGATAGGTGTTTGTTCACGAGGGACTGTCGAAATAAATTTTTTTTGTAAGCTATGTGTAAATTTTATATTCTATGTTTTTATATTCTAACAAAAATTCTTAATCTAAGTAATAATAAATTATGTACAGTTTATTTAGCTTGAAAATAAAAAAAAAAACTAACACTTAATTATTTTCCGATTTGAGCCTATGCTATTTGGACAACGAAACAAATATATCTTTTTTCCTGTTAGTTTAAATTCTGTGTTAATTGAACAGAAAAAAGCTTTTTTACTATTATAATTGAATTGAATTTTCGTGCCATTCGATTAGAAATATAGTTTATTAATACTACTTTTATAATATAACGGCTTATTAGTATTGTTATTTTTTTTTTTTTTCAAATAGTTCAGTAAAGTGTATTTTATGCAATATAATGAAATTAAGAGTAGAACTTTTTGTTTGTAAATTAAACAAAAAGTGCGTGTAACAATTGTAACAACTGTCAAACAATATTATAACATCAAGTTATATTTTTAGAAGGTTTAGTAGTATTATTAACGTTATTGAGTATGATGCAAATTATGTTTCAACCGTACCGACCTATGTATATTAAGTGAGATCAAATTGGTAACAGTTATTTAGAGACCTACTTGTATGTTTATACACGTTGAAAAAATATATAATTATAATTTTATCGCCCCCTAATCAACAATAAATTTAAAACTATGAATATATTATATTCTGATGAAAGAATAATATCTTTATTAAAGTTTTATTAGTGTTTGAAAATAATAAAATTTGCTCAGATTTTTGCAACTTAGAGTACGAACAGACACATTATAATCTATAGATAGACTGACTATTACTAATAATTAAATAAACATGTTTTACAATCTCATGATCAAAAGTTTATACAAAATCATGAATACATATTATGTTAAGGTTTTGATGAAAACTACTTATAATAAAATATACACTATAGTTCATTAAATATTTTGAGCTTTAAGTGTTCATAATACTTTCTCCGATGTCAGATGAATATGAAATCGTATGATTACATATTTCAGTTTAGGAAAAGTGAAATGCTTACGTAAACATTTGCCACCCACAATTTATGAACAAACGGCAAGAATTTCCTTGGGGATTGCATCTATTTCTGTCTACATTATTGGCCTTGTGTGTATTCTATTTTGACATGTCGATGGCACGGTGCCACGACAATGTTTTGGACGTTCGACACCGAAGTGCGGCCGGCACACTTTCGACCGCGCGACTCGATGTGAGATTAAGACGCAGCTTCACTCAATTACAATATTAAGGCGGTAACTAGGTTAACGAACCTGCAGTATTATCCATAAAACGTGTGAAAAAGAATACTAGGCTTCTTTCAACATCTATTGTTTGTATTTATTTGAGCAATGAATTTATCATTTGGACCTTTCGCTTTTGTACAACTATAGTTTCATGCTAATGTGGACGTGTTTTGCCATTTCCGTCCGTCACGGTACGGCACACTGTGTGAATAAATCTCAAACAAAGCAATTTCAAACGTGCTCTCTATCAATGTAGTGACAATAGCAATGCTGATCGGTCAACGATCCAAATTATAATAATATGTATATCGCGGAACTGTGATCGGATGTTGCGTTAATCAATAGATAGAAGGCCTATAGAGTCACCCGGCAGTGGTTGGGTTGTCATTATTTAGAATAAATTTTGGTTGTAGGCAATCATCAAGTCGGAATAAGTCAAGCGGCGCAATATGTATTCAAGCAAGGATGGAGTAAGCGTAGCGCGAGATTGGTCCTCAAAATACCACAGCGGATAGCAATAGTTAGCGATGTTCGAATCTTTAGTATCGCGGTTGACATCGCCGCCGGTGTCTCGGCGGCGACATACGGTGTATACATCTCGGGAAGTATGTAGCGAGCCTGAGGAAGATGCCGCTCCAGTTCAGCGTCGTTCGCGTACAGCCAAACAATTGCTCGACAAGCGACGAAAGGCACGGCTTTCCTGTGCTGATCTGACCGCTGCTACCAACGCAGAACCTGAGAGATCTTCGCGCATGGATGCGCTGAAAGCGTTCTTGCCATTACGGCAGTCCAAATCACTAGGAAGGCTAGACGGTCTTAAAGAGGTAAGTGATAATTAAGCTTTATGGAGCATCAAATTTATTAAATAGTATTAATTTTTTATAGCGTATTTATCTAATGTAATAAAGGTATCAAATACCTATAAGCATATATTTTTATTATAAGCAAGTTAAAATATCAATATAATGCATGATGAGTACAATACATTAAATGTTAAAATCTTCGCTGAATTATTTAAATGTCTATGATGGGGTTGGTGGTATCTAACAGGCCACTTGCGACATCAGAGAACGCCACGCGCTTTGGTGGCCTTCGCGTCGCTCCCATGCGCATGCGCCGGCCTCGCACACCTGTTACAGCCCCCCTCCACACCTCTTTCCTGTTCTTACACAATCAACACCAACATTAAGAACTTGACCAATTTATAAATGCCAATATTTGATATGCTACATTCAATGCATTCATATACAAACCTGCATGCGTCCATCAATTGCAAAATATTGTGTTCCTATGAACATATGACATCACATGAGTTAGATGAGACGACTAAAACAATACAAGAGAATCGACATTTGACAGCATGACTGGTCAAATCTTTGACGTGAATCATAATGCAACATATGGTTTAAGATGCATGGTCTCAATTATATTAAGCGCTCATAAGAGAGAGCTGTTCAGTTATAGTTTTATTATTTATGACGCAATTTATTTATAAGTTTAAGTAAATTTTCTACTTATTAGGTATTCAGCATCATCATAACAGCTTTTAACTATCCCTGCTGTACATAGGGTCCCTGCTTCTATAAAGGGGATTTTGCTAGTAGTTACCGCTTAGCAGGCGGGTTAGTAACCGCAGTTAGGATTTTGACGATGTTTTAAAACAGACGTTGCTGCCCAATCCTCGACCATTAAATTCCCTTAGTCACCTCTTACGAGACCTACGGGAAAGGAAAGGGTGGCTTATTTCATTTTTTAAGCAACTTAGAATGACAAACATGCTGACGGCTCGCTTGATAGATAGTTGTAACCGTTGCCTATAGATATGAACAGTACCGTGAGCATAACAAAGTATACTTGTATGCCCACGACACTTCCCATACGTTGCCATTCCTGAGGACTAGTGTTATGCCTCTGTACCCTGTAAATTCACTTCCATATCCCACTCACCCATGCCCAGATCCCACGGCTTTATTATTTATTATACTATTACGTATTATTACATACACTAATTGTGTGTTACTATTGGTGTGTATTAAAAAGCTTAAACATTAAAAATATAAGTGGTTGTTAAGTTATCTGAGATTATAATATACACGTAGAACATTTAAGAAACTAAATTCCGAAACGGATCCGTTTTGCAATTATAATTTTTACAAGTTTGATCTGCATTTCCTTATAAAGGTTTCGAGGTTGATATTCCAAGATCTACAGGTGGCGGAAATTGAGGACATTGGTTAACTTAATGAATAAACATCATTTCTTTTTCTTTTAATATTGCTAGAAGTGACTGCCTAAATGAGCTGACTGCCCACCTGCTGCAAAGTGGTAACAATCAACTTTAAACACTAAGCCACATTATCTGTTGTTGTATCATATGTAAACTGGACATTACAAAATACATATATCTTTATGACTTTATGCCTATAATAAACCATTTTGCGTTATTACAATTAAGCGTGACGTTTTTTGTATCATTCTAGCACAGAGATTATATTGACTGTTTTACTTTTCACGGTACAGAATATCTATTTTGTGTTTTGGACTGAAATATACAAACGCATGATTGCTTTTTTTTTTTACAAAACCAGGTAACGTTGGGAGATATCTGTTGAGCCCGATAAGTCATACGAAATTTAATCATCAGTAGTTCAAACTAAAAGTAAATTCGTTATGGTTTTATGAATAACAGTTACTATATTCTACATTCATAATTGCGTTGTCAATCAACGGCGAGATCTGTCAAAGATTAAGAACGATATGTAGACGAGGACAAGTTAGCGTGCAAAGTTCAGATTGGGATGCAAACGTGCAGACACCGTTACAACATATGCTACGATACCTCCCGATAGTTCGCAGATAGTACAAGAATGCACGATAGGCAGGTAGGGGCAGGTACTCGCTCAATGCCCGCGTAGCCTTGGCAGGTACACACACACTAACCTCGCGCCGCTGTCATCAATAGCTAGTAGATATGTGTGTGTGCTGTTTGCCCATCTGATTTACAGACAAATGCCACGTCGAGTTGTGCATCTGTTCGCTTTGTTGGGGCATCTCTATCGTATTAACGCCTTTTGTCTGTCTACCGAATGGGAACATCTGCGTGGTTGAAAAGATCTTATAAAATTTGTGCTTGTAGTTTGTACTGCATCTAACGATTACTATTCGCGAAAGGAGATGGCACTATAGATTGTTTTATATTATGATGAATGTTGTGTGTGCGTTGTTTAATGACGGCTGTTTATATATTTATTATGATTAAAGTGATAAATGTAATTAATGTTATATTTGTATAAATATAGGCCAAACATTTCGTGATTTCAAATATATCAAGTCAGCTGCATATTATTACAGTACAGATCACGTAGATGTGTATAAGACACATATTAAATACAATGTAATATGATTAATATACACTAAAATGATGAGTTTGATTGCGTTGCATTTATGCTAATTTAATATTACTTTGTAGTTAAATAAGAAATAAGAACAGATAATTAAGTAATGTAAATCGACACAGGGAAAGGAAAGGAAGAAGAAGAGAAAGAATTAAGTAGTGTTAATTTGCAGCGGCTTTGTGATTGTCATATTTAATCTCATATAATTATACCGAACATTGTATTATTGTTTCACAGTCAGATTTAGTTAATTTATGTATATATATATAGATTTTGCAAGTTCATTTCTCATCAGAGTTTTCTTGCGCCGTGTAACGGAACGTTACAAACAACGAGTCCTCATCGCGAGCACGAGATCAATTAAGCGATTGTAAACTGATAGGTACACAGACTGCCACTCACGTCGCGAAATACATTCACTTCAAGTTAATATGGTCTAGGGCCGTCACTTGAATGAAAGTTTCTGGGTTTACCTGGCAAAGATACACTTCAAAGAAATTTAAAGCAGTGTAAATTTTTAGCATTGAATAATAATCAAATAAACATATGGAACAGGATATAGTCAAAAAATAGTGAAACTAGACTAGGTCACTAGTTGTTCATTTAGTTTTCTTTTTGCTTCCTAATAATCATTTATTGAAAATTCGATCTCTGCTCCTCGATAACAATAAAATAACGCCACTAGTCTATCGTTTGTTTTCATACAAATAGTAGCCGTCTGTTGTGTGTCGACGGTTAATTAATAATATCGGCCTACTTATGGCACTATTTAAAGCTACTAATATGTAATGTACATACAAAACCAATGTATTCGTAGTGCTGAGTGCTAATGTAAAATGATATTGTTTCTTATTATGACCTACTAGGTGCTAACCTGATTGTATTAACATTTCTCTTTTAATATTATCTATGTTCACGCTAGAGCGGTAAAGGGCAATGGTCTTTAGTTTGAGAGCAGTACTTGCTTCTTCCACTATTATAACTGTGACACGGAATGTTTTATGACATTTCCCACAGACAGCATAAGTATAATCTGTTCGATTACAATTCTTCAGTCAATGTCTCTTAAGGCTTTCTTACAGATTCGCTTACCGTAATCCTTACAAAGTTTTTGAATTTTTCAGTTTCAAAGATAATTACATCGTTTTCAAATGCGATTAAGTCTCTGTAATAATCTTATGTAATCGTCTTTTATAGCAATTACTATAGCTTTTGAAATTTAAATCCTTGCATTTTTATTTACATTATTTAACTACACTATTATTTAAAACTGATATGGTAAGTCATATGCGTCCGATCTGTGCACTGGCATAACAAATGCTTGTTTGTAATAAAAAAAAAAACCTTCAAAATTCTTTCCTTCAAAATAAGGTGTCTAGTATAATCCATCAACTTGAAAAATATCAACCTCTGATTATGTATCCGTATTATAACTTTAAGTGGCAGCCGGAACGCGCTGCATTAGGGTCGGCCTCTGGACAACACATTACCTTCGTGGAATTGCCTCATCTGACCCATGTTTTGTTTTATTTAGATCTTTTGTTTTATCTCGTGTAGCTACGTTTCATAATTATACGTGCCAATGTTAACTTATAAGAAATAACAAATATTTTATTTTGTGTATCTTAATTTATATTTGAATAAATATCATAGTATTATGTTTATAAAAATTAAGTTTACAACTTTAATTTTGTTTTATGTAAATTGCAACATGTGCAGATCTGTAGTAATAAGACATAAGTTGACTCCTAAAAATATATATTATAGCATTATTATTTATTTCGTGATTAATAAATTGTGATTTACAAACTAAAGCAGTAGATGTATATATTCTTTTTACCTATCAGCATTTTTTAAATTTTGTTGTCATGAAGTTGTTATGTACTAATCAATATCTTAAAAGATGTTCTGTAAAGTTAAATTACAGAACTGCTTATTCTCATAAAGATTAAAAAAAAATTGTATTGATTATTTGCAATAGATATTTAATGCAAATTGCCACTAACTTGTATTAAATACAAAAAATAGATGATACAAATATAAAATAATACTAATAATAATCTTGCTATAATAAAAAAATTGTTGAAAATATTTGTTTGTTTTATAAGTCCTTTAATTGGTCATCGTTCTAAAGATAGTAGGCAAGATACGTAAACGCTAATAATACTCGATGCACTCATCCTTGGTGAGTTGAAGATTTCGCACTTGGCACCCTAAGCGTACGCCGTGTCCAATGCATACGAAGAGTACTGAGGTTATTACACTCTGCTCCCGCAATCCATCACTCGCCCGCGCATGTTCATTTAATAGTGACTTACGCGGGGCCATGTCTTACGCACATTTCATTAGTATATTTATTAACAGTATTAATGAAATATTTGTAAGTTAAAATTATGGAAATATCATTAAATATTATTTATTGTTTCATCTTAATATTATATATAAAAATCTATGGTATATAATCTTATATATCCGGGATAAAATATAATTTATCCTAATAAATAGGAATTTAACAAAAAAAAAAGACTTTAATAGTAGTAAAATCAGTTTTTTTAGACTAAACTATTGAACTGAATTTGTTAAAATTTCTATGAAACTAATCTAAAAGTATATCATTTCAGTACGAAAATTATTTTCCAAATCGGTTTATGAATGATTTGAGAACCTCCTTTTTTTGGGTCTTTTGAAATATTGACCAGGTAGATAGGTAGCAAACAGTATTAACATTACCGTCAGTTAGGAACTACTACTGTAATAATAGAACTGTGGCCTATAAGAATAATAAAAATAAAATGATTGTTTGAAAACGTTTTTTATATTTAGTGCAAACAATAACAAATAACAATTAAAATCATCTCCATTCAATTATCTATCTTTGGCTTTCCTATTATATCAATAAAATGATGGTAAAATCGTATAATATCGTGCCATGGTATGGCAAATTATAAAAAGGCTCATTAGCTATCAAAAATTTCGAGTTTATGGATGATATAAACATAGCCATCCCATAATGTTATTTAAAATTATTTTTGATAGCTTTGTGAATAGTACGACCTATTTTTTCAGATCTGTTTTGCGCAGTGGAATAATAAATCAGTATCTATTAAGCAATACTTAAAAACATGCACAACTTTCGCTACTATGGGTTCAAAACAGAAAACTTGGTCAACTTTGCTTATTTGCATAATTAATTATGTCGTATACAAATTTGTTCTTTATATTTTATACATAATTGATCAAAGGGAATTTATTAAGCTTAAGCTTAGGCAATTGTTTCGACATCCGGAAGTCTTTGTCAGATTGAGTAAGGTGTTTATATTTATTGTAATAAAAAAAAATTATCATATAAATTTATTCAAGAATTGTTTCGACTTATGTTTAATGAAATTAATATAATATATAGTCATATTCATCGTGTAGGTTCCGGCATAGACACTCCTTCTTTTCTTGTAAGTGTCGTAAGAAGCTAGACAAAGAGCTTATGGTCAAGAAATGAGCAGCAGCGTCCCTCTTAAAACATCACCAAAAGCTAAACTGCGGTTGTCAACCTGCCTGCTAAGCATGGCAATTACGGGCAAAACCCCGTATGGGGGGGGGGGGTTGCCAGTAGGGGGATTCAGCAGTAGACAGTTAACAGCTGATACAACACAATTGTCCTATAAAAATTAAATAATACTTACATAGATTTCCGGCCTGCTAAAGCAAAATCCAAATGGAAGTGTAACTTAACTAATTGCGTACCTTATTGTGTGCTCAGCACTAAACGAATATATTGTGAACATGCTCTAGTAGACCGTGTCAGTAATGACCTGCCTTGTAACTTGTACTCAGTTGTAACTGCTTGTACTGTTCGCATAACGTTTTGTTTGTATGTGTCATAGACGTGTGCATGGATATGTAACATTGTTGTTGAGATGTTTTACTAAGGCATGTTTGCAAGTTTTTAAATGCATTCAATTTAGCTGTTTCACGTATCTTTTTTTCATTAATTTTAGCCGTTAACTGTCCATTTCATGTATCTATTAGTCATTAAAAGAGATTATATAGTATTAATTTTGTTAGTAATAAACAAACACAATGTCAGAGCTAGTGAAGTGATGTAGATTAAAAGGATACGAGTAGATATTTATTCTTCGAAATAATGATAAAATAAATACATAGTGACGGTTTTAAATCAGGGATTTTAATTGAAAATAGTTTTTAACTTCCAATAAAAGAATAAGTGAGTCAATTATTATACATGAACGTATATTTATTTACAAAACAGCAAAATTTTGCTCCGCTACAATTAAGATTATGCATAAATAAAGTTGTAAGGTATAAACAATTATGAGAAAATTATTCTGGATTGAAAGAGTTACAAACTTAGACAAACAAAAGTTACAATTCAGAAGATATTGCGTAACATGCACATAAAAACCCACGAATAAAGAATCTCCTCCTTTTGGAAATAATATTGCGAAGTCATCTCAATAAATATGTAGTACAAGTAGAACAATTACTTTCACGATTGCCTAATTCACTAATAGATTGTCGTTTGAATAACCGGCATCGGAAAGGAACAATCGCTCACATAATTATAATTAAATAATAAGAAAAAACAACGTTCAAATGGCACTCGAGTGAATGGATGATGCAATAAATGCCCATCTTCGAGTATCGTAAGCAAGATACGCTTTAGAAACAGGTGTTAACCATCGAGCACAGTGGAAAAAATTATATGATGAATTATGATGAATAGGGTGTGTCACTGCATTGTTTCATTTTGATTTGTTAAATGTTAGTATATAATTACGTTAATATATTTCACACTGAAAGTGTTGAGTTTTGTGTATGTCTGTGGTCTTTGTTAAGTAGTTACACTCACTTCGTCTTAACTAGGTATTTCCGCAGTGAACAAATATTGTTTTTTGTCATAAAATATTTTCATTCTTAAGGTGAAGTATCTAGTGCAATCATTAAAATAACACATTACTTGTATTTTATATTTTTTAGCAAATTTCAATTTTACAGAATATACAATAGGTATCACATGAGAGCCCAATTCTCTTATATATATATTACAAATGACCAATATTGTACCAATTCACTACACCAGATTTTAATTTGTTCATACATTATAACAAGATTTCATATCTATTGTACTAAAACAACACCAAACCGTCTTGATATAAAAAAAAAACAATATAAATTTAATAAATATATATAAATGGAAACACTCGTATATCCAAATTAAATGAATTCATTCCTTTGGCTATTCTAATTAACAACTTTATAAACTAGCTTCATTAACATTTCAAAGGGTTCAATGTTCTGATTTGAATTTATTGCACAGTTATTTGATATGGCTTGATAATGTTATTGTTAATACGAGCAATAAATAGTAGACATCGTGATAAGATGATATCAGTTAAAATTCATTTAGTCCTATACAATCTGAGATGGCAGTCAGTACACTGATGAAGTGAACTGACGACGCCTCAGGTCATTTACATGTATGTATACTTATTACCGGCCCCATTTCACTGGCGATATCTGACTCATACTAAACATTGTTTTTTTCCTCACATAAATTTCATCGGAATGACTTCGACTTAATAAGTTGGCGTTCTGAGAACTGCGAAGCTTTCCTGTCGAAGTTCGTCGATTTCCATAATTGCTTATCGCCTCTTACGTAACTCAAAGGAAAAGCGATTTTCTCTTTCTTCAGTTGCATAAGTCATATTCTTGTATTGTGACGAGAATATGTTGTTTGTTCTACTAAATCAATAAATACAATAGGCACACCTAGGGCTGTGTACAATATTGTTATGAATATTTTATAATAAATAAATAATAAGCATTATGCTACTATAGTTTATTAAACAAATGAGTGGGCATATATTAGAATTAATAGAGATATACCTATAAATATAATATATTATCGACGATTGTTTTTTAAATATTGACATATACTTACAAGTTAGATTTACGACAAATTTTCAAGACAGTTTAAGTTTTCAATATCTTGTATGGGTAATACAAAAGGCAAACTTTTAATTGGAAATAATGAGTGGTCAACCCTACTTCAGCGATGTAGGCGCAACACGTGTGCGCGTGGTGTTGCAACATGCTCGGAAGTGGACTGTGTAAACACAACTTTACACCCACCATCGACTGGTGTCTACACTTCTACAGGCTACCCCGTACATTACGTCACAATCTCCATCATCAGGCATCAATCATATCCACTACTAACTCAATATTTACATTACATTGTAAAGAAACTTGTGAATAGACCAATGTTATTTTAACATTAAATACGTATTTGCGTATGCTTTTGTATGTATGCGTGAGAATGTAATGTATGACTGTATTGTAACTTTAGATTACTATTACTATAGTTCGCGAGCTTTCACTGAACCCTTTGCCTAGTTTCTGGTATTGTATACTTTTCTTTATTAAGATAAATTATTCTCAGGCTTCCTACCGTACCGGCACAGTCAAATGATACTATTGTAATCTACAAGGAAGTTTCAGTTTAATGCGTAATTAAAATGCAGGTGGAAATCCGTATACATTTTATATAAATATTTATGTATTAAGTATTAGTTGTATTAACAATTCGTTCATTAGTATGACCAAGACGTATTTATTCACCCAGATAAAAAGTATATTATGTTCATCACCATGTCAAATACTACGTATTCATGTTAAACATCATGATAATTAAATTGAATCATTGAGGCGCCATGTGGTAATAAATAAACTCGCTTTCACATTTATAAAGTCAGTAAGTGTTCATATTAGGCTTTACTTACTAGTTGTAAAACTACTATGCAATAATAATAACACATCAAATGCCATACATTCACACCCTTTGCTTGACCTCGAATCTGTGTATGTGAAGACCGGATAACTTAGAGCAAAGTCAATTGGTTGCGAACTCACACATCTTTCAACATCAAAGAATTAGGATAAAAACTACAGTCAATCTAGAAATAACCCCAGTACCCAATAAGATTATAGTTTTATTATATAATTATTTGTTTATAATAAAGGTAATATATCCATTCAAGTCCTCTGGCTTCTTACTATTAAGTAAGATAAGAGTATCGTATGGTAATGAAGAAAATGGTTTATCTATGTACTATGCTTATTAAAATTTGTTCAGTTATTTTACACTTGATTGTCTTAGTAAATCTTAGTATTTTTTCAGACAAAAATGTTATACTATATTAGATTATGTTTAGAACGTATAATTTTTTTATGCTCCTAAAGGTATTTTTATAATGAATGTACATTTGTTTTAGCATTCATTATATTCTTCCGTAATAGTTATTATCATCTTAAATACAAAATTAAAAGGTTCCGTATATTGTAGCGCTGCAATAACAATTAATTTGTACTTGTTATTTATTTACATAATAGGTAGTTATGAATATCTTAGAACACTGATATTTAAGAGATACTCCGTGTGAAATCTTATTTTAGTTTACTCATTTTCCACACGTCATGTAATAATTATTAGCCTACAGTGATCGCTTTGTGAGATATCAAACAATGCTAAGATTTTTTTAAATTCAATGTCTTGTGAAAAGCTATTTTTCCCATGGGGCAATAGTGTTGGCATCTTCCCCTAACTGTTTAGCTTTTTATACCCTGTGCCTTACTTTCTATGATCGTTAGCTCACCGTTAACTATTTTATAATATCATCTTTGTCTATATTTAAAAAATAGGTACAACCAATTATGTAGTGAAAGTAAGTTTACAATTTAATTCCATTTTAAATGCAATGAAATTTTATCGTCGCATCAGTAAATATGTACTTATTGTTGTATTGTTATTTCACTGTTGTTTCTCTAAGACATTCTGTTTTTATTTTTAAATGATTTCAATCAAATAATTTCTTCTGGATTAGCAAAGAGTAGAAATCGATTGAATGTGAAAAAAATAATCGTCAGATGAGTCGTCATGGGATGTATAAGACACAATCCAAAAACAAGGAGGTTCACAATTCACCTCTATTTTTTTATGTTACGTTATACGATTATTTTCACTAAATCTGATATAATTTTGACTTTATTTTTACAAACAATATTAGTATTTATTTAGTTATTTAATGGTCACGTTAGCGCCCGTTTCTAAGAGCTAATCTATATCCTCTAACTAAAATAAAAACTTGTGTTCTCAGATCGAGCTTTGATTATCGTTCATTCAATTTGCTGTAAAACATTATAGAATGGCAGCTTATAGCCGCATACCGATGTTAAGTGCGTAATAATCTCGGCATAACTGTATTATAAGGGTTAATTCGAATTACTTAGCCTCTAGCGCGGCGCTCTCCCTCATAATCCCTATGATTACGCGGGATGGCAAGTCTATCAGGAGATTGCAAAATGGGTGGAGCTTCCGCGACAACGGAACAGACATTCCGCCATCTTGTCTGCTATATTTGCAGTTGTAACAGTAAAACCGTATAACATAGCTTATGCTTATAGCTGGAAACGGCAAAGAAGTGGATGACCCGCCCGAGGAATTACATTTAAGCGTTGCATAGTGAAATTGACTTACTTTACGTAAATAGATTTCACACTAATAGATTTTGTCCCACAAAAAATCGGCGTTTTTTTACTAG
The DNA here is from genome assembly GCF_026898425.1 of Galleria mellonella. Classification (NCBI taxonomy): domain Eukaryota; kingdom Metazoa; phylum Arthropoda; class Insecta; order Lepidoptera; family Pyralidae; genus Galleria; species Galleria mellonella. The sequence continues at coordinate 1,392,445 of NW_026442147.1, read as the reverse complement.
CTATTTTTTTTTACTTTTTTAATATGATTGGTAATCTCACTATTGCAACAATAAACTATAAGATATTACATAAGATTTAAAATATTTAATTTTGGAATGTGAATATAGAATCAAAATAGTATTTTGCCCTACAAAGAAAAATTTATTCATCGAATGTATTTATTATTTGTGAAAATTACTATTTAGAAGTTATCTTTTATTGAGACGATTTTTTATCGTGTAATGATTATAATAATTTATTTGCAGTGTACATATTAACTAATTACCATATTTTTTTCACAGTTAATATGTTTATAAATTTATTATGTGTTTATAAGTAAATATTCTATTTTTAAATAAGATAATCTATTATTAAACAAAACAGTCCATAACTTATCAATTAAAAAAAAAAATCAGTCGTTAGAACTACACGTCAGGGAAAAGTTCTTAGCTTCATAAATTTGTAAACATAATTTTTGACTTGTTAAGAAATATTTTTAGGAAGTATTTTTTTATTGGAAATTATTATTACCAACGGCCTAATGTAGTAATAAAATTATTGTGGTATTCCAAAATGTGTTCATATACAAAACTCAGGAATCATTGATGAAAGTATTAACCCTTACTCTTAACTTCTAGAGATACTTCGTTTGTGAGATATTGATCCTTTATCTTGCTACACGTATATTCTTATGAGTTATGTATTAACATATTTACGAGTATTCCCTGTAGGTGGCCCGGTGGTCCCGTGGTCTGCAGTGATTTGTCCCGGGAAATACTGACTTGAGTTATTCAGCCACGCCGCATAAAGCTAGTTAAATCTGACAGATCTACCTGTTGTGATAGTTCTGATTTTGCACGGGTCATAATTTTAATCTATGAACAAACTTCATTCAAACGATTAAATTTTATCATCCATTTAAACGCTAGCTCGTTGTTAATCGAGATCAAAAGGAGAAAGGTTTTATCTTACTTGTATTTCTTTTGTGTTTATGTTACGCGATTATTTATTCAGTACCCATTTTAATTAATTTTGGTCCCAATTGAAGTAAAAAAGTAAAACTGATCTTACTAGGTTAAAATAACCTAAGATGTACTTACAAGACGTAAAATTCTAAAACGATATTAACTGTTGTTTCTAAGCAATAAATCCTATATTTTTAATAGTCTTATATGTCACTTAGGTTTATTTATATAGGGCAGTTATAATACTGCCCATACAAATTAATTGTCCACTGCAGAAAATACGCTCCCGCTTATTGAAGGATTTTGCTTATAGTTGCTATGATTGGCAAGCGGGTTAGCCGCAGTTAAGCCTTGGTGATGTTTTAAGAGGGACATTGCTGCCGATCACTAAACCATTTTTTTCTCTAAGTCGTCTCTAACGAAACCCATGGGATATATATATATATATATATATATATATATATATATATATATATATATATATATATATATATATATATATATATATATTCTTTATTGCACTTGTACATTGCATTATAAAATTTATAAATGTTGTGAGCAAGTGTGGACTTATCTCTGACAGAGATTTCTTCCAGTCAACCCAATACAGTTAGAAAATATGTCAAATATGTCGTTAGCAGACAGCTGAAGTGCTACAACTATTAATATTATACATAAATATAGTATTATAATAAATATTAGTACTTTCGACTGGAGTAAGAGACTCCATAATTAAATATAGCACAGGCAAAACATAATTGCGAAACGTAAATGTTATTTCACGCACGAACAATTATAAAATGGTGTACGTACTATTTTTTATGTATGATAAACATAGATGATTGACAGTGATGCGCTATTTAAGGTGTGTATCCATCAATGTGCGTAAGACAACTCATCCATATTCGTATAATACAACTTATATAGTTTTTATGATGACGTGTACTATTCAAACTCTGGCATATTTGATCCAGTATCCCGCAGCGTTTATATTGAGTTTTCAATAAATTAGCAAGACTTAAGTGTTTTCTCCCTGACAGCGTTTTATTATGGTGTTATTAATATGGAAGCGCCATTTTTAACCGACTTCAAAAGGTAGAAGGTTCTCAATCGGTTGTATTTTTTTATCTGAAAGGTTATACTTACAGATTAGTTCCATAAAAAAAAAAATATAATAATCATTCGTACTTTAGTTTTTAGGCAAAGTAATTGGTTTTGTCACAACCCACATTTTTCTCTTTGTGGAACAGTTAATTATAGTGATAAAAAAACACATTTAATTTTCCGCTATTTAAAATTAATTCCTTTAATCAATTAAAAATTATATTGGTAATAAGTTATGTACTTGATTAGTTGCTATATTAAGTATATATAGGCAAGGTGAGAACACTGTATGTATTAGTAATAGTTATTGATACTTGTTATTTCCTGAAATTGTATAATGTCCAGATACGGAATTATAACTTCACTTACGCCGTCTTTTGCGAGAACTATTTAATTTAAAATTTAGAACATTTTAAATGTAATTTTTGTTTTTTATTTCAGCAAACATACTACGGCATTACTATATCATTCCATAACACTTCTGAGGTAATATTGAATTGTAGTATTTTCAAAATATTTTTTTCCTAAAACACCAATTATGAAAAGTTTTATGTTAATTTCTTATTTTAATATTGACGTCAATTATAGCCTACGATATCTCTACCTTAACCAAGATATATCAAGTCTCACAGGTTCTGAGTTATCTTTCCTCTATTTGTGCGCTCTGAAACATAATAGTGGAGTATTTTATTGCTCGAAGAATATTAATATACTGGTTTAGCAATACCATGCTAAGCACTAAAGTTATATTCGTAGTACTTTATTATCTATGTAGTCGACTTGTTATTTTCTTTTAATGTTATTTCAAGCTTGGTATGCAATTATTCTTTTATCTAATAAAAACTAATAAATTCTTATAATTTTTATCTAATAACGCAAATCTGTTATTTTTTTTATCATGTAAAATAAAAAAATAAGTAGAACATGGTCGAAACTTAATAGTCAAAAGATGGGCAACAGCATTCCTCTTTAAACATCACCAAAGATTAACTGCGTTTGCCAATCCGTCTGCCAAGCGTGGCAACTACTGGCATGACTCTTCAATAGGGGGAGATCTATGTTCAGCAATGGACAGATAACGGCTGATGTGATGACAATGATTATTATAATTCCGAATGTAAGTTTGTTTGTTACCTCATGGCGTCATAACGGTTTAAACAACCGTCATGAAATTTGGCATAAATGTAACATTTGACATAGAGAAGGATGTAAGCTACTTTTTATTCCAGTCACGCGGTTGTATTCGCGAGTACAGCTAGTTTTAAATAATTGACACGCAAAGTTTCGTTGTTCAAACTTCAATCGCCGATACCTTTTGGTGTTGAAGTAGTCAACTTATACATATAAGGTCATGACACTTTTTTTTTCTTTAAGTTGGTGATATATATCTCTTCATTTTCTATTAATAATCTATTCTTTATCTTAATTTGTTAAACTGTTGCTGTTGTTATTGAGTAATGTTTGCGTAATGAGTGAATGGTCACCCTAAGGGCATTATCTGCCTACTTTTGACGAACACATAATAAAACTATCCGATGTATTTATTGCGCAGTATGGGCCATAGGTCGCAGTTACATCAAACTGCGCTTTCGATGTATAAGTGAAAGGCGCATCTTTGGTGCAGGTGCATCTTGATGCAATGTGCAACAACTAGCCACCAGCCGTTATGGTTATGAAGTTATGGCAGGGCAAGTGTGCAATAACACGTGTACTTACATGCATTTTGGTCAAGAGGCTAATGACATTTTTATTTTTATATCTTACACTTTTAGTTGTCTAAATGGGATAATTTAAAATTTTATAAAATTCATATTAATTTAACACAGCAATAAACTTTTGGATTAAAAAAAAAGAATTATCATAATAAATGTATATCGACGAATTACAAAAATATTCAAAATATGCTTATTTTACGTAATTTTTTATTATTATACGCGGCGACATGTGTATACTATGGAGGATAATGCTTTATTAACTTTTGATGCTGACCATACATTTTAGATTGTAGATCCTAGGATAATAGGAATAACTTGGACTATATTGCGGGTTTGTTATAAGTATGAATATAAATATCCGAATATAAGAAAATCCACATTCTTTATAATTTTTACGCGTATGTGCATTACAAATGTTATCTGGTGGAAACCACTAACAAACCTTGATAGTCTAATTAAAATTCTGCCATTTTATCTGCACACTGTACAAGGTCGGCTTATTAATAAGACAGGTGTGTAATTAGGTGCTTTGTTCTACCTGAATACTGAATCGAAGATTAGCTCATACATTACATGTTTTATTAGAGATTGATTCGAAATATTTGTACTTAAGTTAATTAACAATGCATACACTATGCACTAACATTTTAGGTATTTTTATTTTTTAAATAACCATTTGAATTTTATGTTTTTCAGTACATATATAGTGGTATTAAATAGAAATTAAATACTTATCTGATTTGTTACATATATGAACATGACATATACATAAGTATTCAATTATGTATCGCAATAAAACAAAGTACAATCTCTTTTGTTGCTATTGTCAACTGCCTTTACTATTGTTGAATTCATTTATGATTTTTCTATTCATTTCAATTTAGTGCAGTAATAATATTGTTTTTTTTTTTATATGATCAGTAGATGTATAAGCCCAATAAATTGTATGGTATTAAGCAATCTCATTCGAACAGTCTTAAGATAGATAGAGAGAAACCAAATTTATTATTTGTTTATTGCTATAATAAAATTTTAAGATTATTATTAATAATTATTATTGATATTGATTAATTATAATATTATACAAATTTAGTGAGTAATAAATAGAAAGAAAATAACATCTATAAGTACACAAAAATTTATAAACATAATTTTTATTTGACTCTTAACATATTTTAACAACATGTGCTTAATTTAAAGTATTGAATTGAATTTAAAGATAATTTATTATTTATTTAATATATAAAAAATTATAAAATAATGCTCATTCAGTATGAATCCACAACTTTTACTGTATACTGCATATATATTAATATATTATACAATAATTCATCTTCATCATTTTAGCCATTATCCGTCCACTGCTGGATATAAGCCTCCCCCTATAGACTCTTTCTATAGACTGCCATAGAAAACGGTCCTGAGCCACCTGCTATTCAGAATAAAAATAATAATTATAATTCTATTTCTGAATAAATATGTTAGCTTCATTAATATTTTTTTTATTTAACACTTTACAACGTTATATTTGTTATTTCTTTAAATTAAAAAAATAAACTATTATGTAATTTAATGTTAAGTATCATTATGCACTACGAAAATATTATGAAACAATCGATAACAACTCGCGAAAATGACATTCTATAAATTGTTTATAGGTAGTATTATAAATTTCGAAGCGAGATAATTTTCGCAAAATCACCGCCGGAACTAGCGCCGAAAATTGCTAAACACTTCATAACTGGCCTTATTATCTCTTACCCAACGTTGTGGTTTTACCTCTACCTACCAGGAGGCAGTGTTGCGTCGGCAACCGTGTTCAAAGTTCGTGCCGTTGTCCCTCATTACACAGGAAGTTTGTTATTACCTATGCCTCTTTCATTAGTGCCTTTCTATTATTAGTAGGCGTTTCTGAGGTGCAACATGGAAAATTGTCACGGACGATTGCGGCGAACGTAACGGGAAATGCAATGTGCAAAATTATCGGTTCGCATTGGATGAGCGGTACCACTTTCTTGTTGATCTTGAATACTAATAGATTTGCATAACCACTAAATATAACCTATAAATAATCATTCATTCGTTCTTTCATTCATTCTTATATGACTGACTACCCCATTAGAAATTATAGTCGTGAGCATGTTTATTTATACTAAATAGATAGTAAATTTTAATTATCTATCTTCACGCCTAATCCCCTCTGGAGTAAGGCAATTAGGTAACTATTTTATAAATAAATTATTAAATATTTGCATATTACCTACATAAAAATATATTAATTTGACTTTAGTTGTGTTCTTAGTCTGTGAGGACAAAGTAAGAATATAGGGGAGAAGCGATTGTTAGTAATGGAAACTGCGAGCCTCATTGCTAGCAATATACTCTGTTAGGTAAACCTCCCAACGGTCCTCCTTGGAAACCATCGTGCTGAATTTTTAATTCTCACCTATCATCCCTCTACTGGCCCGCCCGCCCCGTATACGATTTCATTATCAACCATCAATTAAATTAAAAAGTAAGAATATAACGTGTCACCACTTCTTTTCATACCCAGAATATTGTAAGAGGAGATAGATAGAAGACTAAGATATATTAAAAATAAAGTCAATACAATAGACCAAGCATGTGACCTTAGTACTTAAAAGTGACTATGCAAAGTCTGTACTGTGGGCGTTACATTTGTAATCTGTGATGTTCATGTATATTTATGATGATTACCATGGCATTTTCAACTAAAACAACCTTCGAGATGAGCTTCTGAAGTATTGACATTTATATAGACAATATATTTACAATTATTGGTTCAAAACTCAGTATCTAATCTCAAAAACTATTTGAATAATTATATAATTAATTAATAATTATTTTTATGTTATTAGAATCGTGGAAATTTAAAATTTGGCAGACATTTCAAGCAAAAACAAATTATCTCCTTTATTTCATACGTATCTGCGAGTTTCATTTTTATGAGTTTCAACATTTATGAGAGATCAGTGTTGGTACTAAGATATCCTATTTAACATATCACCAGGTTCGCTAATCAATTCTATTTATTGTATTTTTTAGATAGGTAACTAAATCATTTTAATTTCCGATGTTACTGTTATATCGCATTTGTCGTATCGCATCGCATAACATGTTTCCAAAAACAGCGGTACAAGTGTGCTAAAATCGTGTTTATAACCTGACTGTTGTCTGCGACTTTGTACGCGTGGTATCGTGTTTTTACCCTTTAAGTAGAAATTTTCAAAATCTTAATCAATGCATACGTTATAAAATACGTAACGTATTTATATTCCAAAAAATAAAACGAAAAATATTGGATTTATTAAAACTTTGAATTTATATAATGTGAGAGCTTCTTTTCATTATTTTTCAAACTTATATATCACAGTATGAATGAAAGTGTACCTTATATTTAGTTTTAGGTATTCTTTTATTAATATTCTAGTCAAATAGATTTTCTATTAAATATAAAAGTATATTGTCCTGATATAAAATGCGTCCAACGTGTACATAATGTATGGGTCAGCATTATCGTTATGTGTCGTTCCTATTACACTCGTGTACACTTTATTGCCTTATTCGTGACACGCTTAAGTCATGTGAGGTGGTGAAACTATAATGTGCTCATTTGTTGTTATATTCTGCTGCGTTATTGCTACAATTTGCGCTTTATTCAAATATAGCAAGATTTACCATGACTGTTGATGAAATATCCGCGATTGTCTTTAGATTTTCGGGTCCAGTAGCTTAAAAATAGATACTTTTAAGCTGTTGAACCCGAAAATGTAGTTTAACTACAAAATATTCATCGTAGGCAGAGACATATGATAGGTATTTAACAGGCGATATACATTTTATTTGTCGACAACATTTCCTTAAATATCATCTGTGTATCTACTTGCACAAGTGCAATTTTAAGAATTTAATTATACACGAACTAAAATATAAACCGAAGTATTTCTCTATTCGAATTTAAAAATTAAAACAAACTTTTTTTCGCGAATAAAATGTCTCACGTTTGCGCTGACAACACTATTATTGTTTATCACTTGTGTGCATTTTTTGTATTATAATAATATATCAATTTGTACTAATTTTAATTGTTTTGCGTCTCTTGTCACTATTTAGTATGTCAGGAAAAAAATAAATGAAGTTTTCACATTAAACGGGTTTGAGGCCATTAAAACACCTCCCATTGTAATCTTTTTGTCGCTGTCAAACAAAAACCTATTTACCCACTGATGTTATTTAGTACAGAACCCTCTGTCTCGCACTTGACCAGTATTTTATACAATAGCACTGTCGAAAAAAGTTATGATTACTGTCTGAACTAAATTTTTTGACGATGCATAAACATTCCAAGTATAACGCGTAACCGTAACGCTTTGAGTTACTATGTATTTTTATTTTAACAACTTTTATCATAATACAGTATCACCATAGTATACTAACGCTATTTTTTTTTTTATTCATTCTTGCACAATCAAATATTTTTTTATTAAATGTTTATTTTTTAAATCTTCAACAAGATATGTATTATCTAACAATATTTTGCTAAATTGTGTATAGACACAGCCAACATATAGATGGTTGCCCGAATTAATAGTATAGGCCATTCCTGTCATTCCCTTGTGTGCGGTAAAAGGCGATTGAGGGAACTTAATGGTAGAGGGATGGGCAGTAGCGTCCTTATTAAAACATATTTAAAAGCGTAACTGCGATTGCCAATACGCCTGCCAAGCGTGGCGACTACTGGCATCCCCTTATCCCCATAAGGCTTATGTTTAGCAGTGGACAGTTAACAGCTGTTATTAATGATGTGTCTATACGTGATATTCTTTCGATTTATAGAGATTAAATTTGCTTGTGTGCAGGATATTATAGTATTTAGCAATAACTTCAATTAGAAAAGTAAGATAATATATTACATAGAGCGTATATGAAATTAAATTGAAATTGAAAACATGAATAACATGTTAATTGTGTAATATGTGTTGTTAAATATCACTGCTGCCAATTAAAAGACGGAGAAAGTATTTTTATCTTCAATATTTCTATTTACAAAAATAAATATCAAATAAAAGATACCATAATGGCCTTTAGAACGATGGCTATAGAGAAAATCTATTACTACGTAACTGGATATAGTAATATCAGTTACGAGCAATTTATAAAATTGATTGCGGTGTTATTTGAAAGCGTATTACACAAAACTTTTCAAAGATATGCAAGGTATATCATATATGCATGCACATCTCGACCAATTTTTAATTTCAATATATTGATAGTTATAAGCATATTTTTATTATAAAGTTTAATAAATAAAAATAATCTCTATACTAGTAATACACAGTTTTAAACTATACAAGGTTATACAAATGTTAGCTGTGCCTGCGAATTAATCGCATGGATCTGGATATATTGAATTACAAGCTTAAAAATATATCTTTTTCTATGCCAAATACTACATATATACCAAATGTCATGACAATTATTAAGGCATTCATATATAAGCAAAGATATTTATCATATAGTATTGGTAAAGATAGGAACTAAAAAACTAACCGTAATAACTAACTAAGCACAACTGTTTTCATAGTTTTCTATATTGTAATTCCTTAAATTTACTTGATACTCGAGACATATTATTATTACTTGTAGTTATAAGGTTATTACACGTGTATTATGCGACAATTTCCTCTTAACTACGGGCCTTTTCGTTATCACAATTACTTCCCTCACGGCGAGTTACTCCATTATCTCGGCTCAAGATTGTGTGAACGGGTTTTGTTCAGCGGAAAGCTATTCATCAGATAAAATGTGTGCTCCATGCTTCCAAGTTTAGACAATAATGCCACTGTGCTTGTCATTTGTAACATATAGAACTGGATGTATTTTAAAATGTCTAATCTAATTTTGATATATCAGTTTGTATCAAAATATAAATTAAAACTTTTAAAAAGGAAGTTACACACTAATAAAACTATAAATATTAGTATAGTTTATATATATAAATATTATTTTATATTATATATTATATAAAAATAATATATATATATATACATATATATAGTACATATATGTCTAAATGCCTGTTTATACTATCAGTTTATGTCAAATATATTTTGCATTTTCAACTGTGTAAATAAGTGTATATTGTATTTGAATAACATATTGATATAATTTACTAATAATCATCGTATAGTAATAATTCGGTTATAATATTGGTAAGATAGCATATTATTCATTTGAGTGAAAACAAAATTATGAAAATGATTTGAAAGTTGGTGTAAAGTTGTGCAAATAAATAGATACCTATATAGCAACGTTAATGAGTAATCGTGAGAATTTGTCATATTTGTAAATTAGCTTTCGAAATGCTATATTGTTATTGACAGTGCCAATTATTAATTTCGCGGAATTTTTTATTTGTATTGAAGAAAGTTCTTAAGACTGTGGTATTATTACATAAGAACTGGTTAGAATAACAGCAAAATATAGTAGTAGGCTAATTATTTTCCTTTTATGGGTAGAGCCATCCATCCATGCCCAGCAATGGGATGTTAATGAATAATAATATAAAGGTGACATTTCTATAATAATATATCTAGTTATCGATGTGTCAAAAATTACATCTGTTTTTAAATTTCCGGTATGTATAAGTAGCGTGTTTGTTCTATGATCAAGGATCAATCACAGATGAACATACAGGAAGTAACGCGGCTTTACATGCATAGATACATTACCATTAAACAAACAAGCCTGACCTCTTTTTCTTGAATTTGTACTTTCAAATATAATATTTACTTTATTATTTTGTATACCAATCCTAATGCCAGTTTATTTTTACCCAACTACCGATAAAAAAGGATAAAGTTAGTCGAGTGTATTTATTTGTATATCCGATTTTCTTGTACAATGTAGTTTGTGGAATAGTCCAGGGTATAGCTCAATCGATAGGTTTTAATAGAAAGGTTAGAATTTATATTTATACCTTTTCCTATGAAAGCTAAATACTACTATAAAATTTATATATGATGGAATTGTATATAAACTCTATATATATTTTAATAACCAGCAACTAAATCTCTACAGAAGAGAAGTTAAAGAAGTTTTAGTTAAACCCATGGAAATTTATGGGTGCGTTTTCCGTACGAAAAAATCTCCGTAGGTTCGTTCTAGTTTTATTTATCTATTAAAATATAATTTACGTAATCAGTGTATAATAATCTTAATTTTTCATATATAATTATGTCTTAGAATAAAAAATTCACAATCCTGTACAATAGTCAAATATATAAATTTTATTATAACACAATACTAATCATAAGATGATTAGTATCTTAAAAAAAGCACGAAGGTCTGTAAAATTAAAAGATTATTTGTGACATTATAAAACATTTCAGTAAAGCCCATGCTTTATACATTATGTGTTCATCGTGGATATGAAGCAGAAGCTACAGAACAGACGAACATTGTTCATACCCTTAACACTTGTGGCTAATCGGTTTACTGAACGAGTTTTAATCATCTTATGCTTTACTTCCTGAGTAATCGTTATCACAAAATAAACAAAATGTTTATTCCTTAATACTTGAGGTAATTAAACTTTTATAAAATGTTTTATTTTTATATTGAGTCCGATGATTGTTAACATTTCGTTAAGATGGGAATTGTCTAATATTCATGCTTTCTTCTGGCTAAATATACAATGTCCAAATGGAGAACACGTGCATTTAATTTGTAATTTTTTGGCTGTTATATATACGACGACGAATTCTGAATGGATCTTATATTTGTGATGAATGATTCTGCTATTTTTTGCGTAACAAAATCTACATGTAGACACATTATTTCGTGCTTACTATTCCAGTTTCAGTGTTTAGGCATTAGGCATGAATGCCTAGACACTTAATTGATTTCTGCTAATTTTGGTCACATATGTTCGTAATTATATATTTACTTTTATATTTTCTTTTTAATTAAATCTATAAATGTTTATATTTCTATTATAACTGTTATTGGTATGAGTCAAATAAATATTTTTATCTTTTTTCATCCATGTTACTTTCAAATATTTAATCTTAGGTACCAATCATTCATATATTTAGATAAGGTATTGATGTGAAATACATAAATAAATAATTACATAGGTATCATATGTAGTAGTTCGAGTCAGACACGTAGTATATCACGTTGTATCAGACCACTTTCACAACACTAAGTTGAAAACATTTCTATAGCCTAGGAAAGTCGATGATTGTCGTTTACTGTTGCCTGTTTCTAACAAACCCCGTAATTGGCATCACTTGACATCTCTCGTGCTAGCTTGTTAGTTGCACAAATAAGTATTATTAGAAGTAAATACAGCTACAATTTTTTTTATTTAATTTGAGAACGAGTCAAGTAATTTCATAGTCTATGACCATTTCTAAATTGTAGAGCGTTTAATAAACTCATTACGCAGGCGGTAATTTTAAATCTGAAGAAATATGTCTTAAATAGATAGTAAAGAAAACAAGGAAGAGCCTTAGGAATTTTACACAAACATGGCTCATATTTCATTACTAATAACATATAATTATATTCTGTAAGGATAAGGCTTAGTAATGGAAGTAGAAATATTGATTGATGAGCGAAGGTGCCGTATAGAACAGAGCGTTCAATCTTTTCTGGTTAGCCCTTGGGGAAGCGATGTGAAGTTGCGATAAGGCACGTACCTATACGCGTATTAAAGCGAAACACTAGCTGGTTACATTCTATATACAATTCACAATATTACTAAGTTTTTATTTTGTCTGCATGAAATGTCTTTATGAGCATGAATTTTAGAAATATGAAAACTAATAAAATAAACCACTTTCATATACACTTCTCAAGATAAAATAAATTTGAGCCTGTTAAACAATATCCAATTGTGTAATACTAAAACAAACTTACAAATAAACAAACAAATTATAAAAATATTCCATTGCACTTGATTTTATCATGGAGGTCTTTCCCTTTAATATATTTTCTTAAATAATAATTTTATTTGCAATGATTTTGGGTATAAAACATTTGATCTTATAAATTAAAAGTACATTACAAAATCTATTTAGATCAAGCGTGCAAATATTGAAAACAAAAATTACAATAAATTAGTTTTAATTTTTTTTGTGGTATTTAAACATTACGAAATAATATAATACTAAAATAACAATAATTAAAATATTAAGAATAATACAATTAAATATCTTCTATATACAAACATTGTCTAGTTACAATTGTTTATATGTATAGAGATTATTTAAATATATAAAAAGGGAAATATATGTACATACAGCCATACATAGTATTAAATGCCAACTGAGAAAGCAAGTATTCCTTGTAATTGTTAAAGGCTGTACATAATAGGTGCGAGTAATAAGATTAGTATTAGTAGTTAACTCGTTCAATATTTTAGTGGTAATCTCTGATAGAGGGTTGTAATTAGTGGTAATCGATCACCAGTTAACGCCCGTACGTATATGGTATGGGCGGAGTACCCCTAGTGATGTGCTGTGTGAAACTGATTCGAGTACTGATTCGATTACATAATAGACACTCTGGTATTCGACTACTCAATATATAGTATTCGGATGTAGGTTCCGAATACGTACTCGTACTTGCGCTATTCGAACACTAATCGCGCGTTTATCATAATTTTTTATACTGTTTTATCGTTTCATTTTTTTTTTCTTATTTATCAAAGAAGAAAATTATTAAACGACTGAACATTTATTATCTTCATTAAAGACTAGGAAATCAATTGAAAAACTACTCGAGTAAAAAGAACTATTAAAATATCAAAATTAGTACTCAAGTGCTTGTTCGAGTTTTCAGACTCGAGTCAAGATTCACTTATTTTTTTTTAACGAATACCAAAATATAAAGACTCTGCACATCACTTAACTGCGCAGTCGCAGCAAACTCGGTGCATTCACACTGAGCACTGCACAGCTAATTTCTCTATCTTTAGCCCATGGTGTAACTGACCGGCGGGCCTGCTACCGACCAAAGAGAAACTGCATTAGACGCATCCGGTTTATGTGCACAAATCAAATAGCCGATACTTCCCTTTAGCTATCTGAACCAAACTTGCTTCCCGCAACTGAGTGCGAGTCGCAATTAAGATAGGTGTGGTATAAATTGCCCATACTATGTAACACATAATATTTTTATCTTTATGGATAATTCCATAAAGATAAATTTAAATATTAAGATTTTTCTACATTTGATTAATTTAGTAAGTTAATACTGGTATTAGTCATGCTTTAATTAGCATATTTATTAATAAATTCCCAAAGGGGGTTGACGTTAGGCAGGCGGCCGGTCGTAAAACTAAAAGCCAAATCTTTTTGTAATATGGATAAAAAACATATTACTCTGACCCCAAATAATAATTGGGATAAGGGTAGGATAATGATGATTTATTAATAAATGTAGTAGGTTAAAAATATTACCGTGATTATTGTGTACTTAACGCGGTTACAAAATCTCCTAATTATATGAATAATTAAGTTTTAAAAAGGTGTTTCTAATATGTTATATAACATCAATATAAAAATAAAAAAAAAACATAAGTGATAACAACAAGGATGCAGAGACAAGCAACATTGTGAGTTTTAAAGAAATTCTTGACTCTACTATAGACAACACATTTCATTATATATTTTTTCATTTTGTTTTTATTTCCATTGGCTGGTCTCGTGAAATTTCTATTTACTTAAGATTTTATATCTCTATTTAAGTACCTTTTTTATTTTGGTTCATCAATATTATTCTACATGATATCGCAGCATATAAAACTTACTAAGTAGTCACGGACATACGAGTAGCTAATGAAAAAGGAATTAGTAGCAAACACATTTTTGTTTGGTTTATTCGTGCCATAAAACAACTCGTAATTGTGGTCTAACCAGGTCACTTGTCTTTTATATTTATGTTAATACATTTACGTCGCAGACATAATCAGGTGGCTGGAACTTAAGGTAATATCGATCGTATTTCCATGTAATAAGTAAGTAATACGATTAACACTTACCGATTCGATTTAATTTGATGCAATATAGGTGTTCTCCGAGTGATTGAAAGTAGGTCCAATAACGACTTATTGGTCGTGATTCTATTGGTAACAGCTGTAAAAAAACAGTATTCATTTCCTTTAGAACTATATGTTGTAATTTTATTGCAGTTGTTGCGGTTTTCATATATGACAGATTTGTACTTTGTGTACTTTATATTTTATCTATTTTCTGCTGCTTCTATATATAAAAAAATAGATAATATGTATAAAATGGATAAAATAGCAAATAATGTGACATTTACTACTCGATATGGTCCTTTTAAAAAATCCTTTGTATCTAGTATAGGTTTAAATCTTTATCAAAACTTGTCAAATATAATTTCCGGGTAATGCGCATGTGTCAATCTTTGACACAAAAAGTGTGTATTTTAGCTAATTCTAGATCTGTTAGTATAATGTATGTTAATTCTAAGTGAATATTTAATACTAGTTTTGTAAAGTAATCTCTGTATGGTGATAGAATAAGAAAAAAATTATTTCACCGATTCGTATCCTAGAATATTATAAATTATAACTAGGAAAATAAAATCCTGTATACAGGCCACTTGGACGCCCATAGTGTTACAAGATTATGTCATTATGAAGAAAACTTGTCCAGCAGTGGGCCGTTAATGGCTATTATGCAATAAATATTATAGGTATGTTAAAAAAACAAATCGTTATGTAACCTTTGATAGTAAATACTTATATTAGATTTCATAAAGTATTATATTTTAATAACCATTTTTATAATTAATTTTCATCAGGATAATTAAACTATAACGAATCAATGGTCTGTTAGATGACACGGTATATACTGTTATTGTTTTCTTCAAACAATAATTATATATATCTATTTTAAAATTTCTTTTTAAAGATTTTCACTGACCTGAGCTCTTACTTTTACCCAACTTTTTCCATTGTCGCTTAACCTCTGTTTGCTGTTTATTTAAATTGCTTGATGCATCGTCATTGTACATTTTATATTTTTCGCCATTATATTTTTTTGTACGAAATATTTGTAATTTTTTTTTATTCTACTTTTAATTTACATCCATTTGAGTGTACCTATTTTAAGAAAAATTACAGTTATTGTTTTATTGTCAACGCCTAAAAATCAATTATTATAGACTATAACACCTTCCAACCACCCTCAGATAGTTTCAATATATAATAAGAAAATTTTCCTGGATTTTTTTTATTTATCATTATATTACATCATAAGATAAATTCAAAATGTCTACAGTAGTTATACTACAATTTTATTATGGAAAATATTTTAATTCACGTAAACTTAATTATAAGCATTTTTAAATAGTAATTTTTTTATGATTCGCTAATTCAGACTATATAAGCATAGTTATTGTTTTTAAAATATTTTTTTATGTTTCTTAATTATGTTCAAGTGGGACGTCAATTTGTTTGCCATTCCAAGTTGCATATAGTTATTAAAAAATCCTTATGTAAAATGATATTGTTTTTATCATTTCACATAAGATATTATTTATTTATTTTCTACAAAATTCTTACTACTTACTCATACTCATAATTCATTCAATTGTTGAACAAAGTGTAAGATTCTGACCGTTTTTAGGCGCGGAGCTTTGTAAACTCTGCGCAATCTGAAATGTAGGTCCCTAAATACAGCTATTAACCTTTGCGTATTTTGTAATGTTTTGACGCACCATCGCGCGCAATTTTAACATTTCTCGCGGAATATTACATAGGTGCGTTTCCATAGATTATCTCAGAAACTTACATAGTCCGTTGCACATGATTCATTAAATAACATATTCACACTAGTTCGTTTACTTTCGCTCGTTTGGTGAGAGTGAACTTCTAGTATTAGCTGCTTAAACAGGAAAGCGACGAGCGTTTACCTGTTAATATAAAAAATCATACTAGAACCACTTCATTTACTAGCTCGCTATAAATTAGTTTTTTAATGTTAACTTTTCTACATCAAATGACTTTAAGACCATTTCTGGCGTTAGATCAGATACTGTTATAATCTGGTAACGATGAAATAACAGTTTTGATGTTTATAAAATCTCTCTAACATTTAATAGTCTGTATAATTCGTAATAAAATATATAATCACGGATATATATATATATACATATATGGACTATTAGAAACAGTTATTATACGAAAGGAAAGGTAAATTATTATAAACTTTACGTCTTTCCGTAAATGGGCTTTAAAATTATTCCTTTTAAAATATACTCGTAATACTTATATTTTAAAAAGGAATCATTACTACTTGGTACTATTAGGTACTGTTAGATAAATTATTGACATCTGCTGCTAAGTGAAATAGAAGTAGCTCTATAGCTCTTAGGTATACTTTTATTATTAAAGATTTCAGTACATTTAATATTTTTATTGTTTTAACACTTATTAAAATTATATATGTAAAATTAAGCTTTACTTGCGTATGTTATGCTTTACTTATGTATGTTTTAAAAAACGGCGGCTTAAGAGAATACTTTGTTAGGTCGACCTCCATGCAGTTCTTCCTGGAATTCATCGTGGTAATTCCTCTTTTAAATTCGTCACAACAACTCGACTGGCGACTGTTGTCATTGTTTCATCCATTGGCGCCCTGCTATTGTATACCGTTATCGTAGTTGGGCGCAGTGGCCGCCCACGAATAAAGGTTTCGGAAGGTTATTATTACAAATAAAATACTTGGAATGAAATGCTAGGAATGACGCACAATAATCTGTATATGTATTAGGATAATTGCACACGTGTGCATTAGGTACTTATGGGCAGATCACGTGGGTTACACGTTCATTATAGCGCTGTGTCGACACGGCATAACACCACCTTGCGAAACGTGCACCGATGAATGATGTCAAATAGGAAGTTGACATTTTACACAATAAAAATATATGTTTGAACCTACTTGCGATTATTTTGTATTACATACATATTGAATGGCAGCGATGATAAGTAGTGATTTAGCGATTAATAAACGCGTCGTTTAAAAAAAGTTAATGTATAATGTAACATCAACGTTTATTAGCATAATGGCTTCGTTTTTTAGAATGAAAGTATCTTATCTGTATAATAAGGAATTTTATTGAATCCCATTCAGCCTTTTAACTGTTACTGAGTACTAGTTACTATTACTGTAACTACTTACAAAAGTCTAATAATTGTTTGACGTTTTTATTTACATTATAAAACAAATAGGAAATAAAAAAGGCAACTAATAAATGTAATGATACAATAAGAAGTATATAAAGTATTGCTGAAAGTAATATTTCAAGATTTACGGTAACGGAGTCATCGAAATATCTGACTTCTTTTCAGACACTGACATCCACTAATATTATAAAATACCTATGTATATGTCGAGGCTTTGCATGTACGAATATTAAGATAAAAAAATATCTTCTAATAACCCCATAGCTAATCAATTATTTTAATTCAGAATAAGACCCATTTATATACTAAATTTGTTCAACTATTTAGGAATGGTTAAATAATAAACAAAGTGTTCAAATATCTTTGCAATTTTTTATGCTTATAAGGTAAAATGCGAAAGATCGTAAAGATGCCGTTAGGCATAAGCATCTGAATAGAGTTTACTGAAGTTTAATACACAGACTATGTATCTAGATTAATATTTCAAAATAAACTATTCATTCTAATTTCATATATTTTTGATTCATATAGTAATAATATTAGTAGGATTGTCAAGTCAATCTTGGTTTACCTGTAACAAGGCCCAGAAATCGGCAATATTCTACAACATTTTTTACACTACTCTGTATTCAGAAAACTTATATAGTTCCAAAGAAAATTTAGATATGTATATTAAATCTAATTATTATATATATCACAATTACTAATGATTTATTTATTTTGTTTCAGGTATGTGTGGATTTTTATTTGAAATATATGAGAGGATGAAATGGTATTGTATTATGTTTATATAATTATTAAAATATTATAAAAAAAATGAAATATAAAAAATAATAATTATATATAAAAAAAATCAAAAAAATAAATAATTATGTTGAAAATAGTTGATGTAAAGAGGCAATAATTTTTTGTAGTTTTGAACATCGTATGCTAATTCCAATATCTATATTACATTTAGATGAAAACAAGATAATTATGAACATTTGTTAGTAGATACCGATATAGATTATGATGTATAACAACATGGTGCAGACAACGGCGTGTTTGTAATCAAACGTGTTAGTTATCAATCATTAACCGTTAGCACAACTATAGGGAGACTGCTAACAATAACATCCGTGCGATCGTTACATTGTGCAGTTACTGACATCTGTATTTTTATTTAGTGGATATAAATGAAATGGTAGTCTTGTTTGCGCTATGATTTTCGCTGGTTAAGTACTCGTATAAACGATAGATGAAGGTGAAGTGAGAAGGAGGTGGAATAAACTGTGGTGATATCCAGAAGAGATATATACCTAAAAAAAATTTACTGACTCAAAATTCTCTTAAAATTAATTATAATTTAATCATCATTATATTAGCCGTTTACTGTCTACAGCTGAATATAGACCTCCTCCATAAGGGGGATTTTGCCAGTAGATTCCACGTTTGGCAGGCGGGTTGGTAACCTCAGTAAGGATTTGGTGATGTTTTAAGTGGGACACTGTTGCAAAATAATAACTTCTCATTATAATAATGAGAAGCAATTATCACTTCTCGTATTAATTTTTTTATGCTGCTTTAACTGCTTATAAAATTTACCTTTGATATATAAACCTTTGATAGGACATACAGGTTAGCATAATTATCAAACAATTCTACGAAATAGATATTGAAATTCAATACTTTATATATTCTAGAATATTACTTGTGCTTTTTATTTAATTAAAATATAAATTCTACATTTCTTTATCTATATCAAATTTGTGACATGTTGTATCTCGCCTGTAAAGTTAACGCCTACAGTGGTTTCATTCTGTAATGACGGTGACTGCACTCATCTATCTGGGATGGCAAGTGCCGTCTCATTACCACTCCTATTTAAGGTGCAGTTACACCAACCGAATAAAGAGATCAGAGCAAGGACTAGAACAATTAATATTTACTATAAATATCTTAAATACTCTTTCAGAACTTAACGTGACGCAATTGCAGGTAAATAGTAAATAACAAAAAAAAAATTGTTTAAAACTAACTATTTAGTATGAACATAAAATCATTCTTTCGATGTCCTATTTACTGCATTTGCGAATAATATTGCATAGAATGTCCTAAGAATATAGTAACTTATACTATAGAATATTCTTAGAACAGTTCACTGGACTTGTGAAGGGCGATGGAGTTATTCACAAATTTTAGAATTTAGTTCGGCGATTTGATGTATGTATGTTTGGTACAAGAAATTTATATATGTATTACGCGAATTAAAAAATAACGTTGATATAAAAGTAGAACTCAAGGAAGTACTATGTTACTACAAATTTTATACAATAAAAATTTATTACATAAATTTATTACAATAGTAGAGTGCAGATCAAAAACACAAGAACATTCTAGCAGATAGTAAAACCGCTTCAGTTCTGCTCTAATTTTTCCTTATGCTCTTTAGTCCTAAAATTACATGTTCTATTTTCTATCATTAAGATGGTCTATTTATCATTCTATGTTCTTTGTTCGTATAGTGTAGCCGCACCTTTACACGGGCGACGTGCAACGACGCTATTTATCTCTATGGTAGAAAGTCTAGGACGTAATTAATATGGAGAAAGGTTATTATAGTGATACTAATGCGGTGTGGGTCGAATATAAAGATACTAATGTTACTATTATTTCAAATTCCCTTGTGTTATCAGAGAAAGTTCTAAAGGAATTCTCGAGGATGGATGGATCAGGAATTTTATCCTATTTCAATTACGTTATTTTATTTGGGACTTTGATATTATTATCTATGATAGAGGGTAATGAGACGTTAAACGATGTTATAGTAATACAGAAAAGGCCCATTATAAAGACTTGAATATATTACAACTAGCAAAATTTTCTCGCATTACTTGCGTGAATTGATACACAAAATACCTACTCTACGTGTCAATCTCGCACATGGTCTAGCAGTTTAGAAAATTATATTCAAATCTGTTAAGTCATTTAAGCATGATTCAGTAATTAATATACTTGTATATCTAAATATACAGACAACCAATCTTGTAATATTTATAGTACTAATAAGATTTCCTTTTAATATTTGATTAAAGGAATGTTGGAGAATAATTGTGATAAGAATTTTAATTGAAATAATTATATGTACACATAACTGTAAGATACTTACTATGAGTAAAACAAACATGCTCATATATTACAACAAATGTATTAAAATTAGTCTGAAAAGAGCAACATATTTTTCTGTGATTATGCCATATTACAAATGGTGTACTACAAAAGCGCAACTTGTACCGCTTATGTTTAATTCCAGTTTAATAAGAGTTAGTGAGAAAAATATATTATAATCTAGTGTAAATAAAATATAAAATAAAACAAATATAAATTTTAATATGCTCGTACGCGATAATTACGAAAGGGTTACGAAATTACTGGAACTGCTCGCGTAGTTTTTGCGATACCACGAGTGCGCACGCCAAACATGCCGCCGGTTGACATGCGCGGGCGCAGAGGTTTAGTAACGCAAACATGCTGTTAATTACGCGAATTATCAGCCAACTGTCCTCGCAAGTGATGAAATGTGATTAAAAAAGTTACATAAAACGACACAAGCGCTACGCTCCATTTTTTTTTCTGAAACCTTAATTATTATTCTTTGCTTATTGTTATTGTATTCATTGTATATTATAGTCTAACTAAATATAGCACAAAAGTGAAAGTTTTGATATTTAATATGTTTATCTAATTAGCTTCAATCAATCACAAACGAAGGCATGAACGAAACTGATTACTGCTTACTCAGTATAAAACATCACATGTCATTACTGCTCTTTGTACATTATCTATTACCGGTATTACATAAACACGTAGGCAGGCAGAGTATGCCCTTTGGCGCATTTTATAAAGTTAAGTGTACGCACTCACGATTTTGTTCATGTACCTTTAATACTCCAATGGCAAGAAGAGTTTGTTTTTTATTCTAGTTTCTTTTATTTAAAATATTAACTTCATCGTACAATAAAATTTGTTTTTATAATATTAATAAATAATTAAATAATAAATAACAACACGAAATCACAAACTTCTTATTGATAAAAAAAACAACTACAATAAATCACAATATTCTTGAAGAGACCAGTTTTTATTAGAGGCACCTATTTGCGAGTGTGACGGATATATTATTTTAACGGATGATAATGGAATAGTAACCCCGCTTGCGCTATCGGAATATACTGGCGGTCACCAATGAAGGATAATAGGTGAGGATGAAGCAAGTCAGTTGGCCCATTGTAACGAATTAAGCAATAAATCAATCACGATGGTTTCTAGGAGGAATTACGAGGAGGTACTGATAACTAGCAATCCCGTTTCCCCACTGACGGATAAACTAGGTATAGGAAAGTACATTTCAGTTCTATTCTTGTTTCATGTTGACAAAATTGTCATTTATCTGCTTAATCAAGATTATCTTTATAATATACCTATTATTAATTTCTTATTTAAGAGCTACGCTTTTGTCGGTAGAGTTCCCGGTAATCTTAGGTATACCTAATTAGTACATTTTCATAAAATGTGTATCATGTGTAAGTGTATTAAAAGTAAGTTCTTTATAAACTTTAAAGACCTAATTACTTAAAGCACCTACCTAATTATACTTATTTCTAAGTTGGGTATTACGAAATATTATGTCACTAACCTAAAATAAATAATTCTTGAGGTTGACCAGTGCACAATTTGAACATAATTTCATCATAGTATTCTTTCGTGAACAAAGTAGATTTGATTATATAACTTACTCGATATAGCGACATAAATCATTTCCGACAACTCTTTTTAATTAAGGATTCCATGGATTCTGTAGATGTTATCGCGCATACAATTTCAATGTAACGAAATGTGTTGCGTAAAAACAAAAGCCTTTATTAAGTCTCATATAATTTCTTCAATCATGCATGAGTGATTTATTAAAGTTCAGTGGATTGATAAAGGTCATTTTCAGGTAAGCAAATTCTCACTTTTGCACGCCTACGTGATTAAAAAACTGTGACGTAATGACGACATAAGGTATCAAAATACATTTCGATACATTAAGATCGACATATAGAATTGTAAGTGATGAATTCGAATGGAATGCACCTTATTAATCATATGCGATGCTTGGTTATTTAGGTACAAAGTGAAAGTGATCCCCAGGGAGATTTATACGTCTCGTTTACTGACACGAAATTATCATTCATTTTGAAAGATGGGTCGGAACGAATGACGTCAAATATTACCTGTGGTCGCCGTCGCTCGATTGCTGCCCGTCCGTCGAAACTATTCCCGACGCTTTATAATCCAGTGACGCAATAGGTATTACGATATACAAAATATAAATTATACCAATAGTTATCTTAGTGATTATGAATGAAATATTATCGTACTTTAACTTATAAATGCAATATACTAAAAGCATCACCTTATGTCTAAAGCGGTTTATTAATGGTTAATTTAAAAAAGTAACCTCCTAATGGAGATAAAAATGTTTGAATTGTTTAGGTATGCTTCAGATTAAGAATTATAGAGAAATTTATACTATACCACGTATTAGGTCAGTAATACTTATAAATTGCTGATAATTAAGAAAAAATATAAATAATAATTAAATTGCTTTTTTTATAGTTATATAAGAAAAACCATCGCAAATTATTCACTCAATGATTTTAATAATATTTAGCTTGTGTTTACCTACTTATTGCCTATCTATATAATATCAATTTTTGTTAAATTGGTATATTCGGTAGCTTTTACTTGACATACTGTTGTTATATGTATTTAATATAATTATATAATATTTAATTAATTCAAATAAATAAATAAGAATAAATGTTATGTCCTCGGATTATATTTTTTATGCACATGAGTTTAGCTAGTTGAAATTTGATTTAGAATACGAATTTAAATTCAAATTAATGTTATGGCCGTTCCTTTAAAAACAATGTTTAATTTAATTTTACGTTTTTTTGCTTTTTCTTTAATATCATTGTATGACCATGACGCGTTATTTTCGAGTATAACTTTCATCAGAAAATTTCCTGTCTCTAAATTCCTGTTTCTAAGTCCGTCTACGCAATACAAATGCTATCATCACAGTCATAATATACCTAGTTTGTGTTTTGTAAAATACTGCTAGACTTGAATCTCTCCAAATAAAATTTAAAACTTTATAAAGAAAATGCCAGAAAAGAGGTTAATTATTCAGCTGGGTGTAATATGCTGTAAATAAAAAAAAAAACTTTTATAATAAAAAAAAAACATAATATTATTATTTTTCGTTATGTAACTTAATTATAGCAATAACGGGATTCATAAACACAATTATAAGTCCTAAAATATTCATATACGTTGTTAGCACGTGTACGAACTTTCTACGATAGTAAAATCAGTATACATTACGTGACCATAATGCTTATACTATAGTGACTGAGTGACGCACATTAGCTAAAACATTGCCAATTAAGCGTCGAGATGGTCAGGATAACAGCTTGTCGTATCTAGAAAGTCATCGCCTAATGGCCTTAAACGGCAGTAGTTCGTGACACATCGTTTATATCATGGAGAGATAATTGTTATTAAATATTACGTAGGCACCGTATGTTGAAGGGATTCATACTTAATGCGATCAATAACAGATAGTGAGTGAAGTGGGTGTGTAATTCAAATTTAATTCGAATATAACCTAGGTTGAATCAATGCTTTATGTACAGGTTTCCTCATATGATATTTTATCCGTGTTTTCTGGTATCGTCATATTTTCAAAGATTTTTTTTTAGCTTTATAGCTGCAGAGTACATTTTCATAGATCACGAGAATTAACATTATAGTTAACTTTCTTGAGTGTGGTAAATTTTAATTTCTTTTTAATCCTTTTCAAGTAAAATTAAAATATATACACAATTTTCATATTTTCAAAAAACCTTCATTTAGCTGTATATTTCTATGGCAATCTCAATAATACAGTTGTAACTTATGATTAATAGTGAATTTATTTCAAATTAAAATATTAACTTCGTTTACATCTTGCAATTTGTCGGCAAATATAAGTAATATCATTATGTAAATATAAGCAATTATATACTAATAAATACCAGACACAATGAGAGATCGTTACTACAATGCGATTGAAATCTGTTCATTTTAATCATATTACCTTTCTACATACATTACAATACAATAAACCATAAGTAACATTCCAACGTCGTACACAATAGGAAAACTATTATTATTTTCCTTTAGTGAATACTATGAATATATGAATATATACTCTTATTCGCCTTGTATGTTCATAAGCTAATTACTCTATTCAAAGTTATTCTAACGTCATAACCATTGGTCAACGTCGATATCCCCTTCTAAAGTGGCGTGCTGGAGTACGTATGATCGTGACCAAACTCCTGAAATGGCATATCGATGTCAGCCGGTGTGGCCGGCCGGCGTACCATCACAAATGGTTGTGAGCAGCCAACAATTCCCTTATCGCAATGGTAATAGAGCATGAATTGCACTGTCAATTGACCTTGACAACTCAAATATATGCATGTTCGTCTGTAAACAATCGATAGTGCCGCCACGGACAAGGCAACCCATCACGCATGGCTAATGCGCGCGCGTCGCCGCACTGAATGAAGATGAGGGTGGATGTTGAAGCTTAAAGCTTCGTCTATTAAATTTTTAAAATTTTATATGTAGCGCTATTTATCGTCTAATTTGTATTCAATAGTTATGTTATAAAATACCACATAGGTCATTTATACCATAAACTTGGCGTTCATAAATCTTTATTCTGATTCAACGGCTATATTATTTAAACGATTGTCAAAAGATCTATAAAACAAATCTTAACTTACCTCTATTATAATTAATAGATAAATAGTTTATTTCTAATTTATATGAAAAAGTTCGCCGTGTGTGCGCCGGCATAGAATAGGCCACCTCTTCCTTTCCCGTAATTGTCGTAAAAAGCCACTAAGGAGGGCGAGGGATGGACAGCAGCGTCCCTTTTAAAACATCTCTTAAAGCCTAATTGCGGTTGCCAACCCGCTCTAGTTGTAGCAGCTACTGGCAAAACCTCCAAAGGGGTTGGCTTATGCTGAGCAGTGGACAGTTAACGGCTGAAATAATAATAATAATAATATGAAAAGGTTTCTTAAATTTTTAAAATAAAATGTTTTCCAAATTATGAATACTATTCATTGTAACTATTTATGACGGCTTTATTTATATTGTTAGTATGACTCACGATAGTTCTTATTCAGTATTCCTATTCGTAAAAAAATTCAGAAGATAACAATTTTTAACCAACTTTTCTAAGATGTTCTTAAATTCCAGGAAATGTACTATAAAGATTATCTCATAGTACAATAGGGTACTGTTAATTATGTATTACAAATCTGTTGAAAAGGGAACAAGCTGTAAAACAAAAGATTGCTTGAGGACAGTGGGACAGTGAAACGGGGATTTGCATAAAACAAAGGTTACAAAGCCAATAATCTTCTAATTGTATGAAATATTGGCAAGACACGCCCATTTTATTGTGAACCTGATATGGAATATAATTACTCCAAAGAAAAGTAGGCAACATGATGTTAAAAACTCATAGACAATGTTAGTTAAGTTTCACAAAAGGAATACTGCAAATATTGAGATGAGGTTACTAGAACAAGATGAACAAAGATCGAATGATATTAATGATAATCACTTTTAGATTAAAGAACGTGATTCAGCATCTTTATTTGTTTATTAAGTAGATATACAATATACTAAGATAAAATGAATACTGATAGCCAACTGAACTACAAACATGCATACATTCTACCACTAATTTAGAAAGAAAAGAATATTTAACTGGGGACGATACAATAAAAGGCAAACGTGATATTACATCGCGTGATACGATTGCACCGTTGATCACGCATGGTGCAGCGGCAGCCAATCGTATAGGTAATCAACATAGAATGGAAAATTGGATAATGATTTACAAATAACTCTAAGAATCTCATTATGACAATCGACCTATTTACTGAATACTCATTTGTAATAGATGCGTCGTATATGGAGCCAACCAAGTCAACAGCACAAACTACGAGCTATTTTTGTTGGTTTCTATTTAAATCTCTCCACGAATAGTGTAATACGATACTTGACGTCATTTTTCGTGCTTTTTGAAATATTTCTCAACTGTCGTGATAGACACGATAATTTACTGTCCTAACCACTATACAGCTACTGTAAAATTAATGTTGAAATCAAAATATTACAACTATGCTAAATTTAAAAGTATTCCGCAGTTACAAATTACCACTCTATTATATTTAGACTCGTAATATTATAATAATAAAAGCTATATATGACTCATCTTGGAGTAATTATAACCTCAATATACCTATTTTTTGAACTCAAAATTTTTATGCTAAATAAATGCTCTGTTGCTATTCTATTTACTCTAAATAGTCTGTATACAAACTGGTATGCATTTTTCTTTTTTCATTTTTAAATTGCTCTGTAATAGTAGAAATGATTATGTACTTGCATAAATAGAGATTGCTGAACTTGTAAAATCACCGTGACCCAAAAATTTTAATCGCTTACGTCGAGCTTACCAAGCATTGCGATTAACAACTTGTTATATGAAGCTTCGGGTGTCAAATGCTAATACTAAGTATATATTTGCATTAATTTTGTATTGGCAATTCAATGCGTCCCGTCGACGAATACTTCACCTGACAAATTTGGATATGACATATGTTTTAGTACACGGTTGTACCTGGATATTCACGTGAGCTGAATTGAAATTGTGGCGCTAACTAATTGCACGGAAACAAGTCAACAGCTCCCTTCCAATTTTTAAAAGTTGAATTATGTAGTGTGTTTATGCAACTGATTCATATTAATAATACTTGTCTGAGTATCTAGGATAATTTTAATAATATAACGAACAATTATGTAATCGAATATAGTAAGTACTTACTTTAATATAAATAATTAATTAACCATTTCATATTCCAATAATTATCTTGGTACGTTTCGATAACGTTGATTTAATATATTTCAATATCTAAACTTCCAAACGTAAGAGGTTCTTATTTCGCCTGTATTTTTCTTTACAACGCGCCACTTCTATTAAGCAATATCTACTTATGGAGTCATATATCAACAATACGATCCCGTATTCTAAATAAAAAAAATCTATTTAATATATTATTATTTATGAAATTTTTCGGTCATCGGTATGTTATGTTGCAATTGAAGTATCTATTAGTTGGGGGGAGTAAGTTTTATTTGACCTGAGGTTAAGATGGTATATAAAACCTTTCATGCAAACAACGCAGTAATACTTAATCAGAATATACACTTGTAGACAGGATAAAAGAAGCACTGCTGTCGTGATATTCATTACCAGAGCGTGGCATGAGCCGGTTAATCGAATTACTGACGACAGACGGGCAATGATATAATTTAACTGGTTTAATACGATTGGACACAGTCGGGGTCGATGAATTCTGCTTACAATCTCAAAGAAGGATCTTTGTTTCCATTGTTTACAAAAACAAAACATTACAGTGAAATGAGAAAACTGCGTTTAACAAGTGATGTATTGCAAAAAGTTATCACAAAAAGTTTTTACTTCTATAGTGTTATTGGTGTAAAGTGGTTTGAGAATGACAATGTAGGTATACATTCTTGAAAAGATAAAACTGTCAACTCATATGACATGAGTAGTTTTTAATTATATGTCTTATATAATAATATTAGTCAACTATTGAATGAAACTAGAGACCCGAAGATACCTATTACAGCTACAAACTGTCGGATATTTCATCATCTTACGATTTGTATTTTTCCACTTAAGTTAAAATGTTTCGCATGTTGCTATGTTATTTAAAAAGCTCATATTAATGACGACTTTAATAGTAAATACTCATTCCCTACTTCTGATCTAGTTAATATTTCAAATAAGTTTCCATATCCTGGATTAACCATCTAACCATTCGTTTATTTTATTATCGTTTTATTTAGGTACAAAACGAGAAAGAGTCTGAGGTTGTTCTGTTAAGACACATGTTCATGACTAATCATCTAATTGCCTAAGCTCATTTATAAATGCATCAGGTTAGAATAATTTGACCGATTTAGAAATATTTGTAGTAGTCCTATTAGAATTCTATGTTAAAAATACTCGTGTATGAATATATAAAATAGAATTTAGCCAGAATCATGTCTGAAGAGTCAGCTAATTAAAAAATATTATATGAATGGAGATTGCTCTAATTTTTTTTTTTAAGATAAAATTTCCTTGTCAATTTTCCTGACCTTTTGATTAGAAATCTAGATTACTTTCTGCAAGCGTTAATTAATTGATAAGTTGTGCGACATACTCTACTTCCCATCGCCGCAAGCGCATATACTCGTAATGTGCGATTGCGCGCACGCGCGTGCTGCTCGGTCCACTACGATCACGAAACTCTTTTATTATTATACCGCTCTTACATTTATTACTCCATTGATATGTTACACAGATGATTTATATAGTTTTTGTCATTCGCTAAGCGCTGACCTACTGCATCGATGCTATCTCACATAGTCTTAACTGTAACATGTCAGGGTATTTTTGCAACAACTGGTTTATAGGACAGTCATTGTTTGATGCTTTTATGAGATATCAGAAGCATTTTTATTGGCATTATAAATTACGCTATTGTTATAACAATATTGACTTTTACTGTATATTGGTAGTTGTTTTAATAATCTACATCCTATTTCCATAAATAATTTGTTTATAAGAGTAATTTACTAAGTATATACCTAATTTAAAAATGTTCTGATTATAATGAGCCTAACTTCATTTTCATTTCCCAGAATATAAGAGTTAAGTAAAGAAGGTCTAAAAGAACTATATATAATAGTGCAAGAGAACCTTATTATAAGAAAACCCTACACTAAATCTCCCGGCCAACGTGCCATAACAGTAGTACTTATTTTCTGGGGAGAGATGTATATAGCAGTGGGATATTACAACATGCGTACTGTGTGTCCCGCGTAGTACGCATATGCAAGCGGCCCTCCACGCTGCAGGCGCGCCCGCACGCCGCTGACCGTCGATAGCCGGCTGCACTGCGCGCGCGCAGGCTGAGCTCGAGTATAGTCCTCGTCGCGCTACGCTGCTGGACGCACGTATAACCTTACATTCGTATCGAACTCGACCGGCTTGTAAACACAAACAAGGGGTCGCACGTGACCCGCGGGTACCACTGTGATGTTCTCGTGCTAGTGACGACTACTTATCTATCTATACAAAGGACCTATGATGCATGTGAGTGCTTCTTTTTTATGCTACCGTATATATTCATGTTACTCTTTATGTAACTTTTTCTATAGACCTTCGCTTGAATGAAAATTATTAATTAATTTTGTTATTGAACTAGCTTTGTCAACATACGTAATAGGTAACTAACTTCGTATTCAATATAAAACTATTAATCCGATACAAGGTCGATTGCAATTGACTTTGTCCTTTTAAATTTATAATAGAATTTAAGCGGCTACATTCGGGACATCCTGTTATTGTAAAAAAAACTACAATGACCCCGATGAAAATTCTATTTCCCTTCTTTGACATTTTCCATATTAATTCACATAATAATAAATATGTCCGAGTGTGATTTTCCATATAGTTTTTATGTATTTGTGTGACTACCTACTTTATATGCGCATTGATTACGGAGGTCTATCGTCGATTTCCTTCAAAGGAATATTCTTGTAATAGAGGCATTTTATTGCACAATAAAATACATACGTAATTGATTTCATTTAAAATAGGAAAACATGTTTTACTGAAACGATCGACTTATCAACATATAAATTTATATTTACATTTACACATTTTCTAAATCTTACTTAATATCTACTTTGAATTATAATATGTTACTAATCGTAACTTCAGCTTATACGTATTGCAACAGAATCCTTATTATAATGTGAAAGTGAGTTTGTTTGTTACTTCTTGGCGCCTTAACGACTCACCAATTTTATATGGTTTACTCGTATTGAGCAGTATTATGCATACTAATGCAGCAGGACATAGGCTACTTTCATCACAATTCCGTAATTTCATTTATTTTATCGTTATTCTGGTCATGCGGATGAAATCGCAAGAAAAGCTCATACCTAACAATAAAAAATCTTTTATATATATACATATATAATAGCTACTTCCGCTTCCAATTAAAGTTCAAATAAAAGTTTAAGATTCTTTATGGCAAACTATGTATACAATCTTTCTTGAATCACTTATGGTGGAGGGATGGGCAGCAACTTTCCTCTGAAAACATCACCAAAATCCAAACTGCGGTTGCTAACCCGCCTGTGAAACGTGGAAACTACTGGCAAACCCCCTTATGGAGGATGCTCAGCAGTGGACAGTTAAAGGATGATATATACTATCGAATATTATAACTGTATAAAAAGTATCGAAGATACTTATCATCTTCAGACATTTATTATTCAGACGGGCAGTAAACTATACTTTTATAATAAATGGACAAAACCGCTGTTTATAGTTAGCTAACAATAAATGACATACCAAATATATCTGTTAATGATCCAAATATTCCGATTACACGATTGTAACATTAGTAGGTAAGTACTTACTAAGAACAGCTTGTTTATATTGCATATGATACCTGAACGTCTTAGTCTGAAAGTCACTTGATATCATTAGCAAGTCGCTGTGGTAGGTAACTGTATAATGTAATTGTCACCGATTTATTCTTAAAAGGAACTCAATAATCAAGAAACATTAATTATAAAAAAACGCTAGTAAAAATTTTTGTTTTGTATTTTAATCCTTTATAAGATTATTTTTTAAAATGTTCACTCTTTTTTTTAGGTTTACACTAAACTGTCAAATAAGTATTCTTTAATTTGATAAACATACTTTTAAACTTTTAGGGAATGAATTAGTTTTGAATATAAGTAAACAAAATTGGTACTTTTTCGCCAATAATGAGTTAATTCATTAGAACTCGTCCGACTTATAATATTACTGGAATTTCATTTATTATAGACAATAAAAGACAAACGAATTTTACTTGGTCCGCGTCAAAATACGAAAAATCTTGAATATTGGATCTTTGGGATAAACAGTTATTGCAATATTATTAAAATTTTATTTACAAAAAATGACAGCGAAAAGTAAATATATTATTTACTGTTCGCTGCCATTTTTACCATTCATATATTTTTACAAGTTATAGATAAAAGACATGAACGAGTTTTACTCGCGCAAACAAAGCACGATAGGTTTATCAATATACTAACCACTTTGATTCTAAACATATTCAAGACGTTGGGTTAAATAATTAAAATTTTAAAATAAAATTTTTATTTCGTTTACTATTCTCATATTTTTTTAGTTGAAATCAAAAATTAAATCACTTATAACTATTTTACAAATTCTTGTTAGGAATATCCTAATTTCTAATGTTTTTCGAAGAACCTCGTACTGTATTTTCTAGGGAAAACCTCGGCAGGGAACTCATTCCACAGCCTGAGCATTCGCGGAAGAAAACTCCTTTGAAACCGATTTGTAATATATATTTAAATATATTAGACCGGATACGTAGATGACGTAGTAAAATAATATAATATAGGCTCAGAAAGGACTAAGTTATTAAACAAAGAGTACAAGTATTATTATTTTATCTATATTCAAACCATCACTGGAAAGTTTACGAGAGAAATTAGTTGTAATATAGACCCGGTTAATAAGTTTATTATCTAAGTCGACTCTGTAAACTATTCACAGCGAATCTTTAACAAGAGTTTAAAAATACAATAAACATTGATATTTTTGAAGTCTTTTTGCAACATAAGATAAAAACAGCGCTCATTCAAATATCCAACAAAGAATTTTACCTGAGTATTATAAAAAAAATTAGAGGATAATTACATAATGAATAGAGACAACTGGCTAGGGGCAATTTGATATCGTTGTATGGTAGATCTAACTTTATTTGAGCTTTACCGCAGATTACATAAGGTAACACACAACTTTTGGGATATGAAGATGCGATGGAGTGACGGGCCTTTCGTAATTATTTAGTTTGAACTAAATTTATAGGTCTGCAACCCGAAACACCATTTGCGAATCGTCTAATATTTGAACAAGTTCATATATCATAATTTATTTACCTACTGATCAATTACATAAGTATCTGGTAATTACGTTATGGAGTACGTATATACTCGTTATATCCATATTTTGCCAAGCATATGGGGAGGGAGGGAGGGGGAAGCTATTTGCTATTACTCGGATTAATTTGGTTTATAAATAATGTCGTATAATTTGGAGATTACCATTATGCCACGACGCTCTCTATATTTTCATAAGATTAAAAATTAGATCTCTGATATTATTTTAATAATGGAATAGATATAAAAACTCATGATAATCATTTGTAATATTTAAAAGGAGAAATTGACCTTAATCTTCGACGACTAAATGGCATCAATTGATAGGTACCTCCTAGCTCACTATTTACCACACTTTGATCTCTAATAGTAGTAAGGGCTTCACTTATATCAGTCAAATGTATACAAGTTTATGAATAATTCATTGTTATTGTGTTCCTCATTAAACTGGTTCCTAATTCCAAATCGAAAGCGCGTCTAATCATAGTCTAGTGAAAGAAGAATAATATTTACTTGTATTTAACAACTTATAACTCTCAGAGGTTAACAAGTTTATTCATAAGAATATCAAACTTTAGCTACTGCGAGATTTATTTTATCTGTTATTAATGATCTCTGTTTATATCGTAGAGTATACTTTTCTATCAAATACAGGATATATACTGATTTAAATGTATATCACAATTTTATATAGATTTATACGTAGCTTGAAAAAGATATTTAAAGCTATTATATCTTTGTAGATTCTAGTTATTTTGATTCGCTGTTTTTCCTTTCTTTTTTTTACTTCGATTTATTTTTTATACAATAATCTTAAATACATATTAATGTTCACACGACCAAAATGCTTCATTGCCATATATTTACATGAAATTTAGTAAGAAATTAAAGAGAGTTTGCCTATCCAAAGACATACTTTTTTATACAACTTAAAATGGTAAACAAGCTGATGGTCCACCTGATGGAAAGTATCCATCGCCTATAGGCATGATCAGTACCATGGACATATCATTCATGCACTGCTATTCCTGAGGATTAATTTCCTCTGTATTATGTAATTTCACTGCCATATCCCAACCTTTAAACCGAAATACAGCCAGCTAACTTCGTACAAAAGTCTCATGCAGACGACTTCTGTATAAAGTCTCCCTCTGGTAAACATATATTAAATATGACGTTATGAATATTTTAAATGGATTTTGGAATGAATTGCAGGAATGATTTATGCAGCCTAGTATATTTTTTATTTTAGTTTTGTCATGTAACTATTAATATATAACTATAACCTAGAAATGTATGAATTAATAACCACGAAGGAGTATAAAGGACCATATAAGAGTCACTTGCGTCATGAATGGTAATAAGAAGACATTACAAAATTACCCACCATTGTTCTGTGTTCGCAGAACACCGCTGCTTGGTGCGCCTGCGCCGATCGACGGCTTCTAATAGCATTCGCATCATTGTGCATCTTGCAAAGGTTCCCACAAACCTGCACGTAGTGTCTAATATAGGAAGTGCAAGCAAAGCTGTTTCCATGAAACTATTTCACTGTACTCACATCGA
This sequence comes from Galleria mellonella, assembly GCF_026898425.1. Lineage (NCBI taxonomy): Eukaryota > Metazoa > Arthropoda > Insecta > Lepidoptera > Pyralidae > Galleria > Galleria mellonella. The sequence continues at coordinate 1,357,660 of NW_026442147.1, read as the reverse complement.
ATCTATTGCTATAATAGAGGGCATAGTGTCACGTAATTACCATTTTAGTTACGTGACAAACGGACTGCGAAATATTATCATAAAACATAAAAAGGTTTTATTGTTATTTTAGGCTCAAAGAGTGACAAAACATTTTTTTTTTCAGCAATTGAAAGATTTGTAGTTAAAAATAGTTATTGTATGACAGCAACTTGAAGCACGTGTGAGAGCAATTTGAAACAGTAACAGTCTTTACTATGGACTTCCCGGGGTGATCCCTGGACTGCTTACAATACCCACTGTACCGTACCTGTTGACGTATTGTTTATTGTTAACTTGTTGTTCTTAACTTGCCGCTAAAATAAATAAAAATGTTATAAAATTGAAATCTAAGACTATAAATTATAAAAAAAAGTGTTTAATACTTTTTTTTTATATATTTAAACGTAGAAAAAGCAATATCTGGTAATACGTCCTATATATATGAATATATATATATATATATATATATATATATATATATATATATATATATATATATATATATATCTCTGCGTATTCTACCGCTTGTACAACGGATTGTACTCAAAGGAATTGTTCAATATGATGCCCACGACCACTTTCTACCATCGTACGGCTCACCATCGACAGGGACTTCACCCTCATACTCTACAGCCTAGATGGTCGCGTACAACGCGATTTCAAAGATGTGTTCTCTCACAAACACTCATATTATGAAATAAACTCCCTGCCGAGGTTTTTCCAAGAGATTACAGCATAGGGTTCTTCAAAAGTGGGTAAAGAGGTTTCTTCAGGATCGGCAACGCGCACGTAATATCTCTGGTATTACAGTTCATAAGCTACGTTAACCTTTTCCCATCTTGTTTACAAACTTAGTAGTATAAAAAAATATCCTTTGGGACATAATTTTTATTTTCTGTTGAAGAAATAGTTTTCATACAAAAGTATTACTTCTAAATAAATTAAGGAATTAAATTTAGTTACTTTATCGAATTCGTTGTGGTAAACTATATAATAGGTACTTTCTACAGTTTGTTCTAAAATTTTTTGTACAAATTCAAAAATGGTCCTCTTTATGAGCGTCAGGTGTAGAACGTGACTGCCTGAACGGTCCAAGTCGGTGTATGGTCATGGCTCGGTGGTCATCAACAACAAAAAGTATCTTTTTCTCCCGCCTGTCCCCGGAGATGTCGTGATCATAAATTTGGTTCCCTTTAACTGTACTTTATTCATTTTCATCTTGCTCTTATTCTCCTTTCGTGGTTGAATTTCAATTTTGTCAAGACAGATAGACTATTTTTTTTTAAATATATTTACCTAACTGTTTATTATGGCTTAGTTTCCATAAATACTTACATAAATGATTAGAACACTATGGAATATATTCGTAAATTAACGTAGGAATTTAATATAATAAAACGACATATTTATTTATCGACATATCATATTAACATATTTATTATAGTATTTTATTACGAGTATATCATTAGATTTTTTCAGCGAGAGACTTAATAGATTTTTCGAGATTTGCCATAATTTTGTAATATTCCTAGATATTTTATGATATAATTAATGTTTTCTTTTCTCTGCGATATAAGGCTGACTTTGTGTGCACTATAGTCGAGCACATAGTGGTAAAGAGCTTTAAGCTCTTTGTCGTCGATGTTACTAAATTATTTTTATACAATTCACTTTTAAAATGCGCCTGCATCATGCATCACTGATAATGACAATACTTAAAATGTGGCTTTTTAGTGAACCTTAGAGTGAAAAATGCTTGCTATCTTTTTTGTGTCCACAGATTACATTTTTTCTTTCCTAATCCTGACATTGTAAGCTTTCAAATATTTAACTTACTCTCTAATGATTTTTTTTGTTATTTTTAGATAAAACTGATGTTATACGTTTGACTACCTCGTTTGGCTTTATAATTGGTCTATAAACTTTTTTGTACATTGGACATACTTATATTTCACAGTAGATTATTTAATATATATATTAATGTTTTTATATAGTATTAGTAGTATTTACCTGTTACCTTTATTCACATTACTACAAACACACTTTCACATTTATAATATTAGTAAAAACAATTATCATCATATATTATACTACCGACATATCGGGAAAACGCTAATTTAACCAGTATACGTTCCAATCGTTACGAGGTTTACAGTAGATACATATGCGGGGTCTTTATAAAATTCCGGGAACCATGGCATTGTGCACATGTCTCGCTTCATGGCGTTCCGGGGACTACCTTTTAGGAGGAAATAATAAACAGCTTTTACGGTGTTGTAAGTTAAAAACTTGCCAAGATCATGTTTTATTATTATAGTAATTATAGTATTTCAAAAACAAGGTAAAATACAATACGTGTGTGTCCTTTATACTCTTCGTAATTGAACATAAGTGTCGGAGACCATTTATAATTTATAATTATTATCGTAATACTTCATATCTAACGTTTTATTCAATACGTTTCTGACAGTAGCCAATTTAAATAACAAGTCTTCAATGAAGATCTCGCGTCGTCGAGTATTGTTTCGAAACCATAGGCCAGTGACGCATCCGTTCATTATAGCACCTTGTTGACATCTCCATTTATCAACTGGTAAACTAATCTGAATTTTGTTTTAGTGTTTACGTAATGTAATGAAAAGTAGGACATTATCGACAGATTGACGCACCATACTGAGAGCTGACTTCCTTACCAGGGTTGGTTACTTTCACGCGTTTTATATAATTTTTAAATATATATTGCAATGTTTCAAATTATTATATACTTATATATATTTTATGATCAAATAAAAACAAATTTAAAATAGACTTTCAATTTTTATAATGCCTCAGAGTTGTTAACACCTGTGATTATACACTATATTATAGAAAAATTTAATAAGCATAAATAATCTACCTTCATTATTTATCTATTACAGTATACATAGAACAAATAGTATATATTTGTATTCGAAGTAAGATATTCCTCATTATGATATTCCTCACGTCATTTGAAATTATTATTCAACATTGGGTACACACAATCATTTTAACATTCTATTCCTTATGATGCACAGCCAACTAGTTAGGTATTTAAATATTAAATAAATTTATCGTAGAACTGGGACTGTACTGGAAGCAATAAACGTTCATACGAGTACTTTTGTTGTATTTATAGCACCAGTTTCATTAAAACTATTACTTCTTTGAAGAGTAGGTGTGGAGATATTTTGATTAATTTGTATTCGAGCTTTAAATTGCTACATCGCCATAACATACCTTGTGTTATGGCAATCTATCGTATAATAATAATACATTAATAATAATGTACAATCTATACGTTTTCTCATTTATATTACACGGTGCTCATCTCATCTCGTTTGTATCAATCATTACAGTAACTATATGTAGTAAAATATATAGTCTCTGATCATTTCGCGAATCAATTTAGTCCATCGATGTGTTGCACTCGATGATGTAAATTGAAAACACTACATTACGCAAGGCGAAAGTGGGAAACGGGTGAGTTATCGATAGTTAGTATATTTTTACAGTCATTCAACTTTAAGTTTTGTTTCCAACATCACAATTGGAAATGTTATACAATTCCAATTAACAGCTAAATTACAATAAAACAAATATAACTAAATTAACAGTGGAATCGATGTATGATTGAACCTAATAAAATCAACTAATATAACGGTGTCATCTCAAAATATCTCATATTACCTGATATATAGTGTCCATATTACAATAAATAGGTCGTGTACATACGTAGTATATATGCCATAATATGACATAATCTCCAATGGAGTAATCAGAGGTATTTGCCGACTGTTGCCATTGTGGTAAACGTGACACTTTTATGATAAAGGAATAAATTATTACTAACGTTCTTTTCTATTTTCTGTGGTTGTAAACTTCTTTTGCCTTTTTGTAGCCTAATTTGAAAGTAATAGTGATCCCGAATTTTACTGCGTCGCTCCAGGTAACAGTAATTAAAAACGATCTACCTGTTGAAGCGGTTTACTTTATCCCGTCTCATGCATCATAATATGACACAAATCCGATGAAATATTTAACGGTATATGGATTTTATTCCCCACAAAGCTTGATAGGATTTTTAAAGATCATTTATAAAGATACCCACCTAATGCGATTATTGCGTAGCTCGACATTTTCTCGTTTTAAATTCTTCTTCAACTCGTAAAAGTTATTTAAGTGTTAAAAAATTCTTTAAATCTCCACTATGTAGTTATGGTGACCTTCGATATACCTTCGATATACTTTCAAAATATCAATCGGACTATAATACTCGCAATAATGTAAGTATATAAGCTATATTCTTGGAATCTACTACATACATATAATATAAGAAACTACATATAAGAAATTTTAGTCGCTACATCTCTACGTCCCTCCTATCTAATCAAGCAATTGCTACAGACAGTCATCGAGTACTTATTATGGAACCAGCAAATGACCTGACCGCTGGGGCACAGTCCCGAACTCGCCTCAATTAACTGGCCAACACATTACATGGGTCAGTATAAGGTAGGTTACATGCTGCCCGCATTACGTGTCCGCCTCAGGCTTCGTACTTTCTCCCATGGACTTATTTAAAAACGTCTCCAACGCATGATTGACGCTCGGCCTATTGTTAGTATAAAATTGTTATGTAACCCAATTTTATATGCTGTCACTCAAACGAATATTTTCAAAAGATTCCTTTTTGTTAATGTGTAATGACGCATATTCTTCGTGCTTGCCATTTAATTGTTAAGCAATAGATATGTCTGTTTAACCTATGTACCAATCATCACTAAATATAAAGAGCTGATTTATACTTCTATGATAGCCTTAAGTCAACTATTTCTCATATTCTGATTGTCAATCTTATAACTTTGTAGGCCAAACAAGGTATTAAAATTACCTCACCTATTCTATCGCGATATAGATTATTAAGATTGACAATAGACAATAACTTGGTTAAGGCGTTCATGTAAAGGCAATATTTAGAAGCAAAACAGTTTTCTTTAAACCACGAAGTTACAATTGTTTACTTGTTCAAACTTAATTACCGACTATTATTTGCAAAAGTCGATACTTCTACAGCCCAATTTGAATATTTTATTGTTAAGGGCTACTCCCGAGAACTCTTTAAATAAATAAAGAATGCACACATTTTTTTTACTGTTTCCATTAATTGTTCGCTTCTTAAAAATAATATATTACAGTATGGCAGCTCATTTGAATCATTGTTAAGTGTCAAAAGATTTTTCTGGTTGTTATTTTGTAATGAATGTTGGAGGGGTCGTGGGGGGTGCACCACGAGGCTAATGACCTCGATCTCCCGCGTACCGAGATTCGGCCCAGAATGCATTCATTCCAATTTAAGACGGTTCACCATTCCCAATCGAAATTGCTGGCATTTGAAATCTTCTTTGGTAATAGAACTGGCTTTATTTCTCACAACAAGTAATACTAGTTTGTCTATGGTTAAAGTCAATTCTATATTAACACTAACATACTCATTGTTTTTATCAAATTCTTTTTTTTTTACCTCTAAAAATACCTTTTATGTTTTTAAGAATATTTCGATTTGTTTCTGATTATGATATTGCCTGGTAGTAATAACTACAAAAATAAAACCTGCAAATGCTCTCTTTTCACTCTGCCATTTAAATGTTTTTATATACCTTGACACGAATATATATAATTTCAGATATTCACTGTGTTCATTTCATTGAAATACTTAGGAATTTGACTAGACTGTCTTACTGTTTCTGTTTCAAACAGTTATGTTACGAGACGTCCATCGACTACTAAGTAACATGTGTTAATTGAACAAACGCGCCTAATTAGTACCTACAACTGAGCTTCATTAATAGAAAGGAGATCTTTGTATGACTTGTGCTAATTTCACACAAACAAAGTAGAACAGATATTGCCAAATAATAGTCTGCATTGTAAAAGGGCTGTTCAATTTGCTCTTGGCCCTAAAAAGGAACAATGCAATCAGTCATGTTTTAGTCTAAACTAATATTATGTTATTGTGAATTTGTTAATTCTGATTTGAATTTATTACAATTCCTCTATTAAATTTAATACTCTTTTATTAAAAAAAAAAGGTTGTGATAATACTTAATTAATTGTATTACTTTTTTAACAGTTTACTACATACTGAAATCAGAATAATGGAACTTCGATGTTGATTCGAACGTTTACTATGGAATTTTATTCTTAGTCTTTTAAATATGGAGAATCACTTTTACTAAACGGTACTTATTCTAAAAGTGAAATGTTTATCTCATATCAATTTGTTTTCACCAAGGATGAGTCGACAGAGTATCGCGTTACAACAATGGTAAAAGGTATGTGTGTCGCTATGGTCGCCGGTAACCCGCTGCGCCTCGACCTCTCTTCGAGATGTCACTACGATATCATAACAATTGCAATTTTTATATCCGTTTCATACTTTAATATAATCAAAGACATAATTTGCATCTATTTACATATAAAATTCACTACGATAAGTTAGATTTCATTGTCATTAACTTTAGAAATTTTCACTATTTCATCAATGTTTTAGATTACATTTATATTACTATAGATCGCCCAGTTTGTAGTTCATTTTGTGATCAATTAATCACTAATAATCTTTTGAGATTCCCTCAGATTTCAAGATGATAATATCATTTAGAAATTGTTAAATAATATAAAATTTTAGATGCAACTTCTAACAATACAATTATATTTTTAACAATACAATTATATTTGGAAAAGAAACTTCTAGTATAAGGATGCTGTTTGACTATCAATGCCATATTCATTTATAATTTGATTACTGTATTCATTTCTCCATGGAGTTACAATGGAGTTTGTATACATGATTTTCTGTAGTCTGATATCCTCGTCCCGATCTCGCAGACATTCTCCAAGCCTGTGATGAATCACGCCATGATTGCATTCCTCAACCATGTAAGTGTACTGAATACCGCATTACGTACCGTTAATATCCTCCCAGACACTAAACTCACCTTTAAACCAATGTCAAGCATTTATTTAAATGATTATGGCGCTTCAAGAAGTTTATTGGAAGAGAAATGGCCTCATTTGGTAATTGCGACTGCATTTTTGCCACTAATGTCCCTTTAATGTACGATACGTCGAATGTTGTATTTTTATCTTCATTAGTCTTTCGCGTCATTTTGATACAATGAAATGTCTTTATAATGAGTCAAATTATTTACAATGATCCATTTATTAAAAAGTAATTTTATGATAAAATCTTAACACATTTTCTAATTAGACGCAATCAATACTCACCAGAGAAGTTATTGAAACGAAAAAACGTATAATGTAAATATCTAATTACGTTATTAACTTTATTCAATACATTTTAAGTATGTACTTTATTTCGACAGCGTACTGCTTCACATGAAGTATAAATAATCAATCAAATTTTCATTGAATTACGATGACAATACGATTGCATAATTGAACCGTGCCTAGCTAACTTGGTACCCAGTTACGCCCGTCGCTACACTGTCAAACTTTTGTTGTGCAATTCTAATGAAATTGTATTCGAACGTAATATCTTTGTAATCATAAAATAGTATATGTATATCCTTTCTTAATTTAATAGTATCTTATAATGTTTATTTTAAATTTTTCCATAAATGTAGATTAATTTAAGATTTATCTTGTTTTTTGTTGTGATTTATCAGTTGTAATGTTTGTGGTGATCAGTAGTATGATGATTAAGATTTTAAAAAGTATTTTGTTTGTCTATGCGTACATTATCATAGGTAATAAGTAAAAATACAGATGATAAAGTTTAATTAATTGTTTGTGTCTGTATATGTTTACAGAACTGATTCTAGGCCGTGGCTGTCAACTAAATCCAATAGTAAAAATTTGAACGAAACAACTTGAATGTTCTCCAAAGAATAGCATTTTTATAAAGTTTTAAAACGCATACTCAACAAATAAAATGAAATAAAGAAACACATACTTAGATAATTTTGTGAAAAAACGCCATAAAGCGCGGACGGCGGCGCACGCGCTTCACCTTATCTAAGTTTTAGGACAGTTCACTCGTTATCTAAAAACTTACGCCGTACCCACTTACTCCAAAATAAACATTTGAGTTAGAAAGTGCAGTTCCGTGTAACACGTTCATAGATAACCTTTACGTGCTTATTTGTAATGCTCCGATTTCTTGGTACTTACCTATATGTTCAGAAATAAACCATATGCAGGTGTTGATTGAGGAGTAAACAATATGATGCTTAGGTGCCATGCATAGAAGGAATTTTACTTATTTCTTTATATAAAATCTTTATAGCTTTTTTACAATTAGACTCAATAAAAACATTTCTGCTATTTTTAAAAATTTGAATTTTACATATTCTAAAAGAATAACAGTAATTATAATAAAAATATTAATAAATGGATATACATAACTTTTATAGGTAAATATGTGTAGTTAGGTATATGTAACCTTTCGTCTGTATTATAATTTCCAACTTTGTCTGTAGTACCGATTAAGAAAATTTTATAGTATATTGCAAGAAACTATGAAATCGTATCAATATTATAAATGCGAAATATTATAGGGATGGATATTTGTTACTCTTGCATGCAAAAACTACTGAACGAATTTGAATGAAATTTGGTACAGGGGTATATCCTAATTTAACATATAGGACACTTTACATACTTACACGCGGGATACAAGTACTAATACATCATGTCTGCATACAAGATCATGTAATTTAAACACAATAAACTCGATAAAGATGATCATTGTAAATATGACTTCTGAGAATACAGTGCAGTCGGGTGGCACGAACGAACAAGGTTTGATACCTTTCGTGAATCAAACACATAATGTTACGTTTCACCGCACACGGTCGTAGTAAAATGGAACCTGTTGATGGAAGTAACCCTTTCCTAGTAGAGTAGTGCTATTCTGAAAATCAGACTCGAATTTTACTACCATATCCGCGAGTAATTTACAATAGATATTCTGTAAACAAAAAAGAGAGTTATTGAGAACACTAACTTATTAGGAAACTTAGTTTCCAAAACCCATTTCAATATGCTTACATTACCAAAGTGAAAATTTAAGTGAATTGAGTTCGTAGTGACGTATGAATCTTTACTGAATAGTATAATTTTTTATAATTATATTTATGGAAGTTATCGATTACGAGTATCATTCGCATCCCAGTTTATGCAGATGATCGTGAGTACCATTCGCATGCGTTCTGCATATTCGCTGTTGCGATCGTGCGTACGTGACTCCTCGGTCGTTATTCATTATACCTGCGTTACTTGCATAATACACGCATGTAAATACATTATTATGCTGCTCCTCAATTTATTTGTTCTTACTTGAAGTATTAAAACTTAAGGTATACGTTTTTATATTAATATTATAACTATGTTTAAAAATAGTTTCGTGTGTCTGAAATTCAGGATTAAACAGCTAGACGCATTTTTATGAAATTTAGTAGTTTATCTATGTTTATGTAATTACAAGTATTTTCTTATTATTGTTATGATATTCGAATACATTTCATAAGTCTCATTTCATGTTATAACATCAATAAAACCTATTCCTACATAATGAAATTAATAATGTGGTCAATTAAACTCATAATTCAGCTTTACAAATTATCTTCTAATTCTACGCGGATGAAGTCACGGGTAAAGGGTAATATGTCAATAATTATAAGTATGGACATCATACAAAAGAAAAAAAATTCACACGGTCCTTTGTCCTGTAGTAATAAGGTATCATTGTTGTTGACACGCTTGAGAGAGTCGTCGTGAGGCACCCGGGAAGTCACCCTCAACACTCCAATGCATATGCAACAAGAATTTAGATTAGAATCGTTAGATTCCATTATAGGTGTTTGTTGAACCACATACAATAAACATGGGCCATTGTTCCTTCTTGTCTTTAATAATATGTTATAGTAATAAATTGTTTATTTTATTAATCGATTTATTTTATTAATCGATTACTACTTATATATAGGATTAATGTACATTGATCGTTTTGAGATATTAGGAATAATGTAAGGTAAAACCTCAACCTTATCTTTAATAAGTAAAATTAAAAAAAAAATATTCTCAAGTTTTGACTGTGTTCCTTGAGGAAACTTGTTCAGTTTCATTATAGATTAATTTTATTTATAGTACTTCCTACAGCACCCTCGAGGCGGACAGAGTAACCACTCCTTGCAAAAATCGGCTAACAAACACACAGTCCGTTCAGGTGTCGTCTAGTAGCGGTTTCCTATTCGATTATAGACTGGTGCCAGAGGAGAATTAATTAATTCTCTCACTTTGGGTTATCATAAATATATGATATAATATGACTGGATAAAGTTCCATTCCTGGCTGACAAGTCTATAACGCACAGCATTCACTGCTGATAATAGGAGAAAGTATAGTCTATTTTAATATAACTTCATGAAATGTTAACCGAATTTTATTGAAATTATCACAGAAACATTCTGTAAATGAAATTAGCTACAAGTGGAATCATTTAACCAACTATTCGATTCTTTATTTGTACTACTATTGGACATAAGTAAAAAATTTTAGGGTCGAGTCATTTATACGTTTGTTTTACATATGACTGTAACTACTAATGAACTGTCAGTTTTCTCATATTGGATTTGCTGGAAGAAATCTCTATTAGAGATAAGCTCGTTTTTGTGCACTATTATGTTTGTTTTTACATTTCAATAATCTTTTGTGTACAATAAAGAAAGAAAGAAAGAATATTAATTAAATTCATTATATTCTATTAATTTAATATTTTACAATATTTTTTTTAATATTTTTACGCGATAACGAGTTTAGCTAATAAATTATTAATTTGTCAACAGATCGAGCGGCTAGCACAATACGAGCGATTGGTTGGTGGCGGATGCGCACGGCGTCGCGCTGCCAAGCTCTCGGATTTGGAACGCGTACAGGATCTATTTCCGCATGACTACCTCGCACTTCATGATGCTGACGCGCCTGCTGCACTCGCCTCACACCATGCGCAGGTCGGTTCACTTACATTTTAATTTCTATGTCTATCATAACTACCCTAATCACATAATCAATCTTTAGTGAATTTTAAACGACCTCAAAAAGAAAGGTATTCTCAATAGTGATTTTCTTATATATACGTTACTCTCTTTAGTATAAATTCTTACTTTATTTATTCTTTAATTATTTACTTATTAATTTAAAAATCAGCTGTATTTCGCAGCTTCACCCGTATGAATCAGTATATAAATAATATATACCTAGAGGTACTAAGTTAAAATATAACCAACACATGTGCTAAATTCAAATCTGTTCAGTAACTTTTTGCCTGAAAGAGTAACAGACACCCAATCATCCATCATTACAAATTCCGCATTTATTATAACAATAAGATAAAGCTTTACTAGCTTTAATTAATATTATAACCATTTTGATATTGACAGGGGATTATCAGAAACAAATCTCAAACTGACGAGTTAAAAATGCTTACTTGTTAGGTTCGTTATATTACGTCAACATCGCGTGATAATTTGAAATACGACACCAGACGAAAGCCACATTTTAATTATGTTGTACAATATCTATCGCATTAGTGTCATGAATATGCAATGTTAACATAATCATTAGCAAACATTACATTTGCAAATTTTTACATTACATCTTTTTTATAAGTATTTCTATAAAGCTATTATTGAGTACTTGCTTAAATATAATATTATTATATTCGCAAAGACTAAATCCTGTACGTATTTATGTTTGGAAGAATCTTTAAAAAAATATGAAGGTTCTCTGATTTTTTTTATATTATGTTAGTACCGTATTACATTAACGATTAAAGTAAATTTTTATACTTGTCTTTGTCTTTAATACAAGTTTTTACCCGCGATTTCATTCGCTTGACCGTGATTTATTTATTAATCAGAACAAAAAGTAGCATGTTTCTTTTTCCATTCCATGTAGTACATGTGTATTTGTTCAATTTTCATAGTGATTGGTTACGCCATAAAGACACTATAAGGTAACAAACAAACTCACCTTTACATTTATAATATTAGTAAAGATAAGATCACTAACATAATTTTATTTAAGGATATTAACTTACTAGATTTACGTTAATCCTTTCCAGAAATCGAAGAGTCTCCGCAAGAGACCGAGCTTGGACATTGGCGGTACAGTCAGCACAAACAGTAGCTCGTTATCGCCAAGGACCTTCATCATGGAGGCTCCGGTTCAACTATGCCCTTTGGGCGCTACCTCCCCACCGTTAGATCGTAATTTATTCTTGTTCAGCGATTTGCTGCTCGTCGGAAAGTCCAGAGGAACCAACTGCTTTAAACTCAAAGAAAGCGTCAGATTAGCAGAAATATGGCTGTCTTTACCCGATGGGGATGATACCGGTTTTCTTATCGGGTGGCCAACTGTTACTGGAGTCGCCAACTACCTCGCTACTTATCCCACTCAAGCTGCTAGAGATACGTGGTACAGGTGAGAATTACTATTCTCTTAACTTTACGCACTCAACACATAAGTTAACTTACATATAATTCGCTACTATGCTATTATAAATATTGACCCAGTACCTATGTACTTAAGTTGATAAATATCTTTTAATTTTTTGTGAGTCAATTATAATAAAATAAGTCCACGTGTTATTTTTTATCTCACTAAAGAGGCAAACATGCAGACAAGTATAGCCTTATAGTGGTTTTGTGATAAACAACTATTATCTTATTTGATCGTTATAGTGGTGTTTTAATGAAAAATGTTATAAGTTACGTAATATTATTTCTATTAAAAATCACCACAGGATCTATTCCTTATCAGATCCATTTACGAAACAAATTTAAATTAACCTGAATTTTAATATTTAAACAAAGAATAAAAAAAACTTTTAGCTACTTTCTCTGAGGGTCCTAATTTAAAAACAAAACAATGTGCCTGCCTAACACTTTATTGTTATAATATAGTAGCAATATCCCGCTACTTGGCGAAGTAAGGTACATAAAATATCTCATGTGCTAAGTTGGGTATATCACCTACCCATGTATTAAATTACATTGAAATCCATTCAATAGTTTATGTGCGAAAGGGTAACAAACATCCAGCCACCCATCCATCGTTATAAACCTTTGCATTTGTTATATTAATAAGATATATATTAATTACATAACAATTTTATTTTTAGGAAAATACAAAATGCTTTGAATACGCAACTCAGCACAGAACCAAAATCAACAAACATTCAAATCTTCTACAAGGATGTTACGAGTTCTATAGAATTTGTAAGTACTTGCATTTAAAATAATTGCTTGTATATAATATATTCATATATAGATAATAAACCTAATGATGAAGCTGCGCAAAACACCCATAATATACAAGGTTATTTAAAAATATCACTTTACTTACCTTGAGTTTTTATCAGTACAACTACCTACTGACGTTTATTCAAAACTTGTTGCTTCATTGACTTAATAATTTTCCTCCAAAAAAATTTAATTTTTATCTGAGATTCCTAATGAAACCTACCTAAAATAACAAACTTTATACTCATTTGACAGTATATAGAAGTATCATTGACAAAAACTATGCAATAAGTATCTACATAATATTCTTTTTCTTTTTAGTGTAAAACTGTATCAGTGGGACCAGAAATGAGTGCCAAATGCGTTGTACGGCAAGCTCTACACGTACTTCAGAACGGTAGCTCAGAAGGAGAAAATGAAGGGGACGGCGAAGGAGAGAATGAAGGTGATAGTCGATGGGGGCCAGCCACCGAGTTCACGCTTTGTGTTCGAACAGCAAGGGATGCGCCACTGACACCGTTGCAAGGCATTGAGAGACCTCATGCTATTCAGGTAAAAATGAATCCTACTAACATTATAAAAGATTATCAAGAAATTGTAAATAAATATGATCTGTGCAGAGACACATATGAGTCAGCATTGCAGAAAATCACTCATCTAGAGCGGCACCTTGAGGAAGTTCAATCACAAAATAAATCTTTGTTGGATCACAGGCGGTTGAGTAGTTATAACGAGACCATGGATCTGTATACAGAAATGTTAAATACTACTAGTGATCAAACATCTGCTCTACCCCTTGTGACCATAGATTTGACAAATACACCAAGCTCCTATAGTCCTAATAAAGTACCTATTAATAGTAGTAAGAAGTTAAAAAAATATGTAAAATTAAATAAATTTATTCGAAAATCAGAAAATTTAGTGAAAAGTCATAAAAAGTGTTTAAAATCAATTATTACTAGAAAGCAAAAAATTGACTTATCAATAGAATTAAATAATTGTAAAGAAAAAATATATAACAAAGATTTAGAAATAGATGAATTATCACAAAAAATTAAACTATTAGAGAACTCGTTGTCCAATTTATCTTTGAAATACGAATCAGCTGAGAATGAAATACATGAATATTCTGATCAGTTGGATAATTTAATAAAATTGGGTAACTACAACATGGAGCGGTTTGTTTCTCTTACGGATAGATGTCACTGTAATTCACCAGAGTCTGATAACTATATCCAACCGTCCCACCATAATAAGTTGAACATTGATATCTCATCCGTCACGGAACCAGACGTTTCATGTTTACCCACACGAAACAGTACAAAAGTAAATAAATGCAGCACTGTACATGAAACCATCAGGAGAACAATTGTTTATTCAGATGAATTTGGCAAGGATTTAGGTAGTTTATTATCGAACTGCCTCTCGCAACAAGTAATAAATAATTGTTTTCCGGGATCAGGTATATATAAGATTATAAAAAATATAGTAAATGAAAAATATGATATTCACACGACCCTAGTAATAGCGTTAGGGAATTGTTTGCATATGCGTAAATCTGATATAGTTAATTTAATAAAATCATTATATAATATAGTGGAGCTTGGTATAGGTAAAATATTATTATGCGCATTTCCCTACTCTCAATCCCTGACTAATGAACAGAATAAGTTCATTTATAGTATAAATAATTTAATTTATTCGATGACATATCATTGTAATGATATATTTTATTTTGAAAGTAACAAATTTGTTACAAATTATTATATGACGGGAGGTAATTTTTATCTTCCTAAAAAACAAAAAAAGACTATTGCTAGTTTACTAGCGTATAACATTTATGATCCCATTATAAGTAGTATAACGGGTTTAATTAGTAATATTAGTAATTATACTAATAATGTGACATGTGTTAATTTAAACTAACATCTACGACATTGGTTAAGCCACAGGATATGGTCATTATTCATCAAAATATTCGTGGCTTCTCCAGCAAAGAATTAGAATTAAGTCTTTTCTTAGAATCTAACAATGTACAGGTGTTATGTCTGACAGAACATTGGCTTAAACAATATGAAATAATTTGTCCTTTTGAACATTATAATATAGCTAGTTTTTTTGCTAGGAACAATGCCATTCATGGCGGGTCAATTATTATTTTAAAAAATGATGTAGAATATAAAAACCGTCAAGACATTGTAAATATTTCTATTGAGCAAACAATTGAACTATCTTGCGTAGAATTAGTTACTTGTATAATAATTTGCGTTTATCGTCCGCCAGCGGCTTGTTTTGATTCTTTTGAACTGGCTATGGAGGAAGCATTGAGACGAGTCGCACGGAGGAATAAAACATTATTTGTATGTGGCGATTTTAATGTTGATTTATTATCGGAATGCTCAATAAGCTTAAGATTGATTAACTTATTTAAATCATTTAATTTGCACAATCTTTTTTTAGAACCCACTAGGGTCGCAGGAAATTCTGCCACTTGTATAGATAATGTTTTTTGTAATTGTGAAGTAAAGGTGAAAATGAATTTCGACTGTCTTGGATCTGATCATTACGGACAAAAAGTTATAATTGAAACTAAGGGATCCAAAGGGACTCAAACAATTACATGCAGACAAATAACACAAAAGAATTTGGCACGTTTTAAAAATAAAATTGAACATAAAATATCTAGTGTCATAGTACCTCAATATGACCCGGACATTGTATGTGAACATATTTTTAATTTAATTGAACATGAAGCTAGCAGTGAATTTAAAACAAAAACATTTTCAACTAGTGTAAAATCAAAGTTTTGTGACTGGGCCACGTTTGGTATTTATAAGTCTAGGGCTAATCTTTACGAACTTTACGAAAAACGAAGCTATATATCCGATCCCTTATTTCATGAACATGTAAAATCTTATTCGAAAATATTTAAAAAGGTTTGTCATACAGCTAAGTCTCTCTATTTAGGTAAAATAATAACTAAATCTAAAGATAAAATAAAAGCCACTTGGAAAGTAATAAATAGCGAAACTGGAAAAGTTAATTTTCAAAATAGCAAAATAGCTTTAAATATTAATAACAAATTGGTAAATTCCGACACAGAGGTCGCGCATACATTCGAATCTTATTTTACTAATATTCCATTAATTACGACACAGGCTCTAAAATCTTCCCCGTCTGCTGCTGAAACTTTACTAACAGACAATGTTAGCAAGTCATCAGCTGTATTTAACTTTAGACATACATCATCAGTAGAAATAATGAAAATATTCAAACAACTTAATAATAAAAAAACAGAGGATCTATGGGGTATATCTGTTAAAATACTGGATAGTATAATGGAAATTATTGCGCCCTCTCTTGCTTTTATTTTCAATAAATGTATAGATGAAGGTAAATTTCCTAACATAATGAAAATTAGTAAAATCATACCGCTTTTTAAATCTGGAGATAGGAGTGACCCAATAAATTATAGACCTATATCCATACTCCCAGCACTCAGTAAAATTTTTGAAAAAATAATCCTTATGCAACTTGTCAGTTATTTCAATTTAAATAATTTAATCCACAATAGTCAATTCGGTTTTTCCAAAGGTCGTTCAACTACAGACGCAGGTGCAGAGTTGCTTAGACACGTATTTGCTGCATGGGAAACTAAAATGGATGTGATAGGTGTTTTTTGTGACCTTTCTAAGGCTTTTGATTGCGTTGATCATAATACATTGCTAAAAAAACTTGCTTTTTATGGCGTCAAAGACAATGCTTTAAATTTAATAAAATCTTATCTATCTGATAGAATACAGAAAGTGAAGATTAGCAACGCTACGTCTGACGGGTCACTTGTGCAAATGGGTGTACCTCAAGGATCTATTCTCGGTCCATTTTTATTCCTAG
Organism: Galleria mellonella; assembly: GCF_026898425.1. Classification (NCBI taxonomy): domain Eukaryota; kingdom Metazoa; phylum Arthropoda; class Insecta; order Lepidoptera; family Pyralidae; genus Galleria; species Galleria mellonella. The sequence goes on along the minus strand of NW_026442147.1, from coordinate 1,340,399 downwards.
TTTACATTAATGATCTCCCATATGCCATGCAGGATAGATGCGGCATAGTATTGTTTGCAGACGATACTTCATTGATTTTTAAAGTTAATAGAATGACTAATAATTATGACGATGTAAATAGTGCTTTGCGGCGTCTCCTGCACTGGTTTACAACTAACAATCTTATGTTAAACGCTAAAAAAACAAAATGTGTTAATTTCTCTCTATCTAAAAGTTTTAATACTAATTGCAATATTAAATTAAATGACGAATCTCTCGAATTTATAGAATCTACTGTCTTTCTAGGAATCACACTAGATAATAAAACACAATGGGGTGCACAAATTCAAAGCCTTGCAGCGAAACTAAGTTCAGCAGCTTTTGCCGTGCGTAAAGTTAGACAGTACACTGATACTGATACTGCTAGATTAGTCTATTTTAGTTATTTTCATAGTTTACTCTCTTATGGAATATTACTATGGGGAAAAGCGGCAGATATTAAGAATATATTCATATTACAAAAACGTGCCGTTCGAGCGATCTACTGTATGAAGAGTTGTGACTCATTAAGAGAGAAATTCAAAGAGGCAAATATTCTCACCGTTGCTTCTCAATTTATATATTCAAATATTCTATATGTTCATAAAAATCTTGACTTATTTCCAAAAAACAGCAATATTCATAATATTAATACTAGATTTAAAGACAAACTTGCTGTCCCCAAGTATCGTTTAGAAAAAGTTAATAGGTCTTTTATGGGAATAGGTATAAAAATTTACAATAAGATACCAAAGGATATGTTGGAATTACCCTTAAATAAATTCAAAACATCTGTTAAATCATATTTACTGAGCAAAGCCTATTACTCACTAAACGATTACTTGAATGACGAGTGTGCATGGCAATAGTTGTTCATGCACTGAATTTTCATTTAATGTTAGACATAGACACCTATATAAATATACATTGTAAATAAACTGGCTTTAAAAAAAAAAGTAATTCAATTGAGTTTCTTGCCAGTTCTTCTCAATTGGATCTATATACCGAACTGGACGGTAGGGTAAATATAAAATTATAATGTAAAAATTTGACGTTCATAAGCGGCTAAAATGTCCTACATGAATAAATGATTTTTGAATTTGAATTTGAATTTGAAAGATATTTGATATATTATGCCTGTTTAGTTAACACTAGAATCTAACATTTTTATATTACCTACAGATGTCAAGGATACGGCAAACTTTATCAAATGAGGATGGTTTTGATTTGGAGCATGTTAACGCTAAAAACAATCCCTGTGGACTTGTGTTTGAACTAAGAAAGAAAAATCAAAGTTTAAAAAAGTAAGTAAAAGTTTTCAATTTTAATGTCAATTACGTACATATTAATAGACAATATATAGTTATAATTTAAATTGTTATTTTTAGTGGAAACACTACCCCCGCTCGAGGATTGCGATTACTTCGACGCGGCGGACGACTGTTCGGCGTCGCTCTCACGCGACTCTGCAATGGGACACCCCCACCTGCGTTACTGCAAGCGCTACGTCGTTTGAGGTCTATAGCACCTCTAACACATGGCGTCTTCCGGCGAAGTGCTAATGCCAAAGCATTAAGATTGCTGAGAGATAAGGTATATTTTTATAATAATTTTATACACAAATTTGTTTTGAGATAATAAAAAATTTAGAATTTATATTTCAACGAAAATATATTGGACATTTATTAATTAATTTAATTTTTATTGACCACATTAAAAAATGTTTGGTACAAAAGGAGGACTTAACATTCTATTCTTTTTAAAATATTAGTACGTAATATCATTTGTAGATACTTAATGTATATTATCCGTTCTGAGTACAGACTATTTAAAGGTTACATCGTTCTGTACATTGGCCTAGACCCAAATTTTTCTGCTGCTTTTTATATACTTGACATCATTAAATCTAAAATATTTGTCCCTTCTTAGCTGGATGCTCTGGGTCCTTGGGCAGAAGGCTGCGCTGAGCTGGACCGCGCGCCCGTCTTGTTATTGGCCGCTCTTGTAAAAGAGTTTTTCCGGGCGCTTCCACAACCATTATTAGTTGCAGAGCTATACTCATCATGGTTGCAAGTCCTCAGTAAGTATAGTAATCCATAATTTTTCTACTCTTGTATTTAAAAATATTATTTAATAAAATAGTTCTCGTTTGATATTCTTTTAAATCATAATAGACAACAGTCATAATTATTTTTTTAATAATTTTCAATATACCTACCTATTTTGTTGCAGGTTTATCTCAAGTTGAAAAAGTAACAGCCGTGCGCTCCTTGTTGCTGAAGCTACCAAAAGCACACTATACTATGCTGACATACTTCATTTGTTTGCTTCAAGCCATCGCCAAAAAATCTAATATTAACCTCATGTGCCCCATGAATCTCGGTGTTTGTGTAGGCCCCAGCCTCTTGTGGCCTAACACTCCCTGTGACAGAGCTCCCAAAGCCGTGCCAATGGTTGTAGAACTACTTATAGTTAAAGCTGATGACTTATTCGGACCTCAAATATCCAGTCTCTTGGGAAATGGAAGTCCTGAGCTCTCGAATGCGTTGCTCGACTCTGGTGCTGAAGAAAGTGACAGCTTGCATTCTGTAGGAATATCCTTGGATTCTATGGAGCTAACTACACCACGAAAAGAAAAACTATCACTCAGTAGGGATTCGGGTCTGACTCTTTCTGAAGATGATTCAAACAGCAATGGAGGAAATAGTCCAGCGCCCAGAAATATTTTGCATAGCCTCTCTGCACCGACGTGTAATATGCAACAAGAATCTAAATTAGTATCTAGATACCATACAGATAACCACAACGTCAATGGTCTCCCGCGAATGACACAAAGACAAAATAATTATTCTAATAAGGCAGAAATGTACAGTACAGTCAATGAAGAATTATATACGACGCCATATACAGGAGAGAGATATGTACATAATTCGATAAATATAGGAATCTCAAATGGAATCGACGAAAGAAATTATGTTTCCAAAACTGCGTTGCAGCGTTCTACAGCTGATATTTATGGCCAAAGTCCAGCAAAATACATAACAGGTTTAGAACCACAGAAACCACCGAGAAGTTTATCAAAGTCAGCTCGAACGTCTAAAGTTTATAGTATGTTCGCCGAAACTCAAGAAGTGGAGAAAAATGCGTCTAATAAAAATTTTAACAGAGCAAAAAGTTCTGATAACCTGTTAGAAACAAAACAAGAATCGATGGATAATAAACGCGACCTAGTTTCTAGTCAAGAAAATATAGTATACAGTAATATACACGACCTTGCTATGTTCACAGAAAACATTCAAAGACAGAATCAATATCAATCAAACATATCAAACTCAAATATAAATTACTCTCGAGTTTATTCTGGTTGGGAGCACAAAAGTGCGAACTATAATAGTAACACAGCAAATACAATGGATATTTATGGACAAATGACTAAGAAACAAGGAGAAACTTCTCAGAATAAATCCAGTGGAAATGGAACACCGGCAGCCACCATTTTTACAAGAAATGACTGGTCTCGTCAAGCAGCTAGAACAAAGAGTTTAGAAGTGAACGAAGAAGGACAAACTAATAATACAGAAAGAGTTCGCAATGGAAATTATGAAGTAAACATTACGAACTGTTGCCGAAAGAGGCGTTTTGACCCGGCACATATGTGCACTAAGACTTGTGGCACATCGCAGTCGTCAATAAATAATAGAGAATATGATAAACATGCAATGAATCCACTGCAAAATTCATATTCTTATGTCGACAGTATTCATAGCAACAATTCTGAAGAAAATAAAAAGATAAGACATCGTAATTATACGAATAATAAATTGAATCAATCAAAATCATTAGCGAACATCGTACTGCACAGCGATTCCAGCAGTTGCGATACATTATATCAACCTCAAAATTCTTTCAACAGCCGATCGACAGAATCACCGGCCAGCGAGAATTCCTTTGAAAATTGTTATACCACTCAGTATATTGAACCTTTGTACACATCTGTATACAATCGCAGAAGGGACATATTCCACGAAGATAAATCATCTAACATGTTTACTTCAGATATCTATAAAGCTACTCCTACGGCTGTTCAACCTGAATATCATAACTCAGAGAAAGAACAAACCAACAACAAGAAGCCGCCACATATGCCACCACCGGTGCCACCTAGAAAAATGGTATACCAGAGAGTGCTGAAGAAATTCCAACCGGTACATGTGAATAAAGACGAAAAAGCACTTCGGTCTAAGTCGGTACCACGTTTATACAATGGCTCTGATAAAATCGATCAAAACGTTTTAGCTTTGGATTGTTCAGAGTCTGACACGGAATCTGAATCATACGTCTAACGTTACTAAAGCACAAGAAATCTTTATAAATGGCTAAAGTGATTAATGCAATATAATACCAGTGGGTAAAACCTAGGAGGAATAAATTATTAAGATCAAATGCATGCTTTAGGAATATTAGTAGATTTCACTTGCTCATCACTTGTAGTCTAATTCATTCATTTTATTTGTTTTATTGTTTTACAATGTGACGACATGTTTTGAGCATAAACTGTATTGTAAGATGTCTTGTGAATCCCGCCTGAAATTTTATGTATGTGACCATAACCTGAGTTGTTTTGGTGATGTAATTCCAAAGAAATAAGAATAGTTTCATGTTTAATAATAATGTATGTTTCAATTAGAAATTTTAATATTTCTTCCTAAGTGGTTTGTCATAATGTTTGCTGAATATCTTTATATTTTAATTACGATTGTATTAACGTACCTATTTGTGTATTCTAAAATTTGAATTTCTTGTGTCATTTATTCGTTGTAAGGCTATATTGATTAAAAAATTAAATGAGAGTGTACCCGTGTATATAATGTATGATAATATACCTATCTAAATATACTAAAAATTAAATATATTAAATAACTTGTAATGACACAGTTGAAGTTTTTTTTTTTTTTAATAATATATAAACACCTTATATTCTATTTAAGAAAGATTAAGTGTTGGAGTCCTTATCTCCAATATATCCCTTTCAGACCCAAGATTTTTTTTCTTTCAGCTTAAATATATTTTCGTGTTTTGGAGCCAAGCCATCTTCCCGGCATGCACGAGATTACTGCACCACCTAACCGCTAAAATGATTTCTTATTGGCTGGTTTAGAATCTCACTATCATCTTATTTCAGCTTCGTGCGTAAAAATGAATTGCGCGCGGTTTTAGAATTTTTTAAAGTTACAACTCACGCCCGTATCATTCAGGTCTGAAAGGGTTAAAAGACTAGTAAACGTGAATTTTAGTAATAATGAATTGGTTATTAAAATTAAAAATTATGATAGCTTTTTAACAATAGGTATAGTGAGGAGGGAGCACGATTGTTTTTTTTTTTAATGAGTGAAGATGAAATGGTAGCCCTGCCTGCGCTATTGGTATACGCTGGCGGGGTACCAGTGAAGGGTGACAGGTGAGGATGAAGGCAGGTCAGTTGGCCCATAGTGACCAATTGAACAAGAATTAACCACTATGGTTTCCAAGGAGAACCGCGTGGAGGGTGACCTGATAGGGTGTATTGCTAGCAATCGGGCTGTTAAATCTCATTACTGACAATCCCTTTCCCCCCGAAGTACGATTGTTAGTAATAGTGACTAAAAGCCCCATCGTCAGTAATCTACTCTGTTAAGTCGACCTAAGCGCACAACCCCCTGAAAACCATCATCATACATTTTTATATAATAATTACCGGTTTATCTTACATATAATTAGATCGAAACATTTCTGATAAATTTGTAACTATGGGTTAATTTGACTTGTCTTCATCTTTGCCTATCATCACTCACTGCCCAGCATATGCCTATAGAGCAGGCGCAGTTATCGTTTTATTTTTATCCTAATAAAAAAAGAACAATATAGCCAATTGGTTTTTTATTAAGCCACCCTTAGTCGCCCATTATAACATTCACGGGAAAGAAAGGGGTGGTCTATTCTTGCCGGGACCACACGGCCATTTGAATGGCTTGCCTATATAAAAATGTTATAATGTACTCGTATAACCACGCAATGCGAAAGTAAAAATGAATAATATTTTCTGTATGTTTATATTAGTGTATTTATATGTTTATAATGTTTAAATAAGTTAAAATTAGTTTATTTATTAATTATTGAGTGCACCACCTACCTATTTACACCATCTGGTATTAAGTCCGCAAAATGTACATATATGTATTTTTTTTTATACAACTTATAATGGCAAACAATCTGACGGTCCACCTGATGGAAAGTGGTAACCGTGGCCTATAGACATGAGCAGTACCATGGACATAACAGAGTATACTGTTTCGCCCATGATACCCCCCATAGGTTGCCATTCCTGAGGACTCAGGTGTTATTCCTCCGTACCCTGTAAATTAACGCCATATCCCACTGTGTGCATTAAAATTTAAATAAATAAGTTATCTGACATGGGACATGACGTTTTGCCCCCTATTGCCATTTATCATATGTATTTATTCTTATAGTGATAGAAAATAATTTATCTTCAAGTTGAAAACAATAATAGGCAAAGTTATATTAAAATCGGTAAAAAGATTAACATCCGATATGACATAGAATTGATGATAATATATTAAGATAAAATGTAACTGGATGCGGCCATAACTATTTTAGTAAAAACATATTCGAACTCGTATAAGTTACTTTATTTAAATTAATGTATGTGCACAATTATAATTCATCACAGTCTTCAATACATTAATCGTTAAGATATTTTGAATACTTTAAACGGACATCACAATCGTTTTGTCTGTTCTATAAAAATACAATTGTAACATAAATAAGTTTTATAGTATTTACAAGTAAGAGCCTATATATTATGAAACCGATATTCAAGAATACTGTATCTAACTCAACAGATCTTTTAGAATTATTATGTATTAAGTAGTCAATAGCAAATTATCAAATATTAATATCGTGTGAATTTAATTAAATATAATATTCACCTTACAGTTACAGTACAATACCTGTACATACCTGTACCTGTACATTTGTCTGTACCACTAACTGTGTACATAATATGGTAAACAGACTATACTCAGTGTTAATATAAAAAAATAAATTTACATCATGTCTAATCATTAACTAATAGGATAGATCTATTTATCGTTTCAATTTATTAAAAAAATGCCATAGTAGTTTACCATTTTTCATTATGCACGTTTTCACCACAATTATTAAGATAGGATCATACTGGTATACTATAAGTACTAAATATTCAATAATACTAATAATGTAGTCGAATTGTCATACTAATTCTAAAGAAATTACAAAATATGTCTTTTACTCAATAATTATAATTAGCTAAGTACGTAACGTGGTAATGCTGTCGATTTTTTATTTGATATTGATTCTTTTTTGAAGGAGCTTTAATGATTTAGTTTATATTTTGTACCAATTGTTAATTTAATATAAACCTCAGTAGGTATCAATAGTCAAATAGGTTGAAACAAAATTATTTCAAATTAGCAGTCATTTTTAATAATTATTTTCACGTGTACTGTAAAGTGACGTATCTTTTGGCATTAATGCAATCCATGTGATACAATCACATATAATTTAAAGTAAATATATTAAACTACAACAATTAAGTTTATCTACGTCTTAACAGGAATCGTGACTGTCGTATCATTGGAGTTATTACTCGGTCTCTTATCTTCTTCCTCAACAGGTGCAATGTAATTCCAAGACTGCGTTTCACCAGTACCAAAAAGTATAAAGTAGACAGCTGCACCGATGTACAGGGAGGCACCTGTCATGAACACAGGCCTCCATTCAGCAAAACCGTTCTGAAAATAGGTAGAAAATAATATTCTTTAAATTTTCAGAATAAATTCCGTTTTTGAAGAAATATGCTGTATGGAAAAATCTTTGTAGAGAGCTGATTTTACGTCTACAACCAGAGCGTTCACGGAAGAAAATAGTAATCTATAACTACATGACAGTTTCAAAGTGTGCGGACCTGCAGACTGGGGATGTATTCCCTGTTGATGACAGGCGATGCGGCAGTAGGCTGTTCCTAGCCATAGACATTACAACAAACAATTCTTTGGAATAAATCTGTTATACAAAAAAAACATAGCTAAAAGTTTAATAACATCCCCCAAACATAAAGTCGTAAATATACAAATTTTAAATATGAATATTTTTTTTTAATTTATATAAATTGTATAAATTATTTACAAAGCAATTATGGGTAATTATATTTATATCAAAACATGGTTAGATGCATTAGTTGATATAATTTAGGTACTATTTTCAAGAAACTTACCCCATTCTTTGTAAAATATGCTGTAACCAGTGGTGTAACAAAACCCGCGGTATTGCCAATGCCGTTAGCAATTCCGTACAATGTGCCAGCAAAGTTAGGGGCCAAGTCTTGGTGATTCACTAAGTTAGTCAGTGTGGCTGCACCGTTTGAGCCCATGGAGAAAGTGATGAGAGCCACTGAGAGGATTGGAGCACATCCAGTATACCCGAGGCCGATTAAAAGCAATCCGGGGACAATGTGGGAGAACAAGCAGAAGAATTTCCTCATAAACGTTATTGATACTATATTCTGTTTCAGAATTCTGTAAATAAATACAAATAGATACATTACATATTTGCCTAGGTATTTTCTAAAAAAATACAAAAGAAAAAGTTAAGGCAAATTAGAAACTCGAAATGAGAGTGCGAGTATGTTTAATTACGCTAAACCTGAGATATTTTTACTTTAAATAAAACAGTAGGTTTTACAATAATATTAATTATTATAATAAAAATAAAACGCTATAGATAAATAAAGTATTGAGGATTTACGTCACAATTACATCAAGAAATCAAAATATTAAATTATTTATAATATTATACTCATAAAAGGAATTTTACATGAATTTAATACACTTTTAAACTACAGACATGCCTAATATCTTTAAAAATTAAACTTAATCTACTTCCCGCTTAAATTTGAGTAACCAAGATCTACTTTTTCAATGATACTGCTGATAATATTTAAAAAATCGATAATTTAGGTACGGAGATTTCAAAATAATATGCATTGAAACTTAGTTTCTTTTACTCATGTTTGTTCAGATAGTAGTCACAATACCACAAAGAAAATAAATAATAAAAATAATAAAAGTAACAATAATTAAATAAAAATATTTACATACCTGTCACCAATTGCACCAAATATTAGTGAGAATAACATCCTAGCCAGATATGGTAATGATGATAGAGTTCCAGTAGCAGTGAGGTTGAAGCCCAACGCACTGGACACGAACTTGGGGGCCGCAGTCATCACAAAATATAGACCCCAGTTACTGCCATAGTGGAGTATCACCATGGCCAAAAACGGGAAGGAAGTGAAGATTCTTCGGAATGGTGGGACGACCTATTTCAAAAGATTGATAATGAAGTAAGATACGTCAAATCCTCTTTTTAGATATGGAATACCTAATATACAGGGTGAAATCGAAGTGTAGTGTGGAAGGGAGACTTTGTTTAAAAGTTGTTTGCATGGCCGTGTTTCAGTTTGATGTGTGAGATATGACAGTGAATATACAGGGTACAGAGGCATAATATCTTAATCCTCAAGAATACCAACGCATGGGGGGTATCATGGGCGAAATAGTATACTCTGTTATGTCCATGGTACTGCTCATGTTGTCTATAGGTGGGCTTGTTTACCATTCTAAGTTGCATAAAATAATAAGGTTCAAAATTATTTGTCATTTACAACCCATATTCCTTTAAAAATGTTGAGTTTCACTGGTAGAGTACACGCTCTTAAAGACTAATTAATAATTGCAATTCCATCCTATATCTATACCTATTTTGTTCGACAAAACAAAACATTTTCACGGGAGTAAATGCTATGCTTCATTACTTGGCTTCATATTCATTTTGCTCGATTAATGTCACTGTTTATTTACGAAGCAAATTCTCTGGTAATATTAAAAATAGGCTTTACGTTCATAAATCATTCTAATTTTAATACAAAGTAACAGTTAAAAATAAAATAGTAAAAAATATATAATAGCTACCCATAGACAAAAAAAGTTTAAGATATGAGACAGTAAAAATACTAAGCACCATTAAGTAATTATTTTCTCAACCATTTTGTTTAGAAATATTAAATACTAGCAATCCGTCCCGACTTCGCACGGGTAGATAGAAAGATAAGTCATGTTATCTTTAATAGGTAAATTTCTGATACATTAGGTTACATTTTTACAAATTTTGTACAAATCTCTATTTTTTTTATTAATATATTACTAATATATTACACCGTTAATCGGTAATAATGTAGTTCTGTATGGGTGAAAGAATTTTTGAAATCGGCTGAGTAGTTTTTGGGTTTATCCAGTACAAACAAACAATCAAATCTTTTCTCTAAATATTATTATGGATATATTGCCGTGTAGTCCCGGAATGTAACGAGCCACCCCTTCCTTTTTCGTGAGTGTAGTAAGAAAAGACTAAGGAAACTTAATAGTCAAGTCATGGGCAGCAGCGTCCCTCTTAAAACATCACCAAACCTAACTGCGACTGCAACCCACCTGTCAATCGTGGCAACTACGGGCAAAATCCCCCAATATAGGGACGCCTATATTCAGCAGTGGACAGTCAATGGCTGATATGATGATGATGATTATAGATATGTGTTCCATTTATAATATAGGCATCCAATAATAAAGGATGCCCGAAAAGTTCCACAAGTGACAAAGGATTCGCACAGGCGATGCCTTGGTAATTAAATTGAAATAAACTAATTTAATGATAAACTAAAAACACCAACCTTGGTATCTTTTGAACTGTGATTAACTTTGTCGCCAATAGCGTCCAAGATGTACTTCTTCTCATTATCGGATATGCGAGGATGCTGTATCGGCGTATCGTACACCAAAAACCACCATATAAAACACCAAACTGCAGTAATTGCTCCTAAAATAGTGAAAATTATAATTATTAATAAATTTTGAAAATTTTTACATTATTTACACCTATTTCTTTAAATTTATGTCGGGGATGTAAAGAACATGAACTTTAATAATTTATAATACAACAGTATCACACAATTATACCAACGGTCTGAAGCTATGTTATAAGGAACCAAATAAATAATACCAAAGTAAAATCCAGAACACTCAGACTCGAGCCAATTCAAAAAAGTATACGCATTTATTGTCTTCGTTATTCCGGAAATTGACCTAACCGGGAATCAAACTCGAGCAAAGCAATGTACCTATCACTGCGCCACAGAAATCGTCTAATGTGATATTACCTAATAATTAATTCGCAATTAATATTTCATATCACATCGTTTGCTTAAACTTCAATGTTGTCAGTTTTAAAAGGTGAAAAGAGCCGCTCAAGGTGAATCAAGTTTTAATTTATTTTGTACTCACTGTAATAAATCAGTATATGTGTAAAGTATACTATGTGCTAAGTCATGTGCTAAATCTGTCGAGTAGTTTTTACGTGAAAGAGTAACAAACGTCTCTATATGCATCCTTACAAACTTTCGCATTTATAATATTAATAAAATAAAATACCAAGCGGATGAAATTGTACAAATCCGAAATATTATGTACTAAGGCAAATTTAATACCTATCAAATTTGACCAGATATATAAAATTAGCCATATTATGATTTAATTCTTTAATATTATAATATATTATACTTTGGATCTTTTGCGGATATCCTCATTTCGGATTCTTTTATGCAAAGAAACTCCGAGCATAGCCCTTCCCATAGCCCGCCCTAGGTATAAATTACAAGTTTCAAACAATATACTCTGTTATGTCTATGGTACTGCTCATGTCTATAGGCGATGGTTACCACTTTTCATCAGGCGGGCCGTCAACTTGTTTGCCATTCTAATTGTATAAAAAATGTTTTATACAATACGTATACAATATAAAAGTAGTATCTATTCTCAGGTTACAAGGTACTTGAAAGCATTCTCTAACAACCAGTTTTAAAAGAAATAGAAAAATCAAATACAATTAGATAACTATATACCTCCATATCTATTCAATCAATGTAAACAAATAATGTCTAAAATGATATATTTTAGTTGTGATTGAAGTGATAATGACCGAGTTAACTCACCATGAGTAGTAAAAAATAAATAGATACCAACAAACAAGCTTAGATATGATATTAGTATTTTTAAGATTGTAATATTGACATTGGTATACCAGTATGTTACGTATCAAATCAATATGATTAGATACGAGATTGAAATGCAATCAAAAAAGTTATATTTCCCGTACTATACAAGTGTCTGTCAACAATTGCCATCCGAATGATCAATATTGACGATAATGTCTCTCATATTCGCAAAGTTATTGATATTTCGTTGATTCAGAATGATACGACTTTGATAACGTCATACGTAAAGTCACTATTTACCTTAAATCAGTTACAGATATTAATGAGAAGGCTTTTGAAAACTACTTCGAGTAATGTTCAGACGAGCTTTGGGCTACTAGTTTTACGATTAACATTATCCATACAACTTATTTTTTCCGTTAACTGTCCACTGCTGGATATAAGCCTTCTCCATAAGGGGAGTTTTGCCAGTAGTTGCTATGCTTGGCAGGTGGGTTGGCAACCGCAGTTAGGCCTTTAGAGATGTTTTTAAAGAAACGCTGCTGCAACCAAATAAGTGGAGCTGTTCTGAAGTTATTCATTTGGCAATTGATTTTTATTGAGGTACATATAAATCAATTAAATTTTAAGTTTTATTTTATATTAGCATAATTATCCATGTTTTCTTACAATTAATAAACTGTGTAACAAACATTAGAATTGGCGTTTACTACCCCCATTGTGTCATGAACATTTTGTTCTGCATTGAAAACATTTCTGAATTTAAACATTCAATTACAAAACGCAAATTTACTATTTCTGACCAAAGTATCTGCATACGCAATTAACTAATTTTTATAGAAATTAATTACTTAATTATTCTAATAGTTTAATAGTACTACTTTATTATAAGCTGTTAACCTGTTTATCAGTCTATAATGTTTTTTTCTATGTTATTAAGCAATTTATTTTACATTTTAACAAACATGGAATATGGTAATTAATATTTTTTATAATCAATATACAGGGAATCAGTGGATCCAGACGGCTGAGAACCGTTCCTTATGGCGGTCTATGTCCAGCAGAGAACAAATAATGGCTGAAATGATGATCATGGTACATATGTAAACCTAATCAATTTATTTTATTTGACATACGTCGTATCAAGAGCAATCATTCACGTGCTATACTGATAGATAGTACTCAATCAGATAAAATTTAAATCTAATATACTGTGGCATATCACGATGAATACGCGAACATCTTATTTACATGATGTATTTATTAGTTAGGCACTAGCTATGCCCGTGACTTCGCTTGTAGTATATTATACCTAATACTATGGTAACATTCCAACTCAAATAATTTCGTACACCATTTTTCACTTCATTTTTTACGGTATCTAGTGTCAAGGCCTATATTAAATTCTTTACCTGACAATAGATAATTATGAGAAAAATATGCCCCAAGATATTCATTCCTCATAACACAAGGTATTCAAGACTGAGGACCTAGCGATTGGTGTGATTGTAAGCATATATTATATACTAAAAGTGGTGTATTTGGAAAATATTTTTTAAAGCCGCCTGTACATATGTTTAGCTTAATATAGTGTGAAAATTTCGTATTAAGCAGTCTAATTGTTTTTACGTGAAATTCACACAAATAGATAAAGCAACAAGCGCAATTAGAGAAAATTTTCATAAACCATTCATTTGTCGGTATATGAATACAATTTTTAATTAGTTTAAATTTTATTTAATATTACCTGGTACATAGAATGCGTAATCCCATCCCAGATTCTCTATAAGGGGCCCAGACAATGACCATGTGACTACTGTCCCAATCGCGCCCCCGAGCAGGGCGCTTACGAATTTTCCCTTTTCCGCTGGCGGGGCCCAATGTGCTACCAGAGCGTGTAATGCTGGAAACAGTACACCCTAGAACAAAATGCAATAATCATATTAGTGTAAATTAATCAATGTAAAAGGCGGTTTTATCGCTAAATAATCTGTATTAGACAACCTTTAGATAGAAGACGACTTCCACGCGCTTCCCACAGAAAACTATCGTGGTTAATTCTTGTTGAATTCAGCAGTATAGACCAACTGATCTGCTTTCATCCTCACCTATTATCACTGACTGGTTGCCCGCTAGCGTATACCAATAACGCAGGGGAGGTTTCCGTTCCATTATCATCCATTAAAAAAAATCAGATACTTATACATAAACTTTCTTCGACAGTCAGATAAAATATTAAATAACTTTAGTCGTTTTTTGTGCCAACATTTTAATTTGCCTTTAAACGAAGCCTGCATTTTCTTTTTCTTAAAAAATAAACTTTTTCGCACATAAAACCTGTTTAAGTGTATTATAACTTTTTTTTAAATATCTTGTTATTACCAACATATGAAATTATATCCAATTATATACAAATGGTAATGCAACAACTTTTCAAAACAAAATAACTATTGAGTCACATATATTCCTAACTATTTATTTAAGGATATTGTGTACTGATGGTAATTTCAATGATTAAGTTATTAAATTTTACTGTTAAATACAGTTGAGTTTCTTTTATTTTTTTCTAACTACTCGAGAGATAGTTGTATATTATAAGAATCAAAATCCTTATATTACAGATGAGAAAATGAGTTTGTTTGTTACCTCTTAACACCTTATCAACTCATCATTAGAGTTCAACTAATCGTCATGGAATCTGGTATACACATTGTCTTTGAGATAGAGAAGGACATAGGCTATTTTTTATCTTGGTTAATTAATGTATCTCGGTCACGCAGATCCACATCCCTGGTAAAAACTAGTTATGTATATATATTAATATGTAAAAAATGTGGTATATAGACATATAAGAGCAATAAGTAAGTCAATAAACTCCATAAAAATAACTGATAAAAAATTGTTGTTGAAATGTGCTCTATCTACCTATGTGACTCTAATACAAATATTTCAAGGAATAATAGCCTAGAGATAAAAATAACACCTTATAGAAAAATATTTTGTATCTATTTATATACACCTCAGGTTCTATACGGGACAGGAAGAGTAAATCAAGTGTCGATAGGCTCTATCGTTAACTCCGTAGATGTCACCACAACCGTTTCCATCAAAAATTTCCATATGTAAACAAATTTTCCGATATTTTTTTGCTGGACGACTTTTTGTTGTTTACCGGCGTATTGCCACTTTAGCTTGCAGATTCTCCAGACTATATAGGTTAGTTCTACGAATATCTACGTTCCGAATTATTACGCAGTGAAACAATAAGTAGTAAGTGACACTACACTGAGTAAGCTATGACTCTCTAAGTGACTTGGAGCATCCTATACGTGTAATAGTGTGCAACATTTCAGTTTTATGGGAGTTAACTGTTGCACACTGCATCATCTTATACAAATATGTACATAACTTATGTACATATCTGTATGAGAAACAAGGTAAAAACGCTCTACCAAACATAATACTACCTATAGTGTAATTCACGATGTATATTTAGTGGAAACGCATATGGTATGGAGTATTTATATTTTTTATTTGTACTATTAAAAATTTTCAAAAAAATAAAAAAATGTTTTATAATATATATATATATATATATATATATATATATATATATATATATATATATATATATATATTAGATTGGGCAATAAAATGTTTAAAATATTATTACCGTAATTTTATGCTTGATTATTAGAATATAAAAGCTGCAAAGTGAACGTTGGCAAAGGTCGATAAGATAAGGTCATCACGTCATCTGTCAATGCAATAAACGTAAAACTTGTAGATTTCAATTTTGTATACTTTCTGTGACAGTATTGTGTGCAATAAGATTTTGTTATTTAGTTATGTTATAGTATATTCTGTTCTAAAATATGTGCCAATAGTTTTTTTTAATAGATGATAGTAGAACAATAACCCCACCTGCGCTATCGGTATACATTGGCAAGGCACCCGTAAAAGATGACAAGTAGGAATAAAGCAGATCAGTTGGCCTGTCGTGACAAATTCAACGATAAATCAATCACAATAGTTTCCATGTGAAACCACGTAAACATCGACCTGATAGTTATATTGTTAGCAATGGGATTGTTAGGCTCCATTACTATAAATTCCTTCTCACCCTGTGCCTAATGTTGTCAACATTAATTGTTAATGTAATATTAAGTTGATTTGGATTAGTTTCGTTTCTCTATAATGTCTTGTTACCTAATTAAGTTACATTTCATTTAAAAGATGTTTTTCAAATTCAAATGTGTAACAATCCTAAAATTTTTATTTGCATGTTATTACATATATATTTAAAAAAAATCAAAATGGTATCTATAATAATATATATAGTAATATTTGTTATTTTTCATAAGTAGATACACCTATTGCATATAATTTAGCATTCAGTAATTTTAATGAGCTGGGTCGCGTAATTCTAAAACTGTTTTGCGTCCACAGTACATAAAACTTGTTTGATCAAGTACCATCGTCTTATATATATTATAAATCAGCTATTCCTAAATTCTTGTAATTGTATTTTTGAACAAAAAATAAGACATCTCCGATGAGCTAAAAATTCTTAGATCTCAAAAATTGACAAGTGTGAGAGGTATCTGATGTCACCCCTGATAAATAACATATTTTGTATTGTCGTTGTATGATATTCGTTTTATTTATAAATACATTTACCTCTGCAAATAAAAATCGTAACAAAATTCACTAATGAATAACAATATTTTTTATAAAACAAATTTCCCTGTAGACACTCGATTCTACGTTTTGAATTCAATTAGCATTTTATTATTATTTTAAATTAGGTTAAAAATCTACAGGCAGATTTTGTAACTAATTTTTACTATTGTTATAAACGTGAAAATTAATCTGTTTGTTTGTTATCTCTTACCGCCTTAATGGTTCCACCAATCGTCATGAAATTTGGTATATATATATTATATGAAATACAGAAGGAAATAGGTTATTCGAAGTTGCAGATGAAAGCAAGTCAAATAATAAAAAATAGCAGCTTCAAATATCACTATTATTAAAATCAGTTTATATTTGGCGATATAAATGTAACATTTGTTACAAAAATACAGACGAATTGAAAATCGCGTCCTTATGAAAATTGTTTGAAAAAACATTAAATTTATATCATATTTGTAATACTCACAGACGCAAGTCCAATGATGAACCTTAGTGCAACTAAGACCAAATAATGTAACTTAGCAGCCGGAGGAGACAATATAGTGAGGATTGCGCTGATTAACATGGTGACGAAAATAATCTTTCTCGGGCCCCATAGTTCCGCCGCCGTGCCGCCCACCAAACACGTGATGGCGTAACCCCAAAAGTACCCAGATATGACATAGGCTTGCTGTTGCGCCGTCCAGTCAAAAGTCACCACACCGTCTGGCTGGAAGCAATAATTAAAAAATATCAAACTACAAAAATCATCCGCTTTGGTAGATACTAGATATATTCATGTTTATTATTTAAAAACTTGATCGTAAACCGTGACTTGTAGTAGCACTACTAGAAGTCACGGTTGATAAAAATTGGTAGATTTTTATGTACATTACCATACGCACCTAATACCGTATTATTTATTATATATATTTATTATACATATAAAAATATGGCACATATAATGTAGCTATGATTTTATTGAAGAGATCCAACAAGTGAAATTACTAACAACATAACAACTTATTTCCTATAAAATAATAGGAAAGGAATATTATGCAAGTGATGATGACCAGAGGGAGACTTTATACAAAAGTTGTTTGCTTGGGCACCTCTGTCCCATTCGTGTTTCTACCGTGAAGCAGTTGTGTTTGATTGGCTGTATTTCGGTTTGAAGAGTGGTATATAGCAAAGAATTTAAAGGGTATAGAAAAATAACACCTGAGTCCTCAGGAATAGCAACGCATGAGGTATATACGAAACAGTATACTCTGTTATGTCCATAGTACTGCTCATGTCTATAGGCGACGCTTACCATTTTCCATCAGATGGGTCGTCAGCTTGTTTGTCATTCTTAATTGTATAAAAAAGGTGGTGTTAAATAATATGTAATGTTCTCATAAAATCCATTCTTAAATTTGAGAATTCAAGAATCCGTAGTGTCTACTCGTATAGAATAAGCCTCCACCATATTCTTCTAGAGTGGCAATTAATGAAAGGTGTCATAAGTAGCACAAAAAAATTTGTAAAGCCAATGTCATGCCTCGGATGGTAGTCGATAGTTAAATACCTATCATCCATCAGATAGGCCGTGAACTTGTTTATATACAAATAGCAGTTTTTATGTTACTAGGATAAGTCCTAGTAACATAAAAACTACTATTTGCAGTATAACTGTTTACTGCTAGTAAATTTTTTATAGTAATACTATAAAGTACTACAAAATAACATGTCAAAGGTAGGATTAGCATTGTTGTTAGCAAATTATTACCTGCCGTAGTACACGCTTCGTCACTATAACCACAGTTGAGTTATACAATGAATCGTCGTCAGTCGCAATGGCCTCGCATTCTGTTTTCACCCTGTGAATAGATAAATGAAACAGCGTTGCGCATATAAATACTTTAAATTCGAATACTGATAATGGGAGCATTTTTCGTATATATTACCATACCTAAATTTAAAATGCATTAAGATAAAATGGGTATTTAAATACTGCTATTTAAAACTATAGTCTGTTTTAATAAAACAGTAACTTTGATCATAACAAAACGCTACAAAAACATTATATTGAAATTTTTTTAATTTAGATAGATAAAGAGATAAATACTCTTTACGATAGATTTTTTTCCATAAGATTACAATAGCAAACTTATTATAAATATAAACAACATGGTTTATGTTGTTTGTATTTACATGTACATAAACGACATGGTTTATGCCGTAAAAAATTTGGCATTCAGTTTCTAAGGAATTTGAAGAAAATGACCCCGCAAGACAAACGCTGTAGGATTTTCTTCTAATTCTATTTAAATCTCGAATTTACGTTTATTGTAATTGCAATTTAAAATAGTAATTATTGCTCTATTATAAGATTGATACTATAATGAAATAAAATATACAAGTGTAATACAACTATGTATATTCAGCTGTTTAAGTTTTATTGAAATCACTTTCGTAAGCTTGCAAACTACTCGTATATAAAACTCAATTGTCCCAATATAAACAACTACTTTTACCTTCTTTAAAAAATGTCTTTCTTATAAAATTTACACTGCACGGTAATCAATGAGTTCACGTTTAAAGTTCCAT
The DNA here is from genome assembly GCF_026898425.1 of Galleria mellonella. Classification (NCBI taxonomy): domain Eukaryota; kingdom Metazoa; phylum Arthropoda; class Insecta; order Lepidoptera; family Pyralidae; genus Galleria; species Galleria mellonella. Next base: position 1,320,970 of record NW_026442147.1, on the reverse strand, counting down.
ACTGATGAAAGAGTTTGTACAAAAGTATCTCTCCATCACATTCATTGAGTGTATTCATACCAAGCAACTGTGCTTACTTACTTGTATTTCGATTTGATGGATGGTTGTGAAATAAGAAGTTACCTGTGGAGGCCTATACCTACAACACCTTAATTGTCAGATAATTACACAGCTGATAGTTATTACGAGTATACTTTCTGATGCTCTTCATATCTACAAGCGACGGTTACCTCTTTCCCTCAGTTGTAATTCCAAGTTGACTAATTTAAATTAAAGACCAAAAATATTGACGAATTAACCGTCACATATAAAGATGAATAGCATTATGTACATCACAAAATACATTCGCTCACGGTGCCTCTCATTCGTTGCTATTCCTAAGGACTATAGTTTTACCGGTTTTACGCCATATCCATATAATTAAATGGGTTTACATATATATATGTGTCGTCTGTCTCCCATTAGGACAGAAAATCCAGAAATTATAATTGGACTTGTAAAGTTGATATTAGTTATTGTAATTTTGATGTACTTATACATAATGGAAAATATTTATTAATAAAAATACATATATGAAGATTTTCGTGCTTTGTATTTATTATACGTTCTACTTTCACCAATCTTTAATTCTCGACGTCATATATTTCAGCTGCAAAATTAAGTTTGTCAAGAGTTTTCTAATCGATTTTTTAAATCTACTTCTATTTCTGTTTTTATCTGGTACTTTTATTTGATGAGCTGGTTTCGATGCACTAAAAATTTATATATATTCATATATATACTTTAAATCAGCCGAAGTCAAAATAATCTCATCTTCAAACCAGTCTTAATTCTCCAACTTCAAGGATAAAGGTAGAAAAAACCATTTTATATGTAATAAAAAGTTTATGGCCTGATGATAAAAAATTCTAGATCATCCACGTTTACTATAATCATAGATCAAGAATAGTATGGCATTCTAAATATTCATTAATGGCTAAATACTTGGCAATAATATTCCAGTACGGTATACTCTTTCTACTATAATAGGTGGTACTTTGTTAAATAAAGCAAATAATAATAAAATTAATCAGATTCGTTATAAACATTTTATTCCACTTCAGCCACCATTGATCCTATTTGGTCAGGCTTTGTTTATAGATTACTTATATCCTTCAACTAACTATATTTTTAGAGTCGCCTCGCCTATGGTGCAGCCTTTTACTACTTAATTCTGTATCATGTTGCTACATCGAGAACCATTCTTCTCCAACGGTTATCGGATCTCTATGTTTCCGGTCTAATGCTGCTTCAACTGACTGCCCCTGAGCTAAACTGATTATTGCGCATATAACTTTCGTTTCAGATTACAAGTATCTTCTATCACACAAGGAAACTCTAAGCACAGCAACTTTTAATATTTCAGGACAAATCCCGAGAAGTTTCTTTCTCTAGCTCTCTGACGATTAATATTAAAGGATAAACCGATTCGAATTTTAGTAATCGATTTAACCAAAAAATTTAGTCAGATAAGTTAGAAATACAGAAATTTAAATGTAATACGAATATTTATGCCAAGTTCTCGTTTAGGTCAGATTTGTACTCCAGTCATATGTCTTGGGATGGTAAACCACCAAACTCCAACGCTTTCTAAAAAAATAAGTATCGATTGACCTGTATTTATTCTATAGTATTGCGAATGTATGAGGCGATATCACAATTTCATTGGGAAAATTAGACACAGTTCGCAGATCAATAGGCTTAGCGAATGTTGCGATTCGAATGAATGAACGTGTCCGATAGGAAAATCTGATCGCGACGTGAACCCCTACATTCGGCTGCATTCCTATATGTAATAAAATTTTACCTGTACTTCCAGTATATAACACTCATAATTTCATCACCTCTTCGTTGTAAAAAAAGCTAGCCTTTAGATTACAAGTAGTCCTTATTCCTTGAAAAATATGTGTTTGCTATTATAATGTTCCTAACAAGTTTTTTAGCATTAAACGAAAATAGTTTAGTCCTTATTTAGATAAACACATATTTAACGCAAATATTCCTTTTCTTAAACACATATTTGTATGTTCATTATTATTACAATGAATTTACATTAAAGAGTTATAGTTACGGATCAATGATGTATACATAAACCTGTTCCAATTTCTATTTCTCTACATTTAATATGCATTTAGTATTCATAATGAAAATATAAATATTTTTATGAGTAAGTAATATTAGATCATTAATAAAAATATTACAGCGTCATTCGTATTCTTGTATTGGAATAAATTATTCAAGGTATATAATTAATTACCTTTCTTTCGTGTATGAAATATTTTTCGTGGCGTTCTATTTTATTTCGCGCATTGCGCTTGAGTTTTTTTGTGGTTATTTATCAATGTTTCTTATTCAATATTGTTCATTATTGATGGTACAATAAAACATACTAACGATGTTATGTTGGATTCATCTGGCACCATAGCTATTATATTGACACTCATGTTCACTCTCATCATATAGTTGACCCAGGTCGCGAAAAACATCATTATGGCCACATTGAAGCGCGCCGGCACCAAATCTGTAACAAGAATTATACATATCAATGAACAAATCTGATTTTTATTAATTAATAGATTCAGTCCTATCTATATAATTCTCTAGCTAATAAAAGTAGTCCTATATACAAATTTCTTATTAAAAAATACCATTAAACCCTAAAATTACTTATCGTTTCTCCCGTTTCTATTGCACGTATTAATAAAACTTTTTTGTCAATTGAAGAAAGATCTTCTCTTATTCTCCATATTCATAATTTCACAGACATTTCGAGAAAGTTTGTAAGCTACTAACAATATGATAACGTTTAGATAATACATAATAATTATCTAAAGACATGGTGTATGCTCCATCTTAATACGCCATCAAGAAGTAATTAGTTTTCCTACTTTTGAAATACACGCGTACGAAGTAGCGGGAAAAAAGCTAGTATAAGTTAGTAACCTAATAATAAGTTAAGAAATAATAATATGTTAAGCCTTAATGTGTACATAAAAAATATCAATACCTCTTAAATATTCTTTATGTAATATACACCGGCCATTTGCAATTTCAATATAAGTAGGTACTATTGGATACGATGACGAATTAAAGGTACTTATATTAAAGTTAATATTTTTATAATTTAATATACATATTATACCAATTATCTATTTGACGAAGCTTCCTTATGATCTTTAGTAGATTTGTAAATATATAAATAACCTTGTTAAAAAAATAATTGACGGCCAATATTGGCGAACATAAAGCTACTAGCAATTTTAAGAGCAAATATTTAACACTGTTTTAAAGTGCTTATATTTAAAAAAAAATCATAGATTTAAGACTTCAGTCCATCTGATTATATGCCACGGCCGTTTCTCAGAAACTATTATATTGTTGTAAATAAGGAAAAAGGCAAAGTTGTAAAAATTATTTGCACACACTGCAATTTCTTCACAGAATGAAAAAATTCAAGTTAAAATGGATGCGATGTTTTTACAAATAGTATGAATTGATGATTATTATTATGTTTTTTTTTTTTTTGTATTTTTTGCATTTTAAAATCTGTGAATAATCTGAGAGTAAACAATCTTCATGTAGTTACCTACGAAAAAAATACTTAAATTGCATTGTATACTGCATAGTGAACCATGTAGAACTGTGAAGCAAACCATATTGAATAATGTCAACTTATTAACCTTTCAATGCAATTTTTAAATATTATTATTTTTCACTTCTATTCCTTTCAACCAGAGTGAATCAGTTTGATTGAACCGTGTCGCTATAACTGCAACTCCAAAGAATTAAAGAATATGGATATAAGTCTACTACTGGTGTAAATGTTTATGTTAGCAAATATGTATAATAAAATACTTGTAAACACAACTTCATAGTGGTACTAGTTGTTATGTATGTTTTTGCAAAAGACAACTTTCGAATACAATGTCAATATCAAGCAGATAACAAGCAAAAGATATTGATAAACAGTCTCCCGACGCATTTTGTGATCTCAACTGATTATATTACCAACTGGCATTAGCTTAACTGTAATTAAAAATAAAAAAGTAACCATAATGAGGTGAAGCAAAAGCGAAAGTATACTTTAACCAGTTCACAAATCGGAAATTGTCTTGACGGGATTCGTGTCGAATTAATCAACGCTTATGATCTTAATGACGTGCGCCTTATAAGAAATGAGCTATAAAAATTTTAATTACCACACCATGTGACGATTCAAGCAAAATCGAATAATTTATTTACATATTCGATTTATAACACAGGCGTAACATCGATTTGCGTCACTTGTTGAATACCACATAGTTTCACTATGCCCCTGACCTAAAATATCGAGTAAGTACATGGATGAGACACGCACACTGATCATCAGTAGACAGGTATGAAATCGCTGTCGATCTTCAAACCATTTCCAATAAAATTAAACAAATGGCCTTAAAGCTAAAGCTATTATATATATTTATTTATATAAAACAGCAACGTGACGAGTTCTCATATCTAGTGAATGCAACAAAGGCTCGCAATGTCCTTACTTTTGTCACTTAACTGATTCAACGGAACCGTTATAACCGTGTATGCAAATGGAAATATAAACAATGCTCCTCTACTCGTATGTCTATATTTGATACCAGTTTCTAATAAAAACTATATTTTCATTTAAAATGTAAATTTATGTGAAAGAAGAATTAAAGTTTTAAATTGTTTATAAATATTGTAAGATAAAATAAATATTAATTATTTATTATTAATCTAGTTAATAAAATTTTTTTCTTGCTTAAATAATATCATTTATTTTTATTACTAGTTCCTTAATTTAATTTTGACATTATTTATTTAATATCTTGTTAAGATTAAGATTTACTATACCTATTTGTATATTATGATTGTATTAATTAATTAATTAATACAAGTATATATTATTATTGTAAAATAATAACATTATTGCGGACAAATATTAGGTCCTTACATATGAAATTAGCGTTTTGTCGTACTGACCACTTTGACTTGAAATATCTCCTTTTTGGTAAAAATTCGAAATTCAAATTTATAAATTCATTTAGCTGGTACATTTGAGTTTTGAAAACAGTTATTCATTTGTTTTTTTTCTTATTATTTTTTCCGCGTCGCTTATTACCGCACAATGGAAGACATGAAATATCGGTATATTTACGAGTACGAGTTCTACCATGACACCAGTGCTGCAGAAACAGCTCGAATGATTAATAATGTGTACGGCGCTGGTGTCGCAAAAGAAAGTATGGTACGTTTTTGGTTTCAACGTTTTCGTTCTGGAAATTTCGACCTTCAGAACTAACCCTGTGGACGGCCGAAGACCAAAGTGGAAAATGAAGAATTAAAGGCTTGGAATAAGCTCCCTGCCAAGATTTTTCCAAGAGCCTACAGCATGGGGTTCTTCAAAAGGGGGGTATAAAGGTTTCTTCAAGGTCGGCAACGCGCGCGTAATGCCTCAGTTATTTCAGGTGTTCATAGGCTACGGTAACCACTTACCATTAGGTGGGCCGTATGCTTGTTTGCCACCTCAGTGGTATAAAAAAATATAAAAAATATTATGGAAGCGGATCCATCACAAAGCACTTCAGAAATAGCTGTAAGCTTCGGGGTGAGTGAGAAATCTGTATTAATCCACATGAAGCAAATCGAAAAAGTGAAAAAACTTAAACTCATGAATTGAGTGAATCGAACTTGCAAACACGCATCGACTGCTGTGTTACTTTGCTCAACCGACACAATAATGAAGGAATTTTAAATCAAATCATTACTTGTGATGAAAAGTGGATACTGTACGATAATCGGAAACGCTTGTCGCAATAACTGTATCCTGGAGACCCAGCCAAATATTGAATTAAACGAAAATTGACTCAGAAAAAGTTGCTTGTAAGTGTTTGGTGGACTAGCGTCGGTGTCATTCACTACAGCTTACTAAAATCTGGCCAAACGATTACGGCAGATATCTATTATCAGCAACTGCAAACCATGAAGGAAGAACTAGCTGCTAAACAACCGAGATTGGTCAATCGCTCTAGCCCACTGCGGCTTCACGACAACACAAGACCACACACTGCAGAACAAAAAACCACTAAGTTAGATGAGCTACAATTGGAATGTCTGCGACATCCACCGTAATCCCCGGACCAAAACGATTTTTATTTAAAAAAAAAACTAAAATTCAACTCCTATGCAGATGCAGTCCAAACCGCCTTCAAAGAGTTTAATGATTCTTGCCCCTATGGTTTTTTTAGTAAAGGGATCAATGAACTACCTATGAGATGGCAAAAGTGCATAGATAACAACGGCGCATACTTTGATTAATTATATATATTTTATAAATAAAAAACACTTTATTAAAATTTATTAATATCAGGTCCTTACATATGAAAATGAAAGGAAAAAGGAATTCCTCCCGTACAAGACGCCAATTTCATATGTAAGGACCTAATATTAATAAATTTTAATAGTCGTCTATTTATTCAAGAAATCAATGTTCACACATACAATTGTTTTAAATATTCAAATCAGTTTCCGTTCATAAGAAAAAAATCAACATTATTTTATGTCTTGTAGTATATTTAATATAGATTTACAGATTCTGTTTTCGCAACTTTTACACAGAGGGACTTAAATAAAAAAATATTATCTATGCTAAGTGTTATTAATAAAATAAATATTATTATAAATATTAATGTATCCATTAATAACTAAAATATTCTAATTTGAAGATACATATCTATAAATTGCCTAAGTACATAAAACTAGTATTAGTCTGAAATTAAACGAAAGAAAAGAATGTTAAATATCTATTACTAATGAAAATTTGTTTGTACTAATTTTATCTTCGATTTACAAAAGGAAGTTCTTAATTCATTAGTATTATTTGAATTACGTAGTGTCTTTGTAAATTTTAAACCAATTTTAATAATTTTGTTATTCCATAATATTTGATATAATTTTACTGCATTATTAGTTCCATATTAATATATTATACTATACTTAATCGCGTAAAAAGAAAGCTAAGGAATGCCGAGGGTCGTAACGAGGTTGGTCATTCAACTAATTTATGTTGTTTCAATAAATGTTATTTATTACGAAATCAACTGGTCTCGTTACTAATATCGTCGTCAACATCGACTCAAAATAATATTTCGAATAAGATTTCATCATGAATCATTTACTAAGTAGGCTATACCGTTAGTAATACAGACAGTCTCTGTACGCATTGTATCCTTTGAAAGTTCGATACTCAATATCTGTCACATGTCACGATTTTTTATATTCAAATAAGATTATCTTAATATCTTGTACCTATGCATATAGGTATTTTGGTTTATAGACGCTTAATATACGTACCGCGATGGTACGCGGCGCACCTCCGGGCAATTATCGCGCCGTGTCGACGTCGCCTGCAAAGACTGCCATTTACATACAGACAGAGTGCTAAGCTTTACAATTAGATCGCATATTTATTATAAGGAATCTAGAATATATACATGTTTCCAATGAATTCAATGGTTTTTATACGTAGGTTTTTAAGTAATTAAAATATAATTAGGAGTAATATAAGAACATTTGATATTCAAAATTATATCATTTACTACGCTCGCAATTAAGGTCACTATTTTCAAATCATCGATAGACAGATAGACAAAATTAGTGTTTTTGACTTTATTGCTCTTATTAAGACCCCGAATATAAATTTATCTTAAACTAGCGTCCCGCCCCAGCTTCGCATTTTCTTTTTCATTACTTTTGAAAATAAAATCCAGACATTATTACTTGCTAATAATGTAGCTTGCTATAAGTGATTTTTTTAAATAAACTATTTATTTGTTCTGTTTATCCATTACAAATTCTAACATCTCAAAAAAAATCATATTAGAGTTATATTAAATATGAATACTATAATGAACTTAACACAAACTGTATGAAACCCCTTTATCGAGAAAAATATACGAAAGTTTATTTTTAGTCATTAATATCGCATTTAATAAAAAATGTAATAATGGTTAGTTATGTTTTTGCACCAAACGGGATGACCAGTCCAGTTATTAGCGTCTGGCGCCAGTTAGTGGCGCGGTGGGTCGGTGGCGCGACCGGCCAGGGAGGAGTGATATTTGTCGACATTATCGACATGAAGCACCACAATGTCGATATTAGTATTATCGAAATTTTGCAATATCGATAATTTATCACAAACCAGGGATATTGTAATAGTAGCGGGTTAATTAGTGAGCTAGTAACTTTTATGTATGAAACCACTTAGATATTTTAGACCGGCATAATTGTTATATTAAGAAATATCAATTTTTAGGAAATATCAGTATTCTTCTTATGATAATATTGGTTTATCGATATTCAGCTAACAATATCATTACTTATCGATATTTCTGAAATATCGCTAGTCCCTACATGTAAGTGGCGACGCACGCGCCTTCGGAGACTTCGAACACCACATTTTTGCACTTTCACCGCAACACTCACACTTCGATTCTTCCAGAGTACATGTCCACCTCACCGTTATGCAAATAGTCTTAGTTGACGTTCCTTATACATATTCGCGTTATTCTGCGATGCGAATTTTCACTACGTATAGTTTTCCGCGACTTCTTTCGTGTGAGTTTTTTTAGCAGTTCATTGCATTAGAAGCAATAAATTATAAGTAAAACAATTGTATAATAAAAATTCGTAGAACAGTCTGTTGATAATAATGAATTCGGAACAATTGGGAATGTTATCCTAGAGAAACATTTCTTTTCTTACCACAATCTTTATAGGTATAGGTCAACCTAATACTACTCTTAACTATTTAAACTTATCTCAAATATTAATTATATCTTATCTCGTATAAAGGTATCTTTATGAATTATAAATCAAGTTACTCTGCTATTTTGTCAGGAACAAGTGCCATCTAGTTATGTATACTAGATAGAACATATGGAAAGCTCATGAAAACAACAAAACTATTTGAACTCTTCTAACGTATATTTAGATAGAGAAAACGTTTGAGATGATAAACTACACCATAGCCGAGGATGCTCCACAGCACAAAAGTTCTTACAGGCAATGTCATAGCATATAGTCCTTATAGATATATAGATCTTTAAAACAAATCAAGTAGTTAAATATTCACTTAATACATAAACAGTTTTCTTAAAATGTTTTGAACATTTTATTTAAACAACTATTTTAATTAGGAACGCTAAAAAATAACACTTGACTACCATGTAGGCAACATGCTCATACGTTTTTGATAACATAGAGTCACGTTTCATAGGTTTTGTCATCATGATTATTTCAGAGACAATAGGAAACTGTTTACACGGTGTACATACTAAGACAAAATCTAAACTATAATATAATATAAACTACATAACTACAAAAATCTTATACTGGTTTTAAAAATTCAGATTGGCTGTAAGAGTTCCCTCTACGGGATAAGTCAGCTATTGCAGGTTGAATCTTTTCCATATATTTCTGTAAAGTATGTACAATTAAGATTTTGTAACAATAACAACAACAAACGAACAAATAAAACAACAAATTCAGGATGGACTTTTTTATTACCAAGATATTGAATTTGTGACGTATAGAGCAGAGGCCTTTATTCCGAGAAGTATCGCTTTGCCAATTGTTTAAGAATACTAGAATCACTATATACAATAGGGGTCAATGACCTTAGTGTGTGTATGTCGTCCATAAAGTGATGGTGTATAACTCAACACTTTACTATATTAAAGTTACATATAGCATATGCATAGCTCCTTTAAATTTTCTAATTATATGTATATATTATATTGTAACTAAATAGGTTATTTTCTGTAATCTTTATTTGTACTTTTTTATAACAGAGGGGAGCAGACGGGCATGGGGTTTATCTGGTGGTGTTATAAACAAAAATAATCAATCTAGGACCAAATCTCCTCTCCTATATTACGAGTATATACAATAATGAAATATAACATGTGTGTATATAATACATAGATTATATTTTTACATTATAAAATAGTAAACAGAGATGTGATCATTTTATATTTCAGTGACACACATATAAAATTTTAAGGACAAGTTTCAAATTAAATATTTGCCGCCACATAATTTAGTGATGAACACATAAATCGCCAATGGTTTTTTAATCGTAATAGCCTAGAACTAGTTGACTATTTATATATTATAGTTTGACTATAAGTAGGTTAGGTATATAAAACAGTAACAAAAAATATCTACATATCAATGTTTCAATTATAGTTACGTCACCTGAACATGTAAAGAACAATACTACACTAAAGCAATTACTGTTATTTGTACGTTACTGTCTATTTATGCACATTACATATATTTACTTAATAAAGTATTGTAAAATGTTCAACAGATAATAAAAATTAAATGTGGGTATGTTATAATTAATGTTTATTTATTACAAGCTAACGGCCCACCTGATGAAAAGTGGTATCTGTCGCCTATAAACATGACCATGCACATAACAAAGTATACTGTTTCGCCTATGATACCTCCCATGAGTTGCCATTCCTGAGGACTTGGGTTTTATTTCTCTGTACCCTGTAAATTTACTGTTATATCCCATCCACCGAAATACAGCTATGCAAAGACAACTACTTCACGGTAGCAACACGAATGAGACAGAGGTACCCAAGCAAACGATTTTTTACAAAATCTCCCTCTGAAACATATTTAGTTACGCAAACATATTTGCGGGTAGCTATACTTAATTATAAATATTTTTTCATGAAACAGTTGGTGTTTATTTATTTATTTATTTATTCATTAGTACAAATATGTGTACATGGCGGACTTAATGCTAAAAGCATTCTCTCCCAGTCAACCATAGGTGTTTCAGTTGAAAATAAAAAAAAAAACTATTTACAAGTATATCTACTTACATCTTACAATTGTTTAGCAATAATCATCGCGCAAGTGCTTATCTTAGATCTGCGTAGATTGTTACCACACAATAGTGTATTTACTAAGGTATATTTTAATTCCACCAATTATTGTACTGCAAGCATCACTTATGGACTAAATTAGTACGTTTTACTAAAAAGAGCAAAATGTATATGCGAATGTTCTTGTTATAGAGTACAAAATAATTAATTTTAATTATTCTTAAAATTATAATATGAAAACTATTTTAATTAAAATCCGTATAGTAAAATCTGGTGTAATCTGGTAATCTATTGAGTGGAATTAGAGATAAAACAGCGAGTGGATTTAGTGAGCAAAAATATCATATATCTAATATCTAAATAGGATAACCGCTGATAAACTCTAAAACGAATCAATTTCATCTATTTTACATGTCATATTTGATCCTAAATTGAACTAAAAAAAATTAGCTCCAGCTACATTTCGATTCGTTTCTATCTACATGAAATTTATGTCGATAAAATTTAAATAATAATGACATTTCGATATACATTCATTTGCATAAATCGTTCCTATAACAGTGCACGAGTAACACCTACAAATCGTGGGGATTAATTTTTTCACGATTACTGAACCCGAAGGGTAAAATTCCTAATCTCTTTGTAAGAATTTTGAGCCAATGCAAAAATAAATACGATTTGTGTTAATTTACGCTTCGTCAAAATGTGAATTAGGCCTTATTTCTTCAAGTTTGTTTTGTATGTTATCGTACAACGCACAATAATTTTTACTACCATATATTTAAATAGGTGGCACGTACCTGCCTATTTAAGTAAGTGGTAGTAAAAATTGTTGCCAATACCCACATACCTAATTATAATAGAGTAAGGTTATTTTTACATGGTTACATTAAACTGCGATTACTATAATTTGTTCTATACATACTATGCACTTATTCTATACAACCTTACAAACCTTGTAAGTATCTATCTAATTATCGGTAGTAAGTTTCAATAAAAAGTGATTAAAATGTAAACAAACGAATAATTGAACCGAATATAATATACTTTACTAGTGTCCAGTACAAATCAAAGTTCGATTAATTAACTATATGTTTCAATTTATTTAGACAGTATTTCTGTGATATTTTCAACAAAACTTGTGTACCTTTTCATTATGTTCTATTACAACAAACTATAGATGTATTATGTATTAATCTCCTTAAATATTATGCATACATATAAAATAGGGAGTTGGAAGCTCTCCGAAACATGTCTGGAGTGGTGTGGTCATATAAAAGGAGTACTCGAAGCCAAATATTATATAATAATATTGATATATTTATAATATTATAAGGTAGAGTCACGTAATCTCTACCCTAATATCTGCCTACTACACTATCCTATTATACCAAAAACTTTTTGTCATAAGTCATCTATTTATATTGTGACAATTAATCCAATCACAAACACGTATATTGTACGAGTATATTTATAGTAACAATAACATTAGTGAAATGACCGACATCTTCACTATATTCGAATTTCAAGTTAAGAATGACACCATGCAAATTAAACGAGTAAGGGCAAACATATCTACGCGGTGGTCAGGAGCATAGATAATATAATAATTAGGTACCTATTACCCAGTGTCACGCCTAACTATCACAACTTCTATTGAATAATAAAATAAATAATAATAAAGGTATATAATTATAATATCGCAGCTTCATCTACGTGGTTCAAAAGTTACCTATCTAAATCAATATTCAACACCTCTATCCTACACTACTGCAATGAATTTCGTATCATTTCGTAATTTCCGATGTTACATAAAAAGTATCCACGAATATTTTCAATGAGAGTATGTCAACTCAAATTGTGTGGGGGGAAGGGATTGTTAGTAATACGGATTATTAGTCCCATTGCTAACAATATACCCTAACAGGTCGACCTCCCCGTGGTTCCCCCTGAAAACCATCGTACTGAATTCCAAGTGTATTCATCATGATGGGCTAATTGACCTGTCTTTTCATCCTCACCTATCATCCCTCACTGGTGCCCCACCAGCGTATACTGTTAGCGCAGGCGGGGTTACCATTCCATTATCATCCATTAAAAAGAAACTTAAAATTATGTTAATCATCTTATTAGAAATAAAAACATCGTAATAAATATTTATAATTTTAAGATTTTTTGCTGTGCCTGTGTACATTACATAGGAAAAAAAAGTACAATTTTAATATAAAACAAATTCTATTAATTGCAAGAATCATTATCGTTAAAACAAAATTATCAAAGATAAAATATAATGTAACCCATCATCAACGTGAGAACTTCTTTTTGCCTTCGCACAATCTATATAAAATTGTATAGTTCTAACAAAAAAATATAAAAAATTATTATTCTTAGAAGAACATAAAATGTACCATATTATAATACTCGTACAGGGATTACCTAGCACAGACGTTAATTGTTCACATAATCATATCATTTAACTGTGCTCGATTGACAAAGACTAAGTTTTTAAAAATATAAAATATTTATATGTTTACGTAGGTAATACCTATATATATTTTCATTTTTGTTTAAAAATTATCTGCTACTACAAATGATTGCATCTTTTAAAGATGAGTCGATTAGTACAGTAATCATTTATTTACTTTGGGTCAATGTGCTAATTACTAATTAGTAATTAATAATGAATGTGATATTTTACTTTTTATTCTATATATTTCTATTAAAGTATAAGTTCAATTTCTTTTTATGAATAATAGGTAATTCTCATAATACTCATACCAAACTACATACCTAATAAATTACTAAAATTGACTAATTACATAACAATACTATAATACATAAACTTAATTCATCCATGACCATGAATCCATAAAATTTTAACAAAATATTAATTCAGAGAGGCATAAGAGAGAAAAAGTATACCTATCAAAGTAATGTATAGAAATAGTTAGAACATATGTATGAATAATTTAAGATTACCTTCCACAAAAAATTGAGTTCAATCGTGACAAAACAATTTATTTTCATTTAATAATTAAACGACTAAACCAATTTTGATAAAATTTCCATGAGTTCAATCGGAAAGTACATGCAATCAGATAAAGAAAAAATTTTCTAAATCAGATTATAATTTATGAAGTTATGAAGTAACAAACATAAAAAATGAAGCTTTGAAGTCGGTTAAATATAAAACTCTCTAGCGGCCTGTACGTAATATGAAAAATGGAATGCAATAAATATTTAATCTATCGTATCATGAAGTAATGTATCAAGGCTTTATCTCAATAAACCTTCGTATAAAATTGAATTCTACTATCGTACGATTCCTTTATGTAACTTCCTACTTGTAGGTATTTTTCTAACAGTAGGTACTTTTAAGACGTTAAAATATTATGTTTATTTATATGATTAACATAACTATGCATAACAATATTCAATAACATTAATCTCGAAGGAAACAAAGATTTTAATAAAGGTTTTATCTCAAAGGGAACAAAGTTAGAAAAGTTGTTTATTGTTTTAATTATTACTTACCTTCTTAGTACTTACCTGACCACACCTAAAAAACATATTCAAAACTTAGAATTAAAATTAAGTTACCAAAAATATTTTTTTAACAATAAAAATACATGAGAAATTTACAGCTTGTTTGTACAGCGAATCCCAAATGTGACAGAAAACGTGAGCAACATGGCATAGCATGGAATGGAATTTAAGTATACAGTGATTATTTAATTTAAAATGATGTAAGTCTTTAAACATTCATGAAAACCTATTACAATTGAAAATGTTGATAATTTAATCCAATCAATACTCAATTTTATATATCTGATGAAAATAAATTAAAAAGTATTAGGTACTTTTAATTTATAAAAATTGAACAATAATAAATTTTCCAACAAAAAGTGTGAAACAAATTGCTTATAACAATACCATATATCTAGTATAGTATGTAATCCTTACTTATCCTACTCATACTAATTTTATAAATACGAAAATTTGTGAAAATGTATGGAAGGATAAATGTTCGTTACTATTTCACGCAAAAACTACTGAATGGATTTAAATTAACACGAATAAGTTATATTCTAACTTGTCAGATACGATACTTTATACACCGACTATCTTTTACCTCCGACTATGTTCGCGTGACACGGATATGTTTACTAACCGTGATAAAAAGTAGTCTATGTCGTTGTCCATCCCATAAACGAGTGTGTAGCAGTTACGTGTATACCAAATTTCACAGTAATTAGTTAAGCTGCCAAGATGCTAAGAAGTAATAAACAAACAGTTATAATATGAACAATTTACCTTATTTATTGACACTCCATTTTATTTTTTGTATGTATAAATTAAATATATGAATGTACAGAAGAAACTCCTTAATATCGTAATTATTTCTAAGGTACTTTCATACATTTTATACTTACCTACTTAAGTATATTTTTAACCGATTTCAAAAACAAGGAGGTCCTCATTTCGGTTACTCGTATATCCGTCATTTCTAAATCAATTTGGATAATTCTTTTTTTTTTTATCTGAACAAATATACTTATAGATTGGACAAATAGAAATTTTATAAACATCGGTTCAATAGTTTAGTTTTTAGATTTATAATTACTAGTTTGGTCACATTTAAAACCGTTTTTTTTTTTTTGTGGAACATAATCTTTATTTATTAAGGTCTTATCTTAAAATTGTTTGTATAGAAAACCTTATTTATTTGTTCTGTTGTAAATTAGTATAAAAACTTCAGACAATACACAAGGTTAAACAGGTTAATTACTCGTAATAACTAATGCGGCTGTGTATAAGTTTCCGCGCCAGCAATATTTATTTATAATTATTACTATAATTCGTTATACTCAAAATTATTAATTATTATAATTTTAATTAATTCTATAACTTGAAATTCCAATAAAATCTTTATTTATTTTGGCATATTCTATCATATTTAACATTTATATATCTTTACAAACGTTACTTAATAAATACAAATAAAACTTTATTTAAAAAGGAAAACACTTCACACAATTTTTGTTTTACAAGTAAGAGGAAAATTTACAAATAAAAAATTCTTTTAATATTCAATGTCTATGTTGATTTAAAATTAAAATGCAATATAGGTAGATACCTACTGTGCAAATACAAAGAATTTTCAACCAGTCCTACAGTACGTACCAAGAAAATACACAGATTTGTTTTCCTACTTAAGTACCTACTCATATTATTATCTAACTTCTTATTAATAATATTCATGTGAAAGTTTTTAAAGATATTCGTATGTTTACTCAATTACGCTTAGTAAGGAATGAATTTAGATGAAATTTGATACATAGATGGACTTTAACCAAGTTAATAGGCATGGGTAATGTGGATACCGATCCGATATCTATATATTGGGTTTCTCTGGACACTGATGGTGGAAAAAAGGACAACACCCATTTCGATATGATCCATATCATTCGGATATCTATATTCGAATATATCGAAAGTCTATTATCCAAGATTATTTTTTAATAACAGGCTTTTAACATATTCGTTATTATACCAGTATATAGATATTGCAACTAAAATATACAGGTATTACCTAATTCTACAAATTAACGTGCAAAATACCCACCCAACTCATACAAGCAAAGACATCGATAACTGCTAGTTAAGAATATTGACAAGAATGCCACTTATCCGATAATCTCTCAAATATGTACTTAGGTAGGTATATTGTATTTTAAATAGATATTATTATTAATGTAGGAATAATAATATTTACTGACTATTAGCCTTCGCACTTCTTTCGTTACACACATTACAAAATAATATTTATATCATAATATAAGATTATACTTCCAAATCTTTTTCTAATCTAAATCTAAAATTTAGATCTATGATGTGTGGTCCCAGTGTTATTAAAACAATTGTCGCGTACTAAGCATCCAAAAAACAGTTCGCGTGTCGAAAATTCGCAATGAATCTTTGGTTAAATAAATGTAGGCATCTAATAAATGTGAATTTGAATATATTTATGTTTTAGTTAGATATAGATATCTCTATAGATACTTTTGAAAAATATAAATTTTTGTCATAATTACATTTTGATTACACAATCAAGGTCACAATAGATATTATCTCATTGATTACAATCAAAGTAGCCAGAAGATGAAGCAAAAAAGGTGTTTAATAGTTTGTACTTTACATTCAAGGCTTTGTATTAAATTCCATAAGATAATTTTAATTTGAAATGATTAACAAAACATAACTCACCAAATGCCTTTATATTTAATTTCATTTTGATTCGCACACGTAACAGGTATGTAAACACAAATTATCCGTGCGGATGATCTATTCACTGTATCCACCCACGGTTGAGCGTGCGGGCTGCGCGCGCGCAAGTCTTTTCGCGACTGCCTTCTCTGAAGTTTGGTTACATCCGCAAACTGCACTCCACGAAGCCCGAAGGCCTTCGCGTGCCGTCAAGCATCCGATTGTCAATAAACATTAACTTAGCCGTCAATGGCTAGGTATTACCTACTTGAGAATTCACTATAACACCTTTCCCTGTATATTAATCACAAAGTATTAAAGACAGCTGATTATTTTATCATTGCATTTTTTTTTCGAATATATTTAATTTATTCATTTACACTTTTATTTCTGTGTAATAGCACACAAAGCTTACATTGTTATAAGTTATTTTGAACAAAGATATACAACAGGCGAGCTTAACTCTGTATTATTGTACTTATTTACTGTCAAATTAAATCAATCAACACATTTTGGCAATTAATTGGAAAATATTTTTTTTATCTGCGTAACAATATATATATCTAAGCACGCCTGGGTTTTTAGATTAAGTTAGTAGGATAATAGTGGTAATGGGTGGATATGAAGTTTAGTCAATTGTCCTATTGTGACGTTTTCACTAGGAATTAACTACATGATTTCCACGTGGAGATGGATCTCATAGAGTATTGTTAACAATAGGTCTGCTAATCAATACTAACGATTCCCTCCCTTCTACCTTCACTAACAAAGGTAATTTCTACTCTTCCAACGGAGAAAAAAAGAAAAATCGTAAACTAAAAGAGATATATAGTATATTTTATACCTTCAGGTAGCAATCAAAATAAATAAGTAGTAAGCAGAATCCTTAGCAATAAGTCAGCCTTTTAACTCAACTGTGAAAGCTATTTTTATACATTGCTTCTTTAATTATACATCATTGTTTATAAAAAAAATACTACCTTAATACTATCAGATAATTTTTGTTCAAGCTTTGCGATTGTCTAATATTCTGCAAGAATAACTCTATAAACTTTCTTATAAAACATGGAATCAAGCAAACAAGCTGATGACTCACATCATGGAAAGTAATACTGTTGTCAATAGACAGATATGAACAGTACCATGAATATCAAAATATGCGATGCTCTTAGTACAAATAATATATTGCAATTCCTGAAAATTAAGATTTTTTGTTATGAAATTACAACTATTTTGGTGGCAGCAACATAAATGGAATCGAACTATCCACGCAGACATACTTTTACACGAAAATCTTTTATATCCAAAAACGAAAATTAATGCAATCTGCGTCTCGATGATATCTAAGCAAACATTATAAAAAAGAGCAAATAAATAGTCAACCGATTTTAAATTTTCGTTTCACCTACAGAAAGCATTATTATCAACATAGGCTATGGGCTATGTTCCTCGAACAAAATACATATAAATATATGTATGTTTAAAAAAAATACAGAGATTCTATTATAATATATATATATTCCGTGAAATCTATATTCCATCCGTGAGAAGCCGAGGAGAATTTTTAATTAGTCATAAAATTAGACAAATTATGAACGAGATTGAACACAATAACATGCAGTAAATTTATGCTCTATTTCCATGTTGACAATACGAGTACTGTGCCCATTTAAATATTGATGAAATATTATACCTTATTGTTTATAGTACGTAATTGTTACACATTTTATTTTCACCTGTTCAAATAGTATCTATTATGAATATTTTTTCTTCTAGAAACGACATGGTGTTATTTGACAATTATTTATTTGGCTATAGTGAAAATATTGAATCTAAATCTTTAGCAGTATTGTTGTAAAGCTGTCTTGTAAATAAATAAATCTAATAGATAATTATTGAATGTAAAATTGCATACTAGCTTTACTGTATAATTTATAAAAAAATTTGTTATCTCTTTTTAAAATATGACTATTTACATACCCATGTATGTACTTATTATCAGTATCAGTAGCTAATAAAAAATACCAAATAAACCACGTAGGCACACACCGATACAATGACCAATACTAATATTTATCCATCATGTATGTCACACCTAGTGAGTTACATCTAGCTTTTGTTAACATTAGCTATAAAGGAAATGCTAATGAATGAACTCAAATACCTAGAAATATATTGGAACGTTCCATTTTTGGCAATCCTCCTACTGGCAAGATAAAATTCTGTGATAGATACCTATTTAAGTATGGTAACCAAAATATACTCGACTCGACTCGCCGTGTCGGTCCCGGCCTGGCATAGAATGGACCACCCCTTCTTTACCGTGGGTGTCAAGGTATAAGAGGCGACTAAGGGAACTTATGTTCGAATGATAAGAAAATCGAACTGCGATTGTCAACCCGCCTGCCAAGCGTGGCAACTACTGGAAAAACCCCTCAATTCTATGGGGGAAGCCTATGTCTAACAGTGGACAGATAATAGCTTTTTTTTTTTTTTTTTTTTTTACAACACAGGGGGCAAACGAGCATGCGGCTCACCTGATGGTAAGTGACTACCGCCGCCCATGATCACCCACAACACCAGCGGCATTGCAGGTGTGCTGCCGGCCTTTTAAAAAGGAATATACTCTTTTCTTGAAGGTTATGTTGTCGTATCGGTTCGGAAATACTGCTGCTGGAAGTTGATTCCAAAGAATGGTTGTGCGTGGAAGAAAGTGCCTTGAAAAACGCACGGTGGAAGACCGCCACTCGTCCAGATGATTGGGATGAAACTTTAGTTTGTGGCGGGTTGTACGGTGGTGAAAATCAGCAGCAGGTATCAATCCGAACAATTCCTCAGAACACTCCCCATGATAAATTCGGTAGAAGATGCACAGAGACGCAACATCTCTGCGCAGTTTCAATGGGTCAAGTCGGACAGTAAGGCGTTGACTATCGATAATTCGAGCCGCCCGACTTTGAATGCGGTCTAACGGAAGGAGTTGGTACTGTGGCGCTCCTGCCCACAGGTGAGAACAGTATTCCATATGCGGCCTGACTTGGGCTTTATATAATTTCAGGCGGTGTTCTGGCATGAAATATCGTCTCACCCTATTGAGCACTCCTAACTTTTTAGAAGCTATCTTAGCCTTCTCCTCCAGATGACCGCAAAACTGGATGTCGCAAGATATATCAACGCCCAGAATTCCTAGACTTGACTTTTTATCAAGGGAAGTGCCCTGAAAGTGAGGAGATACGACAAACGGCGTCTTTTTTGCGGTAAATGCGCAGACTTGTGTCTTTTTGGGGTTAAATTGGACAAGATTTTGTTCACCCCAGATCGAAACTTGATGGAGTGAAGTTTCGATTTCAGACACAAGTCTATTCCGGCACTCATCGGTATGTGCCCGCGAGATCTTTGCATGACCGGTATATAATGTATCTCCTGTACTGTCGTCCGCATAGCAATGAATATTACTTATCTGTAACATATCATTGATATGCAGAAGAAACAGAGTCGGAGATAGTACACAGCCTTGCGGAACACCAGCATTCAAAGGTTTTAAATCAGAGCATGCACCGTCGACTACGACCTTAATGCTACGTTCCTTGAGAAAACTGGCGACCCAAATGCACAGTCTCGCAGGCAACCCAAATGAAGGTAGCTTTGAAAGCAGCGCTCTATGCCACACCCGATCAAAGGCCTTCGCAATATCCAGACTAACTGCTAAGGCCTCTCCCTTACTCTCGATTGCCACTGCCCATCGGTGTGTTAAGTAAGCTAAAAGATCACCGGCCGAACGTCCCTGTCGAAAGCCGTACTGGCGATCACAGATCAGCCGGTGCTCTTCTAGGTACCGGAGCAGTTGACGGTTAATGATGGATTCCATAACCTTCGAGAATAAGGAAGTGATAGCTATGGGCCTATAGTTAGCTGGATCTGAGCGATCTCCCTTTTTAGGGATCGGATGCACCAGAGCAGTCTTCCAAAACTTTGGGACCATGCCCGATGAGTAGCTAAGCCGAAAAAGACGCGTAAGAACCGGAGCCAACTCTGGTGCGCACGTCCTAAGCACAATTGGAGGAATACCATCAGGCCCACTCGACTTATGGATTTCGAGGGAGAAAAGTGCTCTACGCACTGAGCTATGCGTGAATTTAATGTCAGGCATAGAGCTCCTACAACACATGATGGTCGGTGGTGGTTTCTCCCCGTCATCCAATGTCGAGTTTGACGCAAAGATGGATCCAAGAAGATCGGCCTTTTCTTTAGCGTTCTGGGCCAACGAGTCATCCTCCCTGCGCAAAGGTGGAAAAGATGACTTACAGAAATTCCCTTGTGCAGCTTTGGCAAGAGACCAGAAAGCTCGAGTCCCAGAGGGCAAACTAGCCAATCTCTTGCCAATTCTACTAATATGCTCTGACTTCGCTGTGGCTATAACTCTTTTGAAGGACCTAGAGGCAGAGTTATACTTCTTTTTAAGAGCACTGGTGTTAGGATCTCGCGACGCCACACCTTTAGCCCAGGTTAGGAAGCACTCCTGTTTCAGACGAGATGCTGTTCTACAGGAGGCTCCATACCAGGGCTGGGATTTCCCGCCGACGGGCACCACAGAGTTAGGAATAAATAATTCCATTCCCTGAAGCACCACATCAGCAATGGAATCGGCAATGGCGTCGGGATCATCCAGTGTGAAGCAAACCCGCCTCCATGGGTAAGATGCGAAAAAAATCCGCATCTCATCCCAATCTGCCGACCTGTAGTGCCAAATGCGACGTCTACCCGTAGAACGAGGTGGAGTCGGACTCGTAAGAGGCACTTCGCTCCGCACCAAACAGTGATCCGACGATCCAAGCGGGGCTTCGACGGAGATCACATAGTTGTCTGGGTGGGTGGTCAGCAGAAGGTCCAGCAGTGAAGGTGAATGGTCCAACACATCAGGGATTCGCGTAGGCGAGGAAACAAGCTGTGTCAGACCATAAGCCAAAGCAAAGTCATGAACAGATCTTCCCGCATAGTCGGTTGTACGCGAACCAAGCCATTCGGCATGGTGGGCATTAAAGTCGCCAACAATCACGACTTCAGCGGAAGGAATCTGCTCAAGCAGGGAATCTGTAGCCATTTGGACGTGCTCAATTAGTTGGTCGGTTTCAGTGTTACCGCTGTGGGACCTGTATAGGCACGCATAGATGCGGGGATGGTCATTGCAATCTACGCGCAGCCATAGAATGGACAGGTCCGTACCTTCAAGAGTCCCAAGGCGTCGACAGCAGATATCCTCTCTGACATACGCACATACACCGGCACGCGAAACAAAACAATGTTCAAGCTTATACCCCGGGTAGGTCAGGTATGATGTTTCGTTAGGAGGGGATATCTGTGTCTCCGTGAGGAAGAGCAATGCCGGCCGCGCCGTTTCTAGGTGGTGGTGGACAGCGTTCAGGTTTGAATGAATTCCCCTAATATTACAGAGGCTCACATTGAGCAAAGGGGATGCCGCAGAAGTCTTGCTCTGTTTGCCCTTGGTCCCATAGAGCGGAATTTTGCCCCCCCCAGAATACGCAGGGCAGCCCGAGCGTGGTTGCTCGAGGGAGGATTCTCCAGCAACATGGCTGCTGGTACCTCCCTGGGGTACGTTATTTTTTTTAAATTCCACTGCCATGGTATTGAAAGATGGGGGGACGGAGTTGGGGGAGGATTTTAGGATAAGGAAGGGGATGGGTATAGGATGGGCCTCCGGACTCCCTCACTCACCATACGGAATGTGGTCGCACTAAAAGTGCAGCCACTTAGCGTCGGTATTCTGTGAGGGTGTGGTACTTCCCCGGTCGAGCCGGCCCATTCATGCTGCAATACCATATGGTATTACAGCGTGGCTCTACCACCTATAAGATAAGATAAGCTGAAATGATGATATTGATGAACCAAAATATAGTAATATATTAAATGCACTATTGTGCCTTACAGCAACTGTATTCGCATTCTTTAATACCTAAATGCTAATGAGATAATTTTTTTAATGGGTAATAATGGCATGGTAAAGCCGCCTGCGCTATCGGTATACGCTAGCGGGGTAACAGTGGGAGATGATAGATGAGAATGAAAGCAGTTCAATAAGTCCATCATAACGAAATTTTCAAGAATTGTCCATAATGTTTTTCCGGAGGAACCTCGTAGAGGTCGACCTGATAAAGTATATTGCTAACAATAGAGCTGTTGGACCCCGTTACTAATAAACCCTTTTCCCCAAATAAAAGGATTCATCACATTTAGCTTTAAAAATCGAAATAGGTAAAAATGAAAATTTAAGACTTTTTCCTAAAAACCTTCTTCAATCTTGAGAAATTGCTAAAATACTTAAGTAAATTTTTTTGTTAAAAAAGAATAATGAAAATCTATTTTAACTTAGTAAAGATATCGCGTACCAACACACATTTTTCTTGTAGACTCTGTATTTATGGTCTCCATTAAATATGTTATCACTAGAGACGGATTTAGAAATTCCCTGAGAATCGAAGACATCTTCTTTTGCGATAAGAATACAATATTTTATACATTCTAATTAATTTAAACATAAATAATGCGCTAGTATAAAGTACATATCCTATTGTCAAACTACTTTTTATTTCGCGTAACAAATTAACACTCCCCAACCTCCTTTACTTACAAGACAACTGGCCTTCTGCAAAAACAAGATCAGTAAAATTAATCAAAAAAATAAAAAAAACATTCTTGGAGCTAAATTGGCACAAATAACGTACTGACCTAAGATCGTAATACACTACATTCCACTACTAAGAAATAACTATATACCTACATATTTAATTATTTCTTTTATTGACAATCAACTACCATATATTAATGTCGATTAGTCTTACCATAATTAGGAATAATTATCTACCTACTTTTCTATACTTAGCAGGAATGAATGCATTTGTATTTCATGAAATGAAAGACGTATCCAATAACAACACAATAATAAAACTTATGCAAAACGGTCAACTTCAAGAACAAGTTGAAGTATTTTCACAAAATATATAGTGTATACACATAGTATGGTTAAAGCAATTGGCAAACAATGTTAAATTATAAATTAATATATAGAAAACATATTAATATGGTAAATAATAATGAACAAGCAAATGCAAATAACAAAAATATATAAAAATATAAACATGTCAAAGAGACATGGCGGCTGTTTTTAAAACTTTTTTTTTACAACACAGGGGGAAAACGAGCATGCGGCTCACCTGATGATAAGCGACTACCGCCGCCCATGATCACTCACAACATTAACGGCATTGCAGGTATGCTGCCGGCCTTTTGAAAAGGAATATGTTCTTTTCTTGAAGGTTATGTTGTCGTATCGGTTCGGAAATACTGCTGCTGGAAGTTAATTCCAAAAAGTGATTGTGCGTGTAAGAAAATGCCTTGAAAAACGCACGGTGGAGAACCACCACTCGTCCAGATGGTTGGGATGAAATTTTAGTTCATAGCGGGTTGTACGATGGTGAAAATCAGCAGCAGGTATCAATCCGAACAATTCCTCAGAGCACTCTCTATGATAAATTCGGTAGAAGATGTACAGAGATGCAACATCTCTCCGCAGTTTCAGTGGGTCGAGTCGGACAGTAAGGCGCTAATCGTCAACAATTTGAGCTACCCGACTTTTAATACGGTCTAACGGAAGGAGTCGGTACTGTGACGCTCCTGAGAACTGAGAACAGTATTCCATATGTGGCCTGACTTAAACTTTATACAGTTTCAGGCGGTGTTCAGGCGTGAAATACCGCATCAACCTATTGAGCACCCCCAATTTTTTGGAAACTATCTTAGCTTTTTTTTCCAGATGATCGCAAAATTGGACGTCGCTAGATATATAGACGCCAAGAATCCCCAGACTCGACTTATTATCGAGGGAAGTGCCCTGAAAGTAAGAAGATTCAACAAACGGTGTCTTTTTTTGCGGTGAGCGCACAGACTTGTGTCTTCTTAAGGTTGAAATGTACAAGATTGCATTCGCCCCAGATCGAAACTTGTTCGAATGAAGTTTCGATTTCAGACACAAATCTGGTCCAGAGTTCATCGATATGTGCCCGCAAGAACTTTGCATGACGGGTCTATAATGAAAGCAGTTTGAATATAGATATATTCAAACTGCTTTCATTATACAGTATATATCACGGTTATAATTCAAACAATAAGGGTGCTTACTTATGCTGACGAGAAGTCTAAGTAGGCGTACAACATTGACTCATAGATGCGACCAACTGCGGGTTATTGTAGGTCAGGTACAAGAATTAAAATAGCCGTTGAATTTCTCTTTTTGAAGTTTATTTGATAATTATTACTAAATATCAACTTTTAATTTTGTTAATTATACTATTACAATACTAATTTATGGCACAGGTTACACATCATAATGAATAATCATCCCTTAATCACGAGAAAAAGAAAATGGTCCTTCAAGCCAGATTGTCCTATAAAATGGCGCATAATCTCTATCATGACTTGTGTCTCATGTACACTATTGAATATTAGAACATATATATATAATGACTAATTTCCCTTTCTTCATATTATTATTCTTATTATATTGTTCTTGTAAAATCCCTAGAATCGTAATGTTTATCTTAATGTGTTGTAGACATTTTGCTTTGTCTACTGCTGGTATTTCCCTTGTATCTAAATGGTTTTTCGTCTGACAATATATATTGTTATATACATATGTATCTGTAATGTACGTAATTTGAGTATTATATTATTTATATATTACTATTTTATGTTAATATTGTTTCTGTTTCTGTTAATTATATTTTCTGTTGTTCCTATCTATGGTCGTCTGGTAGATAACGACATATGGCGTTAAGCCCGCCATCTACACTTTCTAGGCGTATTAAAGTATAATAAGTAAATATTCATGCCAACATACGCATAACACCTAGTGTATGTCAGCTTAAAACCACGAGATCTGGAGGTAGTAGCCTCTGGAGTTGAAATTGGGGTAATAAGGTACGCCCCGAAGCCTCCACCTCGCCCGCCCTACCAATCGGCGGGACAATGAGAAGGCTATTGATTGATTGAGCAAATAATTCCAAATGGGATAATCAAAAGCCTTCTAATAATAATGTTGCTGTTGTTGTAAATGTAGCAACAAATCATGCCATTTCACCGAGCTTATCTTGCTTCATGTAGCGGTGACGAACCTTTTCTTAGATTAATTAGGTTTATTAACATTTACCATTACCAGAAAGTCAATAATTTACAAAAAAAAAAACGCACAATATAAATTATATCTCTATATTCGTATATGGATTACTCCTGTTCCTTTCACAAGCCATGTTCACAAAAAAATAAAGTAGATACGCAACGTGCTGCGTATAAACTGCGCTTATTTATGTACCTGGCAGTCAGATAATGCTGATTTTATAAATGTCCAGATGGATATGTTTATGGATCAGTAAGTAAAAAAAAAAAAATATTAATGTAAATATCACTTTATTGAATAAACTTTTTGCAAGTTTTAAATTATATCTTTACAAATCATGGTTATTTATGACGATTGCCTAACATAACTGGCATAAAGTAAATTAATCTAACAAAAAAAGTGTTAAGTATAAAACAACCCAAACTGTGGATAGGATAAATAACTCGCAAGCATAAGTAGATAATTTGCTTTCTAATGTATTAATAAGTACTTAGATCCATACCAATAAGCATAAGATGCTGAATAAACTTAAACACATTTAAAAAATAATATTGACACATATTCGAGGGAATCAGAGAAGTTTCGTCTATCTGTCTTCAGCATTCAAGTGTACGAGGTCTGTCCGGAAAGTTCGTATAAAAGTGTTCTGGAATGCGAAAAAGAGGAGTGGGGAGGCCAGGTAAGCGCAGGACCCCTTCCTTATGTCCCTAACAATGCTTCAGTTCTGGTCTGACCGCCGTGCGGTGCGAACTGGCTTGTCACGCCATCTGTGAAGTTACCTCTTAACGAAACCCCGTCGGCATGGAGCCCGCTTCCGTTGAAGAGCAGCGCGTCGTAATCAAGTTTCTCTCGAAACTCGGCAAGAATGGCCGTGAAAGCAAAGAGTGGAAGACATCCGGGGAACCACGAACAAAAAAATCAAGAAAATCCCGCTCAAATGTCAAGACAATGTTGATTGTTTTTTTCGATGTTCGGGGGATTGTCCATCAAGAATTCGTCCCTCCAGGCCAGACAGTTGATGGAAAATTCTACGTCGATGTGCTCAGACGCCTCAAAGCTCGTGTGGCACGAGTTCGTCCAGAATTGGCGCGAGAGGGGCGTTGGATTCTTCACCACGACAATGCCCCTGCCCACACCTCTCTTGTTGTCCGTGAGTTTTTGAGTAAAAATTCCATTACGGTGACCGAACACCCCCCCTATTCGCCGGATTTGGCCCCGTGTGACTTCTTCTTGTTCCCAAAAACCAAATTGGTACTTCGGGGGCGGCATTTGGGGGACATAAATGAGATAAAAAAAGCTACGACGGGGCAGCTGAGAAACCTACAACCAGAGGACTTTCAAGAAGCCTTCTCACAGTGGAAACGGCGTTGGCACAAGTGCATTATGTCACAGGGGGAGTACTTTGAAGGGGATAAAATTGATTTACCTGAATAATTGTAAAATAAAATTTTTAAAAAACTTTTATACGTACTTTCCGGACAAACCTCGTATTTGTTTTAAAATTCTACCGACATAAGAATAAATCATATTGGCCAATTATAAATATAAGATATATATAGATTTACAAAAATGATTTAGAGAGAAGAAAATATACTTTCTTTTACATTTTTGCTTCACATTTCTTTTAAGGCCTATATTTAAATGTCAACTAAACAACGTTGTATCCTACTGTAAAGATCATAAAAACAAAATAGAAATTAATTCTTGATACATTGTCTATATATTTCATGAATTTCTACAATATAATTTTCATTGCAATAATTACAAGTTTTACCACAGGGAAACTAACAAATGTCCTATTTCAGTTGTTCATTTTATACTATATATATATGCATATCGGATTGAATGAGTTTGAATTGTCCCATCCATCAATCAAGCTTGCAACATCATCTTGCAGACTTAGCTGTTTGGCAACAAAATTATAAATGGGACAAAGTTATATAATCAAGCAGACAAGTTTTGTATAGGGACTATACAATATATGGTTTATGGTTGAATGTTAACGAGATTTCAAGCTATTCTCTCATTAATAATATCTCATGTTTGTTAAATAACAAATACAGAGAAAATGATGAGAATAGAAAACAGATGTAAATTAAATATATGGAAAATTAAAAGAAGAGAGACAGAGGAATATGGAAGAGAAAAGGAAAAATAAACGTCGTGGACAGTCCCCCTCAGTAAGTTATAAATTGCAAAATACTAATTTGTAGAGTAGTTCATTTTAGTAACACCCTGTTAAAAAGTAATAAAGTAACGTCTACTGGTACATTATATCATACAAGACATCATTTTACTTTATTTTTCGAGTATTCCATACCAAATCGAAATGAAATTTACATATCATAAGTAAATACATAAAAAGACCTCTATATGTAAAGTATGAGAAAACATTTATTATAATTTCGCATTGTGTACAAAAATATAGTAACTACATTTATTTTACTATTATTCATTTGGAGATTTTCATTTCATTTTTTATTTTAATTGTATATATATTTGAATTGAATGCTGAATACGTATTATCTTCTACAAATGTGACAGCCATACCGCCTTATTTGAAAGACTATTTATGAGCAGTAATATTCACACTAAATGTTTTAAAGCTACGCTTTTTTAAAACAACTTAATGGGAAGATTACCATAAATGTTCACGTGACTAGTAATCATATTCCTATATTAAAACATATTTATTTATTAATTACGAAAAAAAAAAAACAAAATTACCTTATGTTTTTTGAAGATGCAATATGACAAAATCATATTTGAGTATATAATGAAAACAGTGTTGAGTGCATAAGAGCAAGAATATAAAATTTTCACTAGATTTCTAAGTAGTATTTGGTAAGTACCTATATCTATCTCTAATCATGTATTTTTATCTTTATACACAGGTTTCTTTAATATTCTTCATGTTAACTACATAAATTGCATAATAATTAAATTATTAAAATAATTCAATATTTTTACAATTCTATAGATAATCATTAGGTAACAGATAATTCACTTTATCTAACTAATATCAAACTCTTCGCCGTTTTAGTGCCAACCAAACGAGCGTATTCTGCAACTTCTTCTTTATCGTCATTTTTCTTGCCAATTGTTCTTTTATATATTTTGTAAAGAAAAACACTTCCATTAACTAAAACGGGTACGTAATTTATATCACCATCGGTGGGATAATTCTTATCGATGTTATCTATATTCGTATCTAATCGGGAATACGGCGTCGACTCAAATTTAGGTATGCAGTCTTTTATATTAAACCATTGATAGGTCTCGGGACACAGAAGGTCTGAAGGGAAGAAGTTACCTTTGTATCTCATTTTCCTACAGCTATGGATATAATACCCCATGTAATAATATTTCAGCTCTGGAGCCGACGAGTGTAATTGTCTTGTAAATTCGATCTCTCTGAAACATCATCAATTATTGATTTCAATATATTTAATATGAAATCCCATTGACTTCTCACTACTAGAAATAGATGTTTATTATAGGCTATAGCCATCTTTTATAAGAAAAACCTTATGGGATACAGTGCTAAAAAGCCACAATGACCGTTTACCATCAGACGGGCTTATATGCTTGTTTGCCACCTTTGTGGTATAAAAAAAAGGATGAATGCTTCTATTAGCATGTTATGAGATATTATAGATAATTTACAAGGTACATAAGTATAACGATCTAGTCTTCGTAAATGGTGAAAACATAGCGTAACATACAATAGGGGCAAATTGAATACCTCGTTTTTGAAAACTTAAAAAGGAAAAAGTAAGGGTGCTTAAGAAAAGTTTCTCAGTTTAAATTTAGGCTTTTAATACCATGTTGAACACTGAACTGTAGTTACCTGAGTGCTCCATAGGTGCCCAATGTTAGATTCATATACTCCGGGTCATAGAAGAAATAGACTGAAGAAACGCACTTAGGCAATATATCGATCACGCCTACAGCGATCAACTTCCCATCTAACCGGTATTGCTGGTGGAACGACCCATAGCCGCATGGTGGACCAGTCTCAGTTTTTTCTTCCTGAAATCAAATAAAACGAAATTAACGACAAGGTCTTCCTTTTATCCTCCATCAGGGACATAATAGGGCTCTCAAAACGGTCTTCCAGTTTTGATGGTCTACAAATACAAATAATCTATTTTATTAATATTAAACCCCAGGAATAAATTAAAAAAGTATCGTGTATTTTAATCTAGAATATAGTCTATATTCTGGATTATGTACTAAATTTTACTCACATATATTATGTACATCTGTTTAATCACTATTGAGTATAAGCATCCAAACATGTTTACAAACACATAAACTAACATTAGTAGGTACTCACTAAAAGACGGTACACAGGAGACTCAGAACCGTTCTTAGTAGCAACCTATGAGCTATATGAAAGAAACGTTGACCTCAAACATCGTCGTAACGAACATTACAAACTGAAGCGTAAAATACATGACTAAAAACTTTATACTCAACTATACTTTCAACAATATTTATAACTAATTCAAAATACTGGCATAATAATTAAATTACTACTAATATTGTAGTATAAAATTGTGTAAACAAATATTAAATATATTTAACTATCTACTGCGGGTGTATAAACTTCATAACATTATTATATTCAGTATAAAACATATAACAATACAGTTGTGACAAGTTATTATAAAAACTGTAAAAACCCAAATAAAGTTTAACATGAAGGGTCATCGTAAACAAAATAACAAAAACACGCTAAGAGTGAGTGTTTTTTATCAATGATTTTTATCTGTATATTAAGATTGCTGTAGATTTAATGTAATTAACATACATGGGAACAGATCCTATAAGTAAATCAAAATATCAATTGAAAATTCTACTCTATTCAATAAATAATAACATTAATCCTCAGGAGTGACGACATACTCCAGTATGTCGTGTATATTTGAATGTAGCTAAAAAATATGTAACAGTTGGTGTAGAAAAACTAAATCAACATGAAGAAAAATATATTAAATATTATCGACACACTCAGAAAAGTCGACTTAAACGAAACATTATTTTATAAATAAGAACAAATGCATCTATAATATATTAAGAAGCTGAATAAAGTTGTAAACGGAACCAACTAAAAAAGTAAAAACTATTAATCATACTAAACTCCTTTAAATAAACATTGTATCTTAGATTATGATTCTAAAGAACATGGAGTATGTACACCTAAAGAACTAAACATGTCTCATTATATTTTATTCCACCCTGTGCGTAATAATGAAAATAATATACTTACCAGCAAAGGACTTTTTACTAAAAAATCTTGAAACTTTTCTTCAAGACATTTTTGCGGCTTGTCATTGTGTATAATTGTTTGATATTTGACATATACTTGATGCGTCTCCTTTGCTGTTGCCAACCATTCCGGGCTGGGTGGAGTAGTACGTACCAACCTTATCTGAAACAATGCAATAAATGTACACATAAGACTGCACTATAATATTTATAACCTAATATTACATATATCTATTATATTGATAAGATAGTATCTGTACTAAGTGAACCACAGGTATATATCAAATGTTATATTCATTACATCCTAGGATTATTTTAAATTAAATAATGCACTATACACTCCATCAATTAATAAAACATAATAATATTTTTTATGGAATTTGGGATGAAATACAAGGTAACGACCCAACTAATGTATACTTGTAGCTGTCACATATAGATATCCATGGCTTTATAAAAACTACAGAAAACCTTGTGGCATACTTCATGTGTTGCTTTAACATAAACAAAAATTAGTAAAAAAACAATTATAAATTCTGTTATAAAATTCTTATATCCATACAAATTTAAGTAAAATTCGTATTTTTATAAATTTATACTTATATAAAAAATTTACTAGTTAACATATTTGACTCATAGTAAACATATACATCCTTCATTCATATGAATATCAATTTTTATCGCGAGTCGGATTATAAAAAGAGAAGGCATAACATTTTATATAGATCTTATATTTTTCTTTAATCACGTGATATTTGTCTAATTGCCTATCTCGCTTCTGAAGCTCTGGTTATCATTCTAGTAATTGTCTCACTCATTATATAGGTGAACGATTTAGACTTGATAAGGCCACATTTATTTATCTCCATATTATGTAATATTTACGTTGTTGTAATATATAAGTATAAGCATTAGGTAACATGTTTTGTATATAAGTGATATAAAAATTCAACTCCATTAGAAATATGTTTTTTTTTTTCATTTTAACAACTTTATGTGAAAGAATAAAAGCTAATTAACATACTTTAGCATTGTATAATATCATGAATACAAAACCGAAACCCTAAAAGTTAGTTATGTATAGAGACTTAATTTCTAGGTAACATCAAACAAATATACAATACAGTACAATAATCATTTGAATTAAGAAAAAACTAGCTTCCTTTATCAATTATTATAAAATGGATATTTTTTCATTCAATTCATAATGAAACACAATGCACAAAATGGTATAATGATTAAGTATACCTCCAACTTTTGTTTAACGTCATCAGGCAGGTCATTTATAAAGTCCTCTATTTGTTTTTCCTTGTTTTTGTTGCTGTTCATCACAATAGATACATCGATGCCTTTTTCTTTAAGTTTTTCCAACTTCCTCTCACGCCTTAGTTGCTTTGCTTTTTTGCAAGGCGCTCTTGTAGGATCAGGCCCAGAACCTACACAATGATGCAGTCTTATTACTATATATAAAAATTCTAGTCAATTTAAATTATTATTATTTTATACTTCTATTTTATTTTTCATAATAATTAAATTCGTCGTGAGATTTGTGAGAAATGTAAGACTCTAAAACTCATGGGCCTCAAATTTTTATCCTGATTATAGAAGAGTCATAATTGTGAAGATATGCAATTTGATTATCACAAAACAAGTTGTATTAGAGATAAAAATGTTGATATAGTAGAATTTATATAGTAGATCAGTTAAACTGATTGATACCATTTCTTAATAATACATTCACCACATTTTAAGTTGGCCTAATATCTACTATTTTAATAAGGTAATAAACAAACAAAGCACTAAATTAATTGAATTGGTTGAGTTCCCTTGTTTATTTATAATTTAATTTTTTTTATCTAAAAAAATTAGTATAATATTAGATTTGCATAGATACAACATAATGAAATAAGTATACATACATTTCATTTCCAAATCATTCTCTTTAAGATTTTTACTTGAACTTGATTCAGTCGAGCCTTCCCCTGTCAAACACCAAAAATAAAAAATTTATAATTAAATTTAATAGTTACAATTTAGTAAGTTAGTAGTAGTTAGTAATTTAATATTTTTACAACAGTTTGGTAATTAAATAAACATAATAATCAGTATATAGCACAATTAAACACATTAAATAAACTTTCTATATTTAAACAAATCTGTTGAAATTGTAACAATTAAAAGCTATAATTAATATTTTAACCTGTCATCCAATACCATATATCACAGCACAACAGAAGTACTATAACATAATGTAATTAACATTATATTATAGTAGTTGAAACAATATTCAATTTACAATGACTTACCTTTATCATCTTCAACATTTAGTTTATCAGACTGCACAGCACCAATAACTACATTGGCAATATCAATGTCTTGATGTCCTTGAGTAGGTTCTACAAAACATTCTTGTCCTTCTTGTAAATGTTCCATGTTATCATCCAAACTACTGCATGACATCTTTCTATCTAGATTGCCAGAAGATTCAGTGTTATCTTGACCCAATAAATACTTATTGAATCGTTTTAACACTTTTTTCTGTGACTTTGTTGCTTTAAACTCTAGAGCTCTGCACCTGTTAACATTATAAACTATTGATAAGAAAGGCTGGAATGAAATTATGTAAACCAGTACTAATGTAAAGAAACAATGGTATTGATATTTTTGATAATTTAAGGCCATAATATTATCATACTCTTATGTAGTTATAAATTCCTGTAATCCACAACCTATTTTATATAGTCATTTTTTATAATTTGCAAAAAAAAAATCAATTCTCAGTTCGCCTTTAATTTCTGAGTGTATGTTCTATATGATATGATATGTATGATTCTGTACAATATGATATGTTCACCTTCAATTATAAATCTCCTTTAATCATTACATGATTTTAATTTTAACCCTGGGATTAAAACCTGTACTAGCATGAATTCATCATTGACATGAATGCCTCATGAATCAAAACTCTATATGGATGTCAATATACAACAAAGAATCCTCTTGTACATACACAATAACTCTATTTTAAAAGTAAATGTGTACATGGTGAAGTATTTAACATATGTTATTCTGTGGACGCCTATTACTACATTATTATTAATACAATATTATGGAAATGATTATTAGGAAAGCACTACAAATTATTTTACAACTATAACTGTTTTAGTTTCAAAATATTTTTATCCCAGACATAATGTATGTAGGTAACAAATTTTTCATTTTATTACTGTTACTTTATATTATTTTCAGAACTTATATTAATATTATTTCTGATAGTTTATATCTATAATTTAAATACATACCTGATAGTGTACATAGGACAACATGTTACATCCATGGTTGGTTTATAGCAATATTTTCCTGATCGCCTCCAGCCTCTATCAATGAGATCTTGATAATCACTCACAGTTAAAGTATGCGCCCACATACCTAAAATAAAAACAAAAAGAAATATATAAATTTTACAGTACAAGAAAGTAAAACAAAATTTTTATTTCATTTATTTAGAATATTAATAGAAATACATGATACAAACATAAAACAGTGAGACAAAAAACTGTTTGAAGTTTATCCATTACTCTCGAATACATTTACTCATACGGGTGGTTATTTAGTAAATAGTGTGACTTCATAATTTTTGTTTTGTATATTCCCAAGTACATTTGCCATATACATTAGTAAATTCAGACAGAACATATTTATTGGGCTGAGTCTGTTTTGTCAACTTACTTAGGTTATATTACTCATCAACAATTAACACTTATTTTGTTGAAAATATTAATTACATTACAATATTAAAATAATTCATACTCATTTTTACACTTTTTTTAATTGTTCTAAATATTTTCAGTATTATTTATATTATTATTTCTCTTTTATGATTAATAAAAAGTAAGTCACAATGTATGCTGTGATATCCATAATATTGTTGTATTTGTAGATGATGGTTACTGCTTTACATCAGGTTGATTAGTTCCAAAATGCAAAAAATTAAGTCCTTACTACAATTGTAAATTGTTTTATCTATACATAACTTTTTAAACTGATTTATCTCTTTCATAGTTCCATGAGGGACATGTAAAAAATAGATGGAATACTACAGTCCCAAAATAATAATATACCATATGTTAATTATATTTTCAATACAAATACAATTAATAATAGTCATATGTTATAAACAAATTTCAAATAATGTATCATGTATTCTAGGCTATTGACTAAGGCAACATTTGAAACGAAAATAAACTAATGGTACTAGAAAATATTGTACTTGAAGTTACTAATCAAATTATAATGTTTTGACTATTATTATTCTCCTTAAAGTATATTCTAAGACTTACCATGACTAAAATTAGTATTTGGACTCTTACAGTAACCGCATTTGTAACCTTCATGTCCAGAAATATACTCAACAATGCTATGCATTTTTATTTATAAAATTTTATAGTTCTTATTTGTTATTTAGAAAGAATAAGTAGAGATATTAAGAAAAAGAAAATATATATATATATGAAATGATAAAACAAATGATTTTAGAACACTCGACACAATTTATAGTATTGAACAACAATAAATATACAAAACTAAATGAGCACAACTAATTACTAATCATATTGTAACTTAAGTAACATTTCTTTTATTTCTCATTATGTTATCAGGGAAAAAGTGGACATAAAATGAAATTAATGAAGAAAGGACAAAACAATATAATGTAACCTACAATTGCAAATCTCTATTGCATTAATTAATCTGTATTACACAGGATTGCCATATTTCAATTATGATTTTTATCCAAACGTTAAATATTTTTCTCCAAATCGAAACAATTCCCAGGATTTTTCTCAATCACAAAGTTGTATAATTTTTTCGTACATTTTAGCAAATGCCACGAAAGTAAACAATGATAAAAAAGAAAAAAAAGCAGTTCTTTCAGTTTCTCCTTTAATATATCTTACCTTCCCCTTTTAATCTATTCTCTGTTTTATTACCTTCATTTATATTTTACTCCACTTATTTACCTATATTCAGTTTACAAGTATAAAGTGTACAAAAATGACCAAAATTTTTCCGAAATTTGGGTCAATTTTGGGTCATTTTAATTTTCCCGGAAAATATCTCCAAAATATTTATTTCTTCAAAATTTCGCATTCACAGAAATTTTTATTCATAATTGCGAAAAAATACCCATTCTGGCAATGTTGGCATGTAAACCAAATTGACATCTGTCAAGTTTAACTGGCATTAACAAAGATTTCGGAATTGAAATTCCTTGTTCTTAGGGTATTAACACTTAGTTATTTTTTATAAAAAAATTAATTTTTATAAAAAAATAGTATATAAAAGAAAAAAAAATATAGCACTGTATGTGTTAGAGCGAGATAAATATAAAAGCAATGGGGAAATTTAATTAACGCTTTGATATCACATTGAAATTTTTTATTTTGAAGATAGGTCTAAAGAAATGGTTCCTCAGACTCTACTCCAATATTAGGTATGTACTAAAAATTTGGCGGGAATTATGAACATGACAAATTCTGATTTATACTTTTTGAAGCATAAATAGATTTAAGTGTATTAATACCTATTATTTTCAGCTGTTAACTGTCCACTGCTGAAAAGAAGCGTTCCTCATAAGGGGAATTTTGCCATGGTTGGTCGGCGGGTTGGCAACCAGAGTTAGGCTTTTAAAATGTTTTAAGAGGGACGCTGCTGCTTATACCTCGCCCTCTCTTAGTCGCCTCTCGTTATCCACGGGAAAGGAAAGAGCAGTCCATTCTATGCCGGGCACACACGGCGATATTAATAGGTAATCATAACACAAAAAAAGAAAACACCGAACTAGATATGTTTTAATTTAAGATTTTAAACATTTAACTCTTTAAATGCAATATTATCGAACCATTACAAATGTTTTCTACAAGAATTTGTATAGAATTTGTAAGGAAGTGGATAAGTAGGTACCTACTATTTCAAATACTGGATTATGTACGTTATTACGGTGGAAATTTTGAACACATCGTCTTCATGGAGAGCACAGACAATAATAAATCAATTGGCAACAGAGACATGATTTCTCTACCCATTAATTAAAAAAAAAAAAAACAACAATAGAGTTAAACAATTGTAATTCAAAGTAGATAATTTTTTTCCTAGTTAATCAGCTTTAATAAAAAAATTTAGAAAGATTTAAACTAAAGACGAGTATGCCCTAAGAACAAGGAATAACATATAAGGAGTGATAAAATTGTCAAATCATAGCAGGCTAGTGTATAGAACATGTTATACGGCCTTATTTACCCTACCAAATTCAGGTTGTCTGCTTGCGTACTTTCTACATAAATTGTGTCGAAAATATAGTCTAGTAATATTAAATTTGTTACTGATAAATAATTGACATATTAAGATCTGATGGTGGTATAAAATGGTGTATCTTTTGTCCTCTTTTTACTAATTATATTTGCATAAGAAGAAAGGAGGCAACCATATGATTTACAATTTTAATTTTATCATTCCTTTCCTTCTATGTAATTCCTTGTTCTTAGAGTATGCCTACCTCATCTACAGAACTAGAGCAATTCAAAATGTTCCAATGACTTAGTAATCTAAGGTTTCATTAAATTAATCAAATGAGCAAATACATTCAAATCAGTAAAAGATGATAGTTGAGGGTGAAAAAAAGTCAGATAGCCCATCATGACGAATTCCATAAGAATTAACTACAATGATTTCCAGAGGGAACCGCGTGGAAGTCGACCTGATAGAGCTAGCAATAGAGCTGTTAGAGTTCCATTATTACCATTTCCTTTTCCCTAAAATCAGAAATTGATTTGTACACAATAATTTAGGTTCTAACATGTGATGATGAATTCCCTGTCGATGGTGAGCGGTGCGATAATAAATAGGGCATTATTTCAAACAACTTATATTTTCTCTGGACCACTTGACTATAAAGTAAATAATAAATGCATAAAATTGAGTAAGCAATCAAAAAATTTATACATTTTTTATTAGAAAATAGTATTTATATAGCCCTAATTTAATAAAATATACCTGGCTAAAACCATACCACAAATTCAGATTCTGGCAATGATCATAATGGCTTTGGAATTTAGTTAAAAAAAATACAGACGAATTAACAAGCTTTCTTAAAATAGCTTAAAATATCTCGATTCGGATTCAAAATGCTTATTAATATCATACAAAATAAAATGCGTAGGTAAGTAATTAATAAATTACTTTATTTAAAATGAAATTATATTCTTATTGTTGGTTTCTATTTTGATTCGCTATCCGATTTCTATAACAAATTATTTCATTAGAATAACGATATGTTATACTACTTCTTTTATTACAATTTATTTTTAATAACAAATACGAATCGCTCGATTAGTAAATGGAACTTAACCATTATTGAGCTCTATTTGTAAATATAAGCAGTTTCTTAAATCAAAGATGAAGTTTCCTATATTAAATATATTAAGCAGAGTCCTCAAATAGAGTTTCTAAGTCACCATACAAGAAGATCTTCTACAATAGTTTTACATGCTCCTCTAAAAGAACTAAAACCTAAGTTACCATTTAAAATTGTTGCTATCATTATTTCAATTTTTCATCATCCAATGCTAAGAACGGTATTAAGTCTCCTATGTTCGAAATTGCAATGAAAATCTTATCATTTATTACAAAACACATCAATTGATACTTCATTGCAGAATAAGTAAAATTATACTACCTACATTGTCCAAGTGAATCATAGAAAATATATGTGCAAGCAGAAACTTATATGAATAAGAATAACTTACATCGAATCTTCTTCCTCTACTTCCATAATATTAGACATAACTGATGGTTTTGGTGCAGTTCTT
Source organism: Galleria mellonella (assembly GCF_026898425.1). Taxonomy (NCBI): domain Eukaryota; kingdom Metazoa; phylum Arthropoda; class Insecta; order Lepidoptera; family Pyralidae; genus Galleria; species Galleria mellonella. The sequence goes on along the minus strand of NW_026442147.1, from coordinate 1,281,425 downwards.
GTATATATACGTCTTGGTCTATAAAAATCAAATATAGTTTCTGTGATATTATTTGATTGTGGAGCCTTTCTGCATACACCGTAACGAAGAGCGAAATTAGGAGTTATCTTTACTCCATAGTATATTGCTAGCAATGGGGCCGCCAGTCCTTTTACTAACAACTATCATTTCTCCTCTTATAACAGGATTAGATTGTATAAAATATAATGGGATAAATGTAAGGCTAACGTTTAACATGACGTTTTATTCAGATTCATTATCTGTTACCCACTAAAAAAACTGTACAAATCTGTTATATTATATTTTATACGGATTCATACACTACAATTTATTACGATATAAATACGAAATAAGTCGTAAAGTCAGAACCCGTATAAAGTGACTCTTATGAGGTATTCGTTTCGCAATCCTATAGCAGTCTATTATAAAATCTCTTCCTTATATGCATAATTTTTTTATTTATTTTACTTTAATAGGGAAACATACAATACCTATAACATATAAATAGTAAACACAGCCATAACATAAATCAGTGAAGTTTCCATAATAATCAAATAAACGAGAGCAGATGATTAATATATATATATACTTAAAAATACAAGAAAAAAAAGAAATATGACAATTACAATTTAAAAATGATTTTTTCTTCTAAATATGTAAATTATTTTTATAGTTTTATATTATCTATACCTATACATGTTTATAAGATACAGTCGAATACGTGCCTAATCGAGAATAGTATGCCTACCACTAGCAATAAAAGTTAAGTACCTATTATTACATTTATTAGAGTGTAGGTACTTACATACATTATTAATATATAGAAATGTTGTAATATACTCAATTATAATGATAACATAATTTTATTAAGTACCTATTTTTTTTAAAATTCCACGATTGAATATGGGTTTCCCCCCATATAAGGAAAACAAATCCACTTATGAATAAGACCAGAGCGTGAAAACACCAGATTTGTTTCCATGTAACAGGAGTATTCTAAAATGTAAAGATACTCATAAGTAAATATACATATTGCATTATGAAATTCATAACACAATTACTACCCATTAGAAAAATATTTTTTCCTAAAGTCCAATATTTGATTAACAGAAAGCCGTTGGTTGTAAGCAAGCAGCTACACAAGTATTAGTGTGATATAGAATTATAGTGTTAAACCACTTATGTGTAAAATGTTGAATAACCCTTTATAACATTTATAAAACTAGCCCTACATATAAGCTCGTAGGCAAACCCAACTTCTTGGTTAAAAAATTAAAAATAATAGCAATAAAATATTTGAAAAGTACTTTATATTTTTGCGTGACTTGACCAACACAAAACGATAGAATAATTCCAGAGATATTTCCGACTATTTTTATCACAGTGTTCACTGAATTGACATATGTCGGTGTTAACTCCTGCGAAAGAAATATTGAAAAGTAAAAATTGCTATATTTTATAGAAATACCAGAAATACCCAATAGAATTTTCGTACATAACAGAGGTCCAGAGTCAGGTCCATTCCGGCGGCGGTTAAAGTGACAGATATCGTCAATAAAATAGGCCCAGGTACTACAGGGAACAACCAGGTGACAAATACAAGAAGTCCCGGGATCACGTGAGCTGACAAACAAAATTTACTCTATATCGCGTATTTCAGACTAGTAGTAGTACAGACCCAGGGCGTGCGTGCATGTAAAACTCTTCTAGAGAGAAAACAAAATTTTTTTACAATTGGCCAAATTTAAAGCAAATATATATATATATATATATATATATATATATATATATATATATATATATATATATGGTGTCGTATGTATAGTATGTATGTATGTATGTATTGATTTCTTCAGAGTCACTCAATAAATCGTGATAATGATGTGATGATAATAGAGTGCCAAAGTTCATCTTCATAGGGTACCTCTGTTCCATTTGAGTTTCTGGCGTCAAGCAACTGTGCTTACAGGGCTGTACTTCGCTTTAAATAGCGGTATATGGCAATAAAATTACAAGATGTGGGAGCCTTAATTTTTAGTAATGACAACGCATAAGAAGAACTTACCATCTATTGTCACGATATACTTTGTGATGCACATAATATCACTTTTCATATTTATAGACGACGGTCATCACTTTCCATCAGGTGAGCTTGTTTGACATTTCCACTTACGTAGGTACATAAATTCTAGTCACTAAATAGATCTATTATTAGCACATGTTTATTTGTATACTAAAATATGGATACGTGTTTTTTCGCAGCTTCGTAATAGGGTATGGGTAGTGTGGAGAGTCCTAAAACCTGTACATTGGGCTTGTTTATTTTTAACCATATACTTTTGATGACCTTCATGGCACATTGATGCTTTACGTAAACGAGTCCCGGCTTCGTTTCTCGGTCGAACCAATTTAGGAAACGAACTTTTCTGAATTAGCTCAAGTATAGGGGTTCTTGTTCGCCCAAATATATTTTTTTTTTCTTGAACTAGGGAACAACATAACATAACAACATTGAATATTTTAACTAGAGGACCAAACAATAGGCGAAATTGTGTAATACTTATATTTGTATAGAAATGTTTAGGTATAAAAAAAGTATATACAAGTCATTGTTACATCTGTTTTATATATTTTAATTTAAAAAATGTATACTAAATTTTTAATATATAAAACTGATTGGTGTTAATCGGAATAGTACAACTCAAATTAACTTCGATTGTAATAAACATGAACTCTATTAAGCATAGCGACAACTAATAATGATTAACATATCCAAAATACGGATTATGTACATGTAGGTTGGCTATAAGCCAATATTGACTCGATAAACTCCCATAGTCCGTACAAGTAAATGCCTCTCCACTGTGTTGTAAAATATTTACAAAAATTATTAGATGTACCTTACTACCTTTAATGGATATAAAATGAAATATATTTGTTATTGAGATAGAAGCGAATAAGACGAATGTGAAGAATACGATATGACCCTTAAGTATACATATGAAGTCTAAAGGCAGTCTAAGGGGCAAATGAAAGTAAGATACCTACGTGTTTGTTGTATATTATTTGTGTAAGAAAAGTTCGCATAAAAGAAATGACCATGAAACATTAGATAGGTTTATTCTTTAAAACGATAAATACAATATAATACCCACAAACGACACCAATAGCTACATTTTACTTGTATATCTACATGTAAATCTGAGCTTAATTATGAACTCATTCAAATGATATATTTTATATTTATGTTTTTTATATTTCTGATATTGAAAATGTCACAAAATTTATTCATCATCATCATTTAAACCGTTATCCGTCCACTGCTGGGCATAAGCCGCCTCCATAGACTGCCATAAAGAATGATCCTGAGCCATCTGCATCCACTGACTCCCTGCAACGCATTTTAGGTCGTCACTCCATCTAGTGGGGGGGATCGTCCTACACTGCGTTTACCCGTACGTGGACGCCACTCAAGAACCTTTCTTCCCTATCGGTTATCGGTTCTTCGAGTTATGTGACCAGCCTATTGCCACTTCAGCTTGCTTATCCTTCGAAGGATAAGGGAATTTTATTACAAAAATAAATACTGTATGGACGTCAATATTTTACTTACATACAATAATAAAATACTTCCTTATGTGCTTAATTCTTTTAAGCTTCAAATTGTGCTTATACCAATGAAATGTTTGTATTACAATTGTGCCCAATACCAACCGGCAGAAAAACGGCAAAGCTGTTAATGCTGAAGCCTGCATTTATATTAATACAAAATATTAATAAATAATAACACAATATTAATAAGCTTACTGCCCATAGGAATATAATACAATGCTGTAAAATAATATCACTGGTTTCGGTTTTCCTAGGTTGAAAAAATAAAAATTAAATACTTCTTTATGTGCTTCCTTATATTACTATAGGGCTGCTCCAGTTTTCGATGAAGAAATGTAGCCATATTCTACCTCCTTAACTATTAAAAACATTAAATGTTTTTAACGACAAAGTCAGAATCTGACAAATATACCGCCATAATTACTGAATATAATTTAAAATTTTGCTCCAAAATATAGCTATTTCAATCGTCATAAAATTAATATCGCCAACATGATAGTAATATCTAATTGAATAAAAAAATGAAGATATCGCGTAACATTCACACATAAAATACAGGCAAATTGGGAAACTCCTTTCTGGACAAGTAGCTCATGAAGAGATATTTAAAGTTATATAAACTATATATGTAAATACTTACGCTATAAATACTGTACTTGACTATCTTCGAGTAATAAAATGGCCCATAAATACATAAAGAGATAATCATCCAAGCGTACCCAAAATTCAATATACACAGGGCCCAAAATGGAACAGATTTTAATATTGATTTCCATGGTGCCTGAGAATTCATCAACTAGAATTTTTTAATTAATAATTTTATATTACTTATTGTATCAAATGAATATTATTTCCAATACCGTGCTTCACTTTTGGTAGATAGCCAGTTACATTTTTATCGTTATGTACACATCACATAACTCACTTAAAAATAATAAATACATATACAGTAGAAAAAACCTTGTCTAAAGTTCAACTTTCCAAGGACAAAAATAGCGCAAATACCTACCTAGGTATCTCAGTAAAATTTCATTTTTCATAACCACCAAGTCACCGGTATCAGTTAATGAGTTTAATAATATCATACATGTACAATAAAGTATAATTGTAAATTCTAAATTTAGTTATCAGAGCGAGACCACTGCATCTTCGCGGCTATAAAAACTACCAATTAGATATTCTGCATTTCTATGCCAAAAGTATACATTTAGTAATATTAATTAAAAGTACGTCGAATTTATAACCTAGTTTTTATTATATCTAGACTCAAATAAGTATTACTTGATATACATTCTTTAAAACTTACAATTTTAACTGCTAAAGCAAAAATAATCAACTTGCCTTAATTGTGAATATTGTACCGATTGTATTAGTTAAATAAGTAAATTCTTCATTTGATATATACGGATGTTTATCTGGTCGATCCGTAACCACAAAGAGCCATAAAGCTGACCATGTTACTTGCAATACACCAGATATATAAAAACCCACTGGCCATTGAGAATAGTAGTGCACTGCAGCACAAATAAGGAAAGTGGAAAATGTTCCTGTTGTAATTCCTGGAAAATATGTAAAATCAATAGATCTATCACGCTTCAAGTTTATTTAAATACAATTCGGTATGGCAAACACTATCAGTCATAAACACGAACAGCATCATGGTTATCAGAACAATACTATGAATATTACAGAATAGACTGTAACGTCCATAGAACCCCTCGTGTAGAGCTATTTATTCCAAAAGTATATATAGTTAATATATTTCAGCTTTCAAACCGAAACATACGGCAGTAACACGAAGAGAACAGGTACATATGCAGACGACTTTCGTACAAAAATTATTGTTATATGTTATACTTACCCAAATTTACACTTTATATTATGGAAAATAGATTCAAAATATACAAAGCGCAACAGTTGTAAATGTAGCGCAAAGTTGAAACTGTAGCTTAAAAGATAAAAATGTAGTATATAAGTTGTAAATGCAGCTAAAAAATGTAAATTCTTGTTTTTCATTGATCGAATACACGGTTACTATATTGTTTAAATGAAAAATATTTCAATAATAAGAGTGAAAATATTTAAATAACAAAATTAGTACACTACAAAGAACATAGTTCTAATATTCTAGTAAGTGATAACATCTGTATTAGAAGGTCACACATCTCCATATTCAAGAAAAGACAAGATAAATAGATCTTATAAAAATGAAGAAATAGTAAACTAAATAGATGTATGTTCATCAATTAGTATATCTGAAATATAATTTGTGTACGTATGTATATCTGTTATTATGTAATAATGTATGTCCGGATCTCTAACCAAAGCTGAAACCGCTTGATAAATTTTAAGGTATAGTTTGATAGTTATTAAGTTAATCTTACCACAATAAGCCCACATAAAATGATTTCTTTCTATAGGCGGGACCCAATGTCTCAATACCTGTACCATGCTGGGTTGCATGGCTCCCTGTATGTATAAAATACTTTAAGGTATTTGTATATTTCTGTATATTATAAGGTATATGTATTTATACCTTTGTCGTAACGAAAAAAAGACAATAATACCCATTCATAAAATTGAATTTGTTTATTAGTTGGATAAACAACATTAAATGATAAACTACATAAGCTGACGCCATATCTGATGGAAAGTGACAACTATCGCCTATAAACATAAACATAAACATCATCATAGTTATTATAAAATACACTATGATGTATATGGAACATCGCATGTATTGCCATTCCTGAGGACTGAGATGTTATGTGCCTCTATACAGAGCTGAATTAATCATGTCAGGGCCCTTTTTCTTTTTTTCTTTCTTTCTTCAATATAAAAAAGTTGATAATATTAATAATTAAAGGTTTGTTAAATGAAGATTTGCTTCAAATTAAATTATTACTTAAAGTGATTTTCGCGAAAAAAACTTTGTCGGGAGGCAAGGCCCCTAGCCGATGAGAGAGAACATAGGCCTACACTGCTTAGTGTAAAATTTAATTAATTTCGAATACCAATCCTGCTATTTTTCAGGTCGACCTCCACGCGGTTTCCCCTGGAAACAATCGTGCTAAATTTCAGATGGACGATCACGAAGGGCTAACTGACCTGCTTTTTCATTCTCACCTATCATCCCTCACTGGTGCCTCGCCAACGTATACCGATAGTGCATTATCATCTCTTAAAAAACCCTGCTATTTTCCTCAATTATAAATAAATCCTGTTTAATAGTTGCGAACGAAACTAATGATACCAAAGCTTCGACTTAAGACGTAATTTGTCGACTTACCATTCCATTAATGTTATGAGGAAAAGTAACACTTAAATACTTACTGCGCAAAATCCTTTTATGATGCGTACAAAAAATAAAGCCCAGAAGCTATAGTACGCTGACGCCGGCGTGAGACAGCTTAGTACACCCGATGTCATCCCAGCGATCCCCACTACCCATGTAGGGCCAAGCCTGTGACGTGTAACTGGTTTAGTTGCCTTTGTGGTTCACAGTGCTAATTTTAACGTGCAAAGATGATTCACCCTGTACCGGTATAAGGCCATGCCTGGGACAAGTTCGGTCAAAGATCTCGCATTCCTATAACTGGATTTTTTCTGGATATTTCTATTGCGATGAAACGTCGAGAGTGACAGTGTTGAAATACATTAAGGACGATGGTTTGACCGCGTTGTCACTAATACGTTACATAATGATTAAAAAGTACCTTGTAGTTAAGGAAAAACCCAATACGCATTTTCTTGGTGAAAGTATAAGTAGATATTTATGCATTTGTTTACATATACTTATGTGATGGAGGTACTTATATACAATTTAGAACACGTCAACCGGAAGAAATAACATTTTAATTTGTTTTTTTAACGGCTCGAATGAATTTCATTCGAGTTGCGAGTTTACATTTACCTGTCTCCAATATTGTGAAAGATAGGGAAACAAATGCAATATCCTATGTGATAAGCTGAAAATAACTTCGCCACTTTCATATCATTCCAATTAATTAAATGTAGGGCATTCTGAAAGAAATGATATGGTAGTGAGCTTGAGTAATAAATGGGGAATAATTTAAGTTTTATATAGATGTTTTCCTCGATTGTTTTAAAATTCTATATTATTTTTTTAATATTAACATAAAAATACTACTTTCTACTTATACCAATAATATTAGCTTTAAATAATATGAAAGTTAGTAAGGGTATTTATGCTTATAGCTGTTTAAGCATAGGCTTATGCTTAAACAGCTGAAGGATTTGAATGTAATTTAATATACACATGAACCACGTTCTAGATCAATACAACGGAAACTACTTTTTTAGTTATAAGCACTTAATGAACTATTGCCAGTTACGTATACTGTATCACATATAATGTAATAAAAATGCACATAACCAGTGCATTCAAGTTCTATATTCACGTATAATGCAGTAGTCACTGCCCCAACACCGATAGAGTCAATGACATAAAATATTTTATTTTTTAAATGTGAAATTTTGAGTCTATGCAAATTTATTTTATATTACTTTCAATATCTATCATTCTTTCATTTCTTGTTACTTCTTATATTAGAGGCAAAGTAAAATTTTTTAATACCACAAAGGCGGCAAACATGCATACAACCCGTCTGATGGTAAATAATCATTGTGGCCTATGGACGCCTGCAACACTAGAGGTATCACGTGCGCGTTGCTAACCCTAAAGAAACTTTAATACACTCTTTTTTAACAAACTCACTTATCACCAACTAATCTCTAAGGAAAACCTTGGCAGGGAGCATTACAACTGTTGATTAAATAATACTAACCCCAGACACAGTACCAGAATTTCTTTGAATGTTAGTGTTATTGTATATGCCATTGTCTTCCCTTTTTGTTATCTGAGCCATATCGATTATATGCACACTTAAATTATAACGAACAATGTAAATTAAAAAGTACCCTAGAAAAATCATAACTCCAATCTAAAAATAAAATATGTAAACATTTTATGCTTTTTTTTAGATAATAATTAACAATACTGTTAATGTCTTGAGCGCTTACTAAGGCACGAACTCTGATTTTAAACATCACTTGTAAAAATATGGCGTTCACATTTGTACAAAAATATTTACATAGAGCCATAGCCACATGGATTCTAATATAAACTGAATGTACAAAATACGTAATAAAAATAGGGGAAAAATAATAAAAATAAATTTTATAGGACATAATTACACAAAGTTTATTATTATTTTTAAATTTATTTGCAATAGATACAGATTTAATTATGTCTAAGTATAAGCCAAACATATCACTCATAATTTCTTAATTATGGTAGATCATAACATCACAGAATAAATATTTTCTTATCGACCACTGGTCATAAGTTAAACTAAATTAATTTTAAAGTCCATTAGGATAAACGTAATATTCTACATTAATATGATTTAGTCTAAGGATTATTAAGTTTTAAACTAAGTACTTATCATAAAATATTGAAATACACAAATAATTTAGGAATGTTAAAAACCTGCCAATATCATCGCGTGTTAAACGATGCAATAATTAGAGTTAGACTGGTAAATTAGTCAATTTGCATTATTCATATAATTCGAAAAAATATATGTAAATGTTCACGTCATTTTATAATAATTTTTGTTTTATCGAATTATACTCAAATAACTCTAGACAAAATATTTTTGTAAACGTTTTCCTCAATACACCTTCATATTTTAGTATTGATACTGACACTAGTTAATTCACCGCTACGTATTACTTATTTTGAAATTATTTTATTGTATTTTTGATTTTATGAATACTCCAAACACTAATTACAATAACTAACCAAATCTTCAAAATATTCTACTATACATCCTCAATAATTAGGAAATAGTTATATTATAAAGATTAAAATTTGCGATATGATGGGTACAGGAATTTATATCATAATTAACAGTTCTTAATCACATCTTAACTAGTTTATTGCAAAATGGCAACAATATGTTTAAAATAATATGAATGCCAAGTATACATCACCCGCATTATTTTACATTAAACATTCTATAGTAGGTATGTAATTTTCTAGTAAATCAAGATATGACTATAGTTATTAGTCGAAATAATCGACGCAATAGATATAGACTTGCAATTTTTTGTAATAAGTAATACTTATTTTTTTCACAATGTTGAAATACCTATCTTTCGCAACGGTGAAAACCAATACGTGACCGAAGAAACCACGGTTGTTAAAACCCACTACTCCATCTACAATTGATTTCAACTAGTCACTTGAAATAAACTACAGTTGCGGAGATTAAATACAAATCTATTAAGTAAATAATACAATTCAGACGACACTAAACTTATAGGTAAGTATTAAATTTGGTAATAAACATCACAGAAAATAAGTGTTTAGTAATAAATATTAACAAAATTTATTGTGACTAAATTTATCATGTCAATTAATTGCGTTAAAATCAATAATTTAATTAAATACAAAACAAATTTATTAATGACCTAGCAGTGGAAGTTGCGTAATAAATATCTTTCGAATTACATAAATAATTCTACGTATAGGTTGTGATTTAGTTACAGTACTTTAATAAAGTCAAACTTAAAAAATCAAACCTACGTTAGATATTTCGCACATTGGTTACTAAACGTACCTACCATACCAATTGATTTCGTAGTTCAGTCAGTTTCATTTCTATAGATACTTATACAATTATTTAGGTTTAATAACACTAAACCATACAATTTCTCATCTAACTACTTACATTTAGTGAAGTTTCCTTGGTATCCTTAACATCGCCATTTTTCATTGCTGATGCCTTCATGTCTTTAAGATCTCCATTTTTTTCTTTATCGTCTTTACTTTCAGAAGTGATTTCCTTTGGGAAGTTCCATTCTTGTATATTACCATTTCCAAACAATATGAAAAATAGCGCAGACACTACATACACAGACGCACCTATGAAAAATACTGGCCTCCATTGTTCAAAAGAGTTCTGAAAAAGAAATCTAGATTAATATAGGCAAACCTATTATTATTGTTATATCTTAGTGGAAAAAAACTTTAACGATAACTTTAAATTTTTAATTAAATTATTAAACACGTAAATGTCTATTTTGATTAAAAGAGAGATGACATTGTAGTAATTAACATTAATGTTAGTAAAAAAAACATTAGAATACTATAAATATCTCAGCTAGGCAATCTTATTTAACGCCCGACACCTGAAATCCAACGGGGTCACATGTGCCCTGTTTCTCGACGTAGCGAAGGCCTTTGACAAAGTCTGGCACAGCGGCTTGATTTTCAAACTGCACAAGATGGGAGTGCCAGACAGGCTCGTGCACATCATACGAGCCTTCTTGTCCAATAGGTCATATCGCTATCGCGTCAATGGAGTGCGTTCCAGCGCACGACCGATTAGAGCCGGCGTCCCTCAAGGCGCTGTCCTCTCCCCCACCCTCTTCTCGTTGTACACCAACGACATCCCGCGTCAGCCCCGAGTGCAAATCGCCCTCTTTGCTGATGATACAGCCCTATATGTGGACAGCACGTCGGCCGCCTGTGCAGCCAACAGGCTTCAACGGGCGGTGGACGAGCTGGCCTACTGGTTCAGAAAATGGCGCATCGAAGTCAACCCAGATAAAAGCGCCGCCGTGCTTTTCACGGCCAAAAGAAAACCATCCCTTCCCGCCTCTATTCAGCTGTTTGGCACGCCCGTCCCCTGGACGAACGAAGCCAAATACCTAGGCGTGACACTAGATTCCAAGTTGAGTTTCGCATCTCATCTTAAGCGCGTCCGAGGCCTGGCCAATTTTATACTGGGACGCCTCCATCCCTTTATTAACAAGCGCAGCCAATTGTCGCTTAACGCAAAGCTGACGCTCTATAAAGCATGTATAAGACCGGTGATGACGTACGCTAGTGTCGTCTTCGCCCACGCCCTTCCTTCATTACTTCACCCCCTTCAGGTGGTGCAAAATAAATTTCTGCGACGGGCCACGGGCGCCCCGTGGTACGTGCGCAACGTGGATCTACACCGCGACCTCAAAATACCCACTATAAGGCAATTTATGAAGCAAGCGTCTCGACGCTACTTTGCCTCAGCCGAGTCCCATTCAAATCCGCTCATAGTAAGAGCGGTCAAATACAAACCCCCCATAGAGAACGTCGCTCCAAAACGTCGTCGCCCGAGGCACGCACTCTTGGACCCCGATGATCCAACTACGACGGCAAACGCGTCTCCCTCCCTACCTACCGCGGAACCCTCGACAAGAGCCCCTACAAACACACCCACACATCGCACACACCGCCCCCGCCGGCGGGGGCGAAGAACCCTCGCGACACACGGTCCGCGCGCGATCAGGTTTGCGCCCGAGCGCATAACAACCGCGTCGCAATCTCACCCACCCAGACGTACCGACCCTTCGCCGTCCCTCGACGGGGGTCGAAGTGCGGTGGCCTAAGCCGAGGCCGAGCCACTCTGGCGCCCTTAGGCGCACACACACACCGCAGTCCATAAGAAAGAGTCGACACCTCTGTCGCTCCCCTCTCGCGGGCTTGGAGTGCCATCAGCACTCGCCCCTGCATTCGCGTCCGGTGAAGCTGTAAAGGCCACACACGGCCAACAGCAAACACATTCAGAAAAAAAAAAAAAAAAAAAAAGCAATCTTATTTATAACATCTTAATTTGTTTTTATTTTTTTATTTTCTTACTCTGTTTTATTAATATTCCTAGTATCCTCTTACGATATTCTAAGGACGAAAAAAGTGGTAACACATTGTATTTTTACTCCATTATCAGAAGATACATATGTAGGTAAAAACAATTTAGTAACTTACCCCGTTTTTGGTAAAGTACGCTGTAATCATAGGCGTAAAGAAACCAGCTGTGCTGCCTACAAAGTTTGCTATTCCATATAATGTTCCAGCATAATTCGGAGCGAGGTCTTGATGATTTTGTAGATTTGTTAGCGTCGCTGCTCCGTTAAAACCCATGGACATTGTTATTAGAGATACAGAGAGTGCTGTAGAACAGCCAGCATATACTAGTAATACTAACAATAGTCCAGGTAAAATATGCGAAAATAAGCAGAAGAACTTTCTAATAGTAGTGGTAGTCATTAAGTTTCGTGCCAGTATACAATCACCAATAACTCCAAATATGGCTGCAAAAAACATTCTAGCTAAATAAGGTAGTGCTGAAATAACACCCGCAGCAGATAATTCGAAACCTAATACACTGGAGACAAATTTTGGTCCCACAGTCATTATGAAATATAGTCCCCAAAGGTTTCCGTAATGTATTAACACCATAGCCAAGAATGGAACTGATGTAATTATACTCCTGAATGGCGGTAGACCCTGAAATGAAAATAAAAACTTTTATTTAACTAAATCTCAAATCAGCTTAATTCACTATATTAAATACAATAAATCTCTAATAATGACAAGAAGACAATTCACAGCCAGATGATAACCACAATCAATTGCAACAATTATGAAGAACACAAAAATTAAGTTTGTTAATGTTATTTATTTATGTTATTTCAACACCGCCATTTTATCGTCGGCCAGATTTGACTTTAAAATCTCACAACAGCTAAGATTTTTGCTAATGAATAGTACTCAGCACGAGCATCCCGCCATCATAAACGGAATTACTACTCCTTATTCATAGATTTAAAAATAAAATTACTAACAATAAGCTTTATAATAATCACCGAAAGTTGTTTTAAATATAACATAGGATTTAGTAAACCAATAATCTGTATCAAATAATAATAATCTGCCATGGGCCCCGGCATAGAATAGGTCACCCCTTCCTTTACCGTGGGTGTGGCAAAAGGCAACTAAGGGAACTTAATGGTCGATGAATGGGCAGCAGCGTCCCTCTTTAAACATCACCAAAAGCTAATCACGGTTGCCAACCCGCCTGCCATTTGAGAGAAACCTATGTTCAGCAGTGAACAGTTAACGGCTGATATGATGAAACAAATAATTATAAGGCAACTCTTATTCATTATTATAATTGTTTGTTTGTCCACATGGATATGGATAGATACATATCTACATGATAACAAACTGCCACAAAACCCAATTTCTAACCTATTAAGTACGATTATAGCCAATTTTCCTTTTATATATCTTGAAAAGCAAAAATAGATGGTGATACTGTAAATATTGACTTACTTTGGATTTCTGAATCTTGTCTCCGAGGGCGTCTAATATATATTTTCTCTCTGTATCTGATATCCTAGGATGTTCATTAGGCGCGTCTGCAACTAGATACCACCATAAGAAACACCACAAAAATGTTATCGCTGCGGGTACATAAAAAGCTGATGCCCATCCAAATTTCTCTATAAGCGGCCCAGCTAGAGACCAAGTCACTACTGTCCCTAGAGTTCCACCCATCATGGCGCTAACGAATTTCCCTTTCTCTGCTGGTGGAGCCCATCGTGCTACTAGTACATGCAGTGCTGGATATATAAACCCCTGAAACAATGTTCCAAAATAATCATATTATAAAATAAAAAAAAATACTTTGCACAAAACTATAATTCCTGTTGCTATTATGGTGAAGTAACACATTTCACCGAACATGAACGAGGCATAAGATGGTAGAAAGTAAGCCTACACTACTATAACTCGAAATAATTTGTTTTAATATCGGTGTGTTTCAGCTTAAGAAAGTCAATCTGAAATTTAAATTTTCACATAATTTTTTTTTTTATATCAGTCATATGTATTGTTAGCAATTACACATATTCAATTCTTTCAAATAACGCAAATGGAGACATTCACGGTAAGGACATAGCCGTTTTTGATCCATAAATGAAGAAAATTGATCAGTTTTTAAATATTATCGCTAAATGTCAAATTATTAAAACTTTTCTGTTGATTATAGGCAGGTATATAATTATACTATCTTGACCTTATAAAGGCAAAAGTGATTCGGTTGTTCATGGACTCGCGAGTTTCTTTGAATTATCACTTCCCATTAGGTAAGGTTGAGATCATATACAACACCCTTTAATACAAAAAAATCACCGTTAAGGTCATGAGTAATTAAGGCACCAAGAAGTAACAAATAGACTTATTTATAACATTAAAAAGGATAAAAAAAAAAAAAAATACAAACACACTTGTTTACCTCTAAATAAGTAGTCATACTTTTTTTTTTATTTTGCTCCAGAATTTTTATTGTAAAATGTTGATTTATATCAAGAAGAAAAAAAAAACTGCGTGCAGTGTATACATTTGAAATTCAAGGAAACTATATGACCTAATACGATAATTTTCACTAATAGTCTAAACTTTATTTTTAAAAACAAAAAATATAATAAAAATATCGAATTTTAGAATCGTATAAAATCGAAATTTTGGCCTTTTATGTACAAACGATACTATTTGTACATTTTATGAACACGCTACATTGCTTATGTAGCGTCTTCATTATTCAAACTAAATTACTACGATAAAATATTATAAGGAAAATTACTCAGTCCCTGCCACGTTGGATCTAAAAATGCTTAGCAAAATATCGAGCATTACGTTCTCAACGACATTTTATGATGAATGCCTCCGATTACCTCATAAAATATTACAGTCGTGAACATATTAATTTGCTTTTATTTATAAAGGAGATTCAGGCCTAGTGTTTCATACAACGTTAGAACGGATCTCTTGGTTTTTGTAAGATATTTATCCTACAGGATGTATCATTAAAAAACAAAGACGTCTGACTTATTATGCTGCAGTTATGACAAGATAAAACTACAATAAAAATACTGACTGTTAGTGTTCGGGATCGATGATACCTTATACGTATTGTACATACATATATAACATGATATACCTAATGACGGAACGCCAAAAACAAATACACATAACAAAATTCTATGTAGATCTAAGTCGTATATGTTAAAATAATATTTAATGAATCTATTCAGAGTAACATATGCATGATGTAATATGGTCAAATATAAAGACAAACCATGAGGAATGTCAACTTACCCCCGCTAGACCGAGTAAGAACCTCACAACTACCAGGGCGATGTTATTTATAGTAGCGGCAACTGGACTTAGTGCAGTGAGTATACCGCTGACTGCTGTGCTAATAAGCACTACATAGCGAGGGCCCCAACGTTCCGCCGCCATTCCGCCCACTAGTGACGTCACTGGGTACGACCAGAAATACGAGCCGAGTATCAGAGCTTGCTGATCAGCAGACCAATCGAAGGTCTCACCAGGCACCTATAACATAATATCGCTGTCATAATAACACAAACTTGTAGATATATCCAAAGAATGGGTTTTGAAGCACTACGCTCATGAAGTTCTACAAAATGAAATAAATAATTATTTTAAAATTTTCGATTCTCGTCTCATTGAAAAAAAATATCCGTTTCTCTTATAGAATGTTTCCTTAATAGATGTAAATGATGTCAATATCATTCTGTGTATAAACTGCAAAGAAACTATTTTATTGTTTGAGAGAACTATAACCATTAGCTGAACATAGCATTCTATTTAATTATTATTACGAAAATATATGTAAATTAACTACATGACTTACTAGTAGTCATAATTTATAAAACTATTTTTAAATTAACAATGGTATGTTTAGACAATGCAAATTAATAATAAAAAATAGGGTATATAAACAGAATCGGCGAGAACTGGTATGCAGAACATACATTCTACAACTGTACTTTTAGGTCGGGTCAGTAGGTTTGACAATAATATAGAAACCAATTGCTTTCCACTAATTTATAAAAGTCCACACAGATGTATTACTTTCTGTAAGGAATGATGAATATCAATAAATTATGTTCCCTAGTTGAAATATATTACATAGACATAACATATTATTATCTTGAGAATAAAATTAATATACTACTCGACGACATTAATGGTATAACTGTTTAACATTCCGGCTCAACTTTCGATGATTTCGGGTTCAATTCCCGTACAATATAAACATTTTTGTTCATGAATATATCAGTTCTTATTGGTCTAAGTATTTTCTACATATAAATTATGTATTTGCAAAAATTATTAATAGTTCTATGGATCATATCTATAAGTTGTCTAATTAATACTCTTAGTATAAGCTATAATTTAGGAATTGATGACACTATGTAATATGCCCAAAGGTATTCATTTAAAAATTATGTCTATTACTTACTTTATTGCACACAACAAAAAAGTGCCTATATTTAATATGTATCTCTGCAAGAAGTCTGTACTTATTTCATACCGAACTTTTCATTACTAGTGCTATATATTATCTTACAAACAATGTTTCTTATATCTCAAAATAATTTGCTTGTAAAAAAAAACATACAAATGATATAATTAATAATTATAACACAATAATTGTGCTACTTACTATCCACAATACATAAAGAAAATTTACTGAAAAATGAAACCAAATATCCATATGTTGATAATCTGCATGCCGCTTTCATACCTGCCTAGGTGCTTCTCTGACGTCAGTAATGTCCACATGACGAAGTGTTGCGTTTGTGACATCGTCTGTCGGCTCACACTGAGATTGTATACTGATAAAACACGTAAACATATTAGATACGCCAGCCAATTGCGTGACTAATTTCAATCATAATATATAATAAAACACTACTCAACTGTTATTAACAAAATACCTACAGTTGAATTGACGTTGTCAACCACTTTTTGTTTTATTCATATGTTTTTATTCAATGATAAATTGTCTAACACCTCTTAGAGACAACGATATTTTACTCCCATAGACGTCATCGAGCAACGTGTGGTTTTTGTTCGAAAACAAGCAAAAACTGTTAAATTGAGTACATTTATACCTCTTTAAAGCGTTGTCTGATATTTTTTCATTTTTTTTTTTGCAGTAACTAAGTTTGTATGTCTCATCACATTAATTATAGTCTAGTCTTATATATACTTCGCTATGGAAGTACATTTATGTGTAATTATTTTGTTTACTAAAAAATTTTATTAAATCTACTATTATTCTAAAATATATTATTATTTATAATAACAAAAGCTTACGTGTTATTTTTAGGAGGGCGCGGAACCATAGCGATGAGATTTAGACTCATGTTGACCCGGAGCATGTAAATGATCCAACAGCTCGTGAACAACATTATCCATAGATTAAACCGCACTGGGATCACATCTGAAAATATAAAATACATACTTAATATAACAGAAGAAAAGTGTAAAAAAGAGTTTTCTAGATTCTTTACATAAATTTATCCATAATTATGAATATATGTCTAAATACACAAACACTAGAATAGTAAGTGTGTATGTGTAGTGTACCTACACTCTATAACGTATACCATATGTATATTTATAAATCAATAACGTTTCCATATCGCAACGAACCTGATAACTTAAACCCATACGACTTTCTTCGTGTGAGAAAATTTTACAATAAATAATAAAGATATTTTATATCTATCGAATTTTCTTTGAGCATCACTCTTTATCTTTTTATAAATGAATAAACGAGAATTAGAATAATTCGATTACAAAAAATATTAATTATATCAATTTAACTCAGACAGATTGCAGATTTCATATACTAGATAAAACTTTTTAGTAAGTTTTAGTCACCTGTTTATTATTTGTTACCTATAACTGTAAGTTTGAAATGCCTATCTTGTGAACAAATCATAAAAGAATTTACTTATTCCGTAACATTTATTTCTTAAAAAGTACCTATAACTATTATCTTAGATTATATAGATAGTGTCTCCATAGAAATGCTTCGAGAAAAACGGGTCAACTTTTTCATACAAAATTGCGTGATAAATAGTTATGATTCCTTTATAACTCCTACATTTATTTAGTGTTATAAATTTTGCACCTTTTTAATATGTAAATACTTATTTTATTTATTAAATAATACGTTAAGATGCATTTTATGCATAAGTATATAGAATACTGTAATAAAAAAAAAACTAAGTAGCTAATTTGGCAATTAGATGACAAAAAGTTGACCCGTTTTTAAGGCTTGATGCTCTATCTATATAATCTAAGTCTACTATATATTATGTATTACGAATATAAATAACATGTTACAAACATAAAAACCAGGTTGTGGTACTTAAGTGTAAAGCCACAGTATATTATTACAATCGTTTACAATGCATTTGGTAGAATGTATATAAATGCAAGTGTAAATAATTGCATGTAAACAATACTTTGTTGAAATGACGTTACTGACAGATTAAGATTGTTCTCTGTTTATATTTTTACACCAGGTAGCCAGAGATGATCGAGATCCATCAGTTTTTATTATCAATTTCCGTAACACCATACAATGTTTCCATCACGTCATAAAATTTTTCTTCATGATCACAGGTTTTTGTATTTGTTCCAAGGTTGCGATACCGGTCAAATAAAAGAACTAAATTTGTATAATTATTTAGTGATACTTTTAATTTTCCACGACGCCTATGATATCTTGGAAATGTCATGACGACATCGACATCAACGATCATTACTTATTCTTATGTTTATATACGAATTTCGCTATTATATTATACTGTAACGATAAAATCACACGAAACAATATAATATCGTCTCGTGCTACGATATATTATAAAAGCATTTATTAGTAGGGGATTTACTATTTACTAAAATATATCAATTATTACAACGCTTGCAGGATGTCATAAAGCAAATTGAATTGGGCAAAATAGTTGAACTGCACTTTTTATGTAATTTATTGTATGGTGTGGTATTTCGCTTATGTAAACTCGTGACATAGAGCCAGACGTTGAAACTAATTTTAAAATACAGTAGATATTTTTTAAAATAAATACTAACCAAAAGCAATACGTTTCGTATAAAATTCAAGAGACATTATCATCAATTAACAATATCCATTTTTAGAATACTAATACATTATTTTAATAAACAAATACATAGTGCGAACTTTTTTGTAAGTTTACAATCATTTTTGTATGTCTTGTGCTATATTAACATAGTCTAAAATGAACGACAGTAGGAGTTTAATAAATAAGCAAGTACCTAATAAGATATTTGACAATCTATTGACAATGTTTGCAAGCACAGACTACTCTAAAAGTAATTTAACATTTTAAAAAGAGTTTAATATTATTACATAAATATTCAAAATTATAATATTATAAATTAACATGAGTATAGTATCTAAACATTGTTATTTTAAAAGATAGTCCGTTTTTATTACGTATATTTTACCAGAGGGAGATATTATACAAAAGTCGTTTGCTTGGCCACCTCTGTCCCATTCGTGTTTCTACCGTGAAACAATTGTATTCGCTTGGCTGTGTTTCGGTTTGAAGGGTGAGATATGGCAGTGATTTTATAGAGTACAGAGGGATAACACCTAAGTCCTCAGGAATGGCAACGCATGGGGTATCATAGGCGAAACAGTATACTCTGTTATGTCCATGGTACTGCTCATGTGTATAGGCGAAGGTTACCACTATCCATCAGGTGGGCCGACACTTTGTTTGTCATTCTAAGTTGCATAAAAAATATAATAATATATAATTCTAATACATAGCTACTTCATAAATTATTTTAAAACTATTTTATATAGTAAAAAATAATTTTTAATTCATGTTTCTTGTAATAAATCTGCAATTAAGTTTAAGTATCAGTAGCAAATAAATCAATTTATGTATGCATTAATAAAATTTTGCCATAGTTTTTTACCATCTACCCTACGCTACTCCTTCCGGGTTAATATCATAGAGTGACTTAGCTACGATACTCTATCTATTTATCCACCTTTATGCTACCTGATGTCTGATGTGAAGATACATAAATATATAGAAATGAATAGTTGTAGATATATAATTAATTATTAGCTTTTTACAGATTGATCATATCACCTGTATCAAATGACCTTTGAAAACTCGCAATTTAAGCCAGTTTAATGCCTCCACCGTCTCGAAAAGTACCTATAATGTGACAAGTTAGTCGACATTATGTGAATCACCGAAGCGCATACTCGAAAAGCATGAACCTCGCTAATTAGTATATGACTTTACACAATAGGACACATTTTACCTATGTTACGTGACTGTTTTATTACAGACAGTTATTTCAAATACATAGAGACAGAAACTTAAGTGCAATGTTATATAAATAAAATAAAATTTATTTCTGCTACAATATGAACAGCGAAACGTGACAGAGTGTGAAAGACCTTTTCACATACATATGAAACATTTATTAACCATTTTAATAATGTATTGAATACTATTTTTTATTCTTACATGTTCATGTCTCTATCTATGCACAAAACATGCAAAAACTACTACACGAATTTTGATGGAATTTAATATGGTGATAACTTAATATCTAGATTCAGATGCAGAATATTTTTTTACTGCATACAATAATGGTATTCTTTGGAGAACATACAAAATTAAGTGCACAAATAATACTATCAACTGTCTCGAAGCTTCACTTACATAACAACGCGACATAGACGTAAACAAAAAACTTTTTTTAATTTTATAATTTGTCTGGCTAATCATCAATCTATTACAAAATCTTTTTACTTGGAAACATTGTTCTACTGTGGAGTCGCAATGGAATCGTTCTATATTAAAACTTTTATTTGTGTTAGTTTTTCAACAATAAATTTTGTTACTTTTTTATATATTTATAAGAATATGGCCACATGATGGAAAAGTGGTAATCGCCGTCTGTAAACATGAAGAAAACAATGAAATATTATGATATAATACAGAAGAAACACTTGGTGAGACCGCATATTATGGCCATCCTTTAAGGGAAAACTACCTCAGTTTAGTTGTTCACCTTCGTGAATCGTACTTTCCTTGTTCTTATTAAACACTATATGATCATAATCGAACGGTATATTTGTGATATTTTGTAAATATAATATCACAAAATATACTGCGTCATTCACAGCAATAAGACCACTCAATATTACTTCTAAAGACTAAGATCTTTTACACCTGTAAGGTTTTAAGGTATTAGATTAGTTTATCCTTTAAATTAAACTCAACTAATCCTGTTGTATTATTAAAAACTCTAACTTTACCACTAATAATATTATGTGTAACTCGTCTGAATAGGTTCCTGATGTTATATAATATGTTAAAGTGGGGGTAAGGGATTGTTAGTAATGGGATCTAATTTCCCTATTACAAGCAATACACCCTATCAGATCGACCTCCACGCGGTTCCCCCTGGAAACTATCATGGTTAATTCTAGTGAGATTCGTCACGACTGACTGGGCTGACGCACCTTCTTTCATCGTCACCTATTACCTCTCACTGGTGCCCCGCCAGCGTATACCGATAGCGCGTGCGGGTTTACCATTCCATTTACACTCATTAAAAAAATTATAAAATGTTAAATTTCAATATAGTATAGTATCATGATAAAATCACTTACTTGAATCTACTTTCCTAGTATTTTATATACCGACAATAGGGATTGGACTTTTACAAACTTGGTATGGTATTATTAAGGTAAAAACTAATAAAAGTGTCAATAGTTTCTTTATTAGAATATTAAATAGACTAGTGGATCAGACGCCTTATTTCGCATTTAATTGTGTTTCAAGTTCTATTCTAGTTCAGGTAAATTATCAAAATTGTCACGTGATATTTCATATATTCGCATTAATGACATTTCTTTTATTACTTCACATTAATATTTTCTAAAGTAGTAGAACTACTTTTTTGCATATTTTTCTGTTACAAATCTATTCTGTGATTTACAGTCCTGATCGTTTATTTGTTCCACTTAGTATATTAATGGGTATGTAATTATGTTCCTTACGTGTTTTTAAAACGAAAGTAATGCGACTACCAATTACTAAGACTAATTTCTCAAATAACATACTTAGATAAAATAATGCCTCAGTTGCGTAGTATTGCAAATAAAAAAATATATAGCTCGTGACAGACAGACTAACACATATGTAAACATCATTGGCAGAATCTTTCTACAAGGCGGTAATAAATCGCGAAAGTTCATTATTGCTTCTTTAATATTTATTACATACTTACTTTGGACATGTTTCGATACAACCGACATTTATATAGGTAACTACAAAAAACAAGAGTAAACAGAGATTGTTATTGTATGTGTTACATAGTTATTTAAAATAAATTTCTATCAGAATCTTTATAAACCAACAGGTACCGACATAGAACAATCCACATACATCCTATGTCATGTATAATTATCATCATACATATGTAAGAAATCTGGAATCAATGTGATAATAGATGGCTTGTACTTGAAATTGTCTGTGGTATTTGCTGGAACTCATATTCATTATACTTGCAGTTACTTCGCCAATATAGGGTAATCATTATATAGCCGTATTATTGCTATTTTTGTGACCAAAGTCCAAAAGGGCAGGTCCTTGTTAATCGATATTGAGCTGACCTTACAATGAAGAGCAACCAATACGACTACAAAGGTTGGTATCACAATAACGAATTAATGGCGTAATGGATAATACGTTATAGGACTCCTGTACACTGCATTGAGTTTTTGATAGAGAATATCCATTTGTGACTAATAATATTGTGACTATTAATATAAAATTAGTAAGTGTACATCTCATCTAATATTTTTGGAAGAAGAAAAAAAAAGAAAATCTGAAAATATATGCATGAGTTAAATTAAGCACTTGGTCGAGGATAACGTGTTATATAACATAAACTTATTATTGAGCATAAAATAGGTGTACAAGTACACATTATATATATATAGGGAAACCCAATGGAGAATGCTACCTATAATCCCAAGCTAATATTCTTCCCCATGCCAAATACTACGCGTATCTGTGTTAGAGCGGAAAAATTGAACAGCGGAAAAATTAAAAATATATCTTTTTTTAATGGGTGACGAAAATTGTTGACGGCTGTTAAATTTTTCCGCTCTGATGGAATGATAACTATTATATATATGATGACAGCTATCAGTATACGTTGGGGAGACACCAATAAACGATGATAAGTGAAAATAACGGATATCAGTCAGTCAATATAAATAATTAACAACAATGGTTTTCAGGGTTCTCCCTCTAGTGGTTCGTGGAGAATCACGTGGAGATCAACCTGACAAGGTATATTGCAATTGGTTTGCTAGTCCGCTTTACTATCCCTTTACCCCATTACTCTGGTATTTCCCCGTAGAAAAAGTTTACTGACCCACAATAACTGTGCTGGGCAAGCGGCTTGGTTTTGTATCTCATTTCGAGCACGAATATTTCTTTTTTTGAGTGTGAAAAAATTTATGACGCGTGTTATATGGACTTATATATGTATACAGTCAATACACCGATAAACATGTTCATCGGAGAACAATTGACATACAAATTTTCGCAGTTCGTCGGATTGAAACTCAAGACCAGTCTTGCAAGGTGGGGTAGGTAATAAAAAACAAGGTCACGACGACACTGACAAAAATCTTATGATTGGGCGTTGGCCCATTTCCGAATATAAGATGTTATTCCGCATGTATGAACTTTTATGCAATGCGCAAATTTATATAAGAAAAACTCTGTTCTATCCTTAATCTATGGTCGGTAATCACATCGCTTGAGATTGACTAGACTAATTTAGTTAATTTTTAGTGCTCGTATTAGTCTTATTAAGGATTATAAGAAAAAAAAAACAATTAGAAATTTGGATACGCCAATCTTTGCTGGGTGATCACTTAATTTTTTTTAATATTCATAATAAGGTTTTTAGGGAAATGAAATTGTTTGTTTGTTACGTTATCCAAATAAGAGGAATGTCTAAATGGATTTTAACAAAATTTCATGGTAATGTAAATGCCCCATACAATAATATTTTTTTATGGATAAAAATGGAATGGTAGCCGCGCTTCTGCTATGGATATACATTGTTGGAGCCATACATAGCCATACAGTAGTATTAGGATTCACTTAATAAGTGATGTTCCTAGATCTCATCAGAATCGAACAAATGAATCACGAGATGCATACGAAACAATGCATATAAGAAAATCATAAACATATTGTCAAACTATACAATCGAAGTTTCACCACAAACTGTTTTATAATAAGCACCAATTACATTGTCAATTCAATGTTATGGCCATACTGTGACCATGAACATGCCGTATACTGTATGGTGTTTGTTCCATTATCCATACAAGTGGAATAAATGTTCGATCGACCCCATGAACGAGCAATATTTTATGCTACGTTTTATATTATAAATACTTCCTCTTTTATTGTAGCTTGATACTATATAAAACTACGATAACACCTATTGTGTAATTTTATTTTCAAACTTGAATTTCGAGTTTATTTATATCGAATAATAATTTTACAGGATTGTATTCTTTTAGTTCTTTTATTTTAGAAATACCTTAAGATGTATTTATGTTTTAACAAAATTATGTATTTGCTTATATCACGTAATAATATAAGAGAATACGAAGATGATGATTCGATAGCATTTTTATGAAAATCATATTGATTTATGTTTTCAGAATCAAACGCCATGGTCTCGCAAATGTACTAATAGCATCACATTTATTCTTATATGATTTCTGTAGGTATCCTGTATAAAGGATGCGTGAAATACAGAACCATTGAGGGAGGGAATCGTTAGTAATGGGATTTTTGTCACCATTTTTAGCTACATACCGTCGACAATATACATACACATACATTATTAAGCCGATCTCCGCGCGGTTTCAACTAAAAACTATCTAGTTCATTCCCCGTGAATTCGTCATTATAGACTAATTAATTGGACTAATCTTTCTTGTCTTTCATTTGCGTATAGGGTCAGTTAAGCCATTTGATATTGACTGATTAGGATCTTTTGTACTTCCCTCTTTCTTATACTATAATTTTATAGATCCTATGTGTTACCTTTGCGATATCCTACGGTTTAAGATATCTATAGTCCCCTAGCTTCGGATAAGTCGTTCCCAGTACACTCATACGCATACTTCCCAAACAAATCACAGTTGCACATCAGATGTTCTATGGATTCCGATTCCTCACTGCACAATCTACAGTGTGTCCGAGGATAAACTCATCTTGAGTAGTATACGCCTTAAGTCCAGTTATATAGTATATGTCCAGTTAAGGCACTCTTGTCTGTCACCACTGTAGAATAGTTTATAACATCCCTCGAGCTTGTTGTTTAAGAACTTTTTAGAATGCCTGAGATCCTTCAATGTCCTCTATTCCTTTTGCTGTTCTATCACAGACTCCTCATAGTTAATAACTCTTGATGCAAATACAACGAATGGTTCAGGACTTATCATTTTTGATTCTGACCTCCGTCTCACCAACCGTCGGCCTTTAATCTCTATATGTCTAGGGACCTATACCAAACTAACTAAATTGAACTATATCCTCATCTATCTTTTTTCATTGGTGACCTGCCAACATATAACATTAACGTAGGCGAGGCTACCATTCCTTTTTCATCCCATTAAAACAATATATAGAACCATTAATTAGTGCTGTCTATTGACAACACGCGAATGTCTAACCATTTGGTCAGGTCTTTAAAAACACCACAAGTTTGGTCACATATCTATATTACAAATATATCGTTTTCTTATTATATAGATAATTCATTTATGCCTTTAAAACTATCTACATCTACATTTTTATGATTGTGTGTCTTTATCAATAATTGTCATTGAATTATTTTATATAGTTGTAATCACAAATTCGATAGATAAAATTCATATAAAAATTATATTTTAATCTTAGATTATATAGATAGAGTCTTAAAACCAAGTCAACTTTTTATCATTGAGTCTGCTAATTTGACTTACCATGTTACGATTTGTTCTACATACTTACTGTGTGGTCCCAGCTTGACATGAGAGGTGACTAAGGAAATTTAATAGTCAAGGGATGGACAGCAGCGTCGCTCTTAAAACATCTCTAAAGCCTAACTGCGGTTGCTAAGCCGCCAGCCAAACGTGACGACTACTGGTAAAACCCCCCAATAAAGGAAGGCCTATGTTTAGCAGTGGACAGCTAACAATTAATATGATAATAACTTCTATTTCTTTAAATACCTTTTTGGAAATAAATACTTTTGAAAGCGAACAGATCTATACACTTTCGAATTTTGTAATATTGCGGGATACATAGATAATTGATAGTTGAGTATTATATCTAAAAGAACTGTCTACCTCAACTAACGCAAAGACGAACTTTTTAGATACTGTACGATCAAAATCTTTCGTCTTAAAGTGTAGTATTGTTAATATAGCAAATATAAATAAATCAAATGACCATCTGTGTGATAAAAATCACCAATTATGTACAAAATTAATTAAATAACATTAAAGTGCGCCATTTAAATAAATCAAGCTGTTTTTATTGAAATATTTGTGCTACTCTATCCAGATATTATTCAATCACTGGTATATCCTTATGATATACCATTATTAAGTTAAATATTTAAATGTAGATACGTACTTACGATGCGTCAAAAATAATTAACGTAAAAAACATAAGTTACGATTTGTTTACATCATAGAATTGACTCGTAGATACTCCTATTAAATTATAAAAATAATTCTAACTATAGTAATGATCTAATTTTTAGAAGATTATATATAATCAATAGTAAAATACATATATCTTTCCTACTGATACCTAATATGTAATCAAGAAAATCATACAATTTGTAATAAGATTCATATAATTCGGTAGCTAATGTAGATACCTACTGCTCAAGGTCATTAACTGTGTATCTGCCCAATTTAAACAAGGAAATAATTTGAAATTTTAACGACAAATCGCGTATAAATACTAGACAACACGAGCGACTTAAAAAAAGTCAATGACATTGAATCTACCTTGAAAGGAGCATAATATATAATTTTAAAGTTTTCGAGTCTTTTGCACATAATTGTAACTTTAATTTTAAATAAAATATATATTTGTGTATTGTGGATTTAAGTATACTAGAATAATATAATTTTGTATATCATTAAGTAAATATAGTTTTTAATGTAGATAATGTTACCATACTATTTTTTTTTTATTGTACGCATTCACTACCTACTTCTTGGTGCCCTGAAAAAAGCTCTTACAGTGTCAAGCTCGCCTGTGGCACGTCTTTGTTCATAATAACAAATATCAATGTAATGTTTGCGTGTAAAATATAAGTAAAATGTACTTAAAAAATCAAGCATTTACATCGCCATTTTAATATATTTAATACATATTATGTCTTGCTAGTTGTATCCCGCGGCTCCATTCGCGGCTCAGTACATAAAGTAGGTATCTTATGTGCGAAGTTACGATATCACCTTCCCCTATATTAATTTTCATAAAATTTTGTCCAATAATTTTTGGGTGAACAAGTAACAAATATCAAACCATCCATCCATCGTAACAAATGTTCACATTTATTAAATTAAACTAGCTTTTTCCGTGACTTCGTTCGCATCACCGATTTACTAACCTGTAGAAAAAGTAGCATATAACCGTCTCTAGAGTCCGATCTATCTTTATACCGAAATTCTACATAATCAATTTAGCAGTTTAGACATAAAAGTGTAACAATCAAACTCATTTTCGAATTTATAATATTATTTAAGCATAGTTGAGAGAAGGATTGACTTTGTCCTCGTGACTGAGATAAAAAGTAATTTATATGCTTTAATAACCTTTTCCATGTGAAATAGCACTCGTAATGTGCTAAGAAGAAGGATACAAAGTTACCTTTACACCTCATATACAGCATCTATATATATTGCAGTAATTCCTTAAATGTACGTACAATTTAATATCCATAAATATAATATATTGAATATCTTACTTTAACAATCATTCAAGGTGATTCGTCTGTCATTAATTACTTCAGTTGATGGAATTATTATCCTTTTTTATAAGCATCCCTCTCATATTCCTTCTTTTCCAGCACAAATGATCCAAACTTCTTTTATTTTTTTCAAGTAGTTTTCATCTACAATATAGATATTCTCTTTTGATTTTTATTTGAATTACCTATACTTTTCATCTCGATTCAAAGTTTTCTTCGGAAAACTTCTCAATCGCACTTTCACATATACACACTTGCTTTTACCTATTATATAAATCAATTATTAAGCAAGTTCAATATATTATAATAAAATAACATATATATTACCATTCTTGTTATAATTTACTACAATATTGATTTTTACACCTACAATACGGGTTTTCGTTTACGTCATCCTGTCCAATGAGATTTACATTTATTTTGATTTTGGTATTATTTCAGCATAATAAAAATATTATATAACAGGCAAATTTATATACAAAATTGTGGAGATTAAAATAAATCGTGTTTAGAAAAGAATCCCAAATGAATATATTAATAGAGAATTTAAACAAATTTTAGCATTTCTCTAGAGTTGGTAGATAAAACACAATAATTATTTAAATGATACTGTTTAATCTTTTTATAATATATGAAATTGCTAAATCACATTAAGTACCTAATTTTTAGGCAGACGAAGCCGTAATAAATCGTAAACCGTAACATACGAGTACACTACCGTATACCGGAAAACAATATGATAATGATATTGTTATTCCGGCATTTCTAAGGCCTGAACCACTGTTTCAAAATTTTATAGAAAATGAGTATTTTAATTTAATAGGTAGTACTTTTAATCAAATCAAATGTATCTATTATAAGTATATTAGAGTGAAGGGACTATCTGTAATGAAGAGGTTAGTTCTCATGCTCGCAAGATATTCTATCAGGTTGATCTCCACGCAGTCCCTCCTTGAAACCATCGTGGTTATATCGTAATGAACTCACCATGATGGGCTCACTGATGTGATTTCGTCCTCATTTCATCCTCAATTGATGCCCTACTTTTGTATTTTGTTGACATAGGCGGATACCGACACCATTTCATCTTCATCCATCGAAAAAAATATAGATATCAAAAAAGACAATCCGTAGCCTTATCGCAGCGTTACTTACCAGGAATCTAAACCATTCAGAGATTCACTAAAACATACAAACAACAACAAAACATTACATCAAAATCGTTCTAACGATTTAGGAGAAATTCAGTGACATACACACGTGCATAAAAATGATAGACATATAAAGATTGGTATAAAAAATCAGAGAGACAAGGCAGTTATTTAGTATTATTATTTGATTGTGTGTTATTATCCAGGAAACAAACCATCTTGACATTGGTCTATAATTATATTTTTATAGACTACCTATTTCGGAAATAAATATAATTATATGCTGACTTTATAATGCAAATAAATATTAATGAAGATCTATATTTAATTTTATTAGATTTGTTCTCTTGTGAATGTCAAAACATACGAAAGACATTGTTTAACTATATAAGGCGTTTTAATTTATGTTTATTTGTTTTGGAAGAAGTTTAAACAATTATCAAAAACTACCAATATTGCATATTTATTAAATTCCCGTTGTACCGCTGTATATAAATGTTAATCTAGGCTTCGTCCGAGCAATCTTGTTATCATCTTCGTGTCAGAATAAAATACAGTCCATACAAATAAACATTAAATCTTACGTGTGGAAAATGGATACTAATGCTATTGAATACATCCTAAAATAAAAATACAAGTACTGTTTGTGTACTTGTATCTTAACATCATTAACGAACCGGTTTTGTATTGTTTATGACAAAGCACTGCCACCATCACATCAAGAAACTATCAGATGTCATACCTAAGGGTGCATTTATTTTTCGACTAATTCATCGCATGGCTTTTTTAAACATATCAGGATAAAACGTTATGTATATGTTAATTTAACATATGATTTGTCTCTCTAACAAATGTAATTCAAATCCATACATATGTTTAAGCGTGATCGAGTAGTACTAAATATCCAAATGTCTTTACAAATTACACATTACATACAATATCCATAGTTCACGTTTACATAAGTAATAATAATTTTATATTTTTATTATATTTATACATAACTTATGTTTATAGAAATAATATATAAATATAATAAAAATATTAGTACAAATAGATAGATACTTAACAAATTAGATAAATTATTTAACAGAAGGAGATTCTGTACAAATGTAATTTGCTTAGGTACCTCTGTACCACTCGTGTTTCTACCATGAAGTAGTTGTGTTTGCACGGCTGTTTCGGTTTGAAAGGTGGGACATGGCAGTGAATTTACAGGGTACAAAAGAATAACACCTGAGTCCTCAGGAATGGCAACGCATGGGGGGTATCATGGGTGACATACCCAGTTATGTCCATGGTACTGCTTATCTCTATAGGCGAAGGTTACTACTTTCCATCAAGTGGGCCGTCAGCTTGTTTGCCATTTCAAGTTGCATAAAAAAACTATGAATATATGTATCTATAGAAAGATACAGTAGGATAAATGAAACAAAAAATGGCACATGAAACATAACATCGTCCGTAAAATATAAAATATCAACCGATAGTAATTCATCTAAGATTTTAATTCTAAGGATTATCTTAAGTAAGAATAGACTTTTAGGCAAACGTCATCATGGATAATGAAATAAATTTTCATTTAATATAGATGGCACGTAATGAATATGGCCTAGCACTCTGAAAACTACCATTGCATGCACACATTATATGTAATTATATAATTAGTCCGGTAAATATATCTAATTGTCATACTTATACATCTATAAATGTGCGTCGACACAAATCAAATCTGTTGGGAGAAAAATTACGAAGTAGTAAGTACCATTAGGTATACCTACAACTAATAATGACAAATAAACTAAATGTCTATCTAATGTTACCCTAAACAGGAAGAGACATAATCATAAATCGCTTAATAGGTCGATGCATCATGGAAATATTTCTGCTAAAAGAACTTCTTAATTTATACTTTAAGTGTGTGTTACACGATATCTGCCAATTTTGATCATTTTTTCTTGAATCGTTTGGCTTCTCCTGTATTTTTTCAAGTACAATATTAAATTATCAGTCTAGATATTAAGTCTTATTCAGAAATTTATATTAACATAACATAGAAACAATGCATTTACGATACACGTGATTTTTCAGGTCTTAATACAAAGGTTACCTGTAACTTGTTTGCAATTATCTAAAAAGTTATATTTACCCCCTCCGCCCCTCGCATAAAAATATATTACGTTAAAAATGCATTCCGTTTTTTGCGAATGTAACAGAAGCCTTTCTCAGTTAAGTCGAGATAAAAATCCAATAAAACCACGTCCGCAATTGTATGACCACAATTTTTTTTATCGCCCACATTCTATTCCTTTCGAGAATAAACAACGAGACGTATTTGATAACACAGGCTTCCGCGGCGGGCAACAAATCTTGACGTTGGAGTCTATGTTGACATAATTTCAATGTCTGGGCCAATCAATCGATTGATTTACTCAAACATCGATTGTTTATTGTCGCAATTTTTTGAAACACGAAAGTTGACATTAAATAACTGCGAGAATTTATAAACCTACAGGAATTATATTATTTTACCAGACTACCCCAGAATATATAACATCACCATTATTTTAATAACAGAAGTTTTTAAATTTATAGTAATAATAATATATGTGTATTAGTACAAAAACTACGCCTAAATGACAATATTATTAAAATACCAAAATCATATTTATTATTTTCTTAAGAACTTAATACCCCATAATTTAAGATTTACTGTAGAATAAAATGTTGTAAATAAACAGACATATTTCAATAATTATTTAGTGATTGAAAAATTAAACAAATAAAAATTAATTATAAATAAATGTTTACATCTAAAAAGTAGATATTATGTGTGGTGATCGAATAAAAATACAAGATATCACAACTTCTTTCTGTCCGCAGCATATGGAAATCAAGCACAGTGCACCAGCGCCAGAGAAGGAAAACCTATATTAAAACTAACTACGTCTTCCTCTTATGGCAAAAAACTTCTATACAGAAGCGGAATATTAATAAATTATTAAGGAAAAAAAGCTACACTACAACTAACAGACAGATGTAGCATATACCTACCCTACACATACCAAATTACTTGCATCAAATTTGCATTCGTATGCTTCTATCATTCATATCTATCATGCTATACGTATTTATATTTTATGTATACTTTTATTTTTATTATGCCTGACCGGTTTCGCTTAATAGTATTCTCAAAGATCTATAACAAAAAATTGTGGAATAGTACAAATGTTCTTGCAAAGATTATAAACTCGAAATTCCACACTGTGCAAAAAATCAACACATTAATAAAATCTACTGTATATCTCTATCTATCATCTAATATGCTTTTATTTATTAACCACCTTAATGATCAAAATAACTATACCAAATTTTAAACAAACAGACAAACAAAATCACTTTCACGTTTATTAGATAGGATTAAAAATAATAAATAGAAAAAAAATGTAAAATGTTTTTATTAATACTTAGCGATAATATGAGAACTTAGAAGCGCATTTTAATAATTATTAGATTCCATACTCCATAGAAGCTTATCATGTTTACTTTATAGTTATAACGTTTTTAGGGTTCCGTACCTCCAAAGGAACAACGGAACTCTTATAGGATCACTTCGTTATCCGTCCGTCCGTCTGTCAAGACCCTTTTACTTAGGAACGCGTGGAGGTTCAAATTAAAGTATCAAGTTAAAATTAATATCATATACTCAGGTCTGCAATTTCTTAAAGCAGTGAAAAAATCAAGTTTCGAAATCGACGCAATCAAAAGATACGGTCATTTATGTTCTACTAATATCGCATATTTTGACATTCGCAAAGGGAATCAAAACTTAAAAGGTACTTCCCGTTGACTTAGAGTCATAAAATTTGGCAAAAAGCAATATCATGTAGCACGAGTAAAGGAAAAAATCTGAAACTTATAAATTTATAGTTATTTCACAAAAAAAATTAAACTTGATAATTTTATACGGAACCCTCGTTGCGCGAGTCTGACTCGCACTTGACCAGCCTTTTTTTCTACAAATCACATCAAATCAATTATCATTGAATAGATGTAATATTTTTTATTTGTGATTTCACCTTCTCAAGATCTCTTTGTGTTGTAAAAATGGAAAGAACTATAATTCTTCTAGTTAATACATACACAAAGTCTATCTAGAATATATTTCATACCAGCTTTTCCGCGACTTCATCCACGTGACCAGGATAAAAAGTATCTAATATTCTCCATATTAAATAATATATATACTTTTATGTCCAACTGTTATGGCGCAAAAAAGTAACAAATAAACTCACTTAAATACTTATAAAATTAGTAGGGACAGTTAAGGAAATAACACATAATTATAACAAATGTAAATTTATTATTTATATTGTTATGATAGCATCTAAATAAATAAATTATAAAAAAAAATTGACAGAAATTATGTGTTTTGGACTGGTGATTATACCCAACCAGTGTCTATGTAACTACGTTACGGCTTGTTGAACAAACGTTAATACTTAGTTGCAAATATAATCAACCTTCACTATATTATTTATTATTTTTAACGGTTCCTAAATATTTTATTCTCTGTTATAGATAGATTTTCAATTTGTTTTATAATTTTACGCGACTTGTAGTTATAGTCCAGTTTATTGTGTATTTGCAAAAAGCTATTGAAAATGTATAAACAAAGAAAAACTAATAAAGAAAATATAGAAATTCTTGAATGACCATAGACGATTAGTAGAGCCACGAGAAAAAAAAATCAGTCTAAGATTTACAATATTCATTACCCTTTTATGTTTATTTTTTCCGTCGATTTCAAAAGGGATATTATAAATTACACTTTTTCCTGTACATTGTAAAATATCTTTGCCAATAATGAAGTCAGCTTTTTTGTGATACTTGCATGGTCATATTTTGGCTTGAAATGTGGTAAAGAAATTACAAGATATGGAGGCATAAGATCATAATCTTTAGGAATGTAATACACATGAGGAATACCATAGATATCATTTTTCATTCTGCCATATTCATAGTGCCGTTCATTTTTAAAGGCAATAGTTTCCACTTTGCTTCAGGTGAATTTTTAGTGTGAGCATACCGTGTGGTTCCGGCATAGAATAGACCACCCCTAAGAGGCAGCTAAAGGAACTAATACTCAAGGCATACAATACTCATGGTTTTTTGAAATTTAATCTCGTTTCAAAAACTTTTTCTGTCGTAAGTAGGTACTACCTATATTATTCTAATATGGTTTACTATATTTCAAAAAAAATAATACGGGTATAAATAAGTAAAGGAAATATTTCTTTCAATTACAAATTTAATATCCCATTATTAAATACCGTAGCGATAGTGGTAATACATCATTTCATATTTAACCCAACCATGAAAAACTATTAAATCCACGTAGGTATATAAATCCAATAAATAATACATAGATCCTATATACCCATATATAGAAATAGTACCTATGTCAGTTACTGCATTATTTGATTCTCTTTCATATCACATATATTTTCTATTTTTTATAGAAAATTTTTAAACAAACAAAACGCACACGCAACAAATTCCGCGATTACGATTATTAAGTTCATTCGGCCCATCACACCCCCATGATTTGCCACTACCTAAAGTTTTTATAATGTTATATTGTTTATTTATATAATATCAGGCAACGAATGTATGAATTACGTACATACATTTCAAAACTAATCATATTGCTTTGTGTTTTAGATTAAATAAGTACATTATATACATCCACCCTTTGCGTAGTGCTGCTCCAATCAAATTTTTTATGAAACGTTATGAAAAGTTAAAATAATAATTTTTAAGCTAAACAATACGCATTGTGAATATAAAATATGAAAAATACTAGTAATTTCATCTTGCAATTTTTATATGTATTTTTCGCATTTATTAGTAAATCTCCTCTAAAGTTTTTGTCTTGTTTACAAAATATTTTACCCAATCAAGTTATAAATTTACGTCTAACTGCTTGATCTACTTATTGCTACTCTATTGTACTTGGTCTATTGAACTGAAAAGTGATAAATCATTTATAACGAACCCTACTATTATTTATATATCAAATTATAAGTTATAATTATATATTAATATAAGTAGACCTCCAAATCTACGTTTAGTATACGTTTTTAAGCATTGTGTGTATACATTAACATAATTGTATATTTAAAACACAAATATATGTAATTATACATATACAATTAGCATTAAATCCGTCTTTCGTACTAAACTTTTTTTGTAAATATAGTCAATATATAATATTTAAGAAGCTCTTGCCAAATATATAAAATAAATATATACATATTAATAGTTTTTTTTTTTTATTTGAGAGCAATAAAGAACATTATATTATTTGATTGTATATGAATTTAAATTCACAACAAATATTAAAATATATATATACTGTTTGAGTAACAGTTGAACAATTTTGTATGAAACGCCGTACATAGGCTGTATCTACTTTATCACAAAGTATATTATTTAATCCAATAAATACCTATTAAATTCCAGACATCCAGTTGAATTACTGATACTATGTATATTAAATTACATGAACCCACAAGTCATGCATAAAAATGTATATATCAAAATACACAATTTATACTAAATTAACTAACTCGAACATTTCAAAACTTATTACATCAAAATTCAGATTTGTAAATACAAATTGTTTCGACAATTATACATTTTCAAAATTGATCCAACAATCTACGAGTGTTCGCATTTTAATAATTAAAATTTGGTTTATTTATTAATTAATCAATTCATGAAAAAAAACTTTAAACTCCATATATTTAAAGCAATTCTACCCGCATAACCAAAACTGAATTAAGTAATTCTACAAGACATAGTTCTTATAATTAGCACTTACCAAAAAACTTAATGAATAACACTGCCATGTTTATGTAAAATTTAATTTAAAAGTCTATGTTATAAATTCTTGTCACGATTATATTTAATTTTCACTTCTATACGAACATTTTGTTCCGTACGATTGCGGACGCGCAAATCGACGCTCGCGGAGTACGTGCGCGCCGGTACCTAGGGCCGGTGTGCCTGCAGGTAAAAGCGATGTTGATTCAACAACGTGTTCCACACCGAATGCGAATCATACGGACGGTGATCTGACGAAGCTTGGCAGGTGAGTGGCCGTACTGGTCGGCCCGTGTGAAAATTGGAGACGGGGTGTTATTGTAGCGTTTCCGTTCCGGAAAAGTTGAAGAAAAAACACAAAAGTTTTATGTTCACATGTACGTTGCATATTGGCATTTATAATGCCTAACATTAAGTATGCGTAAACGCAGGACTTAGAATTTTTTTAAATCTTTTTTTCTTTTATTATAATGTTATTGTTACTTCTTAAATAAAAGTTACAATTAACACAAACTAAGGAATGTTCAATTCATATTTTTCAGTGTTTATGATGCAATCAAATTTTATCCCATATACTAATTTTGCCATGTATTGTTTTTTTAATAGTAA
Organism: Galleria mellonella; assembly: GCF_026898425.1. Taxonomy (NCBI): domain Eukaryota; kingdom Metazoa; phylum Arthropoda; class Insecta; order Lepidoptera; family Pyralidae; genus Galleria; species Galleria mellonella. Next base: position 1,244,330 of record NW_026442147.1, on the reverse strand, counting down.
CGTATGTAAATAATCCGTCCACACTAAATCAAACTATTATGTTTTTTGGTAAAATACTTGCTTGTTAGAAATAAAAAAGACATGAACATTGCAGAAGGATCGCAGCTCCGACCTGATTGATATCTTCATCAATTTCTTCAATTTGTCAAAATATTTCACCAGATGGATGGTCATCTTCATTGGCACACATTCCTTCACCTGGGCTGTCCACGATTGAGACTGTATTTTTTTGGTTTATTCTTACTCCATCTGACCCATCACCATGAGCTTCTCAAAATTGTCGTAATTTCTTAATATTAATGAAATTAATAATTTACTTGTTATTCCCATCTATGTATTTGTAGCGGTTATGAAATGCAAATGGAATTAGTCAACACTTAACCACTTAACCACAAATTTACTCTTCCAATTATGTTGCTAGTGATACTTGTAATGAGACAGGAAATTTTAAAATGTTTCTCTAAATTAATATTGTAAAGAGGAAAGATTTGATTTTTTGTCTTTTTTTATTATCTAGCTACATACTTTAGCTAGTAACGTGGGTTGTATTTTATTTAAAAACAAAGAGATCTCCTGTCTTAATCTGTAGTCAATATACAAAAAAATATGTATATTTAGTTAATAATATATTGTATGAATATTTTACAAGTTTAATTTTGTTATAAAATTAAATCTAACTAATAATAAAAAACTACCCGTGTGAATTCGAAGCGGATTGCTAATATATTATCTAGATTTTGTTTCACTAAAAAATACCAACTTCAATAGTGGTAAACCAATTATTATGATTAATACCTAAACTACTGAACACGTATATGTTTTCAAACAAAGAAATAATTTTCCAAATGCTTTATAGTAAATGACAGAGTTCGGAGGAAATAAACTTAAAAAAAAAACAATTGCATTGAGAACGTCCTCTTTTTTTTTTAAATCGGTGAATTTTTTTTTATGCAACTTAGAATAGCAAACAAGCTGACAGCCCACTTGATGGAAAGTAGTAACCGTCGCCTGTAGACATGAGCAGTGCCATAGACATAACAGAATATACTGTTTCGCCCATGAAATCATAGATGCGTTGCCATTCCGGAGGACTCAGGTGTTATTCCTCTGTACCCTGTAAATTCACTGCCATATGAATGAATGAAAATTTATTTCAATAAACCGTAACACTTACATATACTTAGATTATAAGTAATAACAACATAAAAATAAATAAATAAAATATAGAAAAAAAAGTTTACATTTATAAAGAGTAGTTGAAATCAGTCAGTGTTATGGTAATGAAAAAGGATGCCAATTCAGCTTAAGGTTCCTGCAAAAGCAGAAACGCTGATTTTCAATTAGCACCTCATCACCTAGCCCGGTCCATCAAAATTATGAATAAGTAACACAATACACAAACATACGCATAACAATAGATAAAAAACAAAAATATCAGTAAACAAAAAAAATAAGAACAAAAAAGTTTTAGACCCTATGTGTAAAATAAAACAAGTATCCAAGCCTTGACAATAGCTGTACGAAAAAAAACACATTACATTATTTCCAAATATAAAATCTATTTTTATAAGACACAAAGAATTGGGGATAAAAATTTAAAATTCAAATAAAGCATCGTCCAAATATTAATTACATATATTATACCATACACAATATATATACATATATACACATACATACACACTATATATATATATATATATATATATATATATATACACATACACATATAAATATTTATTAGATGTACACATATTTTTATGTTATATCCTAGCCAAATAAAAATTATTATTATTATAATAAAAATTATGTATTAACAATCCGCTATCTTTTTTTTTTTATACAACTTAGAATGGCAAACAAGCTGACGGCCTACCTGATGGAAAGTGGTAACCGTCGCCTATAGACATGAGCAGTACCATAGACATAACAGAGTATACTGTTTCGCCCATGATAACCCCCATGCGTTGCCATTCCTGAGGACTCAGATGTTATTCCTCTGTACCCAGTAAATTCACGCCATATCCCTTCAAACCGAAACACAGCCATGCAGACACAACTACTTCACGATAGAAACACGAATGGGATAGAGGTGCCCAAGCAAACGAAAAGTATTATTATACTGCTAGTTATATGAAGAAGTTTTAAATCGCTCAACAACCTACCAAAGGAACTCAGAAATTCGCTGCATTCAAATTAAAATAACAAATTTAATGAAAACTCCAAAAATGCAGCAGCAGTGGCAATGAACTAGCGACATCTCTGGTATTATAAAACGTTTAAGTATAAAAATGCAAAAGTGCATTAGTAATGATGAATATGTAACTATGGAGGAAAAAATAATACGTAAATTTGGAGGTCAATAAGACAAAGTGCAACCGTATATAGACTTGGAGAGTAGCAACTATGTTATTGACAGTGCAATTAGCGACAGACTATTGTTTTTAATTGATGTGGAATTAAATGGCGTAGACCTAACGGAGAGGAATGATTATGGCCCGTCGTGGCGAATTCACTATTTCTGATGAATTCTCCATAAGGATCACGTGGAGGTCAACCTAACACAATGTATTGGAGGAGAGGCATTTTTTTTAAAACACAGGGGGCAAACGAGCATGCGGCTCACCTGATGATAAGTGACTACCGCCGCCCATGATCACCCACAACACCAACGGCATTGCAGGTGTGCTGCCGGCCTTTTAAAAAAGAATATGCTCTTTTCTTGAAGGTTATGTTGTCGTAACGAATCGGAAATACTGCTGCTGGAAGTTGATTCCAAAGAATGGTTGTGCGTGGAAGAAAGTGGCTCGAAAAACGCACGGTGGAGAACCGCCACTTGTCCAAATGGTTGGGATAAAATTTTAGTAATGAAAATGTTAAGCCCCATTGCTAGAAATACCTAACTGAAAACTGTAGTGTTTTCTTGGTAAATCCGTCATAATGAGATAACCTGAGGGCCTACCATGAAATGTTTTCCGAAATTTCGGGGCTGAATCAACACAAATTTGATGTTAAAATTGCATGATACATACCATTTAAAAATGTTAAAATATTTGGACTATTATGATAGGATCTATGACGAACGAAATGTTAAGCTCCATTTACTGGACCGATTTCGATATGAACAAAAACACGAAATTCAGTTTGAAAATTCGGAATTTCATTTCATTCGCCCACTGGTGCCTCGCCAGCGTATACTAATAGCACAGGCAGAGTTACCATTCCATTATCGTATTATACAAAATGTATTGTTAACAATGGGATCTGGTTACTAACAATACGGGACGTATGTTTAAGACTTACCCTTTAAATGGAAAGTATGTAAATATTATTATATGTTACACATCTCCCATATTTAGAACTAACAGAATTTTTCATCGTGCCTCCCACCAAATTGTTTATAATTACTCCTCTCCATCCAAAGGTTGCCTGGAAGAGATCGCTCTTAGCGATAAGGTCGCCCATTGTTTTTATCGCATTGTGATTATTTCTTGTAATTATTTATATTTATAATATATTTACTATTGTAATCTTTTAGAGGAAACAATAAAGAGTATCTATCTATCTATAAATAGTGTAAGTTATTCCTCATGGAACAAAACCCATAAAATATTGTCAACTAAAAACCTTTTCCTTTTAATGCCCATTAATTCCATTAAAAAAAGTGTTCATATGGAAGTAATAGTGTATTCCGTTAACAGAATATTTTAAAATGACTACCTACACATTTCTTCGTTGGAAAATATTTCGCTCGAAGAACATTTGAACCTTTTCCGTGTATAATATAAAACTTACCTTTGCGTAGGAATAGTACAGATCTTTGATCCTTATATTTCTCTGCCTACCTCGCAGGACTGACACCTAATTAACTAGGTAACTACTTGCACATTTCATTTTGCTTTTATATTTTACCTGCGACTTCGTCTGCGTGACCTAGATATATTTACTAAACGAGTTAAAAAGCTGCCTATGTCCTGCTCCATCTCATAATAGAATCTCTCAATTTCATAGTGATTAATTAAGTTCGTTAAGGTGCCAAATGGTAATAAACAAGCAAACAAACTCTCTTTTATAATTATAATATTAAAGTAAAAAATAAGTGAATTAAATGCAGGACACGCATATCCTATCTAATAATTCAACAAGATTAAACAATACTTATTGAATAAGGTCATCTGTAAGCCGAATTTTAATGACCGTAAAGGATAAAGGAACTTGAAAAATTGGGTATATGTACTTCAGAGAATCAAAAGTTACTTTTATAATTTTCAATAGCCTTTGTCTACCACATTAGCATCCACAACAGCTACAATGACAACAACGAAAATCTTGATATTTTATTTACCTGAAGTGTGGCGGAAAACCATCTGTTTTGGATTTAAGATTTTTTAAATATTGAATATGTTAACGTGATTGAAACAAAATAAAAATTCAAATACCATTACGATTTATACAATAGTTACAGATAATTAAAATCATGAATAATATACATACATATACAACGATAAGCATAATAATGATGTAGTAACGATTGAGTAATTTGTAGTAAAAGCTGATTTTGTTGACTTTGCGATGGTATCGACAGAAATGCACGGATACTGATTTTTTTTTTTTGTATCTCCTAAAAGACGTAAAAGTTGTTTATTATGAATTTATCTAAAAACGTACATGATCGAGTTGAAGAATACTTTATGAACTTCGGAATATACCTTTTATTCCCACAATGTTGGTATTATACCTGCTCATCACCGGCGATGGTGCCACTTACTTTTACAAATATCTTTCTAAAGTTCTGGCCTTATTACAGGAATATCAACTTGTCATAATGCTTTATGATTAACTTCTAATAGTTTTTCACATTGTCTTAAAATAACCATAAATTCACGAAAAAAGTCTTTAAGACAATATTACAATTGCTTAATAAATAATTTAATTTATAATATTTATTAATAATAATAAGTGAGGATAAATCGCTGCAAAAAACGAAAAATGGGACCTCTGAGTTCGACTAATCGAATGCCGATAGCAATGATTCAGATTCATTGTAAGAAGGTTAGTAGTTGTGTCCTCCAAATAAAACTACCCACCCAAACCTAATCAAAACAATGCTCAAAATATCACGATCCTAAGTGTAGATACTACGAGGTTTGTCCGGAAAGTACGTATAAAAGTTTTTTAAAAATTTTATTTTACAATTATTCAGGTAAATCAATTTTATCCCCTTCAAAGTACTCCCCCTGTGACATAATGCACTTGTGCCAACGCCGTTTCCACTGTGAGAAGGCTCCTTGAAAGTCCTCTGGTTGTAGGTTTCTCAGCTGCCCCGTCGTAGCTTTTTTTATCTCATTTATGTCCCCCAAATGCCGCCCCCGAAGTACCAATTTGGTTTTTGGGAACAAGAAGAAGTCACATGGGGCCAAATCCGGCGAATAGGGGGGTGTTCGGTCACCGTAATGGAATTTTTACTCAAAAACTCACGGACAACAAGAGAGGTGTGGGCAGGGGCATTGTCGTGGTGAAGAATCCAACGCCCCTCTCGCGCCAATTCTGGACGAACTCGTGCCACACGAGCTTTGAGGCGTCTGAGCACATCGACGTAGAATTTTCCATCAACTGTCTGGCCTGGAGGGACGAATTCTTGATGGACAATCCCCCGAACATCGAAAAAAACAATCAACATTGTCTTGACATTTGAGCGGGATTTTCTTGATTTTTTTGTTCGTGGTTCCCCGGATGTCTTCCACTCTTTGCTTTCACGGCCATTCTTGCCGAGTTTCGAGAGAAACTTGATTACGACGCGCTGCTCTTCAACGGAAGCGGGCTCCATGCCGACGGGGTTTCGTTAAGAGGTAACTTCACAGATGGCGTGACAAGCCAGTTCGCACCGCACGGCGGTCAGACCAGAACTGAAGCATTGTTAGGGACATAAGGAAGGGGTCCTGCGCTTACCTGGCCTCCCCACTCCTCTTTCTCGCATTCCAGAACACTTTTATACGAACTTTCCGGACAGACCTCGTATAATGCATTAATAGAATGCACTCGTAAACCAAGTATCTCATTTGACAGATTTTTTCTTCTATCATATGTCACAGCGCAGAGTGCTTCCGCCAAAAACAAAATTTGGAAAAGCGCATTTTTGTAAAGGTAGTTTCGAACAATGGAATTTAGAGTAAGGATCAAAACATTCAATGATGGATATTGTTAGGTGAAGGACAGATAGCTGAATAGGTATTACATTAACCTTAGAAATATATATATATATATATATATATATATATATATATATATATATATATATATATATATATATATATATATATATATATCAGATAAGATCCGTAATAATCTTCAAAAAACTAAAAGACTGGGCCAAGAATTCGCTCAGAGAACTCACTCCATCTGATCTTTTTAATAAAATATCAATCTTATATCGGCCTGGTTCTACAAATTAAAAGAATACGGAATAAATTTAACAAGAAATTTTTAGTAAAAGAACAGAATGTGGTGAAGTGAGACAAGACAGAATGATTAATGAAATATTTAATGAACATCTTTAAAGCACTTTAATAAAGGTTCCTCAAAGCGCAGAGATTTTAATTGCAACAACAATGCTCTGATGTCCATAGTATAATCCCTCAAAGGGACAATAAGTTCTTGACCTTAATATGTGAAATTGTTTGAAACGAAGTGAAATGATTTTTTTTTGCTGTGAATGTGCATAAGCGAAGTTAAAAAATAAAGGATATTTAAAAGATAATAACTTATTAGCAATAAGCGATTACCTGAAGAGTCTATAAATGTATTACTGAATACAAATCGTTCCACGTTGACTGCTACTTATAGAGACAATACAACTAAAAATTTCCTAAAAAAATACGAAAAAACAATGTAGAAATAGAATAATTAAACGAGAAAATTCGCTAATAGTTACAGATAGGTCCCGAATAGACTGTAAAATGCATAATAGATAATTAATATAGATGCAGAATAGCATCAATATATAGTTTGAATAGAAATATAGCAGAGACGTAAAGTAATTTTATAAATTACGACATAGCACTGTGATGCGTGTTGAGCGATTTCGATTGATAAACTGACGCCCCGCGTCGCGCGTCATCCGATCTTATACGAGGAATGTTGTTTAAGATGATGATGAGAATGATGTATAAATTAATGCCCTGTCTTTCTATCTCACTCTAACATACTTGATACTCGTGAATTTAATACAAATAAGTCCTTGTCGTATATGAAGCACTATTTCTATTTCTCATTATTTGACCGTTTACGAACTCATTTATATTCGATTTAGCGGACTCTGACCCAACAATATTAATTAAGGAATCACTCCGATCCCAGTCCAAGCAAAAATGAAACTCAATATCTGTAAATATCTGTTGTAATTTGTAAAAAATATGTTACTTATCTTAAGTACCTACTTTTATTAACATTAATAGTCTGATAGGTTATCATGATAGGTTACCTATTATCAAAAAATTAGTTGGAAAATGGCTATGAAAAAGCAAGTACCACAGTACTAAACAAATTAACACATCGACCGGATCTCCCATTGACAGTGACAGTCACAGAGTATTTTTAAAACACCCTTATCAACAGCATCTGTGAGTGATTGTGACAGATCTGGACAGATCTTTTAATCAAAACATTGATACAAAAGAAGGGGTAAGTAGATTTTATTGTATTAAGATAAATGGGTATACGTGAAGTTTGGACTTTGTTTTTCATTATCATTCAGTAGCTTAACTTCAGTTGAATTGAGTGCTCGCTCCTAGCTAATCTACTGATCTAATAATATAAACTTACTATTTACTGTCGGCCCTGAATGCCGGTGAATACAAAATATTGGAAATAATTGATTTATCATGTTGATAGGAAGGCTTGCTCAGTTAACAATTAGAAGATCTATACACGTATCATCAAAATTAACACAAAGTATGACTATCGACGGCAATACTATATTGGCGGAGAGCCTGAAAAAACAGGTGAGTTTGATGATTTAATTTTCATATCATACCACAAGGACACTCCATTATATCCAATCAATCAAATGATTAATGATATTAATTAAATAAAGTTACCTACTTCATTGTAAATAACGATAAAATATCAAAAAGAATAAAACAAAAATTACACTTCAAACTTTTATAAGAAATTCCAGTTGCAATTATGTATTTATTAACAAACATATGAACACTTATTTAAATTTTTGTTATGTTATATTTTTTTTTATTATTACCAGTGGAATATATTAACGTAGGTCTTTGTTGTTGATATTAATTTATTTAATTCTTTATTGTACACACCAATTATTTATAAGAATATGACAGAGGTAATCAAATGTACAAAGATGAACTTAACTCTAATAGAGTTTTCTTCCGGCAAACCCAAAGTGGAAAAGAGCATCAATGTTAGCAGGTAGAACAGTGTACAATATTGTGACATTTTTTAACAAAGAAACTATAAAATATTTAATTACATTATATTTAATCATATAAATACACATATACATAAATATATACCTACATCTATGCATATACTTATACATACATATACATATAATCCTTACATACACTCCTCGCAAAAATTAAGGGAACATAAAATTTTTTGAAATTTTTGGGTGATTTTCAACAGGCTGTATTTCAGTGAAAAATAATCGTACAGGAAATTTAAAAAAAGGGTTTTGTAGCTTGAAAACTCTAGTTTTCAGATTTTTTGGTGAAAAAATTTTTTAAGTTCCGGTTTCCATGCAATTCTTAAACAAAGCTGAAAATATTTTTTTTCTAAATTTTTTAGGTTTCGTTTTTCATTCTATGGGCATGGAAAAATTTTTTCGAGCTACTCCATTGTATAGGTCTCTTAGCGTGTTTATTCAGCTTCAAAAATCGCTTTGGATGGCTCAATTACGACCATTTGTCTCCGAGATATCGAACTTTGAATGCAAAAGCATCCTTTTCCATTCAACTGCTAATATCTCTGGAACTACTGGTCGCACAGCAAACGGGCGCCGAGTTTCTTTATTTATTTTATGCAGATAAAGAAACTCGGCACCCGCTTGCTGTGCGACCAGTAGTTCCAGAGATATTAGCAGTTGAATGGAAAAGGATGCTTTTGCATTCAAAGTTCGATATCTCGGAGACAAATGGTCGTAATTGAGCCATCCAAAGCGATTTTTGAAGCTGAATAAACACGCTAAGAGACCTATACAATGGAGTAGCTCGAAAAAATTTTTCCATGCCCATAGAATGAAAAACGAAACCTAAAAAATTTAGAAAAAAAATATTTTCAGCTTTGTTTAAGAATTGCATGGAAACCGGAGCTCAAAAAATTTTTTCACCAAAAAATCTGAAAACTAGAGTTTTCAAGCTTTAAAACCCTTTTTTTAAATTTCCTGTACGATTATTTTTCACTGAAATACAGCCTGTTGAAAATCACCCAAAAATTTCAAAAAATTTTATGTTCCCTTAATTTTTGCGAGGAGTGTATATAGATAAATAAATAGATGTTCATAGAGATAAAAGATGCTCTTTAAGTCTACTCTTAAAAATATTTAGGGATTGACTCAAACAGATAGATATGGAAAGAGAATTCCACGATCTAGCAGCATGGACAGTAAAAGATCCACTATAGTGCGTATTTTGTACAAGAATTGGTAGAAAAATATCTAATTTAATCTAAATAAAATTCTGTAAATTAAAATTAAAATGATAACAAATAATTGAATTTTTTCAACTGCATATAAACTCAGAACAGTCACATGCAGGATGCATGTAACTCTTTTTTCTTACTTTTATGATTACATTGCTAAGAGCCAGCATGTGAGTATGTTATTCTATGTCTATGGTACTATCATATTCTAAGTTTATTATTATATTAGCCCTTTTATTGTGTTTTTTTTTTGTTGGTAAAGAGCTAAAAAAAATATATTTTAGCACTTTATATACTTGCTTATTAGAAGAGAGTATGTGACATAGAAAGATAATGCCACAGGTACTATACTAAATCTAAATATAAAACAACAAAACATGTATTTGTGCTTTATGACAGAGAAATAAATGCCTATTGTTATTCTGCATCTAAATATAGATTTATATTATAATTTAAAAAAAGATAATATTAAGTTGTAAATTCTCTCGGTTTATGTACTTTATATATATATATATATATATATATATATATATATATATATATATATATATATATATATATATATATATATATATATATATATATATATATATATATATATATATATATATATATATGTATCTTCTTATAAAATAAATTTATTAAATATAATACAACTAATATCTGTTTCTCTCGCCTCGACACTTTGACCGTTCATTTATAATATACAAAAACAATTATTATTGATTTATTGATTCCATTTGTTCTATATTACAGCCTAATCCACATGATTAAATGGCATGCATTATAGGCAAATATTATCTGCACTAATTACTCTTAATTATAAAATAATTTATTTTGATAAGGAGTAATTACATTACTATGGGACTTAATTAAATATTATATAAACATCTTTATAAATTAGAGCATTACTTCCACAGAATAACAAAATTTTAAATAGAATAATATGTGCCTAATTTTAGATTGTAGCACCCTTATAGTTTCCACTCATCCTATTTTTTCTTTCATTCAATCATTATACTACTTACATCATTCATAAAACTATAATTAATATGACTCTTCATTCATTATAGATCCTTTTTCCATCATTATATATTCAAAGTGTTTATTGTTTTTACATGTTAAATTCAACTATTTTAATATGTTTTAGGGTGTGGAATATGTGTTCGGTATTGTGGGCATTCCAGTTATTGAAACATCTCTCGCATTCCAAAGTGTTGGTCTAAAGTTCATTGGAATGCGCAATGAACAAGCAGCATGCTATGCTGCACAAGCTATTGGATATCTAACTGGTAAGATCAATCTGGCTGCCTCTTGGCCCACAAAGAAGAATGCAAAGGCATACTTAAGTACCAATGTAGAGGTTAAAAGTGTTGATAATTAGATAGCCAAAGATTATTTTTATTACTTGTAACAATACAGTGCTCTCACTTCTTACCATAATTAATAACTACAGATAATTATTATAACATGTTTTTTTTTTACTAAACATACATTATATGAAATATTAAAGCTAAATTATGCATGTTATGATATATGCATAAAATGTTAGTTTTTCTAGTGTAAATATGTGGGATTCAGTAAATATGTGGGGTAAAAAAATATCAGAGACTACATATGTTCTCCTTGAGAATACTGTTAAATAAGCTAATGGTTTCATCTCTATCTCAATTATTATTTGCAATAAACACTCATATCGCAAATTACATGCTTACAAATTTTTTTTAGGTAAACCAGGAGTATGTTTGGCTGTGTCAGGCCCAGGTCTTTTGCATTGCATTGGTGGCATGGCAAATGCACAAGTCAACTGCTGGCCTCTCGTTGTCATTGCTGGCTCCTGTCCTGAAGATCATGAGGGTATTGGAGGCTTCCAGGAGTGGCCACAGGTATACATTTTTATCTTAGCAAAACACTTCTTGACTTCATTATTCTCTACGTGAACGAATAATTATATATGTGAATATCACACACATATATTAGATACTTATTTTTTAATGGATGATAACCCCGTCTGCGCTATCGGTATACACTGGCGAGGCACCAGTAAGAAATTATTGGTGAAGATGTAAAGGCAGGTCAGTTAGCCCATTGTGACGAATTTAACGATAAATTAGTCACGATGGTTTCCAGGGTATATTGATAGCAATGGAGACTAACCTCCATTACTAACAATCCCCCCCCCCCCCCCCAAATATTAGATACTTGCCGTATGGTCCCGGCATAGAATAGGTGATCCCTTCTTTTCCCGTGGGTGTCCTAAGAAGCGACTAAGGGAAAGACGAGGGATGGGCAGCAGCGTCCCTCTTAAAATATCTCCAAAGCCTAACTGCAGTTGCGCTTACCAAGCATAGCAACTACTGGGAATACCCTCCAAGGGTGAAGCTTATGTTTAGGAGTAGACAGTTAAAGATTGATATGATGATGATATTAGCTACACTCAAATGAACACATCTAAACTCTAGTCTTCAAATATGCGTTTAATAAAAAAAAATCATCAGTCATCTTAATAAAAAAAATTTAGCGTAATTTTTTTTTTATTAAGATGACTCCTACTTCAATGCTTGTTGCAATGCAGTGGTATTCACCACAAAAACCATGAGCGTGGACTGTAATTCGCCGGCTCCTAGTTTCTTTGATCCCAGGGCCCACGCTGTTGTTATGGGGAAATATAAATAAAAAAATGGACCTCTTTTGAATTAATTCATTTTTTATATATATACGGTACAGACATGCACACCAAAGGTATTGGTTGATAAAAGGGATATATTACTATGTGTAAAAAAATATACCAACATTCAGTTAGATTAAACTAACTATACCGTAATATTAAAACCATGTAAAATCCTATTATAAATGCGAATGTTTATAAGGATAGATAAATGGACGAAATTTATACGAAGACTACTGAAAAGGTTGAATGAAATTTGATACACGGGTAAATTATATCCTAATTTAGCACATAGTATACTTTATGTATTGATTTATGCAGGCGAAGCCACGAGATACAGTTAGTGTGCTTTATATATTATATTCATACATAGGATAAATAATATAAGTCTTTGATAAAAGTTATTGATATAAATATATGAGTACCTATATCTAGTAATTACGTAAACCCCACATATAGATAACATGTTATTATTTATTAACTAGTTTATCATTTTTTCGCTATCTTTTCTTTCATATATGTCTATGCTATAATATTATATATCTAAGTAATCCTGTCTATTACCAAATATTACGTTAAAAACATGCTTAATCACTCTGGCCGTTTTCAATCTTTCATCAGATAAAACTTTATTTCATTGATAACTTTTTTTTTTTCCTAAATTAATCTTTGTTTTGGAGTCTTCGATATTTTTTGTGGTATCTCATAAAATGTAACATAGTTACAGTTCTGACGTATATTAACTATCAGTACGTATCGCTACTTCGAGGTAACTACTACTTTTGGCGAATATGAGTAAATAATTTTATTCAGAATTTAAACCTCTGTCGTTCTGTATATTTAAAAATATATAAAAGTATAAAAATAATTAACAAAATAGAATTCTTTTATGATCCATTATTTTTGTACATCTGGAACATGTGCGGCATATCGCAATAGTAATAAAAAAATTTTTGTCGTAGAAACAAATGTCATAGTTAAAATAATTAAGGTATAATAATAAATTACTATATATACTTAAACTTTAATAAAAAGTAAACAGCCAAAATATGTTTTGACTCGCATTTTCAACCGATTTCATAAAAGTAAGAGGTTATGACTTTAATGGTATATTTTTTATTTGTTACCTCATAACTCCGACAATTATAAATTGATTTAGGAAATACTTATCTTAAAGGACTTTCAGCTCGATCCCATAATTGTTATCAGATCAGATAATCAATTTACTAATTTAGTTTTTAAATAAAAATAACTAAACTTTTTAAATTATTATAATTGACTTTACCGTGAAAACTGTCCATTTTTTCGTGGGACACAACTTAAAATTCACCTGTAAACTTGCTGTTTGCTGTAATTTTAAATGTTGTGGACATTTACGTGGATATAATACGTAAATCCTATTATCGTACTAATGTTATAAATGTGAAAATTTTAATATTTGTTACTCTTTAAATGACTAACTGGAATTGAATTGTGTACAAAACACGGACAAACTCAATTTCAATCTTTTCTATGAGTTAATCTAAATACGAGCACTAGAGTACTTTATATACTAATTAACGTGAGTTGGAGTAATTATACATTCTTTGGCTATGGACACACGTTGGATACGACTAGTAAAGTATTTGTCAAAGTTAAACATGATTGTATAAATTATAGAGATATATAATTAGAATAATAAAAACATATACTTACTATAGTTTCATTTAAACTGTTTAAATCAAACATTGTATACCAATGATACCTGCTGTGTTAATATTTGATATATAGAAAATAAAAAGACATAGTGACCTTGCCGTAGATTCTTCATAAATTGATATATCTTACAAATTATGGCTAAATACCTATCTAGTGTATTTTATATAAAAACGTTTTAATCACAAGTAAGTAAAATTTTATTATAATACTTATAATAATCATGTATAAAATATGATAAGATTAGGTTTATTAAATTTAATTGTTATTTCACATATCTAAAGTATATAATATCATAAGTAAACACTACTTGTAAAAAATAATGAAATCCTGAGGACTGAAAAATTGATACGAGATATATTGGTGAAAATTAATGAAAAAGACTACTAAGGTTGTATTCCACAAAAAAATCGGACTTCTTGTATGGTAAAAAAAGGTATTTTGATTTAAAGACTCTTTCAGATAAAAAAATAGTTTTCCAAATCAGTTTACAACTGATGGAATTATCGGGTAACAAACATAAAAGAAAATATAACCAAATTGCGAACCTCCTTCTTTTTAAAGTCGGTTTCTTTTTAAACTAAACAATGGAGCCCAAATTAGTCATTTTTAAAATTAATGTCTCTCTTAAAAACAGACAGAAGTACTTGAAAATGACTGAACGAATCGCAAAGAAATTTTATGATCGATATTTAACATCTATTAGTCCAATTTAAAAACTCATGTATATTTTATTAACATCGGTCAAGCGAAACTTAAAATTTTAATTGACCCTCTTTCGTATGAATACATTTAATTGCATACTACAACACAGTATGCCCCTGGACTTGCAGTTGCTATATATATATGTGTGTGGTTCAATAAATTAATAGATATACCAATAAAAGAATATGTATTCCTACCAAAAACGAGCTATTTTCAATGAATTTGTGGTCAATGTCGCTTGGGAAGGATTATACAATACTATACTTCCAAATCTATTCAAATATTTAGAAGTTACGGTGGAATATAGTAACTCACATACATACATGAACCATAAAAACATAAAACTTCTTTTTTGGGCATTTATTATTGAAGATACTGCATTAGAATCTAGTAATGCAATTCATTATGCTCTAATAATAATAATTTAAAAATGTAATATAAACATAAACATGTTTAACAAACGTTACATGTTAACTCATTTTACGGCTTTAGGAATTAGCCAGGCCAGCATCCCCTTGATCAAGCTCTGATACTTAATATTTAATTATTAATATTAGCTCAGTGATGGACACTTTGCTTTGCGTAAATGATATCTCGGGTTCGATTCCCGATCGGGCTAATTGACTTTTTTTTTTTTTTTTTTTACAACACAGGGGGCAAACGAGCATGCGGCTCACCTGATGGTAAGTGACTACCGCCGCCCATGGTCACCCACAACACCTACGGCATTGCAGGTGTGCTGCCGGCCTTTTAAAAAGGAATATGCTCTTTTCTTGAAGGTTATGTTGTCGTATCGGTTCGGAAATACTGCTGCTGGAAGTTGATTCCAAAGAGTGGTTGTGCGTGGAAGAAAGTGCCTTGAAAAACGCACGGTGGAGGACCGCCACTCGTCCAGATGGTTGGGATGAAATTTTAGTTTATGGCGGGTTGTACGATGGTGAAAATCTGCAGCAGGTATCAATCCGAACAATTCTTCAGAGCACTCCCCATGATAAATTCGGTAGAAGATGCACAGAGATGCAACATCTCTACGCAGTTTCAGTGGGTCGAGCCGGACAGTAAGACGCCGATCGTCAACAATTCGAGCTGGCCGACTTTGAATGCGGTCTAACGGAAGGAGTTGGTACTGTGGCGCTCCTGCCCACAGGTGAGAACAGTATTCCATGTGTGGCCTCACTTGAGCTTTATACAGTTTCAGGCGGTTTTCTGGCGTGAAATACCGTCTCACCCTATTGAGCACCCCCAACTTTTTGGAAGCTATCTTAGCTTTTTCCTCCAGATGACCGCAAAACTGGACGTCGCTAGATATATCGACGCCAAGAATCCCCAGACTCGACTTATTATCAAGGGAAGTGCCCTGAAAGTGAGGTGATACGACAAACGGTGTCTTTTTTGCGGTGAACGCGCAGACTTGTGTCTTCTTAGGGTTAAAGTGAACAAGATTGCGTTCACCCCAGATCGAAACTTTATCGAGTGAAGTTTCGATTTCAGACACAAGTCTGTTCCGGAGCTCATCGGTATGTGCCCGCGAGATCTTTGCATGACCGGTGTATAATGCATCTCCTGTACTGTCGTCCGCATAACAATGAATATCACTGATCTGTAACATATCATTGATATGCAGAAGAAACAGTGTCGGAGATAGTACACAGCCTTGCGGGACACCAGCATTCACAGGTTTTAAGTCAGAGCATGCTCCGTCGACTACGACCTTAATGCTACGTTCCTTAAGAAAGCTGGCGACCCAACTGCACAATCTCGCAGGCAACCCAAACGAAGGTAGTTTTGAGATTAGTGCCCTATGCCACACCCGATCAAAGGCTTTCGCAATATCCAGACTAACAGCTAAGGCCTCTCTCTTATTCTCGATTGCCACTGCCCATCGGTGTGTTAAATAAACTAAAAGATCACCAGCCGAGCGTCCCCGTCGAAAGCCGTACTGGCGGTCTGAGATCAGCTGGCGATCCTCTAGGTACCGGAGCAGTTGATGGTTAATAACTGATTCCATGACTTTCGAGAATAAGGAAGTGATAGCTATGGGCCTATAGTTAGCTGGATCTGAGCGGTCTCCTTTTTTAGGGATCGGATGCACCAGAGCAGTCTTCCAAAACTTTGGGACTATACCTGATGAGTAACAGAGCCGAAAAAGACGCGTAAGAACCGGAGCCAACTCTGGTGCGCACGTCCTAAGCACAATTGGAGGAATGCCATCGGGCCCGCTCGACTTATGGATTTCAAGGGAGAGAAGTGCTCTACGCACTGATCTTAGCGTGAATTTAACATCCGGCATAGAGCTCCTACAACGCGGGATGGTCGGCGGTAGTTTCTCCCCGTCATCCAACGTCGAGTTTGATGCAAAGAGAGATCCAAGGAGATCGGCCTTCTCTTTGGCGTTCAGAGCCAACGAGTTATCCTCCCTGCGCAATGGTGGAAAAGATGACTGACAGAAATTCCCTTGTGCAGCTTTGGCAAGAGACCAGAAAGCTCGAGATCCCGAAGGTAAACTAGCCAATCTCTTGCCAATTCTACCAATATGCTCTGACTTCGCTGTGGCCAAAACTCTTTTGAAGGACCTAGAGGCAAAGTTATACTTCTTTTTAACTTGACTTGGTTAACTGTTCTGAATTAGCTCGGATCTGAATGTTCTGGATTGCGCCCTCTGATATTCGTTGCCTGACTCCTCACAACAATAAGTATCCTAGCTTAAAGATCTTAATTTGTGTGATTTTTTAATGAATTGTAATGGAACGATAACACCGCTTACGTCACCGGTATATGCTGGCAAAGCAACAGTGGGACTTGATGGGTGAGAATAAAAGCAGACCCATTATGACGAATTTATATTATTCTCAATATCGTGTATAATATAATATAGTATATGTCATATATGTGTAAGTATATTTGTTATTCATATATATTTATTCGTTTATATATGTAATTTTAGTATGTATGTATATCAATAATTACTAGTACCGCATTCGAGTATTCTGACACTTCCCTATGGTTGACTGGGAGAGAATGCTTTTAGCATTAAGTCCACCATGTACACATATTTGTACTAATGAATAAATAAATAAATAACCACCATGTTTTTTAGCAGGAACCGCGTGGAGTCGACCTAAAGTAATGAGGGGTCTAACAGCCTCATTACTAACAATTCCTCCCAAAGTTGGTGTGATTGTATGGCACTGACTATTATTATGCGTAGGTGGATTCGAGCCGCTTGTATTGCAAGTATACGGCGCGCCCACCATCTGCGCGGCTGATTCCGTTGCACGTGGAGCGCGCGGTTCGGCTAGCGTCCGTCGGACGGCCCGGAGTCTCCTACCTAGACATGCCTGGCACGCTACTCATGGTATATTGTTTTATTATTATATGTTCTGATACACTTTTAAGAGAGTTCATACCAAAGCTTGCTGAAGTACGGCAAAATAACAATAATTTGTCAATTTTTGATATTCGAAAAATGCACTGACACATTAATTTATTAAACGAACTTACAACATTAATTTTTATATATTACGTTGCATATACTTATATTATTACTTATAATATTTGTCCTCTTTTTTATGTGAAAAGCCGGCAAAGTAGCATGCGGCTCACCTAATGCTATAATAATTAAGAACCTCAGAAGATTTGCCTGTGCCTTATATTTTTATTTTTTAAACAAAAATGTATGCATAAGCCTTTTAATATTAAACTCAACTATTAATTGCGGCCAATAATTAACAGTTTGAGTATTATTTTCGTTAGACTTTATCATCCTGGATGTGCCGTGAGTAGGTACTAATTAGTAACATTTTTAGACCATTAAATACAATTTTTACATTTTTTCATGGTAGAAGAAAGACTATTGTTGCAGACTATTATTTCTAACACTGTGAATCTTAAATGTTACCAGAGTCAAGTAGAAGAAGACAAAGTGCAATTAGACTTCTACAGTGCGGACCCGGTAAAATTGGGACATCCTGATCCCGCGCTAGTGTCACAGGCAGCCGAGTTGCTATCACGTGCCGAACGTCCTCTCGTCATTGTGGGGAAGGGTGCCGGCCACGCGCGGGCAGAGAACGAGATTACCAAGCTCATCGAGAATACCAAACTGCCGTTCCTACCGACTCCCATGGGTAATTTTCCCTTTCATTTCAACGGTCTTACTTCAAAGACGTTAAACTTGCAAATGATAGGTGTTCAATACATATTTAAACATCTTACTATGTATACAAAAGAGCGTCTAATGTATTGAAAATAAAAAGTGTTAAAAGTAATGCATTATATTGGCACATAAAATTACATATTACTATTAATATCCCAACCAAACAATGTTTTATTGTATAGAAAGTTTACTTAAACATTGTTTAGATAGGTGGTGTCTTAAATTATTTTTGTAGCAATTGTTCACGCGTATTGACATACGCAGATGAAAGACAACCTTTAGAATACTTTTAAGGCCCTATGCACGCATTTTTAAATACAACTCGTTTTGTTATGCGACCCAGAGGTGGACTAATGGGGGGCGAAACATTTTTATTAGTCTTTTTTTAAGCGGTCGTGAAGAAATCTGTACTATACAAGTCGTATGCGATAATACAGTTGTAAACAACGGATCATAATGACGTGTATGGAAACATTATCAAAAATGTATAACAACAATTCTGAACTATGTGTGTCTTACTGGTAAACAAGTTGTCGTGTGTAGATGGGGCCTTACATTTATACAATTGCTTAGCAATTAATTTAGCAACCAGATGTTTGAAACAAATATATTTTATTATCGGTTATGTAAAGCAAAGCTTGCTTGCCATATCTCATCTATTAAACTACTTGTCTTTCAATACAATGCTTTTAAAGCAAAATGCCTTAGAATTAATCAATACAATACGTAACAATTTACAACTACATTATAACATCATAGAAATTTAATTTGAAATTATTATTTATAGAATTTTCAAATAATTCTTTCAGGTAAAGGTGTTGTGCCTGATGAGTCACAATACTGTGTGTCTTCAGCTCGTACGCAAGCTCTGCTCAAAGCAGACGTCATCTTGCTATTAGGTGCCCGATTAAATTGGATGCTACACTTCGGGCAGGTACCCCGATTTGCACCCGACGTAAAAGTTATACAGGTACTTATCATTTATTTGTTTGCCAATTATATAATTTATTAACTTTAATTTCTCTATTTTTATACCTGCTATATTAATATTCTGATTACGGAAACGTCTTTATTTTTTATCGACGCCTCTACTCTGTACTCCATTAATGCTTATGAAATCTTGTATACACGCTATTGCATGGAGTACTTTTTATACAGTTACTCAAAATCGTAAACATAGGTAATAACTTATATAGTTTTCAAAATTGTAATTGTATCATAAACAATGGTACAAATATAAAGATTCTTTGCCTTTCAGGTAGACATATCACCAGAAGAGTTCCACAACAGCATCAAATCTGAGCTGCCTGTACATGCAGATATTAAACCATTTACTGCAGCTCTCATAAATAAATTAGCTGAGAAGAAGTTCTCACTGCAGCCAACAAACAACAACTGGTGGCAAACATTGAGAGAGAAACAAAAAGCCAACGCCGAATTT
This sequence comes from Galleria mellonella, assembly GCF_026898425.1. NCBI lineage: Eukaryota > Metazoa > Arthropoda > Insecta > Lepidoptera > Pyralidae > Galleria > Galleria mellonella. Next base: position 1,224,005 of record NW_026442147.1, on the reverse strand, counting down.
TTTGAGGTAAATTATACCAAACCTATGTCCTAAATGAGATTTGAATTTACTTTTTCCTTTTTTTTTACAAGACTTTTCAGTCCTACATATAAACAAGAGTGGAGTAACATAGTTGGAATTTTCCCTAGGTCTTATTAAAAACTTATGTTCAATACAAATAACCAGAGGTTTTGTAGTGTTGTATTCAATAAGGTGTCGCGCTGCTTTAGGTTGGCCTCAGACAGGTAGAGAACTGCATAATTTCTATGTAAAGTGCCTATGGGCTATGTACGGTGTTTATAAGTTTAGATATCATTTAATGATGCCAGCTATTAAGGAAATAAAAGAGATTCAAAATATTCTGTAATAGCCAATTTGTAGTTTATTACACGAACAGGACATTTGTGTGCCAAATTTCAATCAATATGTCAATTCTGAGGCGTCATTTCTTTAAACCTATTTCTAAAATTAAAATTTCAATTTGATATCATAGTGAAATCTTTAATGTAAGAACCAATCAGAACTGTAATTTAATAGATTTTAGTCAAAATTGTTGTAATTTTAATTTATGATGATTTAAATTAGAGAAATGGAGGGATCTCTAAAAGCCAAACTGCGATTGCCAGTTACCCCATATGGCGATACTATGTTCAGCAGTAGACAGTAAACAACAAAAAAACATTCGCAAAATTATTAAATTAAAATATAAGGTTAACGGATAAGTTTAGAAAAATGGTAACTCAAAATCAGGGATGAGTAATATATAGCGATATCTATATATTTCAATTAAAATATCTATATACTGGTTCAATAACCAATATGTTAAGTCTGTTATCCAAAAAATAATATTGGATAACAGAGTATTAACATACTTGAAAATAGATAACCGACCGATATGGGCGATATCAAAATAGGTGATGCCCTTTTTACCGCCATCAATGTCCAGAGGAACCCAATATATAAATATCGAATCGGTGTCCACATATAACATTTGATCACATTCCTTTATGATCTTTTACTATCAAAATCCTAAAAAAAAATCAGTACACACCACAAATATAAATTATAAACTAACATTTTTCAGGCTCAAGCAAACGACAAATCTGTGCCTCTTAATTACTTCGCAGTATTTAAGACTGTGCAAGCTACTATTTCGAGGGATTCAATTATAGTAAGCGAAGGCGCCAACACAATGGATATCGGTCGCGGAATTCTCCTCAACAACAAACCAAGGCACAGACTCGACGCTGGCACATTCGGCACTATGGGGGTCAGTATGCTTTATATATTCTGTCTTTGTATCGTTTATAATAATTAACATCTAAAAATATATTTCGGCCATAACTTTTATTAGCTTCATTTTTAGACTACGTACGTCAAACTTATATATTGTGGTATATATAATAAATGCAATATATCATATCTACGTATGTTTGTAGTATACAAATTTTGTATTAGTATTAACCAATTAAAGTAGGTATATAACAATACGCTCACGTCATTTGTACATGCTTTTATTACATAATTAGTTCTAAACATATTTATACAAGTGTTAAATTCTTAACTATAAAGCTGCATTCACACCAAACGTAATGTCTATCGCTGATTTCGAGTTTTTATTTTTGACATTAAACAATTAATAGGTACTTAGTGATTTGTTATATTTATAGCTAACAAGCAATACTATATACAACAGGTCGGACCAGGTTTCGCGATAGCGGCAGCGTTGTGGTGTCGGGACTACGCTCCTAATAAACGAGTCATATGTGTCGAAGGAGACTCCGCTTTTGGATTTTCTGGTTAGTGGTTTCGAAAAATAATTATTGCCATCACTTTAATATTTGTCCATTATTAGACACAAGCAATTGTTCTATCGTATGAATAAGTCATTCTTATGGTTCTGTTCTATTTATTTATAGCTTGTTTATAACAGAACACTAAAACAGAATATACAGTGAGTTATGGTCTTCTGATCCCTCGAAAAACTTGTTCAGTGTTGTAATTTTTTTTTATACAACTTAGAATGGCAAACAAGCTGACGGCCCACCTGATGGAAAGTGGTAACCGGCGCCTATAGACATGAGCAGTACCATGGACATAACAGAGTTTACTATTTCGCCCATGATACCCCCCATGCGTTGCCATTCCTGAGGACTCAGGTGTTATTCCTCTGTACCCAGTAAATTCACGCCATATCCCACCCTTCAAACCGAAATACAGCCATGCAAACACAGCTGCTTCACGGTTAAAACACGAATGGGACAGAGGTACCCACCCAAGCAATCGACTTTTGTACAAAGTCTCCCTTAATAAATAATTACAAACAAATTATACAAACTATTCCTTACGTCCTTTAATTTTTTAGGAATGGAAATCGAAACTATGGTCCGCTATAGACTTCCAATAATAATAATAATTGTAAACAATAACGGTATCTATGGTGGTTTCGACAAAGAAACAATGCAAGAGCTTCAGTCAGCTGGTGATTTGACTCAATGGTATGTTTACACTTAAAATAATTATTATTCAAAACATAGCAAAACAGAATTTTGCAACAAAACTACTGAAAACATTGCAAATTGTTTTCAGGGTTATCAAACTATTTCGAGCATGTGGAGCCGATTCTAAGATGCCACATCTCTAAACTTATCTCTTAACCTAACATATATTTTAATTTGATAGTTTCGCAAAATTACTGTTTTATGGGCCATCAAAAACTAAAATTAATATAATTTCGACTTAAGTCTATTAGAATATGAGTTCATATTGGCCCTTACAAAAAAGATTTCACTGTAATATCAAATAAATTTTAAAATTAGAGATTTAGAGAAATGGCGTTACAGAGTCAACCCCAATGTTTTGTCTATTATGAACTCTTTGGCTTTAAATGAGATCGGAACTTCACTTACAGATACCTGACTCATGCCTGCCGCCACGCAGCTATGCTCGCATAGCTGTTGGCGGGTCAGAGTTAAGATCTATAATTCAATTTTATAAATATATTTATCTATAATTAAATATTATAAAAATATAAATTAAGATTTTATAATATATAACTGACAAATGTATTACAGTATACCACCAACCTCCCTGGGTACTGAAGTACGATATGAGAAGATGATGGAAATGTTCGGTGAAGCTGGACACTTCTGCCGCACAGTCGAAGAAATTGAAGTAGCTGTGAAAAAAGCAATCACCGTCACGGATAGACCAAGTATAATTAATATCGCTATTAGTCCTCAATCTAACAGGAAGCCGCAAGCATTCAATTGGCTTACCGAATCTAAATTGTAAATAAGATTATAAAGAAAGGAATTCATTAACATTGCCAAAAAATAATAACGGTTTAAGTAACGAAAGTAGGGTTATAAATAATACTTTGAATGAATTATATTATGTGTACATACTAATAAATCTTCATTGTCTCGATTTTATTTGTACATAATTGTTAAATGTATATTTATATTACATAAATAAGATTTGTTCGATTTTAATGTATAAGTTATACGCATAACAGATATTGTACAAATATAAATTGTGATTTTTAATTATGTCAATTAATACTTTATTTAAAATATCATACAACAATTATTAAAAAATGTATTAATATTTTGAGTTGGAAATGGTAAAGGTTCTTCAATAATCATGTTTAATGCGATCGATTTTTGTGATGCGGTGGTAGGCACAGTGGTTTACGAAATAAGATCTCGGAATTAATTAACTATTAGGTCAATTTAGGAAAAATCTTTTTAATTTGCTTGGGTCATAGTAATTTGGTTTATAACCAAATGTTTGTTGCTCAATCACAGAGCATCTAAGCTTCAGTTCAGGATTAGACAATTGATGTGATTGTATTGCATTTGTTGGCAATAAAATAATTAAGTGCAGTTGTGGGCGTGATATTCCAATGTTCAAATAAGTAAATAATTAAATACGCGCATATAGAACCGCGGTTGGACATGGTGCAATTATTTTGGCAATAAATTCCTTAAGGAAATAAACTTATAATATGGGAATAAAATAAGACTGGGTAGGTAGTTTTAATTCAATTAACCCTATAGGGTAATATGATATATATCAGTCAATACCGAAATCACCAATAAGTAAAAGTTCTAAAATATGTAGACAAATAAAATAATAGGCGAAATGTTTCATATTGTCTGTAATTGAGTTACAATTATGTTTCACATCACATTCTTTGTAAAATGAACTTAAAAATATACAATATATATTTTAATACATTTACATTAAAAACTAAATCCCTGTATTTTTATTTAACACTATGGATGCAAATGAATCTCTTGTGTTGGTTGTCCAAAGCAACAGAACATGAACAGTTAGGTTTCCTTCACATTTTACTGAGACAGCCAATCAAGAAGTTCTCTATCACAGTTTGTGCTGTAAAAAAAGATGACACATTTACATGAAATTTCCATGTGACAGGTATCATATTAAATAGCCTAATTACAAAAATATTCTCCAATATTATTATATTTATCATTTTTAGTTACATGTTAGTTATACATAATTAAATTACATTTATAGATCAGTATATCGAATTTAGCTATATCTGCATTTAACAACTGTTATTAACACAAAAAAATATCCCAATAATGTGTTCCTTGGGATAATGTAAAACCCACATTGATAAAATTATGAACATGCAAGACAACAGTAGTGAAAAAAAATATATATTAATAAAAATATATATAAATTGGGTTAAATAAGATACATTGCAGTGCTTCATGATAATGTTATGATTTTTATGGTGGACTAAAAGACCTGCCTCTTCAACCTCACCTATCGTTTGTCACTGGTGCCCTGCCAAATTATGCCGATAGCTCAGGCGGGGGGGCTACCACTCCATTATCGTCCAAAGGAATTCAGCCAAGAACTGAATTCCTTTATTCAGAGCGTCAAAGAGCCTATAAGCGTAAATATATTATATAACTTAGAGACATACATTTACTTAGCGACCAATTAATTACATTTTATGTTTTTTATAATATTATCTTGTTGTATTGTACTGTATATTATTGACATTTGTCCATATCGTGTCTGAGTTGTCAGATTGTTTGTGACGTCGTCCTCCTACTGATAGGTTGGGTTGCCTTACCATTTGTTTATGAGGTAGCTGTTTGTGAATATTTTGTCTACTTTCTTAATTTGGAAATCGTTTTCTATTAATTGAATAGTATGGAGTTCACAAATAATAAAAAAGATGACACAAGGTATAAAACACAAATTTATCCACATTATGTATTAATTGTTAATTTGTATGTATTAATCGTTATTTCTACTGGTAAGTCGTCACTTATGAAACTGCCACTTTTTCAATATGATAATGGAAAGATTTTATAATTTTTGTATAATAAAGAAAGTAATTAAATAAATATGAATTTGTGACAACTCTATTTGAGTAAGGAGAAGTGGGGTACATTTTGCCGGCATCAGAGCACTCACAAAGGAAAGTAGAGGAGTGTCACTTTTACTCAGATTTATTTATTTTTATTCTAATATAATGAAATAGTAACAATACGTCTATATATGGGAGATATTTCAGAAAAATTGATGTCTTAATAAGATCAACAGATAATAGTCTGTTTGTTAGTTGTGTGTTTGTTGACATCATACAAAAATTACTTCACCAAATCAGATGCAATTTTCACAACTAAAGGTCTTACTTAAAATCTTATGTGTTTTATACTGATATATGGTCTCTTTCATGAGTTTTTCTATTTCTAGCATTCTCACAATCTCAATAACGAGATAAAACTAGTCCATACACATATAATTTAAAAGTCTTACCCAATTTACAATTATTTGTTGTGGTCAATGTGTAAGCATCTTGATCATAGTCGTTGGTAAGTGTAAGATCAGCTCCTCGGACAAGTAGTTCATTGCAGGTGTAAGGAAAATCTGCAGCAGCTGCATACATAAGTGCAGTGCTACCGGACTGAAATAAAAAGTAATATGTCTTATTGTTGGATCATTATGGAGTAAACAAAGGGACTGAGTGTGAAAATTCTCTATCTATATATTAATTTAGTACTATATATTTTAGTGAAATCTATTAATATTACTTTTAAATAAATAAAACCTATATTTATTTATTCATATGTATGAATATGAATGTTTAAAATATTTATTATTTATTGAACAAGTAAAATTGAAACAACTGTCAGAAATCACAAAAAGTATGTTCATTAAATTCCTATTCTCCAGTTACTTTTATATATGATGTTACCAATTCAAAATTATATAAACATTTGACTTAATTAATATATATAAATTAATGTGATTATAGCTTATATTTAAGATTTCAGCTAAACCCCTGCATGATAGCTAGGAAAATAAAGATATTTTTAATAAACTGATTTCAATTTAGAAGATATTAAGTCACTTTAAAAAGGTCAGAGGTTCTTAATTAGACTGTTTCTTATGCATGTTACATATCTTATTTTTTTTTTCTGCAATCGACACTTGACCTTGAAATTTTGTGACAATTAAAATTATTATTATTTTTACTACAACAAAAATAATATAAATCATGTAATAAGTTCTTACATCATCTTGAATATCAGCATCGGCTCCTTCATTTAACAGAAACTTAACAACTTCATGGTGCCCCCCTGCCGCCGCCAGATGGAGTGCTGTCTCTCCTTCTGGCCCCCGCATGTTGACATTAGCACCACACCTATAAAATATGTTTCTTCTGTTTGTAGTTATAAACATTTCTTCTTTCAAATAGTAATAAATAATATAAAATTGATATAAATATTTTATATCAATTTTATATTATTTATTACTAACAAACTGCCCAAGCTTTACACAAGCTAATAAAATACATTCCATGTTACTAAGTGTAACTATATTGTAACTTTCTATAGGTGAAATTAATTACTAAACTCAGTTAAGCATTTTTGTGTCTAATCATTACAGATATAAAATTCAAATTTTTCTTCTATATTAATTTAGATCCTTAGCATATTCAAGACTAGCTGCCCCTCCCGGCTTCACACGGGTGAACATTTTTACATTTTAAAAAGTGACCATTAAGGCTGCACACGCGACGGAAGTTTAAAAATGGAGTAACTTCTCCTGTTTTCCCAACATTTCCCTTTACTGCTCTGCTCCTATTGATCGTAGCGTTATGAAAAGTATAACCAGGAGTATAAACTTAACAGTTGCATTGCTAGGAATATACCCTCATAGGTCAACTTCCATTTGGTTCCTCCTGGAAACCATCATGGTTGATTCTTGTTGAATTTGTCACAATTGACCAACTGACCCACTTTCATCCTCACCTCTCACTGCTGACACAAGCAGGGTTACCATCCCAATTTCACCCATAATAAACATTGTCCTTATAGTATCAAGATCCATTATACAAATAGTGTAGAAATTCTTTCTCCATACATTGAATACTTCTCTTACCTACATGATGTAAATTATTGAACAAAATTTGTCATATTATGTTCTAAAAATAATTTAAAATTTCAGGAATATATTGGAATACAAACATAAAGATCTACCTACTCTATCAAATTGTTGAACACACCAGAATGTCTAAGGTACTCAGAACAAAGGAATATGAACACACTCACCACACAAGATCTTGACAACTATTCAACTGGCCGTAACTAGCCGCCCAATGTAGCGCCGTGAGTCCATGCTCGTCAGTGATGTCAACATACTGCTCCAGTTTCAGGTCGTCACGGGTTATTTCTCCGCGGCCAGCTTTCGCGTGTAAGCTACAATCTGGCTGGGGTAGTTCGGGGACCCGCGCCTGCGTATTACCTACAAACACCGACCTTGAATGATCTACTTATCCGAATCCGGGCAAAAGCGTCCTAAATAATCGATATACGAACAAAGAAGATGAGCAAGACCTGTTTCTCACCTCGTTGTAAATTTGTTAATGCAGTGCACTGAACAGATTTATACGGCGTAAATGCACTTTTTCGCACACCGTTCAAATTAGGCGCCCAACGTTGATAACCACCGCTACCGCTTTTACTGCTGTCTTGACTGCCTGAATCAAATTCATATTTGTAGCTGTCCAAATTATCTTGTTTCTCCTGTTTTATATCTATATTTTTCGCTTCGTGTTTGACAGAAACTGCTTCTTCCATTTTTATTTACTTTATATTTGACCACAGATCAATAATCAATTAGGCTCACCACAGATCATAGAGTCTACAGTCTAGACCAAAGATTTTTGAATAGGCCTAGATATTACGACATACCCATAGACATCTAAATAGAGGAGTGGATAATGTTGAGTGTTTTGTACGGCGACTGGTTATTGCCGCTCAACTGTCATATGACGGGTGTCAACTCGACACAATCCTTCAATCTAGGGATTAGATAACATTGACATTAATCTACAACTCGATATCGATATACATCGGGAAGCTACACGTGACTTTACAAATACGACTACTAATTATTCGATTGAGTAAATCATTCAGTTTATTCGAATGATTTTCAAATCATTCGACTATTAATTTTATTCATCCGACTATTAATGTCAGTCGACTACTAATGTCACCATGTCGTTCAAGTACTAATATCATTTATTAGTAGTCGTTAATGTACGAGGCGACACGAACATAGCCGAATCGGCCCGATCGTCGGAATTTTTTAATGGATAAGAGTGTTGCCAATTTAGTTTTTAAAATTGATATTTTAGTGATTGATGGTGTTTTCTGTTTCTTTTTTTTTTTCATCGTCGTTTTTATTAGTTTTTAGTAATGTAGTAGTAATGGGTACAGAATGCGGAATGAACTTAGTAGTAGATTCAGAGAAAAGACTGTTGTAATTACTTACTAATAAATAAAAAAAATATATTACAAATTTTGTACTCGAATTATAAAATCTCTAACTACTAATTGATCGAATAACAAAATCATTCGGATTCGCGCATCGCAAACATCAGGTATTATCGTCCATCGTGAAATTGTAATGATTACAAAATACTTATTAATAGGATTCTTCATCATATTTCCAAAATCCATATTTCTTTATAAATAATATGAAATTTAGGTAAATTTAAGTTTATACAGTTTTTAATATCAAAATAATCTGCTCGAACTAAGATATCTATAAATGTATCGAACGCTATTACGTAATCATTAAGCTCGGTATTAGAACAATTTGGACACTTAAATATGGAATATATTTGAAATAAAAAAAAGTAGAATCTAAAATTAGATTTTAAATTTATCAGTGGTGGGGGAGTCCTAGTCTTTTATAATTTTTATATAAAACCAAGTTTAAACACACTTTCACAAGAATGGCAGGCATTTTACAAATGTTCGAAGCCTTTTATCGGAATTATCTATTTGTTTCTACATAAGCGTCACGTGTTCCAGTTATATATATCACAAATCCATCGATATATTCAACATAAAACTGTTATCATTTAAGAGGTGCAAGGCCGGTTGGTATTAATTTGAACTTTACTGGACTGGCGGAATTCGTGTTTGTATTCGTTGGTTTGTGTTTTTGTTAAGTGACGATTATTTTATGGTACTAGTATCATATTATAACTCGTTTGATATAAATGATGCATATTTAGGCAGTAAAAGAAAAAGAAAAAAATATTATATATAGGTATTTACTAATTATCATACTTTCCACACACACACACACACACACACATATATATATATATATATATATATATATATATATATATATATATATATATATATATAACCTAAAATTGTTATAATTTGTTATGTGTTCCTCATCATTAATATGAAATAGTTGCACACATAGAACAAAGGTCTCTATAAATCACTTGCGCAGCTATCTAATATTTCTCGATAATACTGCACTTAAGATAACACGTAAATGTAAACATGCGAGGCGTGAATATTTACCGTTCACCTATAAAAATTTTGAATTATTCTATTACTATTTCCAGATAAAATAATACATTAGTTCTATAATGAATAACTGATTTAAGAATTAATATGTACTTAAAAATTTATTTTTAAAAATTATTGGCCTAAAATGCAAAATAAACTTATAACTTTAGTTTTTTTACTAAATAGTTAAATAAAGTGGGAAGGAAGTGTTAGTAATGCGGACTACCAATCCCATTGCTAGCAATATACTCAAGTCGACCTTCACGTGATTCCCTTAAAGCTATCGTGCTAAATTCCAGGTGTATTCTTCACGATGGGCTTATGACCTGCCATTTCATTATCACCTATTATCCTTTACTGGTCCCTCGTTAGTACATACCGCTAGCGCAGGTGCGGATACCATTCCATTATCAATCATTAAAAAAAATAGTAGGACAATAACCTTTAAATAGAAACATTTTTGAAAGTCTATCCCACTTTTTTACATTCTGATCTAAAGGTAGAATAAAATACTAAAAGTCTGCTATTTGACCAAATCTACTTAAATATATAAAAAAAATAAGAGTATAAAAATTATAATAAAACAAATAAATTCAAAAGTAAGAAGACTTACGACCACTCCGCACGACGATTTAATCTAAGTGAACTCCCGGGCGTCCCGCTAAACAACTATGTACATGTTTCTAATAAGCCTTGTTTACATACATATATATTAATAGCCTCAAGACTAAACTCGATATGTACCTATATAACTGTATAAAAAATAACAATAAAATGATATCATTCAACGAACAAAAATAAAGTATTCCCTAGCCTTATTTCAAATAAATATACATATAACCTGAGTGTCATAGTTCCATAATTTGTAATTAGTTTGCCCTACAAAATAAAGTTTTACGTAAAGCAATTCTTTAAGAAAACGCACGGCGTACATAAAATAAGCAAGAAAAAAATATTTTCAATGTTTTACGACCATGTTTTGTTCAAAGATATTTTTTTAATGGATGATAATGTAACAGTTGCCCCGCCTGCGTTTACGATGTGCTGACGAAATACTGGTGAGGCATAATAGGTGAGAATGAAAAGGCAGATCAGTTAGCCCATCGTGATGAATACACCTGGAATTCAACACGATGGTTTTCAAGGATGATCACGTGGAGGTCGACCTGCTAGAGTACATTGCTAGGAACGAAACTGGTAATACGCATTACTAACGACCTCTTTCTCCTTCCTATCAAAAATGTTTTACTTATAATTGTTTCTTTTTGTATTGCAGTACTATCCTTAGTCTATGGTTATGTGATTGAAGGACATATGACATCGACATTTCTTGTGTCAGTGCCACATTCGATGACGTTCAGCTAACGGTAGGTATGAATTCGAATTCAAATCGAATTTAAAATTTAAACAAAAAAAAAAAAAAAAACACTATTCTAGAGCTAATAATATAATGAGAATAATTAAACAAATAATTTGTTTCGATAGATCTCGATTCATTTGTATTTAATTTTAATTGACAAGCAATCTGTTTTGTTAACAATAGAAAGCGGTTTTGGAACTGAAACAGTATCTTTGAGTTTATTCAGTAAAGCAATTCTCGCAATCCTTTAGTTTGTTTATTATTATTGACCCTTAAATTGTACACTTCGCTGACTCTTAATACCAGCTATGTCGGCTGTGGGACAACAAACCCAACAATTACAACAAGATTTACAAAATGAATTGACAACAGCAAACCAACTTTTACATTTGATGTGAGTATTCTATAACAACTAAATAATTTAACTAAGCGAAACCGAACCGTCGTTTTTGTGTTTATGTATATTTTTATAATTAACATTTCAAAGTGGGTTACATAATAAATATATGTACAGAAAAAAATGTGATTTCTTCATAATATCATTATCAATTCTTCATATTTGGAGGTAATTGTCCATAGTGGCCATATTGCTAGCAATATTTTGTAGAATGTAATTGAGTAGTGATTTAACACAGCCTCTTTCATTGGTCACTGTTCCAATTTCCGCACAATACAAACATTTGTAGTCATGAGTATATCTGTTTGTATTGTAGCTACTTTAGCATCCATTTTCATTTCAATAACACTGACTCAAATTCAACTAGTCTGTGATATGATAACATTCTGTAAATATTAACTTATGTTATGCTAAATTATTGTTACTTTGTAATTATAACTTAAATATCTATAAGTGTCATAGATTTCTGAATAAAATTACGTTTATTCATTCACATTGTTATGAATATTTCTATATATGTTATTGTTAAATAGTAACTATTACCATCAGTTGTTTAGTATCCATAGTATAAATTTAGCTTAGATTGGAACTCAATAGTGTTACAATGATATTTATTTATTAAATAGATTAGCAATGCCCACATGACACCCCTAGTATAGCAAGCATCCATAGACTACAGTGACTGTTTACCATCAGACAGGCTGTAGGCTTGTTTGCTGCCTTTGTAGTATAAAAAAAATATCCTGTCAGAACTACCTTCATGTGGCCTCTCATGGATATAGTCATTTTAAATTTCTTGTAAATTTGACATGATGGACAAACTGATCTGATTTTATTATCATCATTTCATTTCATAATCCATAATTGTCCTCTAATACCATCAGCATTAGAGGGTCCATTATTCCATCTTTTTCATTCAGTAGAAAAAATATGTTTTACACTATACATATTAATATTGTAATCTGTATTACAGCACCTGTAAACATGGTTGATCAAGAATGTAATTTACATTCTTGAGAAACCATATGATATACATTATAATCTACTTCAATTGCCTTATGGTCTCGTCATAGAATGGGCCGCCCCTTAATTATCTGTGGGTGTCATAAGAGGTGACTAAGGATCTGATACTGATAAAGGGATGGGCAACAGCATCCCTCTTAAAACATCACCTAATCCTAACTGCAGTTGTCAACCTATTTGCTATGTGTGGCAATTATTAACAACCCTTTTCCCCCTTTTGGGATAGACCTATGTTCAGCAGTGGATATTTAATGGCTAATATGATTCAAGTTTTGTTAAAATTATCACAGAAACACTTTAAAAATAAAGTTAACAACAAATGAAAACAATCATTTAATTTGCTTTTTTATTTGTACTAGGTACTATTGGATATCAGTAGCTAATGGCCAAGTCAATTATTAGTTTCTTTACAATTTCATAAAATTTTATTAAAATAGACTATATATTTTCATACATAATTACTCTCTTTGGCCAATAAAGCATTAACAATGCTTTCTTCATATAATGGACAGTGTTTCTTATAAGTACTTATCTACCTAAACTATGTAAATTCCATAAATGTCAAATCCAGATTGAGTGCATTTTAATTATAATTCTTTTTAATTTTCAGTTCCATAGAATTGCAACAAATCAAATATTTCACAAGAAGGAATGGTGAATTTGAAGAAAATATTAAACAGGTATACTATTATTATGTCAATTTAATTTTGTTATAGTATTTAAGAACCACTGACACCTGATAATTTTATTTTTTCAGAATGCATCCTTAGTGATGAGTCTAGCAAGTTTGCAACAAGTTAATGTGGAAAATCTGCCACCACTGACACATAAAGAAATTGACATGAGCACAAACACAAATATTAGTAAATGTGTACAACATGAAACATTTAGAAATAGCTCAGGAATGGATGACAGTCAGTAGAACACTTTAATTATGCTTGAATTAGAATTATATCTGGTAATAGTACAAAATTTTCCATAAACTTATATTTTCCTATTTTATGTCCAGTGTAGTTGTTTCTTTACCCAATAAATATTTTAAACATTTTCAATATCGCTTTAATTACAAATAAATATCATAATACAAGTCACCTATTAATTTTTTGATGAAATTATATAGCTGAGAATTAGAATTTTTACTTAAGTCTCGATACCAAATAAATGTCATGATATTCATTTACTATCTGTTAACTTGTTTGTGTTGTACTTTATTTATAAGTAATATAAGAGAAGATAGCATTAAGGTAATATGAATAAAAATATCATTTGTATATAAAACTTTATTCAATATCCATAACTAATATTAACATCACATATAACTTACAAAACTTTATTAATTTATTATATAAAGATACATTTAAGGCAATGAATTTACTAAAATATAATTATAATGAGTTATATCATAATTTTGCTAATCTATAACATAGGCCGAAATAAAGTTAAGATTGAGATATTTTGCTCTATTAAAAGGAACTTTCTTGAAGTCCAAGATTAGAGGTAGTTTAATAGCTAAAGGTAGTTTTGGCGCCAAATGGTATATAATAATATGGAACATAATTTGATTTTCATTTAATGCATTATAAAATTTTCTCATAATTGAATTTGATAGTAACATGCAATATTCATACAGCTAATGCTCCTTTAAATTTTATTTACTTTATAAATTGATATACTGTGTTCAGTGTAGAAAAAACATTTCATTTATTTCAATCAATAATTCATAAATGATAATTAATATAATATAAAACCCCATTAATAATAATTGACAAGCAATATTGTTAGCATAATAATATATATGATGCTAAAACACCTTCTCCAGTATAATTATTGCCCGTTTAACATTCGACTCGTAATGGGATCTTCTTTTCCTTAAGCCATGGTAACAGCTTACAGACTAGATACAATATACTATGACTATACTAAATCTTATTGAAATAACGCAGCTTTCTCTTTAAACATTTGCCTCCGTAAGGCCTTCTCTTCGGCTTCCCTTCTTTTCTCTTCTTGTTCCTGGATGATCTCGTCGTGAAACTTGTTTGATTTAGAGAGTTCTTCGATTTTTGCTTCGAAGAAATTTTTAGCTCCATTGACGCCTACTTCTTCCACGTTTATCTCAGTAAGTCGCGCAAGTGCTTCGAGACCTGAATGTGACTCGAGTTCTCCAGCACGTGCTTTCCTGAAAAAAATTTAGACAAACATAAATATCGAGTAGTCATAAATGCATAAAACCGATCAGAACAATACAAACATCATCTCAATTTATTTTATTTATTTAATTTTTTACCGCTGCATTACAAATAAATGTTTGGTACAAAAGGTGGACTTAATACTATATAACAGTCTCTCCCAGTTAACCTTTGATAAAACAGAAATGTAATTTTGCGGTGAAAAATAGAAACTTCAATAACTAGGTACTTAAAATATTTTATTATTTAATAAAATTGTAATATTTTGTTGCGGTTTTGGCGGAAAATTGTAATATTTTGTTGGTACCTGTAAATAAGTAAAAATTCTCTAAAGCTAATTTTATTGTCTCCATCCTCGTCTACTTCAGCGATCATAGCTTTAAGACCAAGATGTGTCTGTGGTGCACCAAGTCGTTCCATCATGCGTTTCACTTCCGTTAAGTCCAAAAAACCATCGCGACCCTCGTCAAATCTGTAGATGAAAAAAATATTAAATTAGAAATAATACTTAAATGGCCTCATTTTTTTAAGCAGGGTACCCATGTGTTACAAGAACTGCATGAGTAAGTCAATTCTTAGAACACCTAAATTGGATTCGTGGATAATTTTCTAATTTTAATCCCGCTAAGAATAGAGCTAAAGATAGTGTTTTGAACTCGGTGGGATCCAGTTTAGAAAATTTTACGTGAAACAGTTCAATTTACTTTAGGATAACTGACTACGAAATAGACAAAAAAGGTCTCTAGCGAAGTTATAGAACTGCATAAAATATGTATACAGGCGTTTCAGGAGGAAGAAACTGCTCTGAACAGTACGGACTCATGTTATGGGAATAATCCCAGTATTCTGTGATAATCCCTATTGGTAACGGACGTTGCGATGGTATGGTATGGATGCTATATAATAAAGTAGTGGATGGACATATTGTTAAAGAGTTTTTCAGAACACAGTATACATTACACGCTATCATATTGATTTGATATATGAAAAATATTACGTTAGAATTACTATAATAGTGTTCATTCCAGAATGAAAGGTTCATAAAGAAGTATATGATATTTAGTAAAAAGACAGTTGGCGCTGTACCTACATATCGAAACCGATATCATGCCACGGAATTCCTAATAGTACTAGCTACCGTTGCAATTCGTAATAATGGAAAGAAGGACCGTTACGCATTATGAGAGTTCCTTTGTTGTTTTGTACAGTGAATGTTAATTTTCAATATGTCACACTTTCACCTACTTACCTACTGTAAGTATATACATAAGAATACTACTAATGTAAAATAAAACGTGTATAATTTGGTGTTTATATACCTTTAGGTGTTATCACGAGTATTAAGTTACAAATTTTTATTTACAACATCGTCCGCGGTATTGAAACATATTGGTTGACCAAGATAAAAAATAATGTCTTTGTCCATGTCAAACAGATATTGATTTTACACCAATTTGAACCAATTAGTACTAATAAATAATTAAAACAAATAAACTCGTATTTACATGTATAGTTTGTTATATTTAACCAAAACAAAACGTTTTGCACAGCGGATAGATCTTATAATTAAATAAAAAATATTAAAGTTATATTTTTATTTATTCATTAAAAATAATAACAACATTATAACAGCAAACACCAAATCAATGTTATAAATCTAGTGTGCTAACATACAAAGTTATAATAAATATATTTAACCCGAATCTAGATATTTCTGAGCCGCTTCTAATGTCTTTGGTAGGCTACTACTAAATATATTAATGATGCTTATAATATTATTTAATAAACTTACTGCGTGAGTTAAGGGAGTGTGCTGAAGTAGGTTAGTTCTTACTATATAATAAAGCCGTATGAAAAAAATGACTTAATTTACTTAAATACGTACTAAATCAATCTTAGAAGTAAATTTTGCTGTTAACCATATCAAGTAGCGAGTTTATAGTACAAGGACGGTTAGTTTATTTATAGAAAATAATATAGCTAAGTACATATGAATATAATGTTTCTACAAGTCCTAATTACCGTAACGAACTAAGAACTCGTACTAGATCGCAAGAAGACTCATTTATATGCGACATGCGTTACATCTACCTAACCACTTTGTCGTACTTACTCATATTTCGACAGTCTGTCTGTATGTAAATCGCTAAAATAAGCACAGTTCATGAACATCTGATTTCATTTTTACCAAATTTAATATTGCAATACTATATGTCACTATAGCCTGAAACAGCCCAAATAAAATGAAAATTTATGGCGTGCACCTTTATTTATATAGACAATAGCCGTATAATGGGAAAAAATAAAAGTTTAAATCCAATATAAATAATATATCTGCTTGCATATTATTAACGATATATCTGTTTTTTATTTAAGATGTTTTTGTTTAAGTCGATGAATTTTGTTGATTAACTTGTGGGCTGTCTTAGCAGTATCAAGGTTTTCAAATAAGGAAAAACGCATTGAAACCAAGCTAAATCTGGGATACTACTCTTGAATTTTTGACAAACCAACATACCTATCTACTTGTTATCTAATAAAGGTGTATTGTATATTTGAATTTAAGATATTTATACTATTTTCATCTCCATTAGTTATCATTTTTTTCATCCACACTAATGTTATAAAAAGGTATTGATTGTTTATTTGTATTGGATAAACTCTAAAAATACTTAACCGAATTTAAAAATCTATTCACCTATAGAAAGCTACATTATCAACTAGTGACATAAGCTATATATTATTTCCGAAAATAAATGCCTATCTACTCGTGCGAAGCACGGGCCGAATTACTATTTAAGTATAATATACCAAAAGATCATAGGGTTGATATACCTGAAAAAGGTAAAATCACTTAAGAATTAAAAATAGACGATCAATTGCCCTTAATCTATAATTATTCAAGTTAAAAATGGTATTGTTTCTAGCGAGAGTTGTCAAGGTTATACAAGGCAAGCTTGTTAGCCTAGCAAAGAATGAAAGTAAACCTGTGTATTATAAAGAAACTAGCCTTCATATAGAGCACGCCGTCGAATATTAAAAAAGTACCTAAATTTTCTCTGCTTATTTTTTAATTTCGCGCAATTTTTTTCTACTATGATATGAAATATGAAGTGAAAATAGAATTGTACCCCCACCTGCGCTGTTGGTATTTACTGACGGTATAACAGTGAGAGATTTTTATTATTAATTCACATGCATGGAGGTCGACTTTATAGGGTGCATTGCTAGCAATGGGGCCATAATCCCCATTACTAACATTCCCTCTCCCTTGTATGTAAATAATTAATGATCACAGTCGTCTCTCATCTTATTTTTTGGCTTGGAAATCGGTTTCAATTACCGAAATATATTTGTTCTATGACCAAAGCTTCGAATTAGTACACATATTACTAACTTATTAATCAATAATAAATATTTACCTAAGATGGAAAGAGACTCATTCCGACCCCTCATTATTTGCTTATTGCGAATTCCGTTAATACGCTCACACGACCCAGATTTACCCAGTCACCTTTCATCCAAATGTTATATCATAAAAAATGATCTGGCTGACATAAAATATTTAAGTGAACGGATTAACCACAGTAAGTATACGTAATATGTTACTATTAGAAATATAAAAATACTGATATACGCATACCTCCAGCAATACTTCATTATTCCATACTTAATTATCAACAAAATCCTACTCTAAGAAAGAAGTTAAAAAGTTCTCTCATATAACATATTGTGAAAATTAAGGTTCTTCACTTGATCATTTCTGACTTATATCTTTATCATAATGGACCTAAAATAAAGATACAAAGACCTACATATGAAGTTTTATATTATATAATCATTAAATTTAATCGTAACGCGGAAATAAACTATCAATTGCAAAAAAATATCAAAATCATTTCAAAATTCGAAATCAGAGCTTCCTGCTTTTTAAAGTCACCTAAAAAGTATGTAATATTGACGAAAATACCTAATCTTCAGTTTGTTTATTATGATGTTATGGATGAGATACACTAGTCGGTAACTAACCCCATCTGACGGGGGGGAAAAGGATTGTTAGTAATGGAGACTAAAAATCCCATTGCTAGCAATATACCTAACCAGATCGACCTCCACGCGGTTCCCCCTGGAAACTATCATGATTAATTCCTGATGAATTCATCATGATAAGCGAACTGGCCTGTTATTATCATCGATCGCCCTTTACTGGTGCTCCGCCAGCGTATTCCATTAGCGCAGGCGGAGTTACCAATCCATTTTCATCCAACAAAAAAAAAACCCCATCTGACGTCGCTGACGTCTTATTCAGTTAGGTATTTACAGGCACATTAACCTTACTGTATCTGTTATTTTTTTCTATGGAACAATAGGCGTTCCTGAATACAAAAATCAAGTGCTTACATAATATTATCTATTTATACTGATTTCTCATTTTTAATACATATTACTCTATAATTATTATAATACTTGCTTATGTCAAACAAATTCATTTTAGAGTGTAGAAATACGTTTGATTATTTTCCTTTATTTGAAAGATCTACAATAAAGTAAAAGGAAATTTTGCTACTTTATCTAGATAATAAATAGAAAATATTTGATTGGTTTTACCAATTACTATTTATTATCCAAATAATAGAAGGTGTCAATTAAAAATGGGGAAATGCATGTTACTGGTACGTTGGGCATGTGGAAGATAAGTAGCATAAAACAAATAATACAATTCGAAAGTGGAAATATATAAAACACAGGGACAAATGACTAAAACTAACCTATATTGATCAGATAGACCAAATGTTATCCGAGAATGAAGTCAAGAGTTTCTGAAATCGGAATATTAGACGAGTATAAGTAAATGAATCTGGAAATCTGTGTAAGGACTATATCTTTTAGCCATTTGGCTCTGAGTCCTCTTTTTGAAGTGGGTTCCTAATGCCGGATTCATTAATCCATCCATTATCTTTAAGTCACTGCTAATAGTCACGTCCGGGGGGAAAGGGATTATTAGTGATGAAGACTGAGAATCCCATTGCTAGCAATATACCCAACCAGGTCGACCTTCTCGCGGTTCCCCCTGGAAACTATCATGGTTGATTCCTGATGAATTCATCATGATGGGCTAACTGGCCTGTTTTCATTCTCATCTATCACCCTTCACTGGTGCTCCGCCAGCGTATCCCGTTAGCGTCGGCGGAGTTACCATTCCATTTTCACCCATCAAAAAAAAAAATATATATATATATATATATATAATAATATATATATATATATATATATATATATATATATATATATATATATATATAAAAATACCTAGATAATAATCATTTAATTAATTTCAAAAATATAATAGGTATAAGTGGGGATATAGCTTCAAATATATGAAACCATTATTTCATATACCAACATTATCTAAATATTGCTATATTTAGACAAAAGTTTTATGTATTTACCCACTTAAATATTATTCATTGCGTAACGAAAGAGGAAACTAAGTGTTAATCACCCATTACATTGGTACTCACTCAATGACTAATAACATCTATGCCTATTGAATGATATTTATACTATTTATGGAGTTATACATATTATTACTAATATTTACAACAGTAATAAAGGCAATATTTTTATTTCCTGTACAGATTTTTTTTTGTTTGTAATGTAATCTCTTCTAACCAGCTTTTGCGGTTTCGCAGACGCAATTAAGTATTCGAGGTGGGTATATCTTTTAAATAGTTAATAAAAACCCTATGTAATAACAATAAAAATTTTTTTATGATAAAACCCCGATATATTATTGCTTAGTATAAAATCTAAAAAGAAAAGTTCATTTCCAAATTATCCAAGTAAGAATGAAACCCGACACTTAGTTTATCTATACTAAGTAACGGCTTACCACTATAAGGAGATCGTAAATTTTTGTAAAATATACTTCATTTAATGAAATTATGGTACAGAAAGTACTGTTGTTTGGGTGCCTCTGTTCCATTCGTGTTTCTACCGGGAAGCAGTTATTTGCATGACTGTGTTTCGGTTTGAAAGCTTGGATATGGCAGTGAATTTACAGGGTACAGAGAAATAACACCTTAGTCCTCGGGAATGGTAACGCATGGGGGGAATCATGGGCGAAACAGTATTTTTTGTTATGTCCATGGTACTGCTCATGTCTAAAGGCGACGGTTACCACTTTCCATCAGATGGGCCGTTAACTTGTTTGCTATTCTAAGTTGCATAAAAAAAAAAACTGTAAAATTCACCATTACTGCTAAAACAGTTTATGAAAAACATATTTTTATAAGTATATGTTAATTTTAATAATTAATTTCATTAAGTACTTTATGTAAAAGTGAGGAAAAGAGTCAATAGATAAAATAACATATAACTCGTATATTGAGTCATATAGTGTAAAAATAGCTTAATTTAACATCGTTTTTAATAAGCTACATTAGAAGTGAATAAGAAGTAAATTTGAATATAATATTTACTTCTAATAATGATTCCAATTATTATTAAAGAAATCAAAGAAGTGAAATTTGTCTCTTGATCCGTCAACGCCCCATGGAAAGCACCAGCGCCCACTGGAGGGTGGTGACGCTCCATTGGGAATCTATAAACTAACATTTACAATAGACTCATTTGACCTAGTATCTAAATTTGTTGTTTGATGTCAAATCGATAGTTGACGTGGTAGCATGATGACCCAATATAAAGACAATGTATTCGAATCAACTGTAAGTTCCCAAGAAAACAGGGTCAGTGGCAATAAACCGGCGTGACCTAATATTTAGTGTTTACTATCCGCGCTAGCCCAATTCTATTCAGCTTGCTTTTGGTTTTACTTCCCTCCATAAATCAAATGGTTAGAAGCAATTAAATGTGACACCATTCCATTTAATAATTTTGCAGACTCTAGTGTCTATTTCAATTAACTAATGTTATCAATTTTTTTCTAATATATTCGCTAAGCTGTTACTTATTATGACTTCATTCAAATGTACACATGAGAACTAATAGTACCTACATGTTTAGCGTATAGTTTAGAATATCCCCTAAATTGTATTTCATTAAATTTATAATTGTATACGAGTATATCGACCAATTATAAGAATTTAACAAAAATGTTTTAAAAATATATGAATTAATTATGTAATAACAAGCAAAAATACCAATTATTCATAGACATAAATCCTTTTTATATTAAAATATTATTTTATGTTAAAAATAAGTACCTATACCGAAAACACACGCATATGACGATTTAATTTTAGAAACTAATATCTAATATAAAACTAATAGTTATATCTATGTCATAATTTGAAGAAAATGATCTACGAGATATTGGTAAGTCTAATACTACCTATAGGGGGGGAATGGGATTGTTAGTAATGGAGAATAAGAATCCCATTGCTAGCAATATACCCAACCAGGTCGATCTCCTCGCGGTTCCCCTTGGAAACTATCATGGTTAATTCCTGATGAATTCATCATGATGGGCTAACTGGCCTGTTTTCATTCTCATCGATCACCCTTCACTGGTGCTCCGCCAGCGTATCCCGTTAGCGCAGGCAGAGTTACCAATCCATTTTCATCCATCAAAAAAAAAATACTACCTATAAAAGTAGTACATACACATAATGGTTATGGTTCTTCTTACTCAATTAGATTAGTGAAAACTATTGGCATATATAAGATTATATATGCCAATAGTTTTCACTAGGGAATATTTATATTTGCATGCATATATTTTCCATTAGGGAATATTTATATTTGTTAGGTGAAAATATTATATTACAGTGCATCTTACATAAAGAAACAAGATTATTAGTGATTTGTATTTTTCAAATTTTCTGTAGTTAATTGATTAAACTCAAGTAACATGAGAAAATTGGTAGGTACATTTTGATACTATCATAATAGTTAAGTTATATAAATACTTACTCAAACATAATTATTCAACTTTTGAACCTACAGCCGTTTGGTATGCACGTAACTATTAAAACATATTGACCCACAAACTCATTCGGTACTTACATACAAAAATCAATAGCTAAATCCATTTATAAATAAATTAAGAAAGATGAGATGTGTTACACAACGATTACTCGTGGAATTTATTTATTTTACTCGATAGTTTACTCTTACATACTTATTTGTTTTCAATTATTCGAAAGATGACTAGATGTACCATGCCTATAATATAATAATTTATATTTATAATTATACTAATATTTACGCCCAATTTCGTTCACGTAACTGGGATTCATACCTATATTAATTGACAGATAGAGTCATTAAATCATCAATAGGTAATAAACAAACTGACTTCCACGTTTATAATCATAAAAATTTAAGAATTTTAATAATTTATGATTTAAGTATTATGTGAAAACATAGAAATCTTTATCATTATTAAATTTACAGGGGACAAATGTCACTTTCCATTTCCTAATAGCTGACTGTTATGTTATTTACTAGCTATTCCTCACGACTTTGTCTAACTGCTTCAATGTATAAATAATCCTATGTGTAAAGTTAAGATATAACTTATCCATGTACCAAATTTCATTCAAATCCGTTTAACCGTTTAAGCATTGTTGTTGTTATTGTAACAGCTGTTAACTGTCCACTGGTGAATATAGACTCTCCAATAAGGTTTTGCCAGTAGTTGTCACGCTTGGCAAGTGGGTTGGCAACCGCAGTTTGTTTTTTTGTGATGTTTTAAGAGGGACCACCCCTCCACCATAAGCGCCCTTAGTCACTTCTTACGACACCCACGGGAAAAGAAGAGGTAGCCTATTTTATGCCAGGGCCTACACTGCAAGTTTAAGCATTATTGAGTAACAAACATAAATTTTTATAAACTACAGTAGTACTCGTAGGATAAAGTAGGAAGTAGAATAACATTTAACTGAAGGGGGAGGGGAAGAATTGTTAGTAACGGGGTCTAACAGCCCCATTACTAGCAATATACCCTTTCAGATCGACTTCCAGGTTCCCCCTGGAAACTATCGTGAATAATTATTGTTAAATTCGTCACGATGGGCCAACTGATCTACTTTCATCTTCACATATAATCGTTTACTGGTGGCATGCTGGCGTATACCAATAGCGCAGACGGGGTTACCATTAAAAAAAAACATTTAATCCACTTATCTACAATGTCTTAAACATCTAATAAACAAGTTTACAGCAAGAAATCGAAATCGTTAGCATCCTGTGAAGGTAGTGTTCTAAATTCAACATTTTCACCAAAGTACACATGGGTTGAAAAACTACATTGTCCCTTATTTAAGGGGATGAATTTTGAGAAAACGGTTAAAAAAATATATTTTTTAATACAAACTTCCACCCCTATTTTTGGGGCCGAAATTCGAAATATCCTTTCTTTACTTGTGTTGGTCGTAAAAGGAATTTATTGTCTAATTTTGGTATTTCTAACTTTAATAGTTTAGTCAATCGGAACATTTTACTTTAACCCTTTTTTTTAACATACTTAGGGATTGAATTCACATTTAGGGCCTAAATTATTAAATATATTATTTTTATTTAAGAGCATATTTCAAGTATCTATGGGCTATAAGAAATAATTCCGTACAAAGAGTAGAAGACCCTTATATTTAAACTCTTGAGGGCCGAATTTTGAAAAATCAAAATTGCGTAATTCTTACGTTAATAGTTTCGACTATGCGTTAATGTATCAGTCAGGGTATTTCTCTTTATAGTATAGAATAGATTTCAAGTTGTATAAAATAACTGACGGACAGCGTAATTATGATCTGCTTATATCTATATATAAAAAATACCGTAACAATAAGTCACAATAGTGTTAAACTGCATCACCCACGTTACCCCTTATGTATTGCTGCATCTGAGGATTAACGTGTTTTGCGTTTACCGTCAGAAATTGTATTGGCTATTTCCATGCTGAAACGTATTCGCTCACACTCAGGCTCAGGTCATATCGAAAATAGATTTATGTAATATTATTCGTAAAATACACATCTACTTCGGTTAAATTTTAGCACCACTTTAATACAATATGAAATAAATGTAACATAAGACTATTCAATTAGGATTTTTCGACTACTTGCTTCTTTGTGTAATAGAATACAGAGGTTAATTTCTATTAAATAATTATTTATTATAGAGAAATGTACTATATTTCATTTTAATACTGTAATAAAATAATAAGAAAGAAAATATATTAAACTACATCGTTGAAAACACGGACACTGTACGACTATTGTGAAGTAATGCGCGTCAACACAACCATCGTAATATAATTTTACTTATCTATATTAATAAATTAAAACAGCTTGCCTATAAATTAATATTTTATATTTTTACTTCCGTCTTTCCTTTACTTAAATGCTTGTTAAAATGTTAATAAATATACAGAAATATTCTTCATTTATTATTCTTTATTTATTATTGTGATGTCACTATAAGGAATAATTTATTTACATTTTATGTATAATTTATATTATACATAAAATATTAGAATTAATGAATAACTAGTCGTTTAATGATACTTTATAGAAGACGGGTATTTTTTATTATGATCTTCCTATCGTTACCTTCCTTCTTATGTCCTTACGTCAATTATTTAATTGAGGTCGGCGTCATATATTTTCCTCTTCCATTCATCTCTATCCGCAGTTATTTTCACATTCACTCGTATTCTGGTTATATCATCTTTCACACATTACAACCATATCACTTTAGGTATTCCTCCTTTATAGTCATCTATATTCATACAATACTACAGTAATACAATTTTTATTTATGCAAAGATTTTGTGAAATTTTGTTTGTGTGCAATATGTTGCATTTGTGCAACAAGCATCTTACCTGTGAAGCGTACAAACATTGTTTAAAAAAATTATTTAAGCCTACAGTTATATATAAGTAGCTAATTTTATATCATCTTTATCATTAACAAAACAATCGGTATAAACTATTTAACATGACATAATTATATAACAAACAAATAACGAATATAATTATATTATAGAAGTATGTAGTAAGTACTTATCTACTGGCTACCGATAACGTTTTCGGCAACTGAAAATCAACTCAAATAAAGATAAAGC
The DNA here is from genome assembly GCF_026898425.1 of Galleria mellonella. NCBI lineage: Eukaryota > Metazoa > Arthropoda > Insecta > Lepidoptera > Pyralidae > Galleria > Galleria mellonella. The sequence continues at coordinate 1,198,093 of NW_026442147.1, read as the reverse complement.
TGATAATTCATATACTAGAATAACTAGGCCAGTTCTATATGTTATCCTTATTGGTGAAAATTAAAGTAACTAAATAAGTTTATATTGTATCATCAAACCAAAATACAGATTTTAATTTTTTTTTTTTTTGGAATTTGTCATATTGATTGATCCTGGCATATTAGACTTCAAAAGTTCATTTAATGCTAACGAAATGGCATACAAAATGTTACATATAAGATTCTCGTAAAGCAACTAAAATTATTTAAAAAAACAAATAGGTACTACATACTAAACTATTTTTATTAGGAAGTATAGGTATACCTATATGTAATCGATAAAGAACTTCTCACGTATTAGAAGGGAACTACAAACATATACAATGTATTCACAGCTATATTGAGTACTGGTAACGTACAAACAACTGCACCTAAGTATACTATTGCAGAGATTGCAACCACAGAATACTTACTTGCAACATTCCCACAATGGCTATTTGCCACGAATGAAATAAGACGCTTTCCCAACTAAATGAAACTATTGTACGTAAATAATTAGCCGGAAGTTTATATTAGGTATTTACATTTTTTTTTATATATAGGTAATAAGAACTCGTTGTTTTTTTTTACTATTTTATACTAGCTGTTCTCGCAAATACCTTCCTAGACTTACATCATAATTGTAAAACACAAGCTTGCATTTTTCTGCATTTGATGTACAAAATTAAAATCTATTTTCTAATGTTTTTAGTAAATAATATTTATTGCTATATTAATTATTATAATGTATAATGTTACAGCGTCAAATATTCGTAATGTGTAGGTATCATTCTTTGTGAGGAACAATAAAAAGTTTATCTTTTATTTATTCATTCACCAATTCCAAGTTTATGGAGTCTTACGTTTATAAATGCTCAAAACACTTTGTTTACCCATCTAAATCGAATAATTGTTACTTTAGACATTAATAAACAATTATGATATTACTGGGCGAGCCATAAGTCACGCCACAACCCATCTCTAGGGCAAACGCACCATCACGAATGTCTCTACGGAGAATGATAAATACGAATAATGAAAAACATAATTTAGAATCAATTCCACAAGGAAAATGTCATATTAAGTATTAAAATTGTAATTTACTAGCAATCCGACCAGGCTTCGCTTGTGTAGATAGAATTTTCAAAAATAATACAAAGCCTTTGTTACTCTTGTGTACTTATAATGTAGCTTAGGTGAAAGAAATTTTAAAATTAGTTCAGTAGTTTTTTTTTTTATTTATCTATTAAAAACAAACAAACAATCAAATCTTTTCTCTTTGTAATATTATTATAGATATTAATAAACGTTCACATTTACAAGTAGTAATATAATTACGTTCAAAATACTTCACTACTATTAATAGTTCATGAAACAGATTAGGTTAAAACTACCTTTTGCGCTGCGACTTCGTACCTTTGGATTTTGAAAGTATAAAATCTAGTGAAATAAACTACTTCTAGTTATCTGATGATAAAACATACATAATCAACCTTCTGGAACACAACTCTGAAAACCACATCCAATTTGGTGCAATAATACACACAGAGCGTATAGCTTTTAATGTAATACTATTAATTAAATACTATTAATATTTACCTAATTCTAAATAGTTATGAGCATATATAGCTTACAAGTCATTATCTTTATCATGAAATAATTAAATATTTTTTTTATGTCTTCGATAAAGAATAATGACTGGTGTTATTGCTCAATATTTTACTTTATACAAAATATTTAAGAAAATTATACCAACATACAGAAGTTATTGTGTCTTGTCAGTGAGTAATCGAATGGAAGCAAAAGTAAAGGTGTTTACAATAATATTTTGATGTGCAGTTTGAATCTCGTTTTTTGTATGAGTCAGTCGCGTGCGTAATGTAGGGATGGCAATTTTTTTTACGGTATATTACAGTATTTTTCTAGCCAGCACTTAAAAATTATAGTAAATATATCCAAAAATATATTTATATATATTTAATTAAATGAAATGAAAACTTATAAAATATGTCGACCTCTCAAAAACAATGGAACGACAAATGCTTTGAAAAAAACCTCTTTCGCTTCTTCCAAATCAATCTTTTCATACACACTCGACGGTTACGTGTATTTTACAAGATTGATATCGCCTATTTAGTCGAAGAAGCGAAACTGACATATAAATCTCTTTGTAATTCTTTCCATTGTCTTCTGCCTAACCAACGCAATGGGAGACAGGCGTGACAGATATATATTTTTATTATTCATGTATGTATGTATGTAATTAAATGAAAACTTTATAAAATATGTTTACATACTTATCTCTCATGCTTGCCTCAGAAACAATGGAACGCCAAATGCTTTGATTCAAACAAACCTCTTTCGCTTCTTCCACATTCATCAATCTTTTCATACACACTCGCCGGTTACGGGTACTTTTAATTTGACCCTTCTTAAGCACATCGCCTATTTAGTCGACATACGTCCGTCTAGAGCGGCCACATACTGACATCTCCATTCTTGCTCGATAAATCTCTTTTGTAATTCTTCTTTCATCCATCCTCTCCAAATGGCCAAACCAACGCAACATTCCTTTTTCGTTTTTGTCACTACATCGTCTTTCAGTCTACACTTCTTTCTAATCACACTGTTTCTTACTCTATATTTTAATCTAGAATAAGAATAAAATATGTTTATACTACTAATTTATTGTTTCTATAAAAATATATTTTTATTATTCATGTATTATAGTAAAATAAAATATGTATACACATACGTATACAAGTTTTCAGTATTAAATTTTTATCAATGTTTAATTTTATAATTTTTATTATTTGTAAAAATTTTACATATAGATTCTTAAATGTATATGTGATTAATTCATTAACCATTCATTTAGTGGAGAATACGTATGTACTTAAATACATAGTACATTCACAATACATAGTATACAAGTATATCTGGTGCCTATACTATAAAATATTATAGTACACCAATGAATAAAATAATATAGTACGACTGACAACCCTAGCGGTATGTTTAATGCTTTGGTGTATAATGTTTACGTTTACGAGGTAATCTACGGAGGTAGGTTTATTCACATTTGCCTACTGGTCTGAAGTTTTCGGTTCCGTTTATACTTTTTAAATACATCCTGATTACAGAATTCAGAATTTTAAATTTAATTACTCTTGTCCGTATTTCGTCAATAACCAGTTATAAATTAATTAAGACGATTTGCTAATAGCTGACTATTAGGAAACTGTGTTAATTTTAATGTAATATGTGTTAATTTATTTTAATGTAAATAGCTACTGATGTATTCGTTGTTATTTTTTAATGAACGATATTGGAATGGTAACCATGTCTGCGCTATACGCTAGAAGGCATCCGTAAGAGACGATAGATGAGGACGAAAGCAGATCAATTGGCCCATCATGACGAAATCATCGACGTTGTCAATATCCAACGTCTTTTTTCTTTCGAAATGAAAGTGTATCGATAAATTTGTTTGTCACTTGTGTAGGTTAATTATATTGTAACGAAGTAATCTACATCTGTTTGACTTCATTTTTAATCAGAACACTTAATAATTATTTATTATTAGATAATATATATAAAAGAGGATGATGGTTGACTGACTGACCCACATATCAATGCACAACCGAAACCGCTGAATCTAGAATCTAAAATGTTAAAATCAACCGCTGCTTTCAAAATCCAAGGGTACGAAATCGCGTGCAAAAGCTAGTCTTATATATAAAACAATTGATAACAAACTGCAATTTTTTTTAAATCGTCTTAAATCGTCTTAAAAATTACCTATGTGTATACGTATATGTAGACACTATATTTTACCTAGACCCAGATCTTAGACTAGTAGAAAGATTTAAATGAAGTTAGTGTTGTCTTATTGTTAGTTGCTCTGAAAATAAATAACTAAGACATAGTAAGTGTGTGTTTCAATTATTTTCTGCATCATTAATTATGTATATTTTACGTATCATTAAGTACATTTTTTTCATATTATACGTTAAAAATCTATAGATATGTACATCCTACCATCCGCCATATACTTCGTATTCCTATATTTAAATACACTAAATGTATAAAATAGATAAGAGGATTTATTCGTTTGAATTCTCATTTAATTGAACATAAGAGACTCGATTGTTCAATCCAGATTTGTCTTAAACCAGTTCCATTCAGTCAATAATAAAAATAACATTCGAATATGAATAAAGTCACATCAAGAGATCCCACAATGTTGAAACTGCCCATCTGCAGAACCACACTGTATCAACAAAACTGTGATATAATGACTATTAAAATATATAATAAAATACCAAAATCAATAAGAGAACTACCAGTAAGTCACTTTAAATTACGGTTAAAAAAATGGTTACTGGAAATTTTATTTAATAAATGACTTTTATAAAAAACAAATGAATGTTTTTTTATGTAAATGTCTAATTAATTTGTATTGTATGACATTTGTTATATTATTGACTTGTTATGTATTTGTTTTTGTTTAGTTTGTATTTGTATTGTTTAGTCTGCTACCACTAGTATGTGTGTTTCAATTATTTTCTGCCAATATTTATGGATTTTTTTTTTATCCTATTTTAGGCTATTAATATACGTAAGCCACTAAATTATAATACTAAATTTGCATGCCTTTAGATAAGGCGAAATGTGTAGATCTATTATATTTAAGACCATTATTATTACCACATTTCTAACAAATAAATAAATTATTATTATTATTATTATTAAAAAAGATATACCCAACTTACTTTCAAAGAAGCATGCTCAATTATTTTATAAATTTTAATTAATAATACAACATATAAGACAATTTTTAAAATTATTATAAGTATTGTCTTTTGAGTCTATTATTTCTATTATTGTCTAAAAATGGTAAAAATAGTATAAATATACATTGTTTAACATCCTTATTAATTATTGTCTTTACATGATATTGAATTTGTAATATCTTATCTCAATTCAATTATTACGTATCAGATACAAACAATTCCTAGATAATGGTTATATTCTAATTGTAACAACAACCACTTGGTGAATTGTAAATGAAATCAAATAAAAATGGACAATGGAAATATTTATTTGGAGATATTGGATAAGTAATATGTCTGAGTATCCTAAAGGATATCCTTTCAAAATCATTTTAGTTTGACTCCAATTTACGTTTAAATATAGAACCTGGGTCCACTCTTTCTACGTTCCAGTCATATTGCCTAAAAACTTAATCTTCAGGGTGATAACCACGGACGTTGTATAACGTACTATGTACTGTAATGACTGATTGACTGGTCTTTAGTACCAAAACAAACAAAATAGTCATAATACTTTTTATTATTAAATATGAATTTAAAGGCCGGCATCGCACAAGCCACTTCTCTCGTGTTGCAGGTGTTCATGGACGATGGTAGCCGCTTTCTACTAGGTGCACCGTCTGCTTGTTTGTCTCTCTAATAATAAAACAAAAGAGTATATAGACAATATTATTGTCGTGTTTGTCACTGTCCATTCTTTTCCTACGGGTGTGGTAAGAGACGACTAAGGGAATTTAATGTACGAGGATAGCAGCGTCCCTCTTAAAAATCTGACTGCGATTGCCAGCCTGTCTGCCAAGCTTGGCAAATAATAGCAAAACTCCCTTTATAGGGGAGGCCTATATTACGCAATAAACTGTTAACGGCTGATATTGTCAATATAAAATATAATAATATATATGTCTTTTCCAAATGATTCATAGACAATAAGTTGTTTAACGTAGTTTACCCATTATGTCATGTAATTAATCTCATATAGGCACTTAAATACATGAATCATTTGTATAATGTATTGATTGTGTATTTACATCCGTATTTGCTCCCGTAGTTTGTCCATTTAAACTATAAAAAAAAAATTAAACCCGAGTCTGAGGAACAAACAAATACATAAAGTATCCTGTGTTCTAAATTACGATATAATTGTACTAAATTTTATTCAAATCCGTTCAATATTTTTTGCGTTAAAGAGTAACAAACATCCAACTATCCATTCTTATAAATTTTCGCATTTATAATATTAATAAGATAAATAACATTATCTAGTAGAACGTGAATAATTATATTTCACTAGTTGTTATCCCCAATTTTGTCTATGTATTCGGGACAAATTGACAGATCAGGATAAAATGTCGCAAATAAAAAATTATTCCTTATAAAAATACCTAACTATGTTACTCGTAGCATACACCGACATATTGCACTAAGCGAGCATTGATTTTCTCGTTTCCTATCGCAAGCAGACTGCCTGCAGTGCACTACTTCTGGCGCCAAATACCTACATGATATTGAAATGAATACATGTACTTAATTTATGAAAATGTTGGTTTGAAATAAAAAAATAATAATTTAATTCGTTTACGATCTTTACGTTACGATTACATCTCCTTTTTATTTTTTATTTTTACTAATTTTCCTATTACTTTAAATATAAATTGCTCACTTTAGCTACCACAGGTTTTCCAGGTGTATTCATTCATTAGACTAACTGACCTGTCCTTTTCGTTCTCACCGAACATCCCTCACTGGTGCCTCGCTAGCGTATACTGTTTACCATTTCATTGTCATCCATTAAAAAAATTAAATAAAGGGAAATGTTTATGTTGTCGCATGTTCATTTTAATGAAAAGTGTATGCGACAAAATAAACATAGACTAAGAGCAAATATAAATAAATATTTATATTTGCTCTTAGTCTGTTTCAATAAAACTTAATGAACATGTAAGCAAAGGAATAATTGACGCGACTGGAGCAAAGACAGTCAGTCTGCAGATGTTCAAAAGCAGTACATATGAAACATCGATTAATTGAATGAATACTGCGATTTATTAAAAATTTCATTTAGAAAGTTTATCTATATGTGTTTCTAATAATAATATTAGCAATTTTTTCGTAAATTTCTATTGAAACAAACTATAATAAGATATGACTTCTTTATATTTCTATAAAAGAGTAGTATCTATTCATTTATTCAAATAAGGAAAATATTTTTAATCAAAAACAAATAATATGTCGCCATTAATTATTGTATGTCATTGTACATATTTATGTCTTAAAGAAATCAATAAAGAAATAACATCTGTCAGCTTGTTTTTTTATCCAATACAAAGAGATTGTTTAGCTTTAAGGTCGTCTTACATATGCCTACTTATTTTTTCACTGTTATTTATGTTACTAATAATGTTTTACTAATTAATAAAATCTACTACCTAAATACGTATTAATATTGCTGTTTCTTTTATTCTGAGACATCGTAATTACATACATGAGGGTGCGTATGTGTCACTGACGGGACAGCATCGAATTTGTCTCGCATCTGCTGCCGGATTTCCTCTCAATAAGGACCTTTGCCCGATTTGTGTTCTGTAGAAAGTTATCACACGTCCATTGTCATATCAGCAGGATGCTGAATAATATTGACGTTCATTGCTGTTTTAAATTGATTCCTATTAATATTTGTCTTCTCATTACGCCTTATGTGTAATTCACGCGATGTCTTTGCTAATTCTGAAGCTATTTTATATTTAATAGGGTATATTCCCGTATTCGACCTATATAATTTTGTCGTGATGGAGGTCGTCATTTTCATACTTTTTATTATAAATATACCAAAAAAGAATAACGATACTAATTACCTATATATTTACTTATTTCTGTGCTTATTCAAACATACTTTGTTAAATAAATAAATAAAAATTAAAAAAAAATATTTGGCAGTAATATAAAAAAAAAATGGTTTATTCACTTTTACACTTTATCTGAGTAGTAAGTCTCTCATTTTCGTGTATAATATAATATATCCACTTTGTTCAAATAATATAAGTCCACTTTGTACAAATGTCCTATAATAAAGAATAAATATACATACATATATATAATACATATTGTATATAAACACGGAAAATATAATATGTATATAAAAATCCATATTATATGTTGCCATAGAAAATGTCACGTCCTCCAATACCAAGGGTTACGATGCAAGAAACAGTAAAGAAAAAAAATATGCGAAGATATAATAAGCATTTTTTATATTTTTGTCAGGAACGAACAAACCTAATTTAAACATGTGTAGCTCAATAATAATTAAAATGGTGGGACTCTAATAGTACCAAAGTCCAATGTCGATCAACTTTGCAATATAATAAAATACAAAGGTACGTGTGTTAAGTAAGTAAATAAACATTTATGCACACCCAGGACATAGGTATACGTTTTGTATTACGAGAATTGAGTAGGTAGGTCCAGTCAATATAATAATTTACACCCAATGTCACCAAAGGTTCACATTGTGTTGTTTACCCACATACACCTACAGCCAACTGAATGTAAATTAACACCTGGTTTGTAAATTGGTCACAAGGGTTAGTAATGACTCACTTTTGACTTGACATATATACTTTAGTCAACTTTTATAAGTAAACTACATTCGTAAAGTTAGATGACTCACTTTGTTGTATTAATATGAGAATTATTGTTATTCTAGCTTATCTGTGATTAATTTCCGTTCGTTTTATTAGTCGGTTAACCTAATATTTTTCCTTTATTTTTGTAATTTCATAAAAATTGTAATTTTCAAGCAAGTAATTAAACAGTTATCAGTAAGTGAATCTTAATATAACTACGTCACAGATGTCAATAAAATTTATTGATTATTTATTTAAATTATTCAAATAATAAGTATAGTCGTTTCTTGTTAATATTACTATTAATTTGGAACATTTTTTGTTTCGTACTGACCACCACCACTTGCCGTCATAATGATTCAACATATCGTCATAAAATTTAGCATACTTAGATACATATAATATTTACTTGACATAGAGAAGGATATGGACTACTTTTCTCCTATTAATATATATGTCTCGATCATCTTTTTTTTATACAACTTAGATGTCTGGATATCGTTTGGATGAATACAGTAGATATTTTACTATAAAAAGGCCTAACTTATTCCTACATAAATAAGTAAGAAATATATTACTGCAAATAATTTTATGATGGAGTATATTCAGAGAGTAATGAATTTAGAATACCTAGTAGGTACAGAAGTTATTCAGAAAAAATTGTCTCCAATATACACATTTCATTGTTCTGGCGATATATTTACGATCCAGCACATGTTTATTGAATTATTCAGGTATTTAACATATAACCAATGATATTATTTAGATTGATTGTAGAAAATATACTTTTATAGGCTCATTAGTTCCTCACTAATTTATTACAATCAATAAGAACAAAATGCTATAATAGGTATGAACTAAGAATGTTTACATAGGTATTCATCTGTCTTTATTAAACGGAATGGAAGAAAACTGTTTCATTAACTTTTTAATAACATCTAGGTATATTATTTCCAACAATAAAAGGATAAGGTTCTTTATTAGCCTTTGTTTCTATGGATATCATACGCTTAGTCTTCGCCAATTTTAAATAGATTTTTATAACTTTGTCTTCATTATTTAATAATTTTGTCTCGGATGATCTCATTCTTTTATAGAAAATAAATTATAAACAAAAATAATTATCTGTGGGAAAAGGATTGATACTAATAGGAATTAGCTAACTCATTGCTAGGCTACATACCCTGTTAGGTTAGGTTAGGTTTCCAGGGAAAGCTGGCTGGAGACAATCTCCAGCCAGCTTTCCCTGGAAACTTTTTGTCACGATAAAGCAGTTAGACTTGACTTTATTTTCCTAACATCCCTGCCACAATAAACCAAATGTGCAAACAAGGTATCTATTCTATTGACATCCATTCAAAAGAAATGATAATTATTTACCTATCTATGATGAGTGAGAGCTCATTGAACGGAATAAAAAATATTAATTAGAAAAGTATAAGCAAACTATACAAGTATCGTGTGAATTATAAATTAACGTCATATTATGTAAATGAAAGTAACGTTCAAGTAAATTATTCTCGTAACTCTGTAAGCATATCGTGTCTCCTATTCATTTTTGTCTCCCACGACGATCCGCAGCGATGTCATTTCACCTAATAAATTCCATCTAGTTATGTTATAATATTACGTTATTTTACGTTTTAGCAATGACTTTACTAATTTGTTGAACTTTCACTAATATACGGCTACCCGCGTTTAACGAATTATGCTAATCATGATTTGTTTTCGCAATCTTATTTACATTAAGATATTTACACAAATTATCATCAAATTTTAAATATTTTCCTACTAATTAAAATGTAAGGTTTATAATTAACAGATTTATAGCGAAATAATATTTAAATATTTTAATTTCATTCAATTAATATTATACTGATACTAATCATGTTATTGCGTATTGTAGATAAGTATACAAACATTTATATCATTCTTATATTATATTTTCCATAGGAAGGTTATATTATCAATGAAATTAAATTTATCAATATTATCTATCATTAAACGTTATTTATTTTCTTAATATAAATAACACTATAACTTTATGGAGCTGCGTCTGATACAATTCACTTACTTGTTAAAGGTCACCTCGTATTGTTTTATTTCCTTTCTGGAGAACTCATGAAATTCTGTGTAGACGTTAACGAATTTGTATTTAGGTTTGATCTCGAGCCCTTCTTCGAGTTTCTCGTTTATTTCTTGCCTCCTTGACAGGATACCACTAAGTTCATCTGTGGCCGCCATCGTGAAGATTTACGCGGGAATTTAATGTATTTCTCCGAATGCAATCTGTGACCGACACCGCGAGAGGCAACACGCGCTACGACCTTTGCGATACTGGAAGTGCGGCCGGTTCGCAGCCGCCAGCCACTCAGTGCCTTCGCACTCCGCGCGCACTCCCTCGCGGCCGCGCCGTAATCACGTCGCGGGGGACGCAGCGATGAATCGACGTAAATAATAATATAATATGTAGGTGCCGCGCACGTAATCTTGCCGCAATGTCACAGAGAACCCCGCCGTGCCAGACTTCAGATTTGGAAGAAAATAGTCTAATCTAAACATAGCATTATGCTCCAATTACATATTTTATGACAAAGATTCTTCAGTAACATTCATAAAATTAAAATTTTTGGTCACTGTGTATGCCCTCTACTTCTCAGATATATCAGAGTAGAAAAATCAAAAATATACCTAATAGTTATTGATAGTTATAAAATTGAATAGGTAATATTTTTCGCAGGAAAATTAAAAATATTTTTTTCAGAGTTATGAAAAAGCACCAACGAATATATCCGTTTATCGTCAGATGGCGCTAGTAATGGTTGATAATGGAATGGCAGCCCCACCTGCGCTAACGGTAAACGCCGGTCAATGATGATGATGATGATGATCATGATGGTAAACCAGTAAATGATGATAGATGATAATGAAAAGGCAGATCAGTTAGCCCATTGTGATGAATACACTTGGCATTCATTACAATAGTTTCCAAGGGTATACCCTATAATATAACCTGACAGGGTATACCCTGTCAGGTTGATCTTCACGTTGTCCCTAGCAATGGGACTGGGATTCCGCATTCATAACAATTCCTTCCGCCCCAGACGACGCTAGTGTATACATAATAGAATATACATAATACCACATAATACAATACATAATAATACAAGAGAGAATCCCACAAAAAACTATCATAATATGATTCATGAATTCATCATGATGGGTTAACTGGCCTGTTTTCATTCTCATCGATCACCCTTCACTGATACCGCGCCAGCGTATTCCGTTAGCGCAGGCGGGGTTACCATTTCATTGTCACCCATTAAAAAAAAAACAAAAATAGAGTACAAAAATTTAATAATTTTATTATCACTAGGATTGATGAGATATATCTTCGGATAACTTAAAACCCGTAGGATTCTATTCCATCTATTATAGTATTTTAATACCTTTTTAGTACAAACTAAATTTTTTTCAAAAGCGCCTGGTATTTATTGATTGCCGAATAGTCAAGTACTTGCAACTTTTCATGTGTTTTCACGTAAGGATAATAAGTAACTCAGTCACAAGAGTAAGGTAATGACAGCCAGTGCCTTGAGATTGGGGGCAGGGTCGGGTCGTGGCCACAAATTGGGTCACTTGGTTCGACGTAGGTAAGTACTTTTGATTAAACAAGGGAGATTATGCCGCCAAGAAAAATTGCCTCTCTCTAGTCATTCAGTAGCCCTTCTGACATTTTAAATTTTCGTCGTTCTCAGACAGTTCCCAGTGACGCCGGAAAAGCTGTGGCTGACTCTAACGATAGTAACAAGATCGACGTATTTCAATATATCCGTCAAAATTAGAATAAAATGTATTTTACGAGTATGTTTTAATCTTAGATTATATATGTAAATAGAGTGTCTCCATACAAATCCTTCGAAAAAAGCGATTTAGTCAACTTCAGTCAGACAAAGTCATTCAGTGTCATTGACTAACAAATATTGAATTATATTTTCAAACTTATGAGTTTAGAATTAAGTAGGATAAGTGTATTTGTTATTTTAGTATTTGTTTTACCAGAGGAGATAAACTAACAGTAAATTTACAGGGTACAGAGGAATAACATCTAAGTCCTCAGGAATGGCAATGCATGAGGAGTATCATCGGCGAAACAGTATATGTACTCTGTTATGTTCATGGTACTGCTCATGTCTATAGGCAATTGTTACCACTTTTCATCAGGTGGGCTGGCAGCTTGTTTGCCATTCTAAGTAGTATAAAAAAAATAAGATCCTTGCATGTTGATAAATTTTTAACACAATGTAGACATAATAACATCAACTAGCTGTCAAGGATTGTTATTATATTAAATGAGTCTTTTAAATTGCAGTTACAATTTCCCAGTGTTGCCAGTAAATTAAAAAATATCTACCTAATTTTTTATCGCCGCCTATTCTTCAAATGATAATAGCAAGGTAAAGGAAAAGTATTATAAATCTGAAAACCGGTAACAATCATAAATATGGGACGAAAGAGTTTCTCCAATGATGATGATATTAAAATAATATTCTTTCACAGTATCTGTTGCTTATAATAATGATATACTTAAAATGTGTATCTTTAAACTCTATATTATTGTAATCTAACCTTACAGTCATGACAAGAAGATTAACAAACCATGAATTAATGATACACGTAGTACAAAATAAAAAAGGGGAAAAGTGTTTGTTAGTAATGCGGACTACCAGTCACATTGCTAGCAATATACTCCGTCAGGTTGACCTCCACGTGCTCCCCCCTGGAAACCATCGCGTTGAATACCAGATGTTCGACACAATCGGCTAACTGACCTGATTTTTCATCTCACCTATCATCATTCACTGATATCCCGCCAGCGTATATCGTTAGCGCGGGCGGGGTGACCACTCCATTGTCATCCATTAAGAACAAATACAAAATTGAACTCACATGATATTTTTCAAATAATACCTACTACTACATTTCCTTAAAAAAAATATATTATTTAGTATATGTATTTATTTGTGGGTGCTTACTGATGGAGAGCGTCGCTGAGGCCGACCCAGAAACCGATGGTGTAATGACCTAGACGTATTTATAAGTAAGACGAACGGTTTCGGGTGGCGCAGAATAGGAAGTTTTAGAAGAAAATGCGGGAGAACTTTGCCCAGAAGTGGACACCGTGGGTTAATAGACATTATGCATTTGTTTAATACTTAATATATTTGATTTTTATTACTGTAGTAAGTGTAAAATTACGTTAGTTACACATTTATTAAGTCTATGTTTTATTACGTACTTATCTCCTTGACCGTCCATAGACAGTGACCGTGTTATCTTTCTTATCCTTTATTTTCATTTTCCCAACCAATACTTTATTGAATATATAGTTTTTGTTACTATTATACTTATTTCTTTATAGCATAATAAATTCATTATTGCACAAATAGATGTATACATAGACGATATACTTAACTACTGAATTATTTTATCTACTACTTTATTTTTCTTAAGTATGTAGAAAAAGTGCGTAGAAAAAATAATAGAAGAAGTATCTAGTGTATGAATATTAAAATTTTACTATATAAATTTACTCCGTTACATGCTATAGTCTAATAGACTATACATAACTAAATAAGAAAATAAATATTTTCCCATAAATTCGGTAAGACGGATTTGTTGAACAGGTATGACGAAGCGTCACAACTTTATATGGAATGATACAAAAATAGTTTGAAACAACTGGCTTCCTTCAATGGTACAAGACGCTAGCTGTATTTAAAAATATAATGGCAGAGTCTCTCATAACAATGCAAGAAATTAATCACAGGTAAAAATTATTTCCGTTTATTACTTATGTATATTTGTATGTTTTAAAACTAGTTATATATATTTTATATAAGATAATATTATTTACTATAAACAAAATCAAACTGATATTACATAATACTTAAGAATTTAGTCATCGCGACATATATTTATTACAAAGGTTACTGGAAAGACGGGAAAGCTTACAACTCATGCTGAAAAGCCGTCTCCTTTAAACGTGAAAAATTAAATGATATAAATTATAAATAAGTTACTTTATTGACAAGGACAATCAACCAATTGCTCAAAATAATTACAATATTAACACGCGAATAAACATTTTCGAATAAAAAGAATTAGTAGATAATACTAAAATATTTTTTATTGAGTTATTTATATGGCACACATGTCAATTTCGACATCTGCGCACATTTTATTTCTATCACGTAACTTACAAAAGGTAATTAAGATTTTATTTCGTAAATCATGCCACCAGTCTTAATTGAACACATTAACACGAGTAAATTTTGTGATTAAAAGGGAATCGCACAAATCGATATAAATTGTCTAAGATATATATATATATATATATATATATATATATATATATATATATATATATATATATATATATATATATATATATATATATATATATATATATATATATATATATATATATATATATATATATACTTATATTTTATATATATATATAACAACTGCAAGCTATTTCACTGCCCCCAAGTTACATTATTTTTGTTTATAATATTATCAATCATTCAATTGTTTATATTTTACTTGCCATAAGTAAAATACAGGTAAACTAAGATACCTACATTATAACTTTAAAAAATAATTAATATACAATATATATTATTTTTGGTAAAATATCGATATATAATATAGGTAGGAAAATATTACGTACATGATACAAAAAAATACAATAGAATTATTTCACGTAATTACAACAAATTATTTTTACAAATTAAAGTAAACATGTAGTAGAGAAGGTATGTTTGTTTGACAACACAATCAAGTGAAAAACGAAAACAGTTGTGCAAAGTAGCTATGAATAAAAATACAATAATCCACTCGTTATAGCCGTAAAGGTACTTATTAAATTAATCCATTTACACATTATATACTTCGTAGCATTGCGTACACAATAATATAATACAATACAACGGTGCGTATGCAATTTATGTGAATTTTAATTTCGTAATTGACACATGTAGTCCTCTGGGTCACATAGTAGTCCAGGGGTTGATAGTACATTAGGTACATATTTAATTTATATTGTTTTTTTTTATGGTTGATAATGAAAAAGTAACCCCACCTGTGCTATCGGTATACACCGGCGGGGCACCAGTGAAGGATGATAGGTGGATGAAACAGGTCAGTTAGCCCATCGTGACGAATTCAACAAGAATTGCTCACGATGGTTTCCAGGGGGAACCACGTGGAGGTCGACCTGACACGACTAGCAATGGGGCTGTCAAACTCAATTGCTAACAATCCCTCTTCCCCCAATTTATATTGTTATATAACAATATCAAGACAGGTAAATACTATCTGTTCATTGGACGCTTCATGAAATAAAAATGTAAACTGAAAAACAGCAGATTAATTATCTATGAGGATACTTATCTACATTTACATTCCAAAAAAAATGTTTATTTCTTCAAAATGCGCATATTCTTTCATCTAATTTTATTATATATTAAAATAAAATAGTTTACAAAATATAATTTTCTGTTGCCTTATATCATTATGAAAAGTTGTTCGGAAATAAATTCAAATTGAAGAATAGGATTAAAAAGAGGCATTCGTAAATAAAGATCGAACGTATACCGATAATAACGATCATATTATATTATTTTATTTGTCACAATAAACTGCGATTGAATAAATTTTTCTCTGTATATTTTACTACTTCTTTATTTTTAATACTAATTAATTTATATAAACGAATGTAATATGTAGTATAATGGAATTCAGATATCGCATTGCAATAAATTAAATAGTATTGTAGCATAGAATGTTAACATTATAACTTTCGGCTCCCTAACTATAATGGCGATTTACTCTTTTCCAACCAAGCCTAAATTACTAGCAAAGCTTTTCGGGCCGTCACCCAGTTCAGTCACTTAAAACATGAGACGTCATTCTAGGTAAGTCCTTTAAAATATGTTTTCAAGTCATTTGAGATTTTGCTTCTAAAAAATATTTTAACTGTCACAAAATTAAAACCAACACAGGAATAATATCTGAATTACAAAAACAATTATGTATCAATTCAGAATTGACGGAGATATCATGTAACGATATCTCTGCCAATTCGATTCTGAATGAAATACAATGAATGTATAAACACATTGACATCACACACATCCTTTTTTAAATCAATTAAAAATATGTCATAATAATGAACTATTTTTATATAATAGGTCAGAAAGCATTGGAAAAACGCCAGAGACTGATTGGGATAGTCAGCGTGATGTAAAAGTTAAGAAAAAGTCAAATTTTGTAAAAGATTACTTAATTGATTATACATCTAATTCAAACCTTCATGGCCTTAAATATCTTGGAGAAAAACAAAGAACTTCGGTTGAAAGGTATTTTCATAACCTGATTATAAAGGTTGATTACAGGTTTATATATAATGCCAAATAATTTTGATCAGTTTCTTATTTTACCATAATAACTTATAATTAAAAATTTTCTTTTATATCTTTGAATAGTTTAAAATATTGTGTATATTTTTATTTATATATTAATGACATAAGAATAAAAACATTTTAGGGTATTCTGGTTTTTCGTATTCACATGCTGCGTGGTACTTTGTGCCGGATTGATAAGAAAAGTGTGGATAAAATGGAATGTGAGTCCAGTAATTGTCAGTTTTGCAGAATCGTCTACCCCTGTTTGGCAGGTATATTTACTGATTTACACATAATTGTTATTGATGATTATTAATTCGTGATATAGAGATTTATGTGTTTTTTTTTCTTCGTTTATTGACATAATTATTATTATATATAATTACATGTGCCAGTAATATTTTCCAACTTTAAATTTTATATGATCTCTTTTGATGAATATCTCAAGTCCCCTCTGTCACTGCATACCATAAGTTAACGATAGTAGGTATCTGCAGCTTTCTACGTATATGTGCATGTCATTGATTATCTAATAAAAAATATATAACATGAAGTTCGGAGTAGAATCACAGTATATTAAAGTTCTTTAAACTATAGTAGTGTTGTGTTTTGTCTAGGTAGGTAATTTTGTGATACCTAGGTATATCTACGGTATATTCAGTATATATAACTTGTTATTTTGATCTGACTGAAAGAAACTGAACACAGATAATGTTTTATTATTATTATTATAGCTTTTTTATCCACTTCCGTGGTCCCCAAGGGTAAAAGCCTCCTCCATCTTTTTCCACTTCTCCTTATCTATAGCAATACCCGTCCAGTTCTGACAGACAGTGTTGTAACAGATAATGTTAGCAGACTCTAATAAATACTAAACGCTAAATGTCTGCATTTAGAAGAATTTAGCTTGTGAAATATAGTAACGTAAACATACAAAAATTTTATTTAGCAAAGCGATGGTGATCATGATGTAATCATAAGATTATTTTTTCAGATACCATACCCAGCTGTGACCGTATGCTTAGAAACAAAAGCCAAACAGTCCGTGTTCAATTTTACAGAATATTACCACCTTTATAATGATTCTGGAACACGTGAAAACTTGACGACTTATGAGTAAGTCGTATAAATTATTACTTAAAAATTATACACAAACAAGTAACACTAAAAATTATACACAAACTTTGGAGACAGTTGTTTTTGTTTCAATATCACCTGTAATAATTTGTATAAATATGATATTTTTTATAAATATTTACCTTGTTTGGTCTCATTCCGACTTTTTTACTTACTAATAATATATGGACAGAAAATCTATGATATTTTGAAAATAGAAAATAATGCATGTTACTCGTTATTCATTTTTTTTTTTTTTTATTTTTAATCTTTTTTTATTGTTAGGAAGGCAAACAAACGAAGCGATTTTAAAATTTCTACAGGTGAAAATTCTACAGGTGATTTTCAAAATCGGTTGAGAATTTTAGAATTTATCCATTTTAAATTAAAAGTTTTTTTTTCTCTTTATAATATTAGTTTATATATACATATTTAATACTAGCGACCCGCCCCGACTACGTAATATTTTATTGAAAATAAAATATAATTTAAAACAAATACGTGTAGAATAGAATAGAAATTCCAATAAACGTTCTATATGAGAACTGTACATTCTTTCTAGATAAATACTTACTTGATTTTTTTTATGCAACTTAGAATGGCAAACAAGCTGACGGCCCACCTGATGGAAAGTGGTAACCGTCGCCTATAGACATGAGCAGTGCCATGGACATAACAGAGAATACTGTTTCGCCCATGTTACCCCTCATGCGTTGCCATTCTTGAGGACTCAGGTGTTATTCCTCTGTACCCTGTAAATTCACGCCATATCCCACCCTTCAAACCGAAACACAGCCATGAAAAAACACAATTGCCTCACGGTAGAAACACGAATGGGACAGAGGTACCCAAGCAATCGACTTTTGTACAAAGTCTACCTCTGGTTAAAATATTTACATCGTAAACAATAATAATTTCAGACGAAATCTGTACGAAGATGTAACGCTAGTTTGTGATGACCATCTCGCCCCTCCTCAAGGCAGAAAATTTGGATTTGGTAATGAAACTGTTACAAATATAAAAGAGGTTAGTGAAGATAAAAAGTTATAAAATAATAATCATCATCTGTGAACCTTAAACACGCGTAATAGGTTTTACGAGTATGTTTAATGATATCAGAAATTTTCTCTTTTAGGTATCACCGAACATAACCGATGCATTTTTTGGCTGTAAATGGAAAGATATCCCCAAGGAAACATGTTCTGATCTTTTTTCTCCTATATTGACGGAAGAAGGACTCTGTTACACGTTTAATAACTTAGGTGCTAATGAACTTTTTAGAATGGAAAAGTATGTATAACTTAAATTACTTGTGAAATATATTAAATATTTTACTGAACTAGGAGTTATTTTGCGGAAGTTCATAACTGCAAACACTCGAAGATTGACCATTATTATCATTATCAGAAGTTTTACAACCTTCCATATTAGCCATCAATTTCCCCCTGCCATTCCGTCCACGCACGTTTTGCAACACGTGATTATTCACCTCTAAATGAGGGGTATTTAAGACAACATTAATAACCGTATTAACCGTGTGAGTTTGGGCGCCGCACGCTTACTATTGGTAGCGCAACTAAATAACAAAATAATTCTAATCAACCCTGTATACTATTTTTTCAGTGGCTTCTTTCTCAATCTATTAAAATACTATTGATAAAGGAAATACTATTTATATGTCATAATGTTATTTTGTTATTACGTACTTACGTATATTTTAGTGGAGAATGTTCGACTAGTTTAGGTATCTCATTCTAATATTATAGTCCAGGATATCAGAAAATTCACTCGAATTTGTCTAAAAGTATAATTAAATTAACTTAAACAGTATGTACTAAGTTAGTGTTTGATAAAGTACACTATTTTATCAAACCTAAACAGTAAATTTACTATGATGATCTAATAATTGTTATAGCATACACAAAGATTATCAGTATCTTGAACATCAAAACGTGGCAGAATCTTGGAGTCTAGAAGATGGTTACGCCCCGATGACACCCATAGAAACGTATCCCCACAGAGGTTCTGTAAGTATATTAAACTGTAAATAATACTTTTGTGAAGCAGTTATATATATTAATATTATAAATGCACAAGTTTGTCAGAGCGGACAGTTGGATGGATGTACATATGAATGTTTATTCTTCTTTCACACAAAAACTACTGAACGATTTTTAATAAAATTTTGCACACGGGTATTTATATCCTAACATATCACATGGATACTTTATATACGTAATCACACGTGTAAAGCCATGGGATACAGCTAGTATTTATGTATTGGTAAAATCTCACCAAATTTCATTTATAGAAGGATCAATGATAATCTCATGTAAACAATTTTTTTCTCTTATCCCTCAAAGAAAATAAATTGTAATGCACAATGTTATAGCTTATTTTATTAGTGAATTGAAAAAGGAGAAAAAATAATTTTTATATTCAATTAGTAAACATTCCAAACTCTTATTAATAAGTAGTATTAAAAATTATTTTCCTAGGTTTTCTATTGTATTCCTACTTTCGAGAAAAAGTAGAACCAAGGATTAAGCAATTAGTATAGAGATGGCATAGAGTTTTCAGATGCACGACTCAACAAATACTTTCCTAGTGCTACACAATTTCATTATTTGTTTCATAAAACATAAGTATGTTTCATTAAACTTCTGGCTAACTTCTAACTTTCAGGGATATGGCGCAAAAGCCGGTTTGACATTTCTGATGAAAACAAAACAAATCGATTTGGATTTTCTTTGCAGAGGGCCTGTTCAAGGATTCAAGGTAATTAGTTAAAGTTAGCCTTTATTTAAATTTAGTATTGTTCCTAAAGTATTTTTTCTTTTCATAGATTTTACTACATAACCCTGCAGAATTACCTAGACTTTCGCAACAGTATTTTCGGTCGCCTTTATCGCAAGAAGTTGTTGTTGCTGTTAAACCAAAAATGATGACCACTTCTGAGGGTCTACGAGCATATGATCCGAACAGGCAAGTCATCATATTTATATAATTTAATTCTTTTATTAAAATTAAATTGATATTTATATTATATATGTAAATATATTATATAAATACAAATGTAGATATATTGAGAATTTATCCCGTACCTTAGGTATTCTTTACACTTTTAAATAAAAGAAAATCTTTATGCAGTAAGTAAATGGCCTAAACAACTAGTACCTATCACGTGGTATTTCTATAAATAAATCTCTTTAATACTACCTTTATGCTCGCTACTTCGTACGTGTGGATTTTAGAAATATAAAGATAATACTCGTATATTAAGATAAAACATATGGCCTGTAGGAATATAACTGTAAACTGCATCCAATTTCGTGCAGTATTTTTTGCGTGATGCTAAAACAAATCTACAAACAGACTGACAATATTTATAAAATTATCTTTTTTGGTTTCTATTTGTCTTATTAAAATCCCTCATACGATTTTTCTTAAATATCTCCCATGTACAGACACTGTTAAATTAGATTGTTATTATATTAATAAGTTTGTAATAGGATAATGCTATCTAATTTAAAAAAATATTTGTCTTCAGACGACAATGCTATTTCCCTAGTGAGAGGTATCTGAAATATTTTAAAATCTATACCCAATCTAATTGTGAGATGGAATGTTTAACAAACTTTACTTACGCACGATGTGGCTGCGTTCATTTTGGAATGCCACGTAAGTATCAACTATTGAAATAAAGCTTACCGGGAGAGTAAGAATTGTATTAAATAAACAAATTATATTTTTAGATGGCCCGGAGATGAAGGTATGCAATGCGGGAAGCATGGCTTGCATTAAAAAAGTACAAAGTTAGTATAAAAATAAAATATAGCTATTATTCATGTTGTTAGTTATAAATATCTATACCAATACGTAGTATCGTGTACTTTATCCTATTTGTATTACGTAGTAGTACCTACTACTTTGAACTGACGTCGTTAACTTTTGACAAAGTAAATGTAAGTAAATACCCCTGATACTTATCTTTAATCGGTCAAACCATTCGTTCGATCAAATATTGAAATATACGATGTGTATATTTCAATATTTGATCTAATAAATGATTCATGGTGGGCATTCTTGAGCAAACAGTCGAGTAAAAGAAACATTTATGACTACTTTTTCTTTCTATTACGCTGTGTATTAATTTTGTAATGTACAATAAATTATTTTGTAAACATTTTTTTAAGTTATTGAAAGTAATAAATATATGCCCTAAATAACTTTAAGTAAAAGAAAAAGGTAGAGTTTGGTGCCCACCCCAAAACTGTTTTTTTTTTAAATAAATATATAGTAAATATCTGGTAAAGCTAAATAACTAATAAAAAGACTTTGTACAAAAGTCGATTTTGGTGTCCCATCCCAAAACTGTTTTTTTTTTTTAATATCTAAATATATAGTTAAACAATATCTGTTATGTCCATGTACTCATGTCTATAGGCGACGTACCACTTTCCATCAGATGGGCTAAATAAAAAAAAAAAAAAAAAAAAAAAAAAAAAAAAAAAAAAAAAAAAAAAAACTAATATCAATTTATTATTTCAAAATGTGATATTTCTTAAGCCTAACTTTTCGTAGGTAATGTACCTATATAAGTCTGTTTCAATACATCATAATGAAACGGTAAAGTTTTATTTGAAATTACCACAGAAACAAACTCCTAATTATTTTGGTAACAAATGAAAACAATTAATCAATTAATTGATTTTTTATTTCTATTATTATTTATTTGGAAATCAGGAGATGATCTTATGTATAGTTAATTATTCGTTTTTTTACATTTACATTAATTCTATTGAAACAATATACGTGAGTAAAACTTACTGATGTAAAAATGGTTTTAGCTTTCTTGACAATAAATATATTTTCTCATACAAAATAAAAAAAATATAGACAATTCAGACAATACTCGTACGTCATTAATCAATTTAATATTTCCTACACATTCTAGTAATCCTCTATTAATCTTAATAAGAAATATATTGCAGTGGAGCTCGTAGTAGCAGAAGTAGAAGCAGGTCTAGAGAAGAGGAATGAAGAGAACGATACGATCGGCGAGGCGCGAAAGATTGCCTCCCGCTGCAAATGTCTGCCGGCGTGCACCTCCATCGAGTACGAGGCGGAAACCTCCCAAGCAGACTATGACTGGAAAGCTATTTTTAGAGCGTACAAATTAGAAATTCCACCTGAAATGAATGAGTAAGTTTTAATTTGACATGCAATATTTATTTTAAATTCCCTAAGGAGGAGAGCAAAAAAATTATGCTGTATATATATGCAAATTAAAAATAACTACTGTTAATTGTTTAATATTAAATGCTTATAAATATTACATGCAATTATTTAAAGTAGGTAATCATATATAACCAGTAGCGCATTATTAGTAGCGCAGTGAATGGACAAGTAGACTTTGTATAAATGAGGGTCCGGGTTCGATTCCTAGTCGGGTCAATTTAGGAAAGAAACTTTATTGAATTGGTCTGGGTGTTCTGGGTTGTGCCCCAGATATTCTTAGTCTAGTTCCTCATAACACAGGATGTCTTGACTTGAAGAGCAGGCGATTAGTGTGATTTTGAGTGGCAATAACGATTTCATTACTTTTGTTGATGTTAAAATTTATTATGTTATTTAACGTTGTATGTTTTTACGCAACATAGATTAGCAAACAAGCTGACGGCCCACCTGACGGAAAGTGATAACCGTTGCCTATAGACATGAGCAGTACCTACCACGAACAAAATAGAGTATACTGTTCGCCCATGATACCCCCCATGCGCTGTATTTCCTGAGGACTAAGGTGTTATTCCTCTGTACCCTGTAAATTCACTGCCATATCCCACCCTTCAAACCGAAACACAGCCATGCAAACACAACTGCCTTCCAGTTGAAATACGAATGGGATAGAGGTACCCAAACAAACGACTTTTGTACAAAGTCTCCCTCTGATTTGTGTTTATTTATGTGTCTATTTATATATGCTTTACTCACAGTTTATTTAATCATTTAAATAATTTGTGTAATGTTATTAAAATTTCAGCATGATGTATTCACGTGTAATGATTTTCTTCAAAGAGCCACAATTTATAACATCGCGCCGCTCTGAATTGTACGGCCAGACAGACTTTTTAGCCAATTGTGGCGGTCTACTGGGGCTTTTCATGGGTTTCTCCATTCTGAGTGTGGTGGAAATTTTATACTTTTTCACATTAAGGTAACCATCAAAAATTTTTGTTTAACTATAACCTCTAACTACATGCGAGAGGAACCGTCTGGTTTCTAATGTTTCTGGGTCTTTAAAACACGAACACATCTGTCTGTTTGCTTTACATGTTATTTAAAATACGAAGCAAGTGACAATTAATTAGTATTAAAACCTTTCTTATGTAATATAGGACCAGCGCTAAAAAACTACAAGAGAACCGTATAACTCGTCGGTAACTGAAACTAACAAATGGAATTATTAATAAACAAAACAAAAGTACGAAAACTATCAATACTAAACTATTTAAAAAAATCATTATATATAGCGAGCTACATAACAGGACTAAGAAAAAGATTTATTAAATGGATTCGGAATCAGACTCACGGGAAAGGTTGCTGTGGTCCATTGACATTTGAAAACTTTACTGTCCCTCTCTTTCTCTGCTGTTTTAATGCAATATTAATTAATTAGAAAACAATTTTATATTTTATAAAATTAGATATTTAGCTATAGATGTTGTAATGTTTTTCAGGTTATGGTGTGTAGTATGGAATCGTCGCCGTAACAAGAAAAATGCCTCTGATCTTCATCAAGCTGGAGATATGGATGTAAAATCCGACAAATTAAAGCAAAATTATAAGGATTAAAAATTTCATCTTCATAATAGATATAATTTTTCCTTTTTACAAATATTGTCAAAATATTTAAGCATATTTCTTTGTCTATTTCGCCGTTTGCGAAGAAGTTATTCTATTGTATGTTTTAAATGTGAATATTTTAAATACGAAATAAGAACCATTTTTGTAATGCAACTTTGTGTCGTTGTTGTTTAACAAAAAAAACTTTATTATATTATTTGAAGCCCTGAACAAACATCTAAGTCAAATATTTACAATATATTGTCACCATTTCATCAAGTCAATAAATTAATATATGTAATATAACGGAAGTGTCTTCTCAATGATTTATAGAAATATTATATTTAAGCCTAATTTTATTAAAATATTTCTATATGGTAAAATTAAAGACAATTAATTTTAGCTTACAAGATATGTGATAATATCTTGTACCGAATCTAAACGTTAATATATTAAACACAAGTGCTCCTTTGTACCTTTTTGATGTGAAACACTAAAAATATAAAATAGGTAGGTAGGTAGGTACCTTCAGGATGCGATACAGGTAAAAAATTCTATAAATATTGGTAATAATAAATTATACAGTAGGTAATTAATCCTTAAACCACGAAATAAGCAAGCAACTATAAATTATGCCAATTCATTTTTAGTACCTACACGTAGGTAGATACACCACCATTTCATACATATTTATATATGTAAAAGAAAAAAAAGAAATTATCGTGTATATTTTTTTTTAAAGTCATATAAAATTCGCAATGCTGCGTTATAGTACTTAATTTCAGAAGATATATCCTATTATAATTCATGAAGATGCATTGAAGCACATTGGCAAAAATTAACGAATAAAACGAATAAAAATTTTCAAAATATGTAGGTACATTAGTAGCTAACTGTTGTACTTGAATCCAATAATGAAAATTGTTTTAATATTTCATATGTAGCGTATTTACCTAATGCAATTGGCAAATATTAACGCTATTCCATGGTGTTGGCACATTTTTAGTGTGTGTTTTAATTTCCTAAGTAAGTCCCTAAGGGCAGTTTGGTAATTTACTATATGTAGATATATATCAAACAACTAAATTCAAATGTACAGAAGGTACCGAAGCGTCGCACGTTGCACTGTGCAATATAAGTACTAAATTTGTAAACATTATGAGACGGCACTCCAGGTAAGTTCGGATAAAATGTTCTCAAATTCACATAGTTGTCTTCAAAATATAACAATACTAACTGTAATTGTATTCTGATAGATTGGAAAGCATTGGAAAGTATTCAGGGAAACCTGATCTAGACAATTGTTCAAAAATAAAAAATTCGAATGACAATGGACGAATAAAGAAAAAACCTATATTTCTAAAAGAGTACCTTATAGATTATACTGCAAATTCTAATCTTCATGGTTTAAAATACATCGGAGAGAAACAGAGGACTGCCGCTGAAAAGTAAGTACCTACATATGTACATATAACCAACATCTATTTTTGCTAATTTGCTCTTATTTTTTTTTATCTTCTAAGATCTAAAGTTTTAAATCTATTTATAAAGCATTTACATCTGTCAGCCACTAACTGGCAGCTTGTCTGTCAGAGCCTAAATCAGTGAGTTTAGAAGGAAGAACTTTTGTACAGGAATTCCATAAATAACGTAGATGAGCAGTACGAAGGGATTTCCTAGAATTCACACTGAAACAGGAGATAATGGATATGCAAGGGCAAAACTACGGGAAACGACTAATTTATATTGAATTATATATTTTTATAATTCACTATTTGCGTTGTGACTTGTTTATGAAACTTTAATATATCAATTATATAATGTTATTTAAAATACTTTAGCAAGATATTTTTAAACTAATGAACCTTTACGCTCAGGTATATTTAAAATTTTACTTTCTAGAATATTCTGGCTGTTTATGTTCATTTGCTGCGTGATACTTTGCGCTGGGCTAATAAGAAAAGTTTGGATAAAATGGAATATAAGCCCCGTGATCGTCAGTTTTGCAGAAACATCAACTCCTGTATGGCAGGTACGTATTTATACATTAAACTCAATTCAATTTTTTTTTTAATTATTCTTTTATTGCAGACCGTTTCTCTCTTATTATTATAAGTATCTATACAGAATATGTTTAAGATGCATAAAGAGTTTAATTAATAAATTATATTTTATTTATTTATTAAAAATAAAAAAATATATAATATAACTATATAAAATATAAAATGATGTAATAATTTTCTACAGAACTATCCCCGACATAACTATATTCTGTCGGGGAAAAGAAATTGTTCATAATGGGACCGTCAGTGAATCGCCAGACTAACGGTTGTTGACAATACTAGTATACCCTGTTAAGTCCCCCACGTTTTAAATAACCCTGGAAAAAATTGTGATTATCCTTGTGAATTCGGCATGATAGATTAACCGATTTGACCCGATTTCATCCTCTTCTACCTATTCTAATAGGTATTCTTCTTCCTTCCCTTCTATCTATACTAATAGCACTGGCGTAGTTATGGCATTCCATTTTCGCCTATTAAAAAAACTAGTTCTAACAGATCAGCATAACTCTTCTATAATCATAATAAGCTAGTTATTTCGCTTATTGTTATCGCTGAAAAATAGTTACCATAAATATAAAAAGTTATCATACTTGTATTAGAGTAATCTTCATCTACTTTTCGTCAGGCAAGCTATCAGCTTATTTATTAGTCTATGCTGCATAAAAAAATATATATGGCAAAGGTATAAAGTACATATATACCTCCTCGACAGACTAATGTTCTCATTTCATCATTATAGATACCATACCCTGCTGTGACTGTGTGCTTAGAAATAAAGTCAAAACAATCAGTGTTCAATTTTACGGCATACTATCATCGCTATAATGATACCGAAAAACGTGCAAATTTAACCGATGAAGAGTAAGTAGTATTAATTATTAGTTGTTAATTATTAATAATTTAAGATAATTTTCTATATATATATATATATATATATATATATATATATATATATATATATATATATATATATATATAATACTAGTATTGAAAAATTATTATTAAAAACAGTTCAGAATTGGCGAATGTACCGTGTACTTACACGAAAAATAGGCGGTAGTCACTATCAAGTGAGCCGCTTGCTCGTTTGCTCCCTGTGTTTTAAAAAAATATATTTTAGTGAATTAAGAATCTACTTTTTAATATCATTTGATAAAAGATACATTCGAAACGTTTATATGTACGTACTTTTATTTATTTATAAATCGGTTAACAAAATTATTATTTGTACAAACGTATATATTCAATTTTAATAAAGATATATAATTATTAAATTTCAATATTCCTCCTCAATAATTTCAGAAGGAACTTGTATGAGGATGTGACACTTGTTTGTGATGATCATCTTGCCCCCGTAATGGGTAGAAAATTTTGCGATGGCAATACAACAGTTAATAATATAAAAGAGGTAATACGTTACGATACATTTTTATGTGAACAGTAAAATGGAATAGCAAAACTTATATGTATTTATAATATAAAATATCATAGACAAATATTCAATTTGGTGAAAAAATTACATAACACATATTATCAAAGACTTTAAGAGAAATTTAAAAACTATACATATTCTAAAAAACCTCAGCGTCAACAGCCAGTATTAAATCTCCAACAGTAGGTGAATCACTAAAGTAATTCCTTGGCTTCGTCTGCATGGTAGTTAAAGTAAATATATAAACTAAATTCGTAAAATAGTGTTAGATTTTACTAAAACAATACAATCTATCTGTATAATTATATTCCTACAGCATAACTTCTTGCGCGAATCCATTGTTCTGTTGTCTTTTAATAATGTACGTATTTTCTTTCATGATTTTTTTCCTTTTAGGTCTCTCCCAACATAACAGAGACTTTTTTTGGTTGCAAATGGAAAGATATACCTAAGGAGACTTGTTCTGATCTCTTCACACCCATATTGACTGAAGAAGGACAATGTTACACCTTCAACATATTGGCAGCTGACGAACTGTTCAGAATGGAGAAGTATCTTATTTGTATATTTGACTAGCTTATTCAACCGTGTGTGTTTTGTTTGTTTCAACCGTGAAGTAGCTGTGTTTGCATGGCTGTGTTTCGGTTTGAAGGGTGGAATATTGCATAAATTTACTGGGTACAGAGGAATAACACCTGAGTCCTCAGGAATAGCAACGCATGGGGGATATCATGGGCGAAACAGTATACTCTGTTATGTCCATGGTACTGCTCATGTCTATAGGCAACGGTTACCACTTTCCATCAGGTGGACCGTCAGCTTGTTTGCCATTCTAAGTTGTATAAAAAAAAATCTCTTTCTGAGTAGGTTATATCCTAACTTAACACAACCGATTTTCATTCAAATCCATTCAGCCATATAAGCGTGATCGAATTACAAACTTGCTAATATTTTACAAACTTGCTAATATTTCTGCAGACCTACACATTTATAATATTAGTAGGATAAAGTTTAGTTATAGACTAGGCTTTGTATTTAATCTTTGTGTAAAATATTACATTTAATTAAGATTTAAGAAATAAAAGTGTTTTCTTTTTATATTTCTATTAATTTCAGTTTACATAAAGATTATCAGTATCTAGATCATAAGAGGGTATCAGAATCTTGGTCCTTGGAAGATGGATACGATCCTATGACTCCTATAGAGACCTACCCGCACCGAGGATCTGTAAGCTCAGTATTATATTATCTAGTTAGTGTAAAATATTTTTAAATAAGGAATATAATATAGACTGTAGGTATACTCATATTTTTCCAAGCTTATTTGAATACCAATAAAAATAGTGTAAGATCGTATTGAAATATTGTTAAAGTTGATAAAAATTAATTTTCATTCTGCAGGGGTACGGCGCAAAAGCTGGATTAACATTTTTGATGAAATCTAAAGCTATTGATTTAGATTACCTATGTAGGGGACCTGTTCAAGGATTTAAGGTAAATAATAAATATTCTCACTTAGATAACAATAAATCTTGTAGAAGTGTGATATGTTTCATAAAATGTTCCAGATATTATTACATAATCCTGCGGAATTACCGAGACTTTCCCAACAATATTTTCGGTCTCCTCTATCCCAAGAAGTGGTTGTAGCAATTAAACCAAACATGATGACTACTTCCTCGGGACTCAAGCCATACGAACCTGTCAGGTGAGAATATCAATATTATTTTTTTTTTATCTTATTTACGTGCGACTTCACTCAAATTATACCTATATATTACAAATTTTATTAAATAAATTACTAGTCAACGCCGCTTTGCAAAAAACGCTCCAACACACTAGACGATTTTCCAAATTAATCAAACTGTTAGTATAATTTGTTTTACGTAGAAATGCTTGATCTATATGTGCACTTACATTAAAATAAGCCAATCTAATTCCTTTTACTGCTCTTTTGTTTTGCGATTTCAGGCGTCTCGATTAACTTACTAAAAATATGCATTTTATGTTTAAAAATGTAGTATTATATATCTTCCAAGTTACAGTCAGTCAATGTAGCGGAATTCATTCAATTCTGTTGTGTATAGATTACAAAATAAATATGTATTAAATGAATATTTTATAATCAGTCTGATTGAGTTACGAAGCTCTACATCTACTTTCAAATGTATAATAATAGGACATACTAATACAATAATAGTAACACTTTATAACTAACATTTTAGGCGACAATGTTACTTTCCAAGTGAGAGGTATCTCAGATATTTCAAAGTGTACACTCAGTCTAATTGCGAAATGGAGTGCATATCTAATTACACATACTCCAGGTGCGGCTGTGTGCATTTTGGTGTACCACGTGAGTAATTCAACTCTTTGATATAATAATTTATAGTTTCATATTGCTTTACGTAATGGGGTCCCGGGTTAAATTTCCGGTTGGGCCAATTTAAGAAACGAACTTTTTTGTATTATTTTAGGATCTGGATATTCTGGGTTGAATCCCCAGATGTTCGGTGCTGGGTTCCTCATAACACAGGTTATCTTACCTTGAGAACAAGGCGATTTGTGTGAAAAAAAAAATCTGAGTGTAATTTATAGTTTAATCAGTAATACATCTATTGTAGAAAATTAAATATCCCTTTGTTTTAGATGGTCCAGAAATGAGAGTATGTAATGCTGGAAGTATGGCCTGTATTAAACGAGTACAAAGTAAGTATCTATGGAGGTATTTAATGCATTGCAAACATTGGAATCATAGAATAAATAAATTGCTTACACATTATAATTTATTCCGTGGCTAATCCGGCAAACATGGGGGAAAGGGATTGTTAGTAATGGGGTTTGACAACTCCATTGCTGGCAATATACCCTATCAGGTCGACCTCCACGTGGTTCCCCTTGGAAACCATCGTGAACAATTTTTGTTGAATTCGTCACGATGGGCTAACTGACCTGCTTCATCCTCATCTATCATCCTTCACTGGTGCCCCGCCGGTGTATACCGATAACGCGGGTGGGGTAACCATTCCATTATCACCAATAAAAATAAAATCCGGCAAACGTTGTTTTGATCCCTACCGCTCACTAAATGCATTTATATCTTTAAGGGAAAACCAATTTCAGAAATTAGCGTGAACGAACATCGTGACAAGTTATTTTTATATCTTAAGATATATAAAAATTCTATGTGTGGGTATCGTAAGAGCCATCACCAAACATCACCAAAACTTAAACTGCGGCTGCCAACCCGCCTACCAAACGTGGCAACTATTGGCAAAATTCCCCCAATGGTAAACTACCATTAGGAATAGCCCAGGCATATATTCGGCTATAACAGCTATTCGGCTATATATACAGATAACGGCTATCATATCAGCCTTTATCTGTCCACTGCTGAACATAGGTCTGGGCTGTTATCTGTCCACTATGATGATGATGCTATGATATCAGTTGTCCAGTACTCATTATACGTGTATTGTGTAATATTTTCAGAAGTACTACTAATAATTTATCTACCAGAGGTAGACTTTGTACAAAAGTCGATTGCTTGGGTACCTCTGATCCATTCGTGTTTCTACCGTGAAGCAGTTGTGTTTGCATGGCTGTGTTTCGGTTTGAAGGATGGGATATGGCGTGAATTTACAGGGTACAGAGGAATAACACCTGAGTCCTCAGGAATGGCAACGCATGGGGGGTATCATGGGCGAAACAGTATACTCTGTTATGTCCATGGTACTGCTCATTACTTTCCATCAGGTGGGCTGTTAGCTTGTTTGCCATTCTATGTTGTATAAAAAAAAATATTTTTAATAACTAGAATATTATTTCTATAAAATATAGGTGTTAATTTCTAACTACGAGTAAGTACTATTATTGTTATGATAGCAGTGATGAAATAGAAGTTAAATAACATACCTATATAGAGTATAGAGTAAATCATTTGTATCTGACATTTCAGTGGAGCTCGTAGTTGTAGAAATAGAGGCAGGTTTAGAGAAGAGGAATGAAGGAAACGACACGATCGGTGAAGCACGAGACATTGCCTCCCGCTGCAAATGTCTGCCGGCGTGCACCTCCATCGAGTACGAAGCAGAGACCTCCCAGGCAGACTATGACTGGAAAGCTATTTTTAGAGCGTACAGATTAGAAATTCCACCTGACCTCAATGAGTAAGCGTACACGATTTTTTATCTTAAATATAATAATAATAATTTGTCTTAATCTTCTTTTCAATTCATCAATTTAAAATGTAATTGGGGGAAAAGAGATTGTTTGTAATGGAGACTGAGAATCCCATTGCTAGCAATATACCCAAACAGGTCGGCCTTCTCGCGGTTCCCCCTGGAAACTATTATGGTTAATTCCTGATGAATTCATCATGATGGGGTAACTGGCCTGTTTTCATTCTCATCTATCACCCTTCACAGGTGCTCCGCCAGCGTATCCTGTTAGCGCAGGCGGGGTTACCATACCATTTTCACCCATCAAAATTAAAATGTAATTCACGAAGATAGTATAGGCATATAGGTATTTAATAATTTCAGGTTTCATCTATAGTTTGTTTGTTTTATTGTGAAGTAATTCGCACGAATTTAACCATAAGCATCTAATAAAAGAGGAGTATCCGTACGAAATATAGAATATCTAGCAAAAATAACTGGTATATTAAGTTCTTTATATTTTTTTTTATATTTATAACTATTCATTCCAACTTGCACATTCTAATATCTCACTAAATTCTGTATTATTCTCTCATTTTCAGTATGATGTATTCGCGTGTGATGATATTTTTCAAAGAACCTCAATTCATAACGTCGCGGCGTTCGGAACTTTACGGTCAAACGGACTTTCTGGCCAACTGTGGAGGTTTACTCGGACTCTTCATGGGTTTCTCTATTCTAAGTTTAGCCGAAATAATATACTTCCTCACACTAAGGTTAAATACCAATTATAAGCATTATTTATTTTTAATAACAACAAAACACCTAAATGCGTGTGAACCTTTAAAGAATTTCATTACATTACTACTAACTTTATAAACCATTTCTTATAAAGTATCCTATATGTAAAGTTACCCCTTTATTCATAATAACTATACTCTATACTATAATATCTACATCTAGTTCAAAAACCCTATTTTAGGTATTGAAGTGATTTATCTTTTTCTTTTATGTTAATTTCTCATTTTGAAAGTGACAAAACATTGTAATTGAACAAGGAGGCGAAAATATAACTTACCCGTATATAAAATTTCATTCATATCCATTCAGCGGTTTAAATTTGATTGAAACATTCAAACATCTTTACAGACTTTCACAGTTAAAATATCATTATACTTAGTAGAATGAAGTTTGAGTTTGTTCCATTTTGACGCCTTGATAACATAAACAATCGTCACCTTTTTGAATACATATTGAGATTGAGACAGAGAAGAAAATAGGTATTTTAACGCCTGTCAATCAATATGTACCGGTCTCGCGAATTAAGTTGCGAGCACAGTCACCTATAATTATAATTAGAGACAAGAACTAATTAAAATTGCTAACAATTGCTTTTATTACAGGTTGTTTTGCGTTGTCTGGAATCGTCGTCGTAAGCCAAAACACGAATCAGATCTGCCTAAGGCTGAAAATATACAAGGAAGTGACAAAACGGAGAAAATGAAGCAACTGTATATTGATTAATAAATATCACATTCATTAATTCATTCACCTACATAATTAAGCACAAATAATGATTGTTTATCAGAGCTGAGCAAAATACATGTTTGGTTTTCATTAAAATACAAATCACAAAATACTATCTCATGTGTATTTAAAATATGAAATATAAAATATTTTTAAGTAATGTATTTAAGTATGGTATGTATGCGAAATAATGCGATTATGCCATTTTGCAATACCTCTTAAAATTATATTTTCATTAAGAACCTAATATAAAATAAAAAATTTAATTAAATTAAATAAAACAAACAAATATGTGCCATTTATTTTTACTCGTATTTATTTTATTCCAGTAATTAAATCATATTACGAAGCTTTGAATTTTTTTTTTCATACAATTTTGCGTGCCAAATAGTTATGAGCAACATTTTTTCAGAAAAAAGTGAAATTATCTCTAGAGATTTCTTCCAGCAAAACCTTTCCATGTTAATGTATATATTAAAAATAGATTATTAATGATTAGAAAAATGTAAGGAATGTGTTGATTTCGAATGGACTTCATGCAGGCGCATTGTTTACTCGGCGCTGTTGGTTTCCCAAGTTGCATAACCTGGTGGAGAATAAAAAAATATCATTTGACAAATTCATTTACGATATTCTCAGATTATATAAATAGAGTGTCTCTATAGAAATGCTTCGAGAAAAAAGGGTAAATTTTTTCATACAATTTTGCGCGATTCTTTCATAACTTTTATATTTATTTTGTCTTATAAATTCTGCACCTTTTTAATGCGCAAATACTGATTTTATTTATTTAAATAATTAAATATAGATACATCAATTTAATTTGTGTGCGTAAGTATATAGAACACTAATAAAAAAAACGAGTCAGCTAATGAATGACAATTAGTTGACAAAAAAATTACCCGTTTTTGAGACTCGATGCTACAATCTAAGATTACATTATTAACAATATCATAATTGCACCCTAGTATCTCCTATGAACTGATGGTCATAACAGACATTAGGGAATAATGACACTACGTAAAACATACCTATTTTAAACAGTACTTGGCCCACTTGGCTTCTTTTTGGGAGCATAACCAATTCTATTATGAATTTCTTCTGTCGTTTTCGGCCCAGTACCAAGAGATTTAGATGCATCATCTTGCATTTCTGCTACTATAGATGAGTTACTTTCTTGATCTTTTCGAGAATTCTCATAGTCTTGTACATCGTCCAATTTTAATGTTATTTCTGTTAAAGGTCTTCGTATCATTTTGTAAACTGCAAAAGCCATATTTACAATTAATAAAAAAAAAATCTAAAATACAAAACCACCACTCCAAATAGAATTATTTATCCCTATTAACGTGATATCAAATAATAACCTTTCCAATATAAACCAATAGATAAAAAGAAAAAATAACTGGGATTTTTCTTTTAGTGTATATAATATCCTTCTTGCTAATAAAAATTAATTATAATTATATTAGCACATCTGCTAATATAAAATCAATTAATATTTTTTTAAACTCATTTTTTAATTAAATAATAAAACCTGGATTTACTATTATAAAAGGTGTTATTAGTGAATCAAATACAAAATATAAAGTTGTATTGATTTTATAAAATGAAAAAATTTACATAAAAAATCAATTAGGTATATATATTTTTTTAAACACTTTCTATTATAGAATTTCACAGTAACGCCATCATCGCAAACGCCGCCATGTAAAAATACCCTATCTTGAAACTGACTAATAGATTTGCAGGAATTTATTCTACTTTTAGTTTTATTTTTCCTGTGCTCAAGTCGAAATAAGTAAGATTAATTGAAAAGAGTTTGCTGGGGCCCCAGCATAGAATGGGCCACCTTTCCTTTTCCGTGCGCGTCGTAAGAGGTGACTAAAGGAACTTCATGGTCAAAGAATGGGCAACAGTGTCCCTCTTAATACATCACCAAAGCCTAACTGCAGTTGCCAACCCGCCTTCCAAGCATGGCAACTACCGTAAAACCTCTCTCATGGTTCGCCATAACTGAACCACCTGAGCCCTCCCGGCTTATGTTTAGCAGTGGAAAGTTAACAGCTGATATGGTGATGATGAATTTGATAGAGAACTGAGCTCTAGTCTTTAACCACTAAAAGGAATGCGATATTAGGCAATTACAAAATGACGATAGTCGTTTACGCTTAGGTAGGTACTTAATTATTAACTTCAAATAGATCCCTATAATTTTATATCAACTTCTAAAATATTTGCCATCAAGATTGTTTGGTAAGTAATGAAAGAAACCTTAATACAGAAAGCAATATACCCTCCACAGTGTTTTTATTTTATTTTGTTGGATGGAGAATAATGGACTGGCAATCTCGCCTGCGCTGCTGTTCAATCCACTGCGATTATTTTCTAACGAAATTATCATTTACATTTTGTACCAAATATTTCGTGTAAGTTTTATACAAAATTCCTGAATAAACAACTATAAATACTGAAATGCAATTTTAAAATCATAGAACGCTACATTAATTTATATTGGAATTGTGAATGCTACTATTTTTTTCAGTTATTGGTACCATTGTCAGTTGATTCGATAGTAGGGATGTACACATTAAAATAAACAATTACAAATATCGACAGAAAAAAATACATTAAACAATATCAATTGTTATAAAATCATCTTAACATTCATAAATAATTTAACATTTTTAATGTACTTTAAAATGTAATGTACTAATATGTACTGTCTGTATATACTCTACTTAATTCTACCTACTAATATTGCGTCACAAATAAATAATTCATTCATTTTTAACACTAAAAAACTATAGGCCGTATTGTAAGAAATATCAATTTAAATTAAAAAAAATATATATAAAAAAATGTTTTTATAAATCTTGTGTGTGAATATTAAAAATAGGAGTTTCATATGTTATTAAAAAAAATATTAAGATCTAAAATCAATTAAATTCAATTATTTTTTTTTTAATATCTCTAGTATAATTAGACTTAAAACACGCAAACTTACATGCAAAGTTTCACTCTGTCTGTAAATAAAAAGTACTATTAAAACAAATAACGACAAAAAAATAGATGTATTAAATAATTACAAGTCGGGAATTCAACATCAAAAGAGCTTTAAAAAAGGATTAACGAAGTTATTTATTAAAAAAAAACTACCAACAAAATTAAGTTACTACGTAGATACGAATTAAATTGTCGATGTTACAATCTATCGACACAAAATTCATGTGTAATTACACAACCCTATTCATTTATAACGTGGATAAATACTTGACGCTTAGTATCGAAGCGCATTTATACTCAGTTATCTCGAAGTAAACTATACTTTTCTCGAAGCTTCGTGTTTTCAAAGTGCGTAAAATACAAATAGAACAGGAAAAAGACTTACCAAAATGCTATATCTTGAGGATTATTTGGAAAGTAAGTTGGTTTTCGTTCTTTAAGCGATGACGTAATACCTGATCTGTTGGTAGAACTGTGGCGTGTCGTGTCATAATCAGTCCACAGATTGGCGCGTAATTCAAATTTTTAGAAAGCTTTTTAAAGTTTTTGAACTATGTAAAGTATGTGATAACTGTACGAATATTATTACTATTACCTATTTTAATCTATTACATCTAGCTTGAAAACACGCTAGCTAAGCATATTAGTTACCTAATATTATAAACAATTAGTAAAATAAAAAGCAAGGTTTCTATGATATCATTGTTTTTTTTTTGTTGTACACCTTAGAATGGCAAACAATATTATCTTATTAAAGATTCAATAAATTATTTTTCCTTTAAGAATATAACTGCTTTTTTTGCAGTGATCGAACATCTACCACAGGAACTTAGGGATCGTTTTACTGAAATGAGGGAGATGGACTTATCTGTTCAAAGTAAGTACCTAATATTTGTAGATAAAATCAGTAATAATTGATAAATAAATAATATGAGTAAATTGAAAAATACCGATTACTTACCTATTTAAATATGGTATTATGATATTTGAATCATATAATTGAATAAATGTAAAATTTTTACTTGCCTTAAAATATTTTTTTATTAAGTACTTATTAATTACTTTGTTTTTTTTTTTTAACTATCTACTGCTGATCATAAGCCTTTCCCATAAGGGGGGGTTTGCCAGTAATTAACACTCTTGGCAACCATTTTATATCATCAATATATATAACTTAATGTTTAATATCTTCAGTTGTTTATTGAATCAGTTAATAATTGGTTTATATAAATGAAAAGGAACTGATTCCTGATACACAGTAAACACTACTTCGGGAGTCAGGACTACATAAAATTGTAAGCTAATTTATAACAATAAATTGATAATGATAATTTATAAATGAAATAAATTGTATATAATAATAATTATTGTTATATACCATTTATTTCATTTATAAATTTGAAATAAATTGTATATAATAATAATTATTATCATATACCATTTATTTTATTTATAAATTACCATTATCAATTTACTTACTTAGGTTGTTTAATTAAACAACTTAAGTAAGTAATTATATCTGTGGGATTAACATTATTTGTAACTAAATTTTAGAATAAAAAGTGAATAGAGTAGAAAAGGAATCAGAGCCTTACATTATCAACCTAATTAAACTAACCTAAATTATACATATATACTTTTTTACTATAAACAGATAGTATGGATACACTAGAAAAAAGAGTCCGGACATTATTTGGTGGCTGTCGACGTGGAGAAATAAACACAGATCAAGCTAACACTGAATTTGCAGACATAAAACATGGATATAACAAAACATTGGAAGAAGCAGATGAAAAAGTAGCACTGGCTAATCAAATGCGTGATTTAGTTGATCGTTACTTGCGCAGACTAGGTATATGCTTGAATTATTATAAATTTTCATATATAACAATACTAATATCACCATTAAAATATTTAATTAATAAATTGGGATGTTAGTCTCCTTTTGTTATCTTCCTTTTTTACTTGCATTAATATTAGTAATATTGGCATAATATTAATGGGTGGAAAAAGGGATTATCCAAATGATTGTGCTCATATGCATTGTAACTAATTATTGTTGCTATTATTACAGACACGGAACTGCATAAATTCAAATGTGAACTGGAAGCCGACAATAAGGGCATAACAGAGTTACTTGAGAAACGTTCCCTCGACTTAGACACTAACACAAATCACACGTCTACATCTAACAACAACCATTACAAGGAAAACAGGTACCTCCTAAAATAACGCCGCAACCGCATCCATATATTTTTTATTTTTTTTTATATTTAGCCATCAGTCCTTATTCATATGTCCCATTAGGATTTACAATTTGAATGTTCTTAATAATATGTTCTTAAGAAGACATGAATTGATTTACACTGGTAAGTGATGATAGATGAGAATGTAAGATCAGATACCCTACAATAATGAATTTACCAGGAATTAACTACAATGGTTTCAACAAAGAAATCACATGGAACTCCACCCGATGAGATATATTGTTAGTAATGGAGTTAATGATTCATATTATTCTTCCCTTCCTCCAGATAAATAGTTATGTGGTACATATTTTTTTTATGTAATAACTTTAATTATTAATCTGTTAAAATATAGCAGATACCGTATCAGAGCAGAAAAACGCAGAGACAGCTGGGGTACCAGGGAATCAAGAGCTCATGCTACTACTGGCAACCTTTCCAGAACTGACTCTGCTATACAGGTACATAGTAATGTTATTAACAACTGTACTTAGAGAATATTTTTTATTCACTGTTTAATATTATTTTTAATAACATTTTATGATACATTTTTGTAACATTCTTGTTTATGTATTTTGTTTAATTATTTAAGTGAGCTGTTAGCCGTTTATGCTTTCTTTCTTTGTAATTGATAAAATATATGTAAAACATTATAATAATGAATATGTTACTAAATTATAATCTTATATTTTAGGCTGCACTGGGACGCGATTCATATTCTTTAGGGCATGCTGGTAGCGCCATAGCCGCAGCAGCCAGCCAGGCTATAGCCGCCACACAACAGGTATATTCTATTGCAAATTTTATGTATTTACATACAGATCTACATGAGTAATAAAATTGTACCATTAATTCTGCTTATTTTATATCCAGCAATTTTTTTATCTTTTTTAATAATGAAAATAGCACCGAGTTATCAGTAAATAATGATAGGTGAGATTGTTGTCAGTTAGCTCATCTTGATTAATTCACTTGGATTTAACCATGACGGTTTCGAAGAGTCACAACATAGAGCTCGATCTAATAGACATATTGATAACATTGGGGCAGTTAACTATTTATTATTTTATAAACTGTATTGTCTAGCCACATAAAAAGGGTACATAATTATGTTAATTGACATGAAGCTTTGTTCTCGTCCTGGAATATGCACGATCCATCCGGCCCTCCCTTAAATATACCTACGTCCTCAATTCTAGCAACATCTTGATTGCA
Organism: Galleria mellonella; assembly: GCF_026898425.1. Taxonomy (NCBI): domain Eukaryota; kingdom Metazoa; phylum Arthropoda; class Insecta; order Lepidoptera; family Pyralidae; genus Galleria; species Galleria mellonella. Next base: position 1,157,533 of record NW_026442147.1, on the reverse strand, counting down.
GCTTAGTAACACGTTAATGCAACTTTGTATAAAATCGAAGCTAACTGCAATGCATGGCTTCAGATGCAGCAGGGGCGGCGGACGGCGTCGCTAAAGGCATCATACGAGGCGGTCGCAGGTGGTGAATTACAACACGCTCACCATTTGCATCATGCCGCCGCGCTCGCCCACCATGACCACGGTACGTAATCATACCACTACCACAGCATATACTATCATCACCACTCTTAGGTGGCAGAGATTCTTAGTTACGAAGACTAACGATCCTAGCAATATAGCTGATCTGTTTTCGTCTTCACCTATCATCTCTCGCTAGTGTCCAGCTATCGTATACCGATAGTTCAAGCGGAGTTACCATTCCATTATTATATATTTAAGAAAACCATCTCTTACTACACCATTATTACTAATCATATGAGGGTGGTACTGTTTTGAGAATAGAGTTCATAGACCTCTGATATAGCTATACATGCTGTTGATGCATGAAGACAATAACAGTTATTTTCTTTACTTATCCAATCCATTGATCGCTTTTTTTTTCTTTATCGGATTAAAATATGCCCCAGAAGTATGTTTATTTCATAATTGCAATCATTACGTATTATGTATCTACTTCATTATTAAAAAAATATATACAATTACAACAGGTCACGGGGTAAGTTCTGGTCACAGTCAAACCACCAGCGTCCATGGGCACCATACAACGTCGCACGGTCATAGCAATTCGTCCTCGTCTAATAAAAGGCAGAAACAAAAGTAAGTGCTCAAGAATATAAATATTTCTTTGGGCCTATGGAATCCAACCCCAAACCATATGTATGTCTTTAAATTGGGTCCCTAAAAAGATCATCGCCCATTTCAAAGTCGCCCACGCCGGGTTCGCACCGCTTTTACATCTCTAACAGTTTTATTGCGCTACCCTTGTAAAGGCGGTAATGTGCATAACCATCAATAGCCACTCCTGAGAACCAAGGCAGAATCTCTAAGTTGCTTTGCTATTAGAGTGAGCAATTTTTAAATAATACCATTTAGAAATATGAAAAATTGACAAATAATTCAATAAACTTCAGTATGAACACTCTTATGTTCTATGTACATTAAAGTAAAATATTAAATATTTTTTATATTCTCAGAAAAACCAACTACAGTTCATCATCGAGTATGTCAACCCACACTCAGCAATCCGTCGCAGCCGCCAGTCGTTCTTCATCGCCTACTGTTGTGTATGTATTTATTTCAATTTTATTTATTGCATGTGGTTCAGGACTGAGCAGTGGATAATGTAGAGCTACAACTAAAATCATGAATCTAACTTACTAGGTAGAGCTTGGAAATTTTTACACATCATTTAGCTAATCAATCACAGAACTTTTTTTCTTTCATTCGCATGAGTAATTCAGTATGTCTAGTGGATACCTATATCACATTAGGACTCTGCAAATTTCTTGTTTATTTACTGAAAAATATTATACTTTATTTTATACACAATTTGTATAAGTTTTATGTAGATATTATTCTCAAATATTATAACATAATTTTCAGCGGTAACATTGTAAACAATGTTGCTATTGAAGAGCCTATGGAAGAGGAATGGACATACGACCCCAATGAGCCACGCTACTGCATTTGCAACCAAGTGTCCTATGGGGACATGGTCGCGTGTGATAATCAAGACGTATGTATTACTAAAAAATTTTAAACTCCAACCTCTGTAATTAGAAATCGTAAAATATTAGGTTGAATAATTTTTAACACTTTGATTCAACAAGATTTCTTATTGAATATGCTTTTCTTATCTATCCATGTAATGTAAATACATAACACTTATATGTTAATTCCATAAGACATTGGAAGTACATAAATAGAAAAACGCCCAAACCAATACAAACAGACATACGAACACAGATGTTGCTCAATAAATCGAACCTGCAACCATCCAATATTGGCGCTCATTTATGCAAAGAAAAAACCACAAACGTCTCGTTTTGGAATCTAACAATGTATAATATAATAATATATTATTTCTTTACCAAAGTAAGAATAGAAACACCTATCATTTTGAAAAAGTAAGCTCGATTTTTTTTATGCTACTTAGAATGGCATACAAGCTGACGATTCACCTGATGGAAAGTAGTAACCGTCACCTATAGACATGAGCAGTACCATGGAAATAACAGAGTATACTGTTTTGACCATGATATCCCACATGCATTGTCAATCCTAAGGAATCGGGTGTTATTCTTCTGTACCATGTAAATTCACTGTTAGTTTGTCTACTGTCAGTTCATTTGCAAAGAGGATTTTTTTTATTATTGATATTATAAATTTGTTTTCTTCGCCCTACCTAACGCTATTATTTTAACAGCTAAGACATCACAATACGGCATAAAATCGTTCCTATTTTAATTGTAATAATCTAATCATAATAATTTTTCAAATTATCCTCACTGCTATAATCCCAGAAACATAGTCAAAATACTGTAATTTAAATGCATTCTCTCTTTCAGTGTCCGTACGAGTGGTTCCATTACCCTTGCGTTGGTATCACCGCTCCGCCGAAGGGCAAATGGTACTGCCCTCAGTGTCAAAATCTTCGGCGCAATCGCACCCACCGAAAGAACTGAATTACCTAATGCCAATTCATCACTTGCTAAAATATATAGAAAATTTATGCATTTAAAATTTGTAATGTTAAATGTGTAGTAAGTAGAGATGGGCAATCCACCTGGGTGGGTTTAAAGTCTGGTGGGTAAAAACCGGGTGTTTTGGGTTTATTGGGTTTAAACCCCATAAACACCCAAATTTTTGGGTGTTTATGATTTTGTACTTCATCATCGTCATCTCAGCCGCAAGACGTCCACTATACTGGACATAGACAATATTATTATGCAGCCTACAGAATAAAAAACTTTTAATTTGATTTTGAGTTTATTAAGAAAGAGATGAAAGTAAAATGTAAAACTACAGTCAATCACTGTCAGATTCAGAGTTATTACAAGCGATGAATTGTATAGGTTCGATAGGCTCTATTTCGTCTAAACTGTTATGTTCATTTACTTGCTCAATGAAAGCTTCTAAGGTATTTTCTTCATTAAACTGAATGTCCTCGCATTCAGCTTTATGTTTCAGATTCCAGTTATAACAAATGAATGAAATTTTTTCAGTTCTTTCAGTTGTAAGTCGATTTCTTTTGTTATTATGTATGTAGCCTTGGATACTAAAGGAACGCTCAGTGGCTGCCGAAGTACAGGGAGCTGATAGAATACGAATCGCTACTTTGCTTAACTCAGTGGAACCACAAATACCTTTCCACCATATTAGGGGCTCAATGCTATCTAATGAGCTCCATACAAATCCTCTGGCCCAAAAGTTTTCTTTAGCTTTATAACACGCCAAATCTGCCATTACATTTGACAAACTTAAGTATTGGCTTAAATTGTAGATAAACTCCATACCCTTAAGTTCTTCCTCTTGAGTAAGTTCGACTCCTAGAGTCCTGGGGTCTAGAATATATGCTGCAAAATGTATTGGCCTCATTGCCATATTGCATCTTGAAGATACTGATGTTAGAATCTGCTGTTTGCTTTCTTCGCTCAATGTCGAAATCTCATTTAATGCAAAACGTATCTTAGCTTGTACATCTCTAAATGTAATGTATGTGCGATGCAAACGATTCTGGTCGCTCTCTAAGTAAAATATGCTTTCAGTGACTGGTTCCAAAATACTTATACATTCCCCTGTCTTCGTCCAGAAATCATCACTTAGAATTAAATCTTTAATATCTCTTGAAATTACCACATCTTCTCTAACTGTTAATTAATAATAAATAATAAGCTATCTTATTTGCTTTCAAACTTTTTAACGAAGTAACATGACTTCCCCATCTTGTAGCACAAGGCAATTTTAGTGTTTGTGTAGAATCTTCACCCTGCCTTGATTTTATCAACAAGGAACTTAATCGTTGACTCCTTTTAACAGTTTTTATTATATTTATGGCTTGCATAATAAACACAGTTACTTCTTGTATCTTTACAATATCTTGGCACAACAAGTTAAGGATATGTGCACAGCAACCGAGAGGAACAACATGTGGATATTTGAGTTTTGTTAATTCGAATGCCTTTTGTATATTTCTAGCGTTATCGCCAAAAAGTACAAGAAACTTATTTGCTCCATACACTTTCATTACTTTTTCAACTTCTTGGCTAAGGTATTCACTAGTGTGAGGATTACTTTCTGTATTCAAACTTTTAACGTATGCAGGTTGAGGTTTTGATATAAGAAAGTTTATTATTCCTTCATTTCTTAAATTAGACCAGCCATCGCACTGAAGGTGTAAGTAACTACAAGCATTTAGTTCCTCATTTAACTCAAAACGCATTTCTCTATATATTTTATCTAAGTATTTTGTCGCTAAAGCTTTACGTGAAGGTATTTTAAATTTTGGTTGCAATTTTTCGAAAAATTGTATCCATAAAGGATGTTGCACCATCGATAATGGCGTCCCTGTTACAAATATAGCTCTCGCTAATTCTGTTTTTATATGATCATCGGTGTCTTGAAACTCAGCATTTATTGTAGTGTTAGCAGACGACGAGGGGCTTATAAAAGAATCATTTGTCTCTATCTCTGACAGTCCAGACATTTTGGTTTTGGACGAGCTATCTTTTATAAGTTTCATAGAGTCTTTTAATGTTTCTGGAGATTTTGGACAAGTGATAAGATGTTGAAGCATTTTGGCAGCATTACTGAATTTGTAGACCTTATTACAAAGCTTGCAAGAAACAGACTTGTTTGGTAAAGTACGGTAGTGCTCCCATATGCGTAAATCTTTAGGTCTCCCCATTGAACCTAAAAAAATGAACGATGATTAGTTGGTCTGACGAAAATTCAACAATAGAGTGCCTATTTTTTTACAATGATTATTTCTTGTTATTTACAATAAATTTATTAAAAAAATAATAAAATAAATACAAAAAACCTTTGTAAAATTACATCTCCTCGGAGGATTAAACGCAGACGCTAGTTTATTATCGTATTGTTCTGTATTTTTCTCAGCAACTTCTTTAATTCGATTAGGTACTTACGCATATTATGTTAAAAATAAATATCTAGTACACATCTTAGGCTATCCACCATTATTATCCAATGACGACTCTCAGCTAACTATGCACTATCATCCAAAATAAACGTGTATGGAAAATTTTATCCCAGTCGGTTGAGGATTGAGGATAATTGCATCAACATACGAACATACCTACATACTTTTATTTACATAACGCAAGCTAAATAAAAGCTTGTAATAATACATCTAATTTTAAGTTAAAATTGTTAAGTGATCATGATATAATTGTATCATTCAAAAATCCACTTACCTTTAATTATTTCTTGTTAAGTATAAATATTATTTCAAATCTGCTCCCTTAATATGCACTTTTTTACTGCTTTTCCTACCTAACACGTTACCAGGAAGTCACGTTACCAGAGTCAGAGTAATAGTGAACACGTTTGACAGTGATTGTCGTCGCCTCATATTCAGCGTCGACGAATAGGGGAATCCCCAGTCATAATGTATTGCATGCGTGGCGGTCTTACTTCAAATCCATAAACAAAGAGATAATTACAGAACTCGATACTAGATGGCGCTGTTTTTGTTTGAAGAAAGTTTGCGGGCTAAAATACATAGAATTTCATCAATGACTTCCACAAAGAACAACATTTCTGTTTTTTCTAAGTCCGTATCTCTTCCGTATATTTCATAAGATATAAGCTTGGGCTACATTGTTATGCAACGTGATTTTGTCGCTGTCTTGCTAGCAGGGTTGACAGATATACGATTTAAATCGTACTCATACTATTATTTGTCTATTTTTTAATGTACGATCGTAAAGATTATGATCGTAATTCGCACAAAAACATACGACTTTTTGGTTACCTGGCAACATTTTTATTATGAAACGAACATGCTCACATCATCAGTCACATGCAACAATTTATTGGGGATTTCCCCTTCACATCTGGCAGTCCTGCTTGCTAGAATATAGGTAAGTCAGCCACAGTTACTGACGATCGATATTTAAAGGGTATTGTTTTTGTGCTAAATATTTCATAAAAACGTTATTTAATACTTTGTGGATTATTAATTTAGTTGATAATCACTGGAAGTAAAATGGATGCTAATTTGAGAGATCAAGATCTTCGTATAAAACAGTTAATAAAAGAAAATCTACGTAAGTACTCTTTTTATACCTAGGTAGGTAAGGTATAATAAACACAAAAGGTACTTAGATCGCGTGTGTTCGAAGCATTTATTCTAATAAATTTAATTTAAAATTGTAGAAAGAAAAAAATGTCTGCCAAGCCGTAGCCGAAGCCGATCTCCAAATATATTTGGCGATAGTGAGACCCAGTGTCCAGACGATTTACCCAGCGTCGTCGCAACAAAGAAAAAAAACGAGGATAAAGTAAAAGAAAATTTACTGAAAGAAGAAACAAACTGTTCTAAATGCTTAATTTATGGAGAAGAGGATAAAAGAAATGAGTATTTCGGACTGTTAGTGGCTCAAGAATTTAAATATATACGGCCATGTGTGCGAACGAGGTGTTATGAAGAAATTTTAAAGTATCTACGGGAAGCAAAAGGCCAACATGTTGATCAACTGCAACATGAAAACACTGAAAATTAATTACTTTCATTTTATTATATATAGATTTTTAAAATTTCCTGAAATATTATTAGTTAACGTTTTATTTAATATTGTAGAATTGATCAATACAATTTATAAAAATAATTTATTGGTATTACTTACATATTTTCAAAAAAATACGTAAAAACCTATTTTTTTGGGTGATTATGGGAGTTTATGGGTGTTTATTGGGTTTTTACCAAAGCACCGGGTTTAAACCCGGTGCTTTGCCCATCTGTACCACCGGCCCAACATGACATTACGACATTACGTTAGAAATCGCTAAAATTATTTGTGTTCTTCTACTATATTATGCATGTATTATACATATAAACCTTCCTCTTGAATTACTCTATCAATTAAAAAAGCCGCTTCAAAATCCGTTTCGTAGTTTTAAAGATTTAAGCATATATAGGAACGGAGTCACGACCTTGTTTTATACTATGTAATGATAAAAAAGGGAAATTTTGAATTCTTCGTAATAACAGTTGGAAATCTACAACATACAGGCTACTCGGGTGCAAAAAATTATGGTGCTAAGGTATATGACCAAATTAGAAAAGAAGGTTGACAGGCCATCCCTGAAACTTCTTTGTTGTTTTTCTTCCTAGAAAATAGATATTTTTGAAGGGTGCGTAATTCAAAGCTTTCCAGGGACGCCATGACATTAGTTACGACGCTGATGTAATGCTAACCCTTGTTTTGGTGTACACTGTACCCAATGATTTTTTATAATAATAAAACACTGCACGTACAATTTGACAACAGTTGCAAATTGCCAAAAAGAATGTATTATATAGTACGATTGCTTCTTAATTGCCCTTAGTAATATTATGGGAATAAAATAAAAATAATACAGATTTAAATGGTTTTATTGGGTCCACTGCATATTAATACATATTATTTTAATGTAGTAGGTACTTACTTGTCAATAAATGTTTTTAAAATGGTTTACAGTACTCATGGTTTGAGATGAATTGCAAATAGTAATCAATGTGTACTTTGTTTTTTGACAATAAGAAGACTATTTTTAATATATTTAGATTAGTAATTAGATATAATTAGTCAGGAGTACTTTTTTTAAATGGATGAGAATGAAATGGTAACCCTGCCTGCGTTATCAGGGTACTTATACACTCGTGGAACACCAAAGATAAATAAAGATATAATAAGATAAAGATAACAGATAAGGATGAAAACAAATCGCTTGGAGTTTCCAAGTGAAATATGTGGAGGTTGCTTCCATTGCTAGCAATATACACTATTGCTAGCAATAGGACTATTAGACCCTACTATTACAATCCTTCTCCCACCGATTAAGAGTTTTACCAGCTAGTAAATCTGAGGTCTAAAATTAAGAGGTCCTTAGATATGTCTATTGGATTAGTAGTAGTATATGGGCTTTTAGATCATCTAAAGTGTACTGCACTTATTGGGAACTCTAGTGTTTAGTTTGTAGCTGTAATAAAAATTAGGTAGTTATCTATATAATCTAGTGTGGTTTTGTGAATGTTAGTTGACATATTATCTAGTGCTCCTGTTTGAATGTGCATACGCTGGAGTCGATTCTGAGGCCAATTATTCAAAGGACCAATATGAAATAAATTTAATGAAAAAATATTATAAATTTTGTTTATGATGGTCCATAAAATGATAAATTCGAAAAATTATTAAATTAAAATATTACATTAAGAGATAACGTTAGAGAAATGGCGCTTTAGAATCGACACTACTGTGCGCAATTCTAATCTTTTTTTTTATGTTTATAATTATTTAATCAAAAATATTTTCGAAAACTATTAGAATGGTTACACTTATATTCATTTCAGTTACATCGAACTAGCGATCTGGCCCGAATACGCATAGATACATAGAATTTTCGTTTTTTACTTGCTGGTAATGTAACTTCTTAAAGGTAAAAGAGTTTTTACGGTCGGTTGAGCAGTTTTTGAGTTTATCCATTACAAACAATCAAATCTTTCCTTTTTATAGACTAGCTCGAAAATATGTCATTTTCTCGAAATACATTACATTTGATAGAAATCTTTTGACAGATTTCTATGTGCAATAAATGTTTAATCGTACTGTTATTAAGTACTTACTACTACAGATGGGCAAAGCACCGGGTTTAAACCCGGTGCTTTGGTAAAAACCCAATAAACACCCATAAACTCCCATAATCACCCAAAAAAATAGGTTTTTACGTATTTTTTTGAAAATATGTAAGTAATACCAATAAATTATTTTTATAAATTGTATTGATCAATTCTACAATATTAAATAAAACGTTAACTAATAATATTTCAGGAAATTTTAAAAATCTATATATAATAAAATGAAAGTAATTAATTTTCAGTGTTTTCATGTTGCAGTTGATCAACATGTTGGCCTTTTGCTTCCCGTAGATACTTTAAAATTTCTTCATAACACCTCGTTCGCACACATGGCCGTATATATTTAAATTCTTGAGCCACTAACAGTCCGAAATACTCATTTCTTTTATCCTCTTCTCCATAAATTAAGCATTTAGAACAGTTTGTTTCTTCTTTCAGTAAATTTTCTTTTACTTTATCCTCGTTTTTTTTGTTTTTTGCGACGACGCTGGGTAAATCGTCTGGACACTGGGTCTCACTATCGCCAAATATATTTGGAGATCGGCTTCGGCTACGGCTTGGCAGACATTTTTTTCTTTCTACAATTTTAAATTAAATTTATTAGAATAAATGCTTCGAACACACGCGATCTAAGTACCTTTTGTGTTTATTATACCTTACCTACCTAGGTATAAAAAGAGTACTTACGTAGATTTTCTTTATTAACTGTTTTATACGAAGATCTTGATCTCTCAAATTAGCATCCATTTTACTTCCAGTGATTATCAACTAAATTAATAATCCACAAAGTATTAAATAACGTTTTTATGAAATATTTAGCACAAAAACAATACCCTTTAAATATCGATCGTCAGTAACTGTGGCTGACTTACCTATATTCTAGCAAGCAGGACTGCCAGATGTGAAGGGGAAATCCCCAATAAATTGTTGCATGTGACTGATGATGTGAGCATGTTCGTTTCATAATAAAAATGTTGCCAGGTAACCAAAAAGTCGTATGTTTTTGTGCGAATTACGATCATAATCTTTACGATCGTACATTAAAAAATAGACAAATAATAGTATGAGTACGATTTAAATCGTATATCTGTCAACCCTGCTAGCAAGACAGCGACAAAATCACGTTGCATAACAATGTAGCCCAAGCTTATATCTTATGAAATATACGGAAGAGATACGGACTTAGAAAAAACAGAAATGTTGTTCTTTGTGGAAGTCATTGATGAAATTCTATGTATTTTAGCCCGCAAACTTTCTTCAAACAAAAACAGCGCCATCTAGTATCGAGTTCTGTAATTATCTCTTTGTTTATGGATTTGAAGTAAGACCGCCACGCATGCAATACATTATGACTGGGGATTCCCCTATTCGTCGACGCTGAATATGAGGCGACGACAATCACTGTCAAACGTGTTCACTATTACTCTGACTCTGGTAACGTGACTTCCTGGTAACGTGTTAGGTAGGAAAAGCAGTAAAAAAGTGCATATTAAGGGAGCAGATTTGAAATAATATTTATACTTAACAAGAAATAATTAAAGGTAAGTGGATTTTTGAATGATACAATTATATCATGATCACTTAACAATTTTAACTTAAAATTAGATGTATTATTACAAGCTTTTATTTAGCTTGCGTTATGTAAATAAAAGTATGTAGGTATGTTCGTATGTTGATGCAATTATCCTCAATCCTCAACCGACTGGGATAAAATTTTCCATACACGTTTATTTTGGATGATAGTGCATAGTTAGCTGAGAGTCGTCATTGGATAATAATGGTGGATAGCCTAAGATGTGTACTAGATATTTATTTTTAACATAATATGCGTAAGTACCTAATCGAATTAAAGAAGTTGCTGAGAAAAATACAGAACAATACGATAATAAACTAGCGTCTGCGTTTAATCCTCCGAGGAGATGTAATTTTACAAAGGTTTTTTGTATTTATTTTATTATTTTTTTAATAAATTTATTGTAAATAACAAGAAATAATCATTGTAAAAAAATAGGCACTCTATTGTTGAATTTTCGTCAGACCAACTAATCATCGTTCATTTTTTTAGGTTCAATGGGGAGACCTAAAGATTTACGCATATGGGAGCACTACCGTACTTTACCAAACAAGTCTGTTTCTTGCAAGCTTTGTAATAAGGTCTACAAATTCAGTAATGCTGCCAAAATGCTTCAACATCTTATCACTTGTCCAAAATCTCCAGAAACATTAAAAGACTCTATGAAACTTATAAAAGATAGCTCGTCCAAAACCAAAATGTCTGGACTGTCAGAGATAGAGACAAATGATTCTTTTATAAGCCCCTCGTCGTCTGCTAACACTACAATAAATGCTGAGTTTCAAGACACCGATGATCATATAAAAACAGAATTAGCGAGAGCTATATTTGTAACAGGGACGCCATTATCGATGGTGCAACATCCTTTATGGATACAATTTTTCGAAAAATTGCAACCAAAATTTAAAATACCTTCACGTAAAGCTTTAGCGACAAAATACTTAGATAAAATATATAGAGAAATGCGTTTTGAGTTAAATGAGGAACTAAATGCTTGTAGTTACTTACACCTTCAGTGCGATGGCTGGTCTAATTTAAGAAATGAAGGAATAATAAACTTTCTTATATCAAAACCTCAACCTGCATACGTTAAAAGTTTGAATACAGAAAGTAATCCTCACACTAGTGAATACCTTAGCCAAGAAGTTGAAAAAGTAATGAAAGTGTATGGAGCAAATAAGTTTCTTGTACTTATTGGCGATAACGCTAGAAATATACAACACATGTTGTTCCTCTCGGTTGCTGTGCACATATCCTTAACTTGTTGTGCCAAGATATTGTAAAGATACAAGAAGTAACTGTGTTTATTATGCAAGCCATAAATATAATAAAAACTGTTAAAAGGAGTCAACGATTAAGTTCCTTGTTGATAAAATCAAGGCAGGGTGAAGATTCTACACAAACACTAAAATTGCCTTGTGCTACAAGATGGGGAAGTCATGTTACTTCGTTAAAAAGTTTGAAAGCAAATAAGATAGCTTTGCAAATATTAACAGTTAGAGAAGATGTGGTAATTTCAAGAGATATTAAAGATTTAATTCTAAGTGATGATTTCTGGACGAAGACAGGGGAATGTATAAGTATTTTGGAACCAGTCACTGAAAGCATATTTTACTTAGAGAGCGACCAGAATCGTTTGCATCGCACATACATTACATTTAGAGATGTACAAGCTAAGATACGTTTTGCATTAAATGAGATTTCGACATTGAGCGAAGAAAGCAAACAGCAGATTCTAACATCAGTATCTTCAAGATGCAATATGGCAATGAGGCCAATACATTTTGCAGCATATATTCTAGACCCCAGGACTCTAGGAGTCGAACTTACTCAAGAGGAAGAACTTAAGGGTATGGAGTTTATCTACAATTTAAGCCAACACTTAAGTTTGTCAAATGTAATGGCAGATTTGGCGTGTTATAAAGCTAAAGAAAACTTTTGGGCCAGAGGATTTGTATGGAGCTCATTAGATAGCATTGAGCCCCTAATATGGTGGAAAGGTATTTGTGGTTCCACTGAGTTAAGCAAAGTAGCGATTCGTATTCTATCAGCTCCCTGTACTTCGGCAGCCACTGAGCGTTCCTTTAGTATCCAAGGCTACATACATAATAACAAAAGAAATCGACTTACAACTGAAAGAACTGAAAAAATTTCATTCATTTGTTATAACTGGAAGCTTTCATTGAGCAAGTAAATGAACATAACAGTTTAGACGAAATAGAGCCTATCGAACCTATACAATTCATCGCTTGTAATAACTCTGAATCTGACAGTGATTGACTGTAGTTTTACATTTTACTTTCATCTCTTTCTTAATAAACTCAAAATCAAATTAAAAGTTTTTTATTCTGTAGGCTGCATAATAATATTGTCTATGTCCAGTATAGTGGACGTCTTGCGGCTGAGATGACGATGATGAAGTACAAAATCATAAACACCCAAAAATTTGGGTGTTTATGGGGTTTAAACCCAATAAACCCAAAACACCCGGTTTTTACCCACCAGACTTTAAACCCACCCAGGTGGATTGCCCATCTCTAGCCGGTGGCGCTATTTAGTATCAACATTGCACCCATGCGAAACCGGGGCGGGGCGCTAGTTATGTATAAAATTTCTATTCTAATACATATACTTCATATCATAGATAAATTCTTAAATTTCTAAGACTAATGACTTTGATTTCAACTGTATATATAGAAGACACCACTCATAGAATATTAGGTATATTTTCTTTGGATAGCTGTGCACAAATAAATGTATAAAAGTACGTATTTACGCCTTTTTTAATATATTATATTTTAATTTACTTAAAAAGTAGTTATTTCAAGTATTAGTAACGGGTGCTTTTCAAAATAGGAAAGGCAGAGGCCTTCAGCTTCTGTATCCAAAGCTGTAAAAAGCAATTTAAAAACCTGGTATTTGACAGTCGAACCGTGAATGTCAATTCCAGACAAATTATCTTTTTGAAGACTAGGCAGCATGGTCTCCGACCTTAGCCTGTTCCAAACGGAACAAACGTACTAAAAAAAAAAAAACGTGAATGTCAACGAATGAAATTTTCTAGAAAATGTCGGTCGAATTCGAATGAACTAGAATTTACATTACAAATTTTATTACATATTCTTCGGTTCTGGTTGCTTCTGACAATCAACTCTAGGTTTACTATTACTAAACATAACCTAACTTTTAAGTGGTATCATTATTCTTGCATTTATTTCGGTGATTCCCAGAAATACGTCTACTGTGATAAAATTATTGTTTTGTGGATAAACTAAGCATTATAAATTGTATCCACTATGTCTGAAGTGAAAATAAAGGAGGTAAGTCTAAATAAATGTATAAAAGTTTCAAATACCTGAGATTTAATATGATTTAATGGTTTTCCGCTAACATGATAAATGTTTTATTTTAGTTGCGCAGTGATATCGATGAGTTAAATGAATTGCTAAAACTGTCAAAAAGGAAAAAAATCCAAGATATCTTGTCGCTTGAAATCCGCAAATTAGAGACCGAATGGATCAACTTGAAAGAAACTGAAAATGCTTCCACCCCTATGGATACCACACTTGCGCCAACGACATCGACATCGGCGCAAAAAAAATATCAGATCAAATTAAATGGCTATGGTAAGTAAACTTTATTGTTTAATTATTTTATTTTCTCAATTTTTGTGCTCTATAGATACCATTGATACACTATTGAGAGGGTATACTGAGATAAAGCACTCCAAAAAAATAAGAATCATCAAAAAATCAACTATTGTTTTGTCATTTTCAATCATAAAAGAACTAGCGACCCATGCTGATGACTTTGCACATTTTCTTTTAATAAAACACAACCCATTTTCCTATAGATCATATAGCTTTCTATACATATAGTGAATTAATTTTTAAAAGTATTTTTAGTTTATCCAAATCAAATAAAAAATCAAAACTTTATCATATTAGTTTAAAGAAATTAAAACACTAATAGCTAAAATATTAGATATTTGTCATTTTTATAATAAGGAGTATTCATGCACATTAATAATTGTAATATTAAGATTTTGCAATTGTTAATTGAACTTTTTTCATTTAAATATATAATTTATCTTTGTTATATTTTATAAATGCTTAAATTTACTGCTTATAGGTTGGGACCAATCAGATAAATATATACAAGTGTTTGTTACATTGAAGAATGTCCACACAGTGCCAAAAGATCAAGTATATTGCAAACTCACTGATAGATCAATGGAATTACATATTGATAATTTGGATAACAAAGATTATTTGCTTGTGATCAACAAACTTCTTGAACCTATCAATATTGCAGAAAGTCATTGGAAACAAAAGACCGGTAAGTATGTATTTAAAGTAAAAAAAATATGTCAACCTATACAAATTGTATTAATCAATTGAGTAGACATTAAATTTTCTTGAAACCAACATTTGTTTTTTGTATTACAGATAGAGTAGTTATATTCCTGGCTAAATCACGTCCAAATGTTAAATGGTCACATATGACTGAAATTGAGAAGAAATTTGAAGACCAACGCAATAACCGTTTCAAGACTGATGATTCAGAAAAGAAAGACCCACAAGAATCCATCATGAGTCTCATGAAGAATATGTAAGTGACTAATATTATTACATAATCTGAATGCACTACAATTGATAATTAGTAATTATACTTCCAGGATTATAATCATGAGGATAATTATCTAGTTTTTTTATAGTGCATTGAATTATTAACAAAAATTCTTTTTAATATGACTTAGAATGGCAAACAAGCTGACAGCCCACTTGATGGAAAGTGGTAACCATCACCTATATACATGAGCAGTACCATGGACATAACAGTGTATACTGTTTCACCCATGATACTCCCCATGTGTTGCCATTCCTGAGTACTCAGATATTATTCCTCTATATCCTGTAAATTCACACCATATCCCACCCTTCAAACCGAAACACAGCCATGCAAACACAACTGCTTCACGGTAGAAACACAAATGGGACAGATACCCAAGCAATCGACTTTTATACAAAGTCACCCTCTGGTTTTAACTAAATAAAAAAAGAAAACATTAACATCAATAGGTATACTGTAAAATTACCTCTTTAAAATCATAATTCTGACTATCCATAATACTCAGAATTAGAAAAACTTAAAATATGCTAAGTAACATCTTATTAATTATTGTTAAATCATCAAAACTGGATGATATTTACAAAATTAAGGCATGAATAAAGCTGAAATAAATAATTTGTATATATAATCTTATAAAATTTGTACATGAGAGTTAGATAAGATTATTAATTTATTCTTTATATTATGGTTAGATTATCAAATATACAATTTATAATTTTCAGGTATGAAACTGGTGATGATGATATGAAGAGAATGATATCCAAGGCTTGGTATGAAGGCCAACATAAGAAGAAAACAGACACATTGGACCTGTAAACTGTTTCCAACTGTATTTAAATGTAATTGTATTTAGAGCAGTGGTTCTCAATGTCATATACTATGAAACTGTAATGTACTACCACATGTCTCTGCTTTTTTGGTTTTACAGATTACCCTTTACTTTATAATTTAAATTATTTACTTTAGATTATAATTTAAAACTGATCAAGTACATGATTAATCATGTACTTGATCAGTTTTAAATTATTACTACCTTTTATTATAAATAATGGAGTTTAGTATGAGTTAAATTTGACACTGAAATTATAGACCACTGCTCTCTGAGTATTAAATATTCTAAGATAACATGCATGGTTTTTTTTTAGTAATGTCACTGTAAAGCATTTTATTTAAAGACAAATGAGTTGTAGCCATGTATGTGTTATCCATACCTAGATTGGTACAGAATATTATTATGTACTCAGTATATTAAATCAAACTTTATTTTTAAGTGTAATAAACCAGTCAGTGTTTTTTTTGTAACAGAGTTTTTATTGACAGACATTAGAATTACATCAAATCCTAATTAATACAGAAGTGCATTAAATTCTAATTTACTTGGTGAAATGAAAGCATTTTGAGTGTTATTTTCACTACAAAGATCCAATTGATCATTGTACCTGTCTCTACTTTTTAAAAGATTGTATTTGCGATAACTATATTTTTTAATATTCATATATTTTGAATAGTGTATATATTCTATGTCCATAACAAATCTCTTATAACTCGTAATTTCTTTCAATATTGTTAATTATAATAATTTCTGGATTGATTGAAATTATACTTCATTAATCCACTAAAATTCAAAAATGGAACTATTACATGTTGATCATTTAAATCGACATGTGAACTTAGCTGTTCATTTAATCACAATTCATTCATAGACCATCAATGCCTCATTTTTATTATTTTTTGCACACATTTTCTAAAGCATATTAGAAAATAGATAAAATATAACAATTTTACTGTTCACTGATGTGACTAACTGTTGTAACCAACATATAGGTTACTGAGGAATAAAATCGTATGCCCTCAGAATGGCAATGTATCTATTGTACCATGGGTTTCATAATCGATTTCCATAACGTAGTTCATGTCTATAAGTAGACTTGGTAGGTATAACACATAGATTATATTGCTTTATGTATATATATTGTATATTTCTGCATTAGTCTACGTAATACGTAGACTAATGCAGAAATATACTTTTTAATTTAAATAAAATCAAATTTATCTATCTCCTTTTACATTTTATTTTTAGTTGTATTCCCTGTTAATTAAAAATAAATTTTCTACACGTGACGTAAAAAGAAATTATTATCGCTGAAGCCTTAATGTGCGAACTCAACTCACATTTATCTAGAGATGTTTAGGAGATTTATTTAAGAAAACAAATATTATAAGTATAACATCGATTTATTATTTTCTAATAATAAATAACACAGAGATCATAACATCAATGCCTAAAAGATCTTACACGTAGTACACGTAGTAGTGGTAGAACTACAACATCAAATCTAGATAATTCATTATGTTAGATAAGTACTTGGAATGTGACTCGGCGGCTTAGTCCACTTTTATTGGAGCTTTGAATGAATCTGCTTTCCACCAACTGAAAAAGAAAAAAAACATGTAGGTTGTCTTCAAACTACATTCTAATTTATATGAATGAATGAAGTGAAATCATGAAAGTATATAAGCTCGATTTCGCAATCGATAATATAAACGCCTACATACTAAATTTCAATAAAAACAAGTACTTATTGTCTAAAAATTTTGGCTACAATTATTATATATAGTTAATGAGATAAATTTGTTAAATGAGGATGAGGAAGTAGGATTTCTAATTTTTTACCTGACTTTTTTAGCTCCGGATTTTTTCTCGGAGAGCATTTGCATTATTATAGTACAGATGTAGATGCCTTGCAACGTATATAATAAATATTGCCAGCTCAATACAAACGCTTGATCTTTAAACTCTGTTTTGTTTCGAATCAGGGATATAAAATCTTCACGGTTTCTTGCAGATTCAACTAAACGAGAAACGAGTTTACCGTCACCATTAATTATATCCTTTGTTCTATATCTATATTCCACATTTCGCCGCAAAGCTACTCGTATGTTCTGGTTTGTTTCAGCAATGTTTTCATTCCCTCCGTAGCCACGATTGTGAACTGTTTCCCTTTCCATTAATTTCTCCGAAATCGGTGAGGTCTTTTGCACTCGAGTAGAATCGTCTCTAATGAGACGTGTGTCGTAGTTTGCCCTAATCTCATCTCTAGATCCTCTTTTTTCGTTTACTCTTTGTTGACGTTCCCTATATTGATTCATATAGGAGAGGCGATTAACATTTCTACGCTCATGCCTCGCCTCATATCGAGAATTTTCACTTGGCCCTGTGATACTGCGAACTCGATCTTCCGCATTAAGCGATCGTCTATTTTCGTAAATTCTATTAGAAAGTTCATTATACTCTTGAGGAACGCGTTCCATTTGAGATCTAACTTCAGAGCGAGGCCTACTCACGTACCGGTCAATACTCATTTGTATTTTATTGTTTGTTTTAGTAGATCTGTGTTCGTTTTCTCGAATAACTGCACGTTCTCTCCTTTCAGAAGAGCGTCGATAGTAATTTTCATTTACTCGGGACCTGCTCTCGGATCTTGGTGTCTCTCCTACAGTGTTTCGACTATTTTGGAACAGAATCGGGTTTTCAGTCTTCCTTGAATCTCGAAATTCTTTCCTGATGTTGCTAATTTGTTCGATGTTTCGTAATATAGGAGTACCTTCACGACGTTCATTGATTTCCCTGAATCGTCGATCTAAAGATCTTGTTTCACGCCGGAAAATGTCTATTGATCCTGAAATTCGTTCATCCCTTTGTTTGGAGTTCCTATTTTCATATCTAATATCTGCACTAAACCTATTATTAATTTCTTTTGTACGTTGGTTTAAGAGACTGGGGCGTTGGTTGTTAAGGTCGAAATTTGATTTTGCTTGTCGGTCAAATTTCATTGCATCCCTTAATGAATTAGGCATATTTTTATTGGTGATACGACGTTCGTTCCGTGAATACTCATTCGATTCTCTTATATTGTTTCTGCTAGTTAGTCTATATTCTGTCTCAATCGAATTTACCCTGAATTGCCTTACATCACGATTGTAATGTCTGCGTTCTTCACTTACCACACTACGTTCTCTTTTGGTATCTTCGCGTCTTTCCTGGGATTCCTTTCTGTTACTATAAATACGATTTGTTCTAGAAGTTACAATATTGCGACTATGATCCTCGACTCCCCTTTCATTTTGATCTGTGGATCTACGATTTGAATAATAATTATTTAGTCTTGATTCAAATTTACTCGAAATTGCTCGACGTTCAAATTCAGCTAAATTTCTTACATTACGCTGATCATTCCGATAGATACTTAGGTTAATGTCAAAAGATTGTGTGTTGGAATTACGTATCGCATCACGTCGCATCATATCGTTAGTCTGCGAGGCAAATCGAAAGTTGGAGTCATTAATATTTCTTGTGCGCCGTTCTAAAGATCGACGAATAATTCTATCATTATTACTTATTTGAAGTCGTGACTCCAACCGTGAAAGAGAACTACGACGTTCTGTACCTTCTCTTGACATCTGTGGCTCATTTCGAGCATTAAAGAAGCGAGTAGGAACTACGTGAGCCCTTGTTTGTTCGGGTATATTACGATTTTCTGCAGTTCTTGTAATACTTCGAAGTAAAATACGTCTGGAACTGTCAGTTCTAGACTGGGTGTTATCATTCGTAGTTCGATCCGTTTCGCTGATAATACGAGATACCCTAAACTCTGTACGTTCACGGTTAATGCGGTCATTTTCTCCAGAGTTCCTAGTAAAACGCTTCGAAAAAGCTTTTGGTTCGCGTTCTTCTCGAACTAAAGTTTGACGTTGTTCAATTCTTGTAGATCTATCGTTCAGATATAGAGGAGCACGTCTTCTAGGATCTTTTTCTCGTAAAATTGATTGCCTTATAGATGCACTGTTGATGTCAAAATCAACATTGCTTCTATACAATTTTGAATCTTCTTGGCGATAGTTCACACGACGCTCTTCCGATCCAAGTTTGTAAAAACGATCAACTCCATAGACGGCTAGCCGTGTATCTCTTTGCAAGGTTCGTGGTTGGCGATCACAACACTCTTGCCTTCCATCAACGAGATTCCGCTCGGTGAAGGATGCAATTGGCTGGAATACTGCGAGAGACGCAAGTAGTAGTAAACGCCAGTTATACATAGTAACTGTCTGACCTTATTGTGAGGATTCCTTCGTTCGCGATTTCTAGATCAGAGTTAGAAGTGGACCTATGAAGCCTGCTTCTGTACTGAGAAAGTCTACCAGCGATGCCTTCTTTTATACTATATCGAGGTCTGACGCCATTGAATGTCTATTTAGCGCTAGAACGCATCCAATTTTAAACAAGATACGCCACAAGAGTTTATGACACCGATCAGCTATTCTTAATCCTTAAATAAAATTATTTTTAAATATCAATTTAGTTCTCATGAAAAGGTTTGCTAGAAGAAATCTCTTAAGAGAGCTTATCTCTAAGAGGTACACCTTTGTACATTACATTTAAAATTAATTGCTCTTATCATTATGTTTATGTACAATAACGAATAAAGAATAAAAATTACCATGGGTGTTTCGGTTTCGAAGGTGGCAGTAAAATTGTAACGCATGAGGAATACCATGGGCGTCACAGTGTTGTTTGTAATGACTGTTGTGTTGTTTTAAATATGAAGATTTATTATTTATTACTCAATGGAGCCTAAATCACTAAACGGATTTTAATGGAATTAGTTACACAATTACACAAATTTTTACAAATTAATTTGTTTATTTTTTTGTCATGACAACAATGCTGGAAATGGGATAAATATACAATGCGACAATGAGTTTGGTGTTTTAATGGCACGCTCATCTCTAGGAAAAGACATTGAAATAGTTTTCTAAAAATTAATAGGTAGATAAAAGCATTTTAAGTAAAAGTAATAATTATCCAAAATTTCTCTGTATATCTGTTTGTTCCGACAACACGCAAAAACTAAGTGCACCAATTTTTTTCCATTTTTCTAGTCCCAAAATCCACCCGATCAAAATAGCGGATAAAAGCAAGTAAAATATAAAGTATCAACCAGGGTTACAATGTAGTATACAGAATCATGTTATCAGTGGACACAGCTGCACAGGAAAATTTGTCCTTACTCGTAAAATAATTATCTGATCGCACTCGCTGGGGCAAGAAATGGGAATCCATAAATTGAATTCCTATGACGTCAATATAGATAGCTTAAAATTCTATAATAAGATACTTGCACATAAAAGAAAGTAGAGTAGAGGCACATAATAGTTATGGAAACTCCTGAGAAATAACTAGTGACCCACCCCAGCTTAGCACCTTTTTTTAGATAAAAGACAGCCAATGTTACTCGCTGATAAATTAGGGCCGATTCTGAGATACCAGTTCTCTAAACCTTTTAACCTAATATTTTAATTTAATAATTTTACGAATATTTATAGACTAGCATTATAACAATTTATACTTAAATCTGTTAAAAAATTCGTTCATATTCTTCTTTACTATATTTTGTTGTGATATCAAATTGAAATTTTAATTTTAGAGATAGGTTTAGAGAAATTTATTTATTTTATAAAATAAATAAACAAGTTAATGAAATTAATAATAATTTAAAATAAAACGGCACCTCAAAATTTAACATTTTTTTAATAAATTTTAAATCTAAATTATTATAATGATGGCTTATAAAACAATAATTTTACAAAATTATAAAATTAAAATATGAGGTTAAAAGATAGGGCCTTGTTCTTGCGGCTCGTGGCCCGTTCTGTAACTGAAAGTCTTTATAAATGAAATGTTTTCGCATTTTTATTACCATCTGTATAGAGATTAGATATCAAAATTATGGATAAGTGCGACTCGCCTTTACTTTAATTTGCCCTTGCCTAGCAAAAGGTTGCCGACCCCTGCTGCTTCTGGACGTACCAAGCGTGCGTTATCGACCCTCCAGAAAACGGGGGGAAAGGGATTGTTAGTAATGGGGTTTAAATGACCCATTGCTAGTAATCGTCCTATCAGGTCGACCTCCACACGGTTCTCTCTGGAAACCGTCGTGATTAATTCTAGTGGAATTAATGGTCACGATGGTCTAACTGACCTGCCTTTTCATTCTCACCTGTTATCCCTCATTAGTGCCCCGCCAGCGTATCCCGTTAGCACAGGCGGGGTTACCATTCCATTATCACCTATTAAAACCCTCCAGAAAGTTTTACCCCATTTTAAAAGAACCCCAAGCTGTAGTTTCTAGGAAACTGGGAAGAAAGTTCATTTCACAATTGATTCGATTATTAGCAATGGAGTCTAATTGCTAACAATCGAATCAATTTGGTTCGTTGCTAGTAAGTCAGACCCTATCAGGTCGACCTCCACGCGGTTCTCGCTGAAAGCCATTCCTTAAAAAAGGTGTACCTGTCTGCTTACAGCTAATTGCTTCGCTTATTATTCAGGGGTGGACACAAAATAGGGGGGAAGGATTGTTAGTAATGTGGACTACCAGTCCCACTGCTAGTAATATACTCTGTCAGGTTGAACTCCACGTGGTCCCCCCCCCCCTAGAAACCATCGTGCTGAGCTGCTTTTTCATATATCATTATCTCGCTAGCATATATCATTAGCCCAGGTGGGATTACTATTCCATTGTCATTCATTAAAAAAAAGACCCCCGTTCCCGCCCCTCGCTCTCTAAATACACTTATCAACAATAGGTGGTGGGGGGGAAGGGATTGTTAGCAATGGAGTTTGACAGTCCCATTGCTAGCAATATGCCTTATTAAGTCGACCTCTACGTGGTTCCCCCTGGAAACCATCGTGAATAATTCTTGTTGAATTCGTCACGATGGGCTACCTGACCTATTTCATCCTCACCTATCATCCTTCACTGGTGCCTCGCCGGTGTATGCCGATAGCGAGGGTGCGGTTATCTTTCCATTATCAACAATTAAAAAAAATACAATGGGCGGTCATTTGAATTCTAGGGTTCGTATAAAAGTTGCCCAATGTAGTCTATATAATGTATTTAAAAACATTATTTGAAGGAGTACGTAATTTGGTAATAAGTATTAAGGGTATAACTGTTTGATAGAAAATCACGTCGTAAAATATTCCTGGACTAATCTTGATATTTTCATAGGTATGTGAGTAAATTAATTGTTACTTTTTAAAACGAAAACAAAAACTCAATAAAATTATTTTTTCAAGATTAACGTTCAGTAAGAAAAACGATATTGACAGTTATCCGTGGAAAGCCGAAGTGATACCGGCCTTATAGTCTCGTCTTAAAGAAATTTAAAATTGACATTATGACATTCCTTTGCGTAGAATAGAGGTTATTGTATTTTTCATGTTCATATGGACCTTTGGTTCATTGGTAACAGTTACCACTGTCTAGGTAGTCAGTCAGCTAATTTCAAATATAATAAAAAAAGAAAATAATAATATAACTAGCCATAATATACGCATATTACAGATATAGGTAGTAAATATTTTTCAATAGACTAAAAACGAGGAAGTACCTTTACAAATTAATTACCTGTGTTACGATTGTGTAATTTAACAGCCAAAAAAAGCAAGTAAGCAATTGTCGTATATATGGTAATAACATTTTTATTTTTAGAAATATAAAGAAGTAATTGCTAAAAATCATACAAACTTAAGAGACTATATATAGACATCACTCATCCATAAATGAGTAAATGACGCTTAAAGGATATTAAAAAGAAATCACAGTTTGGGTAACCAAAGGTTTATTTTTATAAAGTTCTCTTAATCTTAATTGTAACCATAGGACTGGATGAGAGTTGTGAACGGCGCTGTAGCCTTTGCAACCTTCTCACCGGCCTCCTTAGTGATTTTCTGTAAAAAAAAATATGTTCAGTACTCCCAGTTTTATTACAATAGACTTGTATATAATAAGAAAAATTTTGATATATCAGAATAATATTATTTTCATGAAGCATCAAATAATGTAGGTAAGTGTGTATTGATCATCACTTAAAACTAATATGCTAGGAGTATATAGAAGATACAACTTCCATAAGATTTCTTTAAAAACGCATAGGAGTTTATAAGGAATATTTTTACTATTTTAATTTTAAAAGAAAAAAAACACGAACCTTAAGTTTCTTCTCATATGCAACTCTGTGGACAGCCTTGAACTTCCTCTTGTCCTCGAGTTTGCGTACGACATCACGGTACTTCCAGCCAACCTCGTGGGACAGGCGGCCAACATGACAGTACTGAGGAAAATATTTTTCAATCATGAACAATAATGTATTTTAATGCAATATTGTCTCAGTGTACATATAGTGTTTCAACATATTTTTCATTTCAGTCGCAAATTACCCAAAAACATCATTGGTTTTAAAATGTGTGTATACAAATAAAAAGCTATGTGGCACACCATAGAATGTGCCATCCTTTCCTTTCCTGCGGGTGTCATAAGAGGAAAATGAGGGAACTTAACGGTTGAGGGATGGGCATCAAGCATCCCTTTTAAAACATCACCAAAGACTAATTGTGGTTACTAACCTGCCAAGAATAGCAACTACTGGTAAATCCCCCACTTTTGGAGGAGGCCTATGTTCAGTAGTGGACAGTTTGCAGCTAATATAATGATGATAAATAAAAAAAAATTGAATTAAAGCAAAAAAGATCTTTTATTCTGTGCAACAATAATATAATCATTCGAGTTCTTATTCAGTACTCTACCTATAAGCTACAAGTGTCATTTCCTGCTATATCAATCAAGATCAAAATGGGAGTTCGAAAATAATTTGCAACCTCATATCCACATCACAAAAAAGCTAATTTTAGTATTGATATAGCTGTAGTTATATATAGAATTATATTTATATTTTCAGTTTCCTCAATCATCCCAACAATATACAAGAATTAAATAAAAGGTTAATTTACTTTAAAATTTGTGGGAAAATAAGATGTGATTATGTGCCACTTATTAATAAATTGTAGGATAATATTGCATTATGTATTTTTAATGTGCTAAGAAAAAATAGTATACCTTGCGACCAGGCTTCAAGCAGAAGACACGGAGAGCTGCAGGCACAACCACTCTCCTACGGTTGTCATAAGGCGGAGGGCAGCCATCATAGGCACGAAGCCTTCTAAGAGCATCTTTTCCACGCTCAGTCTTGTGTGGGATCATGCCTACAATAGTAGAATATGAAATTAGTACTATTGAAATATTATATTGAAAAATACATAAATGAGTAGAGACTTCATAAAAAGTATTATGATCACAAACATCATATAATGTAGGTATAGAATAAAATAATCATCAGCAGCAGTTAGCAGGAATTATAACTATTTAAAACTAAAAAAAAAAAAAAAACAAATAATATGTAAGAAATGCTAGTATTTTTTACATATTTTCTCAAAGTGACTATCTAATATTATACATATTACTAGTAATATAGGTAATTTTAGATTCTTTTTATTTAAGATTTTGGATGTGAAATTAAATAAACTATAGAATAAGGTAGCAGTGTAAAGTAGTGTGAAATCTAAGCATAACAGCTAAGGATTAACCTACATGTAATAATAGTCATTGGGTGCTCTGTATTAAAATTACTGTGATCTACCATTAGATACTTTATAATATATTTTTCTATGTTGTATTGTTTATAAAATTCCTATTACACACATATATAGATATAATTAAAAAGATAAATTTTAAAAATAAAAATAATACTGTTCTATGTATTTTTAATTTAGAATTTTATGTACACAATTTAGTAATTAGTTTTAGGTGAATTTTGCTATACTGAATATATGTGCTTTTTATTGAATGCCCCTTAAAAGCATTTTATAAAAAACATTCTATACTTAAGATGACAATATTATTAAAATTTCACATAAATGTAAAACAAACATTATCTATTATAAAAGTACTGATGTGCAGTTTTTTAAAAAAATATCTATAAATAGCAAATCATTTATTCTATAAATTTACATAAATCTATCTGAACAGAGGCAAATTCAATAAGTTATTTTCAACATACCTCTGACAGTTTTCCACAGAATCTTAGAGGGTGCTCTGAAATGGAATGGGCCACGAGCTGGATTCACATTGCATCGCTTACGCAGAAATGACATAAACTTCAACTTGTTTCTGAAATAATAAATGTTAAATTGTTACACATCTATTATATTGATTAAGTCAATACTCTTTTAGAAGTGATATCAGAATAATAATGTAGCAACATCTAAAAATTCAGTCGCAAATTACCCATAAAATAACATCATTTTTCAAAAATAGTATGCCAATTGAAACTTCTTTTCAATTACTAAATTAAATCAAAGGTATATGATCTTAGAGATAATAAAGATAAAACTAAAAAAATATGTTCTGTAACCACTCATGTCACAAAGAGTGGAGCCAACTTACCTGAAGAAGTTGCCAGAGATGTTGAGTTGTTCACAACGAACAACAACAACTTTATTTCCTTCCAACAGGACCTTAGCGATTACTGCGGCCAGTCGGCCGAGTAGATGGCCACGGCCATCGATAACTATGGCCTGCAAAACAACAATTAATCTTTATACTTATTGGTTGACGTTGGACACACCGCATAACCTCAAATGGGGAGACGGACATCATTAGTAAATAATACAAAAAAAAAATTGGCAAATCAACTTTTTATATAAGTATTTTACATTTGATAAAACATAAAATAGACTGCAAAATTTCATACAACTTATAAGAAATTAAATTGTAATGAACACAAAAAACTAAACACGTGTTGTGGTTATAGTAAAATAATATAAATCTGTTTTTTTGTTGTAACTTATACAACAATAACGTAATGACTTATTTTTTCATTAAATAGAGAAGATTTTACTAATATATATGTACAAAATAGCATTTTTTCTCCTCACCTTATTGCTAAAGCCCGTCATTTTCACGACAACAAAACGGAAAAGAGTATTTTTTTAAAACAATATGGCTACCTACCGGATGCCGAATATCAATCAGTGTTGCCTTCTTTCATTAAAAATGGTCTAAGAGTAAATCCTTAAACTTTTTGAAATTATGACCACTACCTATTTCATTGAAAATATAACTAATTACTCAACATGATACAGATATCATGTCGAGTAATTCGTTATATTTTATATTGTTACTTACAGATGCAGGCATCAGTTATGCATGTAACAATTACAGAAGTAAATCGGTACATTACCGTAGATAAAGAATAATCGTCTATACGTAAAAGATTTACAATCATTGTCAATATTTTTTTTTATACAACTTAAAATGGCAAACAAGCTGACAGTCTACTGACAGATTCAATGACTGATTGACTGTCAGTTTTAAGATCACAATCAATTAAGCCTGTATCACTTCAAACAAACAATCATATAAAAAATCTATACAAGCACTTCATTGAAATTGGAACGTTATAATGAAGCTATAGTTTGTTACAGTAAAAATATACAAAAAAGTAAACAAACGAACAATTAGTATGACTATAAGACAGTAAAATTTTAATTCAAACTCAAATCAATTTTATGCCAGACAATAAGATTTATTTTGTTATATTTTTTTTTATACAACTTAGAATGGCAAACAAGCTGACAGTCCACCTGATGGAAAGTGTTAATCGTCGCCTATAAACATGAGGAGTACCATGGACATAACAGAGTATACTGTTTCGCCCATGATACCCTCCATGCGTTGCCATTCCTGAGGACTCAGGTGTTATTCCTCTGTACCCAGTAAATTCACGCCATATCCCACCTTTGCCTTTTACCAGCCATGCAAACACAACTGCTTCACGGTTGAAACACAAATGGGACAGAGATACCCAACTTTAGCAAACGACTTTTGTACAAAGTCATGCCTCTGGTCTTCTTCTTTTCATTTAAGAGTTTCCTCTTGACGATATAACTAATTAATGCATCTTCTTCCAGCTAGCTCTATCTCAGGCCATATCTTTGCCTATATGACATGATAGAAACATTAGTTTTTTTTTTATCTGTCCCATGTAGTTATTATTTGGTTTTCCTCTTTTTCTTTTGCCCTCTATTTGTTAGTAGTAGGCTTAAAACTACGTTAATAAAAAAGTTTATAATTTAATAAATCATATACCTGAGAGGCATTCGGCCAGGACGATAATAAACCAAACCATGGTTATTTTGTGTTTTAATCATTGTCCTGATGAACTGACCTGACCTATCACAAGTGTATGGACATCCTCAGCTATTATTTTAAGAATGGTGTTGTCACTCTCCCGCATTCTTTTCACTATTGAGTCGACTTTCTTATGAATGATGGCATAGAAACCATTAATCCGGGAAGAAAAAGGATTATTAGTAATGAGGTTTAACAGCCCCATTGCTAGCATCACACCGTATCAAGTTGACCTCCACGCGGTCCTCTAGGAAACTATAGTGATTAATTTTTTTTCTACTGGTCACTATGGGCCAACTGACCGGCCTTTGTCCCCACCTATCATCCTTCATTGGTGCCCCGCCAGTGTAAACCGATAGCGCAGGCGGGGTAACTATTCCATCTTCACCCATTAAAAAAAAAATAATCCGTGCTTGTGCAAACTTTTCTGAATGAAACTTTCATGAAGTCCCAACGTCATCCTTAAAATATTATTGTAATCATTGTAATAATTGGTACTCAATTATCGGGAGATTTGATAATTTCATAAGTATAACGTATAAAATATATTCAATGTTTTTATCTTCATAAATTTTTATTTTATATTAAGAACCAATTAGTATATCTCATTAAAATTAACAAATTAATTTTCGGAGAAAAGTCAAAGTTTAATGTTCACTAACTGTTGTTATCATTACTTTTAATATATTTATTGATCAATCTTATCATAATTGAAATGATCGCCTGATGGGAAGAACATATGGCGTTCATACAAAACGTTTAAGCAGCACTGTGCTGTTAAATAGAAATGCTACTTGTCGATGAACGTGTCGTAGTATTTGTTTAAGTTTTATGTTTAATCGCAATGTACTCATGTATGCGTTGGACAATCGAAACATTGTAAATAGTTTTACTCACACATTTTTTATTCTCTGGATTTTGGGGGGGCGTGCCTTGGTATTGTACTGGGTACAAAGGAATAACACCTGAGTCCTCAGGAATGGCAACGCATGGGGGGTATCATGGGCGAAACAGTATACTCTGTTATGTCCATGGTACTGCTCATGTCTATAGGCGACGGTTACCACTTTCCATCAGCTTGTTTGCCATTCTAAATTGTAGAAAAAAAAAAAAACTATATTACACTAAATTTTCCTTTGTCGTGATGATACTTTATGGTAGTTACATAGAGTTATTTATCAGTTTCGTCAATATATTTGTAGTGTCGATTCGGTTTTTTATTAGTATGAGTCTATGACAAATTGACAATTGACCAATAAAAACAAGGCAGCTCAGGTAATCTAAAAATAAATAAATACTAAGCTTGAAGAAAGAACAAGAATCATAATTACTAATAATAAGATGTATTGCATTTTGTTTAATTTACGAAATTAGAATTAGAATGTAATTTTGAAAATTTCGTGTTCATATTATACTGATTCTCAGTGAAAATAAATTATTGTATAAAAGTTAATCTATTATATGCAGTACAGTATGGAAATTCCTTATAAGAAAATATTTATATATGTTTTAACATTTGTTGCTTATGCTTATACTGGTGTAGGCTCTAATATGTTGCGGAATTTGAAAGATGCAGTATTATCGGCTGAATCTGTATTTGGTGATATGCTCCAGAATGTAATTACTGTAGCAGAAAAGTTCCGGTCTTTACACGAAGTATTTGACGCGGCCGTAGAAGAAGAATGCATATATTCCTGCCCAGAAGGTAGCTCATAACTTATTCATACTAAATTCTTTTATATGACTTTGAGACTGTATTTATTTCAAATAATAGGGAAAATCTAGTTCCATATTATCATAATTCTAATTGTTTTCTTCAAAATTCTGTACTTTATTAATTTTATCATTTTTTTCTGTGAGTATATGTTTTTTTTCTGCTCTAAATTATACATAGTGACATTATACATGTATGGTTACCTTACTATTTATTCAAACAATAATGAAGTGTTTTCTATATAATTATTTTCTTTTGTGTTAATGCTCTAATCTTTTTAATGTTTTGTATTTCAGATGGGAAACCAGTTCGTAACAAAAACCACATACCTAAATCTGATGGATGTGGTTCCTTAGGTTTTGAAATATCTACAGAATATTTGCCACTAGAACTTATGACCAAGTGTTGTGATGCACATGATATTTGTTATGATACATGTAACAGTGGCAAAGAAGTATGTGACTTAGAATTCAAGAGATGCCTATATAATTACTGTGATACATATAAATCTGTAAATATAGCTGGTGATACATTATCAAAAGGTAACTTGTAGCTTCACCATGGTTTGTTAACTGGAAATTATTTCTGTTTTTCTTACTAGTCATATTCAATAAATACACTAAATTACAAATTTCTTAGTAATTGGTTATGTTGTTATAAGCTAACAAATAAATAAACTTACTTTTATATTTATAATATTGGTAAGGATAGATTCAGTTGAGGTTACTGCATCTATTGCATTTTTCATTGTAGTATATATATTTTTTTTTTACAACAGGGGGCAAACGAGCATGCAGCTCACCTGATGGTAAGTGACTACCGCCGCCCATGGTCACCCACAACACCTACGGCATTGCAGGTGAGCTGCCGGCCTTTTAAAAAGGAATATGTTCTTGAAGGTTATGTTGTCGTATCGTATATTAATGATTCCAAAGAGTTTTTAAATAAAAACGCTTAATTTATGTTTTTTAAATATTATGTTAAAATGAAGCATAAACACTGATAGAATCCTGGCAGTTATCACCTAATCAGTAATTTAAAAATAAATGTAACATTCCACAAAGTGCTAACAACAGATCTATTTATTTTTATGTTATAGGTTGTAAAGGAGCTGCTAAATTATTGTTTACTGGCACATTAACACTTGGTTGCAAGTCATATCTAGATGCACAGAAAAATGCCTGCTACTGCCCACCAGGGAAAAAGAATAGAAGATATCCAGGGAATGGAGAGTTATAACAATTTCTTATATCTGCAACTATAATTATTTTACTTGTAAGTTTGCAAAAGAAAACATGTAAGCTCACATGGAGATGTAGTGGTATTTTTGGATAAGCAGTGAAGGAAACTAATTGATCAGTGTTATATATGATAAAGAACTGCTTTAATATTTTGTTTTTATTTTCTTTTTTTTATAATTTTTATACCTTGTTTATAAGATCAAGAAAAAAGATCCTGGAATATATGTCAACATAAGATAGATTTTTAAGATGGGGCAGTAAGTGCAAGCACCTTAACTGTTGCTAAATAATAATAACACACATGTGCATGTTTAGTTAGTATGTTAGGTAGGCAAAAAATAAAATTTATTGCCATATGTGACATAGTTTTTAGCATTTTTTGTGTTCTAACGTCTTGGATTTTATAAGAAGTTCAATTGGAATCAATTTCTCCTTACTGTGTACTTAAGTATACAGTAAGCAAAATTTACATTTACAGATCTTGAGATCTGTAAATGCCAATTGAAATATCCTCCAGTCTCGTATGAATATTCTTTTATAATTACTACAGTTAAGGTATTTGTTCTTATCTACTTTGTGGTAGTAACATTTGTTGATATGTCTTATATCAACAGATATTATACATACTTAATAGAATCTCATAATGGAATTCAAAGCAAATGTATTGTCACTAGTTTATTATTAATAATTTGTTTTTACTATGGCTATGTTGTTTATGATTGTGATATTTAATAAGTTATAAGGGTAAAAACTATGTACTTTGATTTTTGTTTAGATGAAAAAACAAATTGTGGTTTGCATATTAATTTATTTTCCAGATAGGTTCCTTTATATTTTGTAGTTCAAGTAAGTTAAGGCTTACATTATGTACATACATGTCTTTATTTAAATAGGCCAAAGAGAAATTTTATGCATGATATATAAGTTATATGACATGGTTCTCAACTATGAAGGGAAATAGAAGCCTGATTCTTATATTGGTTTAGTTTTATTTTTAGCAAAAATTACATCTTACTTATCCCCTTGGAGTTATATCTTAACATAAATTATTTATTAGCTTAATTTAGATTATAAGGCCATTTGGAAATCTTACACCTGCAGTCTAATTGTCATGTACATTATAATATTTAAGATGACAATTCATGCAAATATCTGTGCAAGTTTTCCTAATAAAGATATAGATAGGCCTTGAATA
The DNA here is from genome assembly GCF_026898425.1 of Galleria mellonella. NCBI lineage: Eukaryota > Metazoa > Arthropoda > Insecta > Lepidoptera > Pyralidae > Galleria > Galleria mellonella. The sequence continues at coordinate 1,125,287 of NW_026442147.1, read as the reverse complement.
TACAAACTAATCCTAAGTGGACGCACAATCAAAATACATATGTGATTTATAACTCCATATGTTGAGCATATAAAAATAATTCATTAAAATGTAAATAAATGCATGTAAAAATATTTTATGATTAATTTTCAATCCTAGGATATATCTTGATTAGCTTTCACAATATATTAATGTGAGTGTTTCCATTAGATGCTGTGGTGAATTTCTGGTCACAAAAGGTATTCTATGTTAACAGTTCTTTGATTTCATCTTTTTCGGCCGCTTCAATGTATGGTGTACCATCTGGAGTTTTTCCACTTTTAGAAGCACCCTGTAAATATATTAATAAATTTATTTTCTGGATAAATATATAAGAAAAAAATATTTTAATTAAATTACTATTAAAAAGATATTATATAATTTCTAGTACTAACATTCTTAAGTAATGTTTTCACACAGTCAGTATGACCTTCCCAAATTGCAGCCAAAAGGACAGATATACCATGTTTATCTATCATCTGAAACAATATTTAAATCTTTTATTATATAAGTAATTAAAAAATCAGTTAAGCCATAACATAGGCAATTCATAAGGTATGTTCCAAATCTCCAATAAAAACAATGTATAATTATTAGTATTTATATTCATTATTCATATTGTTTACATTATACATATACATTAATATTGTTAAGAAAGACATATTTTTCATTGTTATTATAATTAGTGTTCAAAAATATACAAATGAATATATTATACTCACATTAGGATCTGCACCTTTATCCAATAAATAATTCAGAACAGTTGTTTGTCCATAGTCAGCAGCATAATGGAGTGGTACTCTACCATCTATGAGAGCATTAACATCAATTTTCTGAAAAAAAAATATATATATATATAAATAGATACCTATATACTATTGTTATATATTATTGTGGTTATAGAATAAAAATTGTGGATAATTCCAGAAATGACTATGTAATTATTATTGTAAGAGGTATACTGTATGTTTGAAATAGTGTGCTTTAGTGATTCATTACAATTTTTTTTTTGTTCAATATTGTATTCAATAAAACCAATGATCAATGAAACAAATTGACTTCGAAACACTAATCCAATAATCTTTAACAAATTACCCTACGAATGAACGGCATTCTTAGCTTTCTCTTGCCGACAACAGTGCAATTTCCCTATAATCGCAAGCAACTTGTTTACAAGATATACATTAGCAGAGACTGATTTACCTTATTTTCGATGATATCTTTTACTTGATCTATATCGCCATTTTTAATTCCCCAAACTAATTCGCTCATTGTTAGGTACTTAATAATTCGCAACCATTCAATTCTTTACAACGAAGTGCAATTCACTGCAAGTAATGGAAACGGATGGCGTTGTGACAAACAACTGACTTGTGATTATGACGTGATTTTTGACAATATTGACATTCTTATTTGACATATAAAGTTTAGTTTGACAAAACTATCACGAACTCTAAGAATAAGGAATTACATAGAAGGAATGATAAAATAAAAACGTTAAATCATAAGGTTGCCACCTTACTTCTTATGCAAATATATTTAGTAAAAAGAGGACGAAAGATACACTATTACTTCTATTTTGGTTAATTCATAACAGGCTAGTGTATAGAAAATATACGGTCGTATAACACTATTAAATTCAGATACAACCTGATTGCATACTTTCTATATAAACTGTGTCGAATATATAGTGTAGTAATGTAAAATTGTCATTGATAAATAGTTGGCATGTTACTTTCAAATATATATTATTATACAACTACAATATAATCACAGAAATACAACTATATACTATCAAAAAGAGTCATGATCTATTGATTAGACTTATTTTTTATTTTTTTATACAACTTAGAGTAGTAAACAAGCTGACGGCCCACCTGATGGAAAGTGGTAACTGTCGCCTATAGACATAAGCAGTACCATGGAAATAACAGAGTAACATGATACCCTCCATGTTCCTGAGGACTCAGGTGTTATTACTGTTTAAATTCACGCCATATTCATCAAACCGAAACACAGCCATTCAAACACAACTGTTTTACGGTTGAAACACGAATGGGACAGTTGCCAAACATTTTTTATAGATTAGCCTATGAATTGAAAAAATAGGAACCGATGGTGTATCTTTGATCATCTTTTTACTAATTATATTTGCATAAGAAGAAAGGAGGCAACTGTATGATTTACAGTTTTTATTTTATCATTCCTTTTATGTAATTCTTGTTTCTTAGGAAAAACCACTTTTGGTTACCATAAACGCTTTTTAATGTTTAATGGAATGTTATTATTAGAGAACTAGAAATGTTACTATATATTAACAAATTTATTTAAGTTGTTCCTTTGATGTTTTTTATGGTATCGTAGATAGCTACTATCATTAATTTATAATAGGTACATAAAGGAACTGTCACATAAAAAAAAAAGAAACGCAGTACTATTCTTATTCTATGGCTATCATAGGCACATGACCCAAATAAAAGATTTAGCGCGGAAGAGAGTCCAATTACATTCTTATTCTATGAGTACATGCGACTAAACCGACGTTGACAGTGACTATTGTCATTCTCGATGATAACGGTGAGGAAGGAATTGTTTTTTGAAAATAACGAATAATGAGTATTCGGTGATAGGAAATATAACTTTATTTAAATTCAATTTCATTATTATGAATTTATTTATATCTACAAATGAAAAATCAAACTTTTTAAGTGTCTATCATCGAAATATAACAATTAATTAACTTTTCTGTGGTTGTAAATAAATGAATACGATAGAAAACTATTATTTTTCTAAATTTTCAGTATTACAAACTAGTATCAAATTAAATAAAATGGAGAGTTCTGACTTAGAATTATTGGAATTCTTACCTATGCCGCTGGATCCTCGCTTTGCTGTGAAACATATTGTGGTATAATTGAGTTAATGATTTGTGCAAGTAAATTCAGAGATTTTGTAAATCCTAATTTGTTTTCCAAAGCATTTCTAATAAAAACAAAAATTGGGATTAAAATGACAGTCCTTTTTTATTCCAATTTCTGTTTTTAAACATATCCATTTTTGTAATGTTGCAGGGAATTCTATTAACCAAATTTCGTCCAATAAGTTTACGAATTCATAAGAAAATACTATCATTTGATAATGATTTAGAGGATGATAATATTAACAGGATTCAAGATATGGTTGCCTTGTGTACAAGCCAAATAAAAAAAAATGTTCTGAATTTGATGGACATATTTAAAGTAGAACATTGTCAACAGCTATCCCTTCAGGTTAGTATTTAAATGGAACTGTGATAATGATGAAATTAAATTTTATGAGTTGTTTTTATTTATTTATTTGAAATAGGCATGGCAACAGTATAAATATTATACATAACATTTTTTGTATAGCATGCTGATATACATACATATGATTATATGCATATTAAAGATAGAATATAATTGGATAAATTAAATTTACAATAAATACATATTATTATATGATGACTATGTCACAAGACAAACTGAGAACAGATAATATGATAATAAAAGCATGAATAATTGAAATCTTATATATTAATTTATTGTGCATGAAAGAAACAATGTAATCAATTTTATCTATTTGTTAATAGTTGTGGAGTGTATCATTTATGTGAAATTCTACTATCAGTAATTATGGGCTATTAAATAAATAAAAAATAATAAGATTTAAATATAAAGCAAGACTATCAAATCTACAAGGTCTTCAGAACTTTACTGTGAAACACAACCAATAAGCCATGGGTTATACCCATATCTGGATTTAAACATATCTTTATATTTATTCCATATTGTCACAAGTGGATCACTTAATCCTAAGTTAGTTGTTATTCAGTTAAAGATCATCACTTATCTAAAGAGTTTTAACTCTATTTTTTATATTAACTGCTTGTTGCCTACGAAAATGTATAAAAAGTTATGCATAGATTGTAGCTGAAAACTTTTTAGAATATGACCCACATTAGGTTTGCAATTTAATGGTGCCCATTAATTTAGTTTTGGAAATATTCATTTTTCTATCAGTAATTTATACACTCTTACAAACAAACAGCAGAAACTACAATTATCCCTAATTTTTGTTTTATTATAAAATAAATTTCAGGGTGAGTATGTTGGGAAACTGTAAAGCTCATGCAATTGATGTAATAAATAAATAAAATAAATTATTATTTTGTTGTAGATTAAAATTTTGTATTAAAATATGTAATTTTTAAGGCTGGCAATGCAGAGGCATCTCCTCTGGTATTCTTAATGTTTATGGACTATGAACTGCATGCTCTTTTATGATCCTTGCACATAAAAAAATTATGATATTCAATTGTTATGTTTAAAAATCTTACAGGAAAGTCGCCAATTCACTATTGAAAGGTTAACATGGTGCATGAATAGACTGCTATTAATTGAACAACAGTTGTCATCTAATGTTACAACCAATGATGAGAATAATGAATCTGTCTTCATTATACCAATGCATTTTGTTAATTGGATTGACTATACATTTGAAACACTTGCTAAGCTTTCCGAAACTATTTACAGGACTGATTATAAAAAGACTGAAAACATTTATCAACAATGGAAAGATGATGTAAGATAATTTGTTTCAATTTTTAATTTAAATAATACTTTATTATATTGACATATTTATTTTTTTTTCTTAGATGGAGCAAACTTTTGGTATCTGGGATTGATAAAGAACATAAAAATATAAATAAAAACATTTATTTTCTATATTTTCATACTAAAATACTAATCTAATATTCTATTGGATACAGATAGTAAGTAATGTACAATCAACATAATAAGTAGCATTGTTAATTTCCTTTTCAGGTGGTTGACTCTGTGACTGTGTTGTATAAATGTATTGATGAACTCTTACTTTCTGCTATGACATTATGCAGACATTGTATTACTTCTGATCAATATATCGTAAAAGCAAGATGTCAAGTGGTAGGTTTACTATAATTTTTGTATTTAATATAAAGTTGTTTTCTTACAACATTTAATCGTAAAGTTAGTTGCTGTTATTATAATTGTATATACAAATACAATTCATGCTATCAAACTAGATTATTAAAAATCCAGGTTTCTTTTCATGGTGGACTTAGATCAAGCAAGTATCTCTAAAGGCTCATTACTCATATAAGTTTACTGTTGATATACTAAGAGAATTCTGCATAATGGAGTTCTGAACTTCTGAGTACATGTATTGGTCTTCAGTCTAATCCTCTGGTTCTATATTTTAGCTATTGCTCCTGTTGTTTTTTTGGTTCCAGGTTCTAAGAGAAACAAAAGCATTATTTAGTGAGCTTGTGGAGGAAACACCCAGTGAAACATTCAAAGTCACTCCAGACACATTAAAAACACAAATTAAACCTTCCAATGTGAATGTTCTTATAGATGTATTGAAAGATGTTTTATATGTGTTAGAAACAAACACAAATACAGCATTATTGGCATTGTTAGTGTATTGCTTCAGTAATAGCAAAACACCTGTAGAAATATTAAGAGAACATTTCAATAAAAATACAAAAGGAGGTTGTTCTTGTACTCATAGTTTGGGAAACGTTTCAGATGAATGTTCTGTTATAAAGGAATTTGATTTGTACAATGAGAGGCTTATGCAAATTGGATTATTTGCCATCTCATGCTCATCTGATCAAAACAGTATGTTTTTTTAATATTATTCTAAAGTTCTATTGTAAAGTGTAAAGTTCTAATATATACTGTAATTACTGATAATATAATTATAAAAGTTTGTGAAAATAATAATTTATTTTCAGTATTTATATTTGGAATTTTACATATAAGTAATTCTTCAAAAGACAGTTCTCAAACTGTTACTTGAAATAAAATAAATATTATATACATTGAGCATTCATAACTTTTACTGAAGTGTTGCAATGTCGCTATTATATATCAATTTTCAAAAACAATTTAACATTTTGTAATGTTTCTGATTGTTTATTTAAAAAAGTTATGATCTAATGAACTGAAACCTACACAGTTCCTCATATGCAAAAGTTTCAAATTATTTAGTTAGCTATGGAAAGGGCTATACTCAGACTTTCTTTGTGTGACAGAATTTGAAATGAGAATAACTGCAAAAGAACAATTTACAAAGTTATTTACATAGCCCGTAGGATAAGCAAGCTGAAGTGGCAATGGACTGGTCACATAGCTTGGAGAACCAACAATGGGAGTTGGTGGATGCAGGTGACTCAGGCCCGTTCCTTATAGCAGTGTATGGGGTAGGCCTATGTCCAGCAGTGGACCGATAATGGTCAAAATGATTTAAAAAGTGCTCTGCTAGCAAACGAAAATTTTAATCATAGAAGATGTTTTATATTTAATCTACTATTAAAAGCTTTGCAGCTACTTCATATTTTTGTTTAAGAATATTTCAAGTACATTTTTGTCATCAAAATCCAAATTTTCAGTTCATATTTTTGTTTAAGAATGAATTTTAAAAATGATCATTGTTTTTGAAAAAGGACAAATTGTGACGTGGTCATACTTTGTTATGAACACTCTTAAGATAATTAATGTGTTTTCACTTATATGAATGTCTTTTCTTTAGGAATTTTAATTCTTCGTAGTGGTTTAGCAAGCTTAGAAGCTTTAGACCCACATCTAGTTCCAGCTGTAATGGTTTCTGCTAATTCCAACCATAGCATTATGTTGATGAGAATTTGGCAGCAAGAAGTACAGGAGATAAGAGATAATGTCTTTTTGATTGTGGATCCTGCTGCATTTACTGAGGTAATATATATTTTTGGTATAAATTTCTATCTATTTTTTGTCAGATTTCATCAGAATAAGACATGAAAGATTTTGTAGCAAATTGTCTGCATGGGTGTCTGTGTGTCAGTCTTTTTTCTGCCACCAATTGTGCGCAATATGACAGTGAGGTTATTATGAACTAATCAATACTTGAACTAATTAGTTGTAGTATTTATAATTTTGTAACATATGCTGTAGATCTAATTTTCTACTTTGTTTACAGAAATCAAAACAAATAATGCACCAAGTACTCTTAGAGTTAATAAAGGCAAACTGTTACATTAATAGTAAAGTATGCTCTATTATAAATATAGGTTGTACATTACATGAATTCTTTTCTGTTTACAATAAATATGAACCAAATGCTTTGATGCACCGTGAAGAGTTATTGCCTCTGTTGGCAGATCTGGAAAAAGGTATATTATTGTGATTATCTCTTTAAAATGTAAAACTTACTGTATTTATTATATGTACTGCACTGAGTATTATTATTTCTATTATTGTTGTCTTGTGATAGATTACACTGGCTGAAAAATGATTCATAATGAGTTTTAAATTAATAGTAATAATATTAAAAAAATTATAATTATGTTTAATTGTTTATTTTAGTACAAATGGAATGTAAAATCGTAAGCAATATTTTAAGTTCAGGCGACGATTTTATATATGAAATTAAAAAAAGTATACCCAATAAAGAACTATCTTTAGAGCAGCTGTTGAAGCGTTTAAAACTTCTATACACTATGGTCAATAGAATTAATGAATTACTTCATCCAAAAGAGAATGAGGATCAGTTATTCGCTGACGATTTTTGTGAATACGATCCACCAAGAAATAAAAATGTTACTCACTCAATACTGCCTATTAATACTAATACATATGTCAATTCTCCAAGAAAGCACAATAATTTAACTAGAAGTGTTTTTGCTAGAACTACAAATGTGCGATTATCGAGAAATAACTTTATATTATCGAAGTTGACGAAACATTTAAAAGATAAAACAGGATATCGGCGCGATGTATTAAGCTACTCGGCAAGACTGGATGAACTGTTAAATGAAGAAAATAATTGTAATGCAAATAATACCGAAAAAAATAAATTATTAAGTATTCGTGAACCGTCAGTACTATTTATGTCACCACTGAAGAGTAGATCATCACTACGAAGAGCAGTTTTAAACAGTCATTACAAATTGCAACATTTAAAAAAAACAGAAAACAAAACAAGCTTAGATAAATCGGTTACAGAGAAAGAAAATCTTTTTGATGAAACAACAAGTCTACAGATTACAGGTACTATGAGTGTTTTTTAACTGTTAACAAATTGTGGAGTTATGATACTGTTTTGTCACTTTAGATTTGCTTTGGGTCCTTTTTTTAAATTTAATCTTCTATATTAAAATAGCCTGTCCAATTTTTAAATTAGTATTGTGTGCTAAAAATGTCGCCGTGTGGTCCCGGTATAGATTAGGCCATCTCATCCTTTCTGAAGGGTGTCATAAGAGGCTACTAAGGAACCTTTTAACGTTAACTTTTTTTACAGATGTTTTGAATGAAATAAATGATTTAACGAATGTTCTGTCAACAACTAAAGACATATGTAAGAAGAGAGCTACGAGTAATATTGAATATAACAATGAGAAAAGTATCCTAACTTTAAAAGTAAATGAACAAAATACGGCTACTTCTAAATATATATGGAATATTCCGGTAAATAGTAATATTGAGGAAAGATCATTAGACGAGAATGAAATGATTTCAAACGTATCAAATTTGACACAACCTTCAGATGTTACTACTCCAGAGAGAATAAGCGACTTGGATCTTGTTGAAAGTAAACTAAATAGCTTAAAATGTATGCAATTTGAAACTAGTTTGTAAATACGTAATTAGTCAGAATATATTAATTTTATAACAGAGTAAAAATAAATATACTACTATTTGTGTATGTAGTTTTGGAATTATTTATTGGTCTTTATTATCTGAAATAACATAGATAATGACCCACCTAGTGTTATGTCATTGCATTCTGTAATTTAATTTCTAACTTTCACTGAAATTATTTCAGCCATTAATTAAAAGAGAATTATGAATTCCTAAGCAACGATTCGAATATCTCATTTTAGAAAGTGTATCCCTTGTATTGTTATTCACATACTTGTCTGATCATTTATCAATATGTCCGATGTTAATATGCAGACGTTTTTGCCTTGCGCGGACGTATTTTGCATTGTGTAATCATTACGTTGTTCATGTAGTCTAATACATAGTTATTGGAAGTAGTGTTTATTCTGTTGATGAGCATTATAGTTATTTTTCCAGGTACGTTAACATTTTTAGGGTTCCGTTGTGAATCGTTGAAACTCTATACTTTGGAAAGTAGCTTTTTTTACGTCTAATAACCTTAGAGATATTTTATGTAAATTTTTTAGAATTATGATATTTTGTATGGGATAGAGTCTGCTATAGATAACAGCAATATTTTTATATGATAACCAGCTGATCCGGCACATCCTGTTTTTTAAAATAAGTGAAAATGGCATTGTAACGCCTCCGCTATCAGTGTACATTGGCTGGGTAACAGTGAGAGGTGAGGATGAAAAGACAGGTCAGTTAGCCCATCGTGACGAATTCAACGATAAATTAATAACAATGGTTTCCAGGGGAAACCGCATGGAGGCTAACCTGATAAGGTATATTGATAGCAATGGTGACTAACCTCCCCATTACTAACAATCTCTTCCCCCCAAATATACTATTTTACCCCCTACTTCTCCACAACCTGAGCGTTTCCAGAAAGAAAATACATTGAAACCGCATTCTAGATGATAATTTATTCGCTAGAAACCGAGTGAGGATGAATGAAAAATTACGGAGCGGCAGAAATTGAGGTTATTCAGCGTGAATGAACATGTTGTAAGTCTGTTACTTAGCCTCTCATTTGGGCCGTTGTGCGTTGACAACTTTGTTTTTGATTTGTTGTTCACGGTTTATTATCATATAGAAAGTCTGCTGAAAATGGCGAACCTTAAGCCATAAAACCAACAGAAATTCCAAAATTACTAAATATCTATCATTAAGGTAGACGAACTATAAAAAATTCCATCAGGTTGAAGTGGTACAGAAAATAAGTTCTTGAACATAGTTTCGGTTTCGGCCTTAGTTGTTTGAAAAATTTTTGCCAAAGTCAGAACTAAACTAAATGTTTGGAACATTTGGCTGAAACTGGCGGAAATTAAAAAAATCAGTCGGACAATAACTAGAATACCATACGTGTACCTACCTAATGAAAAACTAGACATTGAACATCAGAGGCCATAACCCCAAATATTCATAACAGAGATTCTATTCAATCTATTTCAAAATAGATAGGACCAAAGTGTTAAAAATCATAATGGAAAAATCAATGTATGCCGTCTTACTACAAGCACAACAGTTTACAATTATTCCAGGAAGTCTAAACTGTTTATGATTCTAAATTACAAATTACTATTAATAACGCTTAAAATTAAGTTTACTTGAATAAACATTACCTATCTTTATTCTATTCTATAGATACGAGTGACTGGAGATATTTTTTCACGACAGTTTAGTGGTCAATGAGAAGCTAAAACACCTAATAATGAGAATCAAACATCAGAATGAATATGTTACTCGGTTATAGAATTAACGGTTCATAATAGATTATTAGTGGCCCGCCTACGGTATTGGTATACGCTGGTGGGGCTTCAATGAGATATGATATGTGAGGATAAATATGAAGTTAGGCCAATTGGCGAATTGTGACAAAACCTCTGGGAATTTACGACAACAATTTTCAGAGGATTTCGAGTGGAGGTCGACCTAAGTATATTGCTAATAATGAGGCTGTTAGGTCCCATTGTAAATAATAGTCTCCCCCCACTGCCGGTCATAGAGTACATGGTACAGATGTAGTTATTAATTTTATTCGTAACATCGATTGCGTGTCAATAAAGTTACCTTAATTGCTGATCGTAAAAACGTAGTGTCGCACTGAACGTTTCATTAGCACATTTTCTATTTAAGTTCCTACCTATATATACTGAATAAATGAAATGGTATAAATAACTTACTCGGTTTCTGTCACAGACTATGCTTGGTTAGCAGAACTGATTTTAAAATGTATTTTTACATAAACATTTGTGTATTGGCGAGTTTGGTGAGAGAAATACTATTTTTTATTTACAATATATTATTTAAGTTTTTATTATGCAATTATAATTTATAATTATTTTTCAGATAGTTTCGGATATTGTTTCAACAGAAAATATCAACGATAACATTAGCTTTAATAGAACATCCAAAACAGACAACGAAGAAAGGATACCAACAGGTTTAGTAAGATTGATTGTAACCACAATGGAGAAGTCTTTAAACAAAACAGAGGACAGTGAAGCGCGAGCTATTTATTGGTATCCCACCCCTTGCAGTTTCAGGGCTGAGGTAATTGGCACAAGATTTATTAAAATTTTATTTAAAATTAAAACGATAATATAATACATATACCTTTTCGAAAGAAAAATAATTAGGTAGAGAATTTTGTACTTTTATAAACAAGTGCAGGTAATTGGTTCTCGTTTAGTGTAATAAATATTGTTGGGGTCATGCTATTAATGAATAATGATGGTCGTATTTCTAGTAGTGTAAGCACGATCACCACGTCCCCTTCTGGATACAATAGCGGTGAATTCTTAGTAAATTCATCACAATGGGCCAATTGCAGGTCAATTGGCCTTCATTATTACTTGTCATCATTCGATGGCGGTATCATCGTATAATAATAAGGCAGGCGGAATTACTATTATTATTTATACCTGGAATATATTTTTTCAGGGAGGGTATACCTGCTACAGTTGCAGAGAATCTCTTCACTGCTTGCCAGGTAATGCTGGCCTCTTGGCCTTCTGCTATGGTCGTAGACCATACTGTAGTAATGGAGTGTGTTCTGAAGTTAGCGGGGAAAAGTGCCAAGACACCCACATAGCGAATACTACTATCGAGGCTTATGATGACGTGGTTACACAGCCAACAAAAGTAGATGCAGTAGCATAAATGCTGACTTATATGTATCAAAATAATTTTAATTTAATTTTATAAGTATTATGACACTTAAATATATTCATATGTATATATATTTATATTTTTTTATTGACGTTACACACCTTAAGTAGTAATAAAAAAAAAATCAAATTTCGAATACACGATGAAAGCAACAAAGTACTACTTACGTGTAGTAGGTTTACAATTACTAGCCAAAAAGTGAATGTATGAATGTAAATGAGTCTACTCGTGTTACATAGTAGTCACGAATATGTCTACTTATTCCTGTTTTTTCATGAATGAAAATAGATTGGTAATCTTGTTTGCATTACTGGTTTATGTGGGTGGGGAATGAAGGTAAAAGGTACCAGTGAGGAATAAAGTCAAATCATTAGTTCATCGTGACAAATTCACCAGAAATAACTACATTGAATTCTAGAGGAACCAACGGACGTCGACTTGAAAGGGTAAATTGCTAGTATTGAAATTATTATGGTAAACACTTTTACGAAATCTGAACTTGTCATTATATTTTATTTTTTCACATTGAATCTTTTACTAAATTGGAAATTTTTATGATGTGATCTAGTTTTATTCGTAGACACTTAAGTGATGTTAACATTTTTATTTAATTTTAGACATTTTTGATTATGTAATATTCGTATAAGTTATTTAGATGTTTTATTTGCAGCTTAGGACCGCTAAAATCAAATAAAGAATTTGATAAGGGTCAAGATATTAGCTCCAAAAATTTCAAAACCAACCGGTCTACATAAAATCACAGAAAAGGAATTTTCATTAAATACGAATAGTCGGAATCTTTGGTAGTCGCGGTGGTGGTCGGTTGAGATTTTTCTTGATTAATGTTGCGTACGGTAACCGAGGTACTTTAATTAGAAGGATTTTATTTATTTTTTTATGCAACTTAGAATGGCAAACAAGCTGATGGCATACCTGATGGAAAGTTTAACCGTCGTCTATAGTCATGAATAGTATCATGGACATAACAAAGTATACTGTTTCGCCCATGATACCCTCCATGCGTTGCCATTCCTGAGAATTAAGACGTTATTCCTCTGTACCCTGTACATTTACTGCCATATCCCACCCTTCTAACCGAAACATAGCCATGCAAAAACAATTGCTTTACGGTTGAAACACGAATGGAACAGATGTACCCAAGCAAATGACTTTTGTACAAAGTCTCCCCTTGGTAAAAGGTACTTTCTCAGGATAAAATATTGATTTAATACTAAAGAAAAAAATGTAAGTAATATTTTTTAATAATAATAATGAACATGTAGCATGTAAGATTGAAATCGACTGCGGGAAATGTTAGTGTAGGTTGGTTGATGTTTAGTTATATACAGGTAGGGCTATGTTGATTATGGCATTCACAATTATAACATATAGGGGATGAAAGTTTTTTAGATGAAAATTTCAACATATAGATATTTAGTTTACACCATTGTATTGTAAAACAATCATAGCACTATGGTAATGTTATTTTATTGCTGAAAGTGGGTTCTAGTTAGGGATGATAGATGAGGATGAAAACGGGTTTTTTAGCCCATCGTACTGAATTCAACAAGAATTAATCACGAAGGTATTCAGAGAAATCCGTATGAAGGTTGACTTGAAAGGGTATATTGCTTGCAACAGAGCTGTTAGATTCTTACTAGCAATTTCTTTCTCACACTATGATAGTGCTGCACAGTGATTTGTTTCTGCTTAAAGACTTCGTGATCGTGGGTATTCGTTAGAGGTGTCTGTTTTAGTATTTCATGGAATTGATAATTTATCAATCCCATTTTGAGTTATCCATATATTATATAATAAACTTAAATATAAATAAACTTGTAACCGCAGCAACAACAGCAAAGTAAAAAAAAAGTGCGACGTTACATTAAAAGTACCTTGTTGCTAAAATTTTGTGTAAATAAATAATATTATATATTAAATATATATATGATATTAAAATAGTTCCTTACTCTATCTCTAAACTAATCTCGATTAATCTAGAGGTAGTGGAAATACGTGTAGGACCTTTGCAGTATTTGTGGTTTAGTTGCTACGTTGCGCTGTTTCTAAGAGGAGGATTATATTGCGATTTAAACAGGATTAACATCAAAATATAGCATAGTGTAGTATATAAATATACTTATAAGATATAACAGAAATATATCTGATACAATCGAAAATTCAACCATTGCTACCTATTAGTAATTAGACGTACAAGGAACCAATTAATCAGAGATTAAAAACCGGCATTGAAAATCAAACATACGTACTAAATAATGCACTAATTTCTAATCATTCATTGCAAGAATTGGCGAAGATATTGCATAACATACATAAAAAATACAGATGAATCCAGAACTTTCTATTTTTGAAAATAGAAAATATATATATATATATATACGAGCGGAACATTACTTTCATGCCATTAGGATATTTCCTAAACTTTTAAGATTCTTTCCTTTGTATTCATATATTTTTCAGTTATTATATTATTTATGAATATAAATAATGAAATAGCCAACATTCATTGTGTAAGGTTTTCCAACTAGGAAAGTCAATATCAGTATTTATTGTTTTGAAATGGAAAACTACGCACGCACGAGAGCACCTCGGCATATCTATCGCTGTCTAGTTAGGTAGGTATCTATGAGTCATTTCCATTTTATGGTTTTTTTATGTAACAGCCAGTTTTCGTTCGTTAGGATTTGCCTATAGTGAAAACCTCAAAACATTCTTAATTTATGTACCGAATAACGAGAATTAAATCATTAAAAAATATTTAAAAGCTACCTAAACGATTTTATTGCATACATTTTACAGTACATTTATTATATTTTCAAGTATAATGAAAGAAAATACTTTATTTGCATTATACAATATAGAAAATAAGAAAGCCAATTAATAAATATAACGATACAATTGTATAAGTATAGGAAGACGGTCTTATTGCTGAAAGCAATCTTTTCAAGACAACCTTAGGGTAATGAACTAATTGTTGTACAAGTAGGTATGATAATACTGTATAATTAAGAAAATTAACAGCGTAAATACTTAGGAAAATAATTATAAGTACCCCTAACAAATTAAAAAAATAAAATGATTAACTATATACAATATATTATTTTATACATATATGTTGTATATGTACCTAATACTAGAACAAATATAAATAATTGTAGACACAAGGAAAACAAATTAACATAAAATAAATAACTATATGAATACATAAATAAAGAATGCCAATTTATCAAATGAAGAACCAATCAGATAGAGAGAAGATAATCTTTCACTTGTCGTTTGAGAGTATCAATGGATTTTGCTCTTCAATTTACAACAGGTAATGAATTCTATAACTGTATGATAGCATTGTTTTTCGAATGCTTTATTTAACAAAAGTTTCATAATACAATTTTAAGACCGTTGATCCAGTATATCCTTAGGGATGTTATTGAAAAATTTAATATCTATTTCTATAAAAGATTTATTAAGGTTGCCGTATTGATGGACAGAAGCACCCAATCAAACGATTTTTGTACAAAGTCTCCTTCTGATGGTTATCTATCAGTAATATGTATGTGTAATAATTTATCATGTGTGCAATTACAATTTTACTGTAATAACAGCGGACGACGAAATATCTCCATGTGAGATTCAAGAGAAAAAAAGGACGATTCACAATTGAGTAGATGTATGGTATTTTTTTCTATCGCATTTAGGTAGGTAAGTACTACAATTTTGGAAAAAATATTACCATGTCATATTATGAAGCGTAAACTGAAAAAGAGATTTATTTTAATGATTAAGGGACAGTAACGCGAGAGGTCTCGTGGCGACCAATCAGTAAGCCTTTGAGGCTCTCATGTGCATCGTTAGATTTGGATACCCTTTGACCTTTGCTTTGATTATAGCTACTTATATTCTTTGCTGATTTATTACTAATGACTATGTATTAAATATATCTATATGAGTATATAGCTTTAGATAATTGCAATAGAAGATAATTTAGGGATTCATTATATGATAAACATGAATCGTGAGTTTGGTTATTTTGTGATTAAATAATATTGAAATCGATTGAGAAATGACGATTATATAGTGTAATATTTCCACACAAAAGATACAATCAAATTGAGAATCCGTTAAGTACGTTTAGCCGCTAAAAAAGAGATTTATATAAGAAAATAAAAGGCCACACCGTGATCGACTATATATTATTTTGCGTATTATTATGCAAAGAGTGTGTACATTTACATGGATGACATGTTCCACGTACGTTGTTTGAGATTTAGAGAAAATATTTGTATTGTAATAAGACGTACATTATTGGTATTTATTGTGATATATCTTCATATCAAAGTACGTTAATAATATTTACAGTAGACAATATCTACAATTTTTTATCGTTCAGGTTTGATATATGAAATGGGATTTTATCCTTTTTTGCAAATTGTTTTATAATCTGATATTTGTCATGAATATTTACTGTTTGTATTTTTATAATATTACTTATGCACATTTAAAATTAAGAAATAAGATATAATTTAATAGATCCTGTTAATGTAACTTATCTTACTAATATAATAAATATGAATATTTATACAAATGTTAGAATATATATTTGTTATTGAATCATGCTTAAAAAGTTGAATTATTTGACAGAAGTTTTATACTTAGAACGACTGTTTAATATTTGTAAAAAATAATGTTTATTATTAAATTAGTTACATTTATAGGGCGTGTTTAAATTATACTTGGCATGTATTTGGTTTCAGTTATTATTGTTTTAGGTTATTTGGAGCACTTGGAATGAACTTTACAATTATCATTCCGTCCTTTCAGTATATACATATGTTAATATAATATTGAAAGTAATTTGTCAAGAGTAAACGCTATCTGCCAGTCAGTTATTGCTCTTTAGGACCTGGGTATACGGCTCAACCGTTTTACTGTATTTAATTTAAAAATTGACCTGTGACCTTAAGGACATATCAATTAAAGTGCATACGTTTTGTATGTATCTAGACATCCCCTGTGACGTAGTACGCATGCGTGGACCCGTAACTCTGCTATATAAGAATTATCGCACCCTTCCAACCATCATTCCCGCCAAGACTCCAAACCGAATAAATCGAAACAGGGAAGTCAAGTTCGCAAAGTTGGGAGATACTTTTGTAACTTTTGAAAGTGCGCTGTAGCTGTGAATTTGCGGTTCGGAGTAAGTAAAATTATTGCAAATTAATGAGAAAGACTAGATACTATTGTATTTTGGGTACATTATAATTTATTTAATATATCTTAGAACAATTTAACCTATTCTTCTAATAAAAAATGCTGTTATAGTTTGGTTTTTAGGTAGTTAGTGACACCGATTTATTGTGTTTGACTGAGAGAGATAAATTTTACTCGCTAAATTGAAACATAATTAAAATGTGCAATTTATGCATCTACATATTAACTTATTTTATGCAGGTAATTTTAGGTAATATTTTGAATTTCTAAAAATATAATTATTAATTTAAGATTATGTTCATATAATAGAATAAGTATTGAATCGTGTTTAAATGGAATGAAATCAACACGGGAAAACCCTTTTAATAATTATATATATACATATACAAAGAAATCATTATCGGTTGATTATTCGCCACTTGTTTGCGTATAATTGGAAGTTTAAATATTTATTTTGTGATAATAATTGTTGGTAATAAATGAAATATCAGTATTACACGTTTCTAGTGCATAGGAAAATAATTATCTCAAGGCACCTCATTTCAGGGTTGAAGGAAATTATTTATCTATATCAAATTGTGTCATAATGAAATTTTAGATTTTTTTTTTAAATAAATCAGTTCAGTTCAACACCTAACAAAGATAAAAAAAAAAGATATTAAATGTCTAATTTCGATCCTATCCAGCATTCTATAACTGTATCAGTGTTAAATAAGTGACTAACCAGTATATATATTTAACAAATTTAATTGGAAGATGGCATGAGGCCTTTTCTAGGTTTGTAAAATTCAAATAGACTCGACGAAGTAGAAATAAATGTTACAGTTACAGATCATTTGGAATATAATTGTCCAAGCGTATAACAAGCGTATAACAAGCGTATAACTGTCCTTCTTTTGATTACGAATTGTGAACTTATCAACCGACTTAAAAAGAAATTTCTCAATTCGATCATATTTTTTTTATGTTTGTTGTCATAACTCCGAAAGGATATACTTACAGATTAGTTTCGTATGAATTTTATCAAAATCGATTTAGTAGTTTAGTTTTCAGATCAGAATAACTAGTTTTGTCACAATTGATTTCAGTTTCTTTTTATGGGATTCTTATACGTACAAAGGATATAGGAATACAGTCTTATTATGAAATCTATAAAAAGTTGATGTAGATATGTATGTAAGCAGCAAATGAGTATAGTTTTATCTCAATAATAATTAATAGGACCATTTAATTATTTATCTCTGTAAATGAATGGATTACATTCATAATTATTATAGACATGTTTATTTGTATACAATGCCCTATCCCATCACATGCCCCCTTGGTTGTATAATCTCGGATTGTATTTAAACATAGTGTGAAAAGCACACAGTGAGTCGACATAGTGCAGCAATCGTTAAGAATATAATATTCTCTTTTCGGTTGATTGATTTCATGGGCCATGTTGTCTGTGTTCGCTTAGGAGTGGTTACATGTCGTGCTATATTAAAAAAAATATACTATAAAAAATATCAATCAGATATTCCATCTGTGTTTCTGCTGTGAAATAGCTGTTCTTGTATGGTATTTGAAGGGTTATGGTATGTTGTATTTGAAGGGTGGAAATTACAGGGTACGGAGGCATAATATCATAGTTCTCAGGAGTTCCTGAGATAATATCATTGTGACGCATGATTGATGATCACGGTATATTACTGTATTGGTACTGTTCATGGCGGTTAATTTGTTTGCCATTATAAGTGTCATAAAAATCATAATTAATGCAGAGTGCGGAATTATTGCAGTTTTGTCTGTGCGGACTTTAGGTGGAATTTAGAAGATTGAAAACATTTAGGGGGTTCAAAACTTAACAACCACTTATTTTAATGTTTATATCGCAGTATGCACAACAAACAATGAATAATTGTGCAGGTTTTATGATTACGAAGATTTTTATTCCAATAAACATGTACCCGCGGGAATTTCCATAAATAAAAATTAAATAGCCTATTTTTATTTGATCAGGGAGCTTTTTATTAAGATGTTCTTTTAAGACTTTGCGCGACTTTTGCTTTTAAAAAATGCGCGGACTTTATCCAAAAATATTTTAAAATCAATTCATACTTTTAAATGAAATTAAATTTTTATACATTTAACATTTAAAAAAGAATAAATCTCTTAAAACCTCTTCGTCATCATCATTATCATCATCTGGTCAGATCTTAATCGTTCACTGCTGAACATAGGCCAGACCCTATTGGGGGGTTTTACTAGTAGGCAGGCGGGTTGGCAATAGCAGTTAGGCTTTGGTGATGATTTAAGGGGAACGTTACTGCCTACTCCTCGACCATTAAGTTTCCTTAGTCGCCTCTTACGACACCTACGGGAAAAAAGGGGTAGCCCATTCTATGCTGGAACTACACGGCATACCCTTATATTTTAGTGAATTTTCTTCCAAAATTTTTAAAACATTTATTATTCATTTTAATGCCAGAAATTTAAATACGAATTTTTATTTTTCCATCGAGTTTAAAATTAATTGAGTCGCCTGTTAGGGAGTCATCTACCAATGAATAATAATAATAATTGATGTAATTGTCCCTTTTTAGTTCAACTTTAAAAGAATTTCATGCAATCCGAAAATAGCTTCAACATTATTTAAAAAATAATCGGATCGGGATTACTTATTGTGCAGGTACTAAAAATATCCATTTACCGACTGGAGTCTTTACAATCGTATCAGTGCTATATGTATATGCTTATTTGTTGCTTATCTATTGCATTAGAGGATTACTTCTCGTATAAACCCATCTTTCACGATTGTATGAAAAGGAAATATCTACAGCACGTAAAATATGAACGGCGAAGAAAAAGGATGGAAGAAAGAGGGGAAAGGATGGATGAAAGAGGGAAATTGGCATGGAATCCGGATGTTTGATCGGAAATAATGACGTAGAGATATCTAAAAATAGAGTTAAACACCTGTATGGAAAACCCTGTTTTATGGCGTCATTGCTGAAATTGAGTTTGTATGCTTATATAAAATGCATTATATATACATTTCGGTAGATGGAGTTACAAGTGTTAGAAAACGGTCAGCTTTCATAACTTGACGTGAGTTTTTCATATTATAGATAAAATATTTAATTTCTTATAAGGATACATAAAATTTTGAAAGCTTTTTATGATAAAACTTATTAATACAATAACTAACAAGATTGATACATTTTTAAAAGCACGTCATTTAAAAATAAGCTATTGTCTATAAGCATTAAAATAAGGGAACATTCTATTTAAATTTTATTTAACTAGTTCAAAATAATCCTTATTCTTAGGTCTAGATAAATTGAAAGGATAAATTAACCTGCAGAGCATATATATGACAGCATATGAAGGAAAGGTTACACCGTAAGAATAGTGGGCTATCTTATGGTTATCATCATAATCTCAGTCTACCTATATCTATTCGTGGCTGAACATAAGCCTTTTTCCATTGCTTTGAAATATGTGTGTTTCTTTGCTTTTTGTATATGGATACAGAAATTAGGGTAGCGGATGGTCGCTTCCCATTGTCCATCTAGAAAGAAAATTATCCGTTATAAAGTATGCGGCCTTTACTTCAAGAATTTCCCCACCTGTCATGATTCGGTCGATATGTCGCTTCTCAGATTTTAGTTCGGCCACTTTAGCTGACAAATTTCAAGAACTGAAGTAGTATGTCAACGACTTTAGTTTTCTGTCAAATTTATTTGTTCCGGATCATATCCTTCAAAGAATTATGGTTATATTGTGAAGCCGAAATGCGGCAACAGTAGTATTTGTTAAACTTAACAACTTTCCCTAAGGAATATGGAAATATGAAAGTACTTTTTGATATGATAAACCCGTTCGGTTTCTATGAAATAATGGTTATAAGATTAGATATACGACGTCGATTTAGTATAATATGTTTAAAAATTATTTCCTGGAATATAGTTTATACTGACATTTCATAGTATTTAGCCTCACAATTAGGCCCTTGTGTGAGTTAATACAACAAATATAGACTGTTTTGAAATGTCATAAGGTAGTTTTGGATTGGCGTAGGTCTCAGGAAGGGATGCTGGTGATATCAGGATCGGTGTTCGTTAATCGACCACGCTCTGGCACTCAATTAGTGCGTGAGTTGGTGTTTTTTTTAGATTCTATACATTCTAGTAAAGGAAAAATGTAAGGAAAGAAAAGAAGCAATCTCAATTGCAACTACTAGGTGCATGCTAAATTTCATGACGAAGGGTTAAGCTGTTAAAGCTGTGAAGTAAAAAACGCACACCGTTTATAAATAATTTTATCAATAGTTTTTTAAAAAAGTGTTCCGCTTTTCCCTGACAGTAGCTGTCACCTTGTATGAAAGTTCACTTATCGATTAATGTCTCAGTCAAAAATAAAGATATACGTATAATAATTTTTATTATACGGTTTCAATTTTAAAACTCAGTGTTCGTGTTCATTTTAGAAGAGAAATAAAATGGAGTGTACCATGTTTAAAAAACAAAAGAGAAATTGTTGATGAGCAAGTGTTACACCCGTGACGACTGAAACGTTTGGCGCCCTCATTTCTCTTTGATTCCGGTTTTTGAATCTACACGAAAATTTGTATTTTAAAAAAGCGTACTGTTATACGATGTGATTATAATAAAAATAATATAAGTATGATAACATTGTTTTTTTAATTCGTCATCTTAATAAAAATATTCTTTATAAGCTATAAAATATCTATCCTAATATAAAATCGGTGAATAGTTATTTCATTCAATAAAATAAAAAGTAGCAATTAAACCTGTAGGATTTTCTTCTCGTAAACATTCACAAAGTAAATGATCGAATTATTGTGAAAGTATAAAAAAAAATTCAAATAGCAATAAATCGAGGATGTAGTCTTTATAAACTATAAAATTTTATGATTCTAAGTATATTATTAGTAGGATCAGTAGGATTTTGTTTCTGTCTTTTTTTATATTCCACGGGCAAAGTTGTTCGGTTTCATAATTGATACTGTAGATTCTTTTTTCTCTATACAGTTACAAGTAGAATTATGACGACTGACGGGTAACTGTTCACAAATTCAAAGTGAAACGGAGGTAGAATTTGCTGTTACTACGTTACATTAGACTCAATATGCTTATCAAAACGTAGTATCTAGTAGTAATATAGTAGTATATATAATGTTTTGTCATTATGTTGATAATAGCTATGAACATATTTATTTTCTTTTTTAATATTGTATCCCATAAATCCAATAAAATAATAATAGGCAAATTAATGTAAAAGTTTGAGGAAGAAGAATATGTAAACAAATGTATATATAACTCAGACGTTTGTTTGCTTTATTTTGTATATAAGACTGAACAGATTTAAATTAAGTTTCGCACACAGATACAAACTTTTACCCTGGTGATGTATTCTTGTGAGTTAATTAACAGTTGAAATTTACACATATTTGTTGTGGATTAAAGACAGCGTATCCTTATTAAAAATGTGAACTGTTTTATATCAATTTAGGATTTCGCTGTGTGAAAAGAAAATGGATATTTCAAAGTCGAAATTAATATTGTACTAACATGGGAGTACATTATATTGATTTAAAATAAAATTATTTAAAATAGGTTAGACGATACAAACGTGAAACATAGCTGTAAGAAATAAACACTAAATGAATAGAAAAAAATAGTCAAAACGTATCTGAACATGTCAATAATTTCTAGGAGAACTCGTATAATGCATTCAATATAAAGTAGAAAGCTTATGAGTGTCCCAGTTAGTCGTGGGTGCTTATATTATAACAGCATTGTAATATTCTCTTTTGATATACCAACACTGGGTCCCTTCATTTTCTTATAAATACATTGCGATAAATCTGCCCAGGCTTTACTCTATGACATTTCAATAAACATTGTAAAGCGAAGCTTGGGCGTAACAATAATGTCAATGTACTTATTAGGTAAGTAGGTACTCGGTAACTATGTACTTAGAACAGTGAATTTTAAAAACTAGTAATTCTCAATTATGTACGTAGTTCCCTATTTAGCCACTACGAGTATACATCTACTTTACAGAAGATCTTTGTTGTTTGTTTAAATCTAGGATATTTATGATACCTTTTTAATGTATTTGAGTTTGGGTATTTTCGGTGTTCCCTCAGATATTTGTGGTCTTGCTTCCTTATAATATCTATAGGGCATCCTAGTTTAGGGACCAGATAATTAATGTATGCCTCATAAATATTATTAAGATGTAATACATAATATTATTTCCTGGCCTTGTACAGGTACTAATTAAATATATTATTTATTTTATTAGGTGTAGTAATTTTTTGGTTATCTAAAATTGAATAATGAACATTTTAGTGCATCTCGTGATACCTTAGGTATATGTCTAAGACATTAAATGACGAAGGTTCTCAATAAAGCAGTTTTTTTCCGTTATGTTTATTTTCGCTTTATTGCACCAGAATTTAATAAAAAAGTACACAAAATAGGGATCGACCAGTAAATAAATAATAGGTAATAAATTATAAAAGGTAGTCTCATAGATAATCAATATCTTCTGGGCTTGCCCAGAATCGCGTAATTAGATAGAAATTGCATTTGTTAAAAGTCATCTATAGGAATATTATTTAACAGTACAAATACGACTCGAAAGAATTAAAGGAAAAAATTACGATAAAAAATGGCAAATTGTGCTTGCAATTAATCATAGTATTTATTCTTATATTGGCTCTATACTGATTTTGTTACGATTGAAGTCTTATTTTTTGTTGAACAAAATTTTCAACTATATCTTTAATAGTGTGTTAGTTTGAAGATGATAAATACCTATTTAAAATGAATATGACGACTATGTTCAATGTGTTCTGGCTTGGTAGAATCTGCTTATTTTGTTTAGACAGTTGACAATTACAGGGTAATAGCTCGCAGACACATTTAATGAGCCATCGATTCTGATTCTTTAGTGCAGGCACGGTCGAGTAATAAATGGCAGTTACTGTTTTCATGACGACATGCCGCAGGCTCGTTACGGCTTGTCTTCGTAAACATAATTTCTTGTTATTTCTTATGTAATAACAATATAGGTTGGAGAAAATTACAAATTATCTTTTTGTCTTTTTTGTAATAAAACACCGATTTATTAGTTACTTATAGACTATGGGAACGGGTAATGAAATATTATGAGAGATTGAGTGCGATGCTGTATTCGTTTGTTTTCATTCTTTAACTATATTAGTTAAACGTATAGTCTACAATATATTTTAATATTTAATTATTCTATATTATTTTATTGCTTTATTGTTTATTTTTTCATTTAAGAGTTTCCTCTTGTTGGTGCAACTAATTCATGCATCTTCTTCCAGCCAGCTTTATCCCAGGCCATATCCTTGATCTCCCTATACGACATGACACCTAGTGTTTCTTTTATCTGTCCCATGTAGTTATTCCTCGGTCTTCCTCTTCCTCTTTTGCCCTCTATTTTTCTTTCTACTATGCTCTTAAAAAAAAAATCGTCATGTCGTATAAGGTGGCCCAGCATTTTGCTTCTTCAATTCCTGCTTTATTGTATAAAGCGAAAAAATAATAATTTACATATATTGGTAGGTATAAATTATCATACAAAATTTTTTTAAAGTCCTTCTAGATCTTTTTGTAGGTTGCTATTTAGATCTGGTTTTATCATAAATTTATATATTGTTCACACATTCTATTTATAATTATATAAAACATTTTTTTTTCTTTTTAAGATGACAGACACTACGGGGTTGAGTATAGGAAGACACCGAGGATGTTTTTTACTATTAGCAGCATTGGCTCTGGCGTTTTCAACTTATGTTGAACAGGTAAAGCATTGCATTAATTCCAGGTTTAAGAATATGAAATTCAATATCTGACTTAAGCTATAAGTATTTGTATTAAATAAATTACATTTAATTATATATTTGTTAGGTGGTGAGTTTGCCAGCGGATCCAAATATAAATCAATGGCCAACATTTCCTAGAAGGAATATAGCAGCTTTGGCTCGAGATGGATATCTTAAAAATTCTGTGCTTGGAAGTTATAAGAGGAGTATTTCTACTCTCGCCAAAAATGGACAATTGCCTACATTTAGATCTCCCTATGACGAAATCGATAAACAAGATGAACAGGATGAAGAGGAATCTCATGCGAAAAGGAATATTGCTTCCATAGCTCGTCTTCGTAGTTATTCTGCTATGAAGAGGAATATACAGGCATTGGCTAGGGATGGTTTCCGTGCCGGCAGAGGACAATATAATCAGCAAAATGACAAACGTAATCTGGCCGCATTGGCTCGAAATGGCATGATACATAAAAAAGATGAAATTAATGGAGACGAATACTATTATCCGTTTTATCAAAATCCAATTCCCCCTCTATCAGAAATTGATGGCCCGTACGACTTGAATGAAATGTATGATTACCAACAATCAATTAACCCTGATATGTTTCCACCGCTCTCACAAGTGTTTAAGCGCAGTAGTGTTTCACCACAGTCGCCTATGGATTTTAATCAATTAGATGTGGACAGCAATTGGTATTATAAGAGAGGAATAATGGGTATGCCGGTGCACGGTCTTTATAGGCCAGTATACACGGAACCGAATGTTAGGAACAAGAGATATATACTGACTCTTCCAGATGTTATCGAACATAACGATTTAGATGTATCGGAAAATGACAGTGGAAATAATGACAAGCGCTCTGTTGGTAAGTTATATATATTGCAATAACAACATAAGTTTGAATGAAATAAATGGTATATTGTTGTCATAACTATACTTTTTACAGATGAAGATAACGATATACGTGAAAATTTTGAAAAGCGTCATATCGGTTCATTGGCTCGATTAGGTTTGCTACCATCATTTAGGTTCTCAGGAGGGCGCTATAGCAGATCTGGGAGAGCTAGACTGTTATTGCCCAGTCAAGAATTGTACAGGTCTTGTAAAATAAATGTACCATAAATGTACCTTGTGTTAAAATCATGTAGATCTAATGTGCTTTAGTGCTTCTGGACAAGAAGAACGTCTAGATTTCAATGGAAACATTAGAGGCATGATAAATGTTAGTGCATATGTACTAAGTGTTTACGAATTGATGTTAGTGTAGGTGTATGTTAAACAGGGTAATTTAGTAGCATATTAACATAGATTGCGGTACAAGGATTGATTTAATGTACTGTATAGCTGCTGTATGATCTTAAATAGACACGAATTTCCCTGAAGTATCGTTAACAGTGTCGCATGTGAATGGAATATCTGAATAAGATTCAATACTTGTTTAATATTATTTTATGAAAATATTATATATGAGGAAGTGTTGATAAGCATGAGTGTGGAAACAAAAACGAATATCTTGGAAAATTTATATAATAAATATGTATGTGTATTAGATAATTGTTTATGTAATAAGTGTATTATTATTAGTTCGAAACAGCTAATTTATAATTATTTTTTTTAGGAAGCATACCCCTGACGAGAATTTCGGAATTAGGTGAGTTAATTTTTTTATTAAAGTTTAAAAGTAATAAGATCATGATAATAAGATAAATTTTTATTTTCACGATCTTATCAAGAATGTTTATATTTTTTTATGCAATTTAGAATGAAAAACGAGCTGACAGCCCACCTGATAGAAAGTGGTAACCGTTGCCTATAGATATGAGTAGTACCATGGACATAACAGAGTATATATACTGTTTCGCTCATGATACTCCCCATGCGTTGTCATTCTGAGGACTCGGGTGATATTCCTCTGTACCCTGTAAATTCACTGTCATATCTCACCCTTCAAACCGAAACAAAGCCGTACAAACACAACTGCTTCACGGTAGAAACATATGTTTTATGTTATTTGAATGACTTGAAGTGTTAAGTCTTTCATATGTCTATTTATTGACATCTGTAAATTAAAGCTTAAATATATAATTATAATATTGAATAAACTTCATGTTAATGAAATCGATTGATATATCAAATTCACGATAGTTTTTTTTTTAAACTCAATCGGACTCAGATTTTTCAGAAATATACACTTTCTGAGAATTCTCGATCAAAACACTAGATGAAATTAAATTTTATTATAGAGGCTTAGAAATAAAAGAGTGCATAAAGGCTTTATTTATATAGGGATCAGACATAATTGTTTACTTAATACGACGGAAAATTAACTTGTATCATTATGATAAATATTAAATATAACTCGATTACATGCATAGTTTCCCGGATGTTATCTATTGTGTGATGTAGCGGGGTTCTACACGCAACACCCACCGGCACGGTCCGAGGCGGACGGTGCTGTGTCTTCCTGTACTCTGTTAACTTTGTTCTTTGATGTTTCTGTATTTCCGCGTTGTTTCATATGCTTACATTTTAATACTTATAATTATTTTGTAATCATAAATATATAAAAACATCGGTGTTGTTGATTAAAAATTAAACAACTGTAAAATAAATAATAATTTAATATAATATTTTATACTAGTAAAAGTTACTTTCAAATATATAATATTATACAACTACAATATAATCTAAGGAATATACCTATATACTATCAAAAAGAGTTCGACTCGTTCGTCAAAGAGAATCTATTGATTAGACTTATTTTTTTTTATACTACTTAGAATGGCAAACAAGTTGACGGCCCACTTGCTGGAAAGCGGTAACCGTCGCCTATAGACATGAGCAGTACCATGGAAATAACAGAGTATACTGTTTTGCCCATGATACTCCCATGCGTTGCCATTTCTGAGAATTCAGGTGTTATTCCTCTGTACCCTGTAAATTCACGCCATATCCCATCCTTCAAACCGAAACACAGCCATGCAAACGGTTGAAATACGAATGGGACAGATCACACTTATCACAGAGTACCAAAATAAATGAAACTTTGTTAATTAAGTTTGACAATTGTGTCATGAAAAATAATATTTTCAAGAAGATTCTTTCGCTGGGATGTATTATTTATTATGTAATAAGACATATTAATTTTGTTTTATCTCCAAGGCAACTGCGTTGTGGTGTATGACTGATAAGACTGAGTATTATTATTTAAGCCTCAGTAAAGATAAATTCATCCACGTGAAGTAATTACGACAGAGAATTCCATTGTTAATATACTTTTTTTACTAAATTTATATAATATTATATATGCAGATATGTAAATTCAACTTTTTTTTTAATTACAATTATAAAATACTAATAATAATCGTCGTGGGTCCGGCATAGAGTAGGGCACCCCTTCTTTTCCCATAGGTGTCGTAAGAAGCGACTCAATGAACTTATTGGTCGAGGAATGGGCATCACCGCTCCTCCTAAAACATCTCCAAGGCCTAACTGCGGTTAGCTACCCCCTTGCCAAGCGTGGCAACTACCGACAAAGCCCTCCATTAGAGAATTAACTGCTGAGTTCAGGAAATCAAGAGTTGAAAGATATCTACGGCTTTTGTATGTTTATCATGCGATGATAAATAATTTCAATTTACAACTAATATTATATTGAACCCAGGAATTTTGAACTCTCGTTTATACCTTTATATATTACTTTATAGTTACCTTTTTGCCGGCGTCTTAACGCCTATTACAATTATATACTTTTTCTATTTCGAAGTAGAACCACATAATAGTTTGCTTTAGTCATGCTTTCGTTTATATTTTCTGAGTAAAGTATTATTAATTTGACTTTTATTCAATATATCTCAAAGAATTTTTATCGACTATAACCTTGACTGACTGGCGAAATAACTTTCAAATAGCGATCAATCTTCTGAACTTTTTATTACGCAATTAATCAATCTATTTCAGTAGATAATAAAAGAGGATTCTGTTGATATTTTAGTAAACTCAACAATATTTGTTTGTCGACAGGCAATATATCCCTAGTGCCGAAATTGACACAGCAATCGATTCAGACGACACCGACGTACCGCCGGCGGCAGTACCTGCTCACTCGCACCCGACCGGTCGGATCTTCAACCGACCGTTGAACAACGACCTACCTATAGCCTCACCTCCACTCCCATCACCACCACTCCCACCTCCAAATTACCTAGATGTCTTCGCAAAAAACCGCTGGCAGTCCAACACCAAAGAGATCCCCAAGTTCTACCACTTCAGGTCTCTTAAAATTCCTTATCATACATCCGGGAAAAGGTACTTGTTACTGCCAGCGGTCGACAATATTCTCTTAAGAAAAACCTACCGCAACAGCAGCCTACCGAGCCGGCGTAAGAACCAGTAGCTGTGCCAGTGTCCGCTAGGTGACGCCACGTTGCTTAGCTCCCAGGCTAGATACGCTAATGAACTGTGAATGAATTATTCCCACTTAGCTCTGTGATTTTATTTTATACCTATACATTTACAATTGCAACAGGGATCATGGATACTGAAATATATTTAGACAATAAAAATATTCGAATTAATAAATCTTATTGATGTTATATGTTGTGATTACAAGTTTTTAAACTTATAATTATTATGGATTAAAAATAGGATAATTAATTATAATCTAAGGGATCTCATTTTTGTGAAACGACTCGGCCAGCTTATGACAGATATCGTATAAAATTAATATTGTAGATAAATTTTTAAGGTGTCAATCGCAAATATTAGTTGAACGAATGCGATGTATTTTCTTGGTAGTATTATAATTGTAAGAATTAAGGAAAGTTAATTACTTTCCTGTTCCTCAAATATTAATGATCTCATTTTATTTGGATTTGCTCATTCTTGTACTATTAACTATATTGCTGTTATAGAGGGTAAATGTTAGGCTTCCAATTAAAAAGAATGTTGATCAAAGTAAGATAACGATGTGATAAGTATGTAGAAGATTGTATTTATTTCTTTTCATTTAATTCTGTTTCATTTACTCTGTCCTTTCCTTAAACTTATATTTAGCTGTGTTCGACAAATAAATAATTTGAAAATATTTGTAACTTTGAAGCTTTCATTCGAATTGCCCGTAATGTTTTCTGTGAGGACAATTGTGTGTAGTATATATCTGCCTATATCTATTTTTTGAGGCGTGGACAATAAATAGATGATATAAGCGACCACGGTACGAGATAATAATTTACATTCATATTATACTGTAGTGGTATTCTCTTTCTTATGTGAAGTACTCGTAAATGCATACTGCTATTTTAGAGTTGTATTTGTTGTAAATAAATTAAACTGGGTCAAAGATATGTTTTATTTCACACCTATAATTATTTGATAGATCATATTTATAAGTAAAATAAAATAAATTCTTAATTATAAAGTGGTCATAAGACCGTTTCTCCAATAACAAACTATATCTAAGTCTCTGAACTCATACGATTTTCAGATAGTCAAACAAATAATGAAACTAGTGAGTAAAAAGTTACGAGGTATATGAATATTATTATATATTGATAAAAATAATATATAATCCAATAATTGTTCAGTACTAATATTATTTGTAGATACGTAGAGCACCAGGCGTTACAGTGTATTTTATGATGTTGATCTATAGTACCATTCATTCTCTTACCATTCATACTATAAGTGACGGTTACTACTATATGTCAAGAGAAAAAGAAATTCTAGTGAAGTAATATATATATATATATATATATATATATATATATATATATATATATATATGGTTATATATATGGTTTTATATTTTTTCACATTTTTTGTGAGGTAACAATATAAATGTAAATTCTCTCTTTATTTCACTCTTTTCCGCGTTTAGTTTCTCATTTGGGTCGTTGTGCGAAGCAATATAAATATAACGTACATGAAGTTTTTTTAAATAGCGTACTAAAAGGAAAAATAGAAAGCAGAAGAGGAATGGCAAGACCGAGAAATAGTTATATGGGACACATGAAGGAAATACTAGATCTTATGTTGTATAGGGAGGTCAAAGATATGGCCTGGAATAGAGCTGATTGGAAAAGAACACATGAATTAGGTGCCTCGAGAAAGAGGCAACTTTATAAGATATAATAATAGGAACATTTTAAATTAAAAAAAATATGAATACTTACTTATATATATCGGTAGTCTAACTTACTAGGCTGAGTCACATAAATTTAAAATAGGATACGTTATCATAGACAAGAGAATAAAATTCATAGTTGATTAATAAAAAAAAGTACTTCTATTTTTTAATAAAGTTGCCCATTCAACCGAAGAGCACAAGCTAAAAGCCTATAGTAAATATTGTAACTAACAACTCTGACTTGTAAACAAGCAACGTATCTGTCTACGCACATGAAAGCTAATTTTATTTCATTATCGTGTGCAGCATACTATGAAGTGAGCATTGAAATATTTCATATATTAGTGTACTGTTCATACTCAATATTTTCTTGTAAAGATAGATAAAGTACTAATAACATAAGTACCAGTAATTAAACATCATTTATAATTAATTGATAATCAATTAACGTGATATACATTATTAACTATATATGGTTACCTCGTACCTACGTATATTCTTTCTGAATAAGACATGAGGAAACGGAACAAATATTATTTGATGCAACTATTATAATTATATATATAATTATAATTGGCAATATTTAAGATATTTTATTTTAGTTTCTGTTTATTTTTAATTGTTAAATTATGTATACGACCTTGTTGTAGTTACTTTCTATTAATATTAATTTCCCCATAATACTAAAGAAGGTTGGGACTATGGCTCCTTAACACACTCCTTAACCTATTTAGGAACCTAGTTCTAAAACTACAACTATTGTACCCTTTTAAAATTATAATATTAATATAATAAAGTTAAGAAACTACAGTTATGTTTTTACGAATAAATTTCACTTCATTGCACTTAATCGTTAAAATTTGTCCATCTAGATTAGGCTTTGCACAGGTAGATAGAATTTTTTTTTATACGACTTAGAATGGCAAACTAGCTGACGGCCCACCTGATGGAAAGTGGTAACCGTCGCCTATAGACATGAGCAGTACCATGGACATAATAGAGTATACTGTTTCGCCCATGATACATGCGTTGCCATTCCTAAGGACTCAGGTGTTATTCTTCTGTACCCTGTAAATTCACGCTATATCCTACCCTTCAAACCGAAACACAGCCATGCAAACACAACTGCTTCACGGTAGAAACACGAATGGGACAGAGGTACCCAAGCCATCGACTTTTGTACAAAGTCTCCCTCAGATAAAATAATTTTAGAATAATATATGGCCTGTGTTACTCGCCGTGTGGCCCCGGCATAGAATGGGCCATCCCTTATGCTGTGGGTGTCGTAAGAGGTGACTAAGGAAACTTAAAACATCACCAAAGTTTAACTGCGGTTGTCAACTGGCCAGTCAAGCATGACCACTACTGGTAAATGCCCTCAATAAAGAGAGGTCTATGTTCAGCAGTGGACAGTTAAAGGCTGATAAGACGGCTTGTTAATAATGTATCTATAAATGAAAGAATATTTAAAATCGGTTTAATAATATTGGAGTTTATATATATACAAACAATCAATTAAATCTTTCCTCTTTATAATTTTAGTATAGGTATAAATATTCATTAATTTTGAAAATACAAAGAATTTATTCAAGTTCTTTTTTCAGGGTGAAATAGTAGATTCCGGCGTTTATTATATCACCTTATACGATGTTACTTTCCGAGAACTAATTTCAACGTTCTCGAGTCGACATTCTAGGACTTTTCATTTGTATTAATTGCATAAGGTTTCATTAGTAGGTAGTTCCGTTTTCTTTTGTAAAATAATTAAATTAATAATTAAGTAACATTTTAAACTGTTTTATGTACTACTTAAAGTGTTTACTGAAAGGCATTTGTATGGATTTGAGCAAAGATTTTTATTTTTAATAAAATATTAAGTTTTACATTTACTTTATCGCTTAACTTGTAATTTTTATTGTGTTGATAGTTAGACTTTTAATATTAGTGAAAAAAAAGGAGAATGCAAAAAAGACAACTGTTAATAATGTAAGAATATTTATTAAGCTATTAAAAATCGTTATTAAATCTTTTCAAGCCGTTTGATACTGAACACGGGAATTGCCAAGTTATCTTCTTCATTCACGAGGGTGATATTCAATATGAGGATGTTGAATATCAAAGTGTATTGGCATATTGAAGGTCAGTTCAATCTTAAAGATTTAAAGTGGAACGATGGCTTCGGTGGCCGGGGCACATTCGGCGGTTGGAGTGGCGGAACATTGACCCAGGTTGCAGTAAGGTAGAGTAGGGTCGGTGCAAGCGCGCTGAAGTCCACCAATCTTAGTGCAGATTAGTTTAGTATTACAGTCTAGGCAGCTTGAGCCGACACCGACGCATGGTGACCAC
Organism: Galleria mellonella; assembly: GCF_026898425.1. Taxonomy (NCBI): domain Eukaryota; kingdom Metazoa; phylum Arthropoda; class Insecta; order Lepidoptera; family Pyralidae; genus Galleria; species Galleria mellonella. The sequence goes on along the minus strand of NW_026442147.1, from coordinate 1,091,817 downwards.
TGTGCCAACCAGGGAGCTCCCGCTAGCCAAGGTGGTAGCCATGGGTTTACACCACCAGCTGCACCGCCGGCCGGACCACCCCATCCACCCCAGGCGCCTCCAGGCTGCGCTGGAACTGCTGACGCCACAACCACCTGAAAAAGTAGTAGAGTGGTTTTATTATTAATGCATGAACACGTAAATATATAGCAGTGTCATAATTAATGGTGTCTAAGTAGTTAGGCAATATGCATTTTAGCAAAATGTATATTACATACTATTTTATAATATAAAGTCTAAGACAAGTTAAAAATATTGTGAGTATTTTTGGTATAATGAATCAATGACCTTAGCGATGATATAGATCCAGGATAACAAAGCTGCAATGTTCAGAATATGTATATAGATATCATAGAATGAATGTATATTTTTCTATTTGTGATTTAAATCATTTTATACTGTAGGTTACAATACTTACCACAAGGCAAAGTGCTACAAGGACTTTGGAGTACATGTTTGAGATCTCGTATGTCGTTCGTATCGTTTCACAAAATACAATTCAATACGTATAGACGTGTAGTTCCTAGCGTATAAATAGGAGCTGATGTTAATTTAAGGATTAGGTTCAAGAAAACAACTAGAATAATAAGGTTTTTCCAGCGGTACATCATAAACGTTCATTTACAGATAGCACGTGAAGTATAGATAGCAACTAAAATGTGTAAATAAGGATAATATTTGAGATTTCTATACCGCTTATATTATATGTATTATAAAAAAGGTCAGAGAAGATAAAGTCGTTGTTGATATTGATCATCATTTTCATCATTTCAGCCATTATCCGTCCACTTGCTGGACATAAGCCTCCTCCATAGACTGCCATAAAAAACGGTCTTGAGCCATCTGCATTCACTGACTCCCTGCAATGTATTTCAGGTCGTCACTCCAGCTCGTATGCGGTCGGCACTCAAGAACTTTTCTTCCCCATGTTAATATTGATATTTTTTAATAATACAATACAATCTTATAAAAAAAGTTAAGTTATTGTGTTGTAATTGGAGGGTTTAATTGTTTCCGGAACGTATCTGCCTGAAAGGATATCTTTAGTAATTGTATGTGGAAATGCTGCAAGCCTTTTAGAAACTTTCGTGTCGGGTACGGAAGAGGACACTTTTGCTGAATTAACGTATATAGTCTCGGTATTTTTTTTACAAATTTATTTTTAATTAAATTAAAATAATAAGTTAGTATTTTAAATACACAATATAAACACAGTCACAGAAAGTTACAAGAATATATTGTAATACAATATTGTTATATATTATCTTAGAGTAATCGATTGGGCAATTGGAACATTAATCTGTGCACATCTATGTTTTACGAGTATTACGTGGCCGAAGGTTTGTAATTTTTTAAAATCTGCTCAAAATATATTAGATGATTAATTTGTGTAATTATTCGTCTTTGAGTTTAAAAAAATATACATCGTTCCATGAGAAATTAAATAGATATTTTTCAAAATATTGTCTACTGCAATACCAAATCACGAATATTTTGAGTAGGTTGATAGATTGATATAAGTAAGGTTTCACCCCTGTTTTGAGAAAAGAAAGTATTAGATAATATCTTAGCAGGTATCATACACTGGGAATGATAGGTATGGTAAAAAATAAATATAACGACCATAAATTGTTAGTAACCATAGATAAACATTCTACATAAGAGTTATTTATATAAGAATTTACCTATTGGGTTTTTTGGCATGTCCATGTGTTCTTATTTATTATTTAGTCATAAACACATAAACGTACAATAATTTCCTAACTGCGTTCTAATTCTACGCTACCGTACTATCGTATTTGATTTTTTTAATATGTTGGTTTTACGATTAGGAAATTTTAATCTAGTGACATATTTTTCTTCCTATGTAGTTTATAGTATAATTTCACAATGGAAAATTCACGGGGGGTGTTTTTGTTACGTTTAGCATACAATACGTATGTTTATATAGAGTTTTATCAGTTTGTTTTATACAACACTCGATTATTCCGCATTAAGAATCTAAGATAATGGAAAAGTATGTACATTCGTTAAAACTATAAATATCAAATTAAAGGAACAATTTGAAATACTTATGTTGCTTAATAGAATATGATCTAGCACCCTAGACAAGTACGACTTTATTGATAGAATTGTCAACGCTAGCGAAACTATGAGATAGAAAGAGATGGCGACGTGGGCTGTCTTGTTCTTTCTTATATGAGTGTTGATTGACGCGATTCTATCGATAGATTCGTTTGTACCCTGTATAGGGATCCGGTTCAGTTAGGAGTAGGCGATGTAAAATTTACATTGTAAATAATTATCAATGAGAATTGAATATGAGTCGATTTTAAAATGAAGGAGATCCCCATTTCACCTGTTTTTTTGTATAATTTTCGATATATTTTTTCTGTAAGGTTTACTAACGCGTTGATCATCTTTCAATTTTAGCATGGTCGAAGATTATATTTTTTAGAGTAGCAAAATTTGAATTATTTACGTAACGATGTTATCATCCTAACTAAAATTACAAATGCGAAAGTGAGTTTGTTTGTTTGTTACGCTTTCCCGCTAGAACAGCTAAATCGATTATGATGAACTTGAGTACGAGTATAGACATAGATGAACCTAGAGATGGTTATTAGCTACTTTTTCTTGCGAAAAACTTATAGAATACTTTTTATTGCGTATTCTGTTTTGCTTCAAACTATGCAGATTTGACGTTTATCCATTTTTTGTAACTCATTTCTACCTAAACTAACAATGAGAATTGTTATACAAAATCAATATTAATGCGGACGAAGTAAAAGTTTGTAAGGTTATAAAAATCTAATTGTAATAATACACTGAAAAAAATTATTTATTTTATAGGAAATATTTATAGGAATATATTTATGGGAAAATTAATTGGATGATAAATTATAATATAAAAACCACAATTACTCCTGGATAAATTTCATTAGCAAATATTTTTGCTAATTTTATTTTATAAGGCTCCAGTGATTATTGTTGACTTTTAGATAAATATATATATTAGGTAAGGAAGCTAACATTAATCGTGAAGATGCACAATGGTATTTGCATACTAATTGTGCATTTAACTATTAACGAACGTTTAACTTTTAGGGACTAGATTAATATCACTAATCTAGTAAAGTAGTATTTAAACGGTAGGTTAGTAAGCACTAGCCCTGGAATGGCGTAGAAGGTGCGGATTCAAACTTCGACTGCTTTGTTATTTTATATAATAACTAACGATCCGCCCCGGCTTCGCACGGATGCAATGCTGATAAGGGCCATATTGATCTGTATTAAATGAACAATGTATTTAAGATACTTAATTGGATAAAAATTACTACTGTATTGCTTAAAATGCTCCGTAAATAAGCCATTTTTCCCGTAAAATGTAAAGTTCCAAAAAATGGTTATTGTGAGTTTTCCTTAAGAGATAGACATATACCATCGCGGACTTTTTTGTTGATCTTTTTAAGGTGTACAATACTGTAGTGCATTATTTTGATTTATCTCATGGGGTTTAGCCAGCGTTTGCAATGTAAGCGCAAAAAATGTGTTTATTTACGACATAATATTAGAAACCTCTAAATTTATCAGGGTTTCTCTACAATATTATGTATGTATTATATATATAAACCTTCCTCTTGAATCATTCTATCTATTAAAAAAACCGTTCCAAAATCCGTTGCGTAGTTTCAAAGATTTAAGTATACATAGGGACGGACAGACAGCGACCACGACTTTGTTTTATACTTTGTAGTGACAAGCTTTTACTCATGGCTTCGCTCGCGTGATTTTGTCCAACAATTCTGTTTGTTGGTAAAAATAGGCAAACGAAAAAAACAGCAAAAACAATATAAAACGTAATACAATTACATTATTATTAATATAGAACTAAATACAGATAACAATTTATACCAAGTATAAAATGAAAAAATATTGGATACAAAGTAACTAAGTAAAACTACACATATATAGTATAACGAATTTGAAAATAATAAAAGACTATCGCTCAAAGGAAAAAAAAAAAAAGAATGATATATAACAAAATGCAATAACAATATAATTAACATAGAATTAAATACAGATACATGATAACAAATCAATCAATTTATACCAAGCATAAATTGAAAACTATAAAATAAATTTCCTCTTAAACGTTTTTTAGAATGCATGAAACGTGAACCGTGTGGTTCCGACATAAAATGTTGATATGTCGTTGTTTATCGAGATTTATTTCGTCATGTAAATATCAGCCGTTAACTGTTCACTTTTGAACATAGGCCTCCTTCATAGGGGGGGTATTGCTAGTAGTTTTTTTTTATACAACTTAGAATGGCAAACAATCTGACGGCTCACCTGATGGAAAGTGGTAACCGTCGACTATAGACATAAGCAGTACCATGGACATAACAGAGTATACTGTTTCGCTCATGATACCCCCCATGCGTTGCCATTCCTGAGGACTCCAGTGTTATTCCTCCGTACCCAGTAAATTCACGCCATATCCCACCTTTCAAACCGAAATATAGCCATTCAAACACAACTGCTTTACTGTTGTCACATTTGGCAGGCGAGTTGACAACCGTAATTAGGTTTTTGTGACGTTTATGGGAGCTGCTGCTGCCCATCTTTCAACTATTAAATTCCCTTAGTCGTCTCTTACGACATCTACGGGAAAGGAAGGGGTGGTCCATTCTATACCAGGACTATACATCAAATAAACAGTAAATACTCTGCATATAATATTAGACGTGTATAATACTTTCGGTATATTGCATATAATAGTTCATTCAAATAAGCGTTAATTTTTGATATATGATAAAAAAAAAAAAAAAAACTGAAAATAATAATCTAAATAAGATTTATCATATGCTAGTTATGAACTCTAAACTTGTCTTAAGTTAGTTAGAACTTCTGAAGAAAAGTAGCAAATAAATCTACCAGTAGTAACGAAATCGTTATACATTCTTATGCTAAAAAACAAGATGCCAGTGTGATGCCTTTACTGTGTCGTTTTGTCTCATGCATATGGCAGTCATTTATCTAGGGAAGCAGATTAGGGACCTGTTACTGCAATTTTGTCAACTGATTTGTGGCGCACTGTTGAGTTAGAACTTGTTCAAAAATCCTGTTGGATATTATTAAAGTCAGTTTGCTGTTTTGATTTAACACAAACACAATGAACTTAGCTTTAAATTCAAAGTACGGTTTTTTTTATTACAAACATTTTTTTTTAATTTTTTTTTATATGACTTAGAATGGCATGTTTGCCATTCTAAGCTTGTTAGCTGACGGCCCACCTGATGGAAAGTGGTAACCATTGCCTATAGACATGAGTAGTACTATGGACATAACAGTACACACACATACTGTTTCGCCCATGATTGCCCCATGCGTTGCCGTTTCTGAGGACTCAGGTGTTATGCCTCTGTACCCTGTAAATTCACGCCATATCCCACCCTTCAAACCGAAACACAGCCATGCAAACACAACTGCTTCACGGTAGAAACACGAATGAAATAAATCACTTCCAGAAGATATATTAAGATGAAACATACACCAGTTTTAAACAACTTAGATCTTCAGAAATACAATGGTGAAAACCATACCCAATTTGGCGCAGCAGTTTTTGCGTGATGTCGAAGCTGTCTGCCTGTCTTTTTGTATGTATATATATATGTTTATATATATACATACAAAAAGACAGACAGAGACAAAATTTATAAAAAATATTGTTTTGGCTTCTATTGATCTTATTATCGTGGTGGTGGTCTCGGTTGCCAATTCGTCTGCCAAGCGTGGCAACTACTGGCAAAACGCCCCAAGGGGGAGGCTTATGTTGAATAGTGAATAGTTAAAGGCTGACATGATGATGAGGATTTTATTAAGACACCTTATATTAATTTTTTTAAACATTTCTCATGTACGCACAACATCTACTTACAATTTTATTAAATCAGTAAGATGTTCATATTTGTAAAGTCGTAGAGATAGATATAGATATATAAGCCTGTTTATACGAGTATGTTTGTTAATTAAATTTAAACAGCTAAACGAATGTTTGGTCTGCTCTATATTCCAAATTTAGATCTACCTATATTGTGATCTATAAAACATTTATTCATATTTATGTGTTTTCTACGGATATTACTAACTATTATAAAAAGATTGAGTTACGCGTCACGATGTTTACTATGTAGATATGAATTGTTTGTATTTCAGATGTTTAGAAGCTAGACACAATGATCCGCATACTAATTATAACAAAGATAGCAAGTCTACGATAAAATATTAGTATCATTGAAATTATTATGACTGTTTTTTTGACGTTTAGGGAAAAACGCGAATGGGAAACAAACTGATGGCCCGTCTGATAGAAAAAGCGGTAATCGTCATTTATTGGACATAAACAGTACCAAAATGTGCAATTACAAATGGAGCCATCGCTAAAGTAACCAATAAATAAAAAAATAAAAAGTGCAGAGAAAATAAATTTAAAATAAACAATAATAATAATATCTAACAATACAAAAAAGTAACTATTAAGTATAAGTATGATGGCAGGAGCTGCCTAAACAAATTATTCAATAGTACTCGATAAGTATTTGTTTATCTGTGTTCTGTAGACTAAGGTAGGTATTGCATCGATAAGATTGAAATTTAGTGGAAAAAACAGCACTTTACTACTTTTTAAGCAACTTACAATGGCAAACAAGCTGATGGCCCACCTGATGGAAAGCGGTAACCGTCGTCTATAGACATGAGTAATGAGTAAACTAATATATATGTATAAAACATTCGTTTATTGTAAGACGGTTCTTCAGCAAGTTACAAAGAAGAAATCATGTTCAGAGTTTTGCAGAGTGAGAGAATTCAAAATAAGGTCGCCCGGAAAATAACCAAATCAAATATATTGTTGGAGCTTAAGAGGCAATGGACCGGCCAAAAACTTGAGAAACCGACTGTCGATGGAAAAAAAGTTTTTGAGTGGCGAACCCTATTAGATAGAACGATGACCTAAAATTTGTGACAGTAGTGATAGTATAGATACATACATATTATTATAATATATTATGATAGATATTCATAAAATTTTAGTGTAGAATTTTTAAAGCATGCCTATTTGTCAGTTACACAGTTTTGTATATGTTAATATTAAAAATTATTAATATATGTAAATTTATGTCTAGCCACATGACAATACATATATGTCATTATTTTTTGTCGGTTCGAATTTTGTTTCCATGAAAAAGTCTACTCAATGTATTTTTTTTTTTACAACACAGGGGGCAAACGAGCATGCGGTTCACATGATGGTAAGTGACTACCGCCGCCCATGATCACCCACAACACCAGCGGCATTGCAGGTGTGCTGCCGGCCTTTTAAAAAGGAATATACTCTTTTCTTGAAGTTGATATTTTCTACAAGTTATTTATATTTTTATTAATAAAGAAAGATCAGTAGTGTCAAAATTATTATAGGGCTAACAGGGATGTAAACCTTTTGTATTAAAAAAATATGTTATACTAAATATAATAATATATGTTAAACTATACCTTTATATATATATATATATATATATATATATATATATATATATATGTCGGTTCAAAAATATTCTTTTTGTAACTCAAGAATAATTTAAAAAAATTTTCAATTAATTCCTATTACATACCTTGAAGCACTAGAATTTAAGTCGTTATCTTTCAGATGCATCGAGTGCTTCTTCAATTCCTCCAAAAAAAGAGTACTATGATGTGGGTAACAAGAAAGATATCATTTTATTTTATGTATTTTTAATATTTAAGCATTCATTTAATTTGGGCTAAAATTTTATCTTGCAACGAAGGTTAAATTTTTTAATACTATCTAAATATTTTAAGATGTTCATATGCAACATTATATTTACAAATGTTTTCAAATATGCAATAAGAATCATTAATAAATTTATTACTGACGTATAAAATGAAAGTCATATGACATATTTACTTACGTAAGAGATAACTAATATCTGTTGTTTTAAAAGAATCGTAAGGTAAGTATTTGTTTTTGTAATTTATTATGTAGGTTTTAGTCCACCTGAAATCGTTTTTTGTAATTATGGCAAAATTATGTTCTTGTTATATATTTATTTATACTTAAATTTGCAGTAAAGTTTTAAAACAATAGTTATCGATAGTTTACCTAATATTTTCGTTAATTATGGATAACAAAAATCGGATATCAAAAGTTAAGTTTTAAAGAGTTCTAAATAAAAGTAATTTGGTTGACAGTTATCTTTAGTTAATCATTATACATTTAGGCATAATATCAAATAAAAGAAAAAAGAGAAAAGCGTTTCAGGATTGACCCCAATATCTTAATATATACAAAAAAAATTGGAATGTAGTTGTAATTTTTCATATAATTATGTACATTATGCACATGATGACGAGCACGTTTGACAATTAGTATGTATATGCTTACGTAAACACAGAATATAATCTGTCTAATACGTAAGATATTAATTAAATAATTTTATGACGAATAAATGAATCTTGATTTCATTGTTTTTTATGTTTTGTTTGCACTTTGATAAAAATATTTTTCTTTGCAATATTTCCACTTGTTGTATACATATGTTTATTTCTTATCAGAGACGCTGTCTTTCAAATTTCAGGGTATTATTTGTTTGGTAGTTGTATAACATGCGTGAAATATCCAAAACAAGTATACGAATTCTGAGATAAATAGGAAGTGTTTAGAAGGTATTTTTAGGTACTATACTAATATTTTAACAATTTTTATTTGTAGTAACCTTATTCTGTATTATTTACTCCTATATAATATATTATTATTATCCTATTAAAATTATAAAAGTTTGGATGTTTGTTACTAAATTTTTTTGAAAGACTGTACGTATCTGAATGAATGAAATACATGAATCATCATACATGAGATTACCACATAGGATACAATAGCATTTCACTTGAGCAAAATTGTGAGATTCAGCTAATAGGCAAATTACATTGTATTAGTTGCATTTTGTTGTTTCACCCATGTGAATTAGTACATAAACTTTACATAATACCAAATTTAATTTTAATCCGTTCTGTAATTTTTGCGTGAAAGAGTAACAAACATCCTCTACATCATCGTCATAAGCTCTCGTATTTATAATATTAATAGTATGTACCTACTTAGTATAAGTGTAAGTTACACTTATACTTGAGTTACACTGTGTAACTCAAGTACTGAAATTATTGTTGGACTGTATTAAAAAAGAGAGTGTAGTTGAAATTATTCATGTAAACCTACATGGTTTACGTAAATAATTTCGGATTTTAATTTAATTTATGCTGAAAAGATGACCGATAAAAGGTTTATTATAAAATGAAATTATTGATATATCTGATTAAAATTATAATTTGCATATTTTAATAATAACAGTTATGTATATCACTTCTCTAATACGGACTACTCTAAATTATAGCATTAAAACAGAGAGATAACACAATATTATATTATAAATATTAAAATAAATAAATAAAATAAGTAAATAAAATAAGAAAATCTGTGTAGTAAAAAACATATATTTTATTCAGATAAATACGTAGTTCCATTATAGGATGGTGTTTCATAAAAAATATATTTCAATTTGAATTCAATTTTGAAATATAATTATTATATTTTCTTATTGGACTAGATATTTAAGATTCTAAACTATTAAAATACGACTAGACAGTGTATTTTAGATTCATGAATAAGGTTATTTCAAATATGTTTCTGTAGAATAGATACCTAGTTTCAATTATAGAATAAAAAGAGGAGGAAGGTTTAAGATAATCGCGAGTATTTAATTAACCAAACATTTAGAAATTTCAAGTGTACTTCGCTAAAATCACAGAGTAAGTAATAAAGAAAAATAATATGATATCGTCAGCTCTCTAACAACTCATGACGCAGTTAGCTGTTTATTTCATTATAAAGTTAATGAACCTAATAATAGCATAGCATGTACATGTAGGTATATTCATTATACGAGTATGTAGAACATGTTCTATACTTTCTTTTAATGAATTTAGTACAGATGTTAGGCAAAATTATAATTACCTAATAGCTGTCTATTTCAAAGTATAAAGTTTGACAATAAATAAGTAGTAATACTTATTTATTGTCAAAAGTTTACTGATATCCTGTAGATATGACATGTCTAAATATGTTTTATATCTAATTCAATAGGAATAAATTAAAAGCAAATTTCAAAATTACGGAGTAATAAAACAATTGAAAATATGTGTAGAGATTCTGTATGTTTAGATTATTTAAATGTTTCTTGATTTGTAATATTTGCATTCTATCATTCCGTTCCATTTTAAAAATGGGCATTTGTTAAAAATCAGACGGAATGATAAAACTCAAATACTTCAAAGGGTTTTCCAATGTTTTTAATTACTCAAGAGAAGGATTAGCTTTTCGGTTGCATAATTAAAAACATTGATATTATATCAATGGTAAACGCAACGAATATTAATAAGCTTAACGGACGTATCTAAGATCAGTACATCTTTATTTGTTCCAATTCTATTGCATGTATATGTAACTGTTATTTGTTCTTCACGTATATTCCTTGTGTTTTCGTTAATACCAATTTCAGTTCAATTCCCTTTTTAATCAACAATTTAAAATAATATTATATCGATAAAAAATTGTGCCACTAGTGTACTAAATTTTTACTGCATATTTAACAAAAACACAACATTAGATTTGTTGATATCGCTTTTAAAAATTAATGTGGAGAATTTAAATGTAGGTCAGTTATCCTGAGAGTTTGGTATTTTAATATACTATTTCCGCAAAACATTCGTAAATGAGCTACTAACAAGGAATGTTAACAGAGTAAAGCTTAAGATAAAAGGTTTTTAGTTTTTTCTGTTGGATGCGATATTTCATATGGCTATTGCTACGTAGGTAATAGCCACATTTTTTTAAATCTATATTAATGGTAGTTTTCTTTATGTAGTGACCTAGTATGAATACAATAGAAATGAGTCCGAGTCTAATAGTATATTTAGGTGAAGCGCTGAGTGTATAAACGTCCCAAATAGTCTATAGAATGACGCGTATTTATTTAAAACCGTACAAAGAGCGTCATTTTTCAGTGTTATTAGCAAGTCAGTTCAAAATTGTCAAATGTATATACATGTGTACGAGTATATGGTGTGTATATAGGTATCTTTATTCTTCTTTTTTTAATTCAAATAGAAAAATTCCACCACAGTTTTTGATAATTACAAAAGGCAATATTAATAAAGCTCTATATTACTAAAATCGATAGGCACCAACTTCAGACTGATTTTATCCTATAAATTAAGAGTCTAATACCAGTTTATTAAGTTTTTGTTTTATATATATTTTTTAAAGTCGGTTTAATTTTTTTTAATAAAGCTTGATTATTTTTTCCTTTGAGTGTAAATAATACGTAAGCAGCGAGTAAAAAAACTATCTCACATATTACAATTAAACTGTTATTATATCATATAAGTTAGTTTATAAATTTATTATATATCATACAGAACTGTAAGTTAGTTTATAAATTTATTAACTTTATTAAGAATTTCAATTTCTATTTTTAACTTTAATACTTTTTTTAAGCAACTTAGAATGGAAAACAAGCTAACGGCCCACCTGATGAAAACTGGTAACCGTCGCCTATAGACATTAGTAGTACCATGGACATAACAGAGTATACTGTTTCGTCCATGATATCCTCCATGCGTTGTCATACCTGAGGACTCAGGTGTTATTCCTCTGTACCATGTAAATACACTGCCATATCGCACCCTCCAAACCGAAACACAGTCATGCAAACACGAATGAGACAGAGGTGCCCAAGCAAATGACTTTTGTAAAAAGCCTCCTTCTGGTAGTTACTACTATATAAAAAATACACAAAATACACAAAAAAATACATAAAAAAATAATTCTCGCTAATAGCAAGTATTAAAAGTTATTGTTAGTACAACAATAAACAAGTACAACAAAAATAAGCCATTCACCAATAGGATATCATTAAACTATAATATACGTATTTTGTCAACTGATACAAAGTTCTATGGCTTTCATCATCATCTTAGCTGTTTGAAATGATAACTCAGAGACACAATCACCCAAATAACCTGAAAGAGTTTAAGAAACAGTATATCCATCCTTATAATATTCAAGAAATTATCCCCCAACTGCTAAATATTAACTTGGTGAAAAATGGAACCGTTTCAGGAGTATACTATTTTGAATAAAAACATAATTTTTGAAATCTGTTCATAATTGAAGTAGAAGTCAGTGGACATTACATAAAAAAGAAATGTTTTCCCCCACGAACACTCAGGTTATGGAATGGGCTCCCTGCCGAGGTTTTGCCAAGAGACTACAGCATGGGTTTCTTCAAAAACCAGGGGGTAAAGAGGTCAGGGTCGCAACGCGCGCGTAATACCTCTGGTATTGCAGGCGTTCATAGGCTATGGTAACCGCTTATCATCAGGTGGGCCGTATGCTTGTTTGCCACCTCAGTGGTATAAAATATGTATATATATATATATATATATATATATATATATATATACCGATATAATCGAAAATACAACCTTCTCTTTTTTTAAGTCGGTTGAAAAGGTGGTATGCCTTTTGAAGTGAATTTATTTATATTACCAATCGGGTTTCAACTAAGTAAACATCGTTGTTACATGTACAGGTAAAATGTTAACACTTACTAAATGAGTGACACAAATATAAAACTTGATATTTTTTTACATCTACAACTTGAAAGAGTAATCAAGCAAAGGTCCTGGGTCATAAAAAGTAGTTACTGTTTGCGTCGTTCATACTTAGTTTGTCCTTTATGCCTCTCTAAATTATACTAACGATCTTGCGAAAGATCCTTTGACGTATTCTATAATCACAATTTTATTAATATCTGTTAACCAACTTCTCATAAGGAGGGGAAAGGGATTGTCAGTGATGGGGTCTAATTTCCCCATTATTAGCAATACAGGGTGTATTCAGTTCGACCTCCACGAGGTTCCTCCTGGAAAACATCGTGGTTAATTCTAGTTAAATTCGTCACGAAGGGTTAACGTACCTGCTTTCATCGTTACCTATATTATATTACCTATATTACCCAGCACTGGGATCCCGCCAGTGTATACCGATAACGCAGGCGGGGTTACTATTTCATTATCATCCATTAAAAAAAAAAAAAACTACTCATAGAGACAAATAAAATCAGCACCTATTTGATGACGTTGTATTGTTTTACTATAATATTCTTATCACCATCAGCTCCTGAAGTCAAATTGAAGTGTTTTTTGTACCTCCGTATGTTATGATTTATTGGACAAAAGATTATGAAGTAGGTATAATATTTGCATCTTCAGTACGAGTATTTTCTTTGAACACATTTCCTCTTTTATTGTTTGTCGACATTTTAAACTGATGTGTTAAATTTCATCATATAGTCCCGACACAGAATGGGCCACCCCTTCCTTTCTCGTGGATGCCGTCTAAGGGGGCTTAATGGTATGGCTGTCTTCCTCTTAAAACATCACCGAAAGCCTAACTACGGTTGGCAACCAGCCTGTCAAGTGTAGAAACTACTAATACAACCCCTTTTATGCTTATGTTCAGCAGCATAATTAATAGCTGATATGATAATGATGATTAAATTTTACATAAAAATTACAAATCATATAAATTTACATGCTAATTATAATTCTATTAAAAGAGTTCCTATTCGAAATGAAAACTTTTGATATCGAATTTTCGTTCAAAATCACAGGAATTCAAAAATGAAAAATTAATAAACTTAATAAATTTTCATATAAAATTTTCTCTGTCTTTTTTTCAAAGATGCAATTTATTCTATATTTTACTACTTCTAGAACAGCACACTGCTGTACCTGCTTCAAAAAGTCAATTATAGAAAATTTTAATCGTGTTCAGTATCGTCTATGTAACAATTAGGCAATTATTTATCGCATTAATTTTTAATACCACTTATTATTTTTGTTGATTTCAAGATGATAATTTCATTTACTCTATATAACATTTTAATCTTAACATCCGTTAAAATACCGGATGCAAAGATCTAGATGTTTGACTGGTCTTTCCAGCATACTGCGGCAACGTTATGCTCATAATATTCTAATCAATGTTTACATTGAGTCAGATTCGCGAAAACTTTGTTGAACTAAGACTTTACTTTTACAAGATATCTCGTCAGAAGCTATTATCTAACCTTATCTCAGGTAATTTGTGGTGCAAGTATAAAAGGATGCTTGTACAGTATTCGATACAATATGTGACGAACGAGCTCGTATGAAACACTACTGTATTTAAGTGTCTTAAAACCCGAACGAATTTCGCCAAAATGAGAGTGTTATTTATATTCCTTCTTGTAAGTATTTCTTACATTCTTCTTTAATATAATATTAGTGTTCAGCTTATAATATTAATGGAAGTAATTATTAATAATTTGCGTTGTGTTATGTTGCATAATGTTATCTGTTTTAATAGATACAGTAATAAATTTTACAATAATCCTATTGTGCGATCAGTGAAAATATAAAAATACATACAGTACTTACTGAGTGGCAGTATTTGAACACATTTGCGTTGTTTTGTTGCGTAATAAATAATAATTTCAATAGACTATAAGGTCCATGAGTTTTTTAATAATTATATTGTCAGGTCTATGAAAACTTACGTACATACTGACATAATTATCAATTAATTAAAATAATTATGTGTATCTAATAAATAAAATTTTACAAGTATTGTTTAAATTCATGTGATATTTATGAAATTATGAATAATTTTAAAGATTTTTTATTTTTCATATTATATAATATTTTTATAAATATATTTTTATGAAATTTCTATTCAAGTTACTATTTTTTTTATTAGTTGAGATGCAGTCTAATGTTTAATATCAATAACTTTTATTTTAACTAAATCTATATTGAGATAATTATATATGTCATATTTTATCTTTATATTACAATGTGTGTAGATAAATTTACAAATACGTTTGATGTTTAAGCATTTATTAAATATTAATGTTAGTTGATTGATAGTTTAATATTTTTCTAATAAGTGCTACACGGTTATGTCAGTTGTCTAGTCCTCATGCTGGATTATCCTGTGTTCTGTGAACCGAGCATTTTGAAAGCGTTTGTTATTACTGGTTATTGTTAGTAATTGTGGAAATTAGAAGTCATTTTGAAATTTTTTAAATTATTTCTTGTACTGTTATTAACAATGATATTATTGTTTTGATCCTGTTCAATGTTTTAATCCTGTTTATATGTAAGAATTCTCTAAGATTCACTGTTCTGTTTTCCCTGTGCAATAAATTAAAGAAAATTTATGATGTTGTTGTAAAACCTTTATTGAACATAATTTACAATATGTAATAGAATAATGATAGTATCTAGTACTACCAAATAATACAAACGATTATTTGTTTACTGTTCATTGAACATAACAAAAAGAATTAAAAATGTTAAACTAGTAATGTAATATTATTTTTTAAACTTATGTTGATTTTTTTAAGTTTATTTTTTATTACTATTATGTTTATTTTACATACCATATAGTGATTTAATGACATCAGGAATGGTAATGCATGAGGAATGCCTTGGGCATCACAGTTTATTCAGTAATGGCCATCGTGTTGTCCATGTTTATAGGCAACTATAACGACTTGCTAACAGTTTGGCCGTCAATAATGACAGACAACCTGTTAATACTCGTAATTATAACATTATCATAAAAAATATCTAAGTCAATGTAAAAAATAGAGGATAAATTTTATGTTCAGTACATTAAAAGGATAATGTTGCATCTAAATTATATATATTCTTGTGATTTATAATATTAATGTGCAATTGTTGATTAAAGTTTAATGATTAAATAATTAAATAATCAATGGGTATGTACTAACGATTCTAAAAAGAAAACAGACAAATCTATTCTACAAATATTTCATACGATAGAATACAGTATACTATTTTTGTTATTAATTTAAAAACGCTTTTAATTTTACAGTTTGATTTTATTATTCTACGATTGATTATTAATAATTAATTCAATTTCTTGAATATTTTTTTCCGTTATTAATTTTATTTGATATTTTTAAAGTATTAATTGATTAATAATACTGTAAAGATTTTCCTCAATTTATTTTATTATTCCTCTTTTATCAATGAACCATTGATTTTTATTATTTTAATTTAGTAGTGCATACGGATTCTAATATTAGTGTGGGATATAGAATAAATAATAAATGTCGATAATGTCAAAAAAGAAGTAGGAGCAGATTGATTACGATTAAGATACTAATAATAAATAGTCATATTTGATATTGATATAATTTTACAGATATATTTATTTAATGGCCTACTTGACCAACATTACATTGCTACGTCATTGTCTGTAAAACTTAAAAAAGTTATTTACTTCTTAATTTTTCGATAGTTACTAAATAGTATTTGTACAATGAAGCTTATAAGTTATCATTACAAAAGAATTGATTAATATTTTAGTACATTGTTCATAGCAGCGAGGAGGAAAGTGGTTGTTATCTAATAAATGTGACATTTAATATCTGAACCGCAGGCGTGGACTTTAAATTAACGAATTGGAAGTCGTACTTTATTCTGAGCAATTCATAGTGCTTTATATTAATCTATGATAAAATTACAACACAATTCAATTATAAAAGTTTTCATCATGATTTGTGTACGTAGATTTAATTAAATAAGACGGCAGTTGGCTTCAATTTGACTTAAGGACTAATTAAATAAAACTAAGAGAGTATTTTAAGTTTTAATTAAATTACTGTTACTAATATTTATAAATTTATTAATTTAGCCATCTTATTATTGTTACAGGTTTGTTTTTGTTTGGTAAGTGCGAAATATTTACCAAATGAATCGCAACGTTCACGATCATTACGGCGATCTGGTGAGTCCGATTCCAGCGAGTCCGAGGCGTCCATAGATCGTGATGACGATAGTAGAGGTGAGGATGATGATGGCAATGATGACGATTCTAGACAAGATAGAAATATCCAGGGTATAGAAGCAATTAGGAGAAAAATTGAAGAGAGAGAAAGAAGAGAAAAAAGGAAATTAGAAGAAAAATTACGTGAAGAAACAAGAAAATTAGAGGAGAAACAGAGAAAACTTGAAGAAAAGTTAGCTAAAGAGGAATTAAAACTACAAAAGAAGAGACAAGAAGAAGAACGAAAGCTTCAGGAACGAATAGAAAAAGAAAGACGTAAGCAAGAAGAAGAGAATAGGAAACGACAGGAAAAGATTGCAAAAGAAGAACGAAAACGTAGAGAAAGAGAACGTAAGATACTTGAGAAATTACAGAAAGAGGCTTTGGAGGATAATAAAGCTTCAGATAGTTCGGAATCTATAGAAATAGAGGGGTCATTAGATTTTGAAGATCTATGGAAAGGTTATGTTTATGAGCAATATGGGTTATCATCAGTAAGTACGAAAGTAGAAAAGAAAGTAGTGCTGAATATATTTATACAGGAACAGCTTAATATTAACATATATAGCAGTAAAAGCGAAAGAAGACGAGCACTGATAGAATGGATAGAAAATGAAGTGCGTAATAATGCACAAAACAGTTTCAGAAATTACATACTGAGACGTATTAATTCCATTCAGATAGAACAGTTAAGAAGAAGGTTAAATAGACAGATTGAAAATCTAAACAATAAATTAACGTTGCTAAATAATGCGCTCTCGCCATTGGTTTCTATTGCACGAAATAATATTGAAGAGAAAAGGACTTTGCTTCAAGCTGCATCACAGTTGTTATCAACTTTAATTACTAATTTGATTAGCGGTGGACAGTCGAATAATAATCCGTTCTCTTCACCTAATGGACCTTCGTCTGTTGGTGATTCAAGTAACACTGTTACATCCACTACAGAGTCAGCAATTTCTAGCTCTACTAATAATGCAGAATCGAGTGCCAATGTAACTCCTGCAGAAAATAGTGACACCACTTCCATTGATTTATCTGGTTCTGATATTTCTGCTACTGAATCAAGTAACCAAGGTACATCTGAAAGTGTAATATCAAATACAAATGAATCATCCGCTACAAGTAATGATGCCATCTCCTCTAGTATATCGGCATCTAACTCGAATAATTCTGAAGTTGACTCCAGTAATACTGCAATAACTGGTACTGAAACAGAAGATAGTAACACTACTGAAATATCAACAACGGGTACCAATGGAAATTCAGAAACAAGCAGTGCTGCTGGATCTAATGATAGTTCTAGTTCCAATGTTTCCACTGATGATTCTACCGATGTCGTCTCATCTGGCGTGGAAAATGCAAACACCGGTTCCGCTGAAGGTGCAGCATCTAACGCTGATGCAACAAGTAATGACCCCACTGATACATCTTTATCCGGTTCTGATGTTCTTACCACCGATTCAACTGATGCAACCACACCAAGCGATATATCAGCAGCTACTGACTCAACTGAAAATGCACTATCCAGTTCTGAAGCAACTTCTGAAGCAAGCAATAGTAATGCTTCTACTGAGGGGTCTGGTTCGAATGATCTCACTGTTGACTCCAACAACGGATCTGTATCGGATGTTGAAACTGCAGCTAGTGGTTCACCGGAAAGTGCTGTATCTAATACTAATGTAACTTCTGAAGTAAACAGTAGTACTGCTTCTTCTGAGGGATCCAATTCAAATAATCTTGTTGTTGATTCCAATAACTCTGCTACATCTACTGTCGTATCTGCAGTTGGTGGATCATCGGAAAGTACGGCAGTCAGCTCTGATACAACATCTGAAATAAGTAGTAGCACTACTTCTGCTCAGGGATCAAATTCAAATACTATTGTCGTTGAATCAAATAACTCTGTCACATCTAATGTCATATCTGCAGCTGGTGGCTCATCAGAAAGTGTATCAGTCAGCTCTAACCTAACTTCGGAAACAAGTAGTAGCACTTCTTCTACTCAGGGTTCAAATTCAAATACTATTGTCATTGAATCCAACAACTCTGTCACATCTAGTGTCGTATCTGCATCTGGAAGCTCATCGGAAAATGCAGCAGCTAGTACTGATGTAAATTCTGAAATAAATAGCAGTGTCAATTCAGCTGATGGTTCTAGCTCAAGCATTTTAGATATCGATTCAAACAATGCTGCCTCATCTAGTGTCGAATCTGCAACTGGGGGTTCATCGGAGAATGCAGTAGCCAGTACCAATGTAACTTCTGAAATAAATAGCAGCACTAATTCAGCTGACGGTTCTAGTTCAAGTCTTCTTAATGTTGATTCCAACAGCTCTGCCACATCTGGTGTTGAATCTGCAAATGGCGGTTCATCGGATAATGCAGGGTCCAGTAGCGACATTACTTCTGAAATAAACACCAGTACTAATTCAGCTGACGGTTCCAGTTCAAGTGTTATAGATGTTGATACAAATAATGCTGCCTCGTCTAATGTCGAATCCGTAACTGGTAGTTCATCAGAGAATGCCGCAGCCAGTACTAACGTAACTTCTGAAATAAGTAGTAGTGCTAATTCATCTGACGGTTCTAGTTCAAGTGTTCTTGACGTCGATTCTAACAACTCTGCCACATCTGGTGCTCAATCTGCAACTGGTGGTTCATCGGATAATGCAGGGTCCAGTAGCGACATTACTTCTGAAATAAATAGTAGTACTAATACAGCTGACGGTTCCAGCTCAAGTGTGATAGATGTTGATACAAATAATGCTGCCTCGTCTAATGTCGAATCTGCAGCTGGTGGTTCATCAGAGAATGCAGCATCCAGCACTGACGTAACCTCTGAAATAAGTAGTAATACTAATTCAGCTGACGGTTCTAGCTCAAGTGTTATAGATGTTGATACAAATAATACTGTCTCATCTAGCGCCGAATCAGCAACTGGTGGTTCATCGGAAAATACTGCTGTCAGTAATGATGTAACTTCAGAAATAAGTAGCAATATTAATTCAACAGACGGTTCTAGCTCAAGTGTAATTGACGTCGATTCCAACAACTCTGTTATATCTGGTGTTTCATCTACAACTGGTGGTTCATCGGATAATGCAGCAACCAGTAATGATGTAACTTCCGAAATAAATAGCAGTACTAATTCAGCTGACGATTCCAGCTCAAATGTTCTAGATGTTGACTCCAACAATGCCGCCTCATCTAGTGTCGAATCTACAACTGGTGGTTCATCGGAAAATGCAGCAGCCAGTACCAACGTAAGTTCTGAAATAAGTAGTAGTGCTAATTCATCTGACGATTCTGGCTCAAATGTTCTTAATATCGATTCCAATAACGCTGCTACATCTAATGTTGGTCAATCCCAAAATACAGTATCCAATACTGACGTCACTTCTGACGAAAGCATTGGAGTTGCTTCCACAGACTCGTCAGGCACTAATATTTCCTCTGTTAACTCCGCTAATACTACTTCATCGGTTGTGGAAAATACAACCAATAGCGCTTCTGAAAGTGCAACATCTAACACTGAAGGTACTTCTACTGAAAGTAGTAATACTGCTTCTACTGATGACACTTCAAATGGTGTGGAAACTACGACTGTTGAATCTAATGATAACACTATATCAGATACCAATGAAAATATCGATAATGTGTCTACCGATACGTCTACATCAGATATTTCTGCTACTGATTCTACTAACGCTGTTTCAACTAGTAATGCACCTACGACTGAATCAATTGAAAATACAACCTCTGGTATTGATTCAACTACTGCAGGAGATAATAGTAGCGATTCTACTGGTACAACTGTCTCCGATTCTAACATTACTGTTGACGATTCTACGAGCATTGTTACATCAGGAGTTGAAAGTACAACCGTTGATTCTACTGAAAATACAGTATCACTCCCCGAATCTTCTTCAACAAGCGATGATACTATTTCCACTAATGCGTCTGAAAATGATAATTCAGCTGTTACCACTACACAAGATTTATCATCATCTATTACTAATTCAGATGTAACGACATCTGAAAGCATTGATATTACAACCGAAAACATCAATATTATTACATCTGAGGCAGCTACTACTACTATTGGAGATCTGACAACAGCAGGTGGTCTTGAAACGGTCACCACAGTTAGTATTTCTTCTAATACTGACGAAGAAATTAGTGTAACTACTTCTTCTGGAATTGAAAATGTCAGTGAATCACAAACAGAATCTGGTATCATTGAAAATGGACCAGAAGTCAATACCCCTATTCCTGTGGTTCCTGTAGATAATAATAATATAGCAAATATTTTGCCAGGAGTTAATAACAATTTCCTAGAAATCATATCAGGAGGTCGTCCGATCATCCGTCCACCTATCCGTCCATCCATCCTTCCAAGCCGTCCTCCTTTTATTATAGTTCCACTAAAAAATGAGATTAAACGTCCCAATGAGCCTGGTGCGATCGTCGTTGAAATAAACCGGCAGTGAAATTGATTGACCTGTTATTTAATGAGTAAAATTCTATAATGAAATGTATATAGTTAAATTTAATGTTAGTGAACCGAATAATTTTGTAGATATGTGCATTTAAATAAAATACAGGGCAAACATTATGTTTGTTTTATTTCTACCTAAGAAATAAGGCTGCTAGAACTCCATGCCTTTATTATTGTCTTGGATGTTAAAAATTACAAAAGTACTTTCAAAAACTTTTTGTTATGAACCAACTTTGAAAAGAAGGAGGTTCTTAATTTGATTCTATTTTGTTATGTTTTATCCTCATAACTTCGTCAGTTCTAAAGCGATTTGGAAAATTATTTTTTTATCTGAAAGGATATACTTGCAGATTGGTTCCATAGACTTTTATCGAAATTGGTTTAGAGTTTAGTATTAGGTCAAAATAATTAGTTTTGTCACAATTAAAGTAGTTTTTTTATGTGACATTATCTTTAATTATACATTGAATTTTCTAATGTAATGAGACAGATTGAAATTTAATGGTCGAGGGATCGGCAACAATGTCCTTCTTAAAACATTACCAAAGCCTAATTATGGTTACCAAACTCCGCCAAGCATGGTAAGTACTGAAATTTCCTTTATGTTAAGAGCTATGTTCAGCAGTGGTAACTGATGATATGATAAAATAAATCTAAACCGCATTTGATTTTTATTTTATGAAACGAAAATTTAATATAGGCTATGTAAAGTTTTTACGCTATATCCTATTAATATTATGAATATGATAGTTTATACAGTTACTCAATCACGATTAAATAATTGAACGAGTTCGAATGAATTTTTGTACATTTTATTTTTATTTTATTGTTTATTAAAGAAAAACCAACAGCTAGAAAATTTCATAATAAAAAAAAAAGAAAGATTAGCGATGTCATATGTATTAGTCAAATCTCGTTTTTATTTATTATACGTATTAGTACTTACAATTAACTAATTTAAACTTAGACTAACAACATTATACTAGTTCACATATTATAGGTAGGCAGTTATGCAAAATAAAAAGTTGGAATCACACGCTCAAAGATGAACCATCAAAGAACCACTGACTTCGCACACATCAAGCGGATTATATCTTAGAATTAAATAAACCTAAATCGAGATTTTTAGATATTTTATTAAAATTATCGCTTGCAAGTCAGAATAATGATTTTTTTCTGTAGTTAGTGGCAACAAATAAAATAAATAAGGTGGCATTTAATCTTAAGGTTGGGATACGTAGAAAGAGTTGATATAGCATATCGGAGCAATCGATTGAACCATTACCAATTTTCATCAATTCTGAAATTTCGCGATGGTACTTAAGAGGAAGTAGGTGATGTTTTTTACATAGCTCAATACATTTAGAGGAGTTGAAGTGCTTCTTTGTTCTGTAACATAGATATTTAATAATTTTTTTTAATAGCTTTTATTTGACAGACATAAATATTATAAAGTGGGTTCCAGATCTGACTAGCATACTCCAAATTGTTGCGAACAAAGGTGCAATGTAGTATTATTGGCGTCTTAATATTAGTAAACTCTTTGGAATTACGTATTATGAAACCTAGGGCACAAAAGGCCTTGGTAATAATACTATAAATATGTGAATCGAGCAGTAATTTTGAATCATGATGTATACCAAGATCTCGAGTTATAGTATTTCTTCGAAGTGAAGTGCATTTAATGTATATGAATAATAATAATGAATGTTACAATTACGGGTAAAAGTAACGACAGTGCATTTAGATGAATTTAAATATAGATGATTATCATTATGATAATCCTCCAGTCGATGAAAATCTTTCTGCAAATTAATGCTATTAATATTAAGGATATTGAAGCAAACACTTTCATGTCATCGGCAAAACAGAGAAATTTGGAACTATGAAAACAGGTTTCCATATCATTCACAAAAATTACAAAAAGTAAAGAACCTAATAAGGACCCTTGAGGAACATTACTCGGTAGAGACACTCAAGTCGATATGTAATTACTTACCATTGCCTGACACCTATTATTTATATATAAAGTGAATCATCTGAGAAGTTCACCATTAATACCAATATTTTGAAGTTTAAACAATAATCTATTATCTTGTCTACCTCGGTCCATAGATTCAACGAAATTAGTTTTAAATAGTACTAAATTTGATACCGTTCAACGTCCTTTCAAAAAACTATCTTGAAATGACGAAAAATATTGCTCCATTGCGGGATAAACCTGATCATAAACCAACCTTTCAAATACTTTGCCAATAAACACAATTTAGAAATACCGCGATAATTACGTTAGAATACTTTATTAGTTATATTCTAACCTAAAATTCTAACATAATGTATGATAACCTATACAACTGTATGTACGCGGGTAATGCCGCAAGAAACAGCTAGTAATTTAATATTTTGCTATAACGTGTGAATACTTCATAGATAATAATAAAATAAAACTACATAACACTTTATAATATTTTCTATATTTTACTAATGACTTTTCTAATATTTTTTTACAAATGTTTGGTTTACAAGCAATAAATCTAAATTCTATATAATGGAATGTAGAATAGAGGTATTTTTTTATATACAACTTTTTTAAATTAAATAAAGTTAACAACTTATATTTAGTATTAATACAAGATAATGTTGAGATTATTAATGTACTTTGTCAAATCCAATATTTACTAGTTGGATTATTAGGTGGATTAGGATAACTATGTTGAGTAAGGGGATCAGGAATATTCGGGAAAGAATATGGATCATTCATATATTTATATTCACCGGAGAGACCAGCTAAACTCATGTTTAGGGAATTATGGGAAGGACTCCAATTAGCAGATGAGGATGGGTCTACTGAAACTTTTGAATAATCAGTAGGGATTTTTGGATAATCATTATTTGGTAATGCCTTGCTGTATTCGTCAGCAGTTGTTTTCACAAAAGCATCCTCTCTATTTTCAATAACTTCTTCACTGGTTACTTTATCTTCACCTTCTGTTTCTTTCGGAAGGTAATTAATAGGTTTATTGTAGACATCGTTATTGGGATATCTTGCGTAGTCATTTCTGGGGATAGCAGCGTCCAATATTTGGCTATGTGTAGTTCCATTTGTACCACTCACTAGATGGCTGAAAGTAGAACCAGATGTACTTGGGAAAGCAGCGTTTTGAAAAGCTTGGTTTAAATGTTGTGACTGCGCCATGAGTTGATTATAGTTAGCATATTTTTGATGATGCCAAGGATCAGGATGCTGTGTGTGATGTTGAGATAGAGATGAAATTTCTCCAGCTGGATACGGACACGGTATCTGAGGCATTGGCAAGGTGGAGTAACCAGTGAGACTAGGAGTTGAATTTGAACCGGTGTGTTTTCTTAATCGGGCACGTCTATTTGAGAACCAGACCTGCAAATAAAAAAATATGGTACCCAATATTAATTTTAATAATTAATAAGACAGTAATAGTTTTCAGATATACCATTAAATTTTTGTTTTGTGAAATCAAACTTTAGTGGTGACTTAATTAGTGTTACATGGAAACCCTCTATCGATTGCAAAAAGAATCATCAAAGTTGACATAGATTTGAATAAAAATATTGTACGATATGCATACATAAAAAAATTATTAAAGGCTTTCTCTTAAAAGGCCTTACTGTTTGAACCATAGTTTAAGGATAGTACTTGTCTTATTCTCTTTCTATGTTTTGAACTAAATATTCATCGATTCTATTCTTTATCTACGACCAATATAAATAAGTCTATTTTTTAACAA
Organism: Galleria mellonella; assembly: GCF_026898425.1. Taxonomy (NCBI): domain Eukaryota; kingdom Metazoa; phylum Arthropoda; class Insecta; order Lepidoptera; family Pyralidae; genus Galleria; species Galleria mellonella. Next base: position 1,066,472 of record NW_026442147.1, on the reverse strand, counting down.
AAATAAGGATATACGGTGAACTTACGGTGGTAAGTTAAATTAATTAATAGACATTTGAAAATTTCAATATGAGTACACATACAAAATCATAAACATAGTTTTCACTAAGTAGAAAATGACATACTATAGAGTTATAAGTAAGATATAAGTTAAATATACTTATTAGTTAAACCAAAATACTGAATATTGACAATATTTTTGGCGCAAAGGCGGCCACATTTTTTTGCGTAAATGAGGTATTGGGTTCGATTTTTAATCGGGTCAATTTAGGAAACTTCTAAATTGTCTTTGTCTGTCCTGGGTTGCATTAATATAGCTTGAGGGCCAGGCGATTTATGGTATGGTACCATGATTGTATGGTATTTATTATTACCAATTAATAGTAGGTAATTTATGTGCGATTTAGATTCATAATTTAAAACAGAATGAAAGAAATTATCGTATGATAGTGATTTTTTATACATCCTTAGATGGTGCAGCGGTTTTAATACGCTATGGCACCTTCTGATATTTGCAGTTTGATTTCCGTATAAATTTGAGACATTATATAAATATGTTTGTTTTCTAATTAATACATGTATTTAAGTAAATCTTTTAGTTTTCTCAGAAGAAGATCGTCTAGAACTCATAGTGCACTGTATGCTAAATAACCAGAGAGCAAAATAAAGATTGATTGTTCCTTATACGATAAATATATTATTATTAATTATTTTGTTTATATTTAGGCTAAAGATATGATAGATATTTTTTACCTGTATTCTGGCTTCAGTAAGTCCAGTTTGGAGAGCCAACTCCTCCCTGGTGTACACGTCAGGATACTGCGTTCGATGGAAGGCTCGTTCCAGGGCGTCCAGTTGTTCCCCGGTGAATGTAGTACGGGAACGGCGCTGTTTCCGTTTCAACGTCAAACCAGGCTCCGACTCGATGTCCGAGGAATCCGACCCACGACCTGAATGATATGTATTATTAGTAAGTTATGTTCTCATAAAGTTATTTTGAAATAGGGTTTACTGCACAGTTGGTTCACTAAATATATTAATTTTGTCATGACCGAAGCCTCTGTTTTATCTCTACTTCTTATATACGTATTACAGATTGCACTGTTTACTTTATTTTGTACAGTAGAATAAATCGAAAACTACTCTTTACAATCACAAATTCTATCAATCATATAATTTTTTTTGGAAATAAAGTATTCTAACTTCGTCTCCATAGTCGATACAAATATATTTAATTAGCAACGTATACGAAATAATATTTATTAGCTAATTAATAACAGATGAAGTAAAGATTTAATCCAGTAACTAATATAAAATGTATCACGAGGTGTCCTTTCTTGAGGCGGATTTACGTTCCTGAACAATTTATTTGACACCGCAGCAATTTGTCTTCATCTCTTTTTTGAGACACGCGTTATTTATTAGCGGAATGTTTTTTGTAAAAACCCACATCATGTTTTAATTCGCCTAAATCAAGACCCGTCAGAGTCGCGGGTCGGCCGAACTCATTTATAAATCGGTAGCGGATTCCTAAGGGAAACATATTAAAAAACAACCTCAACAATACCCAGCTTTGCCCTTAAAACTGATTTTAAAAAATGCGGCTTATATTAATAGCCTTTTGAAAGAAGTCAAAATTGAATGAGATGAAAAAATAGGGGCTCAGTGCGGCGCGGAGTAAGGAACACCCAGTGTGGCGGTCTCTTTGTCGGCTTCTTTGCTGTTCGGGTGACATTTTGGCACCATTCAATATTTTGGTGTCGCGATCTGGATTTACGATATGTAAACGAATATGTGGTTTAATTCCGTATGGCTCAGTTACATCCGATTTGTTTCTGCCGCGATTGGAACGTACTGTATTGTGTTAAGTGCCTTATTATAGGAGTTCTTTTTGAATATGGATTAAATTCCTTAGCTACATATATAAACTTTTAAACACATTTTAAATAAAAAAAAATAAGGAAAACATAAATATAAAATTTAGTATTCGAAATGCATGTTTATAATATCTATATTTTAAATTACATTTGTCAAGAATGTCGAAAACTTTTAACAGTTATAATTAATGTAGATTTAAAAAAAAATGTTTACAAATATTAATGAATTGTAAAACACTGTTCTAATCGGCGGAAGTCTGTGATTACCCGTAGTGGAAGAGCTTGGCGGGTTATAAACCAAGGGGCATCATATCTAACCACAAAGGCCGCGACGTTAAATAAAAAACTACGTATTGTAATAAAATGATTTACATTGCTCAAATTCTCTGGCTCGCTCGCGACTGGGACAGATTTATTTAGTCTTTTTTGTTCCGAGCCCTGATCGTAAGTACGAGACTAAACGACTCTCGCATTTCGAAAATAAGACCACTTCGATATAAGACTTTAATACTGTATCCCAAAGTTCATTTCGCTGATATGGTCGCTAAAGTTCACAAAAGCAATACTCTAAAGGATTTTATGTCTGTCGAAGAGAGAGAGTTTTATGTAGTTGGCTTTAGTGGGAGAGAGCCGGGAGACTTTTAGCGATTGCCGAAATGTGACCCCGTGAAGACCGCCGACTCCAACCGCCTCATAATTTGGAAGTTGAAAGAGCTGCGGCGTTTTAACACCTTCATAATCTCGGTTCATTAAAGCACCCGGCCTGCCTTTGTTTCAGCGGGTTGTTGGGATGTTAACAGATGGTCGGATTAGTACGCCATGCAGTGGGCGTATGTTGCTCATTTGTATCACGATGAAATAAATACAATGAACCGATTAGCATTTCTTGTTGTTTTTTTTTTGCAAAATATTCTAATCGAAATGAGTCGTAATATTAGTCTATATTATATATTGTTTTAATTAAATAATTAATTAAAATCTACATGGTACATATTTGTTAATATTCATGGAATTAAACAACTTGCTTCAAATTGTAAATCAAAATATAAAAATAGTTTTATGAAAGGTTCATACTAAGTTAGTCGTGTTCGCATAGTTTGTTTGAATAGTTAAAAAATTTAATTAAAATTTTGACTTCAGTTTAACTTTAGTTTCATGTAAACTATCACTGGTTTGGTACACTCGTTATGACTTTTCTTGTATTGTCATTCGGTAGATAGTTTATTATTAATATAACCGATTCCAGTTATTAACTGTCCACTTCTGAACATATGCCTCCTCCTAGGGGGGTTTTGCCTATATCTTATTTACATCATCATCAAAGCCTAACTGGAGTTGCCACGTTTGGCAAGAAGAAGGATTTTTAAGAAGGATGCTGCTGCCTATCCCTCGACTTTTAAGTTAATCCATTAAGAACATTAATCCATAATAAAATAGGTTTTAGTTTTTTACATGTTAAATCAATATGAAATTAGTAGATTATACCTAATGTGAGTTAGGAGTTTACTTTTCTCAACAAAGAGCTTAAGATGCTTTTTAATTAAGTATTTATAGACCTTTGTGGTAAATGTTCTTATTCTTCAGACATGATATGTAACATACGATATCTATTACTTAGTACTTTGAAATCTAGTAATAATGGAATCTAATGTATATTTTTTAGATTTTAATCAAAGTAGAAGGCAATCATAATAATAACAATTCTATTATATTATTTACTACAATGAGTTTTCAGCTTGTTTAGTGTTTAGGGACCTCATGTGAAAAAAGTAGATATGTTAATGATGCGCCTAATGGTTAAATATGAGCAAATACTGAGAACAGTACATTATATGGTATCATGGGCATCACAGTGTATTTTGCAACGTCCATGGTATGGTTCATGTCTATAGGCGACGGTTTCTACTTTAAATCAAGTATTGGCTTGTTTGTTAGTGCAAAAAAAAATATTCATCGATTTTTTATTATTCCACATAACGTCTCTACTATAACTTGATGATGTGGGGGGAAAGGGATTGTTATCAATAGGGAGGTTAGTCTCCATTGTTATCAAAATATCCTATCAGGTCGACCTCCATGCGGTTCCCTATGGAAACCCTCGTGACCAATCTATCGTTGAATTTGTCACGTTGGGCAACTGACCTGCCTTTTCATCCTCATCCATCCATCTATCATCCCTCACTGGTGCTCCACCAATGTATATTGATAGCGCAGATCCATTATATGAATATTTAAATTCCATTTTAAATTAAGACTGTAATTCTAGATGAGAGCTGTCAAGTATTTTGTTGCTTATTGTTTTGTTATGAGTGTACAACGTTTCTCGTTCGGATTAATTTTGTTAACTATATTCATCATCGGTTCTATTCAAATGTCTTCAACGAAATGTGGGCTAGTGAATCTAATTACTGTCGTAAATTTTTGTTTTGATTTGGAATTAAGTAATTTTTGGTAATATGGCATTTTATTGGATAATAACATCTTGCTCAAGTATTAACAAAAGTAAATATTGATTGATGAAAATAGATTTTTTTTCAAAATAAAAATTCGAAAAAAAAACTTTCGAAATTAATTTGTTATACGGTAGAAGTGCGTAGAAATAAAATGTGTGATAATTAAAAAGTTTTATAACAATTGAATACGATGGAGTTGGTTGGGTTAAACCACACGGGTCAGAGGTATAGAACATGGTCTATTCTTTTTAAGCATTCTTTGTCGGCAAGTCGTGCACTTCCGGACGCATGGAGGTCGGGTCGTTATGGGAGGCCTTTAGTTGAATAATGTGATGAGACAAAATTGTCTTGAATACAACGCGAGGTAATAAATGTTCCCATATAAATAGTTGATGCATAGCGGGCGTGACACGGGCTACACGACATATACACAAGTAAAATAGTAGAGTACATTTTTATATTCTATGGTATCTATGATGCTGTTCATATCTATAGTCGATGGTAATATTTATCGTACGGTGGACCGTTTGTATAACTTGTTTGTTTGCTAAGTTGTATAAAAAAGTCACTAAGTGTATTACATACAGAAGATAATGATCTATACTAATATTAGAAATTCAATACTCCTTTCCACTCAAGGTTTGCTGGAACAGAACTCTTACAGAGTTCGCCTCGCGCTCGCCTGTTGTACATATTTATTTAGAATAAAATATAAAAACGTAATTTTTGTGTACAAAAAAGCATAAATAAATAAAATTAAAGAGGATTTGATTTTTTTTATACAATTTAGAATGACAAGATGACGGCCCGGATTTTGTTTGAAATGGTTAAACTCAAAAAATACTTAAATGTTTTTAAAAAAATCACCGTTCTGCCGTATAGAAAAATATTCTGTAACTGCATCTATGTGAAAATAAGGAAAAAATGCTGATATTAAACTAATTGCATGATGACTATATGTAGCAGTTATGTTTGCAATTTTGTACTCTTCATTATGCGTGAGAATCAATACTTTGAGTATTAACTACTGAATATTTAGAAAAATATTGGAAATGAGTTATGTAGACAAAGTATGTAACTACTCAAAACAAATATTTTACAAAATGTCCTATTATATTTTTTTTTGTTATCTGCTACGAGCAGTATATATTTTTATACTACTATGGTGGCAAAGAAGTTTACAGCTCGTTTGTTGGAAAACGATTATTGTATTATCAGGAAACTTTATTACACTATATATACAGTTAATACATGCCTATCTTCAATTACATTTAAATCAATTTATATAAGCGTTGGTATTTTAATACAATTTCAAATTTAGAATCTGCTCATTACATCCAAACACATTTAAATTCATTTAACTGTCTCAGATGTAGACTGATTGCGTGTACGCCGCACGTCGTGGAGCTTCGTAGTAATCATCATCCGCCACTATCACCACATCACTTCATCTAACGACAGTTATTAAGTAAATGAGAGATTTTATCGCGTACCTTTGTTTCAATGTACTCCTGTGAATGTAACGCTTTATTAAAAGACTTTCAGTGACAATTTGAGATATTCTGTTGAATATGAGACGTTTTATTACTTTCAAATGTTTTGCAAAGGATTAGTCGACAGTTTTTATGCAAATTAGAATAATGAACAAGCTAAAGGCTTATTTAATGGAAAGTGGTAACTGTCGCCTAAAAACAGGAATATAAACGATACTATAGACATTACAGAGTATACTATGATCTCCGTGATACTCTATATGTTGTCATTCCTAAGTATTAAAGGGAAAAGGGATTGTTAGAAATGAGGTCTAACATCTCTATTGCTAGTAATCTTTAATAATAATATCTTATAAGGTCGACCTCCACGCGGTTCTCTCTACAAACCATCGTGGTTCATTATCGTGAAATTCTTCATGATAGGATAACTGACCTGCTTTCATTCTCACTTATCATCTCCTACTGGTATCGCGCCAGCATATACCGATAGCGCAGACGGGGTTACCATTTCATTATCACCCATTAAAAAAAACCTAAGAATTATGATGTTATGCCTTCGTATTAGATAATTTCACTACCCTATCACACCCTATCAAACCGAAGCACATCTATGTAATCATAGTTACTTCACTAAAGATTTTTGTACATAAAAAGTCTCCTTCTGGTATTTTTAAAATTTTCCCGGTAATTATAATTTAAAATCAGCAAGTATTTTTAAGAAGTTTTTATTTACAGGTATTTAGTAAAATTTGTTAAATGCAAATATATAGATTTAAACTTAATGGCGCTCGAGTCAAATGGTAAAAGTTAGAGAGCGAAACTTCCGTCAAAACTTTTAGTACAGGTTGATCTTAATTATCTTAGCAGTACAGGTATTATTGGTATTAAAGACTGGAGGTAAACGGGCTATATTTTATATTGTAGTAAGCGAGATGGCGATAAACCTTGCTTTTTGTTTTGGACTTTAAAGTAAGATAAATATCTAGAGGTGGATAATATAAAGCAATATATTATTGTATATTTTTGTTACAAAAATTATATATTTATATTAAAATCTGTTATTTAAAAAATAATATTGGAAAATAGATATCCAACCGATATGACCGATATCGAAATGGGCGATGACCTTTCTACCGCCACTAATGTCCAGAGATCCTCATTATATAGATATCTGATTGGTATCAATATTACCCATGCCTATAAATATTGCGTTTGGTGCCCTACATAATTTACAATTTTATTGCTGTTAACTAATAAAAAATATTATTTCATCTTTTTATTTACGTGGCAAGCAATAGTAAATAAATCACAACCTTTGTTAATAACAAACAAAATAACCATGCAATCGCGAAAAATATCTGGATGTACAAAGTACTCCTATTATGGACGCGGCGGCCACATTGCTCTCGGTTAAACACTAACAGGTACATAGAGCATAAATTTAAAGCACAATTAATTTGCGACAATACGTACAAATAGAACGCAACAATGACGTACTACAAGCAAAATATGTTACCTATGTGCATTGTTCGTGTTTCAGCACTATCGAAAGCTCAACGGGCGGCTATGTCCCGCTTTGTCGGCCGCTTATATCGGCGCCCGCCAAACGCAGCCGCCCTTTGACGTTCGAGAGACCAGCTCCAATATTTCAAATGGCAACAATGACGAAGTGATATTTTGTGTGCGGAAATTGATTTTTTTAACACACTTCGTGAGAAAGCTTTGACAGGTTGTGGCTATTAAATTGCGAATAAGAATTTGAATAGACGGGAAGTTATTGGACGTTAATGTTTGGGTATTTGTGGTTGTGATGATACTCGTACGTACGGAAGTGTATATTTATCGATTGGTAGATATATTTTTTATTATTTATTTATTATCATAATGCATTCATGTACATAATATAGAGTAGTTACAATGTTCTTATCTAGAGTAAGTACATGAACCCTGTTTTTTTTGTAAATGGATGATAATGGAATAGTAACCCCACCCGCGCTATCGATATACACCGGCGGGGCACCAGTGAAGAATGATAGATGAGGATGAAGTAGGTCAGTTAGCCCATCGTGACGAATTCAACAAGAATTGTTCACGATGGTTTCCAGGGGGAATCACGTGGAGGTCGACCTAATAAGGTATATTGCTAGCAAGGGGGCTGTCAAACTCCATTGCTAACAATCTTTTTCCCCCTATGAACTCTGTTTGGGTATAGCAAAATTTTATTAATAGGTAGCTAATATACATGCATAAATGTCAATTTCGTTGTTAGATTATATTTAATTATTTTATATAATTGCTCTATATGGTAGATCAAATATACTAATAATTATAGGAGAATGTAATGTGTGAGAAAAAAATAAACGTTAGTGTATCTAATAAAAAACAATATAGGTACAGGTACATAAGTGTATTTTGAAATGTTTATTTTACGGATATTTAGTATATAATGGATAACTGTAATGGATAGATAGATGAATGTAGGGTACTTTTTATCCCGGTTAGTAAAGGTGACTCAATGAACACATAAAATTTAATAATTAAAATGACCTGTAAAAACAAAGGCTGTCGAAAGCAGTTTTTTTACAAAATCATATTTTTCATAACACTTTTTTATTTTTCAGTTACGAATTAGGTCCTACAGTTCCATTTTCAAAATGCTAACCTAGGTGAAAGTTGAAAAATTCTGGACAATTTCTTTTATATACCTAATAAAATGGGATTGCTTTGTTACTAGTGTAGTAATAATCTTGGGATGAATCTCGATAATGGAAAAACATATCTAGGGAATAGAGTTGAAGTTTACTTTGTGGAAAACTACAAAGTCTGTATGATATTACCTATTCTAGAAACCAGCAAATAAAGTCGAGGAGTAATATGTAGCAACAGAGTAATCTGTTTGTTGATACTACATAGCAACATAATTTTATAGAATCATGTTTTAAAAAATGACAGAATTAACATTAATGTGTAGCGTTATTTTTAATAGCACAATAAGTAGCAATGCATTTTCACTGTCTGACCGGGGTTAAAAAGTAGCCTTTATCTTTCTCCATCCTATACGAGTATATGTATATGGTAAGAGCGTACCAAATTACATACATAATTATTCATTAAGCCATTAAGAAACTAGTATCTGTATTCTAAAACAGTTCCTGAAACATTACTCGACTCGATTCAACCTTAGATTTTACGAGTAGATAAAATTGGTACTTTTAGTTGGAAAAATATTTATTTATTTATATTACACTTTATTGCACCAAGTAAAAAACATAGTCCTCACGCAAAGTAAGATATGAGTTAGGTAAGAACTGTTAAACTCAATGTACTACATCTGGAGTTATCTTAAGGGACAGTTGAGGAATGTTTTTGTTAATAAGAAAAAACCTTTTAGTATAAATTTGGTCTGTAGAAAAATATTGTGAAGATTTTCTAACATTTATGATTATATTATCCTTATGATTTAATAAGTTTCCTTAAAGAATTCTCAAGGATATCTTATTAGAGATTTGATTCGAGGAATATAGGCCGAAACGTTGTAAAATATGGATGTAAGAAGTAACAATCAAACGCCAATTTCAAATTTATGATATTAGTAAGGATAATATTTATAATGGTATTTTGAAGAGTTAAGCTACTATACAGGAAGGTGTAGGTACTAAATTAAGATGATATTTTAATACGGTTTCATGGTCCTTTTTCAATAAACAGGGTCTCGTTAACATAGTTTTTAATGTGGAAACAGAATGCTACATACCTACTTGATTATATAGATGGAGCATCGAGTCTCAAAAACGGGTTAACTTTTTGTTAGCTAATTGTCTATCTATATAACCTAAGGCTACATGATGGCATTATAAAATATTTAAGTTGCTACACCATATTTATTTTTAAGTGTCAAATTAGTAGCCATGAAAAAGTCAAACAATCAACAAAGTTTTACACGTCTAATTGGTTAAATTATCCAGAACTGTATTTGATATTAAAGTTGACAATACACACTCACCGCCAAGAATTCCATCAATGCTGTAGTCTTTCTTCCCATCTGGGTCTCTCGCGCCTCCGCGGAGCAGCCGGGAGATCGACGAAATGCTGGGTGGATCGGTCACGCCCTCCTGTAACACGTGATTGTCTGATTTATTATAAAAAAGGAACAGTCTCTCAACTTTTTGTCGTGCCTCCGATTGTTTCTCAACTGTAAGACAAAGACCGCCCACTGTGCTGTTTTTAGAGAATACAGGTAAAAAGTTCCGTTCTAAAAGTTGACAGTATTTTTTCGCAACCTTGATGGCATTTGAAGGTTTTAAGTTATTTTGTAATTGAATTTCTCTAAGAGTACTCGTATATTTAAGTATGTCTGTGTTTATGGTAGAAGAAAATTAAGTACAAATGTCCATTGCATATGCACCTATCGTCTCGTCCACTTTAATATAGATATTAAGTATTAAATGTGTAATTATAAAAAATAAATTTTTATTTTATCCACTGAATTTATTAATTAATTATAACTAGATAGTTGGTATTATTGTGTGGTAGATACCACATAATAATATCAACTATTTAGTTCTCAATCCATTCTAATTATAAAAGTCTAGAATTATGTCTAGAATACCCACATTCAATTTATTTACTAGTTTGGAATAGTTTATTTTCCAAATTGGTTTGATGACATGGGCTCTCATTTGTGGTAAGCAAGATACCAACTACTACACTAAGAAGATTGTAATATATGTATATACCGATATATCAATCATTAAAATAACAAATTTTTATTAGTTGTAAATAAAAACAAATATAAAACAATAAAGCGAATAATTCGAAGTTTGTTGACTCTAGCTCAGGAGAATAATTCAGTTTCAAAGATCTGGTTTCAGCTGAAATCTTTAAATTTTTGGAAGTATTTGAAACATCTAAGAAAGAACTGTCACATTGATTTGTGCTTTAGACTGAACGTAAAGCTGTCTTATAAATAAATAAACTATACTACATATACTATACTGTTTATTTATTTGTGAAGAAACAAATTGTATACACAAGAAATAGGGTGTTACCTTTAGTAACTTTTCTCGTATTTCCCATGAAAATATCCCGGGGTTTTGTCGTTTGAGCTCCTCAATCCTTGCTTCCACCTCTGGTGTCGCTACTCTCGGCTTAGAGCCACCAATCACTCCTGGTCTGATTGACCCCGTCTCCTAGACGAAAGGATTTGTAATTAATATTTTATATTTAAAATTCATTTATAGCTTTAAATTATAGAACTATACATAGTCGAAATCATTAGAGTCTTTTATTATTATAATGGTAAATTGAATCAATAATTGAGTACATTCAAATTAAAAAGCAAAAACGTAATTTGTGACATTCTTAGCTGTTAGATCTATTCCACAGACTCAATTACAAACTCAGATCTTCGCGACTTCGTATGCGTGAACGGGATATGTTAACTGATCAGGATAAAAAATTGCTTATGCCCATTTCCACCCTATAGTGATTGGTTAAGGCGGTAAGGTGCCAAGAGTGTTACCTCTTGGCACCTTACCGCCTTAACTTTAACCCTATCATGCAAACTTACTTTTATATTAGAATAACTTTAATAGAATTTAAATAGATTAACCTTAGAATAACTAATATGCAATTTTATATAAATATGCAGGTACTATAAATAATTTGCATGATTCGAGCTATAGAGAACAATCATTTCTATAGATATCTTTGATAATGTGCCGTTTTCTGTATATATAGTTCTAATTGAGTCGAAGTGAATAGTAATATAATACATACTTTTTGTATATAATTATATATATTGGCTATAAACACTATGAAAGACTCAGAAAATACTATGTGTGCCCAAGATCCACCTCATTGAACGCCGCCACTCCAAATGATTAAATTTAAATGCACTTTCTATCCGTATTTGTGCTGGTTTACTTATTTTTCAGAATAATGATATAAAAAAAACATTGTTCCAAGTTATATATAAAAAATACACAGAAATTTTGTATAGCATAAAAATAAAAAAGTCCTTATAGTCTTTATAAGATAATGATAAGTTATGTCCATGGTACTGCGCATGTTTATAGGCGACGGTTACCACTTTCCATCAGGTGGGCCGTCAGCTTGTTTGCCATTCTAAGTTGTATAAAAAAAATATTTTACCAAAGAGAGAATACATCAGTACAGAAGTCATCTATACATATGTATTAGTTGTATATGTTGTATCAGCCGTTAACTGTCCACTGCTGAATATAACTTTCCTCATAAGGAGGGTTTTGCCAATAGTTGCCACGTTTGGCAAGCGGGTTGGCAACCGCAGTTTGGCTTTTGGTGATGTTTTATAAGGGATGATGCTGGCTATTCCTCCATGATAAGCACCCGTAGTCGCCTCTCACGACACCTACGGGTAGGAAAGGGGTGGCCTATTCTACGCAGAGACCTATACGGCCAAGTATATATATGTATGTATATAGATGCTTTCTCCCTACCCGTGTTTCTTCCGTAGAGCAGCTGTGCTTTTATGGCTGGCAGTGAAATTACAGGGTAAGAAAGTATAATATTATAGTCCTCAAGAAAGGTTACGTATAAGGGGTACAATGGGTATCATAGTGTGTTCTGCAAAGTCCATGGTGCTGTTCATATATATAGGCGATGATGACTTTCCTTTAAAAGGAGCTGTCAGCTTGTTTGCCATTCAAAGCATTATAAAAACTCGATATTTTGCAACATTATACGGCTTTATATTTTTGTAAAAATATAACAATAATTTATTTATTTAAACTTTAATACATGGTAAAATTCTATGTATATTTGGCGGATTTAGCACCGGACGGTTTTCTCTACCAGTCAACTATTGGGCAAATCGTGAAATGAGTAGGCGGTGCATTATTGAATAAAGTAAATCTTGATATATTTATATAATATAAACATTTAAATAATGTATTAAATAAATAAATAAACAAACATATAATAAATGCATAATTAATAAACACATAAAATATTATTAGATTAAACAATTAACTGTAACAGAAGAACAAATAGCAATCTATGACTCAAACAAAATAACCAGCAAGATTAAATTTAAAGGGAAAATTATTTTACTAAGAATTATAATCTTAATACAATTTGTGTAGATTTTCCTTAGATATATTGTGTTTTCATAAATGTATTCAAAGGCAACTGTAAAGATTTTTGATTATTCAAAACATTCACGTAAGAGCTTTCCTGAACCGAGTTTATTAATCGAGTGTCTCGAGCCTCTTTCCTGTTATTACATAGTTGTAGTATTTTCTGCTTTATCCGATATTGCACTGTAAGCCATCATCAACATCATTTGAGCCGTTATCTGTCCATTGTTGAACATAGACTGACATAAGAAAAAGGAGCGTTTCTTATGGTAGTTTACCATTGGGTGGATTTTGCCAGCAGTTTCCATGATACTGTAAGTCATAATACTGCGGAAATAGATAAAATAAATGTTTGACCGTTGCTGAATCTGTCAATAGTCTTTTTTTTTCTGATTGCTTAGGCAGTACTGCTAAGTTTTCCCGCTAATTTTAGTATATACTAAAATTGCTTTACAACGTCTATGTCCTTATTCATGCTCATTGGTATTCCAGATATCCCTTTTAAAACAGGATCAACGGAACTTGAGTATTCGAAGGCTCTGTATTATGTCGGGCATATTCTAATTTATTTAGATTATATTCTTTTAGTAGGTGCATGTTATTTGAATTCTTGAATAGGTATATAAAGCATTTTTTTCACCTAATATTTTTATAATGATTTTGTTACTAAAATACATATTTTGTACAAAAGTCTGCTTCGCAGAGTCATCCTTGTCCCATTTATTTCTGCGTAGTAGTTGTGCTTGTACAACTGAGTTTTGGTTTGGAGTATAGGATATGTCAGTGAAATTATAGAGTACGAAAGCGTAACTTAAATATGCATAATAAAGTGGTGATTTATTTTTCATAATTGGTCCCGCCCCGAGCGATTGGTTTTCCAAAGTTATAGGGAGGCAAAATAAAAAAAGTCATACCGCAAATTGTCTAATCTACAGGGAGATTAAATGTATAAAAATACTTTGCAATAACTTTAATATAATAGATTAAAGGAAGAGATCTGGAATAAGATACATGGGACAATTGCAATTAATGTTTTTATTAATAATGCTATACTCATCAACACGAGAGAATATATCGGGAGTATACTATTGGTGCCTATAGTACTTTTGAAATCATTACAATAGATTTTCTTAGCCAATATTCGATTCACAATGGGTTACAATCAGGTAGTATAAAGGTCGTACCCTCATGGAGCGTAGAGAAACGCTTCCTGGGTGAAACAATCACCATTATTATGATGGCTATAGGAGTGAAAACAGACCTTCAGGCTTGGTTGCGCAGGGATCTATGGCGATTGTTCGTAGTGACCAGTTACGCGTAGTGATGTGCCCAGTCAGCTTATTTTCATATTCAAGTATTTTGGTACTTGTTAGAAAAGGAATCGATCCTTTGAAGACTTGGACAAATACTTAAATACTTGATATGGGTACTCTATTCAAGTACAATTTGATTTGTTAGATTTGTTAATTAAAAATAAATGTTAAACTTTTAAAATTTTTTGGTATTTAAATTGTCACATATTTTTCACCACATCTGCCCTTCATACGCTTTCTGTTTTTACCCAATGGTTAGCTAGAATAGGTAGGTAGAATAGGTAGAGAATGCCATATGACATTAAGCTCGCCATTTGTACAAAATTTTATTGTGCAATAAAGAATAAATAAATAATAAAAGAATAGAACAGAAAATTAAAACTTGTATACTACTTGTACTATCTGTATTCGAATATCATGTATCCAAATTTAGTGCATTGAGTACTCGAGTAACTATTTGAGTCAGCCTGACTCGGCACATCACTAGACACGTGTGGGTTGGATTATGTAGATACTGAAAGTTACGTTTGAAATAATGGCGCATGATGGTATTTATTTGATAGTGTGTGGGTTCGAAATATAAAAATACGATTTGTTGTACAATTAATACTTGTAGGTTGGTAGTATTTTTGTGTAGGTTTGGTCAGGTAAGTTATTATGAACAAGCTATTTCCTACGGTTTTGTCCCCGGGGAACAATATATAAGGCTCAGTAATTACTAAGTTAGAATATGACCCACCCGTGTACCAAATTTCATTCAAAATTGTTTAGCCGTTTAAGCGTGGTTGAGTAACAAACATCAAAATATCTCTACAGACTTTCACATCTATAATATTATCCTATTAATCATCATTTCAGCTATTATC
Source organism: Galleria mellonella (assembly GCF_026898425.1). NCBI lineage: Eukaryota > Metazoa > Arthropoda > Insecta > Lepidoptera > Pyralidae > Galleria > Galleria mellonella. The sequence goes on along the minus strand of NW_026442147.1, from coordinate 1,051,353 downwards.
TGTCCACCGCTGAACATAGGCCTCCCCCGTAGACTGTCTTAAGGAACAATCCTGAGCCACCTGTATCCACTGACTTCCTGCAATGCGTTTGAGGTCGTCACTCCATCTAATCTTTTTACCAATGTAGGTTGTAAAATATTTTGCGTTTGAAATAAATATTGAACAATATATAATATGATATATTAATATATAAAATTATATTTCTGTGGGAAAAGTTGTCGTGAGATCTACATAGATGACGCAAAAGATATGTTTTATAAAAAATAAATGCTTAAGATGTTTTAGCCAATAATTATAACAAACTAACGGCCCACCTAATGGAAAATGGGAACTGTTATCTACATACATAAAAAGTAACATGGACATCACAAAATACACTGATCCATCGTACGCTTTGTGCCTTGCTACGAGGGGAGATCAAAAAGTTCGCGGAATGAGGGGAAAGGGGGTTAAAATTAAACATGAAACTATTTTTCCTTTTCAATATATTATCCCTTAACATTAATATATTTTTTCGTATCTCTCAAATAATTTGTATATACCATCGAAAAAAAGGTTTATCTTTACTGTTAAGATAGGCCGACATTACAGACTTGACTTCTTGTTTGAAAAGACCATTCCACTTGTAAACTATGATTTTACCAGAGGTTGAGTCCGTGTAATTTGCTAACAGCTCTTGAAAAATTGTCTGAGTGGATTTTTCTTGCTTGGTGAGGAACTTAATAATAGCGCGTTTAATTTTCTCCATACTCGCTGACATCTTCCCAATTCACTTGTTTGCAGGTCGATAACTTAAAAGTTAATAACCCGATTTAGTTCAAACATGGTATATATACTCTTAATAAGGTGCTTAACAAGTGACTACCTGGACGAGTAAACCAACCCTCACCAACTCCTCCATTCCGCGAACTTTTTGACCTCCTCTCGTATTCCTCAGGACTATGATATTATGTTTCCGTATGTTGTAAGTAATTGCTGTTCCAACTGAATTGACACAAGAATATTTTAGAACATTATGTATTTTTTGCCAAAAATGTGGTATTAAACTTCGATTTATTAATATGTAATATTAAGTGCTCCGCCAAGACATCAAATTAGCCGAGCAAATATTGCTCCATTTACAAAGTTTTTATTTTAAATCAGTCTGTATTTTTGTTATAAAGAATATGAAGCCATCTGTTACTAAGTTTTTGGTTATGTCAAAATCGTTTATATTGTACTTTTCTTTTTTATATGTTGTTTTAATTCGTTGTAATCGGAATCACATATATGTAAAGCCTTAGAGAATTTTTAGAGCCTTTATTAGTTTTATAAATTTATAGGTATTTATTATTATATATGACACCAAAAGAAAATTGATTCACATAATGATATTATAACAGAAAAAGTAGATACAAGCGTTACTAGCGCGTCGATAATGCAGTGTATAGTAGATTTTAATCAATTAGAGCTTTTAATTTCCATTAAAAAATTAAATGCCTTTAAATATGTTGTTGCTATGTTCTATGTATTTTTTTCTGTAGTTTTTCAATGTAGAACATTTCTTCTTTAAAAAGTTGCTTGATGCATTTTAGAATATAATTAAATAGCAAATAAGAAATATTAAGGGGACGTGAATGTGAGAAGATTCGAGTATTCCGTATTACTAAAATAAAAATCTGCCACTATCGTACTTGTTTCAGTCGTAAAAAAAGAATGTATATATTATTATTGTTTCAGCTTAAGGATAATAAATAATTCAGTGAAAAGGGTCAAAAATCTATTAGTGTAATCTTTGAATAACGATAATTGTCTTAGTAGTGAAGAGAAAAGATATAATGCCTTAAATAAGGTGTAATTTTAGTTTCAAGAAAAGTTACAATATACCTATATTATATCTATTAATATAAGATTGCTCTCAGCAATACGACCGCCTTACTGTACTTATATAATTGTATTGTTGTGTTTGTAAATTGTCTTGCTTATTTCCTATATTGTATAACGCAAATAAAGTATACTCATTCATTCATCTATTCAAATCAATATTGAGTATTTTAAAAAATGGCTTATTTATAATTAATGGACTAATTGTTGCCTTGGGTTGTAATGTAGTAGCAAGTGTAAATTAAGAACAAAGACTTTTGAAATTTCAGTTCATGAGAAACAATATTTTTTTGTATCTGTTAAATTATTATTAGGTGTATAATAAAGTGATTGAGAATTGTTATTACAAAAAACAAAAAATATGAATTGAACCTAAGAATATTTAAACAAACTGTTTAAAAATAAATCAATTAAAATATATCTTTCTTCATCTTTTAACGTTTACAAATGCCGCAAAATTTGTGTGAAATACATTAACACAAACTTTTTCACAGTTTTTTATTAATCTTTATCTAATACATTATAAATAAAATCAATATTAGAGGAATATATTTTATAAGAAAGATTATTAGCTAAATAACAAAGAAATTTCGAAGTGCTTTGAAAATATTTGAAAAATAAATTACCTAGTAAGTAGAACAATTTTATTAAAACTGTTTGATAAAACATTTGGAATAGAATTTAAACATCTAATATTCTTGTATTTGGATAGTTTTTGAATTATAGATACGAATGACGGATTAATTTTTTTAGTTGATTCTTTTAAGTTATTACAATTGTAATTTTGGGTTAAAAAATAGGTATCGTATTTTTTAAACTGATAGTAGGTATACCCACATTCCGTTTATCGAAATAATTTATTACACATTTGTTGGTAATCTTAATAATTTAATAAAATTGAAACTAGACGGTATCTGTACAAGAAAGATATTTTTGAAAAATTGATATGAGAGGTCCTACTAAGAGCAATAAAAGCCAAGATAACAATTTTAGGACGTCTTGTCTGTCTGTATGTTTGTTCCGCCATCATGCAAAAACTACTACATCAAATTGCATACAGTTTTCACAGTTGTATTCCTAAATATTAAACTTAAAATTTGGTAGATGTTTATCTTGATTTGCAATTTTAAAGTGGTTTATTTAATTGGTTTTTCGATTTCTGAAATCCATGTAAAAGAACAGACCAAAAAGCATATATGTTAATAAAAATTTGTTTACTTATTAATATTTTAATAAAGTTTTAGTCTATTTACAGTTACATAAGAGTAGAGAAGGTAACATACATATAAGGGGCCTCTTGATCACTATAATATATATACATCTTTTACTGAACTATGTAATCGTTACCTATGCATTTTTAATACAATTTTAGAAGTAATTTCACTGTAATTTAATCTTAATTCCACATTTCTTAAAAGTATTACTGATACTATATAAATATATAGTAAATGCTCCGGTTATCCAGATATTTATATATTTAATCGAAGGAGGTAATTAACACATTTTTCCGGTAGAGATCTAACATAATAGGGCAGAGACTTTATTTATACAAAAATGTAAGTTATGATGAAGTTATTAGTTACCCATACATTTGCACGTATTAAACTTTTTTTTTATTTAGAGGCTTTTATCCTATAAGGATATGTCAGCATCATCATACCCTAATTTTAAAAAATACCTCACATACTTAAAACATTAATACATAAATAAATAATACATAATATCTTAGTAGTCTATTTTGATAAAGGGAATTATTGATACAAAAATATAGTAATTAAAGATTTTGCCATTCCGGAATGTGGTTCTGCGAGTAACGTATTAAACTTACATTAAGTTCATATTTTTTTACCTGGTATCTATTGAGGATCTTGGAGACGCAGCCGTGGGAGACGCGCAATTGTCGCGAGATGACGCACGGACGGACTCCGGCCGCCGCCAGTTCTACTATCTTGAGCCTAATGTGATTCGGTAGCGGACGTCCGTTGATGAACAATCCTCCGAGCTGATTGACCCTCCCTTGACCTGATATGAATACAGCACAATATTATAATATGTGATATTCATTTCAAACTACGATATACAATCCTATTTCTGAAGGATCTATTATATTGTCTAGTATATAGAATACCGAAATTACTATCATATTTTAGAGGGATCATTCTGTTTACGACACTGAATAAAATCTTTCTTAAGGAACGTGGGGCAAATACACTAAAATATTTTAATCATTTATATTAACATTTTTAGTTAGGTATTAACCTAAACGAAAGTAATAGAATGTCTCCCATATTAATGGGATAATTGAATTTTATTATATATGAATATATATATATATATATATATATATATATATATATATATATATATTCATATATAATAAAATTGAAATGACATTTTAAAATATATATAAACGGGATGTGTAAAAAAATTGGTTAAAATCTCTATAATTGAAAAATTATTCTCGCTGTAATTTAGCAGTCTAATATTTCAAGGATTTCTATCATTTTATGGTATTCCTGAATATCTTAGAATCCTTAATATGACAAGCAATTATGTCCATTTATATACCTCTACTGTTCAAAATATAATTTAAAAGAGTTAAAATTAATATTAATAATAAAAGTTGATTAGTGAATGAACAATGAATAAACAAAAATATATGATTTACAGTCATAAATACAGCGCTCCTTGATATTAGCAAAGGAATCTATCGATAGAATTGTTCTATTTCTTTCTATCTAAACTCGATAGCGACATCTGATGTCTTGTAATTTTTCATGCGAATGCTAATCGAAATGTATCTATCCGACAGTTTTGTTTTAATTGTCAGTTTGGCACTTGCTAAAAGGGGCCGAATAGAGACGATTTTACTCTTTATTTCGAAACTGTATTTATATAGGTACTAAATATTGTAATACTTCTATGTAGTAGTATATTATCTGTTCTCATATTAAAATTAGTCTTTATTCGTCACTTCGCCACGTGATTGATACGAGTATAATTAAATAATTAAAAGGGAGTAGTTAAGGCGCCAGAATGTAACATACAAACATACACACCCGATTAAAATATAAGTAAATATTGAAAGCGCGCTTCAAAAATTGAAGTATTAATTTAGGTGCTATTGTATAGATTTGATACTTTAATACTTTTAATAGTTGGTATTCATATGTTTAAGCGATTATTACATGCCTCTAAAGAACATTTTAAAAGTGTTTTAAATACTGATTATGTTTATCATAAAAAAAAAGAAACTAAATGTATAATGGTAACAAATATATTGTACTTAATACAATTAGATACTAAGATAATAAATATCATCAAATATTAATTCATCTGCATTCACTTCAACCTTTCATAGATCAAAGACTTTCATTTAATAGGATCATATTATATTTTGTTGTTAATATGTTTTACAAATACATTAATATATAGTGTCATTCCGTTTGTCTTAACATTGACAGGATACAATTGAGGGTATATTCGTCTTTATTTTTTAACCATTATAATTATAGTTTTAAGAACTCGATAAATAAAATTATTGTTAAAACGACAAAATACTTAAAAAAAACACCTACAGGAAGGTACTTATTTAATTATAGATATATTACCATAATACTCGTAAGCAATTATTATGGTTTAATTTAAACTAAATAGTAAATTGTAACGAAATCACACATTATACCTAGTTCAAATTTTTATTAATAAACATTCATAATAGATGCCGTTTTAGTCTCTATGTATTGAACAGAATATCCGGTATTAATGTTATCTGGTAGTAATGTTAGAATAAAAACTACAAAGTAAAAAAAAAGTTGTACTTATATACCCTTACCTACCCACACATCCATACCATTTTGGTGTCGTTCCATAATGGTATGATAAGTCGGTATCAGAGGTCCATTAAAATCACTAACTAAAGCGAACTCCACTGAGGCAGAATATCAACCATTTTACTGTAGCACATCCGACAAGCTTCCAATAAAATCCATTATAATATAAAGCTTTATTTTAACACCGTAAAAACGTCACAAACTACTGATATATATCTGTTTACATTAAATTAAGCGAACGAAATCGAAACACATAATTTAAATTGATTATCACCCATACTTATTTACATAATTAAAATGACATGTCCAATTAATAACGCCGTCGTAAATATTGTGAACGAAATAAATGAGTGGATTCGGTCGACGCGTTCGTTTGTAAACGTCAGTTTTATCCGACTATAGCCATGAAGCCTATAAGACGGCGGTATTTTTTTGATTGGAAAAAAGATCGATAGATCGCGTTATCTTTTTTTCTGCGCGTGAGTGCAGTAGAGGAGGTTGTGTAGTGAACTGAGAGTGCCGCTGTGTTCGTACGGACAGGCTGATATAAGGCTGTGTGCGTGAGTTCTACCAGAGAGTCTCTGTATTGAGGGTTTGGTGAAGTGTGTGAGTGAGTGCATAGAACACTCCCACTGTATAAGTGTGAAAATGTAGAGGAGCCATGCGATAAGGTCGGTCCGAAATGATACTTTTCGGTCGATTAGATTGATAATTCAGGATGAGTGATGATAATGATGAGGATGAAATGACGAAAGATTTCAAAATAGATAGTCTATTTTGAAATCTTTCGTCATTTCATCTCTCTGATTCGTCTGATTGATTTCGAAGGAACTGGGGATGAAAACTACTTTTACTCATATTTCAAAGATAGTTTTCGGGTTAAGTTGTTATAATATTAAGTCTAAGAGTTAGGGTCAGGTAGAATATTAATTTTAAAACGTCTTAGGAACTATTGTTAAACTTGCGGTTTTAATTTAGAATAGACATTTGTGATTGTTCTCGCAATGAATTAGTAAAGTTGATTCCAATAATTGGTAATTTCTATTATGAGTATTATTTATAAATAGCAAAATTTTGTATTCACGATGAATCAGTAACACCTTTTTGAAGCACATTTTTCGCAACAAGATAATAAATTTTAATATTCCATCATTCTTCAATCGTCTTACATTTTATTTGCTTGTTTATAAAACTAGTGAAATTATTGTCACCTGAGTGTTGTACCAAAACAGCCGCAGGCGCAGATGGAGGGGACTGAGATCTGCCCACTCATTTTGGTCCGACTTCATAGAAATATATTCATCTCTTTCTAATAAGGCATGTACGGAATTTAAGATATCTTGATCCTTTTTCATTGTATTTATGTTGAGTATCAATTTAGTTAACCATTTATTAATGTCTAATATTCAATTGATATAAGTGCATGTCTAAACTACATGTTTATTAGAAGCTCGTTTATTATGATGTGTTAGTTGAATGTGTGTTTATTGAATTTGTATTACCTATTCAAGTTATTCAAAATGCAATTACATATAATGTTGTGGTCTAGAGTGTTGTTTGTTTTAGAGTAACATGGACGTAAAGCGAAGTGACCAATTAGATATATGACGTTAACAGGTCAACCAGAGAAAATGTGGGGAATGGCATGTAACGTAAATACTTACTTACTTAGTGTTATTTTTTGTCCAAGTTTTGGGTTCTTTTTTATGGATAAGGATGGAGTCCATGCTAATAGTATACAATGGCAGGGCACTAGTGAATGCAATAAAGATGAAATCAAATGAATTAACTCATTACGGCGAATTGATTAGAAATTAATTAGTTGGTTGTCAAGGAGACTGCGTGGAGATCAACGTGATAGCGTGTAATGTTAGCAATGGAAACAACCGTCCCATACTAGCAACTACTGATTATCCATTCTTCCCTCGAGTTTGAGTAAGTACGTTACAAGTATATTTGATCCACTTAAGGGGCAAAATGGTGGATATGGGTATTTTTATTTTCTATTTGAATAATTTTCTTTTATTGTCTTCATATATAAGATAATTTAAATAATGCTATTTAAAAGCTGATTTTGTGTAATTTATAATTATTAATTATAGTAAACAAGTACAGTTTAGTTTATTAGTTATAATGAGCATATTTATCAAAATAAAATACAGTGATAGTATTTATCAAACTGAGAAAGTTTTTCTTAGGGATATAGAGGGTCTTTTTCTATATCACTTGTTTCGTGGTCGTGAAAATTAAGTAATCAAGTGACAAAAATATTTTTATATTTGTATGTTTCTTGGGGCAAGTTGTTTAATTTCGTGGATACTATCACTAGATTTCGGCTTGGTATACTGATTATTATAATACTGTATGTATATTTATACAATGTAAAGTATGCACCAAGCTATATTTAATAAAAAAAATATATATTTATTTTAAGCATATTTTAAAAAGATTTGTTTTATTTTCAAATATATAGTCTTACATTATACAGATAGTTTCCCGTGTGGTCCCGGTATTCTATACCGGTAGGATAAGCCACTTCGTCCTCTCCTGTGGATGTCGTAAAACGCGACTGAGGGAGGGCGAGGAATGCCAGGCAGCAGTGTCCATCTTAAAACATCTTCAAAGCCTAACTACGGTTGCCAATCTGTCTTTCAATCATGGTAACTACTACCCCCCTAGGAAGAGGCTCATGTGCAGCAGTGGACAGTTAAAAGCTGATCTGATATATAGATCTCTATCTATATAGCAATTGTATGAAGGCACTCTTGTCTTTGTCACTCTTATCTAAAAACAGATCAACTTTTTTATCTGTGTGTACATGAATAGGATTATCATAATGTACATTATATATATATATATATATATATATATATATATATATATATATATATATATATATATATATATAAATTTCTGAGACCTAATACCTGCATATGCATATTTATATTATATTAGAAAAAATAACTACCCATTCAAATTAAAAAAAAAATCGTCAGAATCTCGTACATTTTTAATCTAATTACTTACAATACTAAAAAAAATCATTTTGTTTTGATTTAATAGAAAGATAGATCGAATTTTGTAGGTCTAATGTTAAATTAGCTAACTAAAGTTTGATCCGTTTCTGACACTTGATGTTCGTATCTATATCCTAATGTAAGTCATAATGGCTTACTATATCTATATTATATAGATGAAAGATTTGATAGTCAGTTAGTTGTAATGGTAAACTCAAAAATTGCTGAAAAGATTTTAAATATACTTTACTCTATAGATAACTATATTGTCAGTGAGTAATACAGGCTATATGTTATTTTAAAATAATCAGAGATTCTTATTAATCAATTAATTACAATAATGTAACTGAAGGTATCAAAAATTTGCTTATGAAAGCTAATACTTTTATAAAATACGAATTTAATTTTCTATCTATCTACACGTGTGAAATCGGAGCGCATCGCTAGTTTTTTATATATAGAATCGTAGCTAATTACATAGTGGGTGTCGTAAGGGAACTTAACGGTCGAAAGTTGAGCAGCAGTGTCCCTCCTAAAACATCACCGAAGCTTAACTGCGGTTGGTAATCCGCTTCCCAATCGTGACAACTATTGGCATACAGTTAACAGCTGATATGGTGATGATGAATATCATCATTGGGTAATAAATATAATATTAGATTAGAAACATCTTGAAATTATATCAATGTTGAATTTACATAAAAAATTATATATAAATATTATTATTAATATTTATATAAAATGAATCATACTAGTAGGATCATAATTGGCGAAAATATTACGTAACATGTAGGGAAATTAGATATTTTTTCCTTTTCGGTTTAAGAGAAATTTTCTCCGGCAAACGCTCAGCCTATAGAATGGGCTCCCTGCCGAGGTTTTCTATAGAGATTACAATATTGGGTTCTTCAAAAAGGTTATATGAAGGTTGTTTAAGGTCGGCAACGCGCACATGACGTTCCTAGTGTTGCAGTCCATAGGCTACAGTGACCGTTTACCATCAGACGGGCTGTATGCTATTGATATGATATTTATATTGGTCTCACAAAAATTTTAAAATCTTAAAAATTAACGACTGTTTTTGGTGTCCAGAAGTGCTTTTATCAATTTTCAACTAAGCCTGTTTACTGGACTTAAATGACTGGGTCGTGAAAATGTAACAAACAAGTTTGTCGCTCATCTATTTAGACGCAAACATAATTTATTTATCTAATTATGAAAAAAAATATTTAATGAAAGAAACATGTTATTTATAAACCACAATAGTCTTAAAATGTGATTGAGGGGATATTCAGAGAGATATCATCTCCAAGTTAAGCGATCTGAGCTAGACAATAACTGGTAGAGTACAAATCGTAATTTGTACGGTGTCGGCTGCGAGTGACGATGGAAAATCGTCTTAAATCGCTTTAATTAATTTATTCCAAACAAAATCGGCTCCACAAAGTGCCTTCAAAGCATTCAATTTTGCATTGAATTGGTAATTTCCACGGCACAATAATTTGTAACTGTATAATTTTCGTTTACTGTTTTTTGCCCCTCACACTCCATTAAATTCCACAACAAGTTGGAAGCGACCATTTTCTCACGGTTTTGGAAAGCAAATAGTTATTTAGCTTTCTTTTTTAGTATTTGGAAATTTTTCTTATCTGTGTTATATAAGTTAAATTCAAATGTTTAATTCTTGTTATTTTCGCACCGATGAGTTCTTTTTAATAATATTAGTTTATATTCTGTTCTATTTAATAAGTTAAGTGACTATATATAAGACATAATAAATGTCTATAATGTTTTAGCTACGTGCGATTTATTATTGTATATTTATTTTTATTAATTATATTTTATTTTTAGAATTATTGTTATTCCAATAATGTACAACCAATAATATATATAATTAAATTAATGGAAAATGTCGACTATCGCCTGTAAAATAAATTGTGATACTCGTATATACAAGATATTGTGAAAACTTTCTTAAGAACTATAATATACTTTTTATGTCAAGAATCATACTGTTTATAAAGTCGCAAGCATAATTATGTTTCACAGAAACTATATGTAAGACGTTAATATTTAGGCAAATAGCACAATAATTTAAAAACGTAGATACTATGGAGTGGTTCAGATCAAAAATAATAAGTAAAAAAAATAGTCTAAAAACTTTATATGTAAATCACACAAGTGATTTATCTGGCAAATTGCTTGCAGCACAATCATTTATTAGACTAAGTCATAGGCTTGTATTGAACCTCAGCGTTAAAGTTTATAAAATATCTTAAGAGTATCGAAAATGGACTGCTTTTTGTCTAGAGATAATCTGATTGTAGCAGTTAAAACAATTCTAAGGTCTGGGCTGTTCTAGTTAAGTACATGTCTATTTTACTAGTTATCTATATATTTATATATTTTATTTTAGTATAATGTGTTGCTAATTTCTACAAAGTAGCAACACAGTTTATTATTTTATGTGACTATTCACATAAAATAAGAAACTTCAACTGTTGTTTCATAGGAGCAACAGTAGCGTTTCTTGTACTTTTTTTATAGCTGAAGTTGCTATCGGAATTGGGCGGTAGATAAAAAAATTACCTGTATCATAAGTCTTACATTCCTACTTTTCTTTTTTATTTTAATTTGAAAAGTTGATGTAGATAAAAAAAAAATATGGACTTTCAGTTTTGTTCCAGCCCCTTGGCGAGAGGGTATTCGGAAGTAATTGAGTTTCTCAACGCTCGTGAGATCGGCTTCTTGTAACACTGGTAGCATCCGACTTATCAATGGATTCCACGGAATGAAATGCTATTGTAAGCGATCTTTCATACCAAAACGAACCAGTGAATTCTATATTTGATGAATCTAATGGCTCTTATTCCGTTTGTGTACGAATTAAATTCATTTGGCAGGTAGTCGATGATGTTTTTATGCATCCAAGCCTACGTCAGAGGCTATCAATGAAGTCCACTATAGTATTAGTGTTAAGTCATCGTATTTTAATGAACCGTCGATGACATGCTGTACAAGTAATAGACTCACGGTGTTATTCTTTTTAGCGCTGAATTTTTTATTCCTCTTCGCTTTGGGTTGTGCCGGTATTAAAAATAAGCGTCCGGTTCTTGGATTTTTTTTAATACATTCCTGGATATCCTTTTTATAGTAGTTTGGTCAATTTTACTCATGAAACTTTAAATGTAAAAAGTAAGTTTATTTATGATATTTTTAAAATTTTTGTATATAAAAAAATAGATTTTAAATAATACAGTATTTATTTGATTCAAAAAGAATATAATTGGTTTAAAATTGGCGAAGATTAATGCGAATTGAAAATCTTTTGACGTCTTGCTTTGAAAGCTATCCAATGCATAGTTTTTATTTTCTTTAGTGGCATCCACTTTGATATTAAGGTATTTTGCCAAACATTACACAGCTGCGTATATTCCAAATTCAAAGTAGATACTGCCTTTTTTAAAGACACTTAAAAAGTGGCCATTGCAATCGTAGCTGCTTATGCTTTAAAATTCAAAGATAGATAAGTACTTATTTCTTTTTTTTATGCTCTTTTTATAATAATATAATTATAGTTGTAAGTTCCAAATTTGAAAGTGCTCATAGTGACTTATTAATTGCTGAAAAGCGATCACAGCAGGTGTGTCCTGCCACCGCAATGTTTCCACGGCTGTCACCGGAAGCCGACTATGACCAGTGGACCGACACGGGCTCGTTAACGTACCCCATTTGATCACTCCTGACTCATTTCCTCAGTTTTTTTCCAGAAATACTAAATCCCATTTGGAGATTCTCACAGTTTTAAAAGAAAAATATATGCACCATTAATTCTGTTTGATACGTAAAGCTGTCTTTTTGTTTTGTAAATATATAACTTTTGATTTTGTTTTTTGTTAGTATACATATACTATCAAGAGAGAGAGAGAGAGAGAGAGAGAGAGAGAGAGAGAGAGAGAAAGCGAGAGTAACGGCTTCATTCCTATATAGATGACCTCGAGTAGGCAAGCGCAGTCTAAGGGCGAAGATGGAGTGATGATCTCAAAATAATTGTAGGGAGCTGATGGCTGCAAGTGGTATAAGATTGTACTTTGTGATGAAATATGGGAAAAGCTATATTAAGCAGTGGACCATTGGTGGGTTAAAATGATGGTGATGGTCTTCTTGATAGTAAGATTGTTGACCATTTTGTATTGTTATGGCACACGCACAAGCGAAAAATTTTATTTAGCTTTATGTATTTTTTAATCATTTATGTTATTTCCCTTTTTATGTATATCTATATATGTTGTAATTTGTGTGCTGTAAGTAATGCAAATAAATTATCCATCAATCTATTTATCTAAGCTAATTATTATTTTAAGAACAATGAATGAGCTCCTTGCCGAGGATTTTGCCTAGAGATCACAGTAAGTCTTTAAAAAGGGTATATTAAGGTTTCTTCAGGGTTGGCAAAGCGCACTTAACACTATATATATATATACGCTATAGTAACCGTTTACCAGACGGACTGTATTCGTGTTTACCACCTTCATAATATAAAAAAGATACAAACATCTATGCAAACATTTATAATATTAGTAAGAGATTCTGCAGTTTTTCGTGTGAATATAAAATAAAAATGAAGTATAAAATAATTCTGTTTGTATATTAAATTTTATTTAAATCCATTTAGTTGTTTAAGCGTGAATGAAACAAACAAACAACTATATATGTGCATATCTAAACTTTCACATTAACACTCGTAGTATTATATTAGTAGGATTAGTAGGATAACTAACTGTAAGTCAGTTTGTTTGTGTCTTAGATCCAATTTCACGCTTGCACTGTTCAAACGATCGCCATGAAATTAGATGTAGACATTTTAGTTTGATAGGTATCTATTTTACGTGGGAAACTTCAATTTTTATTTTATTTTAGTCAAGAGCTATTTCATAAACACTAGTGAAAATGCATTTAAAATTAGGAAAACAGACAAAAAAACTATTTTAAACAAATAAAATACTCAGTGTTGATTTCTTTGTTATTAAAATGTAATCATTGACTGGTGTAGAATTCAAAGGCCCTATAATGCCTGTCAATGTTAATGGCACGTAACTTTTTTATTATTTGTTTTACTTGTACTTACCTCATTTGATGGAAAGTGATGGTAAGACGTTTGAAAAATTCAAGATTAAGTAAAATAAGTATTCGATCCTAGTACCCAACAGTGCGATATTAATAGTACGCTATAAATGGACGGATATTAAAATATTTAAGTATTCGTACAATGGAGAACAAATTAAATTATAAAAATATTTTCTCATTATAAGAGTTTATTTGAATCTTAATAATTTACAGGAGTGGACAATGAACTCTGTTGTATTTATGTACCTTATTAATTTCCCGTTTTTCTCGATTACTCAAATAAACACAAAGAATGTTTAATTTCCGGTCACTTTTAATTGTATTTCTTGGAAATTCGTGAATTACAAAATTCTTTTACTGTGTAGCTATGATGAGTAATTTAAATCGGTTGGAATGATATGCTGTCATAATGCTATCCGCAAGATATTGAGAACAAAATATGTAATTATCTACGAGCGTATATCTATCTATAGGAGTAAATATAAAAAGTGCTGTATCGGTCGGTCCGTCCTTTGTTAAATAAATTAGTTTCGGTGTCTACCAAATTACGCCTCAAACCTATCTATATGTACAGCACAGTCGATCTTGGCGGGAAAATATGCTCTACCTATTATTTCACTTTGAATAAATTAACATATATGAGGATCTTTAACAAAACGGGAGTTGAAACAATAGCAGATCATACATCATTTAAAAAAGCTTTTGGGAATACTGGTAGCCGAATACTATTTGTTTTCATTGATTTATTCATGGTCATACTGAAGACTGAAGGCGCCGACAAAGACGGGCCTTTGGAAATATTATCGTATTTCGAATTGGTAATGAGTGTGTGTGTATGAAAAGTTACAAAATAACAACTCACGTACAGCTACCTAAAGTGAAACTGAACGATTGCTTAAAGGGATAAGAGTTTGGAAAACAAAATGCAGGTGTACGGTAGGAACGTATTTGTGACTTACAAGTAATGTTATATATAAAATCACTGGTCCCTAACATAATAGCTATTGTTTATTAAGTTGGTTCTCATATAAAATTTATCAGTGCATTTTGTGATAAGGCTACATGTGATAAATTGCCTGTTTCATAAGGCGTTCATTAGAAGCGTGCAGAATGCGCTCCGTTGCGCAGCGATAACTTCGTCGATAACGGTTTTATTGCTTCAAATATTACCTACTTGCATATCCCAAGTTACTTTTTATTTTTAGTCCTCATAGTGACAATGGAAAAATCTCGGAAAATTAACGTTTTCGTTATCTTTATAGCTTTATATGGTTTCTAATTTCATTTTATTACTTTCACTTTTTCTACATTATATATTACGCATTTAACTTAATTTTGTAGAGAATGATTACACTTTTATTATGATTATTATTCATCATTTCATAAAAAAAAACTTCCATAATACTTCTAATAGTTACTTATCTATCTAAAAAAAATAGCGATTATTATAATAAGGAATGTTCAAATAGAGCATAATTCACTGTAAATATGAAGTTACATAGATTCGTTTTGATAGAATCGACCTGCACCTCCGTCGTTGTCTTGTGCAAAGAGTTGACAATAAGCTGGAGTAGTTATAACCCTCAGTTATTATGTGACGTTCATTGACTGTCGTAAAATGCAATAGATTATTACTATTGGGTTTTACGAGTCGTTACAGTTACAGCATGATTGAAAGTTATGCATGTGTACTTATTAAAATGAAACATACATATCTTTATGGTATCAGAACTTAAAGAGTAAGTACGTATTGAAAATAAATATGTATGTACATTATAGATTCCTTGATTTTAAAATAATCTATAATTTTTAAGTTACGCTAGTTGTTTTACGCGGTTTTGTTCGCGCCAAAATGGATTCCTGATTGGGGATTTCGCAAATGCATTGTTATTGTTCATGTAAATTAAATATTATTTTTTGTTTCGAAGACTTATTAATATTCCCATATATTTAAAACTATGCGATGAATAATTTTACTCAGTTTGTTATTATGTAAAATAATAATATTTATACTTATACAGATAGGTATATTGCACATTCGTTACTATCAAATATATATATAATTAACGCCTAATGTATAAAATCAATAATGAGGTTGATTTATAATTCACTATTAAGACAAATTGGTATTATCCACTCTAAAAATTTCTTAAACAATGACGAAGATTGCAGCTGACTTGCAATGCCGCATGTTATTCACTTCTTTAATTAACTATCAAACCGGAGGCACTCTCGATTATAAGACGCGGCTACCCGGCTTTGTATCCTACTTGGCTGAATTTTGAGATGTTTATAACAACCGAAAACCAATTTTATGCACTTGTATTAAGGTTAAGTACAATAAAGTTGCTTGTAAGTGATGGTGTTACACGACCGGCGACTGAATGTCTCGACTTTGATATTGTTTTTTGTGTTTGGATATTAGCTTTGGATAATGTTTATTCATTATCTTTTGTATACGTGTAAAATGCATACGTGTACTAACCTAGGTAAATATTTGTTAGTAGCTATTATGAAATAAAAATGTTATTAAAGTAACTGTAAAAGAAATAATCTATTCATTTTTATAGAGCATATATTAGATAAAGTAACAAAAACTATTAATAATACATTATGGTGACATAAATCAAGGCACATATTCTGACTGACACTCTAGCAAGAAGCTGAAATCAAAGATCGACGTCTCCCTAATGTATATTAAATATGAGTGGAAGTCTCGCCATATGGTATTCGAGTGAAAAATGGTGCAAAAACAAAATGGGGTTGTCATTATAACTTATAACTCAATCAGTTGAGTCCTATGGCATTCGCTATATAGGAATCTTATATTTTTTTCAATCATTATGTGCATTCCAGTGAGACAAATACGTCAGAGATCGGCAGGATTACAGCGTTGGAAGCTTGAATGGTTGACATAGTAAAGAGAAATAAAACGCGATGAGAAAAATTCCAGGCATTTCTTCATTAGATTTAGAGTTGACAGCGTTGTATGTAATTGTAGAATGTAAGATACAATTTGTAAAACAGATTTCTTTTACAATAAATGTAAGTAATAAATAGAATGGAATGAATTAAATTATGTACCATACAGAGCATTTTGATTGTTGTTTGCGATATTGTCTCTGTTTTCTAGAAACGTTTTCTAGAAAGTGTTGTAAAAAAAAAAAACAAGATGCGATTACAAAACCTTAAAATAAAAAAAAAATATCGAAAGTAGATAATTGCGTAATGGGTATAATATACCTATGTTATATATGTATATATTATTAATGTTGAAAAAATATAATTAAATGGAGAACTATGTATATATCTGTATCTTTTCTTTTGGAATTAGTTGAAAATAGTTTTTACTTCAAAAATTTGTGTATTGAAATTAAATAGTTCATGATACATTTATTACTTTTAAAGTATTAGTACTTTTAAAATAATTTATAAAGTATGTAAACAGTCAGTATAAAAAAGTAATTCGATAAATAAACCTATTTTGTTAAAAATCATTCATTATTCCAGATCAAACAATAAAATTATTTTAGGAACGTTTTAGATTACAAAGATTAATTTTCGTTTTGTCGAAGGAGATAGCCAATTTCCTCTAGAACATATTTCATAGTATTGAGAACTTAAGTAAAATATAATTTCTAGAATAATCTTTACTTTATACCTCTGATACTATCTTGATAAGGTTAACTTAATAACATCCCACTGTTGGGCATGGGTTTTTCTGCAGATACCAGTAAACAAAATTTTGTTAGGCAGCTTGGTCTTTTCTATTTTAATATAACTTAATGAAAAGATAACCAAATTTTGTTGAAATCATCACAAAACAAATATTCAATCAAAAAATAGCATTTTTATTTGTACAAGTATTGGACATCAGCAGATTGTCTATGGGTATAGTTAAATTTTACGTTTGTTTATATTTTTATTAAGTTGTATTGAAGCTGATTTATATTTCACTTTGAGCTGGACAGATTTCTATAATTTCCTATAGTTTATTTATAAAAAAGTTATTATATATTCTTGGTTTGTCATTACACGAAGTTGTTTAGGATTCTTTTAGGCTTATTGGAATTTAAGTTATACCAGAGGGAGACTTTATACAAAAGTCGTTTGCTTGGGCACCTCTGTCCCATTCGTGTTTCAACCGTAAAGCAGTTGTGTTTGTGTGTGTGCATGGTTGTGTTATATGGCGTGAATTTACAGGGTACAGAGGAATAACATCTGAGTCCTCAGGAATGGCAACGCAGGGTGTCATGGGCGAAACAGTATATAGGCTCATGTCTATAGGCGACGGTTACCACTTTCCATCAGGTAGTTCATTTTCCGTCAGTTTGTTTGCCATTCTAAGTTGTATAAAAAAAAGTTGGAAATTGAATTTTTATTTTACTGAAATTTAGCGATTTTTCATATAATTGTTTCTTAGTTTTAATTGTAGTCATAATAAAAAGTTGATGTCAATAAACATAGTGATCAAACATAGTAGTAATACTACAAAAGGTAAGTTTAACGAATCTCAAAATGAGGATTTATGATAAAAGGAATGAAAAAGACTAGGAATCTGATCCATTATATTGTATATATATATATATATATATATATATATATATATATATATATATATATATATATATATATATATATATGAGAAAGGTGATGTACCGAAATCACTAAATGTAGAATCTAAAAGAAGAAAATATTGCGAATAGGTTTTTTATATAGAGTAGACGGAATAATAAGAAAAGAATTTTGATGAAAATTCAACCCCTAAGGGTGTAGAATGGTAGTGTAGAATGTCTTGAATTTCGCCAGTTTAGAAGTTAGATACTAGAATTTATATTACAAGAAACTGAATACCGCACACGAGCGAAGTTAATATTTTATATTCCGGATCGACCCATGTCAATTTGGTTAAAATTTAAGGCTGTTATTTTGTGTAAAATACTCGTCCACTACTGGACATAGACCTCTCCCAAGGCACATCACTGAATATGATCTTCGGCTCTTCGCCGCCAGTTATTACCTGCAACCCTACGTATGTCATCGCTCCGTCTAGCCGCAAATCGTTCTACATTTGTGACTTATGACTGTGTGTTATGTATTTAAAGACTAAAATTCCCGCAAATCCTTATTCATTAGATAATATTATAAATGTGAACATTTGTTATTTCTAATTTAGAATACAGTCTTTAAGATGGTGAAAGATATAGTCTACCTTTTTATTTTGATAACGAGAACAATGTGGCGGGTACGGTATTATATAATATGAAAGTTTCTTAAGATATTTGGATGTTTAAATGTTCGGAAGTTTGTTATTCAATCGCGCTTAAGCGGATACGAATGAATTACATATGAATGAAGGTACACATTGTGAGTTAACGTAATAAAGTAATTGTATCCTAATTCATGTGAATTATCTGTTAGTAGGTGAGTAAACTGTTGTAAATAAACTTTTTATTCTACACACTATAGTATGATATCAAAAAATCGAATGTGTATTTTTATGGCACTTGTTTGTAAGGCAAGTGGTACACATAGGTACAAAAGAAACATGTTGGACTTGGAACGTAAGTATAATTAATCATCAGCTTCTGCGTTTCTTCCCTTTGATTACTATTGTGTTTCTCTCAATGGACGCGCGCGATGATGAGTCCAGCTCCCGATTTAATTTCGAATCACAATGACGGTGGCTTCGTTGTTTTATTTTGTTGTTATTCTTATTATGGACGATTTAATGACTATTTTGGTTTAATGGAAGTTACGGAACGCCTCGTGGCTGTTATAACAAATTTGTGGTGGGTAGTGAGCGTATGTAACGTGCGATTTTTCACTTATTTCATTTTTAAAATTATTTAAAAAAGTTAATACGAGAAGGTTTTCAATTTGACTACATTTTAGTGTGTTTGTACATTACACGATATGTTTGCTTGAACCGATTTTAGTGATTCTAATTTAATTTAATAATAATAAAAAAAATATTCCATGATAGCCTTTGTACTATATTATATTATACTAATTTGTTAAGATTGATATTCAATGCTTTTGTGTAAAATATAATTCAATACTTACATTGTTTATATGAACGTTTAGTATATTCCTAAATTAACAAAAATAGAATGGGGTCCATTCTATTTTCATCCAGTCTTATTGGTTTATTATGGCGAGAAATGAAGATGTAATTAGGTCAGTTGGCTTATCGCGATAAATTTTCCAAAAACTATGAAGGTTTTCAGAAGAACTGCAAAATTATTGATTTCTGAGGTCGGTTGATAAAAATATGAGTACAGTCCGACTGAAAACCTTAAATAATTATAAATTGCAAAATTATAAATTACTAACTGTTTTCCGCAGCTTTGTTTGTGTGAATTAGTATGTAAACTATTTTAAGTGTATTCTAAGTTAATTGTTTAGCCGTTACGCATGATTAAGTAACAAACATTCAAATCTCCAAAAATCTAAACATATTTACAAACTTTCACATTTACAATACTGTAAAAACTTTAACAAAATATCGAGAGATCAGTTTACAATAAATATATATTTTTACTTATATTAACACAGTTTTAACGTTCCTGAGAAATGATGAATGGTCACTGCGATGTCATTGACATCATTTGTTTTACTCTTTGCCTTGCGGTATGCAACCACAGCGTCACTGTTGTGGTCAGCTGCTATTTTTTACTAAGTTATTCTTCAAGTAAATAAATAAACTATTTTTAACAAATTTAAAAATGAACGAGGTTCTTAATTCACATGTATTTTATTGCATTTTGCGATTTTATTTTCATGATTCGTGATTGTATTTTCATTGTTAAGGGATGACGAAATAAGTTCCATTTGGTGTCTATTAGATGTGAATTTTATTTTATCCTAATAGGATTGATGATGACAAAAAACATATATGCACATCAAAAATATCAAAAGTAATCCGTAAGAAATTTATAAAAACTTATATTTGGAGCATAGCATTATATGGATGTGAAACATGGATAATTACGCAAAAGGAAAGAAAGATTCTTGAGGTATTCGTAATGTGGAAATGGAGAAAAATGGAAAGGATAAATTAACGACAAAAAAATTAAGTAATAAGGAAGTATTGAAAAGAGTGAATGAGAAAAGATTATTAATAAAAACAATAGAGAATAGAAAAGGCAAAATGCTGGACCACCTTTTACGACATGTAAATTTTTTAAAGAGCACAGTAGAAAGAAGAAGGAAGGAAAAATGGAGGGCAAAAGAGGAAGGGAAAGACCGAGGAATAATTACATGGGACAGATAAAGAAAACGCTAGGTGTCATGTCGTATAGGGAGGTGAAAGATATGGGCCTGGGATAGAGCGGGCTAGAAGAAAAGGCATGAATTAGTTGCACAGACAGTAGGAAACTCTTAAATTAAAGGAAATAGAGAGAGGGAGTATTGAGTGAAAGTCTGCTTTTTAGGATGGTATCATACTAATTTCCTAGAAATTTAAGTTATTTTTTTAAAGATTTGTAAATTGTGTATTTATGAAACTTTGATTCTTTTACGAAAAAGTTAATCAAATTGAAAGTATAATAAACGAGACAAATACAAGATAATCAATAAGATAGCGGGTACAAGAGTAAGACCTAAAAATATAGGTATAATGTGTAAAGGAAGATGATTATTTATTTATATAATGTTTATGGTATGATAATAATAAGGATGGCTAAATCTGAATGTATTGGAAAGGAAGAACCAAAGTAATAGTACTAAATTTCAACAATGAGAAAATAATGGAACAAAAAGAAATAAACCAGAATAATGATAACAATTAATTTATATCATCATCATCTTCCAATTATTTGGAGCAAATTATGAATTTATTTTTGATTATTTATTTCATTTATTATTTTATTATATTAGATATGTTTAATAGCTATTTCTTAAATCTATATCTAAAACTATGTATTCGTTTAATTTCGGATCAGTTACTGTTTGCTGCATCATCGGTGATCTAATCATGTATCAGCCGAGATTAAAACAGGTCGGCCGGATCTCATCAAAGGCGGTATCACACTGTTATTTTGACTGATTGATCTCTACCAACAAAAAAAAGGTTGCATCGCTACCGAGATCGACAGTAGCCGAGAAAAAACAAATTAGTTGGCTAAACCTTTTCATAAAGTATTGTTATTATCGCCACCTATCCCGTCGTATATATATTGACAAATCTAATTACAACACTAGAGAATTACAATTTATCTTTCCACCTTGGAGGTAAGGTTCAAAATGAGATCGAATCAGTTTTAGTACCTGAACTTTTTTCGCGTCTTTAGACTGTAATCGTGGTTATCGAAAGGCGAAAATCATGCTGCGCCTGCGACCTTGCGTTCTCAACAAAAAACGCGATTTATTTTTTGGAGAAATGTTTTTCGGTGTCAGATGTAGCGGCTCGAGCTTTGATTGTCGAAATTCTCATATTTAGTTTTAATTGGTGGCTTTATCGAGTTTACATTTTACGGTCGGACTCGATGAGAGGTTAATAAGCGGCACTTTGAAAGGTACCTTCGCTTTTTAGAGTTCCGCGTCAATAATAGGAACATGACTGTCTAGGCATCGCTTGGATGTAGTTTTTTATTCTGATTTTATTCTCGTAGAGTTAATAAAAATGATGAAGGTGACTGATTATAGTCCTAAATATCTAAGTATTTACTGTTATGCAGAAAAATAGATATTTTGATTGATATATTTATGTAGAAGTAAGAGTTATTTGTTCTAGAAATTAGAAATTTTACATATAGATTTCATAAGTGACTCAAGAAATAACTAACAAAGGATTTTTTTAGTAAAGTCTAAGGGAACAGGAGATATAATTTTCTGCGTGGACAATATCTTAACTTCTATTATTTTTTACTTTAAATCCTTATTTATTTTATTTAAATTTGCAGTAATTTGTTTTAGATCCTTCTTTTTTTAACATTTAGGTAATTGGAGTAGGTAAAATTAATATAAAAAACCAGAAACCAGTTTATGCTAGAATAGTTATAAATATTTTTACGGAACCTTTCATGGTGAATAAAATGTAATGCGCTGTGCCCAATTTTTTATTGTTTAGGCAATAGTCGATATTGATTTCGGGTCTTTGATTCCGACGTATTATTGCTTGTTTTATTGGTACCTGGGAACATTGTAATTAACCATATCAAGACTTTTTTCTCATCTCTCTTGATCCTTTCGTGTCTATCGTCTATAATAATTTGAGAATCACCTTGAAAGGCATACGCGCCGAAAATTGGTCTCATATTGTTCATCGAAGACGTAGTTCCTGTGGTGTAATCCATTTTGATGTTTTTAATTGCGATCTTTCACTTCACTTTATTCACATATATTTTATTACACTACACTACACTGATCGTCTCTAATTGTTTCTTTTTTATTGCATAAGTTTTGCTAACATTGTTTATATTAGTTCACTGAACGTAACAGATTTTTTTTATAAACTTTGTCAGCTACAAATGCTTCGTGTGTGACATAACCGATTCAATTACAAAGTCGCATAGCCGCATTATTTTTCGGACCCTACGATCATTACAATAGCGTTTCGCTCCACCTCTTTGCTCCCCTACCACTTTTTATTTACTGGTAATAATAGTAAATCACTAGGAACAGACGCTTATGTATTTCAAACTACTGTCGAGCGTTCCCTTATAAAAGGGCGTAAATTTATGTAGTTTTATGTTTGCTTGTATTAACTCATTACATTGTGTATCTAAGATTAATTTCTTTGATAAAAATGTCTTAACATGTTCTATAAATTTAATGGTCGTACGTGAGTCATATTTTGTTTTAATGATTATGTGTGATTGCGTTATTTACCTATATAAATGAGTAGTGAGATTTCATCTATTTCTTCTTCTTTTTTTGCGTTTCACTTCTATTGTAGGTTGGATTGCATCAGGGCAATTTTCATTATTTTTTAGAGTTACCGCTATATAGACCGAGGTTCTGTTCTAGTCAAACTACTTCTGCAGATCCTTAAGTGGAGATTTTCTTAATATTTCTTTTAAGCAATTATTCCTTGGTTTATTCTGTATTTTTTACTCCTCAGAATGTGACCGAAGTACGTCATTTTTCTACGTTTAATAGTTCTCGATATTTTACCTTATATTTTGAGACATTTTTATTTCATTCATTTTGTTCACCAATCAATATAAGTACATTTTAAATAATTCTCATTACATTACCACTTCTCCTACGAGAAACGCTTGACCAATTATCGGTTTATTTATTTTACATAATTATTTTATAATTTATACTATTAGTATATTCTATATATATAATAATATTTTCGATCGTATACCATATTTATTTATTTACGTATTTATTTATTCTTTAATGACCACATTATAAAAAAAAAATGTTTGGTACAAAAGGCAGACTTAATGTTATATAGCATTCTCTTCACGTTTCATATCACTCATATCACTGTATCGCGCCTTTCATTTCAACACTGACTGTTGATGTCATCAAAGCTTCAAAGCTATAGCTCCTGTCTGATGCGCAGCTGCTTCTACTGCCTCGACAATAGTATCAATAAAAAGTCGTCATGCAAATTATCCACTATTGTATCGACGCATTGTATTGTACCATCCGAATACGAGTGTCCTGAACGTATGCACCACGCGATTCGATTCGCGTTCCATTTTTTGGGGTCTTCTGCCAAAAATCGAAAAGCCAGCTGTTTATGACATTTTTAATGTAAGGGCGGGTAATGAAAGTACCAGTAGTTGTAGTAGTATCGTTGAAATAATTGAATCAGATCACGTTTGATGACCAGTGATGAGAAGTATTGAACGGAAAAAGAAAAAACCTACACCAAGAAGTAGCTATTATTAGGTATTATGAAATATGATTAAAGACATACTAACTATAATTTATTTTATTGTTGTTAATTTATAATTTTTTAATAATAGTAAATTTTTTTAAGAAATAATGTAATTTATAAAATTATAAATTGGTAATAATGATGTCAAATAAAATAATATATTTATGTAGGTACTTAATATATTATATTTACTTAAATTAAATAATATAATTCTTATATCTATTTTTAATATTATAGCAAACACATTTACTATTTTTTTTTATTTTATTTATTTATTTACATATACACTGAACAAACTTTTTACTTAAATAATATCATCATTATTTTATTTTATAATTACAATAAAAGGAAAAAAAAGAACATAAAATGAATGTATCAGTGTTTGTGCAAAGGATCTGATTATGATTTTATTTAATATATTGATATGGAAATTTATATAATTAACTTTGTATGGTTTAAATAAGGTAATTGTGAAATTTCACCATTTTATAGACGATGGTTCATATAAAGGTGTGGTCGCATTTAGTATACATGTACTTGAAGTATCGATATGAGCTAAAAAAATGTTCCCTTTTTTTTGACTTTTTATATTGTTTATCAACATTCTTAATAGATTTGAAGATTCAAATGAGACAGATGAAATAATGATTAAATTCTTTTATATTTTAACGGTAGCCATAAAATTGGTCCGTTTCATAGTAAACAGTTTAGGTTGTCACGTGTAAATTGAAAGTTCAGTTGCAAAAAATTATTCAATCTCGATAAAATTAGTACATGACTAACACGGAGGTAAACAAATAAATTTCCATTATAAAGTAATAATCAAAATTGGTTTACAATTAGATAGTGAAGATATTGCGTAAGGTAATATACAAAAAACTATACACAATAAAGTCGCAAAAAACTCGACTGAAAATAAGTTTTTAATGGTTTGTGACTGTTATATTTATTTTATTTTGTCGTACTATCTATTTTATATCTAGTCAAAAACATTTTCGTAGTTAAGATGTATATAACAATAAGATTTATAAAAAGTCCAACTAACGGTTTGGCAGGTTACTAAAAACAAATTATGTCATGAATTATTCTTTATTTAAAATATCACTAATATTTTTTAATATAATTTGATTTTTATGTAGATACTTATGTTTTTATAAAATTGTTTGATGAGATTTTATTGAATTTGTATTCTGGTATATTTTAATACAACAACTACACTGTGCTCGAACTGAATAACATTTGCGAAATCGATAGTATCGAGAAATAATTGTTTTCAGATAGTAATATATTAAGAGCATTAAGAATATAATACTAAAACTTAAGTGTAATTAATTAAGTGAAATAGATATTTTCGGTTATGATAAAAGTTGACATGCTTGTGAATATTTTATCAGGAATCACAGTTATAAACGTATATATTTATTTTATATTTTCAGTATAGGTAGTCATATGAATGTTTTTATTTGATTGCTTCATCAATATGATTAAATCTATTAAATGATGGCATATGATTGTATTAATTATATAGATAAAAAAACCTATCCACTTAATACGTTTTATTAAATATTTGCAAAACAATCCCAAAAACTTGTTTTTAGTTTTTGAGATTTTTGCGTTCTTTCAGAATTAGATTTTATATTTGACAAATAAAACGGCTGTAGGATTAGTTTTGACATATTTTATATTATTTGCACGTTTGTTTTCTATGTTATAAAAATAATAAAAAGTAATATTAAAAATACTTATTTATTTATATGCTTTTGTAAATTCACTTATAGTATAGATATTAGGTTATAATAAAAATGTACAAAGGGGGACTTATTCCTTAAAGGGATTTCTTCCAGTTAAATATGAAAACCCGAAAGGAGAAAATGTTTATGAAGTCACGAAGGGTCTGCGCAATTCTAGTATCATTTAGGAGAAAAATGCATAGTCTAGTAGCTTGTACTGTGAAAAATTTTGTATAGGAGTGGGAGTTGTGGATAGGTAATTCCAATGTACGATATTAACAATGCACACGGGGATCGGGGATTCTGAAGGAAAATCTCTCTCGGAGGTAATCTGGGGCCGAAGGGTCAAATAAAATCTTATACAGCAAGGATAGGATGTGAATATTATGTCAATATCTTATTAGGAGCCAGTTGAGTTGCTTACAGTAGCTGAAAACATGGTCGTATTTATGCAAACTAAATATAGTCTGATAGAGAACATTCACCTTTTTTGATTTAATATTTTGATAGCCACAAAGATATTGAAAAATTATATACTCGTATCATAAAAGCATTAATTTATTAAAGTTCTTTATAATATTTCAGTACTCATAATAAAATGCCAGATTTACATTTTTTCTGTTTGCGCTTATGGTATTTTCTTTATGTGATAATGATCCAAAATCGAATTAGTTTTTTTTTTATTTAGATAAAGATTGAGGTACGAAATTTTATTGTAGAGGTAGATATTATTTGACTAAAGGACCTTTTATGGTTGCCATGTCTTCTAATTAGAAGTCATGTTTATGATTTTATTATTGTTTGAATTACCACGAAAAATATAACAATATCTTTTATTTATTGCTTTTAAGGGTCTGTTTTACCGGTGAAACTGAATATATGATCATTTCTCAAGGAATGAGAATATCCTATTAAAGTCATTCTAATTATTCCCATTCTATTTTTTTATATCTGCATTAGTTATCTATATGATTATTACGAAATTCCTCTAATGAAAATTGCCAAGTCATTTACTTATTGTAACTATTCATTCATAATCGTATACAAAAAGGGCTTGAATGTAACTCGATTTGATTTTTAAAAGGAATGCATCATTCCTTCTGTTCAGTGGCAGTATCGATTCGTCTTGACGAGTTCTCATATGTCAAAACAAAATCGAGTGGTACCTTGGGATTAGTCGATCGTAGTTGCCAAGAACTCTCTCCGATATAACAATGAAGACAAGTGCCCACTTGAACGTTACCAAAGCGTATCCCAGTAGGAATACGTTTGTTGGCATTAAACAAATACTAGAAAGGGAATTGTGTGTGTACCTGTCAATCAGGCCGGAGATTGATTTGAATTTCGTATTGAGGAAATATAATCTACTATTATTTTTTATGTACCGTAATTTGTATGAAATATATCATTATTATATTTTTCATGATTGAAACTAAAATATTGCTTAGTACAATAGAATTATTTCGCTATACACTAAACAATTAAACATAGATTAAATTAGAGGTACAAGAATACAGCCTTTTGCATAATTAAAGAATATCGTAGACAAGATAAGCCTGGGTATAGGATGTAGGATGAAATAGAAATGATTAACATCTTTTGATAGAAGTGTTCTATCAGCGAAACTAAATATTTTCAATAAAGAAATATGGTTTGAAAAACTTCAAAAAAAATTTGTCTCTCGTACTAATTCGTTTAGGTGTGGGAATATGGTGATAGCATCTCATGTTCAATTTTTTTTTTATATTTTCATTTTTGATTTACAAAACTTCTATTTTAATATGTTTGTTTGACATTTCGAGTGTTATGAAAAGAATCACTGATTGAACAGTTTTTTGTAAGTGTAGTCTATTTGTTTTTTACGAATTTAAAGTTTTTACAATGGACATTTTGTCGTTTGATAAATTTTCCCATACATCATATAGCATACTGGGATATTATGTGTACGCCGTTGCTTACAATTTGGCGAGTTTTATTAATATCGGTCTAAACTTAATGTCTGAAAAGCTTAGGATAACTAGCTATTAAACTAATTCGATGTTGAATAGGATTATCCTATGAAGAGGATTATAAGATAAAAGAGATGGTATATTTCCTAACTAGCTAAGGATACGATTTGTACAAAACAAACTATAAACCTATCACACAAATGCTTTTCGAATGTTGTTTTATACTCGTGCTGATCGCTATTAGGAACGAGAGTGATGTCAATTGTAAAGCCTCTTATACAGTACAATGGTTCGTGCAAATAGAACCAGTCCCATTGTTCTACGGCACAGTGTTTGCTAAATGTTCTCGAAAGCTGGGCACGCTTTCACTCGCTCGTATGCAAATAAAATTGACCCTTTAGAAGTCATCAGAACATGTGATTTTAAGCGATGTAGTACATAGTACTAGAAGCTTTGTTAGTTAGATACTCTTTTTTGTTTCCTTCAGAAGGTTAAATTAGAATCATAGATAAATAAATATAGTAAGTTTCAGCCAGAAAAAACGAGCGGTCTTATTTGTAATATTGGAATAATTTGTATTACATTAGTTTAAATTGTACCAATACGAAATTTTTATTTAGGATATATCAATTTGCCAATGTTATTGAATAACTGTTCGTACATCGTCTGCATGGGTATCTATATCTTACTCGTGTTTTTGTCGCTAAACAACTACTTGGACGGATGAGCTTCGATTTGAAGGGTGAAATATGGGAGAATGGACACCCATGAAGAGTAATATTGTCACAGTCTATTCTGTGATATCTATGCTGCTGTTCATGTTTATAGGTGACGGTTTCTACTTTACATAAGGTGAGCCGTCAGCTTGCTAGCCATCTCGAATTATACATACAAAGAAAAAATACACAATCATATTTCAGAAAGTTTTTCATACATATTGCTTTTGTGGTATTGTCAGTATTACAATAACATATTTTCAGTGTTCATTGTTTTACCAACTTATAACCTATAGGTATATCTGCATATGAGAGAAAACTTATTTGCATATATGTAGATGCACTACAAAATAGTAAGTAGATAGTGTAATATAATATATTAAGAACTATATATATTCTTTCTATGATTTATATAAAATCCAGTTCTCTGATTCTCGCAAGAAATATTTAACGATATCATAAATCTTATTTAAATCGGAGAGATTCGAATAAAATTTTAAAAGAAATAGTAAAATGACTGATAAATTCTAACAGATAGACAGACAGACTCTTGTTTATAGTAATAGGAATTTATTACGTATAATATATGTATGTAGGTACAATATATCTAACATGACTCGTGCTATGTTATTAATATGTTCTCTTCAATAAAGAAGAGCAATTAAATCATTAAATCATTTAGTAGGTAATATTTTAAAAACATGATATGAACATATTATCGATATTTAATGAACTTTAAACCGCGACCTAACCCAACTAGTGGCAGGTTTTAAGAAAATTAATGAAATATGTGAATGTTAATTTAAGTCATTAGCTAAGAGTAGAGTTGAGAAGATGCCGACAGAAAAAACGAGAAAAAAATGTGTGATCGCGCCGCCACACGCCTCCGCGTCTGTGGTTGCGCCTCTGCCGCCCGCAACATGTTTGTGGAAACAAGTCAAATGTGTTAAATAAAGAACGCCGGTTATTTGGATATAAATATGTGACACTCTAATTCTGGAAGGGACATGGCGGGTGCTTTTGTTATTTATTGAAGCAAAATATCGTATTGTAGGATTTTATCGTCACGCTATAATACAAGAGCAAAATATATGCAATTATATTATGATTTATTAATTATTCGAATACCTTTATAAATTTTGTCATAAACAATTATAAATACATATCTCCATAGAAATGCATGTGGCAAAATCGCATGCTATCGTATCGAGCTACATTTAATTATAAAATTGCTCTATAAATACTAAATCATTGTAAGACATATATATATATTTTTCTATTTAAACCATATAAAATTTATTTATTATATTTATAATACTTTTATTGACCACTCTTAGTATATGATTAAAAAGGTAGTCTTAGTGCTGAACAGAATTCTCTTCCAAACATCTTTAGGGGAAAATAGAAAATTTGGTGTGAATATATTTTCTCAGAATAACAAGCCCCAGGTAGTATTTTACTGTGTTATAGTAATTAGTTTATGAGTTATCTGGAGTTCATAGAAATAAATATAAATAGACTTTACATATGTACCTACCTATTTTTGTTTCATCGATCACTGTTTCGTAGAAATGAAATTTTCGATTTTCGCTATTAATTGCAGGACAGATTTTTAGTTGTCTTTTTGCATCGTTTGATGTTCGTAAACTGTAAGATTAAGTATCTTATTTTTATTTACTCTTAAGTAAGACCTAATATGGGTCTCCTTATATAGATTATGGATTATCGTGTTTTAGAATTTAGAGTTTTTTTCTTAGAACTAACGACTTAGACATTAGTTTTCAGAAAAGACTGGCTATGTGATCTAGGAATGGGTCACCGCTTCCCGTGGGTATCTTCAGAGGCTAATAAGGGAACTTAATGGGTGAGCAGCAATGTCCCTTGTAAAACATCACCAAAGCTTAACTGCGGTTGTCAATCCGCCTGTTAAGTGCGACAACTTCTGGTAAAAACCCCATTATGGAGGAAGCCTATGCTCAGCAGTGGACAGTTAACAGCTGATATGATAATTAGATGATGATGAACGACTTAGTCAGTGTAACTTCATTATTATATTTTCTTATTTACTTTTATTTATTATGAATTTAAAAGATGGGAATATTATTAAATATGTGACAATCTGATCGACTGTTTATTACATTTTTATAGTTAAATCACTGATTTAAATAAAAATATTAACAGAATTATGAACATATACTGGGTGTACTATGTTTCTTTTGTCTGAGGAACTATCTAAGACCTTTGTTTGCTTACGAAACATTTTATAATATAATTAATTATAATTAATTTATGCAATTTGTTGATTGTGTAAAAATAATTATCATAATTTCACAGATTTAATTAGTATTGAAATTATTTTACCGTTTGATGGATTAGATTAAATTAAATTGTAATTAGATACATTTAATATTTAATGTATTTGGTTATAATTGGTCAAAGTTTCTAAGCTTAGGTCAGTACTTTTAACCTTAACCCGGCTTATAAAGATTATTTAAATATGTTATTATTCGCGTAGACTATTCAAAATTGTAAACTGTGTATAGATATTTTATAATTACTAGTTGTTTTTGGATTCAGTTTAAATTCAGCGAAGTAGCTGCTACTTTACTTTTATATAATGTGTTTTTACAAAATAGTTTTGTAGTATGTTCATTATCGTTATTATCGATACAAGTACCTAAAAGTAACTGGATGCGATTGAATTCAAATAATGAAATTGACAAAAAAGTAAATATTTACTAATAGATGTCACTGTCACCTGCATAGTTGCACGCCTTATGAAGAGTCGATTCCATTGCTTCTATGTCTTTGAAGTTGGCCCATTAACTTATTCCAATTCACACTGAGTGAATTGGATTTTCTTTACTATAATGACCGGTAATCCGTCGCCACACATGTCTTCAAGGGCGGTCTAATGCCGCTCTCGCATGAGCTACATAACAATTTTCGTAACGGGCCATTACAATATCTCATCGTGACATAGAAAAATTTTACATGTCATTTGGACATATTTTTACGAGTGTTTGTTTTTCATACAGGGCGGGCCCCTTTTCACACGGTGCGTTAAATTGCCATTTAGTGAATGTTTCACCACATTTACTATTCGCTTGATTTCGATCTTGAGTTACGTAGTTTTATTTTATGCATAGAAAGCTTTTTTGTTATTTTGACGTCATTTTATAAAATACATCCTGTTGTAATTAACAAAATAACAACTTTTTTTTTTAATCTAGTAAGTAGTTTTATATGCTATAAGTTTAAATTATAAATTCCTATATCCACGTTGCCAAGATAAAATGCAACATATTTACCTTCTCCATGCCCAAATGTACGTTTATGATAATTGGTTGAGTCATTAAGGCCCCAAAAGGCAACAAATAAATAAATAAATTTGTTTTTCAAGAACTCTGTATTCAATAATTTAAGTTTTAAAAAAGTACGACTTCAAACAAAAACAAAACAAATTTTTACATTTAGGTATAACATTTTTTAGGATATGAATTTACTCGTATTTATTACGTATGTATGTAAGATTGTATATCTTCTAACAGAGGTTACCAATTAGTGATAAAATATTTCAATAGAACTTAACGAAAATGTAAACAAATTAATATTCGACGATGTGCTGATGTCCAATTGCAGCACGAATCAAACATCGATTAATTGACTGAATGTTTTGATTGTTAATAATCTTATTTAGAATGTTTCTTTGATAATTTCATGTTTTTTTTTGTTACCATTTATATATAGTATAAATTGTAACATGGTATTTATATTTATATACCATTACCAACAATATTTGGTTACCATTTCATCAAGTTCTATCGAAACAAACTATAGTATGTGACAGAAAGTCACAAACAAATTTTTCGTATTTTAACTACAAATGTTTTGATTAACAGTCACATGTTATAAATATATCCGGAACCGAGGGTGTATCGAATCGGACTAATTACAACTGCAGGAGGAACTTGGAGACATGTGGCCTACATTATAGTTGGCTTACATTTACGCTATACTATTTTATATTGATTTAGTAATTAAGTAAAATTATATAGGACAAAGGATTACTTTTATAAAATAGATTTAATGTAAAAATAAATTGTTACTTTCAATTGATGGATATTACAATATACTTAAACTTAATACGACATTTGTGTTATGAACTGAATCTTTGCCATTAACACGAAAATTGAATTTGTTTAGTTTTAGTGTGTTGTATATAATTCCGGCATAAAATGTTTTTTTTTTTTTATGAAAATTGTACTTTCAAATAACGAATATCCCACAACAGACTGTGAATTTATTATTAAAAAGTATTTAAAGAGTACAATATTTTATTTTATTTTTCACACATAATCGATATGTAAATCATAAAAGCATATTAAAAAACATAAAAATATGTACTTATAGGTTTTGGTAACCCTTTACGTATGTAAAATTTTTAATGGAAATTAAACTAAACAATAGAGGTTCCCTATTATCTAATTTTTAAAATATTATTTGTTGAGAATTTATTACAATTGATATTTATATAATTATATAGTTTTAACTCGTCATATCCTCATAATTCCCTCTCATTCGCAAATCAACAATTAGCAGACAGTCGCGTGTCTGCGTCGACGCATTCTTATAATTTATCGCTTCTTTGCCGATGCCGCGCTCGCTGCCGTTTGAAAAAACCTGTCGTGGTCTCGCCACAAACTCAGTTTTAGACATTATGACTCACCAGTATTTTATAGTGGGACCCACGAATCATAATATAAAATTTGCACGTGCTATTTGTGGTTCTGATTGAACGTTTATGTAGTTTTATGATATCGATCTAGAGATGATTCCCACGAACGTTAATTACGGCGCATTGCAAAGATTTTTATAGGTGTAAGAACAAAAGATATGGGTTTAATATCTTTTACGCATACACAAAATTATATAGTTTTTATTTTCCGGTGTTATATATAATGAATTCAAAAGAATAGGACAGATTTAGTATTTTTAAATATCATTTGTTTTTTGTCAATTTTTAGATATTGTTTCGCAACAAGCAAGTTTTTGCTTTGCAAAGACAACTGGCACCTTAAACGTTAAAAAATTAAAATGGGTAAATACAGATTTAAATACCATCAATTGTAAAAAGAATTGTGTAAATCGGCTTACAACTGGTGATGTAATTGCGTAGCTAATAAGTAATAAATAAGACGAATTATGGATCGTTTTTTTTAGAATTTTTATTCTTATGAATATCTATATAAATTTGTATCATATGTAGGTATCTACATATGTATATTTAGGTCAACGTGTGCGGCCCATCAATGCATACTTTCAGCGTGGCGGTCGTCTTTGCAGTGTAATGATGCCTGAAGCGTGCGCGCACCGATTTCAGAATGTTTCACGCCTTTTTTTATAGTGTAGCAACAGACACATTGCTTGGGTGTGTTCTTAATTGTTCGTGAAGTGTCAACTTTAGACATAATTGCAAGGGTTTATGTTTAATTACCTCTTGAATATTTGACGAGTTTGGGGACAATAATTTTAATTTTATAAGTAAACAGTTTTTTATGGATTTATCTAGTTTGTTATTGTAGTGTTGTTATAATTTTTTATTTTGTATATTCGATATTTTGTAACATGTCAAACAAAAACATATTAGTATATTAAATATTAAAAATTTTACACACACACACGCCCACGCACACGCACACGCACACGCACACGCGCACACACACACACACACACACACACGCGCGCGCGCACACATAGTCTGTATTTTGTTTTTTTTGTTAACTTTGCTAAGTTATATACTAGAAATAAGTTTTAATGTTAAGTTTATTCTTGCACTCTATATCTTATATTCGATATTTTGTAACATGTCAAACAAAAACATATTAGTATATTAAATAAACAAAACGGTTATTATTCAATACGCCGATCGTGTCAGTGGTTCTATTATCAATATGTTCACAGAAATCGGTTCGGTTTGATTAACAGAGTAAACCGAGTGTCAACAGGGTTATATAGATAGACAACGTCGCTCTCGAATTTGTAATATTCAGTTAATAAAATAATCTTTATTAAATAGGAAATCACGGTTCTACTTGGTTTCAGGACGTTGTTAGTTTTGAGAAAAACACTATAAGAAACTTATCATTATTTATTATTATTATTGTCAGAGCTCTGTTAACTTTATTAGTAGTCTATATATTTGGGTATATATTTGTAACATATTTAATATTTTATACCTATCTATATTACAAAAGCTTGTACGATTGTTTTTTAAATAGCGGCTTAAAAAGTAAATAGCATTAATTATAAATAATAATTTACTGAATGTTACACACATATATAATATGTATGTTCTTTAATAACTTTGTAAAATTTATTTATTAATTAGAAGTAAATTGAACGATTGAGCTGGGGAGCATGGTTATTTTACTAAATAGTATTGACTTAAAAAGATTTTGTTAATTTAAATACTACAGACTTAACCGAAGTTTCCTCTCCAACGAAGATTATGTGTAAACGGGCCAACAAATTAAGGGTTTTGTAAGCCACAAGACCAGTGAGCCGTTGGTTGATTTTTAATTAAAACGTTTGAAACTCAATTCAAGGTTATATTGTTAATGAATCGACAATTTCTGTTTGTTTCGATACAGCATTGTATCGTACCCAAATTGTAAGGGCTGTGTACATACAATTTCATTAAAGAACTTTCAGAAATGTTGTTTGGTATGTTTACATTACGTCAAAGCGTTTAATACATTTTATATTTATAAATGTAACGCTAAATTGGATCATTAAACATTTTAAGAATAATAATGATGTACGAAGTCTTATTTTTTTAATAGTTGGAGTAGGTATAACTATTTAACACATATACCGTGGGGTGGAAGGGGTTGTTAGTAATACAGAATGGCAGTCCTATTGCGAGTAATATACTCAGTTAGGTCGACTTCCTCGTGATCCCCCTGGAAATCATCATGCATAATTCTTAGTGAATTTATCACCATGAGCTAGCTGACCTGCCTTTTCATCTATCATCGCTCACTGGTGTCCTACCAGCGTATATCGAGAGGGGGTCACCATCCCACCACCACCCATTGAAACAGATACACATACAAATATATAGGCTTGCCCACTATGCTTTGGTACCTACATCAAATTTTGAGCATAATCTGACTTATATTAATAATATTAACTGGCTGTATATCGTGACTTTGTCTGGATGGATTAGTATAAAAAGCATCCTTTGTGTCAGTATAAGAATGTATTTGGGTACCAAATTTTATTCATATCCGTTCAGGCGTTTAAACATGATTAATTTGAATGTGATAAAAAGAATTATGTAGTATTGGTAAAGTAGGCGTGAAAGCAAATAGTAGGAATTAATTTTATGCTTTGAATAAATAATGAAAAATAGATAATAATTTTATAAGAATAAGATACATATAGCTTGCTCAGAGAGAACATACAATTATTTTAGTATAATTAATAGTTCATCGAACTATTAATAAATTATTATTATTCATATTTCATTGCAGTTCTTATTTCTATAATTGGAATTTGGGAAAAAACATCAATATGCTATTTTATTTGGCACAATATAATAAATATTTTTTTGTAAAATTTATTAAATATTATGAGTACAATAAACTCAATATAACAATATTTTTCATGTGTGCAATTTTTTTTTAAGTAGTATATTCAATATTTTTAAAAATAATTAAAGTTTTTATATGTGACAATGGCGATTTATTTTAAATTCAATTTAATTTTAATATACTTAATAATATAAATATTTATCAATACGTCTTGATAAATGTTCTTGATTGCTTTTAATTTATTATTATTATTTTTATATAAGTACTACACATAATTTAAGATGTCATTATCTCTTCTCCTGTTCTTTGTTTTTATATTTTTAATTTGCTGTCTTTATATTTAGAAGCAATTTTTTCAACATATCTAATTGTATTTGTGATTCTTCGAGTCAAAATTGTTTTTTAATTTTGCGATGTTCCATGACACCAGCATGTGTAAATTTTATATAGATGTAAGTCTTATTAGAAAAAATCTTACGAGTATTTTGAAATAATATACATTACAAGTCTACGTCAAGGCGAAGCAACGGTCCAAATATAATTACCTAAATAATTGTCATCTTAAAAATAATTGCTCTATGTTTATTGCTCTCTGTATGTTTCCCAAGAAACTGGCGATAAAAATATCAGTTAAGGCAATATACTGCGGAACCCCAAAAAGCTGTTAAAATTTGTGGCTTTATTGAATGCGGCTTATGAAATACGACCTTGGCAAACGTCCAAATACTTACCATTGACACGTTCACTAATTAATAGTAAAGTTTGGTAAAACAAGCGTTTTTAATTGCTCACTCTTACTTTTTGCTGCGACTGTACTTAAAAGGTAGTGTTGCACAATAGTATTTAGAATTATTGCAACATTAGTGAGAAGCAGAAAAAAATATTGTAATTTATGTGCTTCCAAAGTGGAACTGTGTAAATAAAATAAGCGTAGATAATCGATTAAGGTCCAATGAGACAAATTAAAGCTATCGTGTTATCGTAATCAAGTTTGTACTATTTAACTCCGTTCAGTTCATCTATGTCAATATGAATCTATGGCTGTGTAACAATAAAAGATTTTTCTAATTAATTAAAGTTAGTATAGGAGATATCTCTTATGGTAATGTTATCTTCACGGCCTGAGTAATAAATCTCACAACCTTACCTGAGGCTTCCGCCGTAAAGTACCTACAGCAATCTATTTGGTATTGTGTTTTAGTTTGAAGGGTAAAATAGCCCACGTAATTTATAATACAAGTAAATTTTTTACCCCTCGAATCTCAGAGGTGACAATATTACCCAGATGATATATGATGTCTTCATTATCATCATATCAGCCTTTAGCTGTCCACTGCTGAACATAAGCCTTCTTTTTGGGGGATTTTGCCAGTACCTAGTTGATATACTTGGCAGGCGGATTGGCAACCGCAGTGAGGCTTTGGAGATGTTTTAGGAGGGACGCTGTTGTCCATTCCTCGCCCTCCCTTAGTCGCCTCTTACAACACCCACAGGAAAGGAAGGGGTAGCCTATTCAATACCGGGACGGCGGTATAGGTATATACCTATGTATTCTGTGATATTCATAATACTTTACAGTCCTTTATAAACTCCTAGTTGTCTCTCCAATTTTACGGCTTTCTACGTGTGAATCAGTATCATACGTTATTATCCTGATAATAAACAATAACTACCTATATATAATTATTTTTTTCGTGATTTAGGTACATTTCTGCAAGAATTAGTAATTTTGTATGTATACCTATTACTTAGTATTAGGTATAATTTAAGTTTCGCTTATAACCTACTTTTCTCAGCTAGCTATTGGTAAATATATAGATATAAACCTGCAGGTACAGCAAAAAACCGAACAAAAGAATAATTCTGTATATGGGTTCTGTTATCTTTTTAGCAGTACAAAAAACTCGCACAACGCTGGCAAATGAATAGATAAACAATAACAATTGACAAATTCTGTATTGGCGCCCTTATGATTTACAATTGAATTTTTATATATTCAGTGTAGGTACGTGGCATTTCACATTTTCTACTTATTTGTATATATGGTGGGATATGGCAGTGAATTTACAGGGTACAGAGGAATGACATCTGAGTCCTCAGAAATGGTAATGCATGGGGGATATTATGGGCGAAACAGTATACTCTGTTATGCCCATGTTTATAGACGATAGTTACCACATCCATCAAGTGAGCCGTCAGCTTGTTCGCCATTCTAAGTTGCATAAAAATATGTAGATATAAAATGAGAGTAGGTAGGTATATATATATATATATATATATATATATATATATATATATATATATATATATATACGTATTAGATGTATTTAGATTGTTATAGCAAATCGAATGAATGTATGTATATATATACATCTATTTAACTACCTACTTGTACAGAATGTAAAGGAACGTTTTTATTTATACCTATACCTTCCTACTAGCTTTAAGGGAGTAACCCTTCTTTGTATTCATGGATTTCAGAAATAGGAAAACTAATGAAAGAGTCAATTTTAAATGACGTATCAAGATAAAACATTTTAAAACATATACCTACCAGTTTTTAAGTTAGACCTTCAAGAAATTAATTGTGAAAACTGCATTAAATTTGATGCAATAAACAGACAGACAGATAAAATTTATAAAAAAAAAAATATTTTTACATCTAAGATTTTTTTTAATGGGTGATGAGGGAATGATAATCCTGTCTGCGCTATCGGTAATATGCTGGCAGGGTACCGGTGAGAGATGACAAGTGAGGATGAAATCAGGTCAGTTAGCCCATCGTTACGAATTCAAAAATTAACCACTGTAGTTTCCAAGGGGAACCGCGTGGAGGTCGACCTGATAAGGTCTAACCTTATAAGATACTAACTATTATTACTAATAATCCCTTTTCCCCGGTATCTAATATTAGGAACATCAGTAGTTACAGACGTGAGAATTGATTAAAAAATAGAGTAATGTATAAGTAGTTCAAAATAATGACAATGTCTTTAAATTAGGTATGAAAATAAAATAATCATGTTTAATTACTTGTGGTTCTATCTGTTACTCAATTGCACGGAATCTAGCATATTACATAATATAACAAAATATTTGTAATTTACACAATAACTAGTCATATGCAAAATAAAATATGCTGAAGAATATACAACATTGGAAATAAAATTTGTATTGTACACGAATGGTGAGCGACATTGCAATTAACTCATACAAGCACACCAGTTCGTTTCCCTTAGTGTGCTCACAAACTCCGCCCCAAACAAATTTGTCCAATCACCGACTGTTGCTCCATAGATCGTGGTGGCAACACGCCTCATGTTTTTCGTCACGGCACGGCGACTCAGGCGCGACTCACACATTGTTAATGCAAACGTTCTCCTCTTTGAAGATACCGGATTCGAGCCTTCGTGCTATCTCTTTTTCACACCGGTCGAAGTTGATCCTCTATTGGTACAGAAAAATACTATAGATGATTCACAAAAGTATACAGTAAAATTAAAAATAATATCGATTTTATTATATCTTTAAAAAAATATAGATTTCGTTTAATATTACTAAAATTTTGACATTTTACCCGAATATTTTGTTACCGGCGATGTAGTACATGCTGTCAGCGGTGGGGTGTGTGAAGGAGACAAATAATCAGGTGGTAAAGTCTCGAAGGCTGCGGAGGCGGCCAGTTTGACCATTTTTTGTTGGGCCGCTGATTGTGAAAGATTACACTTGAGAGTCGAAATACATCTTTACATCACACGTCAGTGGGCACTGCGCTGTCTTCAAAGTAACACGGATTAGACACACGCAGTTTCATTTTACGCAATTATGCCTGCGTGTGACCTGTGATAGTGAAAGACTGAAATAGTGATCTCTATAAACTCTGTATGTGTATGGACTAATTTGGTGTTTGGAGCTGCGTGTTTTTCACAATCAGTTGTTACTGTAATTTCAATGGCGGTTTCAACATTAAACATGACACCGTACTTCACAGGATACTCTTTTCAAGGTACGTTTTCAGTTGTTGTTATTTGTCCGTTCATAATATTCTTTACTAATTTTATTGGTTTATAATCTATTTTTAATTCCATTATTATATATAGCTACACTATTACTGACATGTAGCGAATTAGATATAGTCTACTTCTGTATTATTTATTACGTTTTATAATTTTTTAATGTTATTTAACTATGACTAAGTACCAAGTTTTGTGCATATATAATATAGCTATCGTGAATTGGTACCTGATGTTTTCTTCAAAACAGTAAGTTTAATATTTCGTATTATGTTTTTAGTTTAATTAAGCCTAGTTTTTTTTTCTTTTTCTTCGAATCGATGGTTAAGGAAGGAGTCAGATATTATTAGCCGAGACTCTTGCGCCGCTAATAGCTCTATCATTGGCTGCATACAGTTTGGATAACATTTCACTAATGTATTATGACGTTCATATATATATATTAGATCGAGAGAGTCCAGCGCTCGGTTCTGAAGACAATGCTAAAAAAGAGACACAGATATCCTACAACTGAGTTATATAGAGAAAGCAAAATTCTCAGCGTCCGTAAATTAGTTTTGTTACAGACAATCTTATTGACCCATAGATCAGTGTTAAGGTCCAGATATTATATAAATTTATTAAAGAAACGAATCTTTCAGGTACAATTGAGAGTAATTCAGACGGTTTTCGCTAAACATATTAGCCCATACATAATTATAAGTGTCTACAATAGAATAGCTAAAGCAAATTATATCAAGAAATGCTCTTTTCCTAAGACCGAGATAAGGATAAAGGAATGGTTACAGAACCTTAACTATGATAAATGTGAGAAACAGCTTCAGATCACATGCTAATATAATAATTAAGCCTCAAACTTATAGAATTTACAACGGAAAGCTATTTATTGTTATTGTATTGACTATTATATATATATATATATATATATATATATATATATATATATATATATATATATATATATATATATATATATATATATATATATATATATATATATATCTAATATCTGATTTTATATGATATAGTATATATTTTATCTTTATACACTATATAGAAGTAGTTTATTTAATTAATTTTCTTACAAATTTGCAGGTAAAAGCTAATGAAATATTTAATAATGTATATGTTGGAGTTCAATTTATAAATTAAAGCATAATAAACATAACAACCTTTTCCGTACTTTCATTGCCGATTAGTGATCTATTGCATTAGTGAAAACTATTTTGAAATGACATAAAAATAAACTTGTCTAAATAGGTGCGTTTTTATTTTTAAAGTCTCAAACGACCATAAAACTATAAAGGCACGAAGAAATTACACGCTAAAAGTGTTTGTTACAGCTACCAATATAACAATATATCATCCTCACGCAAAGGAACACAAGAAAAAAAATGTGTACATTTTCTTTAATGACAGATCCTTGTAAAGGCAGTGCAAACATTTTAAAATGGTCAAGGATGTAACATAGAAAGTGATCTGTTCTTGTTTCAATAAAGAATTTTTGTCACGACTCGTCTATTGTAATATTATAGTCGCTCTTCAAATGATCTTGATCTTAATTTTAATATAATATCTCTAATGATTGTTTATAATGATTTGTCAATACTACAATTAATTGTCTATAGACCTTTGTGTAGCATTGATTTTTATGTTTAATAAAATTTTAATTTTATTTATTTCTTTATATTTACCTACAACCTATAATTAATTACTGCAAGTAAAAACTTCTATCATGTATTTTGCATTAAAGTCTTGTAATATTTTTTTATAAATAATCATGATTAATATTCATCGGAAATCCATCAGATTACTTTTATACAGAAGTCATTTGCTTTTTTTATTTTTGGGTTTTCAGCCGTGTTCAGGTGAACACAAATATTTATAATTAATGGGATCTTACAAGTAGGTAGGTAGGGTAGGGTATTTATTATATAACATTGTTTGAAGTGATTTTTTTAAACAGTCTATTTTTTT
Source organism: Galleria mellonella (assembly GCF_026898425.1). NCBI lineage: Eukaryota > Metazoa > Arthropoda > Insecta > Lepidoptera > Pyralidae > Galleria > Galleria mellonella. The sequence goes on along the minus strand of NW_026442147.1, from coordinate 1,008,687 downwards.
ATTTGGCTAGTGCAATTTAGTAAATAATCTTAGGATACTTGTATATCGAATTTGGTAGTTTAAAAACAAAACAGAGAAAAACGTAATAACTTGAAATCCTTTTTAATTAGCTTTAGATACTTGTTTATTTTATGTAATATTGTTTTCGCAAGATAAACTGTTTACAATTAGTAAGTGTTAAGTACACAAAAATAGACATAATAGCAGTTGCATATTCTCAAGACTGTTTTGTCTTTCTACATTTGTCTGCGTTATATATTTTCTAAAGAAATTATGACCTACAATAAAAGTATCGACTAACTTTTGTTTTCAAACTATCGCTTCTCTGTATTCGAATTTTATGGCCAGAGATACTTTTTTTTGAGTCAAAACGGTCTCAAGAATAACTGTTACAAGTAACTTCTGTTCATGCCAGGTTCTTGTTTAGAATTGTGTAACAAAAACAAATACCCGTAAAGGGGAAACAAAAAGATTGAACCGTAAACTATAAGCTTGATAAATACGAGTACATTCTTTTACAGAGTAGGTTTATTAATAGACTATATATTACTATACGGTATATTACGATTTGGTTGTGTGATCCTGGCATAGAATGGGTCAATCTTTCCTTTCCTGTAAGTGTTGTAAGAGGCGACTAAGGGAACTTAATGGTAGGTAGAGGGATTGGCAGCAGCGTCACTCTTAAAACATCTCTAAAAGTCTAACTGCGGTTGCTAACCCACGTGCCAAACGTAGCAACTAATGGCAAAGATCCCCTTATGTGAAAAACTTATGTTCTGCACTGGACAATTAATAGCTGAAATGAACGATGATGATAGTACTATTATTTTTTTATACTATGAAGGTAGCAAATAAGTATATAGCCCGTCTGATGAAAAACGATCACTGTAGCTTATATATTACTATGCATGCACCTAAAAAGGTTCAGTAATAGATATATAGATACCTACATAAAAATCCCGTATCATGATGTTCCTTCATGCTAATCTTTGAAATTGCTCTACCAATTATAATGAAATTTTGTAGATGTAGGTACATTGTACATTTGCTTGTACTGAAAGGGGACAATACAATGATAAACCCACTTGTGCTTTTGGTATAATTTGGCTGAGCACCCATATTATGGTAGCTCAGGATAGAAGCTGTTCATTTTTGCCAATCGTGATGAATTAACTACGATAGTTTCCATAGGAACGTCGTGGAGTACAACCTGATAGAGTATATTTCTAGAAATGGGTCTTCGATATTATTACTAACAATCCCTTTCCTCTCAATAAGTATTGTCGGTTCCAATGTCTGAGATAGGGCAGTTTTTAAATGTTAAAAAATGGATTTGATAGAGTCAAAATAACGTTTGCTTGGGGGGTTGTTAGTAATGCAGACCACCAGACCTATTATTAGAAATAGACCCTGTCAGATCGATTTCCACGTGGTTCTCCCTGGAAACCATCGTGCTGAATTCCATATGATTTACGATGGTCTAACTGACCTGCTGTTTCTTGCTTACCTATCATCCCTAACTGGTGTTCCGCTAGAGTATATCGATAGTGTAGGCGGAGTTACAATTTCTTTATCATACATTAAAAAAAAACAATGTTTGCTAATCTATATACTTACTCCTAATTTAAAGTTTCCATTGTTTTCCCAGCGGCTGAACTTTGAGTATATATTTCAAAGGGTCGCCGTGTATAAATAAGAACGAATACAGCTCCGAAAAGCTTTCGTACTGACGGTTTTACACATAAATCATTAGCATACGAAAACATTTCGACTGCATTGTTGAAAATGTCATTCCAACTTATGGCCTGTTTCTTAGCCAAATTAAAAAGAAAGAGATGGTCGGTCACGAAAGGGTTAAGAGAGAAAGAGATAAAGGCCATTAAAGAATGCCGACAATATTCTTATACGTAGGTTACGTGCCATATGTTATGATGTTTAGATTTACATCACCCGAGTATTGTATTATGTATAAAATTGTATAATAATTAATAAAACTTACCTTAAGCATATTATATTGCTATCGTATTTAGTAAATTATTATAAAATATCTATTAAATTAAGAAAAGCATTTATACATACATATACAACATGAACTTTAATTATTTATTTTATTTAGATAAAAATTAATTTTATAGTTTCACTGTTAGAACATTGTTTTAAAAGTATGCTATTTAATTTAGAAATCTAATTAACATACTTTTGATATTTTATTGTGCAGGTAAGTAAATAGTTTTCTTAATAATTAGAAATAATTAGCATACTTTTAAGACAATGTTCAATTCGAAACAGTTTACCCTGTGTATATAAGCAATGATTTTTTTGTTTCAATATCCAAGTAATGTATTTTAAAATTTCTAATTGTACATTTATTAGTTTTCATTGTAATTGATAATATTTATTTATAAAAAAAGTTAAGTTCTTTTTCTAAATGAGGCACAATGACAGCTATCGAGGTATAGGGGCTCACCGCGATGTGACCGGTCCTTTTATGTTATTAAAGTTGTCTTAAACCTTTAATTCGTCTCCAAAATATACGACTTTCCGATGTGTAAGTCTGGCTTAGTGTCATAAACGTTTTCGATATGCACACTACATTGTAAAACATTTGTTTAATAAGAGAAGATGAAGAATTTTTTTAAGAAACAGATTTTGATTTTTATACGTTGCTTATTTCTTTAGTTATAGTAAAAAAAATGGATTATTTCATTAGAAATAAGTGGCATAAAATAAAAATTCCATATATTACGAAATTATATTAAATATGTGGACAGACCACCGTGTGGTTCCAACATAGAATAGGCCACCCCTTTCTTTCTCGTGAGTGTCGTAAGAGGCGTAACGACACCCACAGATAAGGAAGGGGTGGCTTATTCTATGCACAGATCACAGAAGCTATTAAGGGAGCTTAACGATCGAGGGATGGGCAGCAGCGTTTCGCTTAATTTTTTTTTTATACAATTTAGAATGGCAAACAAGCTCACGGCCCACCTGATGGAAAGTGGTAACCGTCGCCTATAGACATGAGCAGTACCATGGACATAACAGAGTATACTGTTTCGCCCATGATACCCCCCATGCGTTGCCATTCCTGAGGACTCAGGTGTTATTCCTCTCTACCCTGTAAATTCACGCCATATCCTCCCTTAAAACCGAAACACAGCCATGCAAACGCAACTGCTTCACGGTAAAAACACGAATGGGACAGAGGTACCCAAGCAATTGACTTTTGTACAAAGTCTCCCTCTAGTAAATCATCTCCATAGCCTAAATGCAGTTGCCAACCACCCTGGCAAGCGTGGTAACTACTGGCAATACTTCCTAATGACAAAGGAAATCTATGGGGAAGGTTTATGTTTAGCAGTGAACAGATAACGGCTGATATGATAATGATGATGACAAAGCAAACGCAGTGTAAAACAATGACAAAATGGAGAGACAATCACATGTAAGTTGCAAGTAGTCAGTAGGTGCTAGTAGATCAGGACCGTTCCTCATGGTAGCCTATGGGGATGGTCTATATTTAGCATAAGACAGTAACTGGTTAAAATAATAATAATAATGATGATTTATGTGCAAAGTAGAGATACATTATCTAATTAGATAGATCAGTATCATCATGATTCCAGCCATTATCTGTCCACTGTTGAAAATAAGCCTCCCCATAGACTGCCAACGGCCCCAACACACCTATATTCATTGGCTCCCTGCATTGCCTTTGAGGTAATCACTTCATCTAATGGGCCCCCCATGTTCTACCCTGTGTTTGCCCGTACGAGGTCGACACCCAAGAACTTGTCTTTGCCATTGGTTGCCGGTTCTTTGAATTCAGTGACCAGACTATTGCCATTTGAGCTTTCTTCTCCTTCGGGCTATATACATAGGCTACTTTGCTGATGTTCTTATTTCGGATTCTATCACGCAAAGAAACTCCGAGCATAGCCGTCTCCATAGTTTGCTGATTAACTTGAAGCTTTTGCATACGGGCAATCATGTAGGACCACGTTTCGGTCCTGTGAGTTATCGCTGGCTACACGCACTGATAAAAAACCTTCGCCTTCAAACTTTGAGATATTTTGGATGAGATGTGGCGTAGTTTTCCAAATACTGCCCAGCCGAGTTGGATTCGTCAACTGATTTCTTCTGTTTAGATAGTTTATAACCGCAAAAAGAAAAAGAGATGTATTTTTTCGGATCGTTTTGTTTTTGTATCCAACTCTTCAAAAGCAACAATCGGGTACATAGGTTTTTTTTTATTTTTCATATACTGTAATATAACTTATTTTTTGATTCTGTGCTAAGTTATGTAATGAGTTTATAGATGTATGTAACTTACCATAAAATTGCAAAAAATAGAGGGCAAATAAAAAAAAAAATTAGTGATAGGCAATAGTATTCATGTAAGTATAATATTTTTATGGATTGTAATGGTGTTGGTTTACATTGGAGAGGTACTATTGAGGGAAAATAAGTAAAGATGAAGTCAGGTCAGTTGGGAAATCGTGAAATGAAACAGATTAGTTTCCAGAGAGGTCGTGGAAGTACTACTAACAACAGTGGGTCTGTTAATCTCCATGATTAAGTTATACAACTTACATTATCTTATGGGAGTGTTTTACTAGAAACATTGGTTGAAACACAACAAATAAATTTCAGTATCCCCATACTAATTTATTAATATCTCCTATATTATTGAGATGAGATCGTTTCTAAACAAAGTTATGTTATTAATTTCGATTTTAATTTGTACAAACCTAAAAAATTTTAGCCAACTATTTCCAAAGTGGTTAAATAGAACGTTGCCAGCAGATCAGAATATTCGCATCACTATTTAGAATGAAATACGTAAGATAATATCGATATTAGTTCGCATAATATGCCCGATGACGGTCAGCAGTGCGCTCGTGATCAGATCCGCTCGGGGCTAGGTGACGCCGATCGAGCGATACCAACGAAAGAGCATAATTTCCTTGTGAACGAGCCTGCACTTCTGAGATTCCGTAATGTGCTAAGTTTAACGGATACTAGCTGTACGCGAGAATTTGTCTACGTGATAGTCGAATTTAACTTTGTTTGTTACTTCTTGACGCTGTAATCACTCAATTTGTCATTAAATTTTGTATAGTTACTTGTAGTACGAGTATTTGGGATGGCGAAGGACATTAACTACTTATTTAGGTCAATCAACATATACAGTGTTTTATCATTTGACAATAACAAGTGTACATTAGACTGTGTTAATAACATATAGGAGCTTTGACCAACAACGTTTTTTTGGCCAGTCTTCCTTTGGTAAAAGGTGAGATAAAGAGAGAACTTTTTAAAAATTTTGGAATTTGAAGAACCATATGATAGTAGGTATAATCATCATTTCATACAGATAAAATAATTAATAATAGATATAAATAGTTCGGTTTTATTTTATTTTGAATTACAAAGCACTGGTTCAATCCAATTATAACTTATACTAAAAACATCACAAAACATTGGATTTTTGACCTCTATAAAGAGTTCAGTACCATAATCAAGGTTTAGTCACATTCATATCACGGGCCGACAAGCGGTGCACATCTCTGCGCACACGCACACAGTTGAGCGGCGCGGGCGCAGATCAAAGGCACCGACAGGCTCTTTTAGCCGCATAATATGACGCGCCCCGCCGCCTTCGCCCGTGGACCGCGAATCTCGCCCGGACACCTCCAGGCTTGCCATAATGCCCTGTTCCCATCTATTAATAAACAAATTGACATAACGGATGTTCCATTCAATTTTAATAATCAGCGATGTTAATTATGAGCTTGTTACGTTCTTGTTTTTTTTTTCAATAAGTTGGATACAGATTGTATCAAACAGTCTGTATTATATATATATATATATATATATATATATATATATATATGTATATATGCAATGTTATTTTATATGTAGTGAACAAATTCACGGCATACCTACGCAAGTTTAAAAATAATATCTATTGTAAACGAAAATGATGTGCTTAAATAAAAATATGGCACGTTATATTTAGAATTTGATGTAGGTGTTTATTGCTTTTTTTTCAATAATATACGAATAAAAAACTCGGAAGATGTCCTTTATTAAAAATATTCTAAATTTTAAACGATTGTTTAACAAATTATGAAACATCAATATAAGTATATAAATAACATTTCAGAATGACACTGACTTTATTAGGTATCCGATTGGCCCGTCGACTTGGTACCTACACCTATACGGGTTTGATTCAAATTTTCCTTAGTCGTTTCATACAATATATTGAGGACGAAAATGAGGTGATATACATATTATATTCTACATATATTCTAGAGTTCTCTTCCAGCAAACCCGAAGTGAAAACGAACATCAATGTCAGTGGGTAGAGCGGTGTACAGTATTGTAACAATTGTTAAACAAACAAAAAAACTATTTAATATATATCAATCAAATTAAATTGAATATAATAATATAGCATTATTTGTGTCTATTGACGTACTTAGGATTATTTTATAGGGGGTTTGGTTCCTATAAAAAAGACTTATGTACTAGACAAGTCTTTGTGAAGCTTTGTATGTATCCTGGGGTGAGCACTAGTCTATTCTGAAGATGGGTCAAAAATACTTCCACGAGTATGCATAAGAAAACCATTTTATATATTCAAAGGATTTATGTAACTATCATTATGTGGCGTGATAAAAAGAAATTTAATTTTCTCTTTATAACGTTAGTGTATTAAAAATATTCAGTATTGAATAATAAGATTAATAATCATACAATGCGTTGAAATGATTATCAGATATATCGATTCGCGATAGATTGAAATCTTGATAGCTCGAGGTAAAATCGCGTGCCTCTTTTGCGATGAAGCGTTATGGAGAATATTTTACGCATTGAATTGTGTTCTCAACCAACTTCAAAGAGGAGGAGAGTCTCAATTCAACTGCATTTTTTTTTTTATATTTTTATGTGCATTTTAACAAAGATTTAATATTCTGTATTAAGTCAATTGTAAATAAATTATAAATAAATTAGAATAACTTATTTGAATGAAAAGGCTTATTTTAATTACTTAAAAATAAGAAAGAATCAAAATCAAATTAACACACACTTATACATACACAAGCACATATACATGTACGGGCACGCATGTGAATACACACAGGCACGGGGACGTACACACATATACACTAATACATATTCACAATAATTATGTATAGGTACATAATATCATCATCATTTCAGCGGTTAACTGACCACTGCTATAAGGAATGGTCCTGAGCCACTTCATGCACTGACTTTTTGAGGTCATTGCTCCATGTAGTAGTGGATCATCCTACACTGCGTTTGCATGGACAGGGTCAAAACTCAAGAAAGGGAAAAGGGATTGTTAGCAATGGAGTTTGACAGCCTCATTGCTTGCAATATACCCTTAGGTCAACCTTCACGTGGTTCTCCCTGGAAACTATCGTGAACAATTCTTGTTGAATATGTCACGATGAGCTAACTGACTTGCTTCATCCTCACCTATCATCTCTCACTGGTGCCCCGCCAGTGTATACCAATAGCGCGGGTAGGGTTACCATTTATTTATTTATTTTATTTATTTACACTTTATTGCACCAAGTAAAAAGAGAAATAACAAATACAGTAAATATTAATGAGAAGTGATACAAAAGGCGGCCTTATCGCTAAGGAATCTCTTCCAGACAACCTTTGGGTAGAGGACATTGAGAAAAAGACAAAGAGTAGGTGGCGCACCTACTCTTTGTCTTTTTGGCGTATTATATAAATATTATCATATACAAACATATATAGATACGTACATACATATATACACATACATATATAATATATACAAAATTAAATATATACATAACATACACATACTTAACAGCACACATACAACAGAGAAAAAATGACGAAGGAAAACGAAGAAAGAACACAGGAAAATAGTACTAAAGTGAGAGGTAGTAAGATTTAACAGAGGTTTTGAAGCTAGTTAGAGTTTGAGCGCACCGAATAGAGGTAGGTAGTGAGTTCCATAGACGAACTGCCTGAACAGTTAACCATTCTATTATCACCCATTAAAAAAAAACTCAAGAAAATTCCTTTTATATTGTTTGTCGGTTTTTCGAGCTATCTGACCATGCATATAGGTACTTATAATTATTATAATGTCTTGTTGATTTTCTGTTATTTTCCAAATTACATTATTACCTATTATTGTTTCATGGTCACGTCAAGAAACAGATATGACGGCGACTTAATAAAAAAATCTGCCACCTAGATAAATGACAACCAATGATAATAAATGCATATCTGCGATGTATATAGTATATTGTATTAATATGTAAGAAATTATCATAATACAATATCGGATAGCTTAATGGAAAACGTTTAGTACTATACAGTCATGTATTTATCTGTTGAGTGCTCTACAGCGCGAAATAACTCACGTGCACGGCGAGTCATCGATCATAGTATCACTGTACCATTAAATTTTCTAAGGCGTGTGTTACACTATCAAATATATAGATATTTAATAGTGTAACACTTCTTATGGTTCTGTGACCACATATTTATGAGTCACGAATGTTGGGTATAAATGAATATTAATCTTTCTCTTCTATTTTTAAACAGCAAAATAAAATATTAAAAATGTGATTAAAAAATGCATTTATAGCTTTATATTTTGGTAAACTAATTTAGTTATTTAGTTAATTTTACTAAAACCCATGCTGATATCGTAGCTTTTTTTGTGGAGTAAAATACAGTTTGTTTTAAAACACATCGATATTTTATTTATTAGTGGAGTAAAATACGAGTGTATTAATTTCTTATGCAACTTGGAATAGCAAACAGGTTGAAATCTTACCTAATACAAAATGATAATCGTCGTCTAATAGGCATGAACACACATTACGGAATACACTGCAATCCAAGTGTCGGTTCTTCTGGGTTGCTCTATTTATTTAATTTCACTGTCATATATCACATTTCAAATCCAAATTTAGCCATTCAAATTACTTGATGCCAGAAATATCAGTGGGTCAGAAGTATCGATGCATACATGTGTTAAAAAGCTTTTTTCTAATCTACCTTTGATGGGAGAAGGGATTGTTAATAAATAATAGGAACTAGTCGCCCCAATACTAGCAATAAATTTGTATTCTCTCAGGTCGACCTACACGCGGTTCCTCCTGGGAAACATCGTGATTTATTCTTAATGAATTCGTCACGATGGACCAATTGACCTGCTTTATTCTTACCTATCATTCCTGTGTCCCATCAGCATATACCGATAACGTAGGCGGAATGATTCTTCAAATATCATCCATTAAAATAATCTCCCTCTGGTGGTAGTACCGATATTATTATCTTCAGAATGTCATTTAGAAGAACATTCTCGCTTTTGTACTACATTTTACTGATACGGCAGTGAATTTACAGGGTAAAGAGGAATAACACCTTAGTCCTTAGGAATGACAACACATGGGGGGTATCATGAGCGAACAGTACAGTCTGTTATGCCGTGGTACTGCTCATGTCTATAGGCGACGGTTACCACTTTCCATCAGGTAGGCCGTCAACTTGTTTGCCATTCTAAGTTGTATAAAAAAAAGTTAAGTATGTGAATACGTTAGCCCGCGAGCTTCAACTTAGTTCACATCATTTTCCATTACGTGAGATCATAATTAATCGTAGGACCCTTCAATAGTAAAAAAAAATGGAAATAATTTTTACATACTCACGAGATATATTTATACATAGGTACTTGTGACATAATATGGCTATGTTTATATATTATTGTATTTACTCTATTGTGTATAAAGTTTTCATGTCGTCCATTCTACGCCTAATACAAATGTAATAAACAAAAAATTTGCATTGAGCCATGAAATTAATAGCTATTAAGCATATCGAACACCTTTACAAGAATGTGGTGTTGGAAATTTTGAGCTCATTATTAAAGCAATGTAGTCCAGCGGCGAACCACGTCAAAGAGTCCATTTCGTGTAAGAAAAGAAAAGAATCCGTCAAATTAGTACATAACGCGGTTTGAATACTGAATGAGGTCAAACGGGGCATTCTCAAACACACTATTATATCGAAATAAAATATTCAGTTCCATTCATTACTTATGTAGATACATTATATTCGGTGGAGTGCTGACAAGCCGAAAGCGTTGCTTTAGTTTGTACAGATGGTTGCCAGTTCAATGGGGAGATGCATGTACCTACTCGTGTTTAAAACAAATTACTAGAATAGGTTTTGTATTTTTCAAGCGAGCCGCTCTTGAGAATGTAGTGTGGCTCCCCCGTTTCATCCTATAATGACTAATATTTAGTTAGTATCTACTATCTAAATCGCTTCCTATTTATGTTTACTGAAAGATGCAACAAAATTTTTTTTTCAATATTTTAGAAACTCACGCAAAAGTATTTAGAATTATTTTAATATTTTATTTATTCAATCGACGTATATGAATACAAGTACAGACACATACACCTATACCATTCAACTCCGCGCCTTAGTTTCTCGCATATTAAAAATATCTTTTCAATAATAAATAAAATATCAATAAAATATAAAAGTATCAATTGATATTTACCCAAACGGTTATAAACCGCTATAAGAGATGCTATGTAACGCATGAAAGTATAATACAATTGATTTGATATTCGATTGCGCTACATTTAGTCGCGGGCCACGCGACCAGGCCACACAGAATACTTCGATGGCTTGAAGAAGGCTTAATGGAATGACACAGCCTTTGTGAACGCCGCCCAATTCTAATGCCTATTCAGATGGCATTTCACCTCTTTGTTGCTTGATTTTCGATAGTAATAGGTTATTTTATTAGTGTATAGATGAATTTTAACAGGTTACGAGAAGAAATCTCGTGTCAATCGAATTCCAATATTACTTTTGTCATTTCGGTCACGAATGAATCAGATTCTCTTAATAATATCGATTATGTTGTTGGTAACGTCGATTTGTTGATCAAATTCGATTCAATATGCTGTGTTGATAACATGCAGAAATATGCATTTGGCAATTTATTTTATATTCTGTCAACATAATAAATTCTATTTTATTTCTCTCTTTGATGATATGTCATGCTAATTACTTAAACAGTCTAGTTGAAGAGAAATAGCTAAATATAATATTTCATGTCAATATTACAATAATTTTATTTTTAAATCTATTGATTGTTTTTCAATACATAATTCTTCTAAATCTTTTATAGGTACATTTATGATTTCATTGGGGTTTGAATTATTTTGTCAATATTAAGGGATAAGAATAATTATTTATTTTTGTAGTTAAGTTTGGAAAAAATATTGTAGTCTTCTTATTATCGTAATCAGCTTACTCGTAGATCATACTCCGAAACAGTATAACTATACTCTGTCCCTCTCCAAACTCGATCTGTCATCCAGTTTTTGTTTTTATATGCATACATACGTACGCCATCTGTTTATCTAATAGTAATGGATTTCTATAAATTGTTCGAAGTAAGATTATATATACTTAAATCATAGCAATCCACTATATAAAAAGTATAATAAATTTATACCGTCTTAGTTTTATAATACGCAATAAATTAATTGAATTCTTTGAACTACGACCAGGTTCCGTAGAAATTATAATATGTATGATTATCGTATGTACAGCTCAGGTGGAAGGAAAGCGGCATGGCGAGTGACGTAAAGCCTCATATAAATTTTAGTATAGGCACATTAATGTCGCTACGTGAAATTGATTTGCAGGCAGAAACATATTATGATTGTGAAAACGGGGTTTACGATTTATTTACACATTACGATATCGACTTCGTACATTATAAACTATCATTGTACCATTGTTAGCAAGTGCTAGGAGAAAATTCGCCAGAAAATGATACTACTCGTCCGAAGAATAGGAGAAAATCATAACTTTGTAAGTGAAATTCGATTTTCCAATTAATTGCAACGTTTAAATTTCAAGAGTCACGCTATATTTTGCATCTATCTATATATACATATATATAGACAAAGTAGCTATAATAGTTTGTCTATAATAAATTTGTTAGCAAATATGTTTACGCTTATTGCGTTCATAATTTTATTAGTCGCTTGTCTTGTGTCACAACTTTTGCTAATACAAAATTAATAGATACTATAGCACATAATATCTTACGGGGTAATTTGTATACTATAAATCAAATAGCATATGAATAGTAATGAATTGTGAGTTATGTAGGGTAGGGCGGGGCTAAAAGGTCCGCGGGTAAAAAGGTCCACCATGCCTATCTCCGAAACTAAGTGCACGTTAGACAACGGAGTGACCGGTGCGTGAAGGGGACGAGGGACGGGTGCGCATGCCGCCCCGCGCAGTGCATTTTCTAGAGCCGGCAAGAGTGTACGCGCAAGTGGTGCGAAAATTACACGTAAGTAATGTTTTAGATTTTACTTAGTTTTAGTCTCATTGTTCGATTTTTAAACTTACGAAACATAATTTCTCTGTATAAATGTTTAGTGGTATTAAGTTTCACGTAGTGCCATTGTTTTTTTGTTTGCATCACCTTGTTTTTCTACATAACCTAAAACAACAGTCCACCTACCATTGGGGCACAAAGGACCGCGGTGGACCTTTAAGCCCCACGAATTATTTTGATTCTATGTATTAATTTCTATTTTATTTTCAGAATGCGGAATTATAAAAAAACCACTGAGCGTGGTACGAAGTCCGTTGAGCTGATGAAGCGAGCGGCTGATTTAGTCGCAAATGAAGATAAATCAATAAGGCAAGTTTGTCGTGACTATGAGATTAGCAGAACTTCATTGAAGAGATTCATGGCGCGGTTAAAGGAAAATCCGGAGTCGCCAAAATTTGGCTACGGCACTCCCAGATTAGTGTTTAACCAAGAACAAGAAACTTCTCTCTGCGAGTATTTACTGACACTTGCACAAATCTTTCACGGTATAGGCCCTAAAGATGTTCGTCGCTTGGCTTATGAATGCGCTGTAAAATATAATTTGAAGATTCCTGAGGTATGGCACACAAATAAGATGGCTGGAAAGGACTGGCTGACGGGATTCTTGTCAAGGAATGACCGTCTCTCTATCAGGAAGCCAGAGGCTACTAGTTTGAGCAGGGCCACCTCTTTCAATCGAACGAACGTTTGTGAATATTTTGATAAATTGGCACACGTGATGGATCGTCACAAATTCAGAGGTTCGTCTATATGGAATGCTGATGAGACTGGTGTCTCGACTGTAAATAAACCTTCAAAAATAATTGCAGCCAAAGGGAAAAGAAACGTCGGGTCTGTCACATCTGCTGAAAGAGGAACTAATGTAACATTGTTGGTAGCTGTTTCGGCAACTGGATCTTCGATACCTCCAATGTTCGTATTTCCAAGAAAGAAATACCAAGATCATTTCGTGCGAGATGGGCCAGCAGAATGTATTGGTGCAGGAAATGCAAGCGGCTGGATGACTGATACGGAATTCTTGCTTTTTATGAAACATTTCATCACTTATGTGAAGCCAACTAAAGAGTCGCCAGTTTTGCTTTTACTAGACAATCACAGTTCGCACTTGTCAGTGGAAGTGTTGGATCTAGCGAAAAATAATGGAGTAGTGATGCTGTCGTATCCTCCTCATTGTTCCCATAAGCTGCAGCCCTTAGACGTGTCTGTTTTCGGGCCGTTTAAAAGGTATTTATCGTCAGCACAAGATTCATGGATGCGTGGCCACCCAGGAAAAACAATGAGCATTTACGATATCCCAGGCATCGTCCGAACAGCTTTACCTTTGGCACTGACTCCCAACAACATCTCGAAAGGGTTTCAAAAAGCTGGGGTTTACCCGTTCAACCGGGAAGTGTTTGATGAGTCGGACTTCGCTCCAAGTTTTGTGACAGACCGACCAAATCCGAACAATCCAACAACGTCTTCTGTACCTAATGAGTCACAGCCGCCTATGTCTACAGAGCCCCAGTTGCCTATTTCTCCAGGTTCACCAAGTTTGTTAATTTCTTCGCAGCCCGAAGTTGTAGCAGTTGTTTCAGCAAGTATATCTCCTGTATCTCCTTCTCAGTTGTCTACAGTAGGGCCTCAGTTGCCTACCGTCTCAGTTTTGCTGTCCTCAAGTGACCTAATGTTGTCTTCTACAGCTGCTGTTGAAAAAGATTGTCTGCCATTAAGGTCCTGTACAGTTCCATCTTCAAACATTGAGCCTCAACCATCTACGTCAGCTTCATCCTTGTTTGCTCAGCCATCAATATTTTCTCCGGAATCCATCAGGCCTTTCCCTCAGGCAGGACCGCGTAATGTTACCAGCAGGAAACGACGAAAGGCAGCTATATTAACAGACACACCTGAAAAGGAAGCGTTGTCTTTGGAACAAGAAAATAAAAAGAAGAAGAAAATGGTCTCTCGTAAAAAAGCTGTCTCGAAGAAAAATAAACAAGTGAAAAAAAGATTTTACAAGAAAAAGATACAAATAAAAATAAACAAGTGAAAAGAAAGATTATACAAGAAAAAGATACGAGTTCGAGTTCTGAAGAAGAAGAATGTCTTTGTCTGGAATGCTGCGAGTCATTTGCTGACAGTGTTGCAGGAGAAGGCTGGATTCAATGTAATACCTGTAAAGGTTGGGCCCACGATAAGTGTGCCAAACATCACTCATCATCTCTTGCATACGAATGTAAGAATTGTCAGTCTGATGAAGATTAGTTATTAGTTTTTTGTTGAAAATACTTATTTTTTTAAATTGTTTAAGTTGCTAAAGATGTTACCGATTTCTTTTATGAATATGTACGATTTTGAGATACTACAATTGTTTTAAGATGTTACCTTTATCAAGATCAAAAAGACCAAAGACCTAAAGATTTGTTATTAAGACTGATTATAACTGTGCCTTATAATTATATAACTTAGTTACCAGTGCAAAATAGGTCGCAACATATCTGTCGATTAAAATATAATAAATATAAAGATTATTTATTTTTATTTATTTCCTACATTTGACCACAAAATATGATTTAGTTGTCGTGGTTCTTTTTACCCCAAGACTGGTCCTTTTTACCCCACCTGCGGGGTAAAAAGGACCATTTGACATTACATTTTGTATCGCCCATATTGGGCGCATTGGTAAATTCTGGCCGTATTCACCTATGGCAACTTATAGATGAAGGATTAAACTTTCTATTATTATTAAAGTCTTTCCCAGGAACCTTAAACGTACGTAGTTATGACACAATATACGCAAAATGGACCTTTTAGCCCCGCCCTACCCTACTATATTAAAGTAAATAGAATATAATACTTCGAGAGTCTAATCGATGCTATATAAATACTTAAAATAAGAAAGTTCGGTCGTTTATAATCAATCCACAACGATAGGATTTGAGAAATCCAATTTCCCATTAACAATGAGTGATAACCCGAAACTACCAAGGAGGTTGATGAAAATGTGATTGTTAATTAACGTTGACACAGAAATGCGAATAGTGAATTCGAAATCTTCATTTAACTCGTCACGGTGTGCCTCTCGCGTTTAGCATTAAATGATTGACTCTGTTTCAATTTCGTCTAACACGAATGCGGCGGTTGAACGAATCGATACACGATTATGTGATTGTGAGAAAAATTTATACCTTAGGTACTGTATCTATGTTTACTGCTTAGTGTGTGATTATATCCCAAAGAAGCGAGTCCTGTTATATTATGCATAAAGCACGTGAGTAAAAGTTCAATACATGAATTTGAGTTCTGAAATATTGTATTTTTTGTTTGTTGGTGTTATTTATTATCAATGCTCCATATATCTATACCACCCTGGTAGTTACTTTTGTTAAAATTCATTCGTGCATGATCAAAAAGCGCTTCCGGACGATTAGTTGCCAACGAATATTTGAATTTGTTGTTAACTTTGCCTCCTTTTGCGTTAATAGCGTTACAATGTTTGTGAATTCTATTACGCATTGTGCACTAGACGTCTGCATTGTGTATTTGTAGTCGGCCTTTTATCAATTGTGCATTGGACTGATCCTGTTTCGCCATGAATGTGTATTTCTTCTCAGTCTATTAAGTACTAAAAACTGTTGTGTCTAATATTTTCATTCGATAATGATTATAAATAACTTTTTTAATTGATAATACACACCTACTTGCCAATAATGCAACAGATATTATAATGAAGTGATACATTATTATAAAGCCACCCACATTTGTGTAGCGGGGTTATTATGGACACGTTATGCGTCATAAATATTTCGGGAACATAAAATTAACACTCAGAAACATGGGCTTTCGAGGCACCGCAGCGTCTACCGACGCCAAAAAAACAGGGATCGCTTGCAGAACCACAACGAAGGTCCGGCATCACCTCAAAAGATGGTATTATACTTCAAAATGAAGTCAATCCTTATTTTTATGGAGAGAAGGTCTAAATCTTAATGGTGCGATGAAAGCGTCACAGGCAACAAATCTTTGTTTTCGTTTGTTGTAATTTGTTATCGTATTCTGTTTGCGTTACGGTTTAAATTAGATTGTTTTATCGTGCACATTCGGTATCTGTTCTTATCTAGGGGCATACTTGTTGACATGTTGTCTAATTGATTGGTGTTTCTCAGTAGGGGTCTAGGGTCTTATATGTGGCGGTTCCTTTGAGGAATTATTTGAAATTGATAAACTATAAATGCCTTCACAAGTGGGAGATGCCACTGTTATTTTTTTTGTTCAGAAAGTATAGCTAACTAAATGCAGATGAGTTCTTAAAATGAATTGAGTTGATTAATTTGTAAGGATTTAATCATAATCAATAAATTACATAATTATTACATTTTTGCAAATGGAATTTATATATGTATTTTTTATTATAATTTTTAGTTTAATTTAATTATGAATTTTTGTGTAACATAATAAAAGGGAAGGACGTTTTTAATTCAACATGAACAACTAAACTTTTTAATTATAATATTTATATAGTTAATTATTTGTAATGATATTTTCTAACAATAAATAAATATAGTTAAAATTTATATTATCATAACAATATTTTTATGTTAACAATAATAAGGATCATGTACTTATAGTAAAATTAACCCTATATAATATAATAAGTTATTTACGTAAAATAATATTTATATAAAACTAAACTATGCCTATATGTAATAATATAATATATCTAATAGTTCCATTCAGAGTGAAGCGCGCCCAACTGAACACTTAATATAATAATAAAAGTTGCGTTTTTATTTCTATAAAACGTCATCTCATCTCTATAGAAACTAAGATGCATGCACAAAAGCGCTGCAAAAATTCAAGGATCGGCGGTCTCCTTTGACGATAGGTGGTCCACAATTCCACCAGCCACTGCTCCGTACGAATGATGTGATTATAATAGCGACACCTCTCTCACATAAATACATCAATAAGTCAAGATATTTTATCTCCCATAGAATTTTATTAGCAAACATTATCGAATAAACTTAATTACTTTTCGATACCCATCATTGCAAAACACTAATTAAAATCTTGATGACTTTCTTTTACGCTTTGGAAAATCGAGAATGATTCATCAAATTGGATGCACAGATTATGAACTGGATCGCTTTTAATCTAGAAGTTACATCACCTATTTAGTTTTTTTGGTCAACAAAATTGTTGTCGATACACAACTCATAAAACATAAGGCGAAATGAACTGAAACCGAAAATAGTTTAAGTGTTATCGTTTTTGCTTGACCGCATTCATGTTAAAAGAAATTGGATACTCTTGCTTGAGGAGACTGGCAATGGAACGTAAAATTACGAGGTGATCGAGGACTACCATACAAGCGCGGATAGCAAATCCGACAAGAACCGATGTGCGCCCGTTTTGTGTTATTAATGTATTGTTGCCATTGATGCTTCACGCGTTATTTGATTTCAATAGAGCTACTGGTTTTTAGATTTGTAGGTATATTATAAACTCATTCGCTTTTTGTCATAATTCAGTTTCTTTCGTTACAAAAATGACCATTCATGAAATGACCGTAGTTGCTCTGTTGTGCTCTATAATTCAACAAGAAATAATCATTGTAATATATTTTAATCTGCTTTTTCTGTGCTACTACCAAACTCAATAAATATATTGTATATTAAGCCTAATGACAAGCAAAATTCAACCAGTCACAATGAACAGTTATGACTATAGTAATTACACATAACATTGAAAATTGAATGGTCTATATAACATTAGTATTATTGTTAGTAGTGTTAGAATGTCCGTGGTACAAAGAACTCAATTTTTACAGGTCAGGGTCGTATGAATCAGTTGGGTGGAGTGTTTATTAATGGACGTCCATTGCCGAACCACATCAGGCTGAAGATTGTGGAGATGGCAGCAGCAGGAGTGCGTCCTTGTGTCATCTCGCGGCAACTACGCGTCTCGCATGGCTGCGTTTCTAAGATTCTCAATAGATATCAGGTAAAAATATTTAGAACATCTCTAGAAAAATGTTATAATATAAGAATTAAGATATATTAATGAAGCGTTTAGCCCCGTAGGTCACTGCGTAGAATGGGCCATTCCTTCCTTTCCCGTGGGTGTCGTAAGAGGAGACTAAGGAAGCTTATGATGGAGCGATGAGCAGCAACGTCCCTATTAAAACGTTACCAAAAGCCAAACTGCGGTTGCCAACCCGCCTGCTAAGCATGGCAACTACTAGCAAAACTCCCCGTGTTTGTTTTGCTATTAGTTGCCACGCTTACGTTCAGCAGTGGATAATTAACGGCTGATGGCGACAATGAAGCGTCTAAAATATTTTTTTTTTTATTGTTTGTAAATGTATTTTTAATTAGTTTTTTATTAATCAGGAAACTGGTTCCATCCGGCCTGGTGTTATCGGAGGATCGAAACCAAGAGTGGCAACGCCTGAAGTAGAAAATAGGATAGAAGAACTGAAGAGACAAAACCCAGGTATATTCTCCTGGGAAATTAGAGATAAACTAATAAAAGAAGGCATCTGTGATAAAAACACAGCTCCGTCAGTCAGTTCAATTTCGAGACTAATAAGAGGAGGCAAAAGGGACGAATCAGATCCTAGAAGAAATCACAGCATTGATGGTATTCTAGGTAAGTCATACTTACCTTGACTTTAATTGATTGATGGAATACAATAATTTTCATCGAGTGATTTATCTACGATTTGACTTCCCAAGTTTCAATGTTAATTAGTTAAATATAATTATAGTTATAGCCTCATATATTTTTTTATCTCAGATGCATGGGTAATATTTGAGTTCAACCACATCAAGTAGCTTTTCACGTAGTTTGCATAAAACTTTATATTGCTTTAGTTCGCGCAGTGTTTCATGGTAAAGAATTACCTACTACTACATTTGCATTATTAAATTCCAGACGTAAATATTAACTATACATTAACATCACCTCACAAGAAGACTACGAATATAATTAACAATAGTTAGATCAAACCTTGACGAAAATATTCAATTATTGCATATTTAAAAAGGTGAGAAAACCTTCAAGATAATGATGCGTAAATAACTTGCCGTGTCATCGTAGTCCTTAACGCCAATCCGAGACCATAATCACTTAATTTAGTTCAAAGCACACTATTATTATAAATTTATTCTTATAATGAGACTGTCGGAACGTTTGCAAACTTCAGAAAATAGCGTATAAAGTTAATAATCCACGTAAAAGTGAAGCGGACGCGCGAGCGCACGCCACGGCAGCGCCCCTTGTGTCGGCTTCGAAATTGTAGGTTATAAAAATGAAATTAGTATCCAAAGGTGTTATTATCCCATCGCGTTTGGCCGCAGGGCTTGCATTACGACAATCTGTCCGTACTGCACGTCTTGTGCCGTATAGCTATCCAATATAAAATGGCGCTCCTAATATCCCGGTTCAACGATGGAGTGCGCTTTTGCTTGCAAGATTCTGCACCGCGATAAGATTATGCATATTAAGTTGTGCGCGGCTAAAGTAATATCTACACTGGAAAAGCGGCCTCTATATAACTCAGTCTCGAGTATTGAAAATGTGCGGTTCGTGCTTGGCCTGTGACGATGGTTAACGGTGCGTTTCGGTCTCAGCTTTTCGTGGAAATATTTGCATATGCGCTTTCATAAATGCATTGGTAATTATACATAATTGTCATCGATGAAAAGTGAGTTTTTGTTTCGTAAGATCTACATTTTTCTACCACTGTCTACTAACCTACTACATACGCAATAGTTACATATTGTGGTTACAGTGAATAAAATTAAATGGCAATAGCCACATCAACCTCATAGTAATTTAAATCTGTTTTATCATTAACTACCTTGAAGTAATATTTGTTGACGCTCCAAAGGAACTAATTCGATGATTCTACAAACGTAATATAATGTGGTTACGTTTAATGTAATCGGACCGCGTGTGGTCTGCCCGGTAGTAAGAAGGTAATCAACACGAAACAAAACAAAATAACAAAAGCTTTAGATAGAAAGTCACCATTTACTATAACAAAATTTTATGTAATAAAATTCCAGTAGGTATGTAGCTTCATGTTTATGTGGCAATTTATAATGTCAGACACGCAGTTATCTGAGATTCCATTATTAGTGCCAAGAAAATGCTAATGACATACAGAAATTTTCAGTTTAATTTAAAAATATCATCATTTACCATAATGCGCCTAAGGTTTTTGTGCTAAATAATTGTTTTTTTATTTTAAAAGGGCCGTCGTCTTGTGAAGATTCAGATACTGAATCAGAACCTGGTATTACGTTAAAAAGGAAGCAACGGAGATCTAGAACAACATTCTCTGGAGATCAGCTCGAGGCTTTGGAGCGAGCATTCACTAGAACTCAGTATCCAGATGTTTACACAAGAGAAGAACTGGCACAGAAAACTAAACTCACTGAAGCAAGGGTTCAGGTACGTTATAAAATTTGACATTTATAATATGTCTACAATATCAATGACAGATGAGTGCATTAAACAAATTCATTGTTATATTCCATTCAATTCCCGCCCCTCGAGGGCGTGATATAAAAAAATAAGTAATTACTTTTATTATTAATTATGGATAACATTTGTAATCGAGCTACCATATGTTGTTCACCGCTACCGTTTCATTCTTAGTTTTTGTGGGATTAATAACATTCGGTTATCATTGATCTTATATAAAATATCATTATACTTTATCTTACAGTGTTATTACATCCAATATTCTCAATAAGAAATTAAATAAGGGTTTTTAGTGTATGTATTGAACTCAACGTCGAAGCAAATTAATTATTTTGATTTCTCTTGAGTGACGGCTATTCCTAGGATTACGTTGCGAGATCTCACCAACACAATTAGTCGAGTGGATTTATTTCAAGATACAAGTACACTTTAGCTTCGATTCTCTGGTACTTGGAATTGTAATTGTTCGGTTGTTATTTATATTATATGATGATGATGTTTACAGAAATAAGTTGCATTTACATTAATATTATAATAAAATACTATTTTATTTTTATACTTGCCTATCAAAGAAGCCCTTTCGAATTCAGTATTATACTAGAAGAAAACACGATTAATTCCATTTTTAACATACATAATACGTTCAAATTTAATTTCTTATAAAATAAAACAATTTATTTTGTTTAGGTATGGTTTTCTAACCGAAGAGCACGACTGCGGAAACAACTCAATTCACAACAACTTAGTGCTTTTAATACCATGTCATTGCAATCAGCGTTTCCTTCCGTCCATCAACAGTATGAGCCCCCTTCGACCTTCAATACCCAATGTGCAACATGGCAGCAGTCATATTCATCAGCTCTGGGGTCAAGTTCAGTTCTGAATTCAGCGCTTGCGCCCTCTCTCCACCAATCTCCTTTAACGGCCCCATCTGTTTGCCAGTCAGCGCTAGCAGCATCGTCATTGCATCCACCTACATCTAGTTCCTTCTCTACCGGAAATCTAACTCCTTTATCGCATTCTTCTGAACTTGCAACACCGTTGCAACCACCAGCAGAAGCCACACCGCCCAGTTCGAGTCCAGCAACAACAACTCCATCTGCAAACCAAAGTAGTGGAATTACATACCCACACTCGAGCTATTCAAATCCGAGCGACGCAGTTACACACTCTTATGGTTATGGGGATTATTCAAAACAAGAACATGCGATGTCAGCTCACAATCATTGGGCTTCAAGACAACTCAGTGCTCATCCGCAGAACAAGTTAGCAGAAGTTGGTGCTTGGCCAGAAAACTATAGGTAAGACATGTAATGTAAGTTATTATTGAAACTAAGAATTAGTATTAGTACCCTGATACAAATTATACATCTCAATAATCCCTGGCGGCGATCAAGTAGCTTTATGAATTATTGATGTTCGGCTACTCATGTTCCGTCTTGAATTGTTCGGATGAATATGCAATTATAATGAACTGACCTTTGTTGCTGACGATTTAAATAACAATTTATTAAGACCGATATAACTATAATAATAATAGGTTAGAGGCGACGCTTTAAAATGACATCATTTTAGATGGTTTGTTGTTATAGTATAATTTAGTTTGATGATTTAGACTGAATAATTCTAATCCCATAGTAAGCGGCGTCCGGTGGCTATCAGCAGGCGTGAGGCTCGATCGCAAATCGGGGTGCATTCGTTTTATTACTTTTCACCTTCCTTTATCATTAGCCGAAGCAGCCGCTAATCAATTAAGAGTGTAAGAAGTCGGCCATTATACGCCGCGCGGGTGGTTATTACAGAGCCAGCTTCGTAATACGCCGATTCGATCGTGAGCGCAATAGGGTTGCGAATTTTATAGTGATTTTCAATCAATTTTTAATTATTTTTTGTTTGTGTGAGTGTTTTTTAAATATATATATAGTATTGAGTAGTCAATGATAAAGTATAATAAGAGTCTCGTGATTTCTTAGTTGGTAGATATTTGTAATTCCCAAAGTGAATTTGTCGAAAGAGAATGTGACAAACATTGTCGTATTGTACTCTATACGGCAACGACATTTATCTGTGTTATCTAGACAAAGCATGTCTATAAACCTCACATTGGACCACACACAATATCTCGTCTTGCACAATGATGAACAAACTAATAATATATGGGTTAGCCGCGTTTATATGGTGAACTGTTTTATCTAGTCCTTTGATTGACGTAACATATGTAACTGACTGAACCTCATTTATTTTTCGTCTGCCAAAAATGTACTGTACATTTGCGAAATATGGACGACTTTAATATTCCATATCCATGTATTGTGACGGCTATGCTACACGTGTAATATTTAAATCTCAAATAGTACTCAAAAAAAAAAAATAGTACTCAATACACATTTGTGTTTAGAAATATATAGTATATTATACTGTCTCGTTATTAGTATCCTATCACTTTCCCTTTATTCATGTTCTGTTATAGATCATTCTTAAGCGCGTTTAAATTACTTGTTTTATCATCACAGACGTTACCTCAACGTCACTTTTTAGAGCTTGGTCTCCATGACGTTAAAATCTTGTTCTACATTTTATCCGAAATTCGGCCAATATAATCAGCGCGTAGTATGGAACGAAGATAGAGTAAATAGTTATGCATAATAATAAGTGTGCTGAAAACTAAAAACAGAATTCGAATAGACTAGCTTATCCAAGAAGTGGTTATTAAAATCGCTACCTCTTAACTCAAATGTTTGAAACTATTGTAGTGTAATAAAAATAGACTTATGATAAAATATTACAACTTACTATGCTTATGGTGAACAATGACAGGATATTAGTGGAGGATGTAACGATGAGGATAATGTCAGATCAAGAGAATTCATTTTGAATTAATCATATTGGACCAGACGATTTCCAGAGGTAGGTCGCGTAGAGATCGACTTGTTGATATGGTATATTGATAGCATCCCGCTTTCCTATTATTAACAATATCTTTCTCCCTCATCGCCCTGTTAGGGTCAACATGAACAGTTAAGGAAACAAAGGATACTGAAGATTAACTGGATATGAGAGTAATATGAGTACAATACATTACGGGAAGAGATAAAGACACGTTGCTTTGTAGCAAACAGCAATTAATGAGAGGCGAACGTGACATTAGAACAGTGAACCCGAGCATTAAAGTAAGGTAACCCAGTATTAAAACTTATCTGCAGCTATTTGCATTCGACTTCCTAAACAGCGTGGTTTGCGTGCGCGCAACACTCGCGCGCCAGTTTAACGAAACCGTTCGACCTGCGTTTTCACTTGCAATTCGAAATTCAAAACAGCTGTTTCCTTTAGAAATTTCGGGTCACATGCATTTTAATTATTTCAAGTCTTATTTTAAAATTTCCGTTCAGACTCAAAATGTGTCAATGTAATTCTTTGCATAATTTTCTTAATATTAAAGTATTTCGCTCGGACTAAATATCGTGTATGTAATGAAGAAAATATTGTTACAATAATTGTATCTATTATAAAATTATAGTACAGGAGTAGATTTGCATTCTGTTTGACGTCTTTATATATACGTATATAGAGTACATGTAATACTGAATAAAATAAAACGTAACATACTTAGATGGAATATAAGTTTTTCCAGGTCGCATTATTAAATTAATTTTAATGCTTAACTTCTATTTGTAAACGAGTATGTTGATAATTAATCTAAAAACAAATCTTCCTTAACATAATATACGTACATGTTTATATAGTGAAAGTTACAATATTAATAAATAATATTTAGATCAAGTTGTTATGTAATCACAGTGCATATTTGGTATCCATAAATTTTACTTTAAAATACAATAGAATAAACAGGAAAAAAGAATTAAGAAAAAAAAACGTTTGAAATAAGACATTCCTCGGTTAGCTTTTTTATTTATACTGTTTTGTATGCGAGTATAATTAAAGTACGGTGTAAAAGGTTTCATAGCGTCAGCACAATAATAACTACTTAAACAAAATAAGTAATTTGTAAATACGTTTCTATTTATTACTTGACCTTGTTCTAACCAATAATACTAGTACGGCAGTGAACTTTAATCGTACGAGCCACTGAATTAAACCGAAATTAAATTTTATTGCTCGTTCTAGTCACGATTTGTACGAAAAATAAGGTTTACGGACAAGAGGAGTACATTTGTTGTACAGCTATGTGTGCAGCCAAAAATATTGTCGAAACATTACATTAAATTTAAATCTATTTGGTACAAAGTAAAAATTAAGCTAAGTAATATTAAATATAGTTATTATATTTTATTATAGTTTGTTTCAACAGAACTTAATAAAAATGTTAACAAATGAATAAACCGTAAGACTGTTTGTTGATGTTCAACAGAAGTAAAAATAAAGAAAATCGATTATTTTGCTAAATGTTAATAACTCGTTAATAATTTCATTAAGAGACTATTTCTGTGATAGTTTCAGCAAAATTTAGTTATGGTTATATTGATTCATGAAAAAGGGATAAACAGTTTTCTTCGGAGTTGGCTAAGGTTACCATCTGGTAGGCTTTATGCTTGTTTGCTATCTCAGCGGTATAAAAAAAAATTAAAAGAGATTATAGTAGATATATTTCGTTGTTGGGAAAGTCGTTATTAATATTTATAATGGAGTTCTCGTTTTTTCTGCTGACATTACTCAAATTACGTACACGGTAGGCCAAAAATAAGTAACAATTACAAAGGCGCATTAGAGCGGCTACTCTGTGATTACAATTATTACCGCCTATAGGTTCTCAACATCTATGTATCGGTAGATCGGATTTGTCCCAATTAAATTGTTCATTTACGAATTAAATTGTGCACACTTCCCACGCTTTAACTTGATTTTTTTTATGTTCCGTCTATGTCACTATAATATCTAAAAGTATGAGATTCTTAATTTGATTGTATATTTTTGTGTATGTTATGCGATATCTTGGTTAATTAACCATTTTTTTTATTTTTATTAATAATTTTTAATTTTATATTTATATAAAAAAGTTTTACTTCAATAATGGTTATAAAATTTTTATTCTGTTATTTTTTAAATAAAATACTACATTTCTAGCTGAAAAGCTGGCGATTCCGTCCACGTGTATTAGGACAGAAACTTTCGTGTGTGTTAATCTAAGTCCAGACCGTATGGCCTAGATCATAATGGTCAAATTTCATTCAAATACATACATCAGCGGTTCAAGTAATAAACATATAAACAAGTATCAATTAAGTAACAAACATATAAACAAGTGGTAATAACATTTTAAAATATCACAAAAAAGTTAAACTTGCCATAAACGTAAGATGTCGAAATATTTCGTTAAAATACATTTCGACATCTTATTACAAAACCATATCTATCATATGTTTTGTTTTAAACAAAAAAATCTGTGTTGTTAAAAATAAAAGGTGTTTAAAGATATAAATTTTATTATAATAATTTATAGATTTTGGCACATAAAACTGCAAGTACATATTGTTACACGGTCTAAATAATGTTTATTCGCTTAGATTGTTAGATACTTTAGATAAAAAAAATAAATATATTGTTTTTACTTGTAATGCTATAGTGTAGTAATATATGTTTTTATTTAAACTAATGATTTTAAATAGAACATTACTACAGTTCATAAATGTAAATGTCAGTAAAGAATTATAATTAAGCTGGGCCCTTTCAGTGCTTAATTGTAGATTAACGTCATTCAATAGGTTAATTATATGATTCATATATTACGTCACAAGTTAGCAATTGCTATGACATATCTAGTATGACTGAATTTATGTTAATACAGATTAAATAGTTACATTATGGTCTTTACTGTTATAAATATAAAATAGTCAAAACTTATAATCGTTTAAAAGTAATTTTGATTAATCATTTTGCAGTTAAATGTACTTACATTTAACTGCAAAATGATTAATATGATAATACAATAATGATAATACAACAGAAAGGGTGATTCCCATGTAATAGATCCAAATAATGTTTAAAAATAGTAAACAAAATCATCACTTATTATTAAGGATATATTTGTGCTCAGAAGTAGAAGGTTGATAGCATGTTATGATGATTGAGATGAATATTTGTACCAAAATCAATAGACATGCCACCTTATGTTAATTATTAAAAATAATTATTATTTGTTTATTACCATAATAATATAAGTATTTTTTATTGTTACAGTTC
This sequence comes from Galleria mellonella, assembly GCF_026898425.1. Classification (NCBI taxonomy): domain Eukaryota; kingdom Metazoa; phylum Arthropoda; class Insecta; order Lepidoptera; family Pyralidae; genus Galleria; species Galleria mellonella. The sequence goes on along the minus strand of NW_026442147.1, from coordinate 981,545 downwards.
CTTTTTCGGCACGAATGCATCACACTATGCCTCACATGCCCATTCCCCGACGGAGGCTAAGTCTGGGTATCCTTACTTAGGGCAACTTGGAGGAATGGATATGGGACGAGTTCACTAGTGAAATATTCACTGGTTTTATTCAGATGGCAATAAATATTACTTAGTAGTAAAATACATATTTGTAAATCTCAGTCATATTGTAAAATAATAAAAAAATATTAAATGGTGCCTTAATACATGGTTCAAATTAGATACTGTAAACAGAAGAGTAATATGAAGTCAGTCATTTTATTACATTAAAGGTATGGGAGGTAATTGAATGTTCCTATTATATGGAGATATAGCGTGATGATATCGTCACGCTAGTATATACTAAGCTTAATCGAAATCATTAGTATTTTTTGACGCAGTTTTCTACTAGTGAAATATAACATTTATCTAAAAAAAAATATGATAATCAAACGTCAAGAAAAAAATATTTAGACTTCCGTAATACCTCAAATATCATCGTTTCTCAATCCATGTATTTTTATTAAAAAAAAATCTAATTCACTGGTAAAATAATCTCTTAAAAGGGTGTTAATAATTTAAATTTCATGTAGTAAAACAATATGAACTCTCCTCCACGATTTTTACACGACTGACCGAAAAAGTAGAGCAATGTTTTCAAGGTTCATCTATGTATATTAATTTCTTTATTCAACCATAACTTCTAAATACCTATCGATCACACAGCGTTATTTGTAGAGAAAGTCTTGTACTATATTATTTTATCTAAATATTTTGCGGCTAATTTTATTAGTCTCACTATTTGTATTATACAGCTTTATTTAGAATAATTTTATAAATATATAATAAATTAAGTTTTATTGTATTATTTACGGTTCCTGATATTATTATACTATTGCAACGTCATTTAAACTATAATTATATAAATTAGTTATATTTAGATATTAAATGTTGTTATTAGTTTGTAAGTTGTTGAATAATGAATCTGTAAGAAACTAAAAATACTGTAAGTAATTTACGTAATTATATGAATGTGAAATGCCTTGCTTTATGAATGCCTTGATAGTAAGTAAACTATGAAATGTATTATTACCGTCTCTAAAATGATTGTAACATATATTTACCGATTCAGTAGCATTTTGTAATAAAGTATCACACATATCTTTTGGTCTTAGTCTCATTTTACTTATAATACTTATCGGTGAAATATAGAAATAATAAAATGCCTTAGATGACATGTGATTTTATATAAATATAGATATTTATTTTATTGATACTTTACTGCATATTAGAAATAGCCAATAGTTTGATAATAAGCACATTTGTATAAATAACAGTTACATAATAAAATAATTATGCCCAAAATAAATGAATATCATTGACAAGTTAGTTTCATTTGATAACTTTTACAGGATATGACAATATAGCGGTCGACTGTAGTGAGTAGTGATGAAATATATAAATAAATTAACTACTAGTTATTAACTAACCTTAGACCAAAAGATCCATTGGTGGATTAGGATTTTTTCACTAAGAGAATTATATAACTATCATGCTGGCCAGGTAAATTGGCATAGAATTTTGTTTCGATTCGGTTTAATTTTTTCATGGGATGGTGTAGGCAAAACTAATAAATAAAAAAATATATTATGTATTTTTAATTATAACCTAATAAATAAAGCTCTGTCTGCGTTGTTTTTATCTATCCACCTGCGAAATAAATTTCATTCAAATCTGTTCAGCAATTTAAACGTGCTAGTAAAAAATCTTCTAAACATCACTACATATTATAAAACGAAGTTCCCGGTTACGTCTGTTTATTTGTATATTCATGATGATCTTAAAAACTATTGATTTTTATATCATATTTTCATGCGGTTTTAATTTATCAACAAAGTGATCCCTTATGAAGGTTTATGGTTAAGTTGTATAATTTGTTAAGATTTTGTTTAAGTTGGTTGAAATACGACGATAATTGTTAAAGATATCGGAAAAATCGAGCTGTCTGGGAGCTTTAATCGATAATGCTGCCTAATTCGTTTCAGATATACATATATAACAAAATAACGTATGATGAGATTATTTCTCTTTTATAGGTCTACAAAAAGGTCCACAATACCATACGCTTTTTTTAATAGATGACAACACAATAGTAATCTGTGCTATCGGATACGCTGGCGGGGCATTAGTAAAAGATGATAGGTGAGGATGAAAAGGAAGGTCAGTTAGCACATCGTGACGAATACACATAGAACACGATGGTTTCCAAGGGAGACCAAGTGGAGGTCGATTTAGCTAGGTATATTGCTAGCAAAGGACCTGGTGACTACCAGGGAAGGGATTGTTAGTAAAGCGGATTCGCATTACTAACAACCACTACCCCTCAATAGCATAATAATATGCTATTAGCTATCTTTTAAGGATAGTTTACTGTACCCATTATATTTGCAAAATCTATTTAGAGAGATACAGAATAGTTGCCTTATGCGTTTCATACACATTATAAAAAACCTTTACATGACACAATCGCAAATTAAAAACTATCCGGGAGAAAATAAATTCAAGCGGTGTCGTACTCGCGTGCGGCGACGGGACTCGCTTGATGCAGCCGTCTATTTTAGTTTGTTTTTATGTATATTCATTTTACATTTTTAAATATTTGCATGATAGGAAATAAAATACCTTAAAAATACTTCATGTAGTATGGTGATATGATGTTCGTGTTTCTACCGTGAAGCAGTTGTGTTTGCATGGCTGTGTTTCGGTTTGAAGGGTGGGATATGGCGTGTATTTACTCGGTACGGAGGAATAACACCCGAGTCCTCAGGAATGGCAACGCATGAGGGCTATTATGGGCGAAACAGTATACTCTGTTATGTCCATGGTACTGCTCATGTCTATAGGCGACGGTAATCACTTTACATCAGGTGGGCCGTCAGCTTGTTTGCCATTCTAAGTTTAATAAAAAAAAAAGTACAGATTTTATTTATACTCGTGCAAAGCTTAGATAGATTGCTAGTTTATAATATTATTAGGAATGGTATACACCATTCCAAAGTCAAAGTCTTCATCTTATTATATACTGAGCAGTGGAACACAATAATAATTATTATTTAAACACTTTTATAAATATCAAATTATCGCTTTAAAAATAATTAAAGATGATACACCGAAAGAAATTTTCTAATATATCCATAAAATAATATTAAATTGCCAACTTACGAAGAAAATGTTTCCTAACAGCATTATCATATAATGAAATATAGTAACAAATACTATAACATATAGATCATTAATATAATAATATTTGACGTTTTTCTTAGCAAAAGAAAAATAGTGCCTGTTGTTTAATAAAATCTAAATGTAAACAAGCATTCTTTACGTAAGTAGTTTTTAATCTAAACACGCAATATTTGTCGCATAAGGTACTCTATGAAACAAGTCCTTGAAGAGTATCTACGAAACATCTCGTCGCTTATCGTGGCGTTCACAGCTGAAGTCGCTTTAATGCGGAGTAATATGTGCTTATATCATGTGTAAGTATATAAAAACAGTTTCATTTATCTAAACCAATACAGTAGTAAACTATTTTATTATTATTATATATGTATATATTACATACAATTTTTACTTTAAACACTTTAATAACTCGTCTTATGTATATACGCTGTATCTGGAGATTCCTGACTCTTTCAGATAGAACACGGTCTATCTGATCATAATAGGTCAGTCTTCCCTGGTACTACATCCATCTATTTTCGCGTTGTATATCTGTTTCGTCAGTCTTCCATCTAATATCCTTTCCACAGGCTTCGAATTAATACAGCATACTTTTTCTTATTAAACACATTTTTTTACAAACGAAATCAACTCCTAAAATGTTTATATTTTCATCAACTTTAATAATTTGTTTTATATAATTATATTTACCTTTTGTAGAGGATAAATAATATAATTAAATAAACAATATTAAGAGCTTAAAACTAGGTGAAATGACCTGGGAAATACATTAATATTTATTTAGTATAGTGAATAATATAATGCTTTCTGAATATATTAAATATAGAATATTTAATATTTTCAGAAAGCGAAAATTTATATTTGTGATAATAATTAGATATCATAATATGTCTATGGGAATATTAACCAACTTCCAGGAAGAAGGTATTTAATCCTACTGTATTTTTTGTGTACACGATATGATCAGATATATGTTGTGAACCCATATGAATAACGATTTTTTTTTATTAAAAATGGTTGTAAATGTGTTTACAAATACCCTGGATGATTCCATACTAATTCAATAAAAGATTGATATATTTTTTTTAAATAACCGTTATGTTATTTAATAATGCATATTATGCAGAACAGTAATGACTGAAAATACTGTCTTATAGTCCAAAATTAATTTTGACTTAAATCTACTAGAAAATTAGTTCATAATGGTCCTTAATACCAGATTTTGGTGCGATGTTAATTTAAAATTTTAATTTTAGAGGTTTGTTTAGAAAAATGGTGCCTCAAAATCGATCCCAATAATTCGTGTCTTTGTCTGTTGTAAATTCTCGTGGGTATTTAAATTAAATATCGAGCTAGATTTAGCTACTATTTCTACTAATATTACTAGATACATTAGTAATCCTCGCAAAAATCTATAGCTCCCCTTATCTAAAGACTAACAATGAGAAGAAGATTCTCAACGATAATCAGATTGCAAGTCTATTTAGCTCTAGAGATTGAGGAGAAAGTGCTTTCTTCTACTTATATAATGACTTCACCCCTACCACTTGTATCACGGAAAATTATCTGAGGAAACGTTACGATATGATGCCCATGGCGACTTTAGCGTCGCAACGCTTGTTAGTGCCGGGAAGTTCATGTTAATATTTAAAAAGTTAAGAGTACACTTTATGTGATTGAGATAAAGTGCATTTTTGAAGGAATTTAAAAAGAAGGACGTTCACAATTTGTTAATTGTGTATTACATTGTTCATGGAAATTATTAATATTATTTTTTTTATTTAGAGTAGGTAAAGTTCTGTTAAATACATGTTATAAAAATTGTATATAATAAAATAGAATTATGTTTTTATATTATATTTATTTGTGTATGCCCCGGCATAGAATAGACCACCCCTTCTTTTCCCATGGGTGTTGTAAGAGGCGATTAAGGGAGGATGAGGGATAGGCAGCAGCGTTCCTCATTGAACATCTCGAAAATCCCAACTGCTGTTGTCAACCCGCCTGCCAAGCGTGGCAACTACTGGTAAAACTCCCCTTATGGAGAAGGCTTACTTCAGGCAGGATTTCTAACCAGCAAAATACAAGGCCTGTAAACCAAGATATATTTAAAAAAAGTGGAACCATCTATAAAACCAGACAGTTTGTTGTAGATACAATTTAATAGGAAAACGTTAGAGAATTTTGTTAACATGATTATTTAATTTAATTCCTAAGTGAACCCTCTATTGATACGGGAAGTAGTACTTTAATGTATTCATGGTGAGGCTGACAACAAGGTTTCATTCTATTAACGTCATAAACAGATAGCACGTGTATTTTCAATATTATACCTAGATTTTGATAATGTTACGTCCCGTAACGTCTATACCCGTCTAAGGCAGACTAATAACAATGCTCTAAAATTTATATTCGTATTGATGTTGAAGCATTAGAATGTCTTTTATACTTAAAAAGTCTTTAAACTTGGAAGTAATGACATAGATTAGATATTCGAAAAAACGACGAAAGTGTAACATGTATTTATATATAGGAGTTTATACTCATATATATCTACATATGTATGTAAATAAATTTATAAAAATTTTGATGAAATATTGATGAGGGTATTATAATAGTTAAGAAAATTCTTCAACCACATATTAGAATTTTCTATATGGGTAAGCGTGTGTCAAATTAAGAAAAAAAACCTGTACTTATTATTTATAATATTTAATATATAAATATGTTACTGTAGTGTAATCTGTTTATATAATAATCTAACTATGTAATTCAAACTTTCCATGGTAGGTATATGGTATATTCTTTAGCAATATACAGGTTGTAAGCCTGTAATAAATAGAAATAAAGCACAAGTTCTTACAGTTCCTTTAATCTAGATATCATACTATTAAATAATATATTTACTTATTTTACTTTATATTTGATATATAACAAATAATATAACATAAATACCCAACTTCTGTTAGTCCATTGACACTTATTTAAGTATAGCTTCTTTAGGACTTCCATCAACAATAATTGTGATATATTTTATATAATGACCACGTGGTTTACTATACTTGTTCACTACGTCAGGGAGCTCTGTTCTGTTTAACGGTTGGACAAGAAGTGTCTCTCCATCCAAATAACAATTTTTTATATCCACAGGGCCGAATTCGAGTGAACAAGTCAGTGAGATCACGTGTTCTTACAATATCATTACTTTTTATTTAAGTATCATGGTAATAAATAATTATAAAAAAATTAAAATATAAAATATTAATTAATATATTGTTTTATATACATTAATAAATGTAGGTTCATATTAAATTTAATAATTTAAAATAAATATCTAACAAATGCATACACACGTGTATCTAACACAATAATACCTCCTTTTGAGACATTCATGTGTAAAAATTATATTAAAATTATACTTTTTCTTTTATAAATAAACAGAAGCCATATTCTAGCAGTGGCGTTGAGGTATTCTTATTTAATTTTAACATTTGTCCTTACTGATTGTCTATTTATACGCAGGCATATGCATATGCATCTATTAAAAATGAATTTCCCGTAATTATCATGGGAGATATAACATCTACATAGTTTATTAAAAGAAATATATCCTTTAGTTATTATTTTTTATTTTTAATCTTTTGCAGGATTTCCACGAAATGGTATATATTTATGTAATATTGTTATTACTTTTAATGCTCGTATGTGCTCATTGTGGTATATGTTCAAATCCATATAATATGCGTCCCTCGTCTCTGGGACTTAAGAGGAAAGCCGTTATTCAAGTTCTGCTAAAAGTCTTACATGTTACAATGTGAAAGGAAACCGAAATTTTGCTCTGAAATGAAGTGAAAGTAATATTTTTTTATTATTTTTTGTATTATTAGTTCTAAAGATATGCAAAAAAAATTTATATATACAGGGAGGATCATAATAAATTATTAATAATAAATTATTAATAAAACGTGATCAAACCGATCAACTAAATAAACCAATGAAAAGTCTTTTGAAGGGTTACAAAACGTGTAGCTTGTGTATCACATAACAAAAATGTATGCGAATATGATTCTAAGTGAAAATTAATGGCTTCCTTCGAAAAAGTGTAAAGAAAAAAGGTCCCAACAGCTGTGACCTTAGATAACAAGCTTGGATCAAACTCTTTGATTACTAAAGGTATATAATAGGGTCAATAGTTGACTTTTGACTACTCTATTAGGAATTACAGTCGTGAGTATATTTGTTTTTAAATAACAGAATTTTGTCAATTGTTCTGATATGGGGACAGTCAATCGATTATTTTCTATAAAGTATCGACTCGAATAACTCGATACGATTAGTGACCGCTAATAATAACATTGCATTTTGCGGAGCTTATTAAAAAACAAGCAAGAATATTTATAGACGAATTTGTAAAGTTATTCTTATTTACACTAATTTCTAGATAATTGATTGAGTGGAAAGGAAATAAATGAACAAATTCATATTCATTTGGGTGATTTTCAGCAAGTACAATATTTGTTTGTTTTCGGTAAACTTTTTTAGTTTCGAGTCATCAAAAACTTGATTTTATAAAATGTTTCCTTCTATATTTCAGGAACATCACCTATTCTGAGGACTCGAAGTTGAAAGCATAGTAGAAAGGACAATCAAAATTGGTCAGGGCTCGTATTTGCTGAAAATCGCTTTATTGTATGTGTTTTATGGTTTAATAATCTAGGGCAAAAAACTTTAATAAAATTCTATCTTTGTGAAAATTATGTTTATTTAATTTCAGGAAAAAAAATTATGCAACATAGAATGTCAAACAAGCTGACTCATTTCATTTCAAGCTCATTTGATGGATTGTCACATATAGACATAAATAGTACCATGGACATAATAGAGTATACGGTATTTAATCTATTTAGATTACAGTGATTTAAATACACTAAACTACGCAGATGTAGAGTAAAATATTAAATAAAACTATTTTTATGGATCAAGTACGTAGATTGTAATGAGAATCTACTATACTTCTAGATACTTCTCTCCATACTATGACTGCAACATATTGTCTTTCAGCTCAGTATGGGGTGTAAATAGGATGGTAGTCACATGCAAGTTTCGTAACCTCGTTGTAATAAAACATGTTTGTACCTAACTTATTAGGGACATGTGTTGATAAGTATTCGGATGAATTTTTTTTTAAATGATATATGATAGAATATTAACCCTGCGCTATCGGTTTATATTGCCGAGATGCCAATGAGTGATGGTAGGGAATGAAGTCAGGTCCTATTATGATCAATACACCAGAAATTAGGATTTGATGGGATATATTGCTGTAAGCAAGTGTCAATTCTCATTACTAACAAACCTTACTTCTCTAAAATTCGAAATCCAAAACTTCTACAAGATATGATTTTCACATTTCAATAATAATAATAAGTTGTTACTTGACTTTATTACGTCTAGTTACATAATCGTGACTAGTGGCCTGGATGCTGTCATAGCTAAGCGTCCAATCGTCGAAGTAGGCGGACATAGTTATGGCTTTGAATGGAAAACGTGATTGGATTCAGGTTTTTTCCTAAAAACGGCCTGTTGAGCGCAAAAAGTTATCGGTAAGGCACACGCGTGGGAACTGGCAGCGATGGCCTCTGTCTGTGTCTTGGATAACGCGATGGCTGGATAAGACATTGACTAATGTAATATATTGTCATCTCTTACCGGATTTTTTTGAGTATAGATAACAAATACATTAATATATAGTTTAGCATGTATTTTAAATTAAAAAAGTAAAATAAAGCTAATAAAAAATATTTCTATCATTATTTACTATTTCACTTCTTTTTTCTTATTAAAAAGGTTTCATTATCCTTTTTTGAAGAATATAGGAAGGTAATAATTTTCAGGTATATCTATATATACATATACAGGATACTGTGTAGTATACTTATTTAATATAAACTGCTTGATGAAATTTTATAAATGGGATATGGTTGAAATATGGAGGTCATAAAAAATCTACTACGTTTATTGTATTTATATAGTATCGCAATAGAATCTTTGTTCCAAGTATTTCTTTTCTGTAGTAAACATAATAAAAATTGTTAGGATTTCAAATCAGTAAATTATATATATTTAAGCTCGTGTTCTCTTTTTATGGTAGCATAATACCTAAATACATCCAAAACGAGCCGTAATTTTAGTTAGAGCCATAAATTAGGTACATTAAGTAAAACTTAAACTTTTTTTATTAAACAAAATTATTTCAATTTCACAAACACAAACGAATTAGAGAGTTAATGTAATACGTACCATAAAAGAGCCATGTTAGTAATTTGTATAATTTATTTATTTATGTCTTTCGAGTTTAAAAAATATAAATAGTAAATTTGTCTTTAAAATTTGTTTGTACAAACAAACTTTAAAGACAAATTTAATTGTACTTAGTTTGTCCACCTGTGATGATTTAAGTTATTAAATAAAAATACGTCACGATTGTTTTTTAACATTTTACTGATATTGTAAGAGTTAACTAGGGTAAACCACAATACGGAAAAAACGTTATTTATTTCCAGTTTTCTTGATTACAGGTAATGTATACCATTGTATTTTTGTAAAATGATTGACTATTGCTAAAATAAAAAAAAAAAAAGAAGAAACTTCAATAATAAAAAATAGCCCGTTTATATGTGCAGAGATTAGTGCCTAGTAGTGGGAAGTTAATAGATTCCTATAATAACGATAATAAAATAAAAATATAAAACTATATTCTATATAAAACTATATTATGCTATTTTATTTTAATTTGTTAAAAAACTGTATTTTGACCAGTTTTTCTTAACCCTACAGTGTAACAATCTGAAATAAAATAATTAGGTCAAATTATCATTTGTCGACCGACGGAATAATCTATTTTAAACGGTTTAGTAATGGCAATTGTCACCAGACATGACGAATCAAGAATATTGTTAAAAAACTTATTTAAGAGGACCAGATATGGCACATCATGCATTAGTTCACTGTTTTGTTTCATTTTATTACAGAGACGGTATTATCTAACGAGTTGATTGAGCAGTATTTGATACCAGTTTTTTTTGGGTGTGGAAAATGATGATAACATGGCGAGAATCAGAGAAAACTTGCACCAAATGAATAAAGATAGTGACTCTTAAAATTATATTGAGCATAGCTTTGGTTTCAGAAGTACGTCATGACACATATTTTTTCAAGGTTTTGGAGTTCAAAGTATAAAATAAAAATGATGATTTTTTTTATTTTAACATTTTCTAGACATTGTTATCATAAATTGCTGGCTACTGCACAAAAGGGTAGGAGAATAGAAGAATGAGCTAACTTAGATTAAATTAAAACATTTTAAACTGTTTATTCATAAAAGAAAAAAAGTATCTTTGATGACATGATCGAGAAGAAGAAAAAAGAGTAATCCTTCCCCCTCGAGATGTAAGATTTGATAAATTTGATCATCTTCCTATATGGAATGAGAAGAGACTCATATCTTTCTAATATTGTGTATATATATATTAAAAGTGTTGTGTTAAGTTGTGTTTGAACAAAGACAATTTATTTTAATAAATTTCATTTATAAATAAAGCTGTAAAACTTATATGATTATGTTCATTGTTCCTAATTAAAAGCTATTAGAATGCATCTTAATTGTTAAATAACAAAATCAATGAATTTTAATTGTTATTATTATCATTTATCATATATAGAACATATATTTTTTTGATACGATTTAAAAAAATCATGCATTGTAGGGTTAAAAGCCACTGTATAAAACATAGCTTTGGTTGAGGTAATATCAAGGACAGTGATGATTTTTTTTTTATTACGGATTCCACGTTTTAGTTTATTCATAAAGTATCTTTGATGTGATATATATATATAGGAAAACTATAAACATATATATATATATATATATATATATATATATATATATATATATATATATATATATATATATATATATATATATATATATATATATATAATTGTGGATATTATATATGGAATATATATATGAATCTGTGGTAATCACTAAGGTTAGACATGCTTTCATAAGCTTGGCGATTTTTGTTTGTCAAAAGAATTGGATCAAAGAATTTGTATTGAGCTTTAGTTTCGAATCCATATTCGTAAACCTATATTTCGTCACAATTGGCCCTGATAAACTTTTTAGAGATGATATTCGTGAATAAGTAATAATTAATCAAATCAATTAAGTAAACAAATAATTTAAAAATTGACTTATGGTACATATTTATTTTGGCTAAAATATGCTGTAACCATTTTTGGACTAAAACGCACTTTTTTGCTAAGTATCATTCAAATTAAGTCAATAACAAATTTGAGCGGTAACAAATTCAATAGAATAACTTAATTATTTTCTTCTGTATACCTAATATTATTGAGGACACAGTGTGCCTATTTAGCTAAGTAATTGTATTGAAACTTTGAGTGGTCTTGTTACTCTTGTTTGTACCCATAATTTAGATACCTACATAAACTTGAAAGGCGAAATTTTGGTATTTTACAAAACAATACCTACTCATTAATTAGTGAGTTTAAACGTTGCGTAAACTTTAAATAATACGATAGAGAGTACGTTAAATTGTTTATCGAATTGAAATAATTATTTTATTTTAAAAGACGTGCCAGATTCTATATTTCCCATGGCTGTCTAACTACTAAAGTAGTGTTATTTGAATTATAACATTTGCGTAACGAACAATATTGTGTCTAACGCTAAACGGTGACCACTTAAAATAGAAAATCTTCCGATTGTTCTCACAGTGCAACGCGTGAGAACAAAAATTAGAAAATTGTGTTTCTGACTAACTGTATGGCAATTACACATTCAAAATGGCAGGGACAGTTATAGCGGATCAAGTGTGATCGCAGGTGGATCGTGGTTCTCGGGTTTTGGTCCATCGAAAATCGACGATAATCGGACGTCGGCTCGAGTTTTTCGGAAAAATCGTATCGATGATCGATTTCCACAGCGGATAGAGCACGCACGTGTCTCGATCCGACTCGACATGGATTGGACACACTGTCGCCGCGATTAAACTGTGACCACTTTACGGTTGCCTATGACAAGTTTGTTTGCTAAAAACTTGTCGACTAGTTGTGATTATATTTGATTGAATGTAATTAATTTTTTACATTTTTTATTTGTTGTAGCAGATGGCTGATATCTACTAAATGATTTATATTGCTGATGACAGATATGTAGTGTCGCATATTTCTGGTATTGTCTGGGAGGTAAGAGATGTAATGAATAAAGAAAAAGTTTAAAAGTTAATACTTTTGATAGCACTTCTACAAATTGGAATATAAAGTTTTATATTTAACGTAAATATGCGATGAAATGGATTTCTCTAGAAAGAGGTTTGATTGAAACGAAGCATTTGGCGTTCCATTGTTTCTGTCTACCCTAATGGGAGACAGGCGTGACAGGTATGTATGTATGTATGTATGGATTTCTCTAAAATCCACGCGGGCAAAGCCGCGTGAAACAACTAATCGGAAATAAAAGTTGACACAATTCTCAAGACCAGAGTTCAATAGGAAGACACTATTACGAACTCTACCAAATGTTCGACTAAGTAAAATTGCTTCTCAAGAAAGCTATTTAGTGGCGTGACGAAAGAATTAACTTGGCGAAAATCTACAATCACCCAAGAATATTCGGCGGCACTTGATGCCTTCTCCGGTCCCCATTATTGGTTCTCACGAGAAATGATCCAATGGCATCCCTCGATGAATGTCTACCAAATTCTCGACTAAATGCGAAAGTCGTGCATGTCCACTGATCATTCGACCAAAAAAGCACTAAATTCAACACCGATGACGATCGACGACTATTTTTTTACCTACTTATTAACTAGAATAAACTTTTAGATACAATTACGCTGTAAAAACTACGTCTAAAAAGTACATGAATACTGTATAAAGGAAACGCGACGTAATTTATCCAAGTATGATTAGGAACTGAACTGGGGCTTCAAATATGATAGTTTGTATTTATAACACCTTGTAATAAGTAATTATAAAAAAAAACTGTATTATTTATTTTTCAAACAAAATGACACGAATAGTGGTAAATAGAAAGGTGTTATTAATTTTTAGATAAACTTTCAAATTTTGATGCTGTATGATTTATAAGAGATGGAAAATAGGAAATAGAAACTCGATGTTTCAATCAGGTTACATCGGCAGTGGTCATAAGTGGATTAATATAGCATTACTGGGTTAGTAATCCAAAAAAAAAAAACATTACCACGTTATAGTGTGCAGTCAATAAATGCATCGAATAAAGACACGATGTGCAGTAATCCTTAGTATAGGAATACAATTTGTATGATGTGGGATAATGAGTGGGTAGAAAAAATGCTTTTGCCTCGGAAGTGGAGGCATGGCAGGGCTACATTAGCCTACTTGTGATCACGGCTAGTGTAACCTGGTCTAAAGTTTGAGATAACCTAGGAAAATGATCATAGATTATCTGAATTATCGGGTTAAGTCCTATTATTTTTTAACCAGAAAGGTTTTAAATAAAAAATAAATATTATAAAAAATATGACGATAAAACTGAACAAAGGCAAGTAAAAGTTTTTAGGTAACATGTATTACAAAAGTAAAATATTTACTGAGGAACAATAAAGAAATTTTTGTCGCTACTTTATTCTCATCATGGACTTTGAAATTATTACGGGCTTTTGAACGCAATAAAAGGGAGTTACAGTTTAAAAATAACTGCATCTATTAGCGATGCCTCAATACAACATCGAGACATGTACACCTTTTTGTTTCACATCCATCCCTCTGCCGGGAATTGTTATTTACCAAATGAAAGAATCGAAGGTGTCGTCACGCTGTTTTGTTTTCTAATCAACAATGAAAAATGGAAACTTTCGTGGACCTCATACTGTGACCCCTTGAAAGCGTGGCACGTCTTGTTTTGGACAAATTATTAGTCTGGTTTAGTATAGAAGGGAGGACAATCGCTCGTGATTCCTGTAAGCGATGTTCATCTGGTGGTAACAATGATTTATTTATAGCATATGACTCATCGGAAGCCATTAGATGCTTTTGTTTTTAGCACTATAGTTCTCGACTCCTCTCAGCTGGATGGCTTTGGTGTTTACAAACATTTTATTGAGGTGTTATGTTTAATAGCTCCTTTAGAAGGTGGCCTTATTGTTTAGTTGACAGTGATTGACTGTGCGTATAGGTACGCTGGTACTAAATAAATCCATGTACACGTACTTGGATCATTTTAAATGTAATAAATACTCGTATTGGACTGTATTCGTGTGATAAATACTTTACTAATATTATAAATGTAAAAGTGAGTTTGTTCGTTACCTCTTACATAACATCTTAACGGCTACATTAATCACTATGAAGTTTGGTATATTATACACATTGATAAGGAATGTCATATGCTCCTTTTTATTGTGTTCAGTGAATAATTAGAGATTTACTACACAATTGTAAATACCAAAGAAAAAATGTATATATTTACTCATATATATTAAACCTTGTAAACCAAGTTTTAATATAAATATAAAAGTTGACGGTCTGGCTAGACATCCGGATTTAGGGTTGACACATTAATATTTTTTCATAGAAAGTTAAGGGACATATTACTCGTATATTTGATCCAAGATTTACATAGGATAATACACAATGCTTTATTGCGTTGCTAAAAATGAACTTTTGTATATGTAGGTATAATGTTGAAAAAGTTACGAGATATAGATATTAGTACCTTACAATGCATTAGAATTATGTATACAATGGATTTATATCACTTGAGATTCAAGCTCAACATTATTGCTTGGCTTTGTTTTACCAACCAAATATTAGAAAAGAAATATAGGTACCTATTAGATTGGCTCAACAGCGCAGTACAAACAGGATGTACATTGACTTGTGTAGGATTTAATGAAGATAAGTTGATTAGACAAATATAATAAAGCCTTTTTGTATAAACTAGCCAAGCCAAATATTGAGCTTGAATTACATCCCAAGTAAAATAAATGCATTCTGTAAATAATGGTCTGTTAAAATTTAAAAATTTATAATACCTACTAAGTGGGGGGAAAAGGATTGTTAGTAATGGAGACTGAGAATCCCATTGCTAGCAATATACCCAACCAGGTCGACCTCCTCGCGGTTCCCCCTGGAAACTATCATGGTTAATTCCTGATGAATTCATCATGATGGGCTAACTGGCCTGTTTTCATTCTCATCTATCACCTTTCACTGGTGCTCCGCCAGCGTATCCCGTTAGCGCAGGCGGGGTTACCATACCATTTTCACCCATCAAAAAAAAAAACCTACTAAGTGGGGGGAAAAGGGATTGTTAATAATGGGGACTTGTAACACTATTACTAGCAATATATTTTATCAGGTCGACCTCCTCGCGGTTCCCTCTGGAAGCCATTGTGATTGATTCATTAGCGAGTTTGTTACGATGGGCTAACTGACCTGCTTCATCGTCACTTATCATCCCTCACTGGTGCTCCGCCAGTGTATACCGATAGCGCAGGCGGGGTAACTATTCCATTATCATCCATTAATAAAAAAAAAAAAAAAAACCTACTAAGTAGCAAACATGGTAGTAGTACCAAGAAACAAGAAATTGTTATGTTTATTCATTTTATAATGATGCATGTTCTTGTAACTTGTAAATTTTAAGATTTTCTACACAGGATTTAGCATTCAAATAGATCTCAATTCTTATTCGTAATATTGAACTTGGCTCTTATTTCACATTTATGTTTTTATGAGATATTATTATTTTTGTATATAAATTATCATTTATATACAATATATTCATCATCAGTACATTGATATTTGTAAAATTATTTTTTTACGTTTACGCTGTGTAGTTTTCTTTTTCGTGCTATTTTCCATATTTTCTTTTAACTTTGAAATATTATAGTGAATCGCCCATTAATTTATTTTTAACTTTTCTTGCATGTTTATGTTTATTTCTAGTTTGGTGAAGTCGGGACGGATATAATGAGCTCAGGCGATTGTATTTTACTATAAAATGTTCTTGTGCCTTGATTTGACTTAGATCTAGATTGATAAGATGAACTTCCGTACTGTCTACCTATTTTCATACTTAACTTCATTATTTCTATGTCGATACGTATTATCAATAATTTTCAGTTCTCAGATTTTTTCCTTTATAGTGATAATCTACATTGATGCCAAACATCAAGTTTCTAGATTATTTGGAAGTGGTTTAGATTTATGATCTATAAGTAAATGAGTCAGTCACCAACAATTCCGGTTTTTAAACGTTAATATATTAGTAACTATTTGAGCAATATTTATGATATTATTATTTGTGACTGTATTATGGATTCTAGACAAGCTAAGGACCTTTAATAACGGTGCTAAATTTAATGTATGTAGGTCAAATTGGTTTCGACTTGTGAGCGGGTTAAGAAGCTTGAAATACTAGGTTGCTGTGTTGCCAGTTTCTTTTTCTTTTAATTGGCTGGACACATTGTCGCGTGTCTAGATTGAGCACAAATGGGATTATTTAATTTTCGCAAAAAAAAAATCTAAATACACCAATACATCAAACACTCTTCTTGATAACAGCAAAGGTTAGATAAGATAGAACTTTAAAAGAAGAAAAATGTATAAATAAAGATGCAAAATTGAGCAAAATGCTACGTTTAGTACAAAAATTTAATAGTAAGTTAGTAAACTAATGCAAATGTTTGGAACTAAAATAATGAATAATAATAATACACGAAATATATTGATCGATATTGCGAGTGAAATAAACTACAACATGATTATATTATCAAGATTACAGTTTATAAAGATTACATTAACACAATTCAAGTACTGGATACTATTTATTACTAACCAGTTCTTTCATCTAACAATCTTATTGATGAACAAATATTGAAAGGAGTAACCAAAGGGTGTTTGTATCATACATTACTTAAATGGTACCTACTACTTGAAATATTATCATTGAAAAGTTTTCCCATAAAGTTCAGTCAACTGAACTAACAACCGAATCGCTGTTGCGAGTGCAAGCTGCTGCTTTTCACAAGATTGTTTCTATATTTTTTTCACAGATTTTCCCCAACCATTACAATTTGTTTGTTTTGAGTGGTTCATACAATATTTACAATCTTTTAATGCTATAAACTAAGTATAACATAATTATGAATTCTAATGAAAATAACAGATTTTTATGCTCCAATAGGCGTTAAAATTTGCGTTGTGAAAATCAAGTCGTTCGCTTTTATCGTTCATTCCAATTCCACATTGTTCAATGTCTTCATTTGTCATTCACAAAACAAAGGAGGGCAGTTATGGCCAACGTCATCGATTGTCAGTCTGCACAATGGGAGTAACAGTACAACAGGGCATTTTATTGTTTTACGGCCGGGCTCCCGAAGCCGCAGGAGGCAGCCCTATAATATTGACTAAAAACGCTCACATAAAAATACAAGCAATTAAGTAGATTTACAACCGGTTACTAGTTTCCCAGAATATTGACAGCATGTTACAATACCTACAGTGAGTTGTTTTATTATATTCAGATGCTTCATGATCGCTACTTATAATATTTAACTTTATTTAGTTATTATTATAATTATAAGCCAACCACTCAGCTATGACATCTATTTTTAAAACGGCTGTTTTGGGTTTCGTTGCTTATTATTAGTTTCAATACTTAATTTAGATGAAATATATAATATATACAAATATGTATAGATTTTTAATTCCTACGATTTTTTTCAAGTAATGATACTTATAGTAAGAGAATAATTAATTACATGAAATTAAATTTAGATCTCTCAATATATCTATATCAGGCTGTATTTATTTCTGATAAATAAAAGCGACAGATTTGTAGTTTAATTTGAATAAAATAATGCTTGTTGCCTTTAGCAACTGGGGTGTGTACTATTAGGTTTAATAAAGTTGAGTATTGCTATCGTTAAAAAACAATAAACGTCTGTTTGTCGAGTTTGACTGAGAGGAGTTTCATTAATATTATTACGGTAGGAATGCCTTCAAATAAAGTGGGTTGAAGTTACACAAGCTTTGTTTATTGTCAATTTCTTTTTATTGCTCATATTCTGATGAATGCTTATTCTATTTATTTATGAATTATATTTTTTTATTATTTTAGTTATTTGTTAGTTATTGTAAATATTTCGTAAGTTCGCAGAATTAAAAAATCTTTCTGAATAGGAATGTTACGGAAATTTACCACAAGTCAATAGAGTTATCTCAACTTCAACAGAATATTAAGGTAATGTTTGTAACCACAAAATTTGGACCTCATATGGACGTAAGAACAAAAGGCAAAGTCTTGTTCAGTAGCAGAGACCCCCATGACGTTTACCATCTTGTATCAAAACCACAATAACTATTCAGTTGAAACGTACCTTTGGACTTGAAGTGCTTTGTCTTCAAACAATTTGAAGGCCATTGTTGGAAACCAAACTATGATGCTACCGGTGGGTGGTTTGCTTTTCTTCACTGGTTCTGATGACAGATTTGCTACTTGTTATTGATCGCTTCCTGAGTGAGGTGTGGTTACGACAAGTTTTATTATACTGTTTAGCTTCTGTATACAAGTAAACGCCGTGCGTAATAAAAAAAAAAACGCGAAATAATTTGATTTCAATTTAACTAATTTACTTATAAGTGTAACAGTGATGTTACATTTATACAGACTACATAACTGGTATTTTGTAGTATTTACCTAATAGGTATTTTGTTCTATTAATCTGATAAAGGGATTAAAAATCTCGCAATTTTTATAATATGCTATTAATTCGTAAATATTAAGCTTTCAGTATGACGTTCAATTCAGTGGGTTATAAAAAAATTCTTAATATAATTCGCGTAAAGCATTCTTTATGATATTATAACTTTATTGCTTTTTCAAGATTCACATACATTTTCATATATATTGATCGGTTCCGGATTCTTTTGATTTCGATCTCTCTTTTTTATTTTTGATCTCTCTTTAGAAAATCTTTAATTTGGTTGAATTCTTATTGAGTACATCTATTTGTAATTAATTATAGATAGTTCACGATTTTGCCGCATTAAATAGGTAGAAATATGTAGTACACATATTCTTAAATCTTACACATTATTTTAGGATATGTGTATCAAATTTTATTTATTAAAATTTTCTTTATTTCAATCTGTAACTTAATAACAAATATCTGTCTAAAATATTATATTTTCTACTTTTATAATATTAATAATATTTGATGTTTAAATAGCCTTTTTGTATCTAATGGCGAAAGTTTCTATATTATTCATTGATATAAAATCGAAAGATAATGTATATATGTAGATATATTTCCTTTTGGAAATGATAAATTAACATGACGTAGACAAACGACATAATATAAAAATAAAAAGCTATCGCAAGAACTTTAAACACTTTTATGTGTAAAAATATTTTATGTTTCTAGAGTTTTATTTATTTATTTTTATTTTGTATATGAGTCTTTACTTATAGTAAATTATTATAATTTGGAAAATATAAAAATGTTAGCAATATACAGTAAATAATAATGAAAGATAGACATTCCACCTTCTGTCTGCCACCCAAGTATTGCCACACACAAGTTATGGGCGTAGCTACTTTGTCACTTTATGAATGTACCATAGATAACGTAAAAAGACTTTATATATTATGTATCCCAAATAAAAGAACTGGCAGACTAATTCGTCGCTAATACATCACATACTGGCAGAAAAGAATGAAAACCGTTCGATTTTAGAAAAAGCCGCCGAGGATATTGACGTTTATGTTGGTGTCATTGTGTGTGGCGTCACAGGCATGAATGGAAGCTGGGTGTAATGTAATAGGTGTGAAGTGTTCTCCTTTTGTTGTCGGTTTTTCAAGACAGGTAATGGAGTCAAAGTCTGCGAATGGGTGGGGACGTGTGACATTTAATGTGGGTTGTACTGTGATGTGAATATTGTTCACTAGGGATATGTTATTACCTTAGATAATACCTTAGATTATCGAGTGCCAAAATTGGCTCAAAATTTAGTCAGCTAATTTGGCGCTTGGCTGACTAAAATTTACGCTTTTTTTAAATCATCCTTAGATAAAGGTAACATTTTTTTAGGGTTCCGTATCTCCAGAGGAAAAAACGGAACTCTTATAGGATCTCTTTTTTGTCCGTTCGTTCGTCTGTCTGCCAAGACCCTTTTTCTTAGGAACGCGTGGGAGTATCAAATTGAAATTAATATCACATAATCATGTTTGCAATCTCTTAAAGCAGTGAAAAAATCAAGCTTCTAAATCGATGCAATCAAAAGATAAGACAGTTTATGTCCCACTTATATCGTTTAATTTGATACTTGCAAAGGGAATCAAAACATATTTAAAGGGCACTTTGACCTAGAATTATGAAATTTTGTAAGAAGCAATGTCATGTAGCACAAGTAAAAGAAAACATCCGAAAACCGTAGATTTGTAGTTAGTTGGTGATTTTGTACGGAACCCTCGTTGGGGGAGCCTGATTCGCACTTGACGTACTGATGATAAACGATCAATTTAATTTATTTTTCACTAGCGGTCCATCCCGGCTTCGCACGGGTGGACATTTTTACAATATTTTAAAAATTGATTACTGTGACATAACGATAATAGACATATAGTATCGCGAAGTTTTTTGTAGTAATTGATATTTTCTTCAATATTGTAGAACATACTTTTGTTCTATCTCCAATAGTTTTTTCCAGCGCACGCGACGAAAGATATGGCATTTGTTACACCTTGAGTTACGTTACTAAGGTTTTAGTAATGATCGCTAATCTTTTCTAGCAATAAATATAGCCTATGTTACTCAGGGTAAATATAGCTTTCTAATGGTGAAAGAATTATTAAAATTGGCAAAGTGGTTTTTGAGTTTATTCATTACAAACATACATACACACAAAAATACAAATCTTTCCTCTTTATAATATTAGTGTAGATTTATCAGAGAGAGACTTTATATATATGTTACTGCGTGAAGCAGCTGTGCCCGTATTTCTGTTAGAAGGGTGGGATCATCATCATCATATCAGTTGTAAATTATCCACTGCTGATCATAGACCTCCCCCTATTGTGGGGTTTAGCCATTAGTTGTCACGCTTGGCAGATGGATTGGCAACCGCAGTTAGGCTTTGGCGATGTTTTAAGAGGGACGTTGCTGCTAGAAGGGTAGGTTAATAGTTGGTTGATTATATTATAAGAGACGTTTTTAGAAATTTGGCGCTTTACGTGATCTAAATTTCAATCATAATGAAATACATAAAATTACTTAAAGCTAAATAGAGCCACTTTTACAGAATTTCACAGGTTTATTTTAAAATTCATCAAAATAAATTACAGTGGAATATTTGCTCTGAAAACAAGCGTAGTGGAATTTTGTGTAACTGTATGGGGACCCATTTCAAAGACATTTATACTACCCTCGTAACAAGTTAGAAGTTCTTAACATAGCCGAATTTCCAATTTCTTTTCATAGTGTTGAGCATTTCTTATTTCTGGAGTTATCGATGTTTATTTATTTATTGGTACATTTTTATCAATTTAACAGTTTCTATCGATATATATATATATATATATATATATATATATATATATATATATATATATATATATATATATATATATATATATCGATATTATTATAGGATGTATTATTACCCTTTGCTCGACGACTTGGTATAATGAAATTTTTCCTAGTTTTTCTTCTATTATTTCTTAATATTATTTATTACTTATATAGTAAGCATTACATCTTAAATGACATTATATTTATGATTTTGAATGCAGTTTTTTTCTAACAATACAATATAGTAGTGAGCGGTAGTAATGTTAAATGATTATTGTGAAATATTATAATTATAAAATTATTATTAATAATTATTAATATTAAACAAAGTACATTAATTTTAAATAATGTATTTTGTTGAATAAATATATATATGTGAAAAAAAAATTGTATGTGTTTCAGTAATGTAAATTGAAATAAAAAATAACGTGTATTTACGTTATAACCTTATTATATCATAAAATTATTATTATTTTAATAGTATAAATAACTGGAATGTCTAGATATGAGTAGTTAAGACGTTAATCCGGTTATTTTTATAAATTAAACCTTAGAGTACTAAATAGAAGTGGCAGCAATCAATAATTATATAGATTAATTTCAGTTATTGTTTGCTATTTAATATTTTTTATAATTTAAGGAGATAATTTACTTTATTTAAAGTTACGTAAAGTATGACTACTTACTAGTAGCATTAAGATTATTTTTCGGAAGGCAGGAATGAATTGGACCTCTAAAAATGGCAAATATGCACGCTTTGACATGTGATGCCGTTTGCGCACGCAGACGCATTATATATTGGAAATCATCGACCTCAGATACCTGGCGACGCTGCACGCGCGACCGCCGGACTGGAGGCCTTATGTACTTAGGATACTCTACTTCTTATTGAGGGTATCAGCGCCACAGGGTTCATTCATACGCCGACAGTTTATGGGCCTTCCCCCATGGTGTCTCATCAGGTAGATGAAGACCGCGTAAAATAAACCCCTAACGGCGCAAGAACCGTGAGCAGCCGTCGGACGTGTCCATTCCAATGAGCCGGTCATGGTTATTCTCAGCGTATTAGAAATTAGGGGGCGAAGCGTCTCGGAATGGTTTTTCCATCCCCCGCAAGGAGATGTGTGATGTCGTAATCGTATTTTTGACATGTCTTTGGGTATAGCTTTACATGAATCCTAAGATGGGCATCAGATAAATCTAGGGTAGGCACGGTACACCCGACTTCGCCTTACATAAACTTATGCTTCTGGACTTCAATATTTATTTGACTAAAAGAATTAGTACGGCACTATGTTTTTGCTAAAATAATAATATAGATACACCTATCGACTATATCGCGATTCTCTACGGAGACAATTTTCAATGTGAGCACAATAACAGCACATACGAGCCACGGCGGAAATGAGTTGGCTCGAAATGTCCTCGCGCCTTTAACGGAATATGATTTTTTATTATTATATTCTTGTTTGTTATATAAATCTTTATTTCTATTACAATAAGAATAGAATTCATCCATATCTTGATCAATATGAAAAAGGGATTTGGAGATGTACTTACTCAATGTCTGGATTAGACACCGGAGAATGACATGTATGTGATCTTTTGATCTTTGTGTATTTGCTATCAGAAATGGAACGAGTCCTTAAAGCGTACTATATAAAATAATTGAATTATATATCTTGCCTTGCCTATTTGTAGACGGATAATTTATAAACATTGTAAGTATCGAATTTTCTGTTCATATATATTTAACAATGAAAGCAACGAAATTTTCATATTTAAACACGCTTGTAGATCAAAAGTTATTACTAGTTATTTGGTTTTAATCGCTTTTAACTATATAAGGTATTATCAAAGGTTATGTTTAAGTTTTGAATGAATTGAAGAGAGACATAATAAACAAGCTTTGTTAATGCCATTGTCATGCCCTCAGATAAGGAAACTGTTACTAGGGTAATAAGATATCGATTACTTACCCCTATTAGCTGACTCTCAATTTTGGAGATGTCAATGTCAATAGAACGCTAAAGCCCCTTTAGCTACATATTTTAAGGTACGAGGATTCGTAAACAAGCTGTATCTAATAATAATAGAAGTTTATAATAATTGTAATAAAATCTATCACCATGTCAAGTCATTTGTTGGGTAAGCAGAAATAAAAAATGCTAAATATTTCTATTTTAATAGTAATAAGAATTTTATTCATATGCAAATAAACTTACTACGTAACTTAAAACAAGATGAATTACAAAATTCAGCGGCAGGTAATTGATTAAAAACGAATAAAACGTTTGGAGCAATTTCAATCAGTTTCCGTTATTTTTTTGTATTATCTACATTGCTTGCAATAAATGTCAGGGTACCTAAGTAGCACAAGCAAGTTACAATGCAAACCAACTAACTTCATTTACAAATAGTGCATTGTGCCAGAAAACGGCGCATGCTTTAGCCAACTTTTGATTTCTTTAGAAGGCTACGAACAAACAAACGGTAATTTATATTAAGTAGGTATACGAAATACGTATAGTACTTACCTGTTATATATATGGTGCAAAGTCAGAATGTACTTGCATAATATATAATTTTAAGCACACATGTATACTAATATATAAAGCGGAAAAGTTTGTCTCAACGAGTTAATCTCTGGAAATATTAGACGTATTTGGAAAATTATTTTTGTATTTGATATTTGCAGAAAGCCACAGGATACAGTTAATATGTAATGATAAGTATTTATCAGTAATGCATATTATATAATAGGAAGAAAACAATGAAATTTACACTTATTTTACATTGAATATAATACATTTCAAATATTTGATTTTACCTTCTCATTTTAGTAAAACAATTTTCTCACCGAACTATATAATAGTAAAATTACCTTACTGCTGTGCTATAAAAATTTCAGAAATAGATATTTATATATAAATCGCAGTCAAATTTTATTACAATTTTACTTTTTAAAATCAAACAGCATTGTTACGATATATTATAAATCAAATTTATTTCGTAAGTTACTTTTCCCCTATAACCTTTTAGCTGACGCTATAATTCTTCGGCTTTGTATTAGAAAAAAATATAATAAAATTCAAAATGGCGGCGACAGTTTGGGGTGAACAAAATAATCAGGGCAGTAATGGTGGCCGTTTATTTACTTTTTGCGATTTATTTAACTCGGCGCCCCTATTTGGGGTGAGATAAAATTTATTTTGTGGGGTTTTGTAATGGCAACTCCATTCAGTTATGCCTTGTTGGGAAGGGTCATGTTATAGAGGGTTTCAGAATGGTATCAAAGGATGGTGAATTTCATTAAAATTTGATTTAAATTATTATGAATTATTGGAGGAAAATTTGTCTGAAAATACAGCAACAACACTTTTCAAACAGCTGATATTTTGCTCCCAGAAAGTTTAACTATTAATATTTTAATATTAAATTATAGTATTTAAAATTCTAATTGTCCGTTATTAAATGCGAGTAAATGAATGACTTGCGAATCAAAATCTATATATTTCTTTAGAGAATGACTAGACAGATTACTGATGTAGTGTGTGTTCTAATAGGATAGACAAGATTTTATTCACATATAAAAGTTGTTGTGTAAGTTATATATTTAACCTGCAATCAAAATTAGCAATAGAGATAAATCCAATAGAATCGTATTCTGTCTCGTAATTGTTCAGACTAATTACGTTTTCAGTTACACTATGGACAAACTTTTATTGTATGTAGGTGGCAAGTAATCAACAGGTAATAGTTGTGATATCCATGATTCTCAAAGACTTGAGACGGAGGGTAACATTTGTTTTTAGTTATTACAAATATAATTTTTGTATTTATAAAGTGTAAAATATTATTCTTCGTACCTACCATTTTAGCATCTTTAGTTGTAACGGATTTCTGTCTTTCGGTTTCTTGAACTTATAATGTATAAGTTGAAGTACCATTTATTAAAAAAATACAGAAGTATGTAAAACTTTATAAAAATATATACTATAGGAAATATAGAATTATATAGAATTAGTCCTGAACCTCCTTATGCAAATAAGGGCTCCGGTAGCCCTTTGTTTCATATTGGATACCACTTGTGCGGACAGCTGTCGATAGTCCCTACGAAATAATCTATAGGTAGGCATATTATTGTTTTTCTTAAAAACAATATTACACTTTTAACTTGTGTATATACTTCACAACGCATCATGGATTTTATATATAGTATATATATTATATGTATAGAATATCAGATGTGTATAAAAAGGAACGTAACAATCGGTGGGACATTGTTTCCCACAATCGCACCACGCTATTAGCCACGGTTTGGCAAGAGATAATAAAAATTGACATTAACGATGAACCCACCATTCAAAGAGAATATCTATACTCATATGTTATGGCTAAACGATGCATGAAATCATTAAAAAAACCTGAACATACTCGTGAGTACTGAGGAAGTCAAGCATCATTTTGATTGAGAATGAATCAATGGCATACAATTTGTATAGAAGTGACTAATACTTTAGTATATTCCACGTAATATTGGCATAAGAGTATTAAAATAAAATAAAAAACTATAATACTTAAAAAAAAAAATCCTCCAAATTGAAGTGTGTTATGATATTATCAACTAATCTGTAATATAACAGAAAGGTTCAATATATTGTAAATTGATCAAGAAGCTGAAGAAGAAGTATCAAGATCACAAAAATACTAAAAAATATGTTCTCTTCTACATATCAAGCAAATGGGAGAACAATAGTAAGTTTATATTACTTTTATTATTAATATCACCAGAGGGAGACTTTATACAAATGTCATTTGTTTGGGTACCTCTGTCCCATTCGTGTTTCTACCGTGAAGCAGTTGTGAATGTTGTTGATTGATTGTTTGCATGGCTGTGTTTCGGTTTGAAGGGTGAGATATGGCAGTGAATTTACAGGGTACAGGGTACAGCTTGTTTGCCATTCTAAGTTGTATAAAAAAATATTACTTTTACAAAGTGGGTAGGTAAATATACTAAACAAACTAAAATACTACTTAGTAAACTAATATTAAAAGTATTATTACTCGGTGTATTGGCATTTAGCTTAATATTCGGTGGGATAATGATAGTATATATTTTTATTAGACAATTGAAGTAAGAATTATCGTAATTTATAATGTAAAAAGAAATAGTAATGTAAAGGAAATAAATGCGCGTTTCGCATTCTTTCTAATCATACAGTGACATATAATTTTCATATTTTATATCATAATATCTTTAAAAGAAATATATTTTATTTACTTTTATTTGAGAAGAGCAATAAACAGTTTCCTTCGCTCAACTCAATAGAACTTTTTGAGGAGAACACAAGAGTTTCTTGATATCAACAGATTTTGAAGGGATTAATTTAATTTTAGTTATATTAATTTATCATCAAATTTAAGGAAACTTTTATTAATTTAGTATAGAGGTAAACGATTTACTTTGTAATATTAATTAAAGTTCTTGGAAAGTAATACGTATAAACATTATTAGATTTAAAAGTCTAAATTAATGCCATGTACTATAAATAATCGTTTGGCCGGCTGTGTGGCCGTGTAGTTCTGGTATAGAAAAGACCACTCATTCCTTTCCCGTGGGTGTTGAAAGAGGCGACTAAAGGGACTTAATGATCGAGGGATGGGCAGTAGCGTTCCTTTTAAACATCACCAAAACAATCACTATAACAACAACTTTCTAGACAATTTGGAGCCAAGAAATAACTAATAAAGAATTTTCACATCTTATTATTACTAGCTATATTCTGTGGTTTTGTATATAAAATCTTCTATGTGTTAACTTAGAATGTAAATAACCAATTCGTTCAATTATTTTAGTGTGATTAAATATTAAACAGGGGTTCAAATTTTAAAACAGATCTTGTCTTGAATACACATAAGTATTAGGATAATAATGATACCATTTTGCTTATTTTATTATCGTAAAAAAGCTAATAAGTATCATCATCATCACATCAGCCTTTAACTGTCCACTGTTGAACATAAGCCTTCCCCTTGGGGGGTTTTGCCGGTAGTTGGCACGCTTAGCAGGCGGATTGATAACCGTAGTCAGGCCTTAGAGATGTTTTTAGAGGGACGCTGCTGCCCATCCCTCGCCCTCCTTTAGTCGGCTCTTACGACACCCACGGGAAAGGAAGGGGTAGCCTACTCTACGCCGAGATCATACGGCCACATGGCCGGCCAAAATGAATATTATAGTACTAATAAGTATACAAGTAATCAATAAAACAATACTATAAAAATAGTAATAAATACTACTATTACACCGTATTAAAAAAAATAATTAAACATACCTGAAATAACGCATTGAATACACGTAATGCATTAATAATATAATCATTTCAACTAAAGGTAGAATTATAAATAGTCGACCGCATGAAATCAAACGTATAATGTTAAGATACGTGTAAAATTAAGTGTTAAAAATAAGTGTAGAAATGCTGATTAGATCCAGGTATTTAGTGGTGGTGCGATTGAGCGGTCACATCTTACCATACAACACGCTCGACACGCGTTTGATCCACCGTCATATCAGAATTCTATGCTTCGTTTGTTCCATTGTGATACCCGTTGAATTCATGTCATATGCCTAATTATAACACCAATTTAAAGTGTGCTCAATCGATAGTCTCGCTTCTAACCGGAATGGTACTTTTATATTTATACGGGTGACATTTTTTTCTAGTCATTTTGTTGAATGCTCACGTATTGTTTCGCTCGGGTCCGAACGCGACCTTGTACGGACAATGATGGATAGTAAAGTGCTAATTCTGTTATTTAAAAGACTTTTACGAATGTTCTTTGTTAACAAACTACTAGTATTACACATGGGAATCACCAATCAAAGTTTGACGTTTCTGAGATGTTTAAGTATCTGTAATCAGTCTTTCTGTATCCGACGTGCAATGTATTGTGGCTCGTCAATCAAGTCAGCCTCTCGGCTCTCATTGCTTATTTTTTTGCTTTACGAAATTGGAATTTAATTAAAATTCTTTACGACTTAGTTCCGTACGGCGCATGGACCAGTGTTAATTTTGTAAGTTGGATTAAAGATTCAATGCCATTACTGGAACTACTAATTATTTCTACTAGAATAAAAATTATAATGTATGTTACTAAGATGTGTATTTTAATAATTCAAGTTTAATTTTTTTTAAAATTAAAACATTAAATACGTTTTATATGCTAAAATACCGAAATAACTTACAATCAGTCAATAAATTTTATCAGCTTTTTAGCTTTGTTTACCGATTGTTTATTTGTTTTATAATTTACATTCATTGTATAACTTAGTCGTGGAAACAACAACTAAATTATAGAAAAGGCTTCCACGAAAATTGACAGGTTATTTGAAGCTCAAAATTATGAGTTAGGTGTATGAAAAATTTAATATCAAGCAAGTTTTCGCTTTCACAGGGGGCAAACGAGCATGCGGCTCACCTGATGGTAAGTAACTACCGCCGCCCATTATCAACCACAAAACCAAATGCATTGCAGGTGTGCTGCCGGCCTTTTAAAAAGAAATATGTTCTTTTCTTGAAGGTTAAGATGTATTGGTTCAGAAATACTGCTACTGGTAGTCGATTCCAAAGAGTAGTTGTGCGTGGAAGAAAGTACCTTGAAAAACGAACGATTATATTATACCTATTATCATATTTCAATTAAATATGATATTCGTACATTAAAAGTTCATTAATGAAAGTAGGAGCTATTGCGATGTTTTTATATTTATAGTAGGTACATTATTATACATAGCTTAAAATATTATACTTATCTGTATTTTAAAATTTCAGAATCATTACAGGTTGTCTATGAAAAAGCGGAGAAAGTGCAATAAGTTAATCATATTGTAAGTAATTTTAAAATAATGCGATTTTATATTAATAACATTCTACTACACGTATCTAAATCATAAATTAAAGTATTAATCATATACAATTATTTCGATCATCAATTTTGTAACACAATAAAATGTAAAAAATAATTATTTGGCAGCGGCACGCTATTCTAATAATCATAAATAATGACAGCAATCGGATCAAACGTGGTGGGTCCGCGTTGCTATCGAACAATGTGCGAAACATTAAAAATATCAACAAAGGAACTTTTGACTTTCAAAGTACATACACCGAAAGAGATTTTATACAACAGTTCCTGTGGTACTATAAGAACTATTATGTACCTTAACAGTGTATAAATAAGATATTAAATGTGTTATTCAGTGGCAAAGTGATCGCCGTTTGTAGTTGTCGCTCGCGCCAGCTGGCGTAGCGTGGAAAATCGATTTTCACGTGGGACCGACGACGGATGTCGCATCTGCGTTCGACTGTACGCCCGCCGTCTGTCTGCACCCAAAATACGCGGCAAGGTAACCTGTGAAACGGAATCGTGCGATAATATTGGCAAAACCAAAACTGAAATAGTAATTTGATACTATACGATAATTGTAAAAATCTTTATTGTACATAAGTCAGATTAAATACTAGTAAATGATTTAGTATACAATGGCGGACTTATCCCATAAAGGGATCTCTTACAGTCAACCTTTGAGAAGCTGAAAGAAAACTGTAGAATGTATAAGGGTAATAACTTTAACTTCGATGAAATTTAATAGTATATGTAATAGTTTACCTAATATTATAATCAAGTCTGAACAGCTGTACCAATATTAAAATCCATTGCCAATGTATACGAGAATAAATTTTAATATTGTAGGAACAGGAAAAGTATGTCATTTTTAATTTAATATTTCCTACCTACGATATTTTTTCTTTGGTTTTGTTGGAGCAAAATGTAAGTTTTTCTTATAATTATTTAATTGAACCTAACTTGGTATAAATAGAAATTTAAAAGCCTTTCATGTTTTATAAAATACATAGACACGCACTAATAATTTTTATCAATGAAGTGGACGTACTCAAACCTGTTTAGATTTGTCCAACAGGAAATAAAGAAGCATGTTCCGTTCCATTACCCAGATGTCACATTATTATAGAAACAAACGACAAACTGTCAAAAAACTAGCAAGTTATAATTTTCAATAAAGTAAAAACCGGACCACACAGGGGTGAAATTTCAGAAAGCTATCACCGTCGCGAATCGGTTTAACGCAAAAGTGTAATCGTTAGTGATCCGTCCTATTTGTTTTAAGTTGGTCGTAACCGAGACTCTTGAATAAAAACATCAAAGGGGGGTGTGTATGAACAAACTCGAAGGAGTAATTATGATTTGTTTCGGTTAAGCGGAAATAGTTTGTGTCGCTATTAATTGCGGTCGTATTCCGGGAACTCGGGCGAAGCGATGCCCGCGTTGCACGACGGAGGTCCTCTCAGAGGCAGACAAGCTGACTACCGTGACGGAACGGTGTGTCTAGTACCTACTAATTGACATGGTAATTTTAATGCAATATAGTAATTAAGTACTTACAATATATACGTACTTATATACACATATTTATATATATATTTACTAAAATTGTTCGGGGAGGTAACGCAAGGTCAATTATGGTAAATATTGGTATTAAGAAGATACTCAGATGACACATAACAATGCAAGGTTTTCCGAAGTGCTCTATGGTGAATTAATAATACAGCATTTGAATAAAATGCAAGTAATTGTAGGTATGCAGGCTTTTATGGTAATGTTTGACATTAATTTACTAATACGAGTAATTATGTCATTACAAAGATGACTAGTACAGCTGACGTGGTTACGATGACTGGAGGCTATGAGCGTGGGTTAAAATTAATAAATGTTACTAGATTAGGTCGACTTGTTGCAGAATCTTATAATGGCAAAGTTTACGGCACTAAGTATTCAACTGCAGTGCATTGTTTTGAAAGTAGAACAAATTAATAGCACAACATTTACTAACAAGAATGTTTGGAGAATGACTAACAAACTGCTTCTAAATACACCTGTGTGTTGAACCATACTTTATATGAGTAATGTTTTAAAGATATAAGTATAGTATGACTTATTTTTCATCGTTAAGTAAGAACTACTTAAATTATTCTAAGTCTAATTATTGTCTTTTTATTAGGAAATCATTTAAAAAAATTATATCATAAATGGATAAAATGAAACGTCAATAATATTGATTTTCGATGCAAAATACCAAAAAAATATAGCTGGAGAAAATTTGTATGGAAGGTCTGTTATATTTTACGAGTAACTTGGACAGTTTAGATCCATGGGCATATTCGATTAATATTCGGTCGTGTATCTTTGGCGATGGTATATCTATATGTCAATTTGTTATTCTTGGCAAAGATTTCTGTATGTATTATTATTTATTGTCTACACGTATTGTACGTTAAATCGTGTAGAAAATAAATAATTTTTCAGGCAAATTATTGGTAAGAATTTATAAGAAAGGAGGGGATAATAATTTACTGTTGCCTTTTATGACAAACGTTACATTTAATTTGTCGCATGTCAGCGATTGTAGTAAAATTCAACATGGCATGGATTAATTTTACTGTAGCCTACCCGATTGATTTGGTTTGTCACAGTTGATGTTCAAATTTGACATGACCTTTAGGGTTTTGTATGTTGAAGCAGTAAAACCATTCCATTTCACTAATTGAACGACGCTCTATTACACTAATTAAATTAAATATTTAGTTAAGCAGATTAAAACAGAGATAATTAATTGTTTAAGACTGTAGGTTGTATGTTTTATATGTTTATTTATTTATATATGTTGTTATTATCATTATTATTTCTTAAATAAGAAATCTTTTTACATATTTTCAGGTTAGGCCCCTTATAGAATAGGTAAAACAATCGCTGATGGCTATAACTTTATTTTACTTGATTTTTAAACGAGTAATGTTTATATATATATATAATTATAGTGAATGAAAATGTAAAATAAAATCATTAAATAATGGATAAAATTCAGTATATAGTTTTAAGATGAAACATTTACAGTCACCTCTATTGATCTGAACATAACATTAGATGTTCAGATCAATGGAGGTGACTGAAAATTTAAGAATAAAAACTGACAAAAATTGTCATAATTATTTTCCAGTAGACTGCAAGATATCATGAATTATAACTGACAGCACTTATACACTGCCAAGGGCTGCTAGATATCAAATTTGATTTTCCTCCAAATTGTGGTTTTACTGGACGTAAAATTAACCACTAGTACGGATAACAAATATATATATATATATATATATATATATATATATATATATATATATATATATATATATATATATATATATATTCATATATATATAGTAGGTAATATTATATATACTAAAATATTACGTATTTTAATCATGTAACACTATAATTTGTAGTTAATTTTCATAGTAGTTATCTCACTGTTAATTGGATTTTCAGACGTGTATTACACATACTAAATATTATTACTTATGAATACTTTATTAAGTAACAAATATTTGTTTAAGTCTTTTCAAACTATTGTATAATAATATAAAAACTAATTATTACTATTAATTTTATAGGATTTATTGTTCATTAAAATATTCTGTTATTTCATTTTTCCATGAGACAAATTTTTACTGTAAATTGCGAAAACATATTTATTATAGCAACATTGGAGCATTGCTGCCGACTAGTAAGGCCTCGTCCCACACACCCAGCACCCGAGTGCGTGGATCACCGTGACGCATCGCGATTTTCACGCACCCATCCCCGCCGCGACGGGCTCTTTGTCACAAAGGAAATTAACTAGTTACGTGTATGTGTGTGTCGAGTGTGTGTGCGTTAGTACAATTAGCAAAAAAGGCCGTTGAATATTTACAACTGCTTTGACCGATTAAATTAGAGTAAAAAATAATATATATATGTATACAGGAAATATATTGGAAAGTAAAGACATACTAAATTTTTAATTTAATTAAATCTAATTTAAACTTTTATTAAAATAAAAAAATAAAATACATATGGATAAAATAAAGGCTGAAACGACAATGATGATATTTAATAACAGTCGTAAAATTATTATTTTATCTAATAGAGACGCTTTTAAAATATTTATTAATGAAAATGATAGGCGTTATTTGAATTACTCTCGTAGTAATTAAATTAATTTTAAAACTACTTTAAAACATACGCTATTAATATTATTCTAAAGCAAAATATAAATTTTAGTACGTTAAGTACACGTTTTTTTTTGTAAACTGTACTTAAGCTGTAATCAGCCGTCAGTGTGCCAATGAAGGCAGGACTATTGTTGTTATGTTGAATGAAAAGTTCTATCTAGATGGGCATTTTTTATATATTTTTTAAATAATTTTCAGCAGCTGCTCCCGCTTGATCGATCAGGTTTATTATCAAAAATTTGTTATATTTTTGGGGACCATGAAATTACGTTTTTAAAGCGCACTTTTTCGTATCATGGCGTCATTAACTTTGACGTACCTAAACTAAATGAGATTATTTGTGTCTATTATAAATTCATAATATTTTTTTATTATAATGATCTCATTGAAAAATGTGTATCAGAGTTGCAGTAAAAAAATAATAAGTAAATATCACAGATTAAAATAAAACCAGATTTAATTTGAAACTTTGAGCTTGAAGGAAAAACTTTAAATTTACATTCACTAATTCATTTAAAACTTGTGTTTAAATTTAATGTTTTTGATTCTGTATTTATAATATGTATCTATATGAATCATTTAAAAATTAAAAAAAAAAAAAAAATATATATATATATACTCGTATATATATATATATATATATATATATATATATATATATATATATATATATATATATATGTATTAGTATTAAACGTAATCTATTTATTAGGTAATATTACATATATTAAAAATATTACGTATTTTAATCATGCAACACTTTAATTTGTACGTTAATAGGAATAGAATTTAGAAGAATGAATAGGAGTTACTAAACGAAGGGATCTCGCGCTGCGCAATGTACGACCCTGAGAATCGACATGAAACTCAAAGCACGTTTTGAGGTAATCGGGAGTTGAAGGATGAAAAAGAATAGTGTAAAGAAGAGATAGGATGTGCCAGTTCCTGCGAAGGCGAATTGGAAGCCACTTGAGTTGATTGCGGAAATCAGAAATGTGGTCATATTTGCGAAGATTAAATATAAACCGTATACATATGTTCTGAAGTCGCTCAAGTTTATTTAATTGATCTTCTGTAAGATTAACATAACATAATTTTCATTTTTAAGTTAAGTTAATTGTTAAGTTAATTTTCATAGTTAGTAGATATCTTACTAGTAATTGGATTTTCAGACGTGTATTATGCATACTAAATAGTATTATTTATGAATACTTTATTAAGTGATAAATATAATATGCGAAACTACCCTACGACCGAAATTAAATGTAATCTAAGACTATAGTGACGAATACAACAAATTCGTATGTTATTAATATAATATCAGTTTTAGTTCAGTTAAAAGAGCGACTTCAAATCTGATAAAATTAGCAAGTGTAGAGAACGTACAGAAGCAAACACTCTTGATTGGAGAAACAATATAATTTTTTTTGTCAAAAATAGTGATTGTTACAATATGTTCTTTTTAAATTATAAGACTGTTAATAGAATAAACATTATTTTGATAATTAAGTCTTAAGTAATAAAAATAAAACACTATACTATTATATTTTACATAAAAAATAAGACTTCAGAAAAAAGAGACCAATGACTAGCGTGATTTTTCGTAGATACATTTATACATAGATTTTGCTTCGTGCCAACAGTTTTGTTCTACAAGGAAAAACAGCGGTTTCAATCGGGATAAATTAAGCTGATAAATAGTAAAAATAATAATGAAAATCAGACTTGGCAATGTAATCGCGAAACAGAAAAAATACAGCCAATTGATAATCTTCTCCTTTTGGAAATTGTATAAAAACTATTAACGACACTGTATTTCGTATACCGGTGAAGTAAGTAGTGCATATCATTTGCCAAATCGTTTTATATGCAAAGATGAAACAGTCGATTCACAAACGATCCATAGCATTTTGTAACATTTATTTTACGGTTGTTTGAAAGGTAAACGAAACTGTGAATTGATTGTTGCAGTAATAGTAGTATTAATTTAAATTTTATCAATAGTGTAGGAAACAAACTCGCACAAGAGCATTTTGACTCCCTTTGTATGTTCTACTTCTTGTTTGACGTATCATCTTATGAGGAATTGTTCGAAATAATGCCACCTTTTACCATTGCATCACTCGCAATCGACAGAATCTAATAGAAAGAGGTAAGGAGTTCCAGAGACGGATAGCTTGGATAGTGAAAGAATAGGAATAGAATTTAGAAGAATGAATAGGAGTTACTAAACGAAGGGATCTCGCGCTGCGCAATGTACGACCCTGAGAATCGACATGAAACTCAAAGCACGTTTTGAGGTAATCGGGAGTTGAAGGATGAAAAAGAATAGTGTAAAGAAGAGATAGGATGTGCCAGTTCCTGCGAAGGCGAATTGGAAGCCACTTGAGTTGATTGCGGAAATCAGAAATGTGGTCATATTTGCGAAGATTAAATATAAACCGTATACATATGTTCTGAAGTCGCTCAAGTTTATTTAATTGATCTTCTGTAAGATTAACATAACATAATTTTCATTTTTAAGTTAAGTTAATTGTTAAGTTAATTTTCATAGTTAGTAGATATCTTACTAGTAATTGGATTTTCAGACGTGTATTATGCATACTAAATAGTATTATTTATGAATACTTTATTAAGTGATAAATATAATATGCGAAACTACCCTACGACCGAAATTAAATGTAATCTAAGATTATAGTGACGAATACAACAAATTCGTATGTTATTAATATAATATCAGTTTTAGTTCAGTTAAAAGAGCGACTTCAAATCTGATAAAATTAGCAAGTGTAGAGAACGTACAGAAGCAAACACTCTTGATTGGAGAAACAATATAATTTTTTTTGTCAAAAATAGTGATTGTTACAATATGTTCTTTTTAAATTATAAGACTGTTAATAGAATAAACATTATTTTGATAATTAAGTCTTAAGTAATAAAAATAAAACACTATACTATTATATTTTACATAAAAAATAAGACTTCAGAAAAAAGAGACCAATGACTAGCGTGATTTTTCGTAGATACATTTATACATAGATTTTGCTTCGTGCCAACAGTTTTGTTCTACAAGGAAAAACAGCGGTTTCAATCGGGATAAATTAAGCTGATAAATAGTAAAAATAATAATGAAAATCAGACTTGGCAATGTAATCGCGAAACAGAAAAAATACAGCCAATTGATAATCTTCTCCTTTTGGAAATTGTATAAAAACTATTAACGACACTGTATTTCGTATACCGGTGAAGTAAGTAGTGCATATCATTTGCCAAATCGTTTTATATGCAAAGATGAAACAGTCGATTCACAAACGATCCATAGCATTTTGTAACATTTATTTTACGGTTGTTTGAAAGGTAAACGAAACTGTGAATTGATTGTTGCAGTAATAGTAGTATTAATTTAAATTTTATCAATAGTGTAGGAAACAAACTCGCACAAGAGCATTTTGACTCCCTTTGTATGTTCTACTTCTTGTTTGACGTATCATCTTATGAGGAATTGTTCGAAATAATGCCACCTTTTACCATTGCATCACTCGCAATCGACAGAGAATTCATTTTCACATGCTGGAAGCTAAATAGTCACGTTCAAATTGGTTTCAGAGGAGTTTCCTTCAGGAAGGTTGAGGCTGTGAAATTATCTTCCTGCCGCGTTTTCCCTAGAGACTACAGTATGAGCTTCTATAAAAAGGACGTAATAAAGTTTTTTCAGGGTTAACATCGCATATGTGATAAGCCTTGCTGGAGTTGCAAATGTACATTGCCTACAGTGAGCATTTATTATTAGACGAGCTGTATGCTTACAATTACCTTGGTGGTATAAAAAAATATATATCGATGTAAAAATAAGAAAGTGCAAGTTATGGTGGTTAAGGAATATGGTAAGAATCTGAGACCAAAGAATAATGAAATGTTATATATATGGCGAAATGAAAGGCGCAGGCACAGGAAGAGACCTAGAGTAACCTATAAAGACTGTGTGCTATTTAACATCCCCATCGCCTGATCCTCTAGCTAGGATACTTTGTTATGATAGTGAATACAGGATGAGATACCTATATATAAGGAGACTATTGAAATTTGGTTCTTTCCAAGAATCCCGTAAGAGACTGGGGAGAAAGGTATTATTAGTAATGTAGTCAAACAGATCTATTGTCAACAATTCAGGTCAATCTCCACACAGTTCTTTTCGGAAACTATCATGGTTAAATTTTGTAGAATTTATCATGATGGGCTAACTGCACTGCTTTCATTCTCACATATCATTTCTCATTGGTGCTTCATCAGCATATACCGACAGCGAAAGCGGAGTTAATATTCTATTTTCATGCAATTTTATTTTATGCATCTTATATTTGCAAACAAGCTTACGGGAACATAGGAACTATCACCTACAAACATGAACAGTACCCGCGACATAGCAGAGTATACTGTGTCGTCCATTACACCATTTATGCGTTGTCATTCCTAAGAATTGTTATTTCTCTGTACCCTATAATTTCATTGCCATGCCCCACCTTGTACGCAGCAGTGTTGTGCTCCATGGTAGAAACACAAATGGGACAAGGGTACCCAAGCACACCTCTTTTGTACAAAGTCTCTCTCTGGTAAATAATAAAAAAAAAGACCCCGCAATAGAGTTGGCGTGAAGATAAAAATTATTATTACAATTATTTCACCCGTTAACTGTTCACTGCTAAACATAAGCCTTCCCCATAAGGGGAGTTTTGCCAGTAGTTGCCACGCTTAGCAAGAGGGTTGTCAATCGCAGTTAGGTTTTTACAGATGTTTTAAGAGGGACCTGCTGCCCATCCCTCCACCAGAAGATAGATATGAAATTGTACAAATAGTCCAAAGTAAGAAAATACATTTATAATAAACTTACTAAGCCAGGGATTTGCGCATGAATTATCGAGGTATATTCTATCTGTTTATTCAGGATATTCTGTGTTATTTTGTTCAGCCTTTACGACTCAGAAGGATCAGATTGGGACAGGGCCCGCTCTAATCACTACAACTGATTTATTTTATTATATAACCCTAAATTTACCTACTTCGATTTTTATAATTTTATGTTATTTAGTAGTTATTCACATCGCTACATAGTATAAAACAAAGTCGATTTCCATCTGTCTGTCTATATGTATGCTTAAATTTTTAAAACTACGCAACGGATTTTGATGCGGTTTTTTTAATAGATAGAGTAATTCAAGAGGAAGGTTTATATGTATAATACATGCATAATGTAGTACAGAAATACTGATAATTTTAGACGTTTCTAATGTATTCTCGTAATGTAATGGGGGGCCGGCGGCGCTACTTAATATCAGCACTGCACCCATGCGAAGTTGGGGGCGGGTCGCTAGTGAAGTATAAGCAGATAGATATGCTATACTTACTCGTTTTTATGAGATAAAACTCCTGAAAAAAACTGAGAAGTGGGATCACAAAAAAAAAAATTATAAATGTTAAATAAAAACATTTCTATTTTATTAAATAACAAACTAGTTTTACTACAATAAATTTATGAGAAATGAAATTGTTGGAATATTTATTTACTTATTTTTCAAAGTATTTTATATTTTGTTTTTGTTGTATGGTTGTAATGTATAAAATTAATTGTAATGCATTTAATATTTAGATGTTTATATTGACAGAATAAAATATATTTGAAATATCTATATTTTTTAACCGACTGCAAAATGAAGAAGGTTTTTAATTTGGTTGTATTTTTTTATATTTGTTACTTCATAACTCCCTCAGTTGTAAACCGATCTGGAAAATGTTTTTTATCTGACAGGATGTACTTACATGTTGCTCTACAGAAAATTTATTAAAATCGGTTCAGTTGTTTAGCCTGTCGTATTGCATATTTAATACAAAATCGAGCCAATTGTTTGTTTTAATAAAATATCTAACTACATGTTTACGTATAACAATGACTTTGTATATTATAAATTATATTTTTCACAATATGTTTCATATTTTCTACATTGGCAATAAAATGGATCAAAGCTCTACAACAATTTCATTTCTAACTCACGTACATCAAATGGATGCCAACAATATTAAATATGAGGTTTTCATAAGTCTTCTCATATTGTATTCAGTTTTATTGTTGGTACTGAATAATTTTCTATGATTGGTTCAGGAATAAATCCATAAAAACGTCAGACACCTATTAATCGTATTGAATTATGTGTGTGCGATTTAATACTTTGAGCTCAATTCCTAATTAAAAAAAAAAAGTAATACAACAATCAACTAAAA
The DNA here is from genome assembly GCF_026898425.1 of Galleria mellonella. Lineage (NCBI taxonomy): Eukaryota > Metazoa > Arthropoda > Insecta > Lepidoptera > Pyralidae > Galleria > Galleria mellonella. Next base: position 941,248 of record NW_026442147.1, on the reverse strand, counting down.
ATATCTACAATAGTTAAAATTTTTGTGTAAGAAATTTTAGTTTTTATATCAATCAATAAAGTCAATCCATCAACAATGTTAATCAATAGCAAACAATTCTCGGTTGAAATTGAATAATTTTCATTTCAAATAATTATGGTAATAAAAAAAATTTAAGGATGTCGCTGAGGAGTACTTTAATTTTTTTAGTATGATTGTTTTAAAACTCATAACAATACACATTTTTCTATATCTGTCATATAATATTTGACAGGCACCGTAACATCGATTTTATTAGATGATCTATTACATAAAATATACATTCTCGGTTGTAAGCCTTAAACACTATGTATTTATAATTATCCCATTGCAGTCTAGTATGTGTTTTATTAAAAAATAATATGCTCTTAATATAATATATAACGCTAAAACCTGTGAAACACTCGGCAACCCTAACGTTACGTACTTACTAATCATATGCAAAATACGGACAAGCCTCGTTCTAAATTGATGTTCGCTAATATAATGACGAGTTTATGCGTCAGCTTGGTGGTCTGACAGTGTTGATGTACCCTTTGAAATCCGCCCAAAGTACGGAGCGAGGAATAGGTGAGACAAATTTCAAAGGAGACGCCCGCAGTTATTGGGCACTGTTCCAGAGAAGGGCTCGCCAACAATTGGCAACAATACGTCGATAAAATTTATCGTATGTAAAGTGTTGAGGTGTAAGAATGTACTACATATGCACCTAAAAACAGGTATTTTTATTAAACTTATTTGTTTATACTTAATTTATTCGTCTATTTATTTTTGCTGTCTTGTTATATTAATTCGTAATCGTGGAATAATAATAATCGTAATTAAGAGATTATAATATATAGTAATTGCATTTATCGTAAAAAGTAATTAATTAAGTATAAGTACAAGAAAATAGTATGAGCTGAAAAATTATTATATCGAAATTTCGCTATAAAATATCAAAAAAAAAAACCAAGCCAGGGATTTTAGAAATAATGGAACGGAGCCCCTAATTTTTAGAGTTAATATCTATCTACTATATCATTACCTACAAGAAAATACTTGAACAAATTTTAACCTAATTTACTAAGTCGGTTAAATGCTTATTTCCTCTATGTAAAATGTTACCCACAGTCGTCCATCTTCCTTAATTGGTTACGTTTAAAAATTGTTAGGTAGTAAATTTCACATTAGTTCTGTCTTTACACTACGCGGACAAATTCGCGGGTGTAGCTTGTTTTAAATATAAGTAGATGTAATATGCTGAATGTTCACATAGCCGTTAAATCGCGTCACAACTTCGTGACAAAGCTAAAGTGAATATAATAATGTAATTTGATGTAATAAGCTGTTATTTACCCCTGGCTTGCAACGTCGGAGACGTGCCACCCATATGTATGCCATCCTTTAACGGTACTTGATCTTAGCTATTACCTATTTATTTCTTACTACATATATCTTCTGCACTAAAAATTATACATATATATGTTGGTATAATTTATATGTCGTAAAAATACATAAATTTAAAATTTACACAGTAATCATAGATTAAGTAGTACCTGCGGTCTTAATAATATATTTAATGGATAATAACTTAGCATATAGGATATTTTATACAGTGATTCACACCGTTGAAACTGCGGAATATAGTAAGTAATATATAAAAAGGCCAACAGATAACGGAAAAGGACAAAAGGATAGAATCTTTTTATATAAACTACAACTACTATAGGATATTTTTTAAAATAAAAGAGCCGGTTTAAAAAGGCATACGAAATTATGTTAACGTAAACTTATACAATGCCAGAGGAAATCAGCTGACAAATCTTTTCGATTCTAAAATAAAAGAGTTAAAAAGAATTAAAGAAACTGTTGGTTTCACAAACACTTAAGGTATCAGGCGAAGACATCACAAGCGCCGACGTTATATCTCATAATCGGGATGTAGAATCACAAGGCGCCTTCACACTGCGGAGATAAGATTTTAACGACAAAAGAAAAAAAAGGAAATGAAAATTATATAATGTAGCATAATTTATACTTTAAATTAAATAGATATTACTAAAACAAAATTAATGAAAACAAAATAATAATTAATTATATTTAGTGAATTTTAAATAAAATAATAATAATAATAAAAGAAAAAATGATATTATATTTCTTTTCTTTGGACAATATTTTATTGTGATAATTGTTTATTAATTTTTAGATAGTTACAGTGTATTCAAAAAATAAGTTAGCTATATCTTAACTTCTTATATATATTGATCTCAAAATAATTGTGCAAACTGTGATAAATTAATTATATGTTTCTACAAAATTAATAGGCAATCGGTTTAATCATTTGTTCTGAAATTAAATATACACTTACACGTAGTAAGTGTACATACATGTAAGTATATGAGTAGGTTACTTTTTATTTCGTTCACATATTACTTAGCGTCATTTAGTTCCAAAATAGAGTTTGTTTTAGAGGCACTAGACGACTGGACGGGGATTGAAACCGTAACAATGGAAAGAAAGGGATTGTTAATAATAGTGTCTAGCAATTCTTTTGCTAGTAATATACTCTACCAGGTCATCCACTACGCCATTTCGCTTGAAAACCAACGTGAGGTCAACTGACCTGTTTCATTTTTACCTATATACTAGTGCCCCGCCAGAACGTATTGATAACGCAGACAGGGTTATTATTTTATTATCATCCATTAAAGAATAAAATCTGCAACAATCGGAAAAAATAAAATAAAATTTATCTCGCAGTGTGTAGCAAGCATTATGTGTGGAGATTGTCCTAAAATGTTGCCTGTGAGTGACTTGCTGTTTTCGCACTTGGAATTATGATCATCAGGAACATCAGGGTTAATATAGTTAATGACAGTCTTCTATTACATGTGGTTAGTGAACGACACATAACGAACCGTTCATGAAACGTATTGGACACGCTGCGTTTACGCGGCTCACACTATGACGTCACGTTTATAACGATTGTTGTAAAACGATAAAACGATCTATTAATTGATTGCTTTTTTTGGTTTCTTTATAAAAAGTATATTTATAATTGTTTCCAATTTAGTAATGATGGTTGGATGAGGGGTTTTATTATGAGGCTGGTTTTGTTTTGTGTTTTTTGTTTATATTGAAATTGAATGTGTTTAACCACGATTTCACCTGATCTTAAATGAAGACTAGGTCTAAAATATTACACGCAAACTTAAATAATGTTTATTCAAACCTTGAAAGATTCCTAATTAAAAAGATCTAAGAATCTGGTAACAGAAACGCCGGAAAAGACTTCGACTAATTGTGGTTATATCAGTTTTATCTTCTGCTAATATTTTAAACAACTTAATTAATATGTATTTATCATAAAAATGAAAATAATAATAATAACGTATTTTGTTTCTTATTACTAAAATAATAGCCTAGGTATTTGATTCGGAGAGCTTAGGTAATTGAATTAAATATTTTCATTGCTCATTTTTTCATGCATACAATTTCGATTTAAATTGTCACTTCAATTAGTGTTACTAAAGTTGTATTTAAATTTATAGTAATTAGCAAAATTTTCTCCACTTCTTGGTTTGATTTTGTTAAAGTATAATACTGGGCATCACAGACGACATAATTTTCATACTAAAAAGCCTGTATGCCTGTCCTATTTTTAATAGAATCTTCATAATGTCGTTCGAATTAAATTTAAAAATTATACATTTGCCTATGCTGCGTATGCTGTTTTTATTTACAATAGATTTTATACACTGTCTACATTAGAGTAAAGAAGATAAAGGTAAACAGTAATAAGGAAGAAATAGGTATATTGTTATTTAAATAATAATGAGTAACTTAAGCATTCAAATTTTACTATTAAGTACCAGTCCTCTGATAGCTTTTTAATTTTCAAAACTCATTAACCGAGTAACCCATCGTTAACATACTTAATATTCATACTAATTAATTAACCAGGCTTGGCTTCACTCAGGACTCGGCTATATTTCATAAATTTGACAAATGCGGCCGCTCCATCATATCGGATAAAATATTATTAAAACAAACAAATGGACAAAAAAGATAGCTTTTCGAAAGAGCCGAAATCAATGTGCGAGCTCTGGTACATTGCCGGCTCGGAGATTTCTATTATCAAACGTAATATTACTGTAAACAGTATCGTTTGAAATTGAACTTTTATATGTGTCTATTAAGCTTTAATTTCGACTGTTCACATTTAAGATAATAAGTAAGAAAGGTCGGAAAGTTTCGTGGCCGTAATTTAATGTAACAGTTAATATGACAGCGGGCATGAGGTTGCCAGCGGGTCGCCGTAGTATTATATTTATGCACTCACACCTGGAGGTCTGGCTCTCTCATGGGTATTTTATTTTGAGTTCTTGTCTTGATATGATAGAGCACACGCTGATGGTATTTATTGTAGCCGATAAATGTAGACTATTAATTACTGATTGTGTTACACTTCTGTTAATTCATGATGATTAATGTCCGTAGCGGCCGTGCGTATCTTGACGTTAGCAGATTCATGCTTATTTGTAACGTACAAGTGTAGTGTTTAAATTAAATAGTGTACGGTATTTAAATTTTTTGCTACATTGTTTTATTATATAGCTATGTGTGTAGAAATTTATGTTTATCGGTAGAGTTAAAGCTCTTTCTACTATTCTATTATTATATGACGTATATGTGACGCCATGTGTGCCCCGGCATAGCTATAATAAACTATCCCTTCCTTTCCCGTGGGTGTCGTAAGAGGCGACTAAGTAGGGCGAAGGATGGGCAGCAGCGTCTTTCTTAAAACATCTCTAAAAGCCTAACTGCGGTTGCCAACCCACCTGCCAAGCGTGGCAAATACTGGCAAAACTCCCCTTATAGGAAAAGCTTATGTCCAGCAATGGATAGTTAACGGCTGAAATAATAACATTAAAAAAGTATGACTTATAATAGACATTTATATAAAAAGGGCAAGGCAAAGGAAGGACTCTTTTGAATTTGTTTAATGTTCCTTGTTCTTCTAAATAACGTCATCAGTTAGCAATTAGCTCATAGTAGGTATATGTCAATACGTATTACAGATATTACCGTATATTAAATATTTAATACTTAAAATGAATAAAAGATTTCGTTAGATACTATATTAAAGATTCAGAATATTTTGAAAAAAAAAATTTAGAGCATTTGGGTGTGTGGATTTATTTATTAAGTGATATTGATTTATAAAAGAAGAATTTAAATTATAAGATAAAATTTATACTAAATGATTTTTTGGTGACTAGTATTTTCAAGCAAGTAAATTTTAGGTGTTCAATAATTCTGGTTATAAAATAAACTTGGCTATTTAAGTATTATTTGAGGTATACTCGTAATTATAGTAATCAAAAATTGCAATGAGTTAGAAATTCGCCATTCAAGTATATAAAGAAAATTTTATTGCTTTTTTTACTTTCCAAATTAAATGTTTGTAAAGTGGAATATAATAACGGGTTATTGTGTTAGTTATAAGCATTTCCAAGATGTGACAATTTGCCTCAGTCAACACATTTAAAGTCAATTCCCAATGATAGAATTCTTTTCAATGGACAATTTGCACAAAAAAATTTGCAATCTATATAAGGTGAAAGTTGATAACGTTTTATTAAATAGTATAATTTGTTATAGTATTAATGCCATTTAACATTGGTCAGACCAATAACGATTACGGTTTCATTTCAAATGAAATATTCATTGGATTGAATCGGATCGAAAATTTGGATCAGCCTTTCAACTGAAAACTACTCGTAATAGAAATACCTAATTCGATAATAAAGTTTATAGACTAAGTCAGTTTCGTTATATATCCAGGCAAAATTGAGCAGTGTGATTGATTATGAAAGAAATTGGTAGATATTTTTTATTTATTTCATACTCGTAATTCGGATTGCCTATAAATACCTAGATTTGTAATCTGTAACGGTTTAAATTTCCAAAGAAGACTAAAACACCTGAAAGGAAAAAACGGTATAGCACAGACCTCAGGTGACCTGAGCGAAAAGCTTGAATAATTGGTTGTTTACGGACGAATAAAATTTAGTTTACAGCTTCGATCAGGGATCAGGTGTTAACGCCCGTTTACAGTCGTGATGAGAAAATTATGTTTTCACCAGCGTACCTTCTCTCTTTCCTTATAAAAAAGAAAGTTTTATTATTACCTACTGAAGTTCTATCAATTTCATACTATATCAATAAAATTCTAATAGTTATAAAAATGAAATTAATGCACCTACAGGGTGAAATCTATTTCAAATTTAAGTGAAACTTTGCACTTTGCTAGCTGTAATTTTTATTTCAATATAATAATAATAATTAGTGAGAGGAGAGTTAATTGAAGAACATGTAGACATAAAAGAAGTTCGCGGTTACGATGATAATGCCATTATAAAGTCTATTCTCATGTTAAATGTATTTAGTATAAAATACATTTTATTATATGGCAACACAAATAAAAATATGTGTACTATAATATTTTATAAGCTCATTCGAGATACTTTAAATTTTTAAGGGTAGCCCAAAGCAAAATTCGTAGAATGTTATATTCAGACTTTATTCTCAGACTTTAGCGAGTAAAACATTTCATTGTATGTATTGGAAATTCAAGAAACGTGTCTGTTATGAGTAAACACGTGTTATTTGAGATGAAATGTGAACCAATTGATGTCTTTGTTCAACTTCGGCAACATTTTATGGTACGCCGAAGGGCTGCTGACTAAACTTAGCTAACATTGTCCAGTCAAAGAGTTTTTTTTAATATAATTTATTATCAATGTATTATATTTTTTAAAGACAACTACACATGCTTGTGTGACTTTTATGTTTTTTACTATCATTATCCTGGTAGGTTCTTCACCTTTTCACCGACCGATTACTGTGGGATTTGAAAATAATAATAAATATTATCAGCGACATACTTATTCCTTATAATTATTAATAAAAAAAAGTCTAGGCGTATGAGTTTAGCGTTATAACTGTATTGTCCGGCCTTACTTACGGTACTTAGTAATCAATGATCAATCATCGAGGCGTACTAATTACTTAATATAAAAAAAAAAATATATGCTTGCCCATCAATTGTACCTATACATTTGTTCTATAAAAGTATAAATAAACTGTCATGTGTGGTACTGTATCACTTATCATTCATACCAGCTTCTATCAGCTGTTTCAAATATTATTACCAAGCCATTTAAATTTACATATATCCCTTTACTTAGATCCACTAGTTGCCTGAATAAAAATACTATTTGTAGCCTAGTCATTATATAGAGTGTTATAAATTGATTAACTACCTATATAATTAAAAATTAAATGTGTACTTGATACTTAAATATTTATAAACTAATAGTCATTGAATTAATTTGATTTGATAGTAGTTGTAATTTTATTAATCTTTATCCGTTACTGTGTGACATTTTTACTAATACGTAGGCGTTTTGTTGAAAACGTTTAAAGAATGTAAATTTTTTAAGAATTTGCATAAATTGAAGAATTATCATAAAATGCCATGTGGTCCCGGCATAGAATGCGCCATCCTTTCCTTTCCCGTGTGTATCGTAAAAGGCGACTAAGGGAACTTAATAGTCGAGGGGCAGGTAGCAGCGTTTCTTTTAAAACATCACTAAAGCCTAATTGCAATCGTCAAATCGCCTGCCAAGCGTGGCAACTACTGGCAAAACCCCTTCTTATGCGGGAGGTCTATATTTAACAGCGGACAGTAAATGGCTGATAAGATGACGGTGATGAATTATGATAAAATTAAACCTCATATATTAATGATTATTAACTACCTAATAACGATATAACCGTTTTCGAGAAAGTTATTTACATTTTTATTGTTATTACCCAAATATTCAATACAATGAAGTTATTCAGAGACTCATTAAATGCCTCGGCACGTATTAATGTAGCAGTGATTATATGCTTATTATCGCGCTAATGGCGCGAATTGATGTAAGATTAATACATAATAATGATCGTAATAAGAATGCTTCAAGATTCTGATGATGTCTTACTACTGTCGGTAACTATCGTATACTCTACAGATTTTGATATACATAATATTTCGTTATAAATTCTGTATATTACACATAATAATATTGGGACTGTACTTTACTGTAGGTTATCTAATGGATGTATTGGTTTTTGTATTCGTACTTTTTATGATATCGTATGTGCGAATAAAGTCTCCATATATTTGGAAGTTAATAAAAATGTCTTTGTACGGAAATTGTACGGCTAATGGACTGCTATGGATGATTTTGGAATACGCTGTGGCGCAAATATTTTATTCCGAGCGAGTAAAACGTAACCATTAGTTAATTTTTCAATTCTACTTTGTTATTTTCTTGTACTTTTTAATTCTCAAACAACCATATGTAGGTATTAATCATTATAATGTTCGGCGTGCAGGTCACGGTATAGAATGGGCTACCCCTTCCTTTCCTGTGGGTGTAGTAAGAGACGACTAAGGGAGGGCGAGAGATGGGCAGCAGCGTCCTTTTTAAAACATTTCCAAAACCTAACTGCGGTTGTCAATTGCCTGCTAAGTGTGGCAACTACCGACAAACCCCCCTGGGGGGGGGCTATGACCAGCAGTGGACAGTTAAAGGCTGATATGATGATGTTAAAAAAGTTGTATCTTGTTTGTTGTTGTATCTATATTTTAGAATTATATAATTATTATATTATATAATTATTATATATTTAAATAAAAACAGGAATCTTCGACTCCTGTGTTATTGTTAAATTTCGGTCTGATATTTTTGTCGTTTTGAATAAATAGATTTTGACGGATACAATTTCTTTTTAGTTTTGAGTGAAGTATTTGTACATAACTCAGTGTACTAATTACTTAAAAGAATACAGAACTTTGGGGCCATAACGTATTAAGTTAGAATGTATTTTATTGCAGGGTCTGTGGTTCAAAAATGTGCGCTACTTTGAATATAAGACCAAGTCTATGCACACAATGACAATAGATTATCAATAGGAATCCGACACGATTTATTTGTTTTAGAAAGAATCAGCCACGAGGGTGAAAAAGACAGATTTGGTATATATGTACATATATACGAGTATTTAAACGACACGTTTTAAGGTGATTACTTTTAAGCCTGTAGGCTCTTTGGAGATAAGAATAAAATGCGTGAAAGTAGGTAGATTATGATGAAACGCGACCGCTCATAATCCTGAGTCAACATTCAATTTCAAATATCATTTAAAACGCTCTGTTTTTATGTTTGATGTATTTTTATTTGTTTTATATTTGTTATTGCTTTATAAGATTTATTTCTCAAAATTATTGCAAAAAATATTCAGAAACATTTCTTTAATATATTGAATAAGTATTTAATTACTAATAAAAATATTTTAAGTATGGAAAATATAGAGAGATTGTTACATTAAAATAATAACCTATATGCCCACAATTATATGACTAATATGTCAATTAAAGTGCATAGTCAAAAATAAGAAATTACATATTTTGTTTCGTTTGTTTATTTTTGAATATTGTCACTAGTAGTATTTTAAATTTATGATTAGTGTCTACACTACTAATATTAGAAAAGTGAATTTTGTAAAAATTTTTGGGTATTTAGATATTTAGTTTGTCGACCATTAACCTAACAGAAAAAGAATTCAACCCATTAAGGGTTGTTATACTGAATTGGTTTGTCCTACAATAGGTATAATGTCTTCATTCTTAAGAAAATCATGGCATTCTTAATGATTCACACATACAGGATTTAATTTTGATTTTTCTATTTCTCCATGGTGTATTAGAAAATTATTGTTCATAAGGCAATACCGTTTACCATCAGATGAGCTGTATGCTTGTTTGCCACCTTCGTGGTAGTAAAAAAAATACTAGTATGAAAGAGAGTAAGTGTAGTTGTTTCTTACTACATCTTGGATGAAGAATAAAATGGTGCAGAGGACATAATAATGTGTTTCTGTATTCTATACGATGGACGTACATAGAAAACGATTTATTACTTATTAATTTCATATTTGCACAAGGATACTTTTTATTTTAGTAAACTCAAGAAAATTTACAAAATACAGCTGTTTAAATAAAAAATAATAAAAATATAACCACGTTTTGTTGGTTATCACATCAATTATCACAGAAACACAGAAATAAAAACATTTAAACAAGTAATTGATTTTCGATTTTTATTACTATTGGATATGAGTAGACTGTATCATGATCAGTTCAATTATCTATCTATCTTTGTACCAATCCCTTGCGGGTAGGAAGAGAGAATAGAGTGTCAAAGACCTTAAATACGAGTACATCTGTTGCTTTCTACGCTTTTATAAATCATCACCGCAGTCTGCCGGTTTCAGAGATTCTTAATTTGTTCTTCAGAAAAACACGGTCTATCTGATCATAATAGGTTAGTCCAGGTCTCTGCCGCTGCTTGCATCTATCCACCTTCGCATTGTATATCTGTTTTGTCAATCTTTCTTTTGGCATTCTTTCCACATTCCAGAACCACTGTAGCATGTCCGTAATAACACGGATACTTTGTTCCAGACCTACACGCTCACGCACCACTGTACTCCTATTCCTAAATGAGTCAATTATAATTCACATCTTCATTAAATTCTGTTGAACAACTTATTGAGACCGAGACATAGTTACATCAGGCAGATCAAGGAAGGAGTTGGTGTCGTGTCGTATCAAGAGGTGAAGAGACTCGCTGAAAATCGTAGTGAGTGGCAAGAGCTCCACCGACAAGAGCGCAACTCTTAAATGGATAGATAGATAGACTTATTGTTTGATGGATGAAAACGGTATGGTAACCCCGCCTGCGTTAACGAGATACGCTGGCGGAGCACCAGTGAAGGGTGATAGATGAGAATGAAAACAGGCCAGTTAGTCCATCATGATGAATTTATCAGGAATTAACCATGATAGTTTCCAGGGAGAACCACGAGGGGGTCGACCTGGTTGGGTATATAGCTAACAATGGGATTTTCAGTCTCCATTACTAACAATCCCTTTCTCCCCACCTCTGTTGCACTATTAACAAGACCATATTAGGGAAGTAGGGAATTATGATGTAATACAAAATAAAGCTAGTAAGGGTCTCATCAAGTTTAAAAAACTCGATGGTTTTAGTACTTTTCTTATAAATCTACCATCATAAAACCCAAAGAAATGATCAAATGACTCATTGTACAAATCGGTGAACAATAGTACTCCAATAAAAGTTAATTAGGTGCCAAAACAAGTCTCGTATGAACCGCGCGTGAACATCATCAATTCTCAGGCAATTAACTCAATTAATGCTTAGACAAGCGTCAATAGGATCAACAAAATATTATAACTCCGGCGCATCGGCCGGCAATAAAGAAATCAATCAGCAGATTAGGTATTTCAAATCAATAAAATTTGAAAAGACCATAATATTATAGATATATAAAATTCCTGGAAATGACTAATAATTTTATAATAACTAATGATCCTCTCAATGAACTTATATATCTAAAAACCTGCAGTACAATTAATAAAGTGTTTGTTTTTTTATCACTATTTTTATTTTATTTAATTAGATAATTTAAGGGTGACTAAACAGTTCAAGAAATTTTGATTTATGAATTTTTATTTCACCTATTTTTAAGATATTGTTGAAGGATATATTTGACATTTCCCAACTGATTTTTAGTTGACTTCGAAAACAAGGAGGTTCTTAATTATGTTATTTTTTATGTTTCTTAGTTCATGACACTGTCGGTTATAAACCGATTTAGATTTGTTTTTATCTGAAAGGATGTAGGTACTTACAAATTGGTCTTAAAGAAAATTTTATCGAAATCAGTTTAGCACTTTATAGTTGTTTATGTTATTCATGATAAGTGATTTTGCCATAATTGAAGTAGATACTTTTTTTATTATGACAATTTTTTAATGATCGAAAAATTGATATTTTATAAATTTTATTATAATTCAATTTGCTATTTATATTGTTGAACCAAATGTTAAATTATTCAGTCAAAGCGCGCTTTTGTCTCATCTAGTGATCTTTATAACAACCGAACTGACTTTTAGTTCTCATGGGATTATTATATGCGAGGCGGCTCGTGTGATGCGGGATAGGTTGATGAGGGGTGCGGGGGACGGTGTGTTTGATGCCAGCACAGGTGTGATGCGCGCCGATGCGGTCCAGCCGAGCAGTCGGCGAACTGGCTTGTTACACATAATTTTAAACTATTGTTAAATCAAATGCTAAATTTAAAAGTATTAGCATAAGCTAATTTATGAATAACGCAAATATGACGCAATTATAGTTACGATATAACTAGTAACTTATGCCAAATAAATAATTGTTTTTCTAAAAGAGATACACCTATTCTATTATACCTACTAGTTTTTAAATTTTATAAGTTTTTTAGTAATATTTTTTGGTTTTTAGGTACAATATATTCAATCATTTAATGTTAAATGATGTAGTATGATGAATGTATATACTATGCGTTACAAATGACATTTGTCAATTTTATAATTTTAGGACAATTATTATTAATTATTACATTCCTTTATACTTTTACTGTAAAATTCTTTTATGATATGTTCTTATAATTTATAAAAAATATTGAACACGATATTATATTGTTACGAATTAATTAAATTTAAGTTTAAGACGTCTAATCAATTGAGGTAAACTTGATTATATAATTTTTTTTCACTACAAAAGAAGAGATTTGAATAAATGTTCTAATTTTGTTAATTTTATCTTATTTAATAAAGTCCCTTTATGTAAGTCAATTATTATATTCGCGGTAGAGGTCAAAACCATACATACATACGTGTGTATGGACTTCTCCGATTACTGTAACATTGTGACTTTACTGGTAAAACAAACCGCTTAACTTAAAGTTAAGCGGTTTGTTTTACCAGGCTCAATAAGGTCCCCTCAGGTCAGTTAATTATAATACTGATACTTTATTCTTACTGTCATTATGTGATAAAGTAATTGTTGTAAAACTGATAACGATTATCATCCCCCAAAATTTAATATTTTTCTTTTGTAATTTTTACCCATTTTGCTCTTGCTTGTGACCAGAATGTCATTGAGAAAAAAAAACTGTTATTATTGAATGATAATTGTAGGATATGCGATTCTTTTCTTTATAATACTTAATTCGTGTAATAAACGAATTGGAAGTGTTATGGTCATATAGCACGAAAGTCGGGTTTAACGTTGTATCGATTTGATGGTTCCCGTTAATTTTATATGAATTCTTTATGTGTGGTCGACACGATTGCATTTTTTTTTAACTATTGTCTTTATAATTAAATCTCCACAAGTCGTTCACATAAAAGTGAATGTCCTTGAAAATAGTGTTATAAATGTAATTTTTTTTACGTAGTACATGTCGTATTTTGTTTCACAAGAGCGTTTGGTGATTTTAGCGATAGTAATTTGGTTTTCAATTTAAAATTTTGATATCTAAAACCAAGTATGTCTCTTACTACCTTGAATTGTAATCTTTTCAGTCGGTTAAGTGTTAATGTTATACAGATATACAAACATTTTAACGTTTAACAAATATTTTTATAAATTATTATGTTTATGACATTATTAGGATTTTCAAAAACAATTAAACGATTTTCTTTATTTCTGATCTATTTAAAAAGTACCTACTCTGACAGCGTACTAAAATGCATATCTATGTTTGATTATAGAACAAGTTATACATTAATCCAACATTAAAATTTTAGCATGCACTTCATATTTTGCTCCTTCCTTCCTAATACTGTTTTGCTATCCGAAATCTAACTTTATTTTATTACAACGCTTATGGTGTAAAGGCCTATATTTTTTAAAACATGCAGACAGCAATATACAGAAAATTAATAATGACAAAGTCAGAAATTATAATCGTACTTTACATTTTGGGTCTAAATCAATCGCGCATAGCTATTTATGTTGACAATGATGATATCAGCTGTTAACCGTCCACTGCTGAACATGTACCTCCCCATATGGAGGGTTTTGCTAGTAGTTGCTACGCTGGGCAGGCGGGTTGGCCACCGCAGTTAGGTTTTGGTGATGTTTTAAGGGGGATGGTGCAGCCCATCGCTTTAAGTTCCCCATGACCTTTAAGTTCTTTTATTCGCCTCTTACAACACCCACGAGTGAGGAAGGGTAGTCAATTCTATGGTGGGATCACATGGCAGTTATATTGATTCCTTGGAAATTCCCAAAATATTACTTACCCAAAGGATTAATAATCCTTTTCCTAAATGATATGATCAATTTTGTTTATTTGGTTTCTATATTTAGATTATACCTATTTTTCTTTTAAATTTTGATATTATCTCGAACAAGATATCTTCATTCTAACTAGCCTAAGGTTAGAATAAAAGATATCTTTTTGTAGCACAATTTTATATATTTAGTTTCAGTAGTCAACGTACATCATATTAAATATTACTTTAATTCTTATCTGGATAAGTAAGTATACGTGTTTATCTATCTTAAACGCACCTTATAAAGTCGGAATTTCAGACACAGTGTATCATATGGTGACATCACGTGTCAATGTTGATATAATTTGTAATACAATGAAATACAGTTATGTTTATAAATCTTAAATTTGTTCATTTTATCTGAAGTATTATTCATATATGCTGTATCTTTAACAATGAACTCTGGAGACTTCCATAATTAATACCTAACTTCGCTGGCTGTAGGTCGTCGTAACCTACCGTCCAATAGGTTATACCTTCTATATGCTTTGTTTATATTAACAACTATATATAATACCGATATTGTTATCAACTATATTATTTTTATTGTGCAAATGCATGCAATTTAGGGTTCAATGCTCATTTTATCAATACATAAAGTCATTTTATTGATTAGTATTAAAATAGTTTTTTATTTCTTAAGTTCAATATAACTATTAACCTAATCTATATGCTTATCAAAGTATTCATGACGTAAGTTTTCATTATATATTTTAATTTACTGTAAGTTTATTTCTTTTAAGTACAATTAATCTAGCACTGAATGAGTTTTATTCAATTTACTTTAAAACCGGTATACTTGCTTTCTTTTTAAAATACAAAAAAAAAAAAAAACTAAATTGTGCTTAAACGCAGTACTAACTACTTATTTAAACGTAATTTAATTTTATAGAGCTATTTTACTATGTATTCTATTATATATTATTATTATGTAGGATATAGTAAAAATAAGAATTAAGAATCCTTACTAGTCAGAAAGGGGATAACTATACTAGGACAAGAAAAATTTAACAACCAAATAAAACGATACCAAGCCGCTTAATCACAATAGTAATAATAGGATTATATCCTCCTATTATATGACAATACACGTACCCAGTAGTTAAATAGGAACATTTATGGGGTATATGGTTTGGTAACTTTAATTAACCCTCGCCCGCTACAATTGCATTGAAAAATTTAAAAAAAAACATGATTCATGTTTATTTACACCATTTTACGTTTTATTTCCTTTTACTAATATAATAAAATTATAATTAGACAATGTTTGTATATGGGAGATATTTAAGAAAAAAATTGAATAAGGGGAAAAATTGAATTAGACCGACATATACTAAAACAATACTTTTTTGAAATTTAGACAAAAGTATATATTTTTGTTTCATATAAAAACTTCTATACTAAATTAAATACAGTTTTCATACTTGTGTTTTTGAAGGTTTATCTTAATTAAAATCTAGTGTATGTTTCATCTTGATACGCCATCTAGAAGTAGTCTATTTTATTGGTTTACCTACTTCTGAAATCCGTGTGAATGAAGTAGCGGGCGAAAAGCTAGTATTATATAAATGATAAAAATATACCATTGTTTAGTATCAAGTTAGATAGGGCCTACGATATCTTAAAATAACCCTTCAAAATATATCACTATTGAATGGGCATTGATGTGATTTTAGAAAACAACATTTACCCTTAATAGGATAAACTGATAATCTGCTGTCAAAGCGTCATGTTGACATACCAATTTCAAAATAACCACCCTCGATGTTATTGAAAAAGAAAGTGTAAAAGAACGAACAATATGCAGTGTGTCACAGCAACACAAGACCACCTCTTGTGACATAAAATTGACAAAATATTTTGAGGAGTATTTGTTTATTGATCCCACTTTCTTTGAGGGATTATACTGTATTGTTCCAAAGTGCTCGAGTTGAAGATGTTTTAGTTGACATTGAAGTGGATCTCTTAGAATTAATTTATTTTTAGAATAATATTTTTTATACAAAGTATCAATGTCGGGGACTATTGTTCACAGATGTTTACAGACAGTGGTTACGATATTGATGATCTATTTATTATCTTTATTAATACGAGTATTATAAATATAAAAGAGAATTTGATTCCACTAGTTATTTTATTAGCTATATGAGCATTAACTGTGACGAAATTTGGCATACGCTTAGAATTTAGGACGGAAAGCTACTCTTATATAGATAGATAGCTTCTATGACTGTGTTTCTGTTTGAAAGGTCTTCTTCGGGCAACACGGTATCATGGTCATGTATTGAGTTTGATTACTTGAAGAGTCGGTTGCCCCTTTTCACCGGGTAGTCCGTTTGCTTGCTTGCTATTTTCGGTTACATAAAAAAAATTGTCCATTGCTGAACATAGGCCTCCTCTATAAACTGTTATAAGGAATAATCCTTAGTTACCAGTATTCACTGACTCTCTGCAATGTATTTTAGGTGGTCTCTCCATCTAGTGGAGGTTTGTGCTACAATGCATTTGCCCGTACGAAGTCACCACTCAAGAACTTGTCTTCCCCATCGGTTGTCGGTTTTTCGTATTATGTGACTAACTCCTTGTCACTTCAGCTTGCTTATTCTTTGACGATATCCTCATTTCGGATTCTATAACGCAAAGAAATTTTGAGTACAGTCTTTTGCATAAGTCGTTGAGTAACTTGAAGTTTTTGTATATGGATAACTGTGTAGGACCATGTTTCGGTATCATTGGCAAAAAGCATTGGTCAAGTATAAATTAAAACGATACTTCTTGCATGGTTTTAATACAATTTAAATAATTTTAATGTATTTAGTATTAATATAAACCTACGTGGTTTCTGAATGCTAATGTAACATAAATTCTGTAACTTGTATTTTTATTGATAATAAATAAAAAAAAAAACTGCTATGTAAATATGTAGCTAGGTCCAGTCATTTCGTAATAAGATGTATATAAATATATAAATATGTATTTGTTATAGGTTCCAGAATAATTAACAAAAACATTAAAATAGGTACAATTAATACAGTGCGCAGAGTTCAATGTATGCGTGCTCATGGATTTTATAATTAATACACAGCCATCGGCAAAGTGTCAGACGCCGTTGAAAACAAATATATGAATATTAAACGACCTTATACCTCGTTATTGGGATTTGTAGTTATTATGAAAGGAATACAGCCCAGAGAAGTATAAAATATATAATAGTATTTTAACTACAAATTACTAGGAAATTTGTCAAACGGAAATAAGTTTCTGTTTCCATCTGATTAATTTCTTACCTTTATATGTTTATTATAATTTTTTTCATATTTTTGAAGTTTATTTGGACGACAAATAAATTAATACCTCTCTTGATGAAATTTAGTAAACGTCGCTTATAGACATGAACTGCATTATGCATTATATGTTACTGAATATATATTATGCCCATGGTATTTCCCATGCGTGGCCATTCCTGAAGATTACGAAATCACGCCTCTGTACCTTGTAATTTCACTGCTATAAAAGAATAGACAAAAGAGTAGGACTCTTCTAAGAAACATAACCATGCAAGCAACAACAAGCAACTTACCTTAACTTAGTACTTCATACTTTCAAAAACTGTAGGTACGTTTTTTGATCATTTAAAAGGCAATGCACAAGCAACTCATTTCTTGTTGCAGGTCGCATGCGCGACGGTAGCCACTTTCCATTAGGTGGATCGTCTGCTCGTATGTCTCCGTAACAATTAAAAAAAATAGTAGAAACACGGATGGGACAGAGGTACCCTTACCCATGTACACTACTCAGTTACAAAGTCTCCTTCTGCTAATATTATTTATATGAATTTATCTTACAAAAGATACACTTTTTTCCTATGTGCATGTTCCAATAACATTATTGAGCGACACTCAATATTTTCAAGCGAATGAAAAAAATTTAACGTTCTTATTTCCCTACTATATCATCAATTCTGTAGAGATTTTGATATTTTCTGATTTTCTTTTAGATTATTTCTTATATCTCTGTCAATTCTAAACTGATTTGCATGTTTTTATCCGAAAGAATATACTTACAGAATGGCCTCATAGAAATTTTATGAAAATCGGTTCAGTAGTTTAATTTTTAGCCCAAAATAACCGGATTTGTTACAATTGAAATCGGTTTTTTGTGGGATACACCATGGACCATTTCTTCCTTTCCAGTGAGTGCCGTAAGAGGCGACTAAAAGAATTTAATGGTCGAGAGATGGGCAGCAGCGTCTCTTTTAAAACATTATCAAAAGTTAATTGCGGTTGCCAACTCGCTAGCCAAGTGTGGTAACTATTGGCAAACTCTTCTTAAGGGGAAGGCTTATGTTCAGCGATGGACAGCTAATGACTGATATAATAATGTTTAATAATTATTGATTAAAAAAATGGCATATGTTCCGTATGGTTCATAATATTAATTTTGTCATGATATACTCGTAGTTCTTGTTATAATGTACAACAAGGGGAAACTTTACGTAAAGTTATTTCCATCACTGTCTCTCTAATTAAAAAAAAAAAAATCACATAGTATCATATTACTTATTTTTACCTTCCAGAACTTGCATAGTTGTGTTCCAGTTTGAAAGGCATTAAGTTACATTAGATTTAATATAAATTAAATTCTTGTTTCTTGTGACTCATAATAATTATCATAAGAATGCAACACATGAGTGCTGCGAGTATCTTTGGTTTATTATCATATTTTTTGTGTATGTGCATGTTGTCTTTATTATAACAGATACTACAATCTTCGTTGTATTTTTACTCGTCTTGAAATGGTAAACAGGACAGCTCATCTCATGCCAAATGTTAATTGTGATCTATAAACATAAAAGGTATCACGGACATTACAAAGAACGTTTTTGTCTATATTTGTATCTTTGTAACCTATATAATGGGCTATATATATATATATACATATATATATATATATATTCAGTAATTTTTTTGAAATATTTAAAAAGTTACAAAATACACGTACATGATGTACTTAAAATGCACATGTTATTGTAAATTAAATTTCGTGTCATTGATATATTAATAATATAGTATATGAATACATTTATTTATTCATATAATAAATAAGTAATTTGCCGTGTGGTGCTGGCATAGAATGGGCTACCCCTTCCTTTCCCGTAGGTGTTTCATTTCTTGTGGTGTTTCATCACCAAAGCTTAACGGCCAATGCCAAACTGCCAGCAAAGCATGGCAACTTCTCGCATAGCTCCCTTTTGGAGGAAACGTATATTCAGCAGTAGACAGTTTATAGCTGTTATATAACTATTTTATTATACAACCCGCTACAAACTAAAGTTTCATCCCAATCATCTGGACGAATGGCGGTCTTCTACCGTGCGTTTTTCAAAGCATTTTCTTCCACGCACATCCATTCTTTGGAATCAACTTTCAGCAGCAGTATTTCCGAACCGATACGACACCATAACCTTCAAGAAAAGAGTATATTCCTTTTTAAAAGGCCGGCCTGCTATGCCGCGGGTGTTGTGGATGATAAAGGCGGCGGTAATCACTTTCCATCAGGTGAGCCGCATGCTCGTTTGTCCCCTGTGTTGTAAAAAAAAAACTGTTATATCAATAAATAAATGACGTTGAGAAATAGAGTTGATTGAATAAATGGGAAGTGATAAAAAAAAAAAAAACACTTCAATATTTTGTACTAACATAATTACAAAATACTTGTGTATATAAAATACCTCGACTGTCGTAGAAAGAGCATGCCTGTACTGTTCTTAATCTATGTGAACAATGCTGAGCACTACGAAGTTTGCATACCGGTCCACCACATGTGCCTTAAAACTAGAATTTCTAGTTTAAACGTCGTATTAACACAGAGAATCTAATGTAATATTATTTAGGTCCATAGGCGAGAATAATTTATTAAAAAAATTCAAAAGGTTCTCAAATCTAAGCTATATTATTGTGTATATATTGTGTGTGTATATTAAACGTTATTTTTGCCAATTTTAAACTGATTTAGTTATTTTTTTTAACAGATAGGATTTATTAACACATAGAATAACGTATTTTAATTCCAGTCGTAAGCTGTCCACTGCAGAACTGTCTTCTTTATAAGGGAACTTTTTCCAGTAGTTGTCACGTTTGGCAGGCGGGTTGGCAACCACAGTTAGGCTTTTAGAGATGTTTTAAGAGGGACTATCCCTCTACATTAAGTTCCTTTAGTCTCCTCTTATTGCACCCACAAAAGGAAGAGGTGCCTACTGTATAACGGGACCACACGGCCAGTACGTATGTCTCCTGATAATTTTGTCATATATTTGGTACCTGTATGTTTATAGAATATAATCTTTAAATATAAATGATAGATATTTCCAAAGTATTTGAGAAGAGCATTGACAAGTTATACTAGCATTTGCCAAAAATGTTCATTATTGATTTATTTATTTATTGTAATGAGGCGCAGATGGCAAATTATTACCATATTAGGTTTATATATAGTTAATTATAGTTTTAATTTAGTTTTAGGTCACAGTATGATAACATTTAGGGAAAATATTTGAATTTCAATAGGCGAAAACATTTAAAGTTGGTTAGCTAGATAATCATACAACAAGATATTATAGGTCGAGGATAAGACTATTGACGTAATTGTGAGATCAGGTATAGAAGAAAAATAACAAATTAAGGGACCGTTGAAGTAGAGTTTGTCCCTGTCAGAGATTTTTTCTGGGACACAGTGTTTTACCGGTTACCTTGGCTGTTTTAGTGTAAGTAGCGAGATAATAAGCCTCGGGCGTCGATCATTTTTTGCGCGAGCACCCGAATCAACCACCTTGAGCACAACAAATGTGTGGGCAATCCGGTAATTTATTTTTTTGGCCAATAAATTACTCATGCGTCAAAACTTAGGATGCGGCGGGCCGGCGCGCCACAAACTGAAGTGATATATTGGCTCATGTCACAGACATCGTACCTTTCCTACCAATTTTTAATATGAGTCTCGATTAATAAATTGGCCGTGTGGCTGAACCATTTATACTAATGAACGGACATATTATAGCTGGTCCTATCTATTCATATCAATGTTAGGTATGCTTATGTTCAATAGATAAGTCATTGGTTGACGAGGAATTAAGAGGAAAAAAATGTTTATAATTAACTAATTTGTCAATAGTTTAATAGCTACGTACAAGACGAATAAATAGGATTCTTTATTAATATTACAAATGAAAGTGAGATTGTTTGTTTGTTACATTATAGCGTTTTAATGGTTAAACCAATCACTAAGAAATTTGGTATACATGTACTATATGGGATGGGGAGTGAAATAGACTACTTTTTATGCTAGTTAGTAAATATATTCCTGTCACGCGATGAAATTGCGGGTAAAATCCAGTTTTCAATAAAGCAAAATAATTTATAATATGATTGTTTTGTAGGAAATCGATATATAGAGAACATTGCTCTATAATTATAAACTAGATATACCTACCGAACATTCTAAAACTTTAATATTTTTTATCTGATATATATTCATAGTAATATTATAAAGAGGCAAGATTCGATTGCTTGTATGTTGGTTTGTAATGGATAAATTAAAAAAACTACTAAGCCAATTTTAAAAATAGTGAGGGTCGTCTTACATTGCCTTTGCCCAAACGGGGGCGCCATTCAAAATGCCTTCTTCCCCATCGGTTGTCGGTTCTTCGAGCTATGTGACCAGTCCATTGGCATTTTAGCTTGCTTTATTATTTAGGGCGATGTCGGTAACTTTGGATCTTTTGCGGATATCCTCGTTTCGGATTTTGTCACGCAAAGAAACTGTGAGTATAGCCCTATCCATAGCTTGCTGAGTAATTTGAAACTATTGCATACGAGCAACCATATAGGACCATGTTTTGGTTTCATAAGTCATCACTGGCAACATGCAGTGGTTAAAGAACTTCGTCTTCAAACTTTGAAGTATTCTAGAAGAGAATGTGTGGCGTAGTTTCCCGAAGGCTGTCCAGCCGAGTTGGTTGCGTCGGTTGACCAACCAACGTTACGTCGAAGATGGACTTACATAGTCGGAAAAGTTGTTCCAGGTATACATACTCGTCGACAACTTCGAGCGTAGTGTTCTCAGTCATGACTGGTATAGGTGTGACGTGGACGTTAGACATTATTTTAGTTTTATCCATGTTGATCTTAAGACCTACTTGTTAAAAAGCACTATTGAGGTCATTGAGCATAGTATTGAAGTCCTCCAGGGATTCCACCATGATAACTATGTATATCATCTGCAAATCAAATGTGAGTGATGTATTCGTCATTGATGTTTACGCCATATCCTTTCTAGCCTAGGAATTTGAAAACATCATGTCATAGCCAAAACTCTTTACAGCTGCTTCCAATACAGCTGTGAAGAGTTTTGGGGATATGACATCACACTGTTTTACACCTTTTTGCACTGAGATGGATTTTGAACCCTATTTATTTACTTGAATAGACATCGTAGCTTTATTGTACACAAACTACAATTTAAATAATATAAAGTGGACAATTAATTCTTACTTGTTTACGCCTTTCTGTGGTTGTAATCTTGTAATCCAACTACGTTGTTAGCTTTATCTCAATTCTATTTTAATAAATTTATTAAAAAAATAAGTTGATAGAAACATTAAACAAAAACTTTAAAAATTTATAATTTCAATTATGATAACTACATATCTTGTCTGTCTTTATTATGATATTATGCCTTTATTATAATAAACTGCTTTGAAAGAATACCTTTCTTTTCACGTAGAAGTTTTTGTAAAAACTATTATAAAAATATTATTCAAATACGAAACGCACATTCTAATAGGTTTAGTTGTTAAAAAAATCTTTGTATAGGCACATTGGGGCCGATTCTGCAGTGCTATTTCTCTAAACGTTTCTTCTAATCTAATATAATAGTATTTCATTTTAATATTTTCTCGAATTTACTGTTTTATGGACCATCATATTCTACATTTGTACTCGTAGTAATTTTAACTTAAATCTATTTAATTTATTTCATACTGGTACTGGTTTTTAGAGGAAAGATTTTGCTGTTATATCCAATTGAAATTTTTAGTTTAGGGAAGTGATACTTTTGAATCGATCCCATTGTGTGCGAATCAGAGTTGTAAATAATTGAGAAAACAAAAGTGAATACAGGTCTACGCTCTTTACGTATGTCAAAGTCAATACATTTGTATTAACTTAATTCTTGTATTGATAACAATTGTACGGTTAGTTAAAAAAATAACAGTATTTTTTTAAAATCCCTTCTCTTATTATTTTTTGCCAGTGAGAATTTTGAATGCTTTTTTTTCTTAATTAATCTGTTTAATTTATTACGCATTTTCAAAACGACTTTAAATAGCTAAAAAAATATTTATAATTAGACATATGGCAGTTTATTAATATGCAAATTAGTCAAGTATCCAGTAATAGTAATATATTATTTATTGAAAAAAAAAATTGCGGCGGGTATTTAGTGAAGTGGTAGCTCAGCTAATAAGAATAGACACGGCGTAGCGTTAAATGTGCCGATTGAAAACATGCATACTTAATAGGCTTTTAATGCATACGAAATAGGTTTTATTACAATTCTTTATTTTTCTACAGCTACAGTTTTCTTAGTAGTTAATTTAAAAATAAATAATCACAATAATTACCTGGTTTAAAACAGTATTAGTTATGATAAATAAAAAACAATCTTGGATTTAACTAAGAGCATTAGTTCTCATTGTACTTAAGTAGTGAAATCTTTCATCTGTGTCTTCTTTTTAACTTCTGCGGATTATATTTAGATATTTTTTTTTTTACATAATCATTTTAAATAATGTATGAAGACCTTTGAATATACCTAGTCCAGCTATAAGTTCTGTAATAAATGAAATGACCACCTTTGGCTTTTATACAGGCCTTTAACCTGTCTAGCCACGAATCTAAGGTCAGCTTCAGGTCTTGTTTTATAATTCGCAAAAGAGTCCTAAGGGGAATCTTCATTTCTTGCGATAAGATATTTTGCTTCCATTAGGAAGCATTAGGGGACGTTAGAAGTTTCGACGAATTCTGGCTTTAACGGCATTAACAACTTTTGTAGTTCTAACAGCACGCGGTTGCCCCGACCTTTTCTGGTCTTCGACAGAGGAAGTGTTGTTGAATCTGTTGATAGTACGATATACGAACATACGGCTGATACCAAGCTTTTGAAGTGTCTGGAATATGATTGACGATTCCATACCCATTTTCTGCAAGGCGATCACTGCAATCCTATTTTCTTTAATACCCCATTTCATATTGTAATTTGATAATGAATACGAAAAAATATGTGAAATGGCGCGAAATCGAGAGAAGTTTTTAAAATAATAAACGTGTCCCAAATTCGAAATAAATTAAAAAGTAGAAAAAAGTTTTTATGTAATAGTATTTATGGCCAGACTAGTTAATTAAAGATGCTTATATCACACGATTTATATCTTCAAAGTATAATAAATTCTACTCTATTTATAGTCAGCGCGCAAATTTAATAATAATGAATTGCTTTAAATAGAAATTGCTAAATTAATTAGTTTCGGTCATTTTATATTCTTAATATTGGTTAAAGAACAAAATTTATATTACGAACAAAAAAATATCTTTTATTTACCTAATAAATATATTAATAAATACCTATATAAAAAATAAATACGATTTTCTAAAATGTTATATTAATTTTAAGGTCAATTTTTTATTTACAATTAAATTTGTTAACTGTACTCATTAGGAAAATGACACGAACATTGTATCATAGTTTTAATTGGCTATCGATGAGGAGAAATTATTGCTGTTTCTGATAACATTTTGGATGCTGACCTATACTAAGATAAAATATATTGAAAACAAAATTATCATAAAGGTGATACGTATAAATAGAGAGTTCCTAGCTCCTTTGTGCATTGGCAGTGATGGGTCGATTGGTTTTGTGTGTATTGGCCTTGTTGGTGGGTGGCGGGATCTCGGATCCCGTCAAAAAATTGCAGAGAACTGGTAAGAACAAAGCTAAGTAATTTATTTGCTATATATTAGACACATTAATGTGTCTAAAAAAGTATACTTAGAGAAAAGAAAAACAATTATTAGAAAACTAGTAAAAGAAAACTAGTATGATGAGAGTGATATTTTTTTATTTTATTAGAATAAAACTGCTAGTAATTTTATTATATAAAATCCTGCAACATATTCTTCCTACGTCCTGCAATTGCAATTAATTTATTTTATTAATTTGTTCTAATACTATTTGTATGCCAATAATATCTTGTAGTTTGTATTTACATAAATTATACTCGTATAATGAAAGTTTTTGAAAAAAGTAAGTTTACGTGAATAAAAATTATTTCTTTCTTTCTTTTCACATGATGAAATCATAGATGATTCTGGTAGTTAATCTATAGATAATAATCTACTATAATCTTATTTAATGAATAAATAATTAAAATTGTGTGACACACAACAAAACAGTCTTTAGTTGCGGCAAATATAATTGTTTGATTTAAAAACTAAGCTACTGAACTGTTTTTGACCAATCTGTAAGTATATTCTTTCAGATAAAAATAGAGTTTTCCAAATCGGTTTAAAACTAACAAAGGTAAAAGGTAACAAATATAATAAAAAAATGCAACATAATTATTATAAGAACCTCCGTTTTTTTAAGTTTGTAGAAAATACAATTTTTAATACGTAGTAAAGCAATCTCTTTCGGAAATAAAAAAAATAATCTAGATAGATAATTATGATGTAAGCGAGAATTCGGTATTAAATTAAATTTAACTAATAAGGATTGGAAGAAATTTACCAATCAAAAACCCAGTTGAAATTGGATAGTTTGTAAACAATTTAAGCATTGGACATCTTGAGCGCTATTTTACCAGAGTTCACTCTATTCCTTAGAAACTTGTCAAAGTCGGGTAATGAAATTCCATAAGTTATTTTATTAGAGAACTATAACAATGCAGATATTTGAACATAATTAATCTGTGAGTCCAGATTCTACTCGTATTTTGTTTATGTCAAGGTAGTTCGTAGGTATTGGTACATATTTTTAGACCATAAAAAGAGTGCAGCAACAACATTTATAGTACCTGATTTATTAATATATAAATAATAATTGGAATTATTTCAGTGGATCAGACTGTATTGGATCGTCAGTATAAGCTTCTGACTTTATTTTTCCACCCTCACGAGCCGATCCACATCAAGGAACAACAAGAAATAGCTGCATCTTGGGATTTAGAAAAGAATATCGGCCTTTACGAAGTGAGGATATTCAATATCTTATTTTTCATGTTAAAAATTTCGTAAACGCACATTATATTTTTATGTAATAACTACCGATTTACTACTCATGACTAAGGAACACGAATTGATCTAGAAACTAGTCGAGATTTCTTTTCTTTATGATTTTTATTCAATTGATTATTAAGCACAATGTATTGAAGGAAGTAAATAATTTGTATCTATTTGCATTATATTTAGGTCAATTTGATTATTATAATGCAACGTTGTTCCTTAATTTATTCTTGTAGAAATATGAAGATTTACATTAAGTTATATTTTTGCCAGTTACGAAACACTCTATAAATAGTCTTATTTTATCTTTGTGTTAAAATAGAATAAGGTCTTTAATTCAGTATATACCGATTTCAATAAAAAATACTCTGGGTTTAATTTATATCTACTAATAGAAAAGAAGAATAATAAGACTGAAGGAGAAGAATAAAAGGAGAAAAATAATACTAATCAATAATACATCAAATTCATTTACACATTCAATGCTATCTGCTTAAGAATGTTACGTTATTAATATTTATATATATTAGTAAGTTATCATTAATAATCTGTACCTTTATACGTTTCCTTACAGAATGCTACCGCCGTCCATCTTACTATCCAGATGCTTCATAATAATTACCAAGTACCTAGAGGTGTGCCGTTTACCGTTTTAGAATCTGTCCATAGATTTGAAATTTCGGTATATTACAGTTTACTTTATTCAGCCAAGACATATGACACCTTTTATAAAACAGCTGTATTCTTAAGACAGCACGTTAATGAAAATCTCTTTGTAAATGTACTTAGCGTTGTAATTCTCCACCGATCTGATACTCAGGACATTAGAATCCCACCAATTTATGATGTTTTCCCTTCATATTTCCATAATGGTGAGATTATGACGACAGCCCAAAGAATAACTACTCATGGTCAACGAATGTTAGAACATTACCCATCAACATATGTTTGGGAGAACAATGTTGTTATAAGACATAATGAAACTGCTTGGCCGTATTACTGCAATACAGAGTCAATGCCAGTTAGTTATTTCACTCATGATGTAACTTTAAACGCACTATATTATAATATTAAACTTGCGTATCCAATCTGGCTGCGAAGTGATGCTTGTGCGATCAAAGAAAAACGAGGTGAGCTTTTCTTCTTCTGGAACAAACAACTTTTGGCTCGCTATTATATGGAACGCTTGTCTGTTGGTCTTGGTGAGATACCAGAATTAGGTTTGAATGAAGTAGAGGAAGGATATGTATCTGGGTTATTGTATCACAATGGAATTCCATACCCAGTGAGACCTAACCACTTGGTACTCAATCATCAAACTTGGCATGCTGAAGCTATAGAAGAAATCGAAGTTTATGAAAACCGCATTCGTGACATGATCGACCAGGGCTTCTATATTACAGTAAGTATAGATAATGACAACATCAAAAGTATGGGTATGAATCAAATAATAAATTAAAAAAAAATTAATTTAAAAAAAATGAGATTTAGGAATATCTAATAGATGAATTAGAGTGAGATATCACATGTTATATAGACTTTAAATATATTAAACTGGTTAATATTTATAAAATTAATAAAGAGTACCTACCCCATTTCAAACAATGTTATAGGTTCATAATGTCTCAATAATCATTGAAAGTATATACTTTATAAATATTAAATATACGAGTCTATAAATATTCAAGTATTATTCTTGATTATCATTGATTATAGAACACTGGTGAACATGTCAGCATCAACAGTCCGGACTCGATTGATGTTCTCGGGCGTCTTATTGAAGCTAACGTTGATTCTCCTAATGTTCAATACTATAAAGACTTCATCAGCATTTGGAAGAAGGTTCTCGGCAATTCTCTTGTTCATGAATCTGTTGCTTTTAACGGGTAAGTTGAGATCATTATAATTAGGTGTATACGTTTTAGTGTAGACATATAAGTACGTAAGTTAAAAATTTTATACAATCTACCTTTCTTGAATTTTGAATTACTTTATAAAATCTTATATCATATCTTACAAAGTAAAATACAGTCTTAAAGGTGAGATAGTCATTGCAATTATACAAGACTCTTTAGCTCTCTAATAGATACAGTTTATTCTGATATAAATATGTAGGAATCACGCCTTTCTATCAAATGGGTCTTAAACTTCTTCGTTAGTAACTACACTCGATATTATATATAATTAAGTTAATATAATATGTAATACTAAGAATAATTGATTATAATTTGGTAATGCAGCTTATTTTTCTTTCAGTATACCCTTGGTCGTTCCTTCTGTATTGGAACAGTACCAAACCGCTCTCCGAGATCCAGCATATTACATGATCATGAAACGAGTTCTTAAGCTGTTCAATTTA
Organism: Galleria mellonella; assembly: GCF_026898425.1. NCBI lineage: Eukaryota > Metazoa > Arthropoda > Insecta > Lepidoptera > Pyralidae > Galleria > Galleria mellonella. The sequence continues at coordinate 912,252 of NW_026442147.1, read as the reverse complement.
TGGCATGAACATCTCCCACATTACACTACAAAAGAATTATCAGTACCGTCAGTTAAGATCGAAAAAGTCGAAGTAGACAAACTACTAACATACTTCGAGTATACTAATTTCAATGTTACCAATCATCTTCATCTGAATGAAATTGAATGTAAGTAGATTATCATATACAATCCATTGTATCACAGTCAGCCAAATAGTATTTTTTCACGACGATAGGGCAATTTGGAAATCAAAACGTTCCAGATGTGAAAAGTTTTCAAATATTTTTCTTTTTCTTCTTACAGAAAAAAGAATTAAGAGATTTAACTCATTATTCATAAAGAACTAAAACGTTTTACAAATCTACTTTAACTATTAAGGTGTTTTGTTACTGTCTTTCAAGTTGAGAAATGAGTGCAAAAGAAAAGGACAAACCACTTCAATAGCTGAAACAGATTTATGAGAAGTTTGACGTTTTTATGAATATGGGGGTTATTAGACAATATAATAATATAAGTGACAACTAAAATTTTATATATAAATTTTGACAAAAGGCTCTTAGAGAAAAGATCTATTTTGTTTTGTGAATAGATGAGATGAAAAAAATATTGAAATATGTAATAATTGATACTTAAAAATTATATCACATTTTTACTGTTATCATTCAGTTGTTTAATTGCTGGTTGTATGTACTTGTCCTTAATTTACTTTTATCATAAAAACAGAGTTCTATGCACGCAGCAAAGCAAATAATTGATGCTCATAAGTATCTAGAATTTATTGTATCTGAAATCGATTATAATAATATTAATGTTATCGCTGTCGATTTTGGCAACAGGTCTGATTATTAATGTTTTTATTGATTATGAATAATATTTTCAGGTAATAACGTGATTAATACCAAGAGCGTGTTGGTCCAGAGGACACGTTTGAACCACAAAGTGTTCACCGTGCGAGTCAATGTTAAGAGTGGTGTAGCCAAACACGTCACTGTCAGATTCTTCCTAGCTCCCAAATACGATAGTGTTGGCAACGAAATACCCCTGAATGTTAACACACAGAACTTCTTGTTGATTGATATATTCAATTACGAATGTAAGTATAAACTAATGGATGTGATGAAGCCACAAAAATCCGTCTACAGTAAAATAAGTTTTTAATAGTCGTTGGTTACTATATTTATTCATATTCATTTCCTATAATTCTATTTATCAATAAGGATGAATTTAGGTTGTTCACAAAATAACAAACAGAATAACAAAATAAGTAACAGAAAGAGGCAGGTACATGACCAAGGTTTCCGGAATAATAAGGTAGATTTGTCTATATCTATACTAATATTATAAAGAGGAAGGATTTGATTGTTTGTTTGTTTGCTTGTAATGAATATATTAAAAAAATATTCCTATTTCAAAAATTTTACAAAGGCTATATATTATTTTCGGAAATGTTATGTATCCATACGAAGTTGGGCCAGATTGATAGTATTCCATATAAAACAGAAGACAAGACTCACAGAGTTTAGTCCTATCTTCACATTTGTCTGAATTTTAATATACATTATATTTTAAACGATAGATCAATGAAAATAACATTCTTGAACAACAAACACAACTATTAATGAAAAGCACTAAAATTATTAATAAAATAAAATACAGTTTTCTATGAGCTTACTGCAGTGTTATGAATGCTGGCCACACTGTTTTGATAGATCACTTCGCCGATCTTTATTCGAAAGTATAGCAAGAAGGAGATACTCAATTCGCTTGTATTTTTTTTATGTTTGTTACTTTATAACTCCATTAGTTTTAAATCGATTTAAAATATTTTTTTTTTATTTTAAACTATGTATTTACAGAACGGTTTCACAGAAATTTTATCAAAATCGGTTCAGTAGTTTAGTTTTTAGATCAAAATAATTGGTTTTGTCACAATTTAAATCGTCTTTTTTGTGGGACACAATATTTGGTATATTATGATATAACAATAATACTATAGTGGGTAGTCAGTGGTGTTACCGGAAGTTATCCTTGTGATGAACGTAATACTGAACATACAACTAGTCAGGTATATTAATAAGTATGATAGATTGTAATACATCCGAGGAATATTGTATTCTATGCTTCTCCTTATAATTTTACTTTTTTTGTATTACAGTGAAAGAAGGTGATAATTTAATCACACGTGTTTCTTCGGACAACTTACTTGTCACTGACGAGATTGATAGCGCTTCTGTTCTTTTCAATAAAGTTGACAGCGCTCTCCAAGGACACGGACAATATATGCTTAACATGAAACAAAATATTTTGAAAACTCCTCGACATCTTCTTTTACCTAAAGGTTGGTAGAAAATATACTTTGTAATAAAACGTTTTACTTCACCACAGGAAGACTTTGTACAAAAGACGTTTGCTAGCTACTTCTATCCCGTGTTTCTACTGTGAAACAGTTGTGTTTGCATGGCTGTGTTTTGGTTTGAAGAGTGGGACATGGTAGTGAATTTACAGGGCATAAAGGAATAACACCTGAGTTCTCAGAAATGCAACGCATGGGAGTTACCATGGGCGAAACTGTATATTCTGTTATGTTCATAGTATTGCTCATGTCTATAGGTGACGGTTACCACTTTCCATCAGGTGGGCTGATAGGTTGTTTATCATTCTAAGTTGCATGAAAAAATTAATGATGTTGTTTTGGTTTAGTCAATTTTTATTTTTTGCATAACAACTTGGAATGGCAAAGATTATTTTATAAATTAAATAGGTAAGTTTATTGTAAATACTTCATAACTATTTTTAAAATTGTAATAAATTATCATCTAGCAAAATTACTGCATCTTAGAAATATAATTGCTGTAATACTAAATAAATAAGAAGTTGACAGCCCACCTAATAGTTAGTGGTAATCGTCGTTTAAATATATAAACATCATTACAGGCATCACAGTACACATTGTAAATTCCATGGTGCCTTAATTTGTAAGAATTATGTAATTCACATACTCTTTAAACCGAAACACACACGTTTTAGAAAGACGAATGCAGACGAATATTGTACAGGTTTTTTCTATTATTAACTAATGTTCCAGTTTCGACTTTAGATAGACTTGTACTAAAGAACGTACCGAAACAAATCAAATGATAGAGAGACTATTATAGATATGTATAATCTACGATATTGCTTTGTTAAATACTATGAATTTGAAAGTAGAAATGTTGTATATGGACCATGGACTATTATATAAAACGTTATTATATCTAATGCGTTGTCCCTGAGGACTTATGTTCTTGTACTAAGTACATTGGCTACGTTATCCTTTATACCAAATAGTGGTATTTGATTATTATTATTAAGTATTATTAAGTGTAATAATATTAAAAGAAGTGGCGACAGGATTAATAAAAACCTCTTCGCCATGTAACATTACTATTGGTGGCTGCCAATCGGATCTACTTACTTGTAAACAGAACCATTTATAGAAGCTTTGACTTGATCATAGATGGAGATCAATGCAATTAATAGGCATCCATCTACAAGTACCTTCCATTTTTCCCTATAGGACACTGTAGCAATATGAATCTTTTCCTCATGAACTATGACTGGAGGTTGCTTAATAGTGGGGTTGTTCATGGACGTTGCATAATACTGAATTCTTGAAGGATAAATATTAGTTACAAATCCGATCAAACTATAACAGGTAATTACAACAAATTTAATTATTTCTACAGGTCGCGTCGGTGGCATGCCATTTGTACTGATGGTATACATTTCTGAGTACCACGCGCCCAACGATGTTCATCGAGGCACGGTAGAAACTAGCACTATCGACAATACGATCCGCCTTACAAGCGATACGCTGGGCTTCCCTGTAGACCGGCCCCTGTTCCCATGGATGCTCACAGGAGTTGAGAACATCTTCCTTCAAGATGTCCAAATCTACCACAAACCCACAACAGAAGTGACCGGCGTACCAGTCTATGTTGAATAAATGAATGAGAAAAATCTGGTGTAGCTACTAACAATATTGTTTATTTCCGTTAATACACAATCTATCTTACTGTAAATATCAAAACCAATTGTTGTAGCCTAAACAGTGATAACTCATGTTCATGTAATAGTCAAGTAGCGAAACCACTTAGCTAGCTTTATTACTTTTATACTTATATAATTTTATTAGTGTATGTATCAATTGTTTATATTTACTTATAATTTATTATAATGATTAAATAAATATATATTTTTTGATTAAAAAAGGATGTTCAATGATTATAGTGACCTAATATTGAATTTTTTTCCATATCTGATCATAGGTACTACATATACATAAGAATAATTTAATAATTATAAGTATTTATATTAGAAAATACATTTTAAGATTTTTGTATTATATTCATTTAAAACCTTTTAAAATATAAAATATATACCAAACATAAAATATACAATAATAATATAAAAATATACTTAAACATTTATATATACAAAATTATGGATATATATTTATCACAATTATATACCTAATATAGTACTTACCTCATTTTTCAATAGCATTAGTACAAATTAACAGTAACAATCAGCTAAACAGATCTCAAATGATCACTTACTTATAATAGGTAAATATACAAATGTCTACGATTAAAAATATATAAGTATTCCTAAGTATATGTAGATATATAAAATTCAAGTTCCTTACTACATCTGCAACAAAGTATTTATTATAGATATGCATTAAGGTATTTTGTTTTATTTATGGGTTAGGTATATATAAAAATAAATAGACGTACCTTAAATGATATTGGATTTTTCTTCATCTAGTTTTTTTAAAGAATTTAAAAAGTACAAGAAACATTATAAACAGGTATCAGTACTCAAGTAAGGTCATATGTAGGTAACCTTATAGCTAACATATAACGATTTAACATAATGACAATTATGAGTACGATGGACGTCATAATATTATTATAAACTAAATATTTTTTCTTACCAGTCGTATAACACGTTTACAGTTTAGATAAAATAGATTATAGGTACATAGCGTGTTCTGTCACTGCTTTTTCCTTACACTGTGGTATTTTTTTTTGGATGATAATGAAATGGTAACCCCACCTGCATTATCGGTATACACTGGGAAGGATCCAGTGAGGGATGATTGGTGAGGATGAAAAGGCAGGTCAGTTAGCCCATCGTGATTACTAATTTAACGATAAATTAGTCACGATAGTTTCCAAGGGGAACCGCATGGTGGTCGACCTGATAGGATATATTGATAGCAATGGAGATTAATCTCCTTATTACTAAAAATCCCTTCCCCCCTACACTATGGTATTATGACAAACCATAATGCAAATTTTACTGAAAAGTGGGATACAACAATTCTCAAAATACGTATAGGTATATGAGATTGAATTAATTGATTGATATTGATTTTCGACCTTAATGAGGATAACTGTTCAGTGTCTACCTATAAAATACGTATACGAGGTCTGTCCGGAAAGTTCGTATAAAAGTGTTCTGGAATGCGAGAAAGAGGAGTGGGGAGGCCAGGTAAGCGCAGGACCCCTTCCTTATGTCCCTAACAATGCTTCAGTTCTGGTCTGACCGCCGTGCGGTGCGAACTGGCTTGTCACGCCATCTGTGAAGTTACCTCTTAACGAAACCCCGTCGGCATGGAGCCCGCTTCCGTTGAAGAGCAGCGTGTCGTAATCAAGTTTCTCTCGAAACTCGGCAAGAATGGCCGTGAAAGCAAAGAGTGGAAGACATCCGGGGAACCACGAACAAAAAAATCAAGAAAATCCCGCTCAAATGTCAAGACAATGTTGATTGTTTTTTTCGATGTTCGTGGGAATGTCCATCAAGAATTCGTCCCTTCAGGCCAGACAGTTGATGGAAAATTCTACGTCGATGTGCTCAGACGCCTCAAAGCTCGTGTGGCACGAGTTCCTCCAGAATTGGCGCGAGAGGGGCGTTGGATTCTTCACCACGACAATGCCCCTGCCCACACCTCTCTTGTTGTCCGTGAGTTTTTGAGTAAAAATTCCATTACGGTGACCGAACACCCCCCTATTCGCCGGATTTGGCCCCGTGTGACTTCTTCTTGTTCCCAAAAACCAAATTGGTACTTCGGGGGCGGCATTTGGGGGACATAAATGAGATAAAAAAAGCTACGACGGGGCAGCTGAGAAACCTACAACCAGAGGACTTTCAAGGAGCCTTCTCACAGTGGAAACGGCGTTGGCACAAGTGCATTATGTCACAGGGGGAGTACTTTGAAGGGGATAAAATTGATTTACCTGAATAATTGTAAAATAAAATTTTTAAAAAACTTTTATACGTACTTTCCGGACAAACCTCGTACATACCATGCCTTTAGAATAGTATAAGAACTAGAATAAAATTAGATAAAGATACAAAAATATGAGGGATGGTTAGTGCGGATTACCACCTCCATTGCTAGCAATTTTTACTGTTATGCCAACCTCCCCGCATCCACCCCTGGAAACCATTCTGTTGAATTTCAGGATATTTATAATAATGGGTTAATTGATCTGCTTTTTTATTCTTTTCTATCTTCCTTTACTGGTGCTTGGTGATTTGGAGACACGCATTTTTTAAGTTTAGTTTCAAGAAGGTAGTGTTCTTCCCTGTATTTTTTTTTATACAACTTAGAATGGCAAACAAGCTGACGGCCCACTTGATCGAATGTGATAACCGTCGTCCATAGACATGAGCAGTACCATGGACATAACAGAGCATATTGTTTCGCCCATGATACTCTCCATGCGTTGCTATTCCTGAGGACTCAGGTGTTATTTCTCTGTGCCCTGTAAATTCACGCCATATCTCACCCTTCAAACCGAAACACAGCCATGCAAACACAACTGCTTTACGGTAGAAACATGAATGGGACAGAGGTACCCAAGCAATCGACTTTTGTACAAAGTCTCCCTCTGGAATTTCGAAATAATATAGCAGCTACTCTATTTGCCACATTTTATTATTTCGACACTCTACCTAGGTATTATTATCCTCTGAATCCGCTTTCTGTTTGTTCCTAATAATTATTATAAAAAGATACATAAAATTTTTAATTAATTATAATTTATATAAATTTCATATGCATCTAGCTCCATCTGTTAATGACTGGATAGCTGTTTGAATACTTCTTAGTACTGACTAAGGAAGCAGTTCCTTCTTGTACAAAATATAGTTAGTAACATTATGCAGAACTAGATGGCACTAGCATCGCACATAGTTTGAATCTTATTGGAATTAGTACCTCTATTCAGCACTAGATGTCATAGATTATTATCATAATTTTCATTGATAATGATAATAATATGTATCCATTATGAGCAAAAAATTCTCTTTTAATAAAATTTATGTTTATACGAAGTATCTGTTAGTTTTAATGCTCTGATATATGACGATTAATGTAGTTAATGAAGCAAAATTTACGTATTTCTTTATATACATCGAGTACATTAAAAGAGAGAGAGAGAGATTTTTAAAACAATAAAATATAAAAACATCTTAATATTTTAATTTCTGTTCAATAATAATAAATACAAAACGCCTTCTGTCGCGATACGCAGGTGAAAGGCATAGAAATATCCTCTTTACCAATAAAAAAATTTTCACGATTGAAGAACACTACAATAAGCAAAATAATAAAGTGTACGTTTACAGTTTTAAAGGAGCTGCTCAAGTGGTCGGAAAGGTACAACGTGGTCATCATCCTGCGTCAGTGATGGTTTGTTTGGTGGGGCGTGTGGAGTGAAAGCTTTAGCTAAAATGTATCAAGATATAGTCTTGGATCGTGTTGTGAAACCTCTCAGCAATACACTTTTTAAAAATATACCGTGGACTTTCCAGCTGGGCTTTGCACCTGGTCACAAGGCACGAACTTCCCAAGGCTGGCTTGAAACTAACGTTCCGGACTTATAAGAGCTGAAGACTCGTCCTTATCTAGTCCAGACCTCAACCCTTTAGCCTTCAAATAATGGTCAGTTTTAGAGGATATGGCCTGCTTTAAACGATATGGTGACATTAAGTCTCTTAAATAATCTTTGCAGCAAGCAGTAGCGAAATTTCTCTTGGAAACAGTGCGTAAATTCATAGATTCGTGGCCAGACAGCCAGACCCTCTATGAAAACCAAAGGTGGCCATTTGGAATAGATTTATTTTTTATTTTTTGCTGAGACTTTAATAAATAAATGTATAAATTTTAGTAATATTACATTACTTCATAAAAAAATGCATTTTCATTTGAAACAGAACTTATGGCTGGACTAGGTACTGTTAAAATGGTTTGACAATAAAAAATATGAATTGATCAAACGGCTGAAGGAATTTGAATAAAAATTTAAATCTAGCAATTCATAACGTCCTTAGCCATATACAAAAAGGCTTAAATACTTACATCTGGAGGGGTCTTATTGTTTTCTGTCATTTACTGTAGAGACGATGGGCCCGTGGGGCCCAGATGCAAAGAATTTTTATTCGACGATCGCAGTGCGCCTCATCGAGGTTACTGGTGACTCGAGAGCTGGTAGCTACTTTGTCCAAAAGATAAGTTTAGCAATCCAAAGAGGTAATGCTGCCAATATCTTGGGTACGCTGCCTCGGTGTGGTGCGTTGGGAGATTATTTATAATTAGTAATAGTATTTAAGAAATTGTTTATTGATTTAAGATGATATGTAATAAATTTGACATAAAAATAAAAAAAATATGCTATGTATTTTAATGTATATTATAATTGAATATTACACTTGGGATCTTTATTCTTCGAATTATGTGGAAGATTCTCAGCTATCAGATTGTGTCTTATTTCGAGTTGTGTAAAAAATATGTATCTAATAAAAAATATGTAAATATTCCTAATTGGCAGTGTTGCGGGCATAAATTACACTAGTGATATAAACGATTATACATAATATAATCATCTCAGACTTTTATTTATGTAGTTGAACCAAATGTATTCACAGACTTTTGCTGTGTAAATTTAAGATAAATAGCAATTTATATGTTCAATTAGATTATGGCCTATTTGCTGTATCCTGCGGCTTTGCTTACATAAATAAATAAATCAGTATATACAATGTCTATTGTATATGTTAAGTTAGAGTATAACCTACTCATGTTCCAAATTTAATTCAAATCCTTACAGCTGTTTACGTGTGATTGAGTAACAAAAATCCAAACGTTCAAACATCCATCTTTACAAACAGTTACTTACTACGATTATAAAGGCAGAATGATTATGAAACGATGATATGTATTTTTATATTATTATTTTTAATATTCTTTTTGATATATATTTTTCGACACCTTTTTTTTTCAAATCAAATCCATTTAATGCTAGACAATAAGATCTATTTTGTTAGTACTAGCCTTAAAAATATATTAGTAAAAAAGGTTATAATTTAATAAACTATATACCTAAGAGGCATTCGGTCAGAACGGCAACAAACCAGGGCATGGTTATTTTGCGATTTAGTCATCGTCCTGACGAAACGTCCTATCACAGGTGTATAGCTGTTTCATATTCTTAGCTATCATTTTAAGGATGGTGTTGTCTTTTTCTCGCATTCTTTTCACGACGCGACTTACTTACGAATGATGGCATGGAAACCATCAATCCGTGCTTGGGCGAATATTTCTGAGGCGCTACAGAACCGGAGGAGTCTCAACACCATCTTGAAAATATTACTATATAGGACACGTAGAATATCCAGCGATTTTTCAGTATGCCTAAATTTTGTTAATACTTTTTGATTTTTGTTAATACAAATATATAGTTTACGTGAAGTGCACTGATTCATTATTCCTCTAGTGACACAGGGTGTAAACAAGTCCATTATTGACCAGTTTCCAATATTTTTTACTTTGTTACTAAGTAGTTGGCTTATCATTTAATATTTTTTTCTCTCTTTTATAATTGGTTTCAGTAAAAATATTGATAACATTATCATTGTTGTTAAGAGAGTTTATAACATGTAGTATTCTATTTTAATAAATGTATAAGTCATAAAGATTTTTTTTGGTTTGTCTGTTTGTACACACTAGACCAAATTAACTGGATAGTATTGTACGACATATTGGAAATTAATACATTGAAATTCACGTCAAATTATCAGGCCATAGGAATATTAATTAAAACCTATTATTCTTATTATTTTATTTTATTTATAAATAATGAATCTTTAAAATATGTATATATATATATATATATAATTATTTTCAAAACTTAAGTTTTATTCCCTACAGCACTTTTAATATGTTTCTTTTTTTATACAATTCAATGACAACTAGTGGTTACGCTCTATTTAACAATATACTAACATTAAAATTTCGTTACATATAAGTTTCAAAAGTAATAGTTTAAGTTTAATTGGTTCTGTTTAAAGTTGAAGAGATGACAACTATATATAAATTTATTATGATTAAAGCGTGTATTATGTTTTTGTAGGCATATTAAGAAGATTACAAAAATATATTGAAGACGCTAAATTACACTTAAAAATGCCGTACTCGTATAGTTATTTTTTACATGGATGATGGAATGGAATGGAATGCTAATCCTGCTTGCGCTATCGGTATACACTAGCGGAGTATTAGTGAGGGATAATAGGTAAAGATATAGTTAGATCTTTGGATTCATCGTAACGAATTCGTCAAAAATAAAACATGATGGTTATCAGGAAGATCGTGTGGAGATTGATATAGTCAGCGAAGTGGCAGTTTACTCCAGTTTCCAACCAGAACTTTCAGTTTGTATTAGGAAAAATACGTAAAATAAGTCCTACAAAAATCAATCTAGGTTTTATTTTATATTACATACATCTCTTTATACTATGCTATTATTATTCTGCATATTCCTGTCATAAGTGTATGTAAGGTGGGACTTGGTGGGTTTCCAATTATGCACAAACATATGTCTGAGAATATATAATGCCCTTTTTAAGGCTCAGGCATCCCTAGAGAATAATCTTAAATACGCTAATGATTCCATTATTTAAGAAAAATATTTTTTTTGTTATTATATAGATATTATCTGTAGTAATGCAGGTTATGTGTTTCGCGATCATGTATTTTACTATCTCGATTTTATAAATTTCTAATTAACTCTCCAGTTAACGAATTGGTATAGTTGACAAAATGTCTTTGATAATTATCTATGATAATCGAATATAGGATTGCACATGTTGTCCATATTTATTTACTTTTTTAAATTACTATTTAATTTCGTTTAGAGGCATATGAAAGAGTTAAAATAATGTTTTTATATGTAAGATCGTCGAAAAAGAATAAAAATAATTAAAACATTTATTTAATTCGATACAAATTTAACAGGAACATTATTATTATTATAACATTAAGGGCCTATTAAGTTTTCTTAAGGGTCGGCAGTGCGCGCGGGACATCCATGGTGTTACAGGCGTCTATAGGCTACGGTAAGCTCGTTCACCATCAGACGGGCCGTATGATTCTTTGCCACCATAGTCATATAAAAGAACATATGGATTTACGTTATTTTTTGTAAACTTAACATTGTAAAAATAAAATGATCACAAATTAAATTTACGAAAAACATATGGCTTAATCTTGTTTTTAATAGAAGTGTGAAAAATATATTTAACGTAACGTGAGATGATCTGTTATACGATTTCAGAGCATACTTATCCATTAGCAACATTAATTATATCCGTGACCCCGTCTCCGTTATTTTTATAGATATAAAATTATACTTGTTTGTGTATATTTGCTTATCAAAAAATGGCAATTATTATAGAATGATGACTGTTACTTTCCAACTTAATTATTATGTCGTACCATAAATAATGTACTTGTAGCTATAAGCTACAAGTAGAAATATATTTCTAGTGAATATTAATTAGGGCGGTTGTAAATCAGCATCAGCCCGAATAGAAATGTTTTGGAACAGCTTCCAGTCTTCGACTGCCATTTTGTTCATGTCTAAATATATACATTTGTAGTTTTTTATTTACATTTTTTTAGTATTCATTTGTTTTTAACATTGCATCGCAACTTTTTTCTTTTTTCACTTTAATTCTGTACTATTTCTGTCTCCACTTGATTAGTAAGTTACGACAATGTACACTGTAGTTATTTATATCTACTAAAGTTCAATAAATAAACAAGTTTATTAGTTTCGTAATCTATAAGTAAAGTATGTTTAAGCTTTATGAGACACTACGTGCTCTGTTGGCTATTTTATAAGACGATCTTTTTTTATATATAATTATTTATTTTTTTAAAATTGACAGATAATATATGCATACATACTAGACAACACTGTGAAATTAACACTCTGACGAACAGTAGTAGTATAATTGTGTAAATTTTATCATGACATTTTGTAAGCGGCCATTTTATGCCATGTGGCCCCGGTATAAAACGGACCATCCCTTCCTTTCCCGTAGATGTCGTAAGAGGTGACTAAGGGAGGACGAGAGATGGGCGGCTGCGTCCCTCTTAAAACATGTCTACCTAACTTGGGTTGCCAATCCGTCTGCCAAGCATGGCAATTACTGGCGAAATCCATCCAAATGGAGGCTTATTTTCAGCAGTGGACAGTTAAAGCATGATGATGATTTTATTAGCGGACAAACCAAATCTGTGTATTATAGCATACAATTTTAAGGATTTTACTACGTCAAAAAAAATTATAACTAACACGTCTTGTCAGACTTCTTTAAATATTTTTTGTGGAAGTATAATATAACAGTTTAATGTATACAAGATATATATACATACATAGACGTACATACATAGATGCATATCTTCTTTTCATTTAAGAGTTTCCTCTTGTCGGTGCAACTAATTCATGCATCTTCCTCCAGCCAGCTCTATCCCAGGCCATATCCTTTACCTCCCTATACGACATGACGCCTAGTGTTTCCTTTATATGTCCCATGTAGTTAATCCTCGGTCTTCTTCTTCCTCTTTTGTCCTCTATCTTTCCTTCTATTATACTCTTAAAAAAATCGTCATGTCGTATAAGGTGGCCCAGCATTTTGCCTCTTCATAGATGCATATACAAATTTCAAATATTATAGGATTATGGAAGATCCTGTTTTAATAAATTAGGTAATAAATAATAAGCACGCTATCTAGAAAGTCATTCAAAAGTAGGTAATACAGCAAACGGTATGTTTTAAAAATTAACTTCAAGAGATAACGATTTATGAACACATTTCTATATTTTATAACAATCGATTACTTCGCAAAGATAAGAGGGTGGTATATAATGAGTAATTTTTTTTCGAGAGGCACAGTTGGCTTCTGGCTTTGGTGACAATGCAGACTGTCCTCTTTTTAGCGGCGCTGGTCAGCCTGGCCGCCGCTGGGTACCCGCAATACCATTACGATGTGGAAACCAGAAAACGTAAGGAAAACATCTATTTTATTTATTAACTCATTTAATAGGTAATATTTCAGTAGACAAATGCAAATTATGAATATTAAAGTTCAATTCTCATATATAAGATTTAATTGTATAGAAATTTATGTAAAAAATCAAATTTAGTCTTTTACTTTAAAATCCATTCAAACTAGAATACAAATATATTTTTCAGTACTCTATTTTTTGTTTGGGAATTTAATTTGTAATTTTCTGATATTATACAATTCTTTTTTATTAATATTTGAAAAAATAATAAAAATAATTGCGTTGTTTTAAAATATTTTATTTTATTTGTTATATAGGGTATTCTTAGCCAGTATATTTTTAAAATATTAAATTAAACTATATTTTTTTCTTAGTGAACTTTAATAGAATTTCATATATGAAACCTATATATATCTATGCAATAAAAATTTTAAATTTATATTACCAATATTTGTAAATATAATTATTATTTACTTTTATTGTTATTTGTTTACAGTTGATCCAAGTCTTTTAAATATTCAAACAAAAGTTTTATCACTTTTGGAGAATTGGAAACAAGTGAACCCGGATGATGAGTATTATAAAATTGGTAAAGAGTATAATGTTGAAGCAAACATGGAATCTTATACGGTAAGTGTAAAGAAATATCAAAGAACGACTTACTTAATAGGTCTATATATATTTTTTATTTTAGTTAAAAATATGATAAATCGTAATGATAATTTTCAAATGCATCTATTTTAAAAGTCTTACAAAATTTTGTTTATATAGATATTCTATTTAAATATATTTTTCATAGGTTAAAACACTACTTCTTTTTGTTAAGTATTAATGCATTATATTTAAATTAAAACTATCTTAATATCAATCTGCTTATATATCAATCTGCTTAATATAACTTATTGTTTGAATTTCAGAATCGGGAAGTTGTAACAGAATTCTTGTCATTATATAAGGCAGGTTTCATCCCTAAAAATGAAGTATTCTCCATATTCTACGAGAATCAAGCTCTAGAAGTCATAGCTCTATACAGACTGTTCTACTATGCCAAAGATTTTGAAACTTTCTACAAAACTGCGGCGTTTGCACGTGTTTGGTTGAACGAGGGTCAATTCGTCTATGCATTCTATTTGGCAGTTATTCATCGCGCTGATACAAGAGGCATAGTTTTACCAGCTCCGTACGAAATATGGCCAGAATACTTTATGAATAGCGATGTTTTATCCAAGATTTATCGTATCCAGATGCAGAAAGGCCTGATTATTCCAGAGCAAGGTCCATATTATGGAATATTGTCTAAAGACAACGCTTACTATTTCTACGCAAACTACTCTGGTCCTTTGACTTACGAAGACAATGAGAATCTATTATCGTACTTCATTGAAGACATTGGTTGGAATTCGTATTATTACTATTTCCATAATAGATTTCCATTCTGGGAAAATGGCGAACAACTGATTGGGCCACTTAAAGAACGCCGAGGGGAAATATACTATTATGTATATCAAAAAATATTAGCCCGTTATTATCTTGAACGTCTAGCAAACGGACTGGGAGAAATACCGAGGTTCAATTGGTTAGACAAATACCAAACAAGTTACTATCCCTTATTGAGCTCATACCAGTTGCCATTTGCTCAGAGAAATGACGATTACTACTTAGCCAGTGGTGATAATATTAACGACATTCAGTTCATTGATACGTATGAAAAGACTTTCTTACAATTGTTGCAGAAGGGCCAGTTTAAGGCTGTAAGTAAATATATTGATTTTCCATTTTAATTTATTTAATATAACAATAGATCTAATATTATTATTTTTCTTTTCAGTACAAACAAGAAGTTGATTTATACAACTCGAAATCTATTAACTTCGTTGGCAACTATTGGCAATCTAATGCGGATCTCTACGAGAAAGTGCCGAAAAGGAATTACTGGCGATCATATGAAGCCACTGCTCGTCGTGTTCTTGGTGCTGCTCCTAGAAGTTCCATTAATTACGAGTAAGTTTATATATAAACATTAAAATAATACGCTTTTTTTAAGTGTTTAATCACTCTCAAATTGGTAATCTTTAGTGAAAACTTTATTTGATTTTGCTCCACAAAAACATCTATTTTAATCGTGGCAAAACTGACCAGTTATTTTGTTTTAAAAATCAAAATACTGAACTGATCTTGGTGAAATTTCAATGAGATAAATCTGAAAGTATATTATTTTTAATAACATAATAATATAAAATTAAAAATGCTCCGAGATGATGACCATGAAACGCCTGAACAGATGTTTATAAATTGTAGTTAAGAACCATCTCGATCACATCATCTTTTAAACAAAAAAGACTGCATCATAATTAGTCCATTTATTTGGGTGTTACGATGCTACAGACAGACACAGACATGCCGAACTTATAACACCCTTTTTGTGTTGGGAGTTAAAAATAAGTTCAAATCAGTTTATAAATGACGGAGTTCTTAGATAACAAGCATAAAATGGAAAACATTTAACAAATTACAAATGGATAAATATTATTCTTTTATACATATTTTATGTATTCTGGTCCTTCTATCTAATTCAGAGAAGGAGGATTCAGAAATGTTCTTTAAGCTCTGTACTTGTGTCTATCTGTGTGTTTATCTAAAATATTGAAAATTATTGAGCAGCCCTTGTATATTTTATTTTATTTTCAATGCTAAATGTCTTCACAGGAAAAATTTAAAAAAATAAACAAGTGTGTTAATGATCTATTAAGTATTAAAATGCTTTTGATTTGTTTACAGAAACATGAACATACCTACCGCATTAGATTTTTACCAGACTTCACTACGTGACCCTGCCTTCTACCAACTGTACGCAAAGATCTTAGACTACATTAATGAATACAAAGAGTACTTGGAACCTTATTCTCAAGATGTACTTCACTATGTCGGCGTCAAGATTAACGACGTAAAAGTTGACAAACTAGTCACTTACTTCGAATATTTTGACTGGAATGCTACTAACGCCGTTTACTTGTCCGAGCAACAGCTTGATACCGTATCTCCTTCTTATATTGTCCGTCAACCTCGATTGAACAACAAACCATTCACTGTAAATATTGATATCAAGTCAGATGTCGAGTCCGAAGTAGTTGTTAAGATTTTCTTGGGCCCCAAATACGATGGCAATGGCCTTCCTATTAGTCTAGAAGACAACTGGATCAATTTTATTGAACTCGATTGGTTTACTCATAAACTTACTTCAGGACAAAACAAGATTGCACGCAAATCGGAAGAATTCTTTTTCTTCAAAGATGACTCTGTATCATTGTTCAAGATCTATGAGCTCCTGAGTAATGGTCAGGTGCCGTCGTACATGGTTGATAGATACATATACCTACCAAGAAGACTTATATTGCCTAGAGGTACTCAGCGTGGTTTCCCACTCCAGTTATTCGTAGTTGTTTATCCATACCAGGCCCCAGTTAAAGAATGGGAGTCAATGAGACAGTATATAGTGGACAACAAGCCATTCGGTTATCCATTTGATCGTCCTGTGACTCTGCCCTATTACTTTAATCAGCCTAACATGTACTTCAAGGATGTTTATGTTTATCAAGAAGGTGAACAGTACCCATATTACAATTCCTACTGGAGCCAGAACCAAGTCTCTAACCACTAAGAGGAGAGAGAAAAAATTTACATACAGTGTATACGAAATGATAAAATATTAACAAAATAAATCTCGATTAAAACTGTTAATTTGTTTTTATTTTTCTTATGACCTTGTAGCATCGTAGATATTTCATTGTGCAAAATAAATCGTATAATTTTTTTCAAATAAAAATAATGCAGATTTGTATGATTTTGGGTCCAAATGAAATTTCATGGCGTTAATGATGTTTTTCAATCTTTGGTTTCACTGCAATAGGTTAATATAAATGACGATGAAAAATGTAGATAAATTAAAGATAAATTAACTAAAAAATAAAGTATATTTAATTACGCCATTCTAACAATTCGTAGGTATCACATAATATCTTTAGCATTAAGTAAAAAATAACTGAAAGTTTTTTAAAGTATCAATTTTTTTGAAGAATTTCGTGCTTAATATGATTAAAAAAAATATAAGATCCTGTATATGAAATCTTTTTTTTTAATACACCTATTCAATGAGTTATTATTATCTTATATTCTAATAACTGGCAATTATTCTGGAAAAATATGAAACTCAATATATTTATAATAAGTAAGTGAATTTGAACAATGAGTAGCGTAGTAATTAGAATGAAAGATTTTTTTTAAATATTTACATACTTTAATAATAATACTTTATAGTGTAAAATAACAATGAAAATCTCAAGAAGTCAATATTATTTTATAATTGAATTTTATGTTATGAATTTCTATTGAAATTAGTGATAATAAATAAAAAAAAAAATTATAGTAAACGCATTTTTGTATAGTAATATTTTTTTATGAATTTACCGTCTAGTTCGGATTGTAATTACACCTAAGAAGAACGGACAAGAAACTCACCAGTTGTTTCTTGGAGAAATAGTTGAGTTTATAAAAAAATTGAATGGATAAAATGACTATCATATATTTTATATCGATAAAAACTACAATCAACCATATTCTTGAACAGATTAGCCTCTACTAGAAGCACCCATTTACGAGTATGATGCATGAGCCAGCTATCTTTATGTTCAGTCATAATATAGGAAGCTGAACGACCTGGCTCACCTCGCTGCTATCAATCTGGACATTATCGTGAGCATGATTTGTTTAAAGAAATTCCGTTACATTGGGTATAGTCATCATATGCACTCATTACAGAACTAAAATGTGATACTATATGTTCCACGAATATTGAAATTCAAAGAAAATAATTATACAAGTGACTTTCATATAAAATAAAAATCTACGAGTATCCAGAAACAATAAACTTATGTCTTGTAAATTAACTGTTATTATTTTGATGTATATACTGTATTCGATTTTATATGATAAATAAAATCAGAACAAATTTTTTTTAGCTGATTAATCCAATATAGCAGTAGATAACCGACACTACCAGCGTTCTTTGGATGTGGTTTCGTGGTTTTGGTATTGTTGGTTTAGGCAGTCGAGATTTTAATAAAGGATGTGAAATAAGTATGAATTCCCCCGCAGTTACCTATACTACAGTGGTCCATTTAAATTAACCAACCAGTTAGTTTCTACGGCTTTGCTAAGCATGGTGACCGGAAAAATTATAGTTCCCACTACTAGTCGATTAATCGACATACAAATTTATTTATTGGCTAAATTAGGAGCAATGGTTAAGAAATTACATCTTTATGTTTTTTTTTTTATTAAAATAAGTAAAAAAAAAAATAATTATTTACTAGCAGTTTGTCTGTTTAACTGGGACATGTTGAATAGCAAGGATAAAAATAGTCTATGAGCAAATAGTATATAAATATTTGCCCATAGATTACTTTCCTACGCATATGGCAAAAAAGAATTATTCTGATTGATCATATTTCATTTATTTCTCTGATTACTCAGTAGTCAGATATTGATATTTTTAATGATAAATTTCTTAGGGAGACTTTGTACAAAAGTCGTTTACTTGGGCACCTCTGTCCCATCCGTGTTTCTACCGTGAATCAGTTGTGTGTTGCATAGTTGTGTTTCGGTTTGAAGGGTGGGATATGACAGTGAATTTACAGGGTACAGGGGAATAACAACTGAGTCTTCAGGAATGGCAACGCATAGAGGGTATCATGGGGGAAACAGTGTACTTTGTTATGTCCATAGTACTGCTCATGTCTATAGGCGACGGTTACCATTTTCCATTAGGAGGGTCGTCAGCTTATTTGTCATTCTAAGTTGCATAAAATTTTTAAATTTGTGTCATGAACTTGTGGCTCACTACATATTTTGGAAAACTGTAAGTGAAGTGAGTAATTTATTCTTAAATGAATAAATAAATATTTATTGAAATATAATTTCATATTCAGACAATAGCAGAAGTTATAATTTAATTAAATAATACAAGCCTTAGTTTAAATAAAAACGTTATATTTTATATTTTAAAACGAAATTAATTTGTATATTATTAGATAGAAGACTGTCGTGCGGTTCCTGCATAGAATGGGCCACCCCTTCCTCTTCCGTAGGTGTCGTAAGAGGACTAAGGAAACTTAATGGTCAAGGGATAGGCAGCAGCGTCCGTCATAAAATATCAGCAAAGCCTAACTGCAGTTGCAAACCCGCCTGCCAAGCGTGGCAACTACTGGTAAAACCTAAAATTTAGCAATTAACAGTAAATGATATGATGTAATGATATTGATAAGACAAAAGACAATTTTGTGTAGCATTAGATAATTGTGGTTAAAAATATTTATAAATCCAATTTTTATATGAAATCAAATTTTCTCGAAAAACAGAACGTGCGTTTCAAGACGGGGCTTTTTATATTCAATTTCTAAACGATCATCAGTAATTTTAGTGTTAATCATCTGATGAAGGTAATCGCTACATTACACATAATAATACCCACAATCATTTTTATTAATTATAAAATATTATAAAATCACTAAATGAAATATATTTAATGAATATCATCACACTTATCTAGAAAGTCACGTTCTTATATCAGGTCGTATGTTTTGGAAATGGACCTCTAGAGATAACATTCTGATTACACCTCCATTTTTTTATAATAATCGACAAAAGATAAGGGGTTGTATATAATGCCTGGAAACTAATTAGCGAGGCACAGTTGGCATCTGGCTTTGGTGACAATGAAGACTGTCCTCGTTTTAGCGGCGCTTATAGGCCTGGTCGCCGCTGGTTACCCTCTATTCAATAACAATGTGAAAACCAAGACACGTAAGTGACGTAAATTAATCGATTTTAATAATACCGTTTTCTTATTTTGCAGCAGATAAAAATTAGACAGTTGTGAATTGGGAATATTTAGGTTTAATTATAGTTTATTTATTTGAGAAATAGGTGACAAATTTATATTGATATTGTTTTTATAAATATTAATAATTTGTTTTGTTTGGTGGATAGAAATTTTCAGTAAACTAGTGGAGATTTATCGTATTACTTACTATATTATTGTTAATGGGGTGAATAAAATAGACAATATATTCTCTCCTGCAATGAGTACAATTTAGATCTTTAATTACAAAACACGAGTATATATTTTATCGTTAGTTGAGAAGTATAAAATGAGATTCATTTATTGTAATATATATAAAATTACAATTTGAATAATATAATAACTAATGCAAATTCAATACATGGCAGGAGGACTTTAAAAAGACTTCTTGTTTTCAAATAAAGAATTTTATTAATATCCACGGTCCGCGATTATCACTTATCAATGAGCGGCAAAATAGTTTGCTTTCCTCTCCTTATACATATTAACAAAGTACAACGATATTTCAAATAGAATTGTCAACTATAGGCTTTTAATGGCCATGTAATTTTAGACATAGTACATATGAATAAATATATGTATGTGAATTTATAAAACATAACAGAGATTTAAAAGAATAACTGACGAGTTTCTCGCGGGCTCTTCTCAACAGATAATAGCTTTCCGAATCCTGCAGTAGATTTAAAAAATGACGATTTAAAAATACTTGCAAATAAGTATTTGAATAAAGATGATTTGAATTAAAAAAGTGTTACCGTTTACTTTCTAACTGAATACTTTATTTTAAACAATTTATTTGCAGTTGATCCTAACCTGGTAAATATTCAGAAAAAAGTTTTGTTACTTTTGGAGAACTGGAAACAGGTTGATCCTGATGATGAGTATTACAAAATTGGTAAAGAATACAATATTGAAGCAAACATCGAATTTTATACGGTAAGTAGGTAACATGATACAAAAAAAAATTAAAAATATAATTATAGTCTTATTATTGATAAAGTACATTGATAGATATTTGTATAAAATTTATGTAAATTAATTAGGAATTATTCATAAAAATATGATTTTAATATTCTTTTTAGGGTTTTATACCAAAAAGGTACAAAGGTACCTTTATATCCTGAGTTAATTTGTCTTTCGTTCTTTTGTTTGTCTTAGCAACTATTATGGCTACCGATTTCAAACTTATTTAATTATTATGCTGCATAGTTTTTATTTATGATCGAAAATGTGAGAAAAAAACCATTCCTTTTTACATACTTATTTAAATAATTTTATTGACCACAAGACAATATATTATAGTATAAACGGTAGATTTAATAATAGTAGCATTCTTAACTACTTAAGTGGTATAAAAAAACCGGTCAACCTCTAGGTCCTAGAAGTTGACGGGTTTTTTTAGAGTCTAGTAACAAACGCAGCATTTCATTATTAGGATAGGTAAAGATAATAACAATTAATACATACTTAACAAGTGTAATATAAAAATTGTAATAATTAAGAATGATGAATATAATATACATACATACATTTACATTATCATATTATCTGTAAATAAATAAATATATACATGTAATCTAAACTGAATATACGAAATATACATACATAAATATAAAGTAAAATTATATATAAATATAACTAGACAAATATATAAAATATAAAAGCAAGATAACGACTAGCTATACTACCATTTCAATGGATTCATGAGATAAGCATGGATTTTTTTTAAATATATACTTATTTGGAAGTTCTTCCTTATTTCTGAAGTTTGTGAAGCGTTATAATTAGGTACAATTTATAAAGGTGTATATAAATATTACAGAAGTCATCATCATTATTATATGCCATTATCTATATACGCTTCGTTTCACTAAAAGTAGATAGAAAATGCATTAAAATGAAGTACACGTGAATAAGTCTCTTATATAAGAGATAATAATTTACTTTATTAATTACAGTGCTTATAATAAATATTCGTTCAAATAATCCAGTAAAACTTATATTATCCTTACCAATGGAATAATTGACTTGATCATAAGATGAGCCTGCTGATGTACGACTGTAGTGGAAATAAAAAATCGATTAATTGATTGAATGTTTCAATTTGTTTTTTCAACAAAATAACAAATATATATCAACAAAAAATAATTACCTTTTAATTAAAAGTTTTATTTAAACGAACTATAATTATTTTTATATTTTCCTAATGAAATATTCACAAAAAAGTAATTGAAATAAAATTATAATAATAAATTTTATTGCTTTAATTTCAGAACCGAGAAGTTGTAACAGAATTTTTATCATTGTATAAAACTGGTTTTACTGCTAAAAATCAAATATTCTCCATATACTACGAGAATCAAGCTCTAGAAGTCAGAGCTCTATACAGACTGTTCTATTATGCCAAAGATTTTGAAACTTTCTACAAAACTGCGGCATTTGCACGTGTTTGGTTGAATGAGGGTCAATTTATCTACGCATTTTACATCGCAGTCATTCATC
This sequence comes from Galleria mellonella, assembly GCF_026898425.1. Lineage (NCBI taxonomy): Eukaryota > Metazoa > Arthropoda > Insecta > Lepidoptera > Pyralidae > Galleria > Galleria mellonella. Next base: position 889,447 of record NW_026442147.1, on the reverse strand, counting down.
GCGCTGATACACGTGGCATAGTTTTACCAGCTCCGTACGAAATATGGCCAGAGTACTTCGTGAACAGCGATGTACTAGCTAAGATAAATCGCATCCAGATGCAGAAGGGTTTAATTTTACCAGAAACTGCTCAGTATTATGGTGTGTTAGCTAAGGATAATGCTTACTATTTCTACGCAAACTACTCTGGTCCTTGGACTTACGAAAATAATGAGAATCTATTATCGTACTTCATTGAAGACGTTGCTTGGAATTCGTATTATTACTATTTCCATAGTAAATTGCAATTCTGGGAAAAAGGTGAAAATGCCATTGGGCCATTCAAGGAACGTCGTGGTGAAATATACTATTTTATCTATCAACAAATATTGGCTCGTTATTATCTTGAACGTCTTTCCAATGGGCTTGGTGAAATACCAAGATTTAATTGGAATGATAGGCTACAGGCTGGTTACTATCCGCTTTTGACCACTCACCAGATACCTTTCGCTCAAAGAAACGGCGATTACTACTTGGCTAATGATGATAATATTGAAGACATTCAGTTTGTTGATAGTTATGAGAAAACCTTCCTACAGTTTTTACAGAAGGGCCAGTTTAAGGCTGTAAGTATATCTTATAATATTTTGTATATCCTAATAGATAATATTATAAATGCGAAAGTTAGTAAAGATGTTTGGTTGTTAAGATGTTTGTATGTTTCTTTCTGAATCACATTTAAAAGGACTAGATAGATTTGAATGAAATTTGTTTTTTTTTATGCAACCTAGAATGGCAAACAAGCTGACGGCCCACCTGATGGAAAGTGGTAACCGTTGCCTATAGACCTGAGCAGTACCATGGACATAACAGAGTATACTGTTTCGCCCATGAGACCCCCCATTCGTTACCATTCTTGAGGACTCAGATGTTATTCCTCTGTACCCTGTAAATTCACGCCATATCCCACACTTCAAACCGAAACACAGCCCTGCAAACACAACTGCTTCACGGTAGAAACACGAATAGGACAGAGGTACACGATTAGATTATATCCTAACATATAGAATAAAGTAATTTGTATGGGCAATGGCGTGGGACGTAGTGGATAATATTGAAATAAAACTTATATTGTTTTCTATTACAGTACAAGCAAGAAGTTGATCTATACAACTCGAAATCGGTAAACTTCGTTGGCAACTATTGGCAAGCTAATGTAGATCTCTACGAAAAGGTACCGCAAAGAAACTACCTTCGATCATATGAAGACGCTGCACGTCGTATTCTCGGTGCAGCTCCAAGAAATTCGTATGAGTAAGTGTAATTTTTACGTGTATGGTATACATATTTGCAAGATCCTGTGTTTTTTCAGGGTAATGTGATTGCATATTATATTATATGGGTAGTGATATTATAAAAAAAACAAAGCTACGAACATATTATGATAATTAAGATTATATTACACAAAAAAAGACTTCATTTTTGGAAAAAATTGTTTTGATTTAAAAACTAAATTACTGAACCGATTTTGTAAAAAAAATTATGGACCAAATACATAAATAAGTATATTCTTTTAAATAAAAAAAAAATTGAAATCGGTTTATAACTATCGGAGTTATGACGTAACAAACATTAAAAAAAAAATAACTAAATTGAGAACCTCCTTCTTTTTGAAGTGGGTTAAAAAGAAGTCATTATATCTTTTATTTAATGTAGTTACTAAACATATTCATAGCTTCTGGTTTTAAATTTAAAAACTTTTTATCTCTTATTTATCCATTATTATAAAGATATAAATAGATAAAATACGTTAAAAAATGAATAATATTAAAATACTTTTTTCATACTTTTCCAGAAACTTGAACGTACCTACAGCTTTGGACTTTTACCAGACCTCACTGCGAGATCCTGCCTTTTACCAGCTTTATGCGAAGATTTTAGATTTCATTAATCAGTACAAGGAGTATTTGGAGCCTTACACTCAGGATGTGCTTCATTTTGTCGGCGTCAAGATTAACGACGTAAAAGTTGATAAGCTAGTCACTTACTTCGAATATTTCGACTGGAATGCTACCAACGCTGTTTACTTGTCCGAACAACAACTCGATACCGGGTCTCCTTCATACATCGTCCGCCAACCTCGATTGAATAATCAGCCATTTACTGTAACTATTGATATCAAGTCAGATGTTGAATCCGAAGCTGTCATCAAGATCTTTATCGGTCCCAAATATGATGGTAATGGTTATCCTATTGACTTAGAAAATAACTGGGTGAATTTAGTAGAAATAGATTGGTTCACTCATAAACTTACCTCAGGACAAAATAAGATTGAACGTAAATCTGAAAATTTCTTCTGGTTTAAAGAAGACTCTGTGTCAGTATCTAAAATTTACGAGCTCTTGAACAATGGCCAAGTGCCACGGTATATGATTGAGAAATTTTTATTATTACCTAGAAGGCTACTGCTTCCTAGAGGTACCGAGGGAGGTGTTCCATTCCAGTTCTTCGTATTTGTTTATCCATACCAAGCTCCGTACAAAGAATGGGAACCGATGAAAGAATTCGTAGTAGACAATAAGCCTTTTGGCTATCCGTTCGATCGTCCAGTAACTGAATCTTACTACTTTACTCAGCCTAACATGTACTTCAAGGATGTTTACATTTATCAAGAAGGTGAAGAGTACCCATATTATACTTCTTACTGGAGCCAAAACCAAGTCCCCAAACACTAAAAGGAGAGAAAAAGATTTCTCAGGTAATGTTTATGAAATAACAATATGTTAATAAAATAAATATGATGTACTAAAATTAAAACTTTTGTTTTTCTTGTCTTCTTCTTGAATATTAAATAAGTAAGGAAGTAATTAATTATTTAACTGTAGAATAAATAAATATCCATTCTCCAGTTATTTCGATATAGGTATAAAGAAATATACAAACTACTCTTGCTTATGCACTCTAAATGTTTTTAACTCCTCTTTTAGATAGTACCAAATGGATGACTATGATAATAGGGATGTTGATTAATTCAAACTTTTGACTCTATAAATAAGTGAAAAACATTATATTCTAAATTTCAACCCAATTATATATTATAATAATACTTTGACGTAATTTTTATAGTAGTTTTCCATAGTAGTTGTCTTTTAATTTATTAGTTTTTCTCATTTGTAATAGTAGCGAATAGAATGTTCGTTATTACCGAATATTCAGAAGTATTTATCTTGTTATTGTATATTTAATATAGAGAAACGTTAGTTTCTACAATATGTAAGGACGCTAAGAAATTGGTTATTAAAGTTATTTATTCACTAAACATTTTTAACATCAATATTTGATTAAATCGGATAATAAAATTTTTTTTTCAATGCAGACTTTGAACTATAATTCCTTAAAAGGTTCCATTATTAAATATTCATCTTTTTTATATATAATCTTTATATTTTATTTTTTCTATATTTTATTATACTTATTTATTACTTCTTCTTTATATATTCTTATTTCTTTCTTTATATTTATCCTTACTTATTAATATTTGTAGCATCTTAATATTTTAAAAACTTCTTATAATATTTATGGTAATTTTTTTGAACATATGAATATGTTCTGGGCTCACAACCAGCTATAGGTACATATATAGCTATGAAGTTACAATACATATAATATAATACATTGTGGGTGGCATCTAACGTTTATATAAATCAATATAAATGTGGTGAAAAATGACCACTTGCATTGATTGTGCGTTTTTTATGATATATCGATATATTATAAAATCTATAATTGTTAGCATTATGAACGTAATTTTTAGCAATTCTATGGAATGGAAATCCTAGAGGTTTGTCATCTATTTCCAGAGATGTCTGATTATTATATTTGTTATATAGAAAACTGTTAGATATTGAATCGTTCACTTGTGTGATAATAATAAACAAAGTCATATTAAGTCCCTCTTCTGAACCTTTGGGTATTACAAGGTTTCCTGGAAATTTAAATATATCAAATTTATTTTCCTTTTCTTTAATTGTTTCCAAATTATAGTAATCATCAAAAGAAAATTTCGAAGAAGTTTGAGGACACCAACTGAGAATATTCGCGCCTTCTTCCATTTTTACAATATAAGAATCAAGCTCAAAAAATTTATAATAGTTATGAAAACAAGTAGTATAATAACACCGTGGACCTAAGAATAATCTCACCGCAACACTTTGCTGGATTGCAGACAATACAGTAAAATTTAATGTAAAAGGCATATAGTTTAATCTCATTTGTCTTGCTGCTATAACGGTTGATAATTCTGATGGGCTGTCTAAAGGATATAATGCTTTATTTATGTTGAATTGGTAATAATCAAAGTAGGTAGCAATAACTGAGAAATCATTATGAGTTATAGATAACTCATTCATTTCGTAAGTTGAAATATCAAATGGTTCTATGGTATTCGTAAAATCTCTAAAGTATTTTAATGCGCTTTCGATTATATTCCAATAAACTGGATCTCGCAAGGATGTTTCCGGATGATGTAATACCGAAGGTGCCGGGTTGTACCTGAAAATATTTTTTTTTTATATATTTCATATTAAAAAAAATGAGTTAGAATATTATAAAAAAAAAAATAAAATGTCTTACTGATTCATCGGGTAATTATAGGTACCATATCCATAAACATTTCGGATCATTTTTGCAGTTTTAATTCCGTCTAGATTAGCCCGAATTAGTTTTGACAATAATGATATATAATTGTCATCTGTAATTTTTATTAATGTACCGTTATCCTGTAACAAACAGTATTGAAAATAAATGAAATTTTCAAAAAAATGAGCTGTCAAATTGTTTGTTTCTATATTTTTTAATCGTTACTGCATAGTCAATATAATAAATAAACATTCTTCTCTTTAGCCTCTCTTCTTGCGAATTTAATTCCTATCTCACAAAATAGCATTTAAAAACATTCAGCCGAGAAATACGTCACGCTTAGATAATATATTCATTCAAAAACTTTAATATACAATAAACTTACCATTATTATTAGTCTCCTTGAAATAAATTCCTTTAAAGCAATGTCTATAGATATAAGAGCTACTTTATATTCATTCGATATATTGCGAAAATGAGATCGACTTGGAAAGGCTAGACCATTTTCATACGATAAAAATGGATAGTAATCACCTACGCATTGATGATTTAGTGAAGTATTCCTAGTATCCAAATGTTCTTTTTCTAGAAGATATCTAGCTAATAATTGCTGATGCTTGTAATGATAGTGTTCCGCATGTCTTGAATTAATTTGATCCAATTCTTCATTGGACATCCAGAACGGATGTGCTAAATGTACACCATAGTAATAACTGTTTAGTGCTATATCTTCTCTGAAATAATTAACTTCTATATCACAAATATCTAATGGCATATTCCAACTAGAATAATTAGTATTGATATATGTAATGTGATCGTTATTTTTATAAATTTGATACACATCGGCTTCTTGTTTATTAATATGTCCTTTGTTGAGTTTTACTCTATAGGCTTTTGCAATTGTCTCACTATTAACGAAGTAGTGTGGTTTATAAATGAATGGTGGTAATAATTTTTCAACATTTTGATTTCCATAAAGTGCAAGAAGGCGTAAAACGTACTCATACATGTGTTTATTGATGTTACTTTGCATCCAGTCCATCACAAAAGTAACATCATGTTTTTTTATTTCTTGGAGCATATTGAAAAGAGCTATTGTAGCTTTTCTTTGATTATCGTCGTATATATTAAATGTTATGCCTTTCATTGTAAAACCTTTACTCATGTAATCATTAAGTAATTGATAATTTTTATTGTCCTGAAATAAATTTTAATTTAACGAATATTTGCCATAATTTTTCAAATATATTTTGTTGTTTTTTTTTTATTTCAAATTTACCTTATCGACGAAGTCAGTTATATCAATTGACGAATATTCTTTTATTTTTTGTGGAGAGTAACCAGACGGAACTATATGTTTAATAAATACATCATCATTAAATGTAATTTCTGAAAATTGTAAGTAACTCTTTTATATTCTTATACTTTAAATATATTAGAATTTAATTATTATTGATTATATTATTATTATTAAATTTATAAAGTGCTTATAGTAGTTACATCCAAACTTATTAAAAAAACAATAATTTGTAAAATCATTCGAATAGATTAACTGTTTATTTATTTATTAATTATTTTCGAACTCTTCTTTACAGACGATATCACTCCGAACTAAGTGATTGAACTAGAGTCCAGTTAAGTCTAATCCTTTTGTAGCGATATTTATAGTAAATAACTTAATTATGGAATATGGGATGCAGAATTGATTTTAAGTAGGTTTACATCTGTGGTAATATTGGTCAAAAATCAAATGTTTTTCATTACGACGAGTTAAAAAGAATTTAGAATATTAAATATTCTTTTTAATCTACATTACATTATATGGCCTAAGAATAAATCTGTGATATGTTGTATTTTATAAATAAAATAAAAATAGATAGTAATAAAGTATTATAAAATTTGTACCTGCTTCATTAATAATACTTCGATATTCGTCTTTAGGAGCAGACAACACGCCGCTTATAAATAAAAATAATATCCACATTTTCCTTAGAAATATTCCCAATTAACAGAAGTCAAGGAAAGTCAGAAAATATTAAACCACACTAATATCTTGACAAAACTGGTGTCTCTTTATGTTTCTCTTCTTGAGCCAATTGAGCCGCTGGAGTCAGTTAACTAGAAATAATTTTGTACATTCGTTAACAAAAGCCCTTGATCTCCGATGCTTTAATATTTTTTGGTAAAAAAACTTATAAGGCATTTTCCGAATATGACAATTAAGATTTTTTTGGACCTCGTTCTATGTCGCTTATTATTTTGAGGAAGCAAGTTTTGACAACGTGGTGAAGAAGTCTCTGTTTGACTGCTACGTTGTTCGTACATTTTAATTCATATTCATATATGCGTATGTTCATTCAATATTTTACCTGTACCGTCAAATTCTTTTTATCACATCTATTCAAAAGTGGTCAAATGAGAAACAAATCGATTGTTCTTACATTAAGAAGTTCTAGTACGTGTTACAGTATTTGATAGTCGGAATTTCAGTGACTAAAATATTTAAGATAACAAAATAAATATAAATAGAGTTGTTATTATAGAAATCTAGTGCCAACCTTTCAGCATAATTATATTAGTTTAATATTATAACAAATATCTATTATTATCGAAACCACAGGCAGATATGGTTGTAGTGAGAACAAGGCCATTTTTACAATGCTTACATATCAAATAATAAAAGATGATTTGAAGATGGAAGATATTTAAGTTAAAAGTTATTAAAAAATTAAAATTATCAAAACAGTCAATATTATTAGCGTCATATTCTCAATTTTAGGATCATTACAATGACGTAATACTTGAGTTATTCATTTCTGAAAGTACAGGTGAAGATTTAATAATATAATAAAAATATGTATTGTATTATATGCTAAGTAGTTTTAAAACTGTTTTACATTTCTGTACGTTGAGCTCAGGATACAAAATGCAATTGGGCAATTTTCCAATTACGTGTCTTGGAGGGTTTCTTCTGTTAGAAGATACTGGGATAACTACGAATTATGAAAGATAGAATTACTTAGTTTTATAATCTTTGAATAACTAAATTTGTGCCTAATTAAATAAAACATGAAAAAATTTTAAAAATATTTAGAAATTTTTATTACAAATTGAGTGGTTTAGTTCCTTAGATTTTCTTTGAATTTCTTTATGCTACTGTTTCTATTTGCTGAAATATTAATTATGAAAATATACATACATATGCAAAAAAAATTGTAACATAGGTTAATTTTTTGAACAATTGTCGAAAGCGATAAATATGGTAAATTCATAAACTTTCCGTTATAAATATATATAGGCAAACATAACTTTCTACTATGTTCATTAGTTCACTTAATATGGATTTCATTACATTTTGTATCTGTAAAATTAGATAAATGAGAAAGATCTAAAAATATCATTTGTGATAATGTTGTTAAGAATACGCTAATTATTTTACATATTATAATATTATTATTAATACCTATCTTTAAAATACTATAAAATATTTTAAATAAAATTCGGTAATACAATCTCTGTAATTTTTTTTATTTATTTAGACTTATTAATTACTTCACACACTGTCACGTAGAGATAGAGGGCAGAAAGGGCAGAAATCGTGGCTGTGTCACGTTTAGTGTGTGAAGAAACGCGGTATTGTGTCAAGTACCCAAACTTAATTCTACTCGTAAATTCATAAGAATTGTATATATTTTATCTATGTATAGTACGTAACTAAGAAAACTTTGCATAAGACTGTTATCTATTCCAGTCATGTCCAGAATAAAATATTTTTTTATCCCATGGAAAATAAATATATAAATAAAAGTGTCTTTCAATATTGTGGATATTATATTTCTTTTTGTATAGTATTAATTTCCAAATACAATAGTGCAATGCGTTATAAATATTAGCATATAATTGTTTATAAAAAATATAAGTTCGTTACGTGTAAATTATTCCGGAAATAATTTTTTGGAACGAACTCTTACAAAGTTAAGATTTATATTATTTACTCTATTACCTATCTATAAGATAGATTAAACATTATGCATTATAATTTAATTTTTAACAACAATGCTAATACCGCATTAATGGTTTGTACTAGTGCCGAAGTCTTGTAAACATTTACATGTTATTATTAACTAATATTAATAATACTATAGTTCTATATTAACGAGCAGCTTAGTCTCCAGTCATCATCTCCATGAATTCTGTAAAAAAATAATGAAATTAATAAATATAAGTATATTATAAGTACATCATCATCATATCCTATCCTGTAATCCTTTAACTGTCCACTGCACAACATAAGCCTCCCCTTGGGGGGGGGGGGGGGGTGCCAGTAGTTGCCTCGCTTTTTGGGGGTTGGCAACAGCACTTAGGATTTATATTTGTTTTTTGAGGGTATTTCCCCCTCCCTCTATCGATTCTTACGATATCTATGGATTCTTTCAAGGAAATTAATTTCATTATTTATTAGCTTATTAGTATTTTGTGCTAATAATCTAATAATTGATTCTCAGTTATTGTTCACATTCATTACATCATACATACTATACTTTTAAAAAGGGCAATAAGCATATAGAACATAAGAGTGATATTAATTTGTTGGTTTCTATCCGTAATTTATTGTCTACATATAATTTAAATTCCAATTATAAAATAATAAATTGACATATAGTGTTAATAAGGTCTAATTACCTGAATTTCTAAACGGAAACAAACAATCAGAATATCAGATGTGTTTGACAGTTACTTAGCGACTTCGTAAGTCACTGCCTCAAGAAATGCCAATTAGTAATATGACGTAATAATATGTTGCTTATAATATTCTACCATGATTGATTTTGCAATTGCTAGATATTGGATTTACTTTGTGACAGAAAATAAATAGTATTTGTAAAGATTTGTAAATAGTAAAAGCAATTGGAATTGGAATTTTGAATTTGCTTTTTTTATATGTAGTAGACATCGAGTAGACCCGAGCACTATATACAGAATAGAATCTAAATTATTGATATAATTTTAACGTAGCGAACTATTTGACTTATATATATTTTTTAATTCTTTAATGTTACTGTCGTCTATAAATAACAAGAATATTTTTACTTCATTTAAAAAAATGATCATGGTTGTGATATTAGTCTGTATAAAGGAGATTATAAGAAACCCAAATTTTATTTCAGTATTTTCGTAACTTGCATTTTAACTAATTATTGCAAAACTACTCAGATTTATATGCATTATATGAGCACAAATTGAACATCTAATATACATTATCAGCCAATAAAGATGAGACATATTTAGAAATTAACAGTTATGAAGTAAGTTAAAAAAAAAACTAGTTATAAAGTAATCCGCACATTTTGTGAGTTGAATGACACAAAGGAATCAAAGTATTATTTTTTTTAATAAAATATAACCCTACAATTAAAATAGAAATTGCAAGAATGTTAGTAATGTATTTAAAATTAACAAGGTGACATTGTGAGAGTAAAATTTTGCATAACTTAGTGGTACATGTATGTTCTTTTATGTCTTTTTGTACCTTGTTTGTTATGTATGTATAATATTCTTACTGCCCTTATTCCAATTATTCCGCTTTTGGTTTTACGACCGGCCGCTTGCCTGACGTCAACCTTCTTTAGGAATGCATTTGTTGGTAGTATCCGCCATCGTATATGTATAGAAAAAAAAAGGTGGAAATTTTGGGAGTGAGTAAACGAAGTTGGTAAAAAGAAATGAAGTATTTATAGAGAAAAACGAAAAGCGGGTACTGTAGTTGTATAGAAATTTCAGTAGCTCGAGGGGTCGGGGTTGCATACTCGTGTACCCTTATTCAAGAACCAGGCAGAACACTACAGGAAAGTACAAGATGTATCACGATACTAGCAAAAAACGTAGAGACTACTTTATTTAAAATAATTAAAATACAATTGTAATAAAATTTTAAAATTACAAAGTAATGTTACAATTAGAAATTCTTAATATTTTCCCTTGGTATTGACCCTGTCATTATTATTGATAATGATTTTGAATAACTTTGTGGCAAAAGCATTTGGTACAATGCCAAAGACGATTTCTCTTTATAATAGTTACGTATAGCGTTGACATATCTCAGAACTTGTTTACCGCTTTTATTATCGAAAATCGTAGGTGAATATTGAGTACCTATATTCGTAAAAAAGTATTTGTGTCTCCACATTTAGGGGGGTGCGTCATTCTTAATCCAATGTACAGTCAGTTTGCATTCATTTGGCATCTCATGCTGATGACGACAAGCGAGGTATGCAAGGATGTAAAAATAAAAGTGAATATTAGCGAGATTTCATCTTAAGTAGATTCACTAGTAATAATTTTAACTAGTATTAATGGTCAAATTTTATAAGCTGAATTGGAACCGCTTCTTGACATCCGATTGAGGTAAAATTGTACACGCACCTCTAGTACAATACTTAATATTATAATATTTTAATAATCTTGTTAGTACGAGTGTTAATGAAAGAACTTGAAGAATATAATATGCAACTAAATGACATCGTTTTAAAATAACTACAGTCACAAAATGGCGAATTATATTATACAGTAACCGTTTACTACCTGTGGCTGTTTGCTTCCCACTTATGTAGTATAAATACACTTGTTTTTAAATATATTTATTTATTTATTTTATTTATTCATTAGTACAAATATGTGTACATGGCGGACTTAATGCTAAAAGCATTCTCTCCCAGTCAACCATAGTTTAAAGTTTTATAGTTTATAGTTTTTAAATATATCTTAATCAGACTTGTATGATTCGGTATTGTAAATTTAAAAATAATATGCAAATAATTCGTACCATCAAAGTCGACGGTTCCGGAGCCGTCAGTGTCGATTTCAGCGATGATGCCATCTAAGTCTGAGTTGCTCAATTTGTCGTCAAGAGCAGCCAAGATCTCCTTCAGAGTAGAGGTGGTGATGTAGCCGTTGCCTTCACGGTCGTACAATCTGAATAATTATAAAACGAAAATGAGGACCTAGTAATAAAATCAAATTAAGAAAACCAAACCCAAGAAAATGATTTGAATAACTTTCGGTTTAGATTTATTGAAGATATAATTATCAGATTGGAAGTTTTGTATTATTCTGTCTAAACTTATTTTTAGGACTAGATAGTACTTGATATTATTGTTTCCCTTCAAAGAGTACTAAAGATTGTTCAACATTTGACATAATAGATATATTTAGTCGTCAGTAGTAGTAATTTATAAGAAGTAGCATGTTATCATGCTGTCTATGACAACAGAAATAACTTTTCGCTAGGTAAACTATCAGTCCGTGTGCTATTTTAATCCTTATTACTGGTAATATAAAAAAATGAGATTTTGAATGAAAATATGGTGCTCTACTTTTCAGAATATAAAACCTATATTCTGAAAAATATATATATATATATTTGCAAAAATATATAGTTAACAAACCTGAAAGCTTCTTTCAGTTCCTGTTGCATGGCTTCAGCATCTTCCTCTTCTAAGAAGTGGGAAGCAATATTACAGAAGCCATCGAAGTTGATTTTTCCACTACCTGGAAAATATTAATAAATAAAATTGTAATAAAAGTAATAATAGTAATATATGCCCAGGATAATGTGGTTATACATCCTGTTATTATAAAAAAGTACGTAAGTAAGAATACATGTGAAGATATTGTATTAAGTCCACGGAATTTATACATTTTACATTTATCATTTAGTTCAGGTAACTATCAGCAATAAACCTTGGCATTCCTCATGGTAAAGATTGTCTATTTCTTTCAACGTTCCTTTCGTAAATAACTAAATCAAAGTAACGGAGACAGATTTTTTCGAGTAAACTATAATTTAATGCAGCTCTCCATATTTATAAATAGATTCATTGGTTACTGAATGATGAGAAAATATTCCAGATGTCTCGAATTTCATGCGAGCTTGTACATTTTGCTTATGCACTATGACGATTGGTTGTTGGTAGGATATCGTTTACGTTGATCTACGTCGACCGATCGTTACGTTTTCTGTTTACTGTAACACGTTTTGACCTTGCAATGTATTTAAACGTCAGCCATATACTCGGTTTGTAGTGTAGATTCCAAAGATAGTTCTCTAGTTATAAGCGATGATTAATGTTCTCTCTGTAGCTGTTTACAGTTTGGACCAAATTGGTCTATGTGATGGTGTTAAAAATAATCAAACACATTTCGATTTTAAGGAAATAATAAGTTTATTTTTTTGTATCGAATGAAACTGTGATAATGAGTTTATTATCTATTAAAAGAAATTTTGTCAGATTTGTATGCTTAGAATCTATTTGTTCCCGTTTATGGTGAAAATTATAAATCTTTTAGCGGACATCTATTAAAAATTTGTTATTTTTTTTTGGTTTTAATTTAAGTATTTTTGCACTACTTTATATTGAACTAGTCACTTGTAGTAATAAAATGGTGTAGAAAATAAAATGTAAATGATTTTATTAGCAAAATGTGGATGGTTTGTTATTTGAAAAATTATTAATTACCTTTATACTCGTATATGTCCGGGATATATATATTTCTCGAACATAAATTTAGACTTTTATTAATTATTGATGCTATTAAAGAATGGGTGATAAGTAAACAAGACAAACTTACTAGCCTCGAGGATGTGAGAGATGCCAATTTTAGTTCAAGGATTATTAAAAGGAGGTTTCTAATGTTGATGATTTATAATTGATGACCGGCCAGAGCTTCTAAATTATTTATTCGAAAACGTTTTGCAAGGTTGAGTTCATTTTCAAGTTGAGTGGCATGGACAGATATAATCCTTCGAAGGACCACAATTGTATAATTTATATAAGTTATTTTCAGTACTACTATTTTACTTTTAATCATTTTATTTTAAGACATAAATGTTTTTTTTATCATTTTTTATTTAAATTACATTACAAAACCGATTGACAAGATTTCTTATTATTAATTATTTGATTTTTCAAATTAAAGTGATGTTTGAGATAAAATTAGTATTTCTAATATCGGAGCAAACCCTACAATTGCAATAAAGTTTATTAAAACCAATTCATAATTGGTGACGATATCGTAAGAATACATACAAAAATACATTATTTCGATCTTATATTACAATTATTTTTAGATAATAAACAAAAAGTAGTTCGAAAATATAAGTTTTTACCTTCAGGGTCATTTTCATCAATAAGGGCTTGGAGTTCAGAGTCATCAAACAGTTGACCCATGGTGTTCAAAATTGTGGAGATCTTCAAAACGTCAATGTATCCGCTCTTTGTAGTGTCGAACATTTGGAAGGCTTTGCGCAGCATCGCCATCTTCTGTTCATCATCTGAGTCCTATAGACAAGTTAATAATATCAAAAATATAATCAAAAACGATAAAAAAATATGATTTACATGTTTTTTAACATGTTATAAAAATATCTGAATTATTTGGAAACAATTAAAACTATGGCCTTGATGTTACACTTAAGTTATTTTTTATTTATACTCGTACAAGATGCACATTTATATAACACTGTTATAAATCCAATTCACAACAAAACTTATATTCTCACCATGTTTAGTGTGTAGGGTTGGCAATTGTAACAAGAACCGAATCCGAGTGCGAGTGTTGTTACACTGAATTTTACGTTGGTTTTCCACCCTTATTTATAGAACATTCTCATCATCCGAAACACGGGAATACAAAAATAAGTGAAAACTAATTCTTTCTCTGTCACTCGTTTAAGATTTCCTGCCTCCATTCAGACCGTCATCGAGTGAATTAACGATCTGTTGATAGATATGTTTTCGTTGTAATAGGGAAGGGAAAAAATATATTTGTCATTTGTCTATTACGATTGATACAAAAACAAATAGATATTTTTTTTGTTTTTATCACTCCGTTTAGTTCGAGCGTTCACTATATGTTGATTATAGAAGACTGTATGAGTTATTATTTATGGATTTACTTCAACAAAATTTACATACAAGAGTTGCCTAATATAAGTTTCTTATACGTCTTTAAATTTTAACACTAGTGTATGATTATTACTATATCCTTATATGTTAAGACTACGTTTTGAATATATCTATTATTAATTAAATTAAAATATATTTCTAGTTAATACCTTGCAAATTTAATATATTGAACCTTAAGTATAATATGAGAAATATATCTAAATGAGTATGTTAAACAGGCTATTATTTAATAGAATAATAAAGAAATTAATGTTATGTACAAAGATATCTTATAGATACATTCAATACAATACCTATATTATGCTAATCAATTTGTAACGCATTTTTATTTTAAAAAGTATAAAATTGGCTTAACTTATTTTATTTTACTTAATAAATTCTAACTCTGCATAAAACTATACAATAATAAAATATTTAGTTATTATGTGGTAATTCGCTTGAATAAAGTTTTTAAATATTATTTCCTTTGATTGATTCTGATTTTAACAACATAAAAAAAGTTATAATAACTATTTAAGGAGTAAATTGCCAATTGTGGTATTCTAAAAGAGATGAATATGTGATTTTGGCACTACAGCAACACAACTTGTTATATGAATTGAACATTTAATGAATGAAACTGAAAACATTCTTTATAGTAGGTTCTTTAAACAATCCTGAAGTAACATAAATACGAATAGACATTATAAATACATGAAATAACTCAACAAATTCACGATCGTAATAGTAATACATGAAACTGAACATCTCCAACCGTCCAGTTTAAAGCATTCCAGAATCGCATTCGTGTACCAAACTGCTCCTTGATTAAGAGCAGGAAATTCCTTTGAAGCAACGAATTCATAACAATCCAAATGAAAATATTACGCATGAAGCGTCACATTCCGATGTTTCAAACATTTTTATAAATATTAATTTCAAAACTTATTTTTTGCTCAAATAAATTAGAATATTGTTCAAATATAAAGTTTACATTAGATTGTGTTTTTAAGTTTTGAAGTAATTTGAAAATTGCGTTTATTGTGATATAATCTTTTTGACTTTTGATTTGTTTCGTAAAAAATTTCTTTTAATTCTAAAATTATATGGTGTCTATGAATTTTAGTAGATATAAACAAAGAAATAGATAAAACAATGTGATTTACTTATTCAGGACATACAAAAATCTATTTCAGTACGAATTTTGTTGAATGAATATTTTGTCGCTTCTGTTCTAATTATCTTTATCTCGAATTAGTTCAATTATTTTATTGGATAAATAATCATTATTTAAGTTATTAATTTCAATTTTAACATTACAAAATAAATAATGTATATTAACTTGACACATGTCAAGTTTGTATGTAATTTAAAAACTTTTTTCTAAGTAGGTCCACCAGGGATCAATACTTGGCCCACTTTTATATTACATTCCCAATATGTAGATGATACACACATAGTACATAAAAATCTATCTATATATTACCGATTATACTGTATTGTGATTACGATTGTATTGCGGCTTTGCAAGCAACGAACATTTGAATCGTAATGCTTCCTTGGCAACCGACAATGTTTTTAAATTCAAACAAATAAATATCATGCTTATGCCAGAAGTTTTGTCTTTTTTTGTCTTGCAGTTTTCTTGATAAATAAGCAATAAATTGTAGTAAGAATTTATTTTATGTATCGTCGTATTATTCACTTTATAAATAAGAAGAATCTAATGATAACTCTTTTATTATTATACTATCACATTGTTTTTGCCGCTCTAAATGCTTATATTGATAAATAAAATACTTCTTATTATTTCTTTCATTTATAAAATTACATTAGAATAGAATAGCTAAAAATAAAAATAATAATAATAAAAAATAATAAACAAGTAGTAGGTAAAATGTAGAAATGTATCCAAAAAACATTGCCCTCCTTCGGTAGTCAAACAAAAAAAAACAACTCGTCTTTGCTTGGCGACCACTGGCGCGTGAAACGGGTTATACGGCGGCGCCCGCGCAGATATAGAATGTCGGTGATCGACTATAATTTTTGTGTTCTAAAGCGAATGCCACAATGAGTGAAACGTCTGCCGAGCTTTGCACGGCACGACGGCCACGTGCGTGCTTAGTTCGCATCATTCAAGCTGAAATTAGGTCACCATTAAATAATGATGTCAGTGTTATGCTGGCAATGGATTTATTTTTAATATTTACCTGTTAATGTTATAAATGTCTTTATTGGATTTACATTAAAATTTATACAATAGGACCTGTATTTTATCTTTTATTGTTAAGACTTCTAAAAGAGTGTAGATATCAAGTTATTTTATTTTAATTATAATTGATAGGGTTTACTTTTTCTTGGTTTATATTTTAATTTTTTGACGAATAAAGCTATATATAGCTAAATATTTACAGTGATCCTACAATACGAAATAAGATGTTGTAGGGTATTTATAAAACATCTAGATATCCAAGATTGAAGTCGCTTTATTTGTCTTACATTTATTATTTGTAAAGTTGAAAATAACGACTGTCATAGATGACAGTTGTATAGCTCAGCTCTGTTGTTGTTATTATTGAGTTGTGGGTCTGTTTGTGTATCAAAAACATTAGAAAGTGAAACTACTAGACTTCGTGTAAATATTATTTTTATTTTCAAATAAACGTTATAGTTCTGTTAAGTTATCCACAAGAGGTAAACAATATATATTATAAAGTAGGTTTGAAAATTTGAAAAGCTTTAAATTGAAAATTAAATAGAAAATAAAACATTCATGTTATTATGTATCTATTAATAATATGGTGGTCGAGTTTTATGTGATTTACCTGGATAGGAAATAGTATGTTATACTGCTGTGTAGCGGCACAGAATATTTTTTATATCTAAAATGTTATTCATGTTTACAAGAATACAAAGTGTTACCGCTCCTTTTTATTTTCAGAAAGTTCAACGAATGCGTCTGAATACCACAATACATTTTGCCAGTGCAATACAAGAAGACTCAAAATAAAACCTAAAGTCATTATAGTTTCAGTAAACTAGAATTTTTCACTTCTGTGAAAGGTCTCGATCTAGATGTGAGGTGTGGGTTATTACTGGTGTGAAATATATTGTTAGTATTTAAGTCTAAGGTCTAGTGGATTTATTGATAGGAATATATGCTATTAGGTCGACATACAGACGGTGCTCTGAAAACTATTATAGTTAAGTTATAATAGTCTTATCTATCATCACTCATTAATAATATACATCGGTATAATGGTGGTAAGGAACGTATACTAATAGTGTAGATAGAGTAACGATTATACTTTCATCTCAAAAAATTAAAAAAGAAATTCCTTGTAAAATTACCTAATAAGACTATGCTGATTATAATGGCAATAGTATTATATTATTTGTTTATGATATTCCCTGTAAGGACAGGTATAGTCGTGAGTGTATACATATATATACATTTTAATTTTATTATTTTTACATTTAATTCGCGCTCTAACCATGTTAGAACTAATGTGTTCGGCGAAATATTGGCATGAGGATTGGCACAATACTACAACGGCAACAGTCGACAAATGCCTTTGACTTTCCCATTAAGAATTATAATTGGAAGCATAGTTATTTACTAATTGATATTGTTTTATTACAGCTCGACATATGACTGTATTGGGTATTTGATTAGAATTATTTAATTGAATTTCGCTACCATTATTCTGTGTGTGTTTGCTAACACTGACCACTACTATTACTATCAGAAGTTCTACAACCTTCCAAATAGGCATCCATTTTCAACAGCCACTTCTTTCATGCACGTGTTTCTCATTTTTCACTCAAGACGAGGCGTCTTCAGGCAAATTATTATATCGCTGCTTGAAGCCTAATGTTAACTGTTTGGAGCTCAAACTGTGAATAACCAGTGATATGGGCTTCCGCAAAATAACATCTAGTTCGGTAAAATACGAATATATAACAATATGGTTCATGTATGCGAACTATGGATAAGAGAACTTTTTTCCATCAACTGTTAGCTTCACTTTATTAAGTACCTTTTCATGCTGTATTTAAAGGAGTCAAGATTATAGGATAAATGAAATATATCATGGAAAAGATTATTACACAGTTTTATTTATATAACATTTCTTACATTGTTTAGAAAAGAATATATAAATTTATGCTTTAGAAAAAAAAATATTTTATACTGTATTTAATTGTACAAATTAATCTTTTTTACAGTTCAGTATATTTTCATTAATTACTTTATTTAATGATACGTACCATATATTTGCCCACGTGAAATAGGATAAAAAGTACCCTATGGGTTAATTTATAATAATATGATTTATCTCTACTCTAAATTTATTCCAAATCCGATGAAACATTGGAGTAACAAATTATCTAAACATCTTTATAAAGTTTTACATTTATAATATTAGCAGGTAAGGTACTTCTGTTAAGGTAAATTACACTTTATGTAGCATATTTGAGGTTCATTATGTGTCAGCGATTAAATGTTTCTAATGTATCTTTTAATATCAACAGCTTAAAAGCAACACATAGATTTAGCAATGAATCATACAGTAATTTGTCTGAAATAAAACTAGTAGCGTGCTTTAATTGCATGAAATATTTGGTGCTACGAAACTATGTAGTGGGCTTGATTAAATTTATTCGTCAATGCGTTGCCGACGCTCCACAATTTATTGAGTTAAAATACCTGGATCGAAATAATTGGCCATCACAGCCAAAAGCAAGTTTGGATAGCTCACAATATCGGTGTCTATTCAGTGGAAATACATCTTCATTTTGGCACAGTGCAGTTTCTCTTGCAAAATTTACAGGAATATACATGCCAGTGGTATAGTATTTTTAAATATATGAGCTTAATAGGCTTTACGTATCTCAAAGATTAAATATATCTATAATTATTTTATAGTTTTTTTTTTTTATTTTTATCTGATAATAATTTATAGTGTAAAATACAGGAACATTTTCAAAATAAATCATCAATTATCTACATTTTGAAAATGCAATGAAATTGTCAAAATGCAAATAACCATTATGTGCATTTTGAGGTTGTGCAAAAATTAGTTGAGTTTATCCATACCAGGTTCGTCTTTGCTAAAATTATTATAACGAAGTAATATAATCAAGATTTGACTAACTAAATATTTTCTCGAACTTCAGAATCCATAAACGGTTACCTCTAGATATTAATGAGATAGGGATGTCCGATGTCTTGTTATTTCGACTTAAAATGTTTCTATTGATGGAATCGCTTGCCATTTTGTCGCTTTGCTATTTGGCCAACTCCTTTAGATGAATTACAAATGGATTTATTAACAAAATTATTAGCTCTAGCGGGCCTATGAGATAGAATGAACCGTCGACATGCGCTGTTTTGTTCTTTCTAATTTGTTTAGGGGAACGTTACTGTCACGCTTTCGATATTCACTATTTTGTGATGTTATTCGGTCTTAGGATCGATGTATTTATTATATTCTCAATTCTTGTTGCCATATGAAATATAATTCTTAAAATTTACGTGTCTGTTTGTTTAATGACTCGTGTACGTTGTCTGTCTTTACGATTAGTAATAAAGTTTATTTATGTGAATACAACCCACATCAAACACACATATCGCATGTATTTATGAATAGGAAAAAAAAAAATATTTTTAGGTAGTTTTATTAAAATTTTTACTTTTTACCTGTTATTATGATATATATGGATATTGTCTGAACACCTACTTTGTGGAAACCTTGTAATCAACTGTAAAAATATTTGTATTCATATTCTAGCCGTTGTCACACTAGTGACCGATGGTTTTTAAATTTTCTGCGATGAAAATAGGGAAAGCGTAACGTCGTTGTAAAATATTTGGAACATATCCAAAAATAATGATGATGAGAAACCGCTTGAAAGAGTAATATTCACATTTTGCTTATTCACACAATTTTACATAAATTGGAAACTGAGATGAATATTTATTAAATATTGCCACATGACCTTCTCGTGTTGATATAACGTGATCTCCTATCATAAAATTAATACTTTATTTTAATATGATTTAATAATATAATAAAAGAGAATTAATAATTTATTGTTTTACTGTTATGTGATCATTTAGTTTAAGTTCATATTAGATATAATCAATCAATGTTTGAAGTAAAAAAAGAAACTACTTATAAAAGCATTATTTTCTAATATGTATTAGGAACCATACCAATAATAAAAAAATTTTCTGGTGATAGTTTTCCCATGATTTATTTGTAAAGATTGGCTAATTACACGATAAACAACAATAAAATCAAATTGCTCTTTTAATTAATGCCAATACGAAACAAATCTGCATTCAGTGATTCGTGGCAGCCTGTAAGAAGTTTTTGTTTTACATAGCGAGAGATGTAAGGCTTTCCTTTATATTACACAAATATTGAATTACATTATTTAATAAATAACAGGACAATTTTGACGTACTTATAATATAATAATAAAATTTAATTTGTTATTACTATTTTTATAGAATCTATTTGCACTACATATTTATCTACTTGGACTAAAATAATTTCTAAAGAGATCATTCGTATATTATATATGTATAATTTGTATAATTATATTAATGTAATAAATAGATAGCTTTAAATGAAACTGCATATAATTTATGTATTGATTTTAATATACTTAGTTAATATTAATATGTTATTAATATCTAATTTAATATAATCAAATTTATTCATAAATTTTTTCAGGGTGTATAAAATCAAAAGAATGCAATATATAATAAAAAAATTTCCAAACACTATTTTGTGGAGATTCTTCAATGTGAGTTAAGGAATCTTTACTTGTAATGTCATCTTTAATTCCTTTAGAATTTGTGCTCGTAATATCCTTATCTTCCAATATAACATCTTTATTGTCTGTTATGTCTTCAATAATATCCTTGTTTAATACTATTGTAGGAATATTTTTAGCAGTTGTTTCGGAGATAGATTTATTTTCTTCATTTTCATTACTTTCATAGTTAGTGTATGTTTTTGGAAAACGAACATCTTTATCATACAAATTTTTTTTAGATCTGTAATCAAAAATATTTTTTTTGTTGTAGATTGATTGATTATTTTTCATGCTTATACCTTTATTTTCGGGGTTAAATTTGTCTCTGCTATACGAATAATCTATTCTTTGTCCATATTGATCTCTTTTCGAACTATAGTCAGTACTTTGTGGTTGCTTCCTTTTTGTAAAGTCAGGTTGTAATTTTAACATACTATGAGTATTTGATTCGATGTTATCAAGCTTATTCACATCATCATATTCATATTTTGATTTTTCTTTATATTCTCTGTCTTCCAAGTCCTTTTTGGAATAATAATTAGAATATTTGTTATTATCCCACTTCTTATTACCATTAATACTATCATAGTTTTCATTACTTCCTTTATGAGATATAATAATTTCTTTAGTCATTGCATTTGGAAGACTAAACAATTGGTAATCATCAGTAGCTAAATCAAATGGATATCCAGGAGACAGTATAGCAGTATTAAATTCGTTATTGATAGTATAAGAAGATGAACTACTAGAAGTAACTTTTGTTAATGGAGCGATGAATGCGAATATTTGTGTTGGAAGTCCATTGGATGAACCTTTAGGTAAGATTAAACGATCTGGATAGCCAATTTGTAAACCAACAGCTTTCATCGGTAATGCATCTAAACCAAATTCAGCGTCTTCTATACTCTTACGTAAGAAACGAATAGATACAAAGTCACCGGAAAAACTTTTTATTTCTTTTGATGATCGTGAAAGCAAGTTAATTCCTTTTTTGAGATTTACATCATAACAATCAAGTAATACAAATCTATTTTTATTTATAATAAATTCACCTGGTAACATTTTAGGACCCAAATATATTTTAACTAATCCTTTTTGTGCCTCAAGAGAGGAGATATTAAGTTTAATGACGAATGGTTTGTGGTTTAATCTTTGTTGATTTATCTTTACTTGGAAAGTTTTATTGTTAGTTTTGGATTTTAAGGAATCAGTAACATCAAATTGATAGTCATCAAATAGAGTTATCATTTTCTTCGTTTCTATATTTAAAATTTCAACACCAGGAAAGTATACTTCATTTCTTGAATAACTTGGGAATACTTTCAATGAGCTGTCAATCAGCTCTACTATTTTTTTATTTAGTTTCCAGAATACAGGGTCTCGTAGCGATGAAAGAAAATGGTCTAATACAGAATATTGTCTGAAAATAACATTGGAATATAAACATTATTAATTAAAAAATACTATTCGTTATTATATATGATATGATATGTTTTTAATAACTTAGTATTTCATACCTGATATTATTTGTTACATCGTATCCTAAGCGCTGTCTTGCTAAAGTTTCGTAGCTTTTCTCTCCAATAACAAATATTTCCATCAAATGGTTTATTATTTGAGTTTTGTTATATCCAGTTTGTTTCTGTAAATGAAATGAAATCTATATTTTCACTCTTATATGTATTTAAATATAAAAAAAAAACTATGTAACCACTATAATAGGTTGGATTAGGTTTGTTTTTTTTTAATGACTTGCTTTTCAGTAATGACTTGCTCTTCTGACAAATTTTATTGTAGCAAATTGTTTTCTATAAAGATGTAGAAATATTGCATACATTATTATGATCATTATATTTTTATCGCTTTTATTGCTTATTGTTCGAATATAGTTTCTACTGTGGATCCTGGTTAAAGGCAGTCTCAATTATAAATATGTACGAAATCATAGTCTAGGTATGTTATTACTAACCTAACGCGAGTGTTATTTCATTTTAAATGTTTTAATTAGATACTTACCAAATGTGTAACTACATTTTTTATATTAGCCTCAATATTTTGTAGAAACTCTATACCTTCACTTACTGATGGTAAATCAATAGGTATTGTTCTATGGGCAAAATCATCTCCAGTTGAATAAATTAACATAGGATCGTATGTATCAACGGCAGAATTCCAATTAAGACTTTCTAATTCTGGTAACCCGTTAGCATATCTTTCTAAGTCATATCTAGCAACTAATTGTTTCATCGATTGATACATATAGTCTCCATATGTGTTATCTTCATTTGATTTAAACAAAAACATAGTATTAAGTTTATCAAAGAAATAAAAAGAATTTAAAGCTATATCTTCACGAAAATATGCTAACTTAGAATCTTCATCGTCGTTTATGTCAGCAGTATAATTAGCGTCCAAAATATATGCATTTCCTTCATCTTTTACGTCTTCAGTTAGTGTAAAATCTTCATCTGTCAGTAATGACGATGCTTTGATAATGATATCTTTACGAATGAAATAATTTGGCAACAATTCGTAAGGAGCAGTTATTGAAAGATTCGATAAATCATGTCTTGTAAAAATTGTTAAATATATAGCATCAATGAATAATCCGCAATTCGTATTTTGACGAGCCCACGCTGCAGTTTTAAAAAACGTATCAAAATTTTTCGCATGTAGCATTACAGCATAAATTATTTTAAGTTCATTTCGATGTTCAATATTGTATTCGGAAAATATTTCATTTTTGGATAAAAGTCCATTTCCTGATTGAAGATTCTGCAAGTCTGCGATGACATTGGAATCCTGAAATTAAAATAGAAAAAAAGCAATTTACTATTGTGGAATAAAAAAAAATGCTTTTAGATTTTTCATAAAAAAGAAAATATGCATATTTAATTCCTTGTAGAAATTTATCATACCGTATAGTCTTCAGGTTTATCCAGTGTGAATTCTTGTGCAAATCTCATAATAATAGGATCACTACTTTCTTCACAAATATTATCAAATAAGAGTAACATCAACTTTTGTATGTGGATATATCCTGAGACATCTGAAGAAAACAATCATTTACTAACTACAGTAATACAATAGTTGTAATTTTATTTATAATTTAAAATAAGTTTGGAATCCTTATTACATTATTAATCATATAAATACCATGTTTCATGTTCAAGTCGCATGATATGTATTCTTTTTATGTTTAATTGAATGTAAATTATAAAATCCATAAATTAATTGCTAAATTAATTCATTCTACGCTGACATTATATGCGTTAATTAGCAAAATTTTATACAACAGAATATTATGTAATATAATAATTATGTACTGACTAATATTATAAACTTAATTTTTTTTTTGTTATTTTCAATAGAAAGTCAGAAAAATAGACATACCTAGAATACAACATGCAGAAGCACTTTTTGTGATGGATAAACTACATATATTGTTGATAGAACTAGTAATTATTCAATAAATTAAAATAAATATTATTTGTTTACATTGAATGATACATGAATATTTTTATGAGATTGTGAAGTAAGACGTTATAGTAGAAAATTAGAATTATTTTCATCGTTTGGATGTCACAGCTAGGAGATAAAGTACAATACATTAGTGTAAAATGAGGAAAATTAAAAATAAAACTTTATATTGACTAGTGTGGTAATTGAAGGATAATATCTCCTCTTCAGCTGTGGATGGATTATCAGAATGAAGATGACAATTTTAATATGATTACAAACAATGTTAAAGTTAACCGAAGCTAATATTTACCGTGTTTAGGTTGTATTGATTTTGTCGGAATTTTTATTAAGAATCCTGAGATTCCAGCTATAGAAAACACTAATAGAACTAAAGTTACCTCCCTCATTTTGCCAGTAACACTGAAGAATTGATTGAAATAAATCATTATATATGGTTAAGTTTGTATAGTTCAAAGACTATTTGTCTAAATGATTTGATAAATGTAGTTGAATGTTCTGAGCGTGTATGACATTAATATAACATAGGTTTTTTTAGGTCAGTATACTCTTTATTGACAGTAATACCTAATTATTTAAGAATGGTTTAATATATATTATGTCTACAGAGTGAATAATAGAGTATAATATATTATGACTTTATATAGGATTATATCAGTATTACACCAGAGATATGATAGAATTGACAGTAAAACTATAAGGTACCAAAATACAATACCTTAGTCTTGAAGAAAAGTATATCAGGAGGGGTTTCATGGGAGTATATATTGTGTGATGTTTACGGTAGTTCTCACGTCTATAGGTAACGGTTACTACTTTCCTAAGGTTTACTATTCCCTATATTTTATTAAAAAAAATTATCGAAATCTGCAAATGTAACAAAATTGTAGGAATTATATATTAATGAAGATCTCCATTAAGTACATCTCAAAGTCTTTGCCCTAGTATTTTGTCCTTAATACAATTTTCAAATAAAATTTGGGATGTGGCCTAAATATTTTTAATAGATTAAAATTGTTTGCCAATTTTTTTTTATTTTAAGCAGGGCTAAGTTTTAATAATAGATATAATATAAAAGGTGTATGCGTAGGAGTACCTTTAACTGAATTCTAAAAGCATGAGGTTTTCAGTTTGCCTGTACTTTTTTGTTTAGTTGTTACGTGATATCTTTGCCAATTAAATCTTTTTGCAATCAATATAGTTTACTTATCAATTAGTAATATAGCCGAATGTAAATAAAGGAGAAGCATAGAAGCAAATTGGTTGTTATTGTTTCTATTGGTCAAGTTACTTTTACAACTCGCTACATACTAGCTTTTGTTTATGACTTTGCCCATTCATCCTCATACTAATTCCATGATAGACAAAAAATTTTATTATTTACCTTTTTACTTAATTGAATGTGTACATTTCTTACATCATCCACGTTTCGCAACTTGTTTTATTCATACGTGCTGGTCCAAAGATACAATTAGGTGTAAATGTTTAGATACATCAATTATGTGCAGTCTGTGTGTTAAATTTAAATTAAACAATTTCAACTTTTTATCTGTACAGAGATTTGATATTTTTTATATTTGTTTGAATTCTAATAAATAAACATTAAAACTACACAACTGATTTTAAAAATTCTTCTACTTATACAAAGCTACTTTATCAACTAGTAAAATAGGCATGTATTATTTATAAAAAAAAAAAATTAAAAATAGAGATGCCTTCAAAAATTACAATAATGTCAATCAAAATATAAAAAAAATTACTTATTAACACTAATATAAAATACCAATTTATCTTTCTGTCTAAATAGATGCCGATCAGATACCCGTGCGAAGTTGGTGCGGATCGCTAGTAAATTATTGTTGGTATATATGTGTGGTGTGGTGTTGGTGACATTGAAAATATTGATAAAATTATTGTAGACGAAGATGAATTTTAAAAGGCCAGCAACGCACAAGCAACTCCTCACTTGTTGCAAGTGTTCATTGGCGACGGTAGCCGCTTTCCATCAGGTGGACCGTCTGCTCGTTTTTCTTCGCTTCCCAAACAATAAAAAAAAAATTAAGAAATGACAATATCGGTATATGGGCGTCTTCAGTCTTAATAGAGTATTATATAATTGCTGTCCACATTGCTATTCATGTCTACCATGCGATATCGCAACGGTTACCTCTTTCCATCAGAAAGGCTGCTAGCGTATTTGCCTATTTAGTTTGGATAAATAAATTATATTTATTTTACCAATTATTTATTTAACCTTGAAAGATAAAGTTTCGAGGTTAGTAACCGACCACCTAGTTCGAAGGTCTAGAGGTGACAGCTGTTTTGTTGATTGTTAATTACAAACAAATGGTAGCATGTTTGTTCATATTATAATGGAATCGATTCTTTTCTATATTTCATTTCTAACTAGATAGAATCTACGAATTGGTTTGCGTGGAATAAACAATTTTATTTAGATATCATGAGAAATATCAGAGATATTTTGTTGTTATGTTTTATGGCTATTTTTCAGTCTGAAGTGTAGGAAGGCATAACACCTTGAACGGAATAACAATGCTTGAGTCCATATTATTGGCATGAAGAATATATTTTACTGTGCCCATTATTATTATTTTATCAGCCGTTAATAGTTTTTTGTTGTACATAGGCCTCTCCCATAAGGAAGGGTTTGGCAGTAGTTATTATACTTGGCAGGCGAGTTGGCAACCGCTGTACAACCTATAGGATAGGCTCTTATGATACCCAAGGGAATGAAAATAATGTCCCATTCTATGCCGGGACCACACGCGCTGTGTTCATAGTGTTGTTCATATCTATAGACAATCATTACCACTTTACATTAGGAGAACCGTTAGTTTATTTTCTATTCAAAAGTGTTTAAAAAATAACTTATTGCATTAAAAACGGAACCTCGTTTATACCTACATTTTAGTAGACAGAACAGAACGCTGTTGGATATTGCTAATGGTAATTCGAAATTGAGAGTGGCGCCCCTAGATCAAAATCACGAGTTTAAAGTCGATAGTGGTGCTAGGTTTGAATTGTTTAAAAAAAATCTAAATAAATGGATTTACATACAATATCACTAGAAATTCAATACATTATAAATATACGGGTGATCCATTTCTACACAGTAAGCCAGTGTATCGGGGAGCTGGTCTGATTCCCAGACACCTAATGTTCCTCTCAACACTCTAACTCTCTATGTGTTCATAATATATAAATCGAAAACGTAATAAAAAAAATGTGTAAGTTTGTGAAAAGATGATTGGATGTTTATACATTTGGATGTTTGTTAGTCATGATCAATCTGCTGAACGATTTAAATGAATATAATATAAACTAAATTATAGATACAGGCTGCTTTTTATTCTAATTCACCCAGATTAAATCGCAGATTATAGCAAATAAAATTGTGCAGTTACAAGTGGTAAACAGTAGTGAGCAGGTATATATTTACAGTTTTCATAATACATATATAACTGTCGTCGATCAGTTATTTTTATACTATTCGTACTTGGAATGACAAACAAGTTGACGGCCCACCTGATGGAAGTGATAAATGTTGGCTATAGAGATAAACACGGAATATTAGTGACTAGTTTTTAAACGTGACTTCGTCCGCGTGACTGAGATATATTTATTGAATGCGATAAAAAAAAAAAAAAAACTATGTCCTTCTCTATCCCAAATAGAATTTGTGTATCAAGTTTCATGACTATTTATTGAGCCGTTAGGGTATAGCCAAGTAAAAAGACAAAACATTTATCACATGGTAATCCAAATTTTGAACCAAAATTGTAGAACTTTCCAAAAATTAATCAAAAAGAAAAGACTACATAAGTGGCTAATTCACAAATGTTTTTACTCTCTGAATGAATGTTTAAAAAAGTGATCCTAGTACAATGCTTCAAAAAACTTTTCTTATCATTTTTTTTATATTACGGTGATTGTGACCTTTTAAAATTTAACACATTCATTTTACAGTTGTTTTACTACCATTGGTGTTTCGGTATGTTTTTGAAATAACGGCGAGCATACAATAATCAAAAAAAGAAAAGCTTTTTTAAAAACATTTTATGTATGGAACGCTCGGCGAATGAGTTCAACTCACAGTTGGCTGGTTTGATAAAACTATCCTATTTCTCAATATTGATAATTCTTTTTACAAATGGTAGGATTTATTTCCATATTGGCGTTATATTAAATGGGTCAAACAAGCCCATTGTTACCTCTTTGTTTTGCTTTTTGTAACGTTATTTTTTTTGTCTGTATATTGTTTGAAAGTGCAATTGTTTTTAAATATTCTTTATAACACTAAAACATACACTAATATTAACAATTAGAAACAATGTGAGCAAAGGTGAATTTATCTTTAAAAGAGAATTCTTCCAGTCCACCTAACACAGTAGCATAGGAAGTAGTAGACAGCAGTAATTCAAAACAGAAGCAATAATAATTAGTATTTACAAAATTTACATTATATCTATATTTGAAATAATTGTGTTCTCGGCATAGAATAAGCTATCCTTTCCTTTTTAGTGGGTGTTGTAAGAATCGACTAACAGAGGGCGAGGGAAGGGCAGTAGCCTCTCTCTTAAAACATCTCTAAAGCCTAAATGCGGTTGCCAACCCGCCCACCAAGCGTGGCAAGTACTGGCAAAACACCCTAAAGGGGAGGCTTATGTTCCGCAGTGGACAGTTAAATGCTGATATGACGGTGTTTGAAATTAACAACACTTTAAGAGGTACAAAGAGTTTTTGTTCATTTATTAATTCAATGCTCATATACAGAACGATATAAGAATAAAAATATAAAGAACATATACAGATATATAAATAGATAATACATCTGTATACATATGCCCTAATGTTATTTGGAATTTTACTTTTCATTTACATGATAACTATACTAAGAACACTTTCTGATAACATGAAAGTTATAATTAAAGTTATTATACGTAAGTAAGTATAAAGTAAGTTAAAGTAAGTATATAAAAGTCAACAATTGGTTCATGTTTACACTTGAAGAAAATGAGGTGATCATATTTATCAGTTTGTTTATAAGAACTTTAATTGACAAGAAAGTTGTTATTGTGAAGCAAATTAAAATAGTTTAAAAGGTCACTGATAACTATTGTTATCAACATTGGGGTTACTTGAATTGATGGCTTGCAATTTTTTTTGGCCAAATCATTCTAACCTTTATCTGTTGTTTTATAATGCAAATCTTAGCAATATTTATGAAGGATTCTTAATCTAT
Organism: Galleria mellonella; assembly: GCF_026898425.1. Lineage (NCBI taxonomy): Eukaryota > Metazoa > Arthropoda > Insecta > Lepidoptera > Pyralidae > Galleria > Galleria mellonella. The sequence goes on along the minus strand of NW_026442147.1, from coordinate 859,315 downwards.
TTGTACGTTAATATAGTTTATACTAATATTACAAAGAAAGATTTAATTGTTCGTTTTAATGGATAAACTCAAAAACTACTCAACCGATGTTAAAAATTGTTTCACTTTAGATAAGAAAGCTATATTATCAGCGTCTATAGCGTATATAGTCTATATATTATTTTTGATAATTCTATTTACCTACGTGAATCCGGGCCGTAATTGCCGGCATCTAATAATAGATTTAAATATGTCTTAATATCGCCATGTCGTCTTAAATTAAATAGAGTTTGTATTGTGTATTGTTATGTGTATTGGAATGATGATATATATTTTTTGCTTTTATTACTAATCGGTATAAAGAGATAATTATTACTAAAATACGAATACAAATGAGTATGTATACGGGAATCGAACCAGTAACAATTAGAACGTATCATTGTTGTCCAATACCTTTCTTAAGGTCTGTTATAGAGTATTATAATCAATCAACATAGCGAACCACACAAACGGGTAGATTAGAATAAAATATATATGAAATATTATAATAAAGCCAAAATATGGTACCTACTTATCCGTAGGCAATAGGCAATAGGCAATATAACCTGTAAGGCAACTAAGGCTAAGTCGAAAATGTATCACTAAAAATGGCTGAAAACAAGTTAAACAAAAAAATACCGCTTCACATTGACTTCTTAATTCATAAATATGATTCACTAGGAATCTGTTTCCGCTTTATACAATTTTTTCAACCGACTTCAAAAAAGGAGATTCTCAATTCCATTGTATTTTTTTTATGTTTGTTACTTCACCACTCCGTCAGTTCTGAATTGATATGGATTTTTTTATTATCTAAAAGGTTAGTTCGATAGAAAAGTTACCAAAGTTAGTAATTATTTAAAAATAAAATATGGACCATGTTTTTTGCTGAAAATGTGGCTTTTTATAGCAAAAAATATCATACAATCAGTAAAGTATTTTGTTTATCCATTAGAAGCCAAAAATCAAGTCTTTCTTTTTAATTTAATAAATTATCTGGTGGCAGTAAAGGTACTTACAATGTTTTAGTCCCATTACATGTTCAGGTTTTCTTAAGGGATTATTAGTAATGGATTCCTATTTCTAGCAATTTTGATTGAATTCCACGCGATTCCTATCACGCTGGCAACTATCGTAGGTAATTCTTGTTGAATTTGTTACGACGGACCAATTGACCTGTTTTCATCATCTATCATCTCTCACTGGCGACGTATACCATTTAAGCTATCTTACTCTTATAACAAAAGAGCCGTAGTCAGCAATGGGACTTCAACAGGCAAATACGACAGAATAGAGTGTATTAAAATAATTAGTGTGATAAACAGCTTATAAAGAACATATATAAAGATAATAAAAGTAAGTTAAGAGGCGATTATACAATGGTAATCCTATCTGTAGTATGAATATCGCTGACGGAGCACCAGTGAAGGATGATAGGTATAGATGGATGTAGGCCAGTTATTCCATCGTGATGTATTCAATATGTAATTAAACACTATAGTTTCCAGGGATAAACGTGTGGAGGTTGATCTGACAGCGCTATAAATTATTGTAGTATATTGCTAGTAATAGGGATTAGTGTTCCCATTACTATCCTTTTTCTCCAAAAAAGTGGGTAGAGAGGTTAAGAAATTAGTAGGTACAAAAACATTCTTATTATTGGTAATTCTTTCTAAAATATATGAACGTAGAAAATGTAGTGTCGATATTTTCAGAAAATTAAATAATTATATTATACGCCATCTAACGTCGGATAGCAAAACTACTATAATTTAATAGCAAATTGCTTTGCTTTTTAATAGCATTAAAGTTGCTGCCTGTTATTCATGGATCAGTATTAAAATAAACCTACCTTTGTATGAAAATAATGATGTATTCTCTATTTCGCTGTGTAAAATATTCAAATATATTCTAAAGAAAAACTTTTTCGTTGACCTAAATTAAAAACTGTTTATAGAAAAATTTTGTTCATATTTACCTAATTGAAATAATATTACTGTATTTTGTAAGTCCGCTTACATTAGAATAACCTTCTCCCTATTCCGAGTAGACTTATTATTTTTATTCACTTTATTATTTGGACAATTGATTGGGTTTGCTATTTCTAGCTGTCTAGACTTGTAGCACTGTAACCTTGTGATGTGACCTTAAGTTCTATTGTGTTCACCTAATTCTGAAGTTCGCTGCTAATTTCCGTCAAAGATAGAAATTTCTTTCAGATATTTGTTTCTTTTATAGCACCAAAATATGGATATAAAAAAAATGTTCCGTTTGTGCATGAATACGTCGTAATATAGATGACATGTCCCACTATCTAAACTTGAGGTTCTGAACTATTCCGAAACTTGTTAAGTGCTCTTTGCCTCTATGTGTGTTGGTAGAAACTTCCATTGTTTGTTCTAATCCCCTCTTAATCGACTATTAATTATTATGTTTGTCTGATTGTACATTTAAAAATGTTATGCAGTTTTTAATGAAAGCGGACTTATAAAATAAAGGTCCTGTTTATTAATTAGCTGTAAAGAACTATTACTTGATGATAAAATGTAAACTTATTTTATAGTGAGCCTTTTCACTTTTTTTAAATTTATTTATTTAGGTTTACCAATAATTGTTCCCAAAAAATTGTGTAAGTATTTATACGATCTTGAAGCTTAAAACTAAGAGTAACAATTTTTTGGAGGCAAACACAGTATATATTAATAGAGGAGAGGAAAATAAAAGTTATACAGCATACAACTATTATTAAATGCTTAACAACTAAAGCCACCATATGCAGATCCTCCAACATGACTCATTCTATAAATTTATAGACATTTTTGTCAAAACTATTTGGATTGTTAAAATTTATATCGACAAGTGGGGTTACTCTTGAAATAAATTCGGAACGTTCTACACTTTTGAATTGCAAAGCTCGCGATATAATAGTTCTATATTGTTCTGATAGTTGTTTATTAGTTTTTATTGTTGTATCAGCCGTTAACTGCCCACTGCTGAACATGGCCTCCCCCATAAGGGGGGTTTTGCCAATAGTTGCCATGCTTGGCAGTCGGGTTGGTAAACACAGTTTGGCTTTTGGTGATGTTTAAAGAGGGACACTGTTGCCCACCATCATAAGCTCCTTTAGTTTCCTCTTACGACACCCACGGGAAAGGAAGAGGTAGTCTATTCTGTGTCGGGACCTACGCGACTTGTCAATGCAATGTAAATCGATCCCAATTTTAATTTAATTCCTAATCGTTATTTCATAAGTGTATTATAAAATTGTCATTGACATTAGACTGATATCGATATTATATTCAAGAGTAGGCGTGCTGCTATCTATAATTCTCTCTCTAAAATTATAAATAGCTTTCTGCAGCTATTTATAATTTTACAGAACCTTATGATTAGAAAATCACTATTTGGAAAAACATTTCACTTGATATATATAATACTGTAGAAATGAAAAGCAAAAAATAATGAACTCAGTAGTAATCGTATTTGCTTATTATTATAATAATTTTGTTTGTGATAATCTCCGTATGACTGGAACAAAAAGAAGTACGAGTATCTCCTCTTCTATGTAAAATACTAAGTTTATGTTGTATATCATAACGATTGATTACAACAACAAGACATACAACCTCACTTTCAGATCTGTAATTAAACATTTTATAGAACAGGAGAAGTAAATTAATTAACAGATATGTTTTATGGTAAGTTGAAAATAAAAAAAAAGAAACTATAGACGACTCACTATCAACGTATGTATGCAAATTTGTATGTTGTCCAGTATACAATTTTTTAATATCCATAGATAAAAAAAAGTAATGAAATTGAGAATCTACTCCTTTTTGAAGTCAACAATGTAATACTGTACTAGTACAGTAGTCAAGATGCGTAATACTAGTACTGAAAATCATGTCAGCGGTTAACTGTCCACTGCTGAACTTAAGCCTTTACCATAAGGGGAGACGATGCAGCCCTCATATTACAGTCCATTAAATAAGTGTAACAGTAAGTAATACTAGAATGTTTTTTATGGACATTAAATCGATTTAAAAGTACATTATAAATATTAATTTGTAATCGAATAATATACATATATAAATTAGCCTTAATAAAAATGTGTATACATACTAATCGAAATATGCAATCATGGAAAAGTATTTCATCCGAGATTATTATTATTATTAGCATATGTAATAGAAACATTAATTGACGACGTCCGTTATGGTGGTTAGAATAAGATTTACTTGTATTTCATAGAGTATTTGAAACTTGAGAAATAGGTTATGAGCAGGGGCAAGCTTGCCGTCATCTCTCTCAATTAATTTTGTTTTTAATCATTCTGTCATCAGAGAGTTAGTTTGAAATTTAAATTGACACACTAAGACTTTGATGCTGGAAATCGCGACCTTTTTAGTCTATAAATCGATTAACTGAACTGGGTCACAATTAAGCTACAAATATAAAATTTTATATAGGTACAAATTACATTACTTTTTTACTGTTCACTCAATAAATAATATTATGGAGATTAATTAGCTTAAATTAGGTTACAAAAATACGTTACGTCGAATGTCTTTGAAAGAAAAAAGAAACAAAGTGGATCTTACAATTAATTAAGGGAAAACAAGTTAAATTGATTTTTGTTTTGTTTTTCTGTTGAAATTTTATTAAAATCTTTATGGTTATTATAGTAATGCAATTATTTTTATTTTAGTTATTCATAAAGATCTCTAAGAGAAATATTCATTTAATTTTATTTTTCAATAATAATATTACTATAATTAATACATATATATTATTTTATATTTATGTACGTATATTATAATCATTATTATAATATACGTACATAAATATAAATATATCTTATTTATGTATATATTATTTATAATATACATATTATTAACTATTATTTTCTTTGCATATCCCAATAATTAAGTACCACGTACGTGATTCACTGTTCATCCCAAAGGTAGACTGGTATAAAATGCTACTAGCATTAAGGTTTGTACCATATTTTCTGTGGGTCAATAAAGTTGTTTAAATAAATAACTCTATTGACTAAATTTGTCAACGTTTTTCTAAGAAAGTACGGCATAGGGTTCTTCAAAAAAAGGGTAATGAAGTTTCTTCATGGTCGGCAAATCACGTAATGCCCCTGGTATTGCAGGCGTTCATAGGCTATGGTCACTGCTTACTATGCGTATTACGTATGCTTGTTTGTCACATCAGTGGTGTAACAAAAATAAAAATTAAACACTATTTATTATCAACTTCCTATAATATTTTAATGGGTCTAATTAAAAAATATGTAACAAAATAGAAGCACAATGTATAGCTTTCTTAGTAAAATCAATCTCTATTAGGCAATCTCTTTGGATGGAATATAGTAATTTGAGATTTTGGTAGGCTTTGACATATATATATATATAAATATACATATATATATATATATATATATATATATATATATATATATATATATATATATATATATATATATATATATATAATATAATAATCAAATGAGTACACATTCCTAGCTAAAACAAAAATAACATTTTTCGAGATTAAAATAAGAGTAACAGATTCTTTTCCATTCCTTCTCAGCTCATCTTAAAGATAGGCTGAAAAGGAAACATCCAAAACCGTACAGCTGTTAAAAAAAATATTGTTCTAATCATTTTTATAGTTTGATATCTGGAATTAACGTAGAAACATAAAATTTTGATATTATTTTGTGATTTATATTTACATTAGGTATACTCTTATAAGGAAAAATAAAATCCCTCACCAGTATTAAAAACTGAATATTTTATTATTTACATTCAATTATTTTCATTTAAATTTGTACCGTTATAAAATTTATTACAATAAATCAACCAAATTCATGTCCTGATTAATGACTTTCATATTGACATCAGTATCTACGAAATAAGTGTCCGTATTTACTGGTGTCCTTTCCAACATATAGTCCCTTAATACCCATCGTTCCCACCGCGTTTTCATATCAGATACCTGTTTTTTGTGAAAGATCATTACATCTACAAATTTCATGTTAGAAGTGAAGAACATGACCGGTACTATAGGACGATCAAATGGATAACCAAGAGGCATCTTGTCTAAAAGAACAGTTGACCTAAAGTCAACGCCAAGATCTTTGCGGTTGATATCAAGTACGTTTACGTCAATGTTATCTATCATCTTTAAAGGACTAACGATTACATACAGCAAAAACTCCATACCACCAATTCGACCTTTAGGAAGAAGCAGTCTAGATGGATACCCTGTGTGGAAATTTCTTAAATCCTTAACCATAACATCTTTATAGTCAGTAATTGTTTCAATCTTCTTCCAGATATCATGTGTCATTATGCGGTCTCTCACTAAATTATGCATATCTGCTGAGTTTCTTACTATTGTATTCTTTCCAGTCATTAGTTTGTAAAGAAAACTGTCGATTTCAACAAAGTTAAGACGATTCTTGTTTATGTCTATCATTCGACCTAAACTATCAAATTTAGGACCTAAGAATATCCTGATAACACAATCAGTTGTCTTGTCAGAAACGACATCAATACTGACTTTGAAGGGCTGATGGTTGAGGCGTCGCTTGCGAACCATAAGTTTCATATCGGATGCGGCTTTTTTAAGTTCCTCCTCCGTTAGTGTCACAACATTTGTAACATCCATAAAGTAATCATCAAAGTGTGTTACAAGTTTATCTACAACAACATTATCAATTTTCACTCCAGGAAAGCCGAGTTCTTCTTTTGTATAACTAGGTAAACGTAGTTTATATAAAAGTACAATGTCAAGGAGACGTTTCTGCAATTGGTAAAATATTGGATCTCGAAGAGCAGTCTCGTAATGATCTAATACTGTGGTCGTCACAAATAATCTGAAATAATAAAATGTTTATATTTATTTTTATGAATGAAATATTCTTAGACACAAATAGCTCTAAATAATATCCAACTGCCTTCAAAAAGGACTAGGTTCTCAACTTGGTTGCATTTTTCATTGTATATGCATAGTTCTACGACTTAGTTCTACTAGTAGAACACACTGAAATGTTCGTTCTAATCTGCTAGTAGAACTAGTAGGACTGACTAAAATAGTTTTATGAAGTCGACAGCTCAATGGTGGTAAAGCCAATTATTTTAATTTAAAAACTACCTGTATAATGTCTATAAAGTATTTAAAAAAATCATTGCAGAAGTAAATCTTAATTAGGTCTTAAGTTTAATAGACTGGATATGTATATTAAGTAAAATAATAAAGTATATACGAGTACTAGTATTATCAATGTAAATTTTTATTGAATTTCTTTAATAGTATATACCAATGTTATCTAGAAGACACCGGGTTCATATGAGAGAAGTTGTTGGAAGGAGTTACAAGTATATAATAGGTATAAACAAAACGAAATGAAATATGTACAAACAATAATAGATAAAAGAGCTTACTCACCTGTCAGGAATCAGAGTATTTAGGCCTAAGACTGACTTCATAATTATAAGTAAATAACGATAAGATTCATAAACCATCGTATTTGGATTCATCACGTCCCGTCCTAGTGTATTCATATTACTATAGATTAGTCTACCAAGAGTTTCGATGTCGTTTGGTTTAGTAAGCTCCAGTTGGACACCATCAATCTGTTAGAAAAATGTATATATATTAACATGTTTAGTATATATATTTTTATAGGTTATTAATCAAATATTTAATACTTACAGTGACATATCCTTTGATGATGGCTTCTTTAATCATTGATTCGTAAGTTTCAACTAAAAGCAAATTGTCGACATTATCCTCAGTTGCTACAACAAGATTGTTCAACCTTACGGGCATTTCGATACCATTATGCAACATTAACCATGGCCAGTATCCCTTTTCAATAGGTTTGCGCAATGATAATGGTTGCACTTCAGGTAATTCATTGGAAAGACGTTCAAGATTATACCTCGCAAGTATTTGTTGGTACATGTATACAGTGAGTTCGAAACGTCTGACTTTATTGACTTTGTTTATGACTTCGTCATTCATCCAGAATGGATAGTCTACATGAAAATAGTAGTAGTAGGTGTTTAGGTCTATGTCTTCGGTAAAGTATCTAAGTTTATCTTCAATATTCAGGAAGACCCGTGAATCATATATATTTTCATCCACTATGTAGATATCTTTGTCAGTCTTTTTAATGCCGTAGTGGTCACAGAGCTTATAATCTAGAAGACCTTTTTTCATTTTAAGCAAGTAAGATTTCTGAATCACATCTCCACGGACAAAGAAGTAAGGATAGATCTCATACGGTGGGGGTAAAATGATGCCCCTGCAGTCGGGACGGTGTCTGACTGCAATAGTTAGAGCATAGACAAACATGCCTTCATTGAGGTTCAAGCGCATCCAACATGCTGCTTTGACGAAAGTGGTAAAGTCCTTGGCATAATATAAGACGTGGAACATGGAAATTACTTCCTCCATTTGACGTGGAACATGTAGTGTGAAAATTTCACCACGTGGTAATGGGCCCACTCTCACTAAGCCGATTAAACGTTTAACAACTTCAGATTTCTGAAATAAAGACAAAACAACAATAACTTGTTAGACGATTATTATTTTATAATTAATTTATATTCAAGAAGTTTAAAGTATTCTTAGTTACCTCTACCTACAGATGAATTGGTTCATAATAATATATTTAAATCAAGGAAACACTTAACATATATACCTACTCCTGTAGATACACGCTCCTATTTGACATTGTTAAAATTCTCTACTTTAACAAATATGACGAATAATTAATAACTGATTTAAACTAATTACTTACTGTAAATAATGCAATATTCTCTTCTAATTTAAAGTTCATGCCAATGTCTTGAATTTCCTTGTACATCACCGGTTCAGTTACTTGGTTCAGTAACTTTAGAATCACAACTTGCCTCTGTTTGATATCCATAGCACCTAAAAATGATATAATTGTTAGAACCATCAATTTATTAAAAAGGAACAGTGTATATCTCCTTACTAGAGAATTCCGTCTGCACTGCATGGGTACTTTGGCCCTGTATTTTTGCTGTCAAATAATTTTGCTTGTTTGGCTGTTACGGTTTGAAGGATGGAATGAAACAACAAAATCACGGGGTAATAACAAATTATTATGTGTGTCCCGTAAAAAAGGGACTAAATAGTCATATACTATTGATTACAAAAAGAATCATTAAAATCCGATTGTCGAAAATGTTGCTTTTCGTAATTATATATTACAAAAAATAGAGAACATTCATTTATTGTGTCCGATGAAGCTGTAAAGGCCTTTTTTATTCTACTACTCCATAGAGTAGTAGAATAGTCCGAAAAAATTCACTATTTCAAAATCACTTCAAAAATGATGTTATTTATATTGATTTATGCATTATTTCTTACCTAATACCTCATCCACGTCAGAACTAGCCGTGGCTAAGGCGCTTAGCGCCAACACCAAAACTGCAGCCCTCATGATACAGTCTACTGTCTCTACAACAACTGAATAATTCCTCAATAGAAAGAACTATTTATATAAGAATTGTTGTTTATAATTCATTCACCTTTTCTACCTGATGTAGGGCATCTCATGTTCATTTCTTTATCTAATTTATGACTTACGATTTATACCTATTATACTTAAAGTTTAATAGTATGGATTGATAATTGACGTATAATAGACAATATAATATTTTCGTGACTTTGCTCGCTTAAACTATGATGAAAAGTAAATATATTTGAGAGAGATGTGTATACCAAATTTTAATTTAATTAATTTAGCTATTTATTGTTTATGAGTCTTTGTTTCTCTAATAAATAAACACTCATTCATTTTTTAAATATTCAATAAAAGAGTTATAAAAAGGAGGGAGAAAGGGGAACTGTGTACAAACAGAAGTCGTCTGTTTGGGTACCTTTGTCCCACTCGTATTTATGCTTTGAAACAGTTATAGTTGCATGTCTGTGTTTAAGAGTAGAATATGACAATAAAATTACAGGGTACAGAGGCATAACACTTTAGTTCGCAGAAATGGCAATACCTGAAGGGTTTGCCATTCTAAGTTACATAAAAAAAAATACTGCAATTCTTAATAATATATTTTACCCAACAATAACAGTGATTTAAATTGAACAAAGACATAAAAGTATGGATATTTCTGAGACACTTTAAACTGAAAATATTTTAAGTGTGTGTATGTATACAAATAGATTTTACTTCCTAACAGCCAGCATTTTTTTATGCAAAGAAAAACGATAATCAATTAATACAGGAGTAAACCGCAAAATTGCTACCGATATTATTAAGGATTGCAAAAAAAAGATTTAGTGACACAAATCGTGTGATATAGTCACAAAAAATAGAGATAAATAAAAAAAATCTCTTTTTGAAACCAGCTTACAAATCTTCACAAACTTACAAACAAAATGTATTGATAATAAAATATAAGACTATAATAATTATAATAGTTCAATGACAGAAAAATCAACTCTTGAAACCAGATAGAAACTACAAAGTATGTAATTGAACCACGGGTCTAAAGTAGTAACAAGTTACAATAACAAGAAAATAGTATAATAAACAGCTCATTACTCTGCAATTATTTTTTTTTTGTTGAAAAATAACTGTCATGAATCATATTGTATTGTGATTATTTATATTGGCTTTACTCACGTTTTAAATTCGGAGATGCCCGATTTGTTTTGAACTCAATAGAAGCCTTTAGTTATGATCACGGTTCACAGGTGTGTCGCTAAATATATAAGGATTATTTAAAATACTCGTAATTTATTCCTCTATTTATATAAGACAGTTTTTTTATTCTTTATCTTTCTCTTATAACAATCGAAACAGAAAAATATATTATTATTTTATCTATAGTTTAACATTAATGGATTTTTCATGGTTGAATTAATGTCCAATAAGGAAAGTTTGAGATCGGAGGATATTGGTTTCCGCGGGAAAATAGTGGAATTTTATCTATATTTCAGTATAGTTATATTTGGGAGAATCATTTATGTTAAAACTAGCGTAAGATGTATATCTAATGTTTGAGGGGCCAGAATTGTTATAACCATAAATAACAAGTTACCTGAGTCGCCTCTTACGACACCGACGTGAAAGAAAGGGGTGGACTATTCTATGCCAGGATCACAAGGGAATTTTTATAACTACTACCAACTTTAATAAAACCATTGTTTTATAGTCAAGATAATATTAATAAATTATTATTAATTAAAATAATGTTATAATATCAACGAAAAACTTGAAAACATAACTCAGTTATCAGCGATTTCAGGAAACTTATAATTTAGCCAATTTAGTACTTCTTATGTACACAATGATATACTGTAAGGTCCATATTTCGGGTAAGAAGATTTTTCCTATATTTATACGGTTTACGCTATCTGGTCATTTTTTTTATATATTATATAACTGTTTATACATAACAAAATAACTTTTAATGACTTCCACGGTTGGGTACGAATCTTTCCCAATAAGAGGAGCATATTCGCCTGCTATTACTAGGTGGATGAGACGGCTTAATATAAGTTTCTATTTGATATATAGCTACATATAAAGTAACACCAAAAATGACTATTATTTTCTATGGATGCATAATAGTATTTACATAATAATATTAAAAATAATAATTACACTTATGTAATTATTATTTGTAATTGACGATTACTTTGTTTTAGATCATTTTTAGAACTTGTACGTCTATTTTACCTTAGTGTAATTTATAAATATGTAAAATTTATCTGTGTAACGTATTTTATGTAACTAAACGACATTAATACAATAATTTAACTAAACTAATTACTTTAGTAGAACGGAGTCAAACTAATATATTTTTGTCTTATAACAGCAAAAAAGATAATTTATCTATGATTTAACAGTCTTAGTATTTTTAAATGAATATTGTAAAATGAAATAGTATTCAAAATTGAAGCAAATTGAATAAATAATGTGAAAATGAAGACTAGTGACCTAATTAACAGTATTGATCAACGAAATATCTAAATTCATAGACCAAAATGATTATAGTTTTTGTGCTATTGCTAAAACCAAAGCTGTGGGTGATAACTTCTAACTACATCGTACTCTAATCGTTTTTTTACAAATATTAGGTATCTACTAATATTAAAACATGAGTTTAATATAATCGTAACACAAAGAACCTTAGTTGATATTACAACTGTTGTAAAATAAATCAATCTAAAATAAAATAGAAGAGAAACTATCTTTGTTATAACAGAGGTTATTCAAGTGGTTTGTATAGTAATATAACATTTTAATAAAGGTTTTCAGTTGCTTCAGTTCAGTTCTATATAAGCAAGCGCTTATATAAAACTGAACTTTATAAAGTTAAAGATATTTATGATTACAGTAATAGTATATAATGGTTCTGTCGTATCTTCGTTCATATATTATATTTTTTAAGATATATTTCTTGACCAGGATAATAAGTATGTTCTTGATTATACCAAATGTTTAAAAATATCTGAACTATTTTGTTACTAATATACTAATAATCAAAATTCTAAAATATATATTCAAAATTGAATCATATATGAATAAAAATAGTTATATATGTATTATTTTCCAATACATTTTGTTTCTACCGTGAAGCAGTTGTGTTTGCATGGTTGTGTTTCGGTTTGAAGGATGGGATATGGCGTGAATTTACAGGGTATAGAGGGATAACACCTGAGTTCTCAGGAATGGCAACGCATGGGGGGTATCATGGGCAAAACAATACACTCCGTTATATCCATAGTACTGCTCATGTCTATAGGCAACGGTTACCACTTTCCATCAGGTGGGTCGTCAGCTTGTTTGCCATTCTAAGTTGTATAAAAAAAAACATTTTTATGGTAAAAGATTGTATTTTTTTTATAAACTCGGTCGTAATAAATGCAATCGTCCATGACGTCAATCAATGTAATATTTCAATGAACCCATCACAAAGTATGTCTGCGGATGACAATCGCCTGGCAACGTGATCATTCCACGTGAATGGATTTTTCTATAATTCTGACGTTATATTATACTCGTATTATACAGTCGGACAGACGATATGATATTTATTGCTACTCTTTCTGGGTTATTTTTAAATCTTATGTTAACTTTTTTAACAATGTCTACATATAAATAATAGTTGGAAACGACAAATATAGTAAGTTCATAGTTTTGTCAGTAGTTGCTACACTTGGCATGCAAGATGACAACCGCAGTTATGCTTTGTTGATACTTTTAGAGGTACGCTGCTGCCCATCCTTGAGCGTTAGGTTCCCTTATTCGCCTCTTTTAACACCCATAGCAAAGAAAGAGATGGCCCATTCCATGCCGGGACTACATAGCTCACATATGTGTATTTACTTATATAAAAATATTAACTTGGTATTGACAACATATTACTCGCCAACGTGACGAAAGTTGTTTGCAATATGAAAAACAATATTATGCTGTTATTAAAAGAATCTAGTGTAATAGTCTAATATAGTAGAATAGCGTCATATGCAGATGATACCACTCTCACATTTTTTGCAGACTCATGGGAAGAACTATTTGAACTCGCACAGAGTGGGTTTAATAAAGTATCTCATTGGCTTATGAGTAATTCTCTTACTTTAAATGAAGATAAAACTAAATATATTATTTTTACAATGTATAAATGCGCTAAAATGTACAATAATATCTACTCTATTTGCGCACACAAATGTAACTTTCCTCCAATATCAGATTGCAATTGCCCCAAAATTAACACAACACATCACATAAAATATCTAGGTGTTATAATAGATGCAAATTTAACATTTGAAAAGCACATTGATTCTGTTTCACATAGGGTATGTAAACTTGTCTATATCTTTAAACAACTTCGAAATGTCGCAGACGAGAAAACTATAAAATTAGTATACGATGCATTAGCAAGATCTGTCTTAACCTACTGTATTAGTACATGGGGTGGCTGTGCAAAAACCAAATTGATAACACTAGAAAGAGCTCAAAGATTAATATTGAAGGTAATGCTGCATAAACCTCGTCTTTTTCCTACTATAAAACTTTATGAAGACGCAGAGAGGCTTACCGTACGACAGCTGTATATATTACAAATAGTCTTGCGCAAACATTGCTCTCTATTATATGAAAAAATAATTATCGTCAGCAACACAAGAAGACACTTCCGAGTCTGTGAATCAGTTAATGTTAAGACCTCATTTGCGCAGAGATTTTACCAATTCCGCAGTGGAATCGTATATAACAGGATAAACAAATTATTAAACATCTTTAAATTTAGTAAAAATTAATGTAAACATATTGTAACAAATTGGCTATTAAAACAAACTTATAACGATACGGAAAAAGTAATAGAAGTAATAAAATTATAATAGTGTATAACAGCATTATCTACGGTTAAGTACGTAATTAATTAAAACAATAGAAAAGGAAGGATATAATAAAACAAAACAAAATGCACACAAAACAAAATGCGTGCGCACGCACGCACGCACGCACGCACGCACGCACGCACGCACGCACGCACACACACACAGGAGTGCGCGCGCGCGCACGCACCTCTTTATTCTAACATTAAATCATATTTATTTTTACTCCACGCGCGATTTGGAGGGGACCTTGTGTCTAAGATACAAGTTACGACTTAGTTTAGGCTCCAGATCTCCCACAAATTACGATACTTTTATTTTGTATAAAGTAAATAATCTATACATTGTAATTTGTGGAGATGAATAAACTAATTTTTATTATTATTATTATCTAGCAGTTTTGATTCGAAATTATAATCGAATCGAAATCAAATTAAATCAGATCTGAAACAAACTTTGTGCTTTTATTTTCATGTTTGATTTTTTCGATGAGAATAAAACCGCTTAACAAGCCTAATTAATTTATGAGGCAGCGGTAAGCTCGACGGTCCGCCATAATTCTATAAAAAAGTGCGAAATATGGGCAAATCGAATGTAACATACATTTTTTCTTGTTCAATACAATGTAACAAAACAATTAATATTATCTTTGTTTCTGTTTTAAATAGCCTATTTTACACCTATTTAAAAACAATAAAAAATAAATCAGTAAAATAAGTATTTAAAATCTATCAGTTCTTTTTTGATGGGGGAAAATGGTATGGTAACCTCGCCTGCACTAACGGAATACGCTCACGGAGCACCAGTGAAGGGTGATAGATGAGAATGAAAACAGGCCATTTAGCCCATCATGATGAATTCATCAGGAATTAACCATGATAGTTTCTAGGGGGAACCGCGAGGAGGTCGACCTGGTTGGGTATATTGCTAGCAATATACCCAACTTCTCAGTCTCCATTACTAACAATCCCTTTCCCCCCACACTCTATCAGTTAACTACCCTCTTTAATACAAGCACTGCTTAGTTTAAAACTACATGTAGATGAAACTGTGTGACTTCTATTTTTGAGAATTTATTATTTTTTACTTTATTTGCTTTTATAGTCTTGAATAATAATATGTATTATATATATTTCTTCTGCATTATTATTATAATTTCAGCCATTTTTCCTCTATTGCCAAATATAAACTTTCTTTATAGACTGTATTAAAGAACGGTGTTGAGATTTGCATGCGTCGAGTACCTGCGATAGATTTGATATTGTCACTTCATTTATTATAAAAATAAACACGTAAAGTTGTCGACACCAGTTTCTGCTTTTTCCTCTAAATATAATATTTTTGTGATACAGACAGTCTATTGGCTTCAAAATATAAGTGCAAGGAATTTATTGGATTGCTATAATTTTTCTACACGCTCCCTAAGGGGTATAATCCATCAATAACATTCGGGGACCGGTAGGTATCATGTATTACTTATCCAATTTTAGCAAGGTATTAAGTCCATCACAGTATTTCTATATCAAGACTGTACTTATTTATGACATTACTTATTTTTGAAAATGTTATTTTTTTTTTATCTTCGAAATATATGTTGGTAATTCTGTTTATTTGTTAAACTTTGTCATACACTATCGTAATGAAAACTGATAACTGCATTACACTGAATTAGATACATATTCCAATGCATGTATGTATCTAGGGCTTTATACAATAATAATTCAAGCAACCCTTTTTCTTCAAGTTTGTCAGTCTTCAACTATAACAGCGTTATAACCTCGGTAATTACTTTTGCTAGCAATTTGAAAGTAACAAATATTTTAAACTATCTAATTTAAAGAAAAATCAATAGGTAATTAAGATTGAAGTTTAATATTTTACCTAGTAGTTTGACTTTGTACTTACTCGTATTGAAAGAAGAATTGTAGAATTTGAGAGAACGAATTTTGTTTATATATACTTTATTGTTTACAAAAAATTACAATCATATAATTTATATTAAATAAAGATGTACATCAGCGACTCTGTAAGAGTTCTCTTTCTGCAAACATTGAGTGCAAAGGAGCATTAATTTCCAACAAGCGGTGTGCGTATAATAAAAGGTGGGAACAGTATAGTTGTTTCTATTAAGAAACAATTAGATCATAAAATAAAGTTAATGAAAATATTGATTACGAGTGTTATAACAATAATAAATATAAAAAGAATGTTTCGTTGGTTTGGTCATTTGGAGAGGATGGATGAAAGAAGAATTACGAAAAAGATTTATCGAGCAAGAATAAATGGAGATGTCGGTAGGGGCCGCCCTAGAAGGACGTATGTCGACCAAATAGGCGACGTGCTGAAGAAGGGCCAAATTAAAAGTACCCGTAACCGGCGAGCGTGTATGACAAGATTGATGAATGTGGAAGAAGCGAAAGAGGTTTGTTTGAATCGAAGCATTTGGCGTTCCATTGTTTCTGCCTACCCTAATGGGAGACAGGCGTGACAGATATGTATGTATGTATGTAAATATAAAAAGAACCAGAATATTTAGGTTATCTCTATCATTACGCATACAGAATCTACATTTGTTTATGATCCATAAATATTTTATTACCGATGAATTTTATTGACGTAACAACAAAATCTAATTAAGAAGGAACTGTCACGTAGCTTGCAATATTTTTGCTTAGAATAATAAATTTTACGTAACAACTAGCTAAATGTTATATATACACGACAAAATTACGATATTTGTATAAGAAATCTTGGACTAGAAATGTCAGTGACAGAACATATAAAGTGTCTGAAAACAACAAGACATCAACGGCAGAGTCCTGTTTTAAATTGTTTCAGTGGGGGATTGTAACTAATGTTTGGGCTGTTGAAGATAGACGGCTATTTATGGGTTGAGTATGAAAAATAAACAAAGAATAATCGTGTTTACTAAACTAAACAGTCTATTTTCAGAGAATATCTAATTTTAAATTAAATCTAAGTATATGAATTTAGAATACGGTATCATATCTACCATATAACAAGCAGAAAAACAGCATTTTTGATTGTTGTAAAACGAATAGCATATGTACATACATACATATGTGAATGTATGTATGTACATATATATATATATATATATATATATATATATATATATATATATATATATATATATATATATATATATATATATATATATATATATATATAAGATAGCCTTAAGCCTTTTATGTAACTCACACTTATTGACATGGTTTGCTGTCAATTTAGTTTGAACTTTGTCCTAAGGCTTCGTAATTTTCATACATATTATATAAAATAATATTATTATAATATAAAACAGTGTTATGTAGGTAATCTATAAATACATTAACTGTAAATGTTTTTGTGTGTATTAAAATAAATAACATGGTCAGCACACAGTAGTGGTAAAGTTTTAAGAGGGACAGCCTTTTAAAACATCACTAAATACACTGGCCTGCTAAGCATGCCAACTACTGACAAAACCGTCCTTTTTGGGGAGGCCTATGTTCAGCAATAGATAATTAACGGTTGACATGTTGATTATAATATAATAATACGTCTAGATAATAAGAATAAACCAGCTGGTCTAAATTGTATTGGAAAGCAGAATAACAAAAGGGAGTTCGTTATTATAAACAAACTGTTTATTAACAGTTCAACCGATTGTTATTAGCTGTTACAATCATTTAAACCAAATTACATACTTTCAAATTTGCAGTATTTACCACTATAAATATTAATTATTTGTTCAAAGAGCTGTTTTTTTTAAAAAGGCTCAAGAATTTCTTCATAACTTTGAAAGATTGATCGTTCTAAGAATGATGGAAGCCAATTTAAGCAACTTACGGTATCGATTTTCTATAGCGGCTACTTAATTTTTTTTTTAACTAAAAGACTCAGCTCTCATAAATAAAATGTTAATAAATATAATCTTGTCCATTAATGTAAAAAATGTTATTTTCGGTTAAGACTAATATTAATGTTATTGTTACTTTAAAATTATATGTTTTGTTTGTATTTATGAAATACATGTATATATAAGAAATCGTGCAGCACACATATAAACAAATATGAAATAACCTTTTAGTAGTGATTTTGATTTAGAAACCAAACCTCTGGACCGATTTTGATAAAATTTCTATGACTAACATGCAGACAACTATATCTTTTCAAATAGAAAGGAATTTTACAAATAGATTTATAAATGATGGTGTTCTGAGGTAATAAACATAAAAAAAACAATAAATTGTAATTGAGAACCTTTTAATTTTTGATGTCGTTTATTAAATAAGAATTTATTCTCATTAAAATTGTCTCCACTAAAATACATGTTGCAAAACATGTTATATGTTTTCGGCAAGTATCTTGATGGATACATCATAAAGTTTACAAGAATAAAAATAATATTTCATATCTATATATCTCAAAAGAAATAATTAAGGAACTGAATATAAATGCTTAACAATAATCTCTGGACGAAAGTCTTTCCTCACAAAGGAATATACGAGTACGAGTATGGCCAGGCAATTTGGGATTTATTTAAAGTTTTCCTTTTCTGGTATTTGTATATTGTTTCATTCTAATTTTCACACAGTTGTCTCTTACAAAACACTCAAACATTTAATTAACATTTCGTTTTATTAATTCAATCATTAACAGACAATTTACTTGTTGATTTACAGTATGAAATAGAAATTGGCGTGAAAGCACTAAAGGAGTTAAGGTAATTAAATCCTTTGATTATCCTTTATTTTGTAAGATACAGTCACGTAATTACCTTTTAAGAGGTCTTTATTTTACGATGGTATGTTCTAGAAATATTTACTGACTATATTAGTAATTTGGGACCTCTAAACAGCATAGATTACGGCATTGTTTGTATAAATTAGGTGATGACTTCCCATCAGGTGGAGAGTTAGTTTATCATTCTAAGTTCAAAGTGATGAATAAGCAGATTATATATCAAATTTTATTACAATTTGTTTATATGTATCGTTCACCTCACAACGTCTCGCTATTTGTCTCTATTGACTGCTATTCTGATTCACTAGTACAATAGACCATATTATTATGTTTACAACTTTATATAGCTTAATATAATTATTATTTTTGTTCTATAATGAAACTCTATTGTAATCGTATTACAATACAAAACACAATAACATGATACAAAAATAAGGAAAACTCAGTATTCTTTATTCTTATATTTAGTCTATATGGAAGAACAAAATAATGATATCCACACTAATATTATAAAGGTGAATAGGAGTTTGTTTGTTTTTTACTTTTTTCACGGTTTAAACAATTGTTATGAAATTTAATATACAGCTACTATACGTGATAGAGAAGGAGAGATGCTACTTTTTAACCGAGTCAATGAACATATCCGGTCACAAGGACGAAGTCGTAGCAAAAGTTAGTATTTATATAAATTTATATGGCTATTGAATACTTTTAGGATTTCTTGGAATATTGTAACGATGTTCATTTGTAGGTACGTCATGTGCTTTTTATTTGAAGACATACTCGTATACCATTTCCTTCTTAGTACTTTATTACATATAAGTATAATGAGATATGTTGATAGAAATTGGATTGATTTTCAATATTAGGTTGGTACATTGACATGTATCTATCTTTTGCGAAGAGAATGATAACTCCAAATAATAATGAAATACGGAAATTGTATTGCGGAATGCTACTGTCCCATATAAATATTGTTTTGGACAGACATTTTAAGGAAATTTGAAAAGAGAGGAATATGGAGAAAATCTGTACAAAAAAGTAGATAAGTGCATATAAATATACTGTTTTAATGATGTTATAGAAGTTAAATAATCTGCTAAATAATTGTGATTGTTTCTCAAAAATGAAAGCTTTATTATTAAAAAAAATATTGGGATAAATAAAAAAAAGAGATTCAGATTAGTTTTTTAATGAGGGAGGGTAAATCCTTGACCGATTCATGCCGAAGGAGATGGATAGTTTAAGTTGCAACTCTACTAGGTCTATTCACCGCAGTACTACAAGTTTGCTTTCGTTTACTACCTAATCTCAATGAAACGGCTTCCTACTAATTGTATTTTTTATTTTATAGGTATTCTTGAATATTTGTTTTTAGTAATGCAATCTTTAAATTTATTGTCTGGCCATTTAAAAAATTAAAAAGATTCAAGAATTTTTTTGAACTAGTGGTATCCTACGACTTTGCTCGCGTGCATCATATATAATGTATACTATATAAGTTAGGTAGTAATTAACCTATCGGTGTACTAAATTTTATTTAAATTCGAATAAACGTAATTAAATAAACACTAAAATATCTTTACAAATTTTCACAGTTAAAATATCAGTAGCAAATAGGTTTTCAACTCTGCTACTTGGGTAAAATAATTTAGTTTCATGAATATTGTCACTAGGTTTTCACTTGATATATTATTATAATTATGATTAACGTTGAATGCTATTAGTGAACGTTACAGCTTCCTGATGTTTATAATTATAACAAATTCATGTCTTGTTACAGAAACCAAACGCTGGCCATAAATCACTCCATATGACACCATCCATTAAGATAAACGTTAATTAAAGTATGATCCTTTGTGTGATTGTTGTGAGGAAAAGTAACAGGCGCCTGCCTAATTCATAGATTACATTACAATAGATATAGAATTACAATATTCTACATAACATACGATATAGGTATTAGCAACGCAAGACGGAGTTTGAAATACAAAGTTGTAAATACTATTTAAATCCAGATATTACAGGTTCTTATCAATTTAAGTTCAAGTTTTATTTTTACTGTTATTATTTAGAGATAAGTACGGTTAGAGAAATCTTTGTAGGGGTCAATATCAAGGGGTACTATTCGCATCTCTGGGATCGTTTCTCGATGTTTAGCAGAGGTGAGCTGGGAGACGAGGAAAGCTCTAGAAGCTCTACTATTTCGTAGAGATGTAGTACTATATCTATTAGTGTCTTTTACCGTCTATTCCATGAGGAGTGCTTAGATGAAATTCATTATCTCATTCCACATTCTCCTTTCCGATATCGCACCACGAAAATGGACCAGCGTTTGCATCCCTATACGGATGACCGCTCGCGCTCGCATACAAATAAGTTTGCGAACTCCTACGTGAACCGTACCGTAACATTGTGGAATGACCTTTTTCGTGACGTGTTTCGTCCATCGTATAACCTCTAATCTTTTAAATGTGGCTTGAAAAAGCACTTAGTGTTCCGGTATAATGCGGCCAACCATTGGGTATAGAACATTCACTTTTCGGTTAATTGCATTTATGAACCCTATTGTCCCTATATTCGCTCAGGATGGTGTGGTGATCACATATCGTGTTATTAGAAAAAAAAACTCTCTATACTGTGATAGTTTCTAATAGATAAGTAGGTATAAAATTATTCATATGAATGTTTATTTGTTATTGGTTTCTTTGTATGTGTACATATATTAAGTATCTATGACTTTTACCAGAGGGAGACTTTGTACAAAAGTCGATTGCTTAGGTACCTCTGTTCCATTCATGTTTTAACCGTGAAGCAGCTGTGTTTGCATGGCTGTGTTTCGGTTTGAAGGGTGGGATATGGCGTAAATTTACTGGGTACGGAGGAATAACACCTGAGTCCTCACGAATGGCAAAGCATGGAGGGTATCACGGGCGAAATAGTATACTCTGTTATGTCCATGGTACTGCTCATGTCTATAGGCGACGATTACCACTTTCCACCAGGTGGACCGTCAGCTTGTTTGCCATTCTAAGTAGCATAAAAAAAAAATTACATTTACTACAGTGTATTCAACTTGTGACAGGTCAATAAGTTTGTTGCATTGTATAACTGATAAAATGTACATACAAACAAGGGCAAATTAATGTAACAATGTAACTATATATTTAATTATTCAATAACAAATACATCAATATCACAAATTAAAGCAAAATTTTATTTTTATAACTATAATAAAATATTATAAAATTTTAGGTATATGCCTTTTCTGATTTGAAAAGACTCACCTTTTGACACCGACTGTTTTCGTTCGTGTGATTAGCTGAAACAATGATTTAAGATTTGTTGTTAAGAAAGAATTTTGGTCACAACAATATTGAAATGAGACAAACATTCGCATGTTTAACGTTATCAATTGTGAAAAGAATTATCAAAATCGATTTAGAATTGGTGCATATTTCACGCAAAATATATACATACAAAAACTGTTAACTGTACAGTTTTGTAGTCGCCTTAAAAATTTACGGATTTTAGAAATTTGATCATAAAATTAATTTTTTAATTCATATTGAATCTTCAGAATTTACTAGTTTCGTTTAGTATAAGTCTAACAGACTTATTCTTGCTTATATCAAATTTTAATAACAACGCAACGGTTATAAATAGACAACGTCAACAAAGATCGTATCTGAATACCGATAAAGAAGAACAAACGGCTCAAATGTAGAGTTCCACTTTCCTCATATTGTAATATCGTATTTAATTCATGCTTTTTGAACTTTGTGATGAAATATTTACTCTTTCATTTATTCTCTTTGTGTGAAATGACTTTATGGTGGAATCAGGCCCGTGGTAAAATTGACAAAATAAACCCTTGTAGGGATTTTATATGTATTTTCATTTTAGCAATATATATTTAATCCGAATTATCACTGCAGAACGTAGGCGGAGAGGTTCAGTTTACTAAACAAATTCAGAATTAGAATCTGACTGAAATCAAAAGTTTGTGTCAATTTAAATTACCGACTAACTCTTTAGTAGGTAAACATTGTTAAGGCTGCGCCTATGGGCAAAGACCTTGGTCATTTAGGGGCATTTGTATAATTTTAATAATGTACACCTACATTATAATAGAGTTAAAACAATCATCAATGAACATTATATACTGGTATTTTAAAATAGATACCAATTTGTTTTATTTTAATGACTTAAAAAGAGAAACTCAATGACTATTGTTTGTGTATACATCATGACATATCTTGTCTAGTCTATCTTTTTTTTTATTAAAAGATTATTAAAGTACACTTGCATAATAGTT
This sequence comes from Galleria mellonella, assembly GCF_026898425.1. NCBI lineage: Eukaryota > Metazoa > Arthropoda > Insecta > Lepidoptera > Pyralidae > Galleria > Galleria mellonella. Next base: position 835,818 of record NW_026442147.1, on the reverse strand, counting down.
TAACTATTAAGATTACTTATAACTTTTACCCTGTATACAAGTATGACGTATTATGTGATACTGTAATATATGGTTAAAATACAAAACATCAACATGACACGAGCATTGTTTCTAGCGAGTTACCTAAAAGTTTTCTTGTGTTTATGAAACTCGTAAAAATCAAACATTGGAATTTTATCAGAGTCGAGCATTTCCCATGGGATCGCAAGTTACATTAGTACACACACACACATACTTAAAATATCTGTCTGTCATAGATATATGCGATAAAAGAACAATTTTGCAGTCATATTGAAACTTTACTGAATAAAATAGAACGATGAAACGAGTTAGGTTAGTGTATTTATCGATTTGTATAATCACAAATAGAACAACAGTTTAAATTATTTTTACGCGACTGTAAAACAAAGAACTCGTGTTTCTGTCGTGAAGCAGAAAGAAGGCAATATTTCGAACTGAAACATGTTGAAACGCAACCATGCAAAACTGTTTCAATTTGGAGAATGGAAAGGCATATCATTTTAGGCAACTCAATCTCTTTAATGGCAAGTCATGAAGAGTGCCACGGACCTTAATACGTGGTATAGTCTTAGATTATATACATAGAGTATTGAGCCTCAAAAACAAGTCAATTATTTGTCAGCTAATTGTCAAATTAGCTGATATTTTTATCATTGTTCTACTTACGCATACAATATATCTTGACGTATTCTTTAATAAATAAAATGAGTATTTACGTATTAAAAAGTTGCACAAATTATAAGACAAAATAAATAAGAAAGTTGTAAAAGAATCACACATAACTATTTATCACGCAAAATTGTATAAAAAAGTTGACCCGCTATTCTGAAGCATTTATATGGACACACTCTATCTACATATATAATCTAAGTGCCTAGTGTATTATATGATATGGTGCTATTCATGTTCAAACGACAATTACTTTCTATTAGGTAGGCCGTCAACTAGTTCTGTATTATATGAAAAATAAGATAACACGCTACTCTTTTACAGTTATGTTTCGTGAATACATCATGCATATATACCTACCTACATATGTATATTCAGGACTACCTGAATATTATTTGTCATAACTTGTAAATTTGTGGCTATAAAATAAATAAGGCTTTAATAGACAATAAATAAATCGCCAAATTTTAGCGTCTTTTTTATATTTAGCACAAAGACTTACCTATTAACAGAAATTGTTTAATTAATATGTGACGTAGTAGTTTTCTCTACAGAGTATCTTTTATACTGCATCATAAAAATATTCTTCCTATGGAAAATATTACTATACTGATAGGAACTATTATTCTATATACCACAATGACCACTATAAGCAGTACATTAAAAAAAAACTATTGGAGATATTACACAGTTCGATTTGATCCCAAACTTAGCAAAGCTTGTATTACGAGCATTAGAAAATTAACAGAAATACATAAATACACTTTTTTTGTTTATACATACATATTGTACATAGAAATCGCCATACGATCTCGGCATAGAATAAGTCACTCCGTCCTTTTCCGTGGGTGTCGTTAGAGGCAACTAAAAGAGGGGGAGGGATGGGCAGCAGCGTTCTTCTTAAAACATCTCTAAAGCCTAACTGCGGTTGCCAATCCGCCTGCCAAGCACGGCAACTAAAACGGCAAACCCCTAAAGGAAGAGGCTTATGTTTGACAGTGGTCAGTAAAAGGCTAATATGATGATAATAACACATAAAATAGAATTACATATTATTTATAAAAAACAATACAAACAAAGAAACTCATTAATACAAATATTTGTATTGTGCGGGGATCGAATGTGAGGCATGTAATACCGCCAAGTTCGACAAGTTATATATTAATGAATATATAAAAACAACTTTAAAACTAAAATAAAGGTAGGATATTTAAGGATTATTATAACATACTGTACATAATATCTATTTAATTTTTCTCAGTAATTTTACATCTCTTATTTTAATAGAAACGTGATAGACGTGATAATAATTAATGAGAGTATTAATTAGTCATTCTTTCATTATAATTTACATAACTAGGTGTGCTTAATTGAATATACCTAGTAAGGGACCGGTCTTATTCATTACGGAGTTTTTGAGCAGACTTTGTTAGAGGCTTGATTAGATTCTGCAGAATCATAAAGTTATGAAGAGTATGTCGCGTCATATTATATCAGTGTACTAAAGTGTATTATTATTATTATGTGTTTTAATTATAAATTTATATATAATTAAGTATGTGTTGAAGTACTTATAACTTTTAGATCTCAAACTATTAAGCGAAAATAAAATAGTGATGACTCATCTAATAAAACTGGTACTATCAACAAACTAACTATACATATCTGCATCGCCTGAAGGCCTACCATGAATTGTTTAAGAAATTTCGGACCCGAACCAAACACAAATTTCATGTTAAAATTATATAATGCATACTGTTTAAAAATATTAAAAATTCTAAAATATTGTTCCTTTAAGTTTTTATGTTAGGATTTATGACGAACGAAATGTTTTACTGGACCGATTTCAGTATGAACAAAAACACGAAATTGAGTCCGAAAATTCGGAATTTCATTTCATGGTACATCCAGAGTATTCGTCGCTTATATAGTAATTACATATTGTGTATTTGTTTCAAAGTATAGATAATTATAACACAATATACCGGCCTTTTAAAAAGGTATATGCTCTTTTCTTGAAGGTTATGATGTTATATCGGTTCGAAATATTGCTGCTGGATTCCAAAGAGTGATTGAGGTTCTTTAGTTCAATTGAAGTAATTGTTTTTTTTTTGTCAATTAAAATGCGTTAGGCAAGGCGTGCGTGGCATCTCTATTCTTACAGACGTTAATAGGCTACGGTAACTCCGTTTAGCAGTAAACGGGCCATATGCTCGTTTGTCACCATAGTAGTATAAAAAATACCATATTTTACGGGTTATCAAATGCATAATATAAATAGTATATTAATCTTGCATCCCAGCGGAATGTTATACGACTGTATGCGGAACTCTGCCAAAAACAAGCAACGGTTCTCCTCGGGGATAATGAATGAGGTAATTTTCGGATTGGACAAAGTGCGTCTCCTTAGGCTAAACTGTTGATTATATTTTATGAATTTATTAGATGAACATATTATTAAGAATTTATAAATGAATGAAAAATAGTATTTTTGACAATTTGGAACAAATTTTGATGAATTTAATTTTATTCTACGCAATTATAAAGTTTGTCCTCATATTGGGAGTACTTTTTTTTTCAAATAAAACTTTTAATTATTAGTATTTCTGTAACGACCTATAATTTTCTTTTTGGGGAAATTATTTTATTTATATTTGTAAAAACATATATGAATTGTCTCTACATATCAGTTTGTGATTGAGTTTCTTGTATAGTTTCAGTTTGAATGTGAGTTTGTATTGAGAACGATGAATGAAGGAGCATAATATCAGTATTAGTGGTAATGAGAATTATTCATATAAGTTTCAGGGAGCGTTATTTATTAACTTTCAATATTCTTGAGGTACATTGGATAGATTCACTTCTCTTTCCATTAAGTTATGGGAGATGATATCGTATTAAAACGAATTTGAAAAATAACGAATAAATAAACTTAATACATTTAGAAAGATCATGCTCTTCATCTAATTGCTCTATACTCTAGTACATAGTAATAATATTATAAAAGCCATTATACTCACGCCATAAAGGGTAAGCTTTTAGGTAAATTGATGCGTAATTTCACGTTAATTTACATACTTATTAATCTGAAATTAATAAAATTTTTGTATATTAAATAAATAGAAGACTCATCTATTCTACGACCTAGCATCAAACCTGAATCACGACTTCAGTAGAAAACATCTTAAAAGAATTTAAATAAATTGACTATTCCCACCACTATTCTTTACAGAATTCGGTTAAAAATTTAATGTATTTTGTAATAAAAATGAGTCAGAAACTATAATATTAAAAATCTTTCCAGAGTCACTTTTAAGTACTTAGGATGTCCCTAAATACTTAAAATTAATTAACGACTTAAGAACATCCTACAGAGCTTACACTTTTGAAACTTGACGAATGGCATAATACAGAATCGTATACTCGATATTAAACTCGTCTCTTAACGGACTTAGCGTGAAGATAGATAGACAATAAACCTAATTAATTTCAAGTAGAGATCTACAGAACTTTTGAAAACCAATCAATGAACGTGAAAACACTTTGTTTAAAGACGAGTCTCAGTAGAAACTGAAACTTTTAACTACCTTTTCCAATGTTGGCGGTGTTAACTTCGTTAATATTCTCTTATATAATATAAATACAGATATAATAATTTAAGATTTTGTCATACAAAAGGAACAGCGACTTCAAATGTCACAAAATTATTTGTATTATGTTATAACTATCTGTATCTACGCACAACGGCCCAAATGAGAGGCTAAGCGCGGAAAACAGAGTCTTTCTCACAACTATCTGTATCTCACGGCTTCTTCTATAGTCGTATAGTACTGTTAAATAAATAAATACCTTCCTCAAGGCTCAAGACAAGACAAATCCAACTAATAGTTTAAGAAGTTAGCGTGTTTAAATGAACAAATTTTTTTGCTTTATCGTAGTTTATTCGGATTTATAAATATCGCATCTGAGGAATTGTTCAGATTGATACCTACTGCTGATTTTCACTACAGTACAATCCGCCATAAATTTCATCCCAACCGTCTGGACGAGTGGCAGTCTTCCATTATGCGTTTTTCAAGGCACTTTCTTCCATGTACAACCACTCTTTGGAATCAACTTCCAGCAGCAGTATTTGCGAACCGATACGACATCATAACCATCAACAAAAGAGCATATTCCTTTTTAAAAGGCCGGCAGCACAACTGTAATGCCGTTGGTGTTGTGAGTGATTATGGGTGGCGGTAGTTATTTACCATCAGGTGAGTCGCATGCTCGTTTGCCCCCTGTGTTATAAAAAAACTATAATATTATATATAATATTGCAAAAAATACAAAAATGTAAACTGAAAAACTTTTTATTGTCCCTTAAAAATGTGTTTTATTTTCTTGGTGATGTAATAGACCAAATAACATTGCATAATCTTCTAATGGTTGAGTTGAGTCTTAATATTTTCTTTAACTGGAATAAATTATTACTGATATTGTTAAATATTTAAAGATATTAATTTGGGTATTTGTTATGTTTTACTACTATAGGATAATTGATTAGAATTTTGTTTGTGCGACTGTCAACCCTAGAAAATTGACTACTAAAATTATTACCAGAATTTCTACAACCTTCAATATTAGCCATCAATTTCCAACTATCATTTCATCCATGCATGTTTTACAACACGTGGTTTACCTCTAAGTAAGACATTTTCAGGCAAATTTATAGTTAACCGTTCAGCATCAAAACTGCCGAATAGTTTGTCTTTGGGAATGCCAGCCGAAGGTTGATGGCTAATATGGAAGATTGTAGAAATTCTGGTAATAACGTAACGGGAAGGTTGTGGAACGTCTGGTAATAATAAGAGTAATTATTCTTCGAGTGTTTTTGCACACATATTAATGGCAGCGAAATTAAGCAAAATAATTTTAATCAAATAACAAGTGATATGGAATTCCACAAAATAAAATCTAGTACAGTAAAGTGTTTTACTATAGCCATCTTATATATTTAATTATTTTTTTAATTTTAATCTTATACGTCTTATTGTATTTCAACTATTATATTATTATGTATACACAATGTGCGTATATCATGGTCTTGTTACGAGTTAGTGTGTCGTAAAGTGTGCTTTTTCCTAAGTTGGGAGTGCAGTTTCTACTCATAACCGCCATCTTCTTAAGTTCTCAAATAGCCGTTTGTAGAATGTTCTCAGTGTAACTTTTGAATTATAACGAGAGTTTTCTCTTTCCCTAAGGAGTATGGCTTCCTTTATATAGGTCAGCTGTAATACGTACGTACCCGGCATTTAAAACAATTTAACTCATGCTTGCATCTACGTCATGATCGTAGATAAGCTTTTTTTAATATGAATAAAAAATGAATAGTAACTTTCCCTGACATTGGTATCAATGAGTGATGATTAAGAAACAAAGTCAAAGATTAAGAAACATCAGTTAGCCTATCGTGGTTAATTTACAAGGACTTATTTTTATTAATTTCCAAAGAAAGTGCCTGGAGGTGTACCTAGAGTCGTTAGATCGAGTTATTAACAATATTATTCTACACAGATATTATTTTAAATAGAAGTCACAAATTTTTGGGTTTTAATTTTTAGACGTACAATAAGTTAAAAATAGTCTTTTTGAACTCGTCCAAATTTAAATTCTTGGTTCCTACATGAAATATTTATAAAAAATGATATTAGAAATCTTATTATTATTTTCGTAAGGATTTATCCTTTTCTGTTAAGTTCTGATATTTGAGATTTCTATAAGAGTGCTGAAGGTGGTTTGCGATAAAAAATAGGTAGTTTTTATAACATCTGGGTATGTAGTTTTCATATAAATTGAGGTATTGCGTCGTTTGTCTTGATCTATATACCTGGTTACGACTCGCTATAAAGTGCACCTTGGTTGCTTGTAATATTACGTCATCGTAACAAAACCTTATTCATACAACTCTTTTTATTACATATAAAGAATGACAAAAAGAGAATGCTGCTTTTAATAATATGTGGGAAAACGAGTATGCGACTCACCTGATGGTAAATGATTATCGCCGTCAGTTACAGGCCATAACATTAGATAAATTGAAGGTTTATAGCATAAACTCCAATTTTTTTGTACTAAAAACTTTTTGTAAATGTAGTTAGTAAGGAATAAATAAATTTAATGTATAATTATTAATTTGTTAACAATATACATTCCCAGAGAAATATGTACAGAAATTCATTTCAGATTCACATTTCCATTTCCAATCGCAAAATGGGTAAGAATAATCATAAAATTGAATTCCTCCATATAACTCAATTGAAACAAGAATTTTTCATAATTTTAAGAATAAATAAATGAACGAAAACTCTTTATTATTCTTCTCAAAGAAAGACACAATAATATAAAATATGTAAATAAAAAAGCAGAATTACATGAAACAAGGTAGACAGGTAACAATGGGCGGTCTTGTCGCTAAATATTGATTTATTGCAAACAATATTATAATGAAGAGAAAAATTAAACTTGCATTTATTTTATAGTTAATTATATATATAAAGACATAAGATACATTAAATACAAAACGTAAAATAGAATGAAAAAGAGCGGTAATCTGCAACTAAAAACCTTTTAAAATAGGACCGCTATAGTACCTACTATCAAAATTTAATTAGTCATGAAATTTTGGAATATAAATTAAATGTACGTAAATAAAAATCAATTGCCGAATGTAACCGCATCATTACAGAAGGTTATACCTATTTGGGTAATTCTTTTTTTGGTGTGTTTCTAATTGTTAGGATAAGGTTTGTATGAGAGAAAAAATTGTAGGGAAAAATAAGATAAAATGGGACCAAATCCCGATCAAATCACCCGTACGAAGCTGAGAGAGTAATACATATTTATGCATGTAGAAATATGTAGTTTACAAGTATGTAGTATACTGGAACTGAAATTTTTTATTTAATTTTAACTTCTTATTAATTTTACGCTCATGCAACACACAGTTAACAAATAAATTAATCCAAGTAATGGCTGTAAACTCTGGCATATTAGATTCAAATATGCTTGGTAAAACATGGCAGTGTCGAGTGTTACGTTTACCACAACGATAATAGTCGACAAATGTCTCCGACTACCCTATTAAGGATTAATGTCGTAAGCATATTATGAAAATACCACATGACCTTAGGGATTAACGTGTTTAATGGTAATGAAAGTAATATTTTTTTGCTAGTCTGGTGCAACTACATTCAATTATTCCTAATGCGGAATTAATTATCTACCAGGGGAAATTTTACTGGATATAAAAAAAATTGACATAACATTACAACATTGTATCAATTGGCTCAATAAGGGTCAGAGGGAGACTCAATAACTATTATACAAAAGTCGTCCTTATGGGTACTTCTATCCCTTTCGTGTTGCTGTTATAGTGCTCATAAAGCTGTGTTTCTATTTGTAAGGACACTGAAATTACATATATTCATTACAGGTGTCACAGTGTATTCTCTGACGTCCATGGCTCCTGTTTCTGTCCATACACGCTGATTATCAATTTCTTGCTGATGAGCTGTTTGTTAATTTGTTTAAGTATTTGATATTTTATAAATAAAAATTAATTCGATCAAGAAGCTAAGAAATACTACTTATAACTGTAATGATTAAATTACCAAAGTTAAACAATTCTCGTCTCGTAATTTTATAGAGCGAAGCCCTTGACATTCCAGGCGAGTAAATGGTTACTAAGGGACTGGTCTTATATTAATCTACCACCTCAGAGTCTTAAAAAGTTTTGCAAATAAGTAACTACCTGTTCTTGGAAGGTTTAATGATTTTACGTTATAGATAATTTGTAAACAACAAAGTCATTAAATTAACTAAATCCTTAAATTGCCTATCCACTGAAAATTCACAAAGTAATCCTAATCCCAAAATGGTTTCGTGTCTTAAATTATTCATTGAGGTTTACTCAATTAAACGTTACTCACTTCGAAAATATAATAGACAATGTATAATACAAATATTTTCCGAAATCGGTGTATATGTATACTTGTATATAATTTATTTATTCGCCAGTACATGCGCAGAATATGACCGGTAAGTTTGGCGGTGTAAATCTAGCCAGTTCCCCGACGGTAGTCAAAAGCTTCGTGCGTTACGGAGCGAGCGGGATACCGCTCGTAACACTCACCACTTTATTCCGCCGAGTGTTACATGTAAGCATTAAAAAAGTAGCAAAGCATGTCGATGTGTCTTTAGAGGGTTAACATTATATTTTCTTCAATAGGTGTACGTCTGATTTCTTGTTAACGGTAAGTACAACCTGTAGCTCTCCTAACATTCCTGTTGCCGTTACTTGAATGATATCCTGTGATGTTGCATGGCAAATGTCAGTTATTGAGTTTTGTGTTAATTCTTGATGAAACTACCTATACCTCTCTGAAACCTAGTAGATATTTAAACTGTATGCTAAAATCTTACTATGCAACGATTTTACTGGTTTAGAACGTGTATATAAATTTTTGAAGACATATTGCCTAGACTAAATTCTGAAAGCTCACAGCTTTCACAATTTAATCTAGGTAAAATAATTTATTCTAAAAAAATATAACGCTACAGTTTATGTGGTCCCGACATAGAATAGGCCACCCCTTCCTTTCTCGTGGATGTCATAAGAACCGACTACGGGAGGGACATCTCTAAAGCCTAACTACGGTTATCAATTCGCCTGCCAAGCGTGGCAACTATTTTTTTTTTACAACACAGGGGGCAGACGAGCATGCGGCTCACCTGATAGTAAGTGACTATCGCCGCCCATGATCACCCACAACACCAGCGGCATTGCAGGTGTGCTACTGGCAAAACCCCTCAAGGTGGAGGCTTATGTTCATCAGTGGACATTTAAAGGCTGATATAATGATGATGATGATGAAACAGTATGAAAAATAAGTAATTATATTTTGTATATATATAATTATACCTTTATTCATAAATACAATTCTATTCTATTATTAACTCATGATGTATACATATACATGTACGTATAAATTGTTGATCAAAGGTCTTATCCATCACTTTCCGAATACAATAAGTAACAATAATTTGGACAACCTTATATTTAGTGTAGTACAATTCCTTTTTGTTAGGTACATTTACACCTAGTTTCTGAAACTAGAAAAGTAGGTTAACTTACTGTGAGTATCCAATAGTATTCAAACTAAATTGACTGGATAAAGGGATTTTATAAAACATCTGCTAATATTGTTGCTTACATATGATAAATAAATATATTGTTTTAATAACCACTGAGTAAAGCCCCTTTTTGTATGAATTTGATACACACATAAATGTCAAATTAGATGTTCTTTATTTCACAATCAGTTCTAAACATCTAAACGTGTAATTAGCAATAATTAATCGCACATCATTTATATCTATACTAATATGATATAATTTTTAGCGAAAAGGAAATAACCTTAAAATAACAATTGAAGGTAAAAGGTTTCTTTAAGGTCACTCCGAACTGGTAGGACACCTAGATTGCTAAGTGCATTTCTACGCTGAAATTATAGTTTTGATACGTTCTCTAAAGAAGACTTATGTTTGAGAAAAATAAAATTGATTAAACCTATTAATTTCATATATATTTTTCAGTATAGTGCTAATGTAGGTTAATTGTTATTTTAGGCGAAAGTATGTTGTAATAAAGTATTAGAAAGAATATTACACCTATAATTGCAAAATTCTACGAAAAAATATCGGTCCTGCAACATGGCTACCACGTTATGATATGACGTCATAGTAATGGCGTACGATGCGGAACAGGCAATTTAGAATAAATTGTAAAGCGGAAACATTTCATTCACGGAAATACGTATATACACGCATACTTTTAATTTCAATACACGCATAAAATGTATATAATATTTTTTTTTGTAATAATTAAACATAATGAAAAATCTAATTTTTTTCGGATTTTATAGTAATTTCTTAAAGATAAAACAAGTAAATAACACTAAATACAACAAACTAAAGAAAAGAAAGAACTACTAATTAAGCGAATATGGTTTTACTTTCATATTCTGAAACTGTATAAGGAGTTAAAGAAAAAAGAAGAAATTACCATATACGTCTAAAAAAATGTTAAATCTTTTTATTGGATTAAATATTTGAAATTTTCAAAATAAAAATTATATTGTTCAAAATACAAGTATAATCTGAGCGATTGACTGAAAAAAACATTAATGAATATTTTATGACATCTTCCTGTTCTTTACTATAAATTTATCACATTTACTTTTCAACTATTTTTTTTATCAAATATAGACTCATTTTTTTTTTGATAGATGAAAATGGTATGGTAACCCCGCCTGCGCTAACGGGATACGCTGGCGGAGCACCAGTGAAGGGTGATAGATGAGAATGAAAACAGGCCAGTTACCCCATCATGATGAGTACATCAGGAATTAACCATGATAGTTTCCAGGGGGAACCGCGAGGAGGTCGACCTGGTTGGGTATATTGCTAGCAATGGGATTCTTAGCCTCCATTACTAACAATCCCTTTTCCCCCCAATGTAGACCTATTATTTAATCACGATTCAACCCAGAGTAATTTTGAATTATTTACTTAATTATTTTAAAGGTCTTAGTGTTCTATTTGTTGGCGTTATAATGTTATTTACTCATTTGCAAATAATAAATTAAATATAAAATAAACTTTTATCAGATGACATCGACCAATTGATATTAAGAATAGGAGATTTAAGTGAAAATAATTAATGACTCAGAAATTATTTAATTTCTGAATTACTTTAATTTTAAAAGTGTAAAATATGCTTTAAAGCTGTAAAGAAAGACTTTTTGGATCAATTGGCTTTGGAATTTCGTTAATATTGAACATAGGAAATGTTGTAGGGTGCTATGATTGGGAAAACTAGAATATTTATAATTTCATTTTTATTGTATGTATGTCTGACTATATTGTAATTATGTATGGTATGGTGACTTTTTCTTTTTGCCTTTCTCACACATCGTAAGATAAAAAATTTTTTCATCATATCCCATACTTCAATATGTTTTTTTATAGTAGGGATTTAAGCTGGTTATTAGTTTCTTTATTATTTGTTTCTAGAGATAGTTATATCCGAAGTGTAAGCCTAATAATTCAGAGGGGCATTTATATAGGTATATTGACGATATATATTTTAGTTTCAACCGAATACTTTGAACATAATAATCTTCTACATGTTATTAATTTTAATTATTAATGACATGTAGAAGCATATTATGTACTTGCATCGAACGCCGGATGATAATGGACGGCCGACATAAAAGATTTAATAGAGGACGTATAACAGCTAATATGCGTGAAGAATAGACACGGAAAACTCCATGCCTCATTGGTATATTCAAACCAGTGCTTATAATATAGATATTTATATATATATACCAGAGGGAGACTTGTACAAAAGTCGTTTGCTTGGGCATCTCTGTCCCATTCATGTTTCTGTTGTGAAGCAGTCATGTTTGCATGACTGTGTTTCGGTTTGAAGGGTGGGATATGGCAGTGAATTTACAGGGTATAGAGAAATAATACCTAAATCCTCCGAATTATAAAAGGAATCTTAAGAAGTTCTTTAGTTTTATATAAAAGGAAGTCATTCCAAGTTGCACAAAAAGGTAAGGCAGATTAGAAAGTCACATTATTATATAGTCCACTATATTGTTCATATTATATTATTATAGTTCACTAATGTTTTTACCGTTATTCTGTACACGTGCATGTCAGGAAAACCAATGAAAGTTTTAGATGGCGTATCAAGATAACCCTCAGATTTTAAGTTAGATATTTAGAAATACAAGTGTGGAAACTGCATTCAATTTAGTATAGTAGTTTTTTCGTTATATCGGGAAAAACATACAGACAAATAAAATTTTTAAAAATTATTGTTTTAACATCTAAGACCCCTCATTTCTATTAAAAATCTTCTATATACAGATATCTTTTTTATGTTTGTTACTGCAAAAAAGAATTTATTATTTTTATATTATCTAGTTACAATTTTCGTCTAATCAGTATTTCAAAAAAAAGCTCAATTCGGCTATATTTTTTACTTCATAATAATTTATGTTAATTACCTTATAACTCCGTCAAATATAAACTGATTTGGAAAAATCTTTTTTTATCCGAAAGCGCGAAATGTCCGTTAATCTCGGGTGAGTATACGAATCATAATTATGATTTATGTAAATTCCCTATTTTAAACATCTCTCTTCATTCCCTAAAACTCAGTGTGGGATGCTAAATGGGCATTGTGATACCCACTGATAACGTTTGAACGAAAAAATAAATTATTATAAGGTAATTTTAATTTATTTTATACATTTTATAAGTAACAAAAAATTATGATATAGTCAAGTTTAAACATGCACGCAAGTTCAAGCAAAGAATTTACTTTAATTTTTATATGAAAATATTATTGGGCACAGAAACATTTGTCAAGTGCATACTTTCGAATTGGTAATGGTTTGGCAATTGATATACTATGAAGAAAATAATAAAATGGAGATGGCGTAGAGGCCTTCGATATGACCACTTACCGATAATGCGTATCGGCTAGTATCGGGTTTCGATAGTACAATTTTCAAATACCTTCAAAAAGAAAGTTCGAAATTCATCTGTTTTGCTCTTTGTTCCTATGTAACGTGATCTTAAATTGTGGCCTTCATTTTAATATGCTTTTTTTATTTAATTCAGTTTTAAAATCTGATTAAAATAATAATTCCGATTTCTTTAATTTAATGACGACCTTGGTGACTTTAACACATTAACACGCCTTACTAATGGTTGTGCAAATATTTGTAATGATGAGTATGCCTTTTTGTATTAGTGTAAGCGTATAAAAGAATATTTTCCTGTGAATTGAAATATTTCAGTTTACAAATTTCTATAGTTCGGCTTTATTTGGGACAAGGCAATAGTGTGTTACATGTTTATATGTTTAAACTATTTATTTATATTAATGAAATTATTAAGTAATAAATATATAATTTATATTATTTTATAAAAAGGGCACTTACCGAACAAGTGTAATACTTCACGAACTTTAACGTTTATAATACGTCACACACGCACGCGCACTCAAACGCGCTCGCGAACGCACGCACGCACGCACGCACGCACGCACGCACGCAATTACGCACACACACACACACATACACACACACACATACACACATACACACACACACACACCCACACACACACACACAAATATTTTTACAACTTTCCAAATCTGTTCAGTAGTTTTTGCCAGAAAAAGGAACAAAAATCCATCCTTTTATCATCACAAAATATTACATTTATAATAATAATACTTGTAGAAAGGACTCTTATAGTACCTCTCTACTTTGTGAAGGTTGACTATCAGTTCAGGGAATCTGTGATCGTCTCTTGTGTCTATAGAATATTTGATTGCACTCTCAATGCCCGTCCACTTTCGGATATTGTGGAACCAGGAATTTTTTCTCTGACTAATTTGACCTTTCTGACCTTATCTTGCTAGCAACTTTGCCTATCATAATCACGTCTAAAAGATGTCTATCATGTCTAGAAAGAATTAGTAGCATCGTATTAATAGGATATTAATTAAGAATAGTACAGCTTTCTCGTAATGAATGAACTTTTTAAATTGATTTAGTAATTCCAGAGGTTGCGCCTTTCCCTTCCTCCTTCCATGGAGAGAGTAAGCAAATAAATTTCATCTGTACCTGCAATGCGTGGAATTTTTTCCATATGTGATAGGCGTAGGCCTTTAATTCATAAGTAATTTCTATTAATTAATAACTGAATGAGTAATTTACATTTAATTGTTAGAAGTACTTACTATTAGTTGTAGTAGACAATTAGAGACTATGTTCTAATTTATCTTTAATTTACATTTTGCAAAAATAGCTTATATTAAAATAAATTGCATTAATTATAAAAAAATTAGAGGATTTTTGATAATATTTGCTGATCAGAAACATCGTTTTATTTTTCTTATGAAATTCATGTATACTTTTGTTATTTTTGTTTCTTCAAAACTTTGGAGATAAGGGTAAAGGAGGAGGTGGTATTTTCTCAGATTTTCGATTACAACTAAAAACTACGCAGTATAAAAATAAATAAATGTTTATCAGTTTTAAAATGTACAAATGAAGGGCGTCATATGATATCCCACTTGTACTAGTAGGTTAATTTTGAAATATAGTATCCATTTTGGAACCTCTAGCAAAGAAAACAAAAATAGTTTTTAATTAATTTCCTTGTAATATGCGCCGTGTGTGCCCGATATAGAATGGGCCACCCCTACCTTTCCCGTGGGTGTCGTAAGAGGTGACTAAGAGAGGGCGAGGGGCAGGCAGCAGCGTCCCTCTTAAAACATATCTAAAAGCCTAACTGGTGTTGTCAATCCGCCTGCCAAGCGTGACAACTACTGGCAAAACTCCCCTTACGGGAAAGGCTTATGTCCAGCAGTGGATAGTTAACGGCTGAAATAATAATAAATAATAATGCGCGGGTCAACGAAATGTAAAACTGTTTCAAATGTAATACTCATAATTACCCTTCTGGAGGGTTTAATTAGGTTGTAATAGTCGTGGTCACGAACCGACTAGAATAACTATGCTGTAACTTCTTTTTGGCCAGTATTTTCCTTTCTCAATTACAATGATAAAAATCTATTCGCGCTATTGACTTTATATCTATAACTAATATAATGCTAAGGTCTTTCTATTTGTTTTTATTTCACATTATAGTAGATACCGACTTAAATATGCAGCTGTGGATATTATAATGCATTTTTGAGTTATTATCTTAAGCAGTTTACTGTAATAGCAAGATACCATTTTTTACAAGTTCTCCTTAATTTAGGACTAGATGGCTCTATGTAAAAATTTAAAAAACCCAGTATTTAGCCTCTCTTTCTCTCTGTGTTTATGAGACAAAAAGTTTGTGACGTATTCATTTTGCGCCCACTCAAGGCATAAATAGTATGGTAATGGTCGTATTATGTAGCTGTCTTGCGGTATATCTTAATATAAAAGTTCCACTCGGAAACGTTACTTTTGCTCTTTACTTAATATACTTAGCAGGGGTTTTTTATTCTTTTAGTACAACAGTTTTAGAGGATAATAGAGATTAGTATTAATTAAGAGTAATTAAGATGCAATTACAAGATTTGAAAAATTAATATAAATATTTTTAATAGTTTCTAAATATTTTTTATTAAGTGATTATAAAAAAGTACAAGTATATTTTTATTTCGTAAAAAACAGCAACTTCAATTATTAAAAGGTACATATTTGAATAATAAGATAATTTGTAGACACATTAGATTGAAAATATTTAAATTTAAAACGCGGAAATGTATATTTACAAGTAGATTTATTTTTGGTAACAAACAGTTATTGCACAGCTAATAAAACACCTGCTTTATTTGTCACAAAACATATAATACGGAATCAACACGGAACATTATAGTATATTATAGACTTAGAATTATAAAGTATTTCAATAACAACAGATAACATGTTTTTTTTTTTAATGTTTATTAGGAATATGTCAAAATCAGAATTGAAAACAATATTTATAAAAAATATATAGCTTTAAAGGCTGCCAGTGTATCAACAACATGGCACCCCGCGGAGCGTGCACCATTTACAAACTGCTGACGCTCTGACAGAGTGCAGAACCAGAATCCGGACTGGGCGCTTTAAAACACTTCCTTTGATAGTAATCTCCGCCAAGCGAACAATATTGTATGGGCCTATGAAAGTTTTAATATTTTAGCCTCGAAGCCATAATCCACCTACCACAGGTTGCCATCCGCAATTAGGACTGGGTCTCCGACTAAATAATTTGGTTTGCCCCACGTATATCTTTTAAAATGTTTATCTATGTGTGTCAAAATTATAATTTAAAACAATTTTTTTAAAAGATATAGAGGTATAAAGGCTGCCAGTACATCTTCAACAACATACATTTACAGGAAATACGTCTTAATACTTCTGATACTATTGTAAACAAAATGTAATTAAAGTATGTTAAAACTTGTTATTAAAGTTTAGGAGCTAGAATGATACGTAAATACGTATCATTTATGCTCCAAAGGAGACACATAAGAGACATCAAAGAAAAAGTTTTTAATTCGCCTGAATATTTGCGTATATTACGCGATATCTGTGCCCGACCGAAATTGAGAATTGTTTTTAATGGTCATATGTTATTTTATCATGATGGAAATTATTTCTGTTAAGTAAATCTTGAAGAATACTGTCATCATATAGCATATAGCAGTCCTGTTATATAAATATAATAACCTATTTTTAACATGATTGTTTTGATAGGGCAAAGAAAAACAGGTGGTTTCAAATGTTACAAAATGTTAATGTAATGTGGAAGTAAACCTATATGGAATGGAAAAAGAATTATAATAATCTACTCAGAATTGTATACGTAATCTGTTTTAAATTTGTTGTATTTTTTGTAAAGGTTACATTACAAAAAAATACAACAAATTTGAAACTTTCTTCCTTTGCAAGTTGCTTAAAAATCAGTCAAGCTGGATAGGTAGATAGGTTACATGTTGCGCCAATGATTCATGACTTATTAAAATATAGTATATATATATATATATATATATATATATATATATATATATATATATATATATAATTTGTGTGTACCTATATTGAATTTAGTATTGGTTCTCGTTTTACATATAAAGTTTGAATCATTACATAGTCGTTTTTATGTGACGACAGTGTGATTGGTTTGTTATAAATAATAAATTACGTATTCAGATATGAAAATAAAAGAAAACAAATAAAGAAAACATTTCATTCATATAAAAGCCTTTTATCGTGTAACGTCTTTCAAGATTTTTTTACTTAATAAGTACCTATTCTTTACACTCTTGTAGTATCTTTTATATTTGTATTTCTATACAGCTTTAAGAATCTGGCGTATCATTGAAACCTTCAGAATTGGAGAGATTAGACTAACTTATATAAATATACAAAGAAAATCAAAGTACATAATCTCTGAAACCGATATGGACATTTGCGATGAATTATGAAAATAAATGAAGCAAGATTTTTCTTACTTCGAGACAAATGAGTGCTAACGACTCTTATTCTAATATACTAAATCTAAATTCAGAAATATATTTTAGTCCAGTTAAATTTAGTTATTATTTAATGTACTAATTTGAATTCTTTATAAAATACTCTAAATTAATTTGATATTTTAAGTATTTGGTACTTTTTAAAAATTACATTTTAAATCGTGTAGTGCATTAATGAAGTAAACAAATCAATCGTCGGTATACGTAATAAGTTACATAAGCTAATTGTTGTAATTTAAGGAATTGAAAACCTTAGTATTTGTTGCTTAAATAAAGTCCTTTCATATAGGTTTGACACTATTTCATTTTTTTCATTCAATTGGCATCCTTTTCTTTCTATATGTCTATTTCTTATTTCATTCATCTTCTACACATCCAATTTCTTTTAAGAAAATAAATCGATTTGGAAAATAAGAAACTAAAAAAAAATCTTCAATGCGCTTATGGAACGAATAACACATTTAAAAATAAAAGGACGTTAGGAATTAACATACAAATAGGTATAATTTTTCTTATTTACTCGAAAATTGTTGTAATGTTTAAATTTGCCGTCCTCTATTTTGTTTAGAAGTTTACCATAGAATATATAGTCGATTGAGACTTTAGACATGGTCTCTGTAATCTGTGTTGTAGACTTAAAAAATAAAATGGTTCCCTCAATTTCTGTTTTTGACTTGTGTTCTATAATTAAATAGTTTAAATAAAATAACAGAAATAGTTAAAAAATAATAATATGACTATGATATTCATTCATTGACTTTTTTCCTAGCTTAACGTATATTCAGACAGTTGTAAACTACTATTCACAAACAACATATTGACATTACCTGCATCATAAATTTTTGAACTGGCAGTATTTGTTAAAAATAATTTGAATAAATATAATAAATTAAAAAATAATAGACAATACCACAAAATCTGAATAAATAATACAGAATATATAATACATTACCTAAATCTCTCATAGGCATAAGTAACATAAAAAATTACAAAACTAAACTATAAGAACACCTAGTGAATAGAACATACTTGTCAATTGACGATTTCCTTGGAGATAAATGCAATAAATTTTCCTAATATTATGCTAGTACTATGATTTTTTACTGTAAATGTGACATTATTGGATTTCTTCGTCTTTTTTTTTCTTATATATATTGTTTGCGAATTTGTATACCTCGATAGATGAGATTGATCATAGAGAACTTATCTTGTTTTACTATCCATTGTTATGTACTGTGAACTATGTATTACAAAATAAATAAATGAATGGAAATTCCTTCCTCGTTCATCCGGCAGCAATATTTTATTTTTTTATTCATGTTTATCCTCAGAGGATTTCAACACATTTGGTTTGAAAAAAAATTTGTTTATTTCGATACAATCTTATTGATAAGGACAACCAAACCAAGGTCGTATCTACGCACAACCTTGCTGTCACTCTGGCCAATTCCTTGGAGATGCATGCGTAGTACATTCTATTTTTACTATGCTTGTGAAAGTTTGTATTGAATATTGAATTTATTGCGTACTATCAGCGATTTAAAATGCTTATAGTTTACATATGGGTCATATCGTAAGCAGACATGAGTTACTTTTTTAAGCCATATTTAGGATATATTGAATCCATAGAATATAACTTTCTACTGCAAGTAGAAATATCCATTTATCATAAATATATTTACCTAGAGCAAAATTTAAAAAATTGTATGTCGGAATATTTTAAAGCATTGTTAAAAAATCTTATTATCACCTGATTTTTTAAAAAAAGATATAGTACAGTTATACATAAAATATTAATGATAAAAACTAAACAACTTGGTAAAAGCAACATAATATTAATGTGGCTTGGAGTCGGTACCCATTATATTAAGGCAAGATGTTTTTTACAAAATGCGGCCTCTAATATCACAGCTTGTGAACAAGCTGAGACATAATTTCATTTACTTCATAAGTCTCTGTCACTTTCAATAGACTTTTTATTTTAAAATTGAGAGAATATTTAAACAGAACAATTTTGTAAGCAATTATACCACATATCACATTTTTTATAGTTTACTGCATAATATAAAGATCAATCTTAATTCACTTATAATTATTAATCAACGTTAACACCGCAAAGTTTGTGTTATTACAACACCAGTAAACTTTCGAGGTAATAGTTAACAGAATTACTTCCCTTACAATCACGGATTATAACGAAGTTTAAACATCGCTAACTTCTATAACTGGATAATATTATCAATACCTGCCACATTGTTAGATTGTGGTTATATTTTAGACCCAAACTAGAAATTTCATATTATGTTCGTAAAGAAACGTGGGTTAGAAAATAACTAAAAAAATCCATTCTCCCTTACAAGGCTCTAGATTTTTAACACTAATATTCTAAAATAAAGAAAAGGAAATGTAATGTATCGCAGTTCCTTCATATATTTGATTTTTATTATAATAAATACATCAATACACAAGAAGATTTTTTTTTATACAACTTAGAATTCAATTTAAAGTCCTATATAATTCCGTCTAGCCAACCTGGTAATAGGCAAATATTTTTATAACAATTAGCTAGAATAAAAAGAACAGTTTTACACAGACAGTGGGAAAAAGTTTAAGTATTTTAAATAATATAATAAATGTAATGAAGATAAATAAAAAAGTCACAACATAAACAGTGAATATCTAATATAATATTTTATATGAAAAGAGATTAATTTCGACTGCCAGTAGTAGGAATTAACATTGGTTACTTTGTATAGATGGAAGATGCCATTTTTATCCTATAGTCTACTCATACATTTATTAAAATAACTAATTATCTTGATTGAATGGATGAGTATATATTATTTACATTATATGGGGAGTAAGTTGTTGTATAAAGACAATAAGGCCTTATTGCTGAAATCATTTTAGGGCAATCTTTGAATTATTTTGATTAATCAAATTGTTTGTTGTTATAAACACTGTTTAATACTAATATCATTAATGTTTAAACACCTAACAGTTTAAACAAATAACAGTCTCAAACACCATAAGACTCAAGCTCCTATGTATGTATATATCGTACGTGATCGTACGTATCCTATGATATTATATCGATTTCTTAAGTAAATTATTTCTGACGACTAAAAAAAGCAAGCCACATTTATATTGAATTAGAAAATTTCCCCTTTTAAGGTAACAGATATTCATTACTATTTTGTCATTGTAATAGATTAATGAAGATTTTACAGATACCCTCAACCTTGCTATGAACACAGATTACCTACTTATATAGATTCTGTATTGAATAATTCAGTTGTTACGGATTGTCTTACGATTAAAAGGAACATTTACCAGTTTAAATATATATAATAAATGAATTGTCTGATAACTTAAATTAAACCACAACTTAAATCTATATTGGACTAAAACTAATTTTGGGCGCCAGGGGAGTTTTTATGTTGTTTGCGGAACTTTGCTAAAACCAAACTACAGCTATCTTCAGGGATATTTAATGTGTAACTTCAGGATTCAATCAAGGGAATTTCCTTAGGCTACAATAATGAAGATGCATCGTTATTGACTGTGATATTATGTGTTCTATTATCGTGTGTTGTATGTAACCATTAATTAAGCATATAAATTTCTTAAAACTTACCCCTTCGGTATGTAATCATCTGAAATCACTTAAGATTGGAGAACTCGTTTAACACTGATTTACTAATGCCGATAATAGTTAAATACTGTTTCTGTTCACTTGTATTATAATAACGAAACTCAATTAGGTCAGCTTAAACCACATCATAACTTTCCTTATTCCACCTCTCCAAATATGCCGTTTGCTGTCACCATCTGATCTTATTGTACTCTTACCTACATTTTATTGATAATATTTATTATTCGACTACTCGGTGACTACTCTATATTGACAGCTAAATATATACGGGGTGAATAGATCTTCCGCATCACAAATAGTTCCCTAAAAATCTCATGCAATTACAATCTACCGTAACGCAGTATTACGTTATAATTCAATTTAATATTGAAAGCCAAATAACTTTACAAATAGAATAATTATTCTATGGATGAAATAGTAGAAATTTCGGTTTCCGTGTATTAACATAATTTTGTATAATTAGCCGCTATTTGAATTTGGCATCCAACTTTTACTAGCAATTTCATCCAACATTAAATTATGTGCTTGTCTTTGATTTGCCTACGTTAATTAGGATAACAAATAGATTTTAATGTTATCGTATTGTAAAATTATCAATCATGATATTTGAATTTAGAATGTGGTTCGCAGAGATTACTATATCTATTCAACAAAAAAGAAATACTACTATTAAAAAAGAAAATAAACTGTGCTTTACATATTATTAAGTCATTAACTCAAGTCAATTTATATACTTTCAAGTCTCTCAAGTCATATATTCTCATAACTTTGTACTCTAATTGTAAACAACTTTCAAAAGAAGGATGTTTTCAATTAGTTTTTGTTTTTTATATAATTTACACTCGAGATGGTACCATATTAATATTATAAAGTCTTTGTTGAACTAAAAACTGTTTGTTGCGAAGACAAATCTTCTGGTAGAGTTACGATGCTACGATTTAAATGTAATTAAATACAATCTGATGAACGTACAGAAAATCTCGTCGTTTATGTATGTTCACGGTTGAAATATTTTTTTGTGAAGCAATATAAATCTCTTATATAGTTTTATAGCAGATGGAGACTTTGTACAAATTGTTCTTAGGTACAAAAGTAGTATGCATGTATATGCTCTTTTTCACTCGTGTTTCTGTCGCGAAGAAGCTGTAATTGTATAGCTTTATTTCGGTTTGAAGAGTGGAAATAGCAATGAAATTACAAGAGACGGAGGCATAATATTATAGTCCTTAGTAATGAAAACGTATGAGGGATATCATAGGTATCATAGTGCATTCCGTGATGTTCATGTCTATGCGTGTTTGATTCTATTTTCCATCAACTAGGCCGTTACCTTGTTTATTTTTCTCAGTATAACAAAGAAGTATAAAAACTGAAACATTGTAAAAATAATATAGGAAAGTTGCTATCATCATAAATTAGGTTGTTGTATCGGCCGTTAACTGTTCATTGCTGAACAAAGCCTTCCATAAAGGGTTTTGTTAGTAGTTGCCACGCTTGGCAGGCGGGTTGGCAATCGCAGTTTGGCTTTTGGTGATCTTTTACAAGAGACGCTGCTGCCCGTCGCTCCACCATAAGCTCCCTTAGTTGCCTCTTACGACACTCACTGGAAAGGAACAGGTGGTCTATTCTATGCCGGGACCTACACGGCTGTTTTTTTTTAATGGATGATATTGCAATAATGACCCCGCCTATGTTATTGGTATACATTGGCGGGGCACAAGTGAGGGATTATTAGTGAAGGTGAAAAGGCAGGTCAGTTAGCCCATCGTGACAAATTCAACTATAAATTAGTCACAAAGGTTTCCAAGGGGAACCGCGTCGAGGTCGAGGAGGAATGGAGATTGACCTCCCCGTTACTAACAATCCTTCCCCCCCCCCTAACATGGCTATTAGGTACTTTATTTAAAATACATGATTAAATTAATGGTAGAGAAACATTGTGTAGCGATATTTACAGCCATCCAGTATATTTTAATACACAATATTTCACTTCGTTAATGTCGTTAGATGTCCTTTCTCTAAGCTTTTTTACTGCGGTCCTTTTGCATACTAAATAAGTTGACACAGCATTTTTCTTTCAACTGTTTGAATTGTCTTGACTGTGAATTAATTATTCAGAAATCAATTTAATTCATTTGGCACCTGTTGTTATACACGTACTTTAGTGGATGGAAAAGACTATAAGCTATTTTTTACCCTGGACAGCGAATATTTCCCGGTCACGCAGACGAAGCCGCGAGTAAAAACTCGTAGAAAAATTATTATTATGTTTATGTTATTATATACACATGATTTATAATAAACGATATAAAATTATAAAATATTGATAATTTAAAGGAAATATTAATTCATCATCATCATCAACTCGGTCATTATCTGTTCACTGCTGAACCTGTACCTGTATCCACTGATTTCTAAAATATTAATTGTTATCTATTAATTAAATGTTTTGTATGATAGGCACCGTGAGTGTCACTGTATATTCTGTGAGGACTATGATCCTGTTAATATCTGTAAATGATCAAAATCAAATAAACATATCATCAAATGGCTCAGCTTGTTACAGATCCAAGTTACGTCAAGAAAAAGTTCTAAAAAAAGATATTACCTATTAATCTCCAATAACTCATTATACATGTCTGTTGATATTTTTCGTCAATTTGCGTACGGATATTATAATATGTGTCTGTAATAAATTTGTAAAATCATTTTTTCTCGAAGTTAACACGTGAGACGTTCTATTTATTAAATCCAATTTTCGTTATCCAATATTACCTTAAGTAAATTTCTCGAATAATTTAGTCATATTCGAGATCGCGGTTATACATTACCTCGTTGCTTATAAAAACATTAAGTAAATATGTCTTAAGTATAATCTATTTTAAACATTGAAATATTTTATCTTGTTATTTCAAACTAAATATATAAATTAACCGAAATTTAAAGGAGATAAATAATTGTTTAAATAGATTTAGTTACGTTTGAATGAATATAGGTGTTAATAAAATTATAAATATTATATTTACAATTCTTTTATTTTTATATCTCTTAACTATTATTGGGGTATAAATAATTATTTATATAATATTATATAAAAAGAAACTAATCCAACTAAGGAATGACGAACTAAGCAATTAAATGCAAATAATGTAATAAATGAATGTTATAATAAGGAGAGTGTTACCAGTAGAATACTACCTTAACCGATCGGGACTTTGTATTAGGTGGGTTATATAGCTCGTGTAGCTCAGTACATTCACTTAGCCTAGCTCTGTAGTTTACAGTGTGAATGGAAGTTGAAAAGATGCAGCAGCTGTCTGCGCTAAGTTAAATTCGCTTAGTGTATTATTTTGTGACATAATAATATTATTACATAATAATATTTTATTTTATATACTTAAATCTACTAGCCGATTTAGATTCAATTAAATTTATTTTCATAATATTTCCAATATACTATAAAATTTAGAAAATAAAAAGGATTATATTTGCAAACATCCTATAAATTGCGTTCTTGGTAACTAACATTTCAAATTTAAGCGAATATTTTAAGCTACATTTCCATCACTATTAAATACTTATTTTTATATAGTAGTGTCTGTAGACAACTTCATAATGAGCTTTTGTGAAGCTTATGACCTCATTTGTGGTATTATGTTTCTTACGATCCACTGAAATGAAATAATAATAAAAATATTTTTCATGCCCTCTCTTTTCCTAATGAAGGCTATAAAATGTATCTTCATACATTAGAAGGGACACATAATCACTTTTAAATTAAATAATCATAATACAGTACGAATCCTATTAGTCTAATTAGGGACTAGCTTTCAAAACAAAGATTACCCTAATTTGAACCAATCCTATATTTGTCAATAAATAGTTAAATAGTGTTAACCTAAGTTTGTAAATTAAGATTTTGTTTTTATAACAATATATATATATATATATATATATATATATATATATATATATATATATATATATATATATATATATTCTTATTAGTAAGAATTAATAAATATAAAAACATTTCACAGTTAATTATTCATCAAACTATTTAAACAAAGATGATTTGAATTTGAAATACATATTTCTGAAAAAATAGTTCGCTATAAATTTTACGAACAAACAAATTTACTTTCACTTCTACAATATTAATAAAAATTTTGTTTATTCAGATCAGTTTTGTCGATTGAATTTTAGGTTATTTCGTCATCATCACCATCATCATCATATCAGCTATTATCTATTCACTGCTGAACATAGGCTTCCCCTTATTGGAAAGTTTAGCCAGTAGTTGCCGCGCTTGGCAGGCGGTTTGGTTTAAGTTATTTAAATCTATATAAATAAAATTATTTGTAGAATGTATGTATGAGTATCACTTCAGAATAGCTGCTTGAATTTGACAAATTATTTTTTATTGTCTTTGATATTATCATGACAAGGTTCCTTTGAAAGAAAATATTTGAAAAATCGTACGGAAAAGTGAAGACTTTAGGGTTCAAATAAAAAAAAAAAAAACGAACTAATGAAAAATATTGAGAGATAACGTTCAATTGTTCGGTTTCTTTCATTGTGTACTGTGAAGGGGAGGTTAGGTTGCATTTTCTTCAGCATTATACTTGTATGAAACCGGAGCTAGCTAGTTTTTAATAAATTAACGGAAGCTAAATTATTGAAAAGCGGTAGTTCTTTTCCCACCCGGGAATACTTTGACTAATTTATTTTACTTTTCTAGAAATCTAGTGCTCGTGTCTGGGGAATAAATCTAAGACGTAATCCAATTCAGTAATACGAATCCATTTCTCGTTGTCTCCTCGTTAAAGGTTAATTCTTGAACTTTGGTATCTTGTCATTATTAAGCCGGTCAGTACAACTGTACTAAAAACAGACCATTTCACTTCTACTTGATTTATAATTAAAAATTAATAGTACATGCTCAATTATACAATACAATTTAGTGTTAATAGAAATGCTGAGTCGAAACCCAGAGTTTATGTAACATGGAATTGAATATATTTCCTAATGTCTAATTGAATTTATTTTGAAATAATTAGAATTAAAGATTTTGCTTGCCAAAAAAATATTAACATAAATGATTGCAATATAAGTATAGGATTAACACGAAAATAAGGTCTGATTATTGTAAAAAAAATTACCCAAATCAGTGACTAAAATTTAAAAGATCGAGTAACCCCTACTATAAAAAGCAAATTGCAAACATTAGCTTACTTATTTTATAACCTTCTCATTTTGAAGTCGCTTGAAAATAATTATTAATTCTCTCTTATATAATTTACTGCATCATGCAAGATCTAAATATTTATTTTTATAGTAAATTCAAATTCACTATTTTAACCCTTTTACTGGTGGTGGCAATATGTGTGCCGCCAACATTTTTATGATTTTTTCCACTTTGTAGCACCAATACCTTAAAACTTGGCAAGAATATTGCCACCATGTTTTTTCTTCCACTAAATATGAATATTTTTTTTTCTTTAATAAAAGTTATTAAAGTACCCACAATAAACCGAAAAAACGAGTTTTTAATTTTCCGAGACACAAAATTGCTTTTACCAGTTAAAGGGTTAATAAAGAAATAAGTTGTGTAGTTTTTGTGAGGAATACTGTTTATAATAAAGTTTGTGATGAAATTTGTTTTTAACGAAATGAGTTTGTGACAAACAACAAAACTTGGACTTTCTGCGTACGTACATCCCGTAATGTCATAAAAGTAATGACACTAGGTTCCAGTTTGGTATATATCTATAAACATATGTATTTGTATTAAGACAGAGTCCTTGACTATGTGATGTTCAATTGCCTGATCAAACTGTGGTTACCCTGTTAATGCACTCGGTGTTTACTTATGTGTCGATTTACTAAGGCCAATTTTTTTTACAAAACGTCATTTAAAGCTATTTTTTACAGGTATCAACCAATGTTTAGAGATGATAAACTTGTCACCACCAAGTTATCGGCACGTTGATGATGGCGAGCGGCCGGTGAATACTAAGAAAATATACTCCAGGAGGCCCTGGTATGCTCTGCCGGTAGACCCATCCGATTTAGTGCCGAGAAACCAGGATACCTCAGGTATTGGATAATATTTTATATTTTCAATTTAAAAAATTTCTCTTGTCGTGGCAACTAATTCATGTATTCTCTTTCAACTAGATCTATTCCAGGCGATATCTTTGATCTCTCTATACGATAATAAATTAAAAACAAAAACGAATATTTCTTACAACAGTAATCCTTAATAACTAAGCAGTTCGTATCATTATATACATAATATGTAAAAAGAACCGAGTTTAACTTTATTAGGCTATGGTGATGTATTAAGAGAGACTCTGCTGTCCATCCCTGAACCATTAAGTTCCCTTAGTCGCTTCTTACGACACCCACTGGAAAAGAAAGAGTGGCCCACTCCATGTTAGGCAATTAATACAAATTTACATATTCATAATTATTATAATTATATAGATTATTCTAAATATATATATATAACTTCTAAATGATAATATGATGATAAAACTCACATCTTACACTTTCAAAAATACATTTGTGGAAACCACATATAATTTGGTGCAATAGTTTTTCCGTGATAAGGAACAAATATACAGATAGACAAACAATAATTATAAAAAAATATTGTTTTGGTTCTACTCTCCACATATCAACACATCAATTTTTCGTAAAGATCTACGTACAAGAATCGTCCAGTTACAATTTTGTTATAGTAAGTAAGATAATTATTTCTATTTACTTTTCGTAGGGTATATTGATTACAACGGACAAGAGGAACAGTATTATGAGCCTAATCAGGATTATGTGGATCCAGTGACGTCAAGACACGCAAACCTAGTAGAACAGTTTGATACAGTGCCGCCCAATACCAGGTTCGAACAAGGGCCGACCGTTGGATCCGTTTCAGAGTTCTCTATTGGAAATGCTATCAATTTAAGAGGTAAGCTTATAAGATATATACTGAAGAATAGATTATTATGGCCATGAGATTGTAGTTGTGATGGGCCTTGTTTTTACTGAAGTCCAACGTCTTATATTTTCTTACTAATATCAAGTAATTTAATTACGATATACAATCTATCAAATCGAAATACAGCCATCTGCTTGGCGAAACAGAGTGAAAAAGAGCAGTTCATGTAAGAGATTTTATCAATGTCCTTATCGGTAGATAGATGTCCGTTTGACGGACGCTTTTGGTGGTAGTCGGCAGAGGAATTTCCAAAAAGCATAAAAAGTTTTTTTATTTTTTATTAATCAGCAATCTAAAACTGAAGTTACGTATAGAAGTACATAAGTGAAGTTAGAAAGCTTCATTATAATAGAACTCATTATAATAGAACATTATAATACAAACTGTCATTCCTTATTTCATCCTTTTAAAGGTAAATTCTTTAAAGGCCAATAAATATATAAATTTTTATATTGAACTTGAATTTTAATTTGAAATTTCATGTGCTTTAACTAACTTCAAAACTGACAAAACTATAAACAAAATGTAAAATCCTGTTGTACCCCTTTAAAGATTTTATTATTTATTTCTTATTACGCTATATAAATGCTATGTAATACGTAATATAAAGATTTTATCTGGAAAATTTCATAAATATAGATTTAGTAGTTTCGGCTATGTGTAAGTTAGTGAAACGGTCAATTTTATTTTATATATAAAAATTTGTCAAATAGAATTATAGTCGTAACACGAATACGTGAACGTTATTCGGGTGAATAATGTGAATAAGTTAACTCCATTTAATCATTACATCTTATTAAAGCAACCGATTGGCATCCTATTACTATATATTACTATGTATAAATAAATAAATAAATATGTATGGTTACTATAGCGACCCATTGACATACTTTTATAAGTATATTAACCAACAACTATTATCTCACTTGTCAGATGGCCTCTTATTAGGACTCTTATTTCTATTTCTAGTTTTTCTTTTCTATATATATATATAGTATATATATATATATATATATATATATATATATATATATATATATATATATATATATATATATATATATATATTGTATTATGATGTATAATTATATGACGAAATAATATTATTAGAAAACAATATACAATATATTGTTTTCTAATATATCTCACTCTATATGCAAAGCAACCAATTACTTTGGCTAGCTTACAGTCTATTAGGATACTACATCAGACATCAATTATGCCGTCCACCTCTCTAAAGCTTAATAGAGTTATATTAATATGGGCTCTATAATCTGATACGGGAAGGTCAGGATATAAATTAATATAGTATAGTAAACAAAATAATAAATACTTAATATATACGTTTATTTACGCCACATCGGTCTCCTATTGGAACGAGAAATAATATTTTTGCTTACCCCAGTTGGTGTCAGGTATAAAAGTCAAAATGCTCCGATTTATACCTCACCGGTACTATAAAAGAAAATATAGAATCATATATTATTATACCGACTATAAATACCTATGCAATTAAGGGATCGCATTTGCACGACTTTGTCAAAACTATTTCTAGCGATTGTTGTCACGATGGCAAATAAAGAGGGGTGGCATATTCTGGGTATATGCAAATGAGTTTAGATCTTTAGCGTAAATAGTGTGTTATCTATGGTATAGACAAGAATACTTCACAGCTATTTTATAACTAAGAAGATGCCATCCATGATATTATATGGTTACAGCAGTATTAAGTTATATGGGAACATTATATAATATAGTGTTTATTATCAAAATTAATTTAATCTACGTATTTATCTCTATCTAAAATATTTAAATATCGCTTTATCCATTTATTTAAAACACTGAATATCTAATTATTTAGTAAATGTATTAAATTATGAAACTAGAATATTATGAAGTTAATGATCTAATCATAATCAAGCTAAAATTAAACTAAAGTATTCGGATCATTTGTCAATTTTAATAGAAATATTTAATGTATTTAATACTATACTTAAATAAGGTTCAATAGGTTAACATTATACAATATATAATATTATATTGGCAGAGATATATGAATAGAAAATGCTCTGCGTACCTTTAGTGAACCTTTGGGAAAACAGAAACATGTATTATGCGGTTGAAACTCAAATTTTTCTGTACTATTAATCATAAATAGTTACAAATTATCATGCCTATATTAATACACAAATTGCACATACATTGAAGAAACATAACACACAAGATGTTATTATGAAATATTTACGTAAGTACGATCCATATTCTCTTACGAATACAATAATATGTCAGGAGTAACCTGTGTAGTTTTTTAATGCAAACAAGCAATCTTACGGCCCGTTTAACAGGAAGTGGTAATCGTCGCCTACAGACATACGTCGCCATCAACACTATGAGAATCACAGAATATACTGTGGTTTCCATCATACCTCTCATTCAGAACTAAGATTCTATGTAATATGTAATTAACAGTAAAAATTCGGTGTGGAAACACATCAAGTACCTGTTGCTATATTGATTGCAGTGGCTTTATATATTAATTAATTTATTGTTACTATAGACAGCCGTTTCTATATTTTATATTTTCGAGCCGTTTATCTATAGCGTTTCTTTCTATCGGTAATAATAATAAATTCGTGGAAGTCGGTCTGCATTTATGTAGACAATAGTAAACTCATTCGACGCAGCTATCTAAATTTAGCTGTATGTAATTACACCTCCTACGCACAATAGTTTTCAAGACATTGTGTGTAAGAGGGTAACGTTAATTATGACCCCTCTGAGAAGCAGTTCAAATAAGCTACTGGTTACTGTGGCTATTCGTGGAGTTAGTCCCATTGTAAATTACTGTACTGGAATCCATATTTATTCTTACAAGTGCAGATTTTAGTTTATATCATATTTTTTTAAAGTACCTATTTGTAACTAAATGTTTAAGACTACGTGTTCTGATACAAAGAGAAGAAATGAGGAATTTAAATTATTTAATTGAAATAAGGGAGAAAGGATAGGTAATGGGGACTCTAGCGACCTCATTCTTAGCAAAATCTTTATTATACCGACCTCCACATGGTTTATAAAAATCATCATCAACACTTAGTGAATTTCACTGGTTATTTGATAACAATTATTTGGTTTAATTCCACTGTCATTAGTATGTGTGTGACTATCAACTCAATCTTCGAAATTGACCAGCATTATTACTACTAGAAGTTCCACAACCTTCATCTTCATTGTCCGACAATTTGTGGCATCTTCAGGTAAATATTATTGTTGCTCGGAATCTAGTTCGACATACAAACTGCGAAACTGCATAGTACTTAGTTCACTAAAATATCTAGTGAATTTAACATAACTGGCTAAGTAACCTGACTTTATCCCGGGACGTATATTAATGCAGTATTTTGCGGGGTTATGGTGCCATTTTAATCTTGAAAAATATCTGAAAAATTTTTTACATTTATTCTAATTATTATTATTATAGCGCCATAGTTTTTTAGATACTAATTTTCAAGAGAAATAATACATCTAAAACAGTTACTGTATCAATAACTGTAGCTACATTGCCTCTACTAGATGTGTAGTGTGTAGTGTAAACAGGATCGATAGACTATAAGTAGTTCGTTTTATGATCCATTACACTTTACTGTGAAAACAATGTCCTTACTCAGACCTCTCGTAATCAATGCTTTCACGTGGGTTTTTAGATAGGTACTTAGGTGCTTTTAGGGCTCATTGTTTTGATATACCTGCTATTTGGTTTCAGGAATTATTATGACTTTTATACCTTTATAAGAGTATAGGTACTTTCGAAAACTCATATTGTAAAAGGCATTAAAATAAAAATACGTCAAATATTCACAACATTGTAAGAAATAGGTACCTTATATCGATAGTCTTTGTGGAGGTATAGTAAGCATATTGGGGTTTTTAGTGATGATAATGGAAAAATATCCCTGTGCTAACACTATACACTGGCAGAGCACCAGTAAGTAACAATAACAAATAAATAACAATTCATTAAGATTAAAAACTGCAAAAATTTGCAGGAGGGATCGCTTAGAGATCGACCTGACAGAGTATATTGTTTAAACCGTGGACATTCCTTTTCCAAGATGTAGTGTGTAGTGGTTTAAGATACTTTAATAGAATTCGAGGATTAATTCTCAATTAAGTAAATCTGTAAAATTAAGTTTTCTAAATTATTCTGGGTGCTCAATGTTGTGCTTGGATGCCCATTGTAACGTTTTTGTAATACAGATTATGTGAACTTAATATATGTGTTTATAATATTTCTTTATTTCTTTCAGAAGTGGCACTTGTGGCATTGGGCGGCGCGGGCGCAGCCCTTGTGTTGCTGATAATAATGGCGGGAGTATTTGTGGTGCGCAGACGCAAGAACAGTCCATCTCCAGCGCCGTCTCCACCTATACTTGTGTACCCTCCCCATGATATTGCCGGACCATGCTATATGTGAGTATATTTTTAAATTAATTAGTTAATAACTAATTTACATATATATATATATATATATATATATATATATATATATATATATATATATATATATATATATATATATATATATATATATATATATCTTGTGCATTTACTTTAAATTATTTTACCTTTGATGGATTGATATTGGAGTTTACCTTCAGGAATCTACTTAAGTGGATAATTTAATTGAAAATTTGAATTTTTAAGGCAAGACCGTACAAAATTTGTCTGCACGAGTAACTTTGTCCTATTCTTGTTCATAATGTCAAGTAACTGTGTTAACATGACTCCGTATAAAGTTTATAATATAAAATATGTTAATGTAATTTACTGGGCGTGGAGTTTTATTATTATTTTCATAGTATGTATTTTATATTAAATGTATTTTATACTAAGATATATAACAATAACTAACTCTCTTGGCTATTCGGGAAGGATTTGTATATCTTTTTTTATTCAAGAGTTCTGAATACGAAATAAATATTTCGAAATGTTTAAAAGCTGTTTGTTTAGCTAGCTAGTCTCATTTAATGTGTATACTTACTACAATGCAGGCTCATAAATCAGTTTATTATATTGAATATAATAGTTTATAATACCGAATATGGATAATCTTGTTGAGATGTCAAATATCTAAAAACTTATCGTGATATCTTTTTGATAACTAGACACCAATCTGACGAATGCTAAATAGTTTCTGTTTATTTATACGTTTAATATCTATTGTGACTTTCTTAAAAAAATTGTACCTTTTCACACCGTCTGCTTCTGCCTATAATTGATGGGTTATTATTTTATTCTTTGAAAATAAAGAAATCTTTTTTTGCGCGTTTTTGTAAATAGCGATGAATTTATTAATGATGAAAATCACTGTATATTGAACGTACTTCAGGAAATATAATTATTTACCATAATAGCTTTATATAGGTATGATTGTTTTTAGGTGAGTATACCCACGTATAAAGTAGGTGGCTTAGGGCTCAAGGTGCAGTGTTCAATAATCATCACTAAACAAATTTGATAGAGGGATTGCCCTAGTTATAAGACCGCCTTTTGCACCTTTATATGTATATTTTGATCAGTACTTCATGTTACTGTATTTCAGTTGAATTGTTTATATGTCATTGTTAATTTTTATGTTTTGGTGCAATAAATAAATAAATAATTCAATCATTTAATAACAGTGACCTTAATTTTTTACCAAATACAGTAAAGGACTAAACAAATCTTAGAACTAAAACATAAAACATGCACGGGTAAAAAACGATTACTTCATTCAAGAAAGAAATGTTTTCGGAAAACTTTATGTAATATTATATATATTATATTATCCTGTATAGCTTTACCATTAATAACACTTTTAGATTAGCGCCATAGAAATTTTATCAAAATCGGTCCAGTTATTTATTTAGTTTTTGAATAAAATTAACTGGTTTGCAACAATGGAAGCACCTTTTTGTGGAATACTAATATAATTATTATTTAAATTACTGTTTATTAGTAAATTATATTGGCATAATCGCTTCCTTGAGCAAATGCGTATTAGAATTTTTCTGTGGTCATACTTTGCTGTAAAAGACTGCGTTCTTAGAGCTCGCTACTACATTATTCACAAATGTATTAGAGCAACAAAATAATTCTCTTAACACATTTACGTTAAATAAAAGTTGGAGGGGTAGGGAAAAATAGTAGTCTGCTGGTTTGTTATAAAGTATAACTGCACCTTTAGAGTTCGTACATCCGTGGAAAGGTCACTGTTCCGCTTAGTAACGATGTGGGCGTTTTGCAGTAACCGTACACCGTAAATCGTACCGTTGGCAGGAGTCTCTAATTTTACTAATGTAATAAATGTAAAAGTTTATGAAAATGTTTTTTAAATGTTTTAGTATTTATTAGTCCGTAAACGTTTAAACAACTAAATGGTTTTAAATTTAATATGGTACACATAGACCTTACCCCAAAATAACATACAAGATCCCGTCCTTCATCCTTATTCATGTGAGCAAATCCACAGGATACAGTTAGTTAAACTCAATGAATTGGGTTAGTTTTGATCGTTCAATTAACAATTTTTGATTTATTTAATTTAGGGTTATGATTAAAATGTTGACTTATATAATAAAATGAACCTTGTAAAGCTTTAAATTTTGTGTAGCGTTGAAATCTAATAACTTTTTAAGCTTTAAACTTGGGAGGAAAAAGCAAAACTGGCCTTTAAGAAGTTGGGATTCTCAACAGGGCAAAAGAGTATTTCACTCCTCAGCATAGACTCTTGCTTTACAAAACCTAAATTCGCCCATATATGAGATACTGCTCACATCTTTGGACAGCAGTACCCCAATATGAAATCCTTCCATTTAACTCTATACATTGTTGAGCGGTTCGAGTTGTCTATAATCTAAAGCTAACCCAAGTACGATTTGGATCCCTTATGTTTGAAGCGAGATGTTGCCTCTTTATGCATTTTCTATCGTCTGTGCAATGGGGAATGTTTCAGGGATTTATATGACCTGATGCCATCATTACTGTTTTACTTATCGTATCTCTCGCCACAGAGCTGAAGTTTAGTCTCACTTCTTGGATGCGTGGCATACTACTACTGTACGTGCATCCCGTTTATTTCGACCTTGTACATCTAGGTTGTGGAATGAGTTCAGTTCAGAGCTTTCAGTTTTCTTCCTACAATATAATAAGGGACATTTAAAGAAAAACGTTCCTACAAGTATTTAAAAGACCAGCAACGCACAAGTAGCTCCTTTCGTGTTGCAGGTATTCATGGGCGACGGCAGCTGCTTCCTATCGGGTGGACCGTCTACTCATTTACCTCCCTATATATCTATAAAAAAAGTGTGTTGCTTTAAAAAATATAATAATTCATTAACTATATTATCTGTTAATATAAATTTATTAACAGTGAATTATAAAGTTATTAGATTTATAAAAAGAGCTAGTAAGTAATTGAAGTATGAAAATCCCGTTTCGTATGTACTAACTGCGTGTCTGCAGCATTATATATTTTACTTATAATACTCTGAGAAAATGTAAAGTTACTTAGAACACGGGATTAATGTATAATATTATATGATATGCTAATGAAATATAATTTCTTATGAAAAATTGCACTATATGAGCAGAATATGAAACTACTCAACATTTTTCCTAAATAAATATGCATAGAAAAATTATGTATATATTTATTATGATACTTAAAATGGCACAAAAGCTGACTGTTCACTTGATGAAAAGTGGTAACCGTTACCTGTAGATATGAACATAGAAATTACAGAATACACTATTATGCTTATGGAATCCCTCATCCGTTGCTAATCCTGATAACAACGATGTTACATCTCCGCACTCTGTAATTCACAATGTAATCCACAACTATATCTCATTATTATTATTTATGACATTTCATATTCACTACTTACATGCGTCATGTTACAGTAGAAGGCTAAAATTTATTGTTATTATATATTCGTTAAGTAAAACATTTTCTTAAATGAATGCTAATGACTCTAATTTTATCCTGTACAGATATTTCTATGTTATATGAATTAGGTATTAATTTTTATTTCTTTCACAGAATAAATCCTTTGAATTAGGTAATATAGCAATTATAACCAAAAACTTGTTACTGCTAATGTGTTTCTTTATAAGGTTAAATGTCACAGGTTCTATTTAGATGTATTTATTTTGTGATGCTGAAATCAAGTAAAGGTCAATTTTTCTATCAATATTTATATGAAATGAATGAAAATTTAAAAAGCTAACTCAGTTAACCGATATAATTCAAGATATTGTTAATAAGGGGTTATAAAATATGTCTACAAATATTTATAAAGCCGACAACATATAAGTCGTAATGCAAGTGTTCATAGGCGACAGTAGCCGCTTATTATCAGGTAAAATGTGTACTCATTTGCCTTCCTAACAATAAAATAGTGCTTATAAAAAATCTAATAAACAGTAGATGCTAAAGACAGATTAAAATAGTTAATCAAAGTATACGAAGAGACATTTGTTTAGTAGTGAGAGTGATATTATTAATACATATTATATCCTTACTATCATAAA
The DNA here is from genome assembly GCF_026898425.1 of Galleria mellonella. NCBI lineage: Eukaryota > Metazoa > Arthropoda > Insecta > Lepidoptera > Pyralidae > Galleria > Galleria mellonella. Next base: position 798,741 of record NW_026442147.1, on the reverse strand, counting down.
TGTAAAGGTGAATTAGTTACCACCAAGAGCTTTTTTTTGGTTTAACTAATCTCTATGAAATTCAGTATACACATATTATATGGGATATATTATATGGGATGGAGGACATAGGCTATGATAGTATCAGTTAGTAAAAATTTTCCGCTTACGCGGACAAAATCGCGAGTAAAAGCTGAAAATGAAAGACTGTGTTAAACCACTACACTACCAAGCTCGTCATTATATAATAATGTATAAGTACTTAAAAAATACGACGCTGAAGTACTTCATATTACAGTATCTGTTCTTCTTGGTTAAAATATCCTGTGTTAGAACATAATCAACCCGTGTACTAAATCAGCCATTTAAGAGTGATTGAATAACAAAAATATACGTATAAATAACTAAACATCTTAACAAATTAGCACATTTATAATATTAGTAGAATTACTTACTGTAAATAATGTAATATATTTTTTTTTTGATAAAAAGAAAAAATACCAAATAATTATATACATACCATATTTTTGTTAGACATATTATTGTTTGTGTAAAAAAATTTTTTTACATGTTTATATGTCTTGATGTCTATTCTTACCAATATACTAGTACTAGTAAATTTGTTTTAGGGTAGACACATGTAATAGAAATGTAGGGATGACGAAACAAATATAGTTGAGTGGGGTTAGTATGGCGGGTTGATATATTGGGTATGGCTGCAGCATAACTTTAAGAAGAAGGTTGCTATGACCTTTCTGGTGACCAGTGGGAATAGTTACGTAAATGAAATTCCGTAACAGGTTACACAAGTTTTCCTCTACAGCTGCAATGAGAAAATGAAACAACACAATAGAGACCTAGACGTAATATTAATCACATATGGTCAGAAAGGTTGTATTATGCTGTTTTATGGAAATTAAATTAGGGGGGAAAAGAGAAATTATAATAGGGGCATCAAATATTATATGTAATAATAATACTGTTCTTTCTACCTACTTATTATATTTTCATTAAATACAAAAGTTACTAAAGGATTTTTAATTTTTCTAAAATTTTTTTGAGGCTGTACGATTACATCATCAACAAACTGATTCTATTTCTCTCTACAATCGATTTATATTTTCTATTGTTTCTTCTTTTCTCTACGGAGAAAATTCTGCTGTTTCGATTCAAAGTGTACTTGTAGAAACGGTATTTCATATCCTAATTAAAATAAATTCAATCTAATATATCTATTCATTTTTCAATTGTATTTTGACATCAATTATTACATCTGTAATTTACTATAGGACGACTTCTGTAAAATAAAACGAAATAAGTATAGTCTCATGAGTACGTTACTTCTTATTAAAAACAATAAAATATTTAGGAAACGTTAATTGCAAATTCGTCAAATTGTCTGTATATATTTCATACTTTTAATCGTTGTTGGCTAAGTCAAGTAAATTTGCCATTATAAGTTGCATAAAAAGAATTGCGTACACACAGGATAAAGGATAATAATTCTGAGCGTAAAGTTTATTACTTAAAACAGCTACATGAATTCGCAGTGAGGCCATCCTACTACTCTAATATTCATGACAATACCATCCATTATTTTCATATTTTTCCTGCAAATATAAATTGACAGAAGGTACTTAAAAATAGAAAAATCTGTTTTATTAAGACACAGTAACAAGAATGATAATTCGTAGAATTACCTGTATATATCCAATTCTTTTAGCAGATAACTGAGAATAACTGTTGAAAATGGAAAGTTTATATGAAGATTTAGAATTTTATATTATAAGAGTAAAAATTTAATTATTTATTGGTAATCAATAAACTCAAAAAAAAAAAAAATACGAAACAATTTTAAAAATTCCTTCACCTATAAAAAGCTATAATACATTACCAGCGCGTAATATGGGCTATACTGAAAAAAGTAAAAGGCTATAAGTAAAAAAGAATACAGTGCTAGATAGTTCGCTACTGTTTAATAATATTATCATGAAACATGTCGTTGTTTATGTCTATACATTGATTCATGTGATGGGCCCAGTTGTATATACCTAACTGTGTAACTACTGAATTCATAAAATATGAATAATATATAAACTGAATTTGAAACTTATTAATGTAATTAAAAATTGTAAATAATACAATTATTATTATTATGAAATAAAATCATTACTGCATACTTACACATTATTATATGTATACTTTATTGCATATAAACATTATTACATACTTTTAATCATTTTTATATCATATATAATATTTGCTATTTTCTTGAATTTAGAATTCAATAAAATTTTATAAATTTATAATAGAAATGACATAATTAAATAAAACTCGACTTGTAATTTTGTAAATTATGAAAAAATGGTCTGTGTCTGTATAAATGACGGTTATCATTTACTGTCGGCTTCTTTAACGTTATTTATTAATAATAATATTAAGTATGTAAATACATACATACGTGTACATTTACATGCCTATGTATCTCATGTTTCAAGTGAATAATAAATAAATAAATAAAGAATCTTTCTTTAAAGACATTTTCTATTTACAGCGTTAACAAGGAATATTCGTAATATTTGTGCGAACGTCAATGTTACTTTATAGAATTGGTTACTCATGCAAATAAGTCGATTAACTCGTAGGCGTACCTTGATGTGAAGGTGGACATTAAATGGTGCTACGTGATGCTACGTCATTGCGAATCGACCGTAGCTCTTTCGTCCGTAATCTGATTTCTATCTACAAACGAACTCGGAGTTTTAGCATACTACCTAATGAAATTTTAATGGCTTGTACGTGGAATTAATAAAATAAATAAAATAATGACCAATTTACACAATATTATTATTATATTGTAAAGTTTATACAGTAATAAAATACGAATGTCTAATAGCGTCATTTATTTCCTATGTTACCTGAGTTTATACTATAACTAGCGACCTACTCCAGTTTCACACTGATGCAAATTGTAGAAACTGTACTTAAAAAGTACTCGCTCTTAAAACATCACTACGTAAAATCTAACTATTGTTGTCAAATTGCCTGTCAAGCGTGGCAACTATTGGCAAAACCCCCCCTAATGGGGAGGCCTATTTTTTTTTTATTGGTAGAAAATGGAATAGTAGCCCCGCCTGCGCTAATGGGATACACTGGCGGGGCACTAGTGAAGGGTGATCGATGAGGATGAACAGATGAACAGGCCCGTTAGCCCATCATGATGAATTCATCAGGAATTAATCATGATAGTTTCCAGGGGGAACCGCGAGGAGGTCGACCTGGGTGGGCATATTGCTAGCAATGGGATTCTCAATCTCCATTACTTACAATCCCTTTCCCCCCGGGAGGCCTATGTTCAGCAGTGGACAGTTAATGGCTGATATGATGATGATGAATGTTTGTAAAGATGTTATTGTTTCTTACTCACACTTAAATGGTTAAATGGATTTGGATGAAATTTGGTAAATGGTCTTAATACGCATGATACTTTTTGAACTGATGTACGTAGGTAAAGCAGCTAGAAACAGCTAGTAATGTAACGCATGTGAATTATTTTAAAAATATGATTCAGAATAATAGGAAGTAATCGGCATGCATTATTTACGTGTGTATACAGCATATAAGTGTGAGTCGTAACAATATCATTAAAGTCTATTGCTTTGTCAACGCTTTTTTGGAGTAACAATCACCGATTACTGCGTAGATAGCGAAGTTCTTATCGGTCATCTATTTGCCACAGAAATGTGGAATTATATGTAGCAAACAATTACAACACATCAACAATTATAAGGGTCGAATGAACGACGCAACTGCTAGCACTGTTACACAACATGTAATAAATTAGAAACTTTCTCCTTTAGGAAGAATATATATATTTATTTAACTTTTACGTGGAAAACTAAGGTACACATGGTGAATATTAGGCATAAGTTTTTTTATGTAACTTAGAAAGGCGAACAAGCTGACAGCCCATCTGATGGAAAGTGGTAACCGTCGCCTATAGACATGAACATAACAGAGTATATTGTTGCGACCATGATACCCCCCATGCGTTGCCACTACTGAGGACTTAGGTGTTATTCCTCTGTACCCTATAAATTCACGCCTTTACACAGATTTTCAATTATATACAGCCCATATTACTTCCTAATAATGTAGCTTTCTAAACAGACGTGAATGGCGTGGCGTGATTTTACTGGGTAATTGATGGTGTTATTCCTCTTTACCCTGTAAATTCACTGCCATATTCTCACCCTTCAAGTCGAAACATAGCCACGCAAACACAACTGCTTCACGGTAGAAACACGAATGGGACAGAGGTGCCCAAGCAAATGACTTGTACAAAGTCTCCCTCTGGCAACTATGTTTACATGTTTATGCTTTGGTATAAAGTGAAAAATGAAGTAATTCTTATGTCTATAGGCGATTGTTATCACTTTCCATCAGGTGGGCCGTCAATTTGTTTGTCATTCTAAGTTATATAAAAAAAACTTTACATCCATGCAAACAACTTTTTTATGAATTCTCACTTTGGTCGTCGGGTATACTATAATTAATAAACTCAGATATAAGCACAGAATTGTTATTCTACACCTTTATATTGGTGAAAATGACATCCGTTTACTCGAATTCATAATCTGGAAATAAGATCAAGAATAAACAGTATTTGGTGAACGGGTGCCTACACTATCGAATATCGGTATAGATTGTACGGCTACGGCTTTACAAAAATATACCCTTTGTTCACCAGAGTTCACAATCTAAAATCAAAATCAAGGATAAACAAAGATCGGTGTATAGGTGTGATTGTCTCATTCGGACTGAATGTTTGCACGTTTTTGTTGAAAATGTTCATTTTATTTAAAAACATTTTAAGCACATACGTTGAGCTGACACATGGTTTTATATTTAATCTTTCGTTCACTAGTTTCAATCAACTGGCTCCAAATATAGTCCGTGGTTTAATTTTTTCTTGTGTTTAGTCCACAGGTGAGGCAATAAATTACAATTGGTCTGTTTATGCCCAGGGCACAGTAAGAATAAATAAAGGACGGGAATTACGTGACGTCATGCAGCAAGGTTCATTTTCTCTAATAACTCAATGGAGTCATTAACCTCGTGAAAGTAGGCGTTAGGTTCTTTTCTTTGTTTATTTTGTCTAAGAGTTTTTCCACGATTTGGTAAAGAAATAAAAGTGTCAAACCTACACTAAATAAAACCGAGGTGTAAATACAGTTCGGTAGTTAAATATCCTTTTTTTATAGTAAAGGTTTGGGCAGTTTAGGAAAAAAGTTTTCACTATTATTGACGGCGCGATCAGAGCAATTATTTTGTACATATAAAATTAAATTTGTACTAAATTTAATACTATTTAATTTTACCTATAAAATATCACCATTTATTTGATTTCAACTAACATAATTTTCGAATAGAATTTTGCACAATACGTACTGATTTGGGCATTTTTTATTTATAATATTTATGTATTAAAAAAAAATATTTCTTTTAATTTTTTGGCACATATAGTACAAACTTTGGTTGGTTTAAGATCAAATGACGCTGTATATACTATGTTCAGTGGTATTTATTTATTTATGACAGTTATTAAATATTTTTTTCAATAAAATACTTATAAGTAGAATTTTAATTTAACACAATTAATATGTAACCAACATAAAAGTTGGCGAAATTAATTAAATAAAATAAAATAAATTAAAGATTGAATGTTTTTTGAAGTAAAAAAAAACTCTCTTACGTATAATTAAAGAGACACTAAAATGGTAAACTAGAAATATTTTTTCTTAATTAGTAGGTAACTGTAACACGTTAATTATTTTTACGGTTGCTAGCTATTAACACCTTTGTTATGTCATAAAATATATTACATTACACGGTTAATTTGACCCTACTTTGTCACGAATGAATGTCTAAGAATACAAATTGTAATACCGCTCGTTCTGACGTTACAAGCTGTAGGTGTGAGTGATTATGATTAATGGGCGGAAAAATAAGAAATACGTGCGGAAATTGCGCAATTTTATCGGGAAAAGTTTCAACCAGCATAAATTTATTTCATTTAAATATTAGTAGTATAATTAAATACTGTACAGTAATATTTTCTGTAAGCTTAAATGCATCTGGTTAGTTAAATGAAGTCAATTGAAAATAAAATAAAAAATATTAAATGTGGTTGTGAATTATTTACCGGGCAGAGTTATTTATTTTAGAGTTATTTATTATTGTCTATTGAATGATTATTGTAATAATGTATATGTAATAATATATATGTATGAATATGTAATATAAACATAGATATTGGGTGATGATTGTAATTGTTATTAGATTAATATATAGATATTGTAACTATAATACATAAATATTGCTATTTAATAGTCACATTTTTTCTATTTCAAAAGCGAATTTGTGGTGCGAATCACTCTATTTTTTTATGCCACTTTGAATGGTAAAAGATAAACAGTTTACTTGATGGACATTTGTAATCACTATTATGTAAATCATAAAATACACTAGCACGCCAATGGTGCAATTCATGTTATTATTCCTGAGGACTAAAATGAAAATATGATACCTATCCCACCCTAAATACCGAATCACAGCCACGCAAGTACAACTGCTTGTAAGTATAATACGAGTGGGAGTTTATAATACGAAAAGTTTTTAGCTTAAATTTTAGCTATTACATTATATAGATAGAGTGTCTCCATACAAATGCTTCTGGAAAAGCGGATCAACTTTCTCATATAATTTTGCGTGATAAATAGCTATGAGTGTTTCCTTTATAACTTCTATATTTATTTTGTTTTATAATTTTTGGATTTTTTTAATGCGTAAACACTCATTTTATTTATTAAATAATTAGATATAGATACGTCAAGATGCATAATGTGCGTAAATATATAGAACATTGATAAAAAAACTAGTCAGCTAATTAGCTGACAAAAAGTTGACCCTTTTTTTAGACACGATGCTCTATCTATATAATCTAAGTTTTAGCTAAATTCCTATGATTTTTTATTAACTCTTGTCTTATGTTTGTTGTTGGGACACAGGACAAAAGAAGTGAACTTCTCACTTCCTGCTCTGCGCTCGTCATCGTTGGGTGAACTACGTGAGGTCGCCAGCGTCGGCAGTACTGGCAGCGAGGTGTTGTGCCCTCCTGTACCTACTCAACTACGATCAAATTCATTTAGTAAGTAAATTATACCTTCACTTAAATATATTTTTGAGACAGGACACGGCTTTAGGTAAATAATAATTAGGTAATAAATGTACTCGTGATGTATTCAAGTAATTTGAAGCTAGTCATGCTCACTATAACGTTTTCATTTGTGGCGATGTGATGGGCCGGGTCGTCGAGTTTCCTAGAATATGGTTGAGCATAATGATAGCTGGCTCATCCGTCATACTCGTGAACGGCAGCTGCTTGTAGGATTTGGCCTGTTCATGTTTGTTTGTCTATTTCCCATTTAGTAATACTATAAGTAATAGAACCTAATTACATGTATTATTAAGTTATAGTACCCATGCAAATATAAATTTATCTCGTAAATAATAAATAATGAAATTTGAAAAAAGTAACTATTTAATTTTTTACGGGGTTTTTTCAGCAGATAACAACATCCCGAATCCACCACTACAATCATAAAAAAACTACATAATTTATTAAATAATAAAATAATTAAATAGATTTTTCTTCGACACACGAAGCTTTTTGCTCAAAAATGCAACTTTAATCATCACGATATTAAAATGGGACCAAGACATGAATTATAATTGGCAAAGTTATCATGAAACATTTACAAGAAAATTTAGATAATTGAGAATCTCCTTTTGAAATTTGTTTAAAAAAATGTATCGTTTGATATTTTTTCATACTTTTTACCTTGTATTTAGTAGTAGTAGTACCCATTTTCTCTTAGTTTATTAAGTATTTCATTGTACTGTGAATTTAGAGAAACTTGATAACGAACTTTCTATGGACTAAGTTCAATCGTAAACACATACTTGGTTGAGTGAATTTAGATAAATTGTAATCTAAATTAGATACACAAGAACTACTTTCGCAGTCCTTTATTAAATGTGCAACATGAATCCATTTTGATGACCCATAAAACTAAGGTCAACATTAATATAGAAGTAGGGTTAAAATTCATCCTTTTTATCACGTCATTGTCGGACTGGGGTGACAATATTATATTTTTGTAGTATTTGAGGGTATCAAGTTACACTATTGAAGGTAACTAAGAAACAAAATGTCATTTAGTCTGTAACCGACCAGTAACCAAGTAATAGTAATCTTGCGTTTTTATTTCGATATCTCTGGACATACATTACATATTGGCGACGAGAAATAATTCACACGTGTAATTAAAGCTGTATTTATAAATAGATATCGTAGAAGTGATGGCAAGTTACGGAAATATGTTGTTCGGGGGCAGTCTCACGTTTGACCACCGCTCACAAGAATGGGGTATATTCAAGAGTCGTTTTATCCAATACTGCACTGCAAACGATATAAATGACGGAAGTGATAAAAGTGGAGTGAAACGACGCGCATTATTATTAACTGCTTTGGTGGAAGATACATACCGCGTAGCCCGGGATATTGTTTTCCCTACGCCTTTGGAGAATGAGGAATTTAAATTGCTTCTAGAAAAATTGGATACGCATTTTTGTGAAAAAAAGAGTACATTTGCGGAGCGATACCAATTTTATAAAGCAGAACAGCGGGTGGGAGAAGAATTAGCAGAATGGGCAGCGCGAGTGCGACATTTAGCACAGTATTGTGGTTTTAAAACGGAGTTAGATACCGCCTTGAGAGATCGTTTTATTCTTGGATTGGAAAACGTAAAAGAGAAGGAAAAATTATTCGCCGAATCCATTGATACTTTGACTTTTAACAATGCGCTGGAAATAGCACAGAGAGTGCGGTGTTCGCGCTTGGCATTGCAATCGTCACGGGCAGACACAGGGACAGCGCACCAGCAACAACCGGTATATGCGTTGCATACCGGCATCGGCCGCACCGGGACACCAGCGGCGCCGGTGGCGCCGGCGGCGAGATCTCGTCCAGCTCGAACAGCAAGTCAGAACGTACCGTGTGATGTGTGTGGTTACAAAAACCATTCGAAAGAAAAGTGTCGTTATTCAGAATATATATGTCGAAGGTGTAATAAGAAGGGACATTTGCAACGAATGTGTAAATCAAAAGTGAACAGTTGTAAATACTTGGTCACTGTGGATGATAACGACGACGTGGTAGAAGGTAATTTTGATTTATTTAGTATCGAGTGTATAGACGGGCAACCGATGCGTCAGGTAGTTACTATAGACAATAGCGACATATTGTGTGAAATAGACAGCGGCAGCGCGGTATCAGTTTTACCGGACGATATATACCAGTCATATTTTAAAAATAAACATAACCTTAAATCGTGTAATGTTGTGTTGAATTGCTATAATGGAAGTAAAATATCACCGTTGGGGTATGTATCATTACCGATAACGTTTGAGAGATGTACTAAGTTCATTAAATTGTTTGTTATCGTTACTCACGATAATCAACCGGCATTATTGGGCAGGGATTTTATAAGTAATTTTAAATTGAAATTATGTAGCACGCTACATGATTTAAATCATTTAAAAAATTATAATATCGATAGTTTTCTTATTAAAAAGTATGAAAAGCTGTTTAGAAATGAACTGGGTACATTTAATAAATACAGGGTACATTTAAAAATTAAACCGGATATTCAATTGAAATTTTTCAAAGCTCGCCCGGTACCTTTAGCGTTGAAACATAAAGTAGAAGGTGAGTTACAGCGATTATCGGACTTAGGTATTTTGGAAAGAGTAGAACATTCCGAATTTGCTACACCGATCGTTCCGGTATTGCGTTCTGATGGTGGTATCAGGATCTGTGGCGATTTTTCAGTGACGCTAAATAAAGCATTATTTATGGACAATTATCCATTGCCGCGCATCGAAGATTTATTTGCGAAATTACATGGCGGATTACAATTTTCTAAATTAGATTTATCCAGGGCCTACAACCAGCTAGAATTGGACGATTCTAAATATTTAACATGTATTAACACACATAAGGGCTTGTTTATTTATAATCGTTTAGTTTTCGGTTTATCTAACGCGCCATCTATTTTTCAGCGCACAATGGAACAGTTATTAGGTGATATAGAGGGTACATGTATATTTTTAGACGACATTTTGATCACAGGGTCTACAAAAGAAGAACATTTGAATAGGTTAGAACAGGTTTTGTGGAGACTACAAGAAGCTGGTTTACGTTTGAAACGGGAAAAGTGCGATCTTTTTAAAGATTGTGTAGAATACTTAGGTTTTCGTATAGATAAAAATGGTTTGCATAAATCAGAAAGTAAAGTAAACGCTATAATTAATAGTAATTGTCCAAAAAACGTTACAGAGCTTAAATCATTTTTAGGAATGATAAATTATTATAGATGTTTTGTTCCTAACACATCTAGTGTATTAAGTCCATTGCACGCTTTATTAAAAAAAGGCACTAAGTGGACGTGGGGGAAAGAACAAAATGGAGCTTTTAATAAAATTAAGTCAGAATTGTCGTCAGATCGGGTATTGGCTCATTACAGTCCAGAGTACCAGACCATAGTGACGGCGGACGCCGGACCGCAGGGGCTGGGCGCTGTGTTGGCGCAGCGGCAACCAGACGGCACGGAACGCGTGGTCGCCTACGCGTCACGCTCCTTATCTAACTCTGAACGTAATTACGCACAAATTCAAAAAGAAGCTACTTCGATTGTATTTGCGATAAAAAAATTCCACCATTATTTATATGGGCGTTCGACCCCTTTTATTTTGCGTACAGACCACAAGCCACTTATATCGATTTTTGGTAATAAAAAAGGAGTCCCAGAGATGGCAGCAAACAGATTACAGCGCTATGCCCTATTTTTATCTGCGTATAATTTTAAAATTGAATACATTAAAGGAGATAATAACGTAGCAGATTTTTTGTCGCGTAGTGTAAATGCAATGGAAATGTTCGACGATAAAAATAAATTAAATATTGATCCCATAACTTATATAAATTTTATTGAAGACTCAATGTTAAAACCTATCACAGTAGAGGACATTAAAAAAGAAACAGGTTTAGATGGAATTTTGAAGAAAGTAGCTTATTATATTAAAACGGGATGGCCCCCCAAGATGACAGATATTAATATAAAGCCTTATTTCTTATGTCGTTTCGAATTATCCTTAGAGAATGAATGTATTTTACGAGGTCATAAAGTAGTAATTCCTCACAAGTTCAGAGAGCACATATTGAATGAATTGCATAGTTCCCATTTTGGGGTAGTACGTACAAAAACGGAAGCAAGAACTCGTTTTTGGTGGCCAAATATTGATAGACATATTGAAGAAAAAATAGGTTCTTGTAGTTTATGCAATTCTCAGCGTAGTTTACCCCCTCGTTCTCCCCTCGCGCCGTGGGCATTCCCAGCACGACCTTGGGAACGCATTCATTTGGACATGTTTTCAATTGACAAGCATCAGTTTTTAGTAGCTGTCGATGCCTATTCAAAATGGATTGAGTGTTTTTTAATGTCTAATACCGATAGCCAGTCGGTAATTAATAAACTAAATGAGATATTTAGTAGGTTTGGATTGGTTCACACGTTAGTGACAGACAATGCGACAAATTTTTGTTCCACGCAATTTGAGGATTTTTGTGTATTAAATGGTATTAAACACGTCACTATAGCACCATACCACCCGGCGTCCAATGGTCAGGCTGAAAATAGCGTGAAGACGTTAAAGAAGGGTGTACGGAATATTTTAAGAGAAAACACACATCAAAAAGATATTATGAAAAAAATAAACAATTTTTTATTCAATTATCGCAATTCGACACATTGCACAACCGGTTTTTCACCAGCGCAACTATTACTAGGGCGAGCACTGCGCTGCCGGCTCGATTTGTTACGCGTTATTCAACCTAATAGCAATAATAATACATCTGAGTCGTTAGCATCCACAGTTCAAAACAATGTTTTTGTTAAACAGACCTTACAGCGTAAACAATTTGGAGGACATCGCAGGACGGACTTTTCAACAGGAAGTAAAGTTTTGGTAAAACATATTTTTAAAAATGGCATGAAACATATATGGAAATTGGGAACAATACAACGAAAAATTGGTTCTAGGATGTATGTTATTTTTGTACCAGAATTAAATTGTCATGTAAAAAAACATGTGGATCAGTTATTGGCCTATAAAGGAACTGACTTATCTCAGGATTTAGATGATATTAGCCTAAGTGATTACTACTCCATTGTTGGGGAGGGGACGGACAGAAACATGAGGGAAGAGACAGTTTCATCAGAGGTTGTGTGTCAACCTATAGTTCCGGAAGGAGCAATCACCAATCCAGATGTCTGCGCTCCAGAGTTACCAGAAACATCAAGTTCATCTCAGGCAGAATTTTCACATGATGACTCTTTCGTCTCCATACCAGACCATAACTCAGTAGGAACAACCGCTGAACAAACGACGTCAACTCCCCTGTCACTACTTCCCATAGAAAATGATCCTCAGGAGAAACAAATATCTGTCCCATCGACCTCAGCTTTAGTGCCAACGCCGGTGACAGAGTTGAGGGGCCATCAGTATGATCATACGATGGTTACAGAAGCTGAACCTACGGTTATTAAAAGAGGCCGAAATCCAATACGATCCACAAGAATGAAAAAGGTTAATTATAAACTCTAGGTTAGGTAAATTTAAAATGTTTTGTTTATAGTTTTTAATTTAGTTTTTTTTTTTTTTAAGAATAAGTGGGGGAGGGATTGTAGTATTTGAGGGTATCAAGTTACACTATTGAAGGTAACTAAGAAACAAAATGTCATTTAGTCTGTAACCGACCAGTAACCAAGTAATAGTAATCTTGCGTTTTTATTTCGATATCTCTGGACATACATTACAATTTTATACAGTGAAAATATGATCACAATGTATAGGAGATTATATTAAAATGTTATCACTGCAACCAGTGAACGAATAAATAAACAAGCGAAAAAAATAGATACATTTATATTTATTTTTTAACATAAACCTTTTTATGCAACTTAAAATGGAAAATAAACTAATATGTAATCAAATTTGGGAATCATAAAGATCACAGAATAAACTATAGGATTCATCATCATTATACCAGTCGTTAATTGTCCACTGTTGATCAGAGGCCACCTCCTTGGAGAGTTTTACTACTAATTGCCTCACTTAGGCAAGCAAGTTGCAACCGCAGTTAAGCTTTGGTGATGTTTTAAAACGGGCACTGCTGTCCATCCCTCGACTACTAAGTTCTCTTAGTCGCCTCTTACAATACCGACGGGAAAAGGAGGGGCGGCCCATTATATGCCGGGATCATATGGCATAGTTCCTCTATAAATAGTGATTGATATATAGTATAACAATGATTTTGATTTATTATTATTTCTTTCAGTTGAATACATTTATTTAGTCATCTAAATACCGTTTAGCTACTTATTTCACCTTTCTTCATTATAAGTAATGACCTATTCAGCACATTCAGAATCAAAAGTCCACAACTTTATAACTCCTATTTATTTGTAAAGAAAAGTAATTAAGTTTCCTGCCATATTTCCTGTTTGAAACGACGACGGTTAAAGCGGTAAATTACAAAATCATATTATTGTTTTTATAGACAAACTAAAATAATCTAAGACGAGTAGATATTACTTTGATAAACTTAATTTGAAAATTGTTTATACCAGTTAGAAGATTTATAGTCGGCTAATATATTACTTATTTGTATATGTACAATAGAAACAATAATTTTATCAATCAAATAGATTGTCTCAAATTAAAATAAAATTTCTCAATTGATATGTTTTAATTAAAATTTATTTAATTTCAAGCAGGTAAATCAAATGGTTTAAAGTTTACACATTTGTTATAAACTTGTGCAATCCATTTTGTAGTTATTAATCCTTACTCAAAAATTTTAAATGAAAAAGTGAGTTTTGTGAGTTTGTTTGTTACCGCTAAGCATCTTTAGCCGTTTAGCTTAACTAGTGGCTGTGAAAGTTGGTATAAGTGCATATTAAGCGGAATGGAGTAAAATATAAGGTTCTTTCTGTCACGTCAATGTACTCAAAATACTCGTTTGAGATATATAATATTTATAAGAAATACACGTATATATGCATAGTCAAAATATTATAATTTTCAACTGCTTACGATTTGGTGAAAGTAACATAATGAAACAATTTATTTATTATTATTTTAGCTAATATCACAGTGGAGAATAAAGTTGTGAAACTGTAATCCCAGATGGGAGTAAACTCTGACTGCAATTACAAACTTTTGTTTAAGTATAATTGAAATAACTAAGTATAGGATATTTTATGTTGTATCTCACTATACTTCTATCTATCCAAAATAGTAAATCTTTTTTTCGAACTGCTCAATGTTGTACACAGTTTTTATAGCTATATAATAACTACGTACGTACGTATCTATTTTTTGTTTGTTATTCAATAACTACTAATCGAAAAGACTTTTTTTTAATCTATATTGTTTCCGTTTTGACAGTATTTGTATAAATTTTTTCCCAGTCAATCAACATATCTCGGTCACATGGATGAAGTTACGTGTAAAAAGTAGAAAGTTATAAAAGAACGAATAAAAAGCCAATTTTTAATTTATTTATAATGTAAATATACGATAATATACTGTAAATATAGCAATTTATCTCCGGACAGACTCAGATTGTGCACAACCTGATTGCAATGTAAATAATAAATGTATGGTAATAACAAGGGTATTGTTGCGCTGGGGAGTTTATATTGTGCAATAGTATTGCTGCAGTTATTTAAATAAGAAATAAACATCAGTTCTATATCATATACTTTGAAATGTACATATATTAATGTAATTGGTGTCTTTATGGCGAAATATAGAAGAAGCCTATATTCATCAGAAGACCGATAGGTAGTAGGTACTTTCATCACATCTCATCAAAATCACGTTTCATTTACGAATTTATATAAATAAAATGGCAATAAAACTACACTCCTATTTATTTAAATTCTACATAATATGAATGAAATATACCTGCACTTATTTTGAATTAACAACAAAAAAGAAGAGGTTTAGCTTATTTTGTATGTTTGTGTTACGCACTATCTTCACTAAATGTACACCGATTTTGATGATATTATATTATTTCGCTCAAAAATATAATCATTATGGCAAATAGAACTGACTACTGTTTCAATATTAGTTCATAGTCCGTTTCAATATGGCTAAATTAAAAAGTTAACAAACGAATAATTGATAATATGCTGATGTTCGTAAGTACTAAAAATATAAAATCGATCAATTGATCGAATCTTACTAATTGATTGTTTCTATATCAAAAATATTTCTGTGATAATTTCAATGAAACTTTTTTACAAACTTTTAAATTCAGTGATTTCTCCCCAGCTTTCTTAATCCGTTGATTGATCGTAAGAAGCCTATGTCCACCTTTATTTAAAATGTTATATATTAACTAAATTTCATAACAATTGAGCAGTTAATTCGTCAAGATATAACAAATAAACAAACTCAATTTAACGTTCATTAATATTAGTAAGGATAACAAACCCAATCTACTTACCAAAAATTAATCAATATGTATATCAAGTCAGAAAATAACAAGTCTGGTTCGACAAATTGGAACTAACTTAGGCACAAGTTTCTACATCGACAGTTTTGACGTACTCTGGAGACAAATAAGTCCCTACCCTAATCACGTATGTAGAAGTTCTATCGAAAATCATGTTGTAAGGGTTTGTAGTCACATAATACAACATAGCAGTATTATAATATGTATTGTGAATAAATAAGTAACTAATGAAAAAGTGTAGTGGCTTCTGCACTGCAATAATTTAAGATTTTGTTTTACAAAGGGAAACCAATTTCAGTTACGGTAAAACCAGTTATTTGCATTTGAAAACTACTCCTAAACCGATTGTGATAAAATTTAATCGGAAGCTATCTAATAGGAGGAAGTAAATATATTACTTTTAGATAATAAAGTATTTTCAAAATCAGTTAATAACTGATGATATCATAATTATGAGGTAATAATCATAAAAAAAATACAATCGAATTGAGAATTTCCTTTTTAAAGTCAATTGATAAATCGCGATTGCCAATATTTGAATTTGGAATTTGTTTACAAAAAAATAATAAACAAGAATTTAGTTCAGCAAAAAAATCTTCAATCGTTCTAAATATAAACTAATACGGGAGTAAATTGTATCGACTGCTAATATAATGATAAAATTCTGATTACAATTTTAAACGTCAAGTTTTATCGCGTAAAAAAATATAAAGGTCAATTAAATATCTCCTTAATTTTTTGGAAGTGCCTTAAAAGCTAATAAAAAATTAACAAAATTAATAAACCTTATTAATATAAATATACAGAGAGAAATAGTACACTCTGTTATGCCCATGGTACTGTTTATGTCAATAGGTGATGATTACCACATTCCATCAGGTGGAACGTCAGCTAGTTTACCATTAAAAAAAATATGAATGTTAGTGTGTTTGTTATCTCTTAGTGCCTTAATAGCTTAACTAAATGCTGTGCATCTTAGCATACGTGCACTATTTGGGATGGATCCGGACTAGTGCATATACGATAATAAAGAATTAATGAAATAATCACAGCCATTTTGAAGTAAAGCACTTACATAACATACATGCGGCAATTGATTTATATTTCTATAGATTCCGAATATCATCAAAAACTTTTGCTTTAAATTTTATTTTCTAACTAAAGTGATGGGAAATATCGTTACCAAACTATATTTAGCCGAACGACGTCGATATTTTCCTCAACAGCCACATTAGATTCAAATATGCATCGGTTATTACGTTCACCAATTGAATTGAAACCCAAACCGACGACATAGTTGCGAACATATTTTTTTTTAACTCACAAGGTACATAATTTTCTGTGTAAATTATAAATTTTTTATCACTACAAACATAAGATCTCAGTGCTCATGAGAAATTTATGAGAGTGAGATCAATTTGTTCTTTTAGTTATACTTTTAAATTTAAACAAACCAAATAAATCGTACAATACTTTTGGGATATACGTCTGGAATTTATCAACATTATTTGGCTTATTCACAAAATTTATTCAATTTTATTTTACAAAGCATAATGGGTTCACCAAAGAAGGAAAACTTGAAACAAAACCCTTACTTAATATTTATTTTATATCAAGCCGTGTTGTGGGAATGATAATATTAGCATATTATCCTACAGTGGAATGTAATGTGATGTTTTATTAGTAATTTGATACTATTAATATATTAATATAGTATTAATTATATTTATATTGAACACAACAAATTTTATATACCAATATAGTAACAGGAAACTAAAAATATTAAAAACGTTATAAAATAAAAATATAGATAATATAAGAGTCTACAAGTAGTAAAATATGATCTGTACAAATAAAAATTAAATTCCGTTTGTAGCTAATTGAATCACATGAAATAATTATTATGTATTATGCCCTGTAGACATATTTTAATGCATGCAAAATTATGAATAAATGAGAACAGGAGAACTGATTTGGCAATTTTTAAGTCCATAACAAACCAATAAGTTTTACAAGAAAAACAAATAATAATATTTAAATTATGACTTTGTTAAGTCATAAAGATTTAACATTTTTTTTAATGGTAAACTTATTATGCTAAATTATTCCGAATTAAGCACGTACTTGAAGTTACACAAAAAAAAGAAATATTGAAAAAACAAGATGCTGCTACAATTTCGGTACCGTTTCAATACTGTATAACGAATAAAGTATCTCTTTCCGCCTACGGATCCAATTTCGACATGAATATGTCTTATTTTATGGACGAAATTCGAGTCCGAAACTTCGGAATTAGTATTCGTGGTAGACCCAAAGATAAAATAATCAAACGCATTCTGCCTCTGTCTCATTTGGCCATTACGGTGAACGCGTCCGTTCTCCAATTAACTTTGAATCCAACGTGACAATCTTGGAGCCTAACATGACATAGGAAAGGTCCTTTCGAAAGCAAGACAGGGCGAGATCATACTGTAGAGAGTAAGTATTATTTCTTATACACTGTATTTGTATCACTCGAATACGATATTATAGAACGTTTTTAAAAATTCTAAATTTTTAACACTGCACATGTTTTTATTTAAAAACCAAAAAAGTACTTGTATTACTTCTCTTATTCTACGTTTAAATTAAGAAACATCACCTTTTTGATATAGGTAACTTTGATGAGATACAATTCGATCGATCTGGTAAACAAAACTTGATATATAAAGCAATGTGAACGATAAACTCTTCAATTAATTATTACGTGTATACGAGTGAACTACACTACTATACGCTTCATTATTGTAGATACAGGCAGGTACAAGCGTGGATTAGCGGGAATGTCATTTCAGTTAGCTAGCAATAATAATAGTTATTAATTCTCGCACGTTTCACAAAATGGATATTTATGTATTGAGGTAAGTAGTTTGACAAAGAGAAATGATTATCGATTGCTATAGCTCGTGTTCTGTAGCGCTTGTCTATGCAAATCGACATGTATAATAATAAATAATCAATATCTGCATAGTTCATAGATTTCTCTATCTTCGCAACAGACTAGGGCAGAGAGTATAAACTGTATAAGCATGGGTAACATTGGTACCAATTCGATATTTCGTCTGAACATTGATGGTGGAAAAAGGGCATCACTCATTTCAGTATCATCCATACCAGATGGATATATATATTCATTTTAATCGGATGTTTAATTTCGATATTATGTATTGGATAACGGTTATTTAATATGTATATTTTTATGGCCCAATATAGAGACATTGTAACTACAATATATATGTATTGTTATACAAAATATAGATATTGTATATTACACAGCCATAACTGGCAAGGAATATAATACGACTTGTTACATTCTTAATGTATATACATTCCATACATCTCAGCTATACTCGTGTATTACCTAAGTATTATATAGAATATCTCAGTTATATTATTTTTATCCAGATGTAAAATTTCTGGTTCAAAATAAAGCAAACTATTCTTCCATCTCTTTTTCGTAAATATATGTCAGTGCTTATAAAATCTTGTTATTTACATTTTCGTACGACAATTTACAACTTACGCAGAAGAATGATATGTTGACATTTTTATATGTAGTTTAATTACCCAGAATTTTAAGTCCAACGAGACTTTATAGTTCGGTTGTAATACAATCCTAAAATTGCATGCTACAATGGATATGATGTTTTACAAATGTTACTTCATTGTGTACAGTTTATACAAAGAGACATTTTGTTTCCTGACACAAGTTCATCGTCTGCTCAGGCTTTTACCATTCTAGTATTGCGGAAGTATGAGATTTTAAATTTATTGTGAGTTTAGACGTCAACCATTTGTTTAATTAATTTGTTGTATAGTATTTTGTATGCGTTTTCATTGTATATGTAATTTTCGTTGTAACTTCCATCCCATAAATTATATTGTTGCATGAATTTTGCCTTTATGTTTTGATATCACGCGTATTTCTACATCTATGTTAACTGCGAGTCATTAGGAATCTATGTTTTGCGTTGTTTATAGTTTATTTAAATTCATAATCAAGACTAAAAGCGATGCGATAAATCTGGCGACACACGTATGTAAGTAGGTCCAAATTACTACTACTAATTAATCCCTGATGAAGCGGCGTGAAATACCTACTCCATCCAGGGTCTTAACAGATTTTATAGGGGTGTTCTTTCATAAAACTTATATAGTCTCTTGACTACAGGACAACAAATACCCATAAAATAACGGCACCCACTGACCTGTAATCCGATACAGCGTGCTATTAAAAAATAGTACACACTGGAACCAAACTGACGAAGATGGCCGGCTGCAGGATACACAGACATTTTCTTGTGTGAAAATATAAATAAACGTCATACTCAATAGTTCTGAAATTCAATTATTTACCAGGCGGTATCTTTATGAAAATTACTTGAAGACACATTAAAAAATATATGTTTTCATAAAAAAAGCGGGAGAATAAAATTGAGTGCAGAGCGGGAAAACATTTTTAATAACAAATGACGAATATATTTTTCTTTTTACTAGTGGCTAGTTATAATTTGCGGTTTTATTAATGGCCAGTTACATTTGCGGGACTCTAGTGCATATCTCGACTAGATTACTTGATCAATAGGTGTTCCGATGTTATAATAGGTCTCTAAAACGTATCAAACAAGAGAATATAAATTTGTGGTAGATAATTTTTATCTTAGCGGCTTAACCAATCGCGTCACGTTAAATCCCGATTGTAAATTAAAAGTCTATTCTATCTATTTATTTCTATTTCTTGTCTGTATTTTTTTAATTTTTCTCTTTTTAATAATTGTTCGAGATAAATATAGAAAATACCGGACTATAAAATATAAGTTTTAAATTAGCTGCCATATTTATTTATACTATGTGCATTTATACGCATCTCTATCTATATAAAATATAGTATATTATATAAACTAGTATTAAATAGAAAAAATCCTCTTTTTTAATTTGCAATACCCAACAGAATCCATAATTAGATCTGTTTATACGTTTATTAACTCTTTACTCACATTATCATCTTCATCATATCAGCCTTTAACTGCAAATTGCTGAACACAGACATCCCCTTTAGAGAGTTTTCCTGTAGTTGCCACGTTTGGTAGATAGGTTGGCAACCGAAGATAATATTTATGTAGTGGTGTTTTAAGAGAGACGCTGCTGCCCATTCCTCGACCATGAAATTCCCTTAGTCGCCTTTCATGATACCCACGAGAAAGGAAGGGATGGTCCATTTTAGGCCGGAATCACACAACACCAATTACTCACATTATATAATGCAATAAATATATTTTAATCCAGAATGATGACTATCTGTGTGCTAAATTTTATTTAAATCCGTTCAGTCATTTAAGCATGATTGAGTAATAAATCTCTAAACCCTAGCATTTAGACTGATAATCCCATTGCTAGCAATATACCCAACCAGGTCGACCTCCTCGCGGTTCCCCCTGGAAACTATCATGGTGAATTCCTAATGAATTCATCATGATGGGCTAACTTGCCTGTTTTCATTCTCATCTATCACCCTTCACTGGTGTTCCGTCAGCGTATCCCGTTAGCGCAGGCGGGGTTACCATACCATTTTCACCCACCAAAAAAAAAAACCCTAGCATTTACAAAATATTGTAAATGCTAGAGTTTTACTAATAAATAACACTTGCTGTATGTCGCGGCTTTGCCTTTGTGAATTAGTATAAAATGCATCCTATATTTAATGCGGAATGTAGTCTGTACTAAATTTTATTCAACTTCTTTCAGCAATTTAATCGCGACTGAGTAATAGACATTCAAATTTTCACATAAATATTTATAAGGGTTGTCATGTTGAAGTCTATAGCAATCAATCAAATATTCTACACTTCGATTATCCTCTTTTCTTTATAAATCACAAAAAATCGTAGTCAATCACATGAAAGACTTTTAATACACGTCGATATAGCATTTTAAAATAATGCGATCCGTGGTTTAAACAATAGGGGTGGCACAAATAGTATTATGTTGATCTTGGTTTAGTGACCACCACACCTTTCAGACACACCTACATTGCGTAGAGTAACGTAATATAAACAAATTTCATAAAAGCGTAGCTATTTCGTAACTGTTACACGAATCATAATTTTAAAACAAAATAACTATTATAATAGAAAATAGTATTCAATTAATTTAGGGTATAAAAGAGCTGATGTAATTAAATAAGGTAGTAATTATTAAAAAGACCTTTTTTTTTCTTTACCACTTCTGCTTCCATTATTTGGGGTCAAATTTCCTCAAATTTTTGGTTTTCATTTTTGGCAATTGGGCATTCTTGAGATTTTTTGTTATATTACTTTAATATTATCTGCAGTAATAATATGGTATTTTTATATTAAAAGACGATATTTATTTTATTTCTTTGCATACAAATGTAATCTAAAAAAATAAAGTAACTGGACAGATGTAATGTAGGTTTGTATTATTTATGTATCTTGGAATGCCAAACTCAATCAAAAATTGTTAACTTTCGTCTATAAACATGCATAGCACCATAGATATCACAAATATATTGTCTCCATTAGTTGCCATTCGTGAAAATTAAAATCTAATGCTTATAATTTTATTGCCATATCTCACCCTCAAAACCAAAATTCAGCAATGTAAGCACAGCTGCTCGAGAGAAAAACAAGAGCGGAACAAGGGTACCCAAGAAAATCACTATTATATAAAGTTGGTTTTTAATATAGTATTATTTCCTCGAAAATTCCTATCTCAAAAAAACAAGAAACCATTGACGTATAACAGCGAGAAAAAATACAGTTGAAAAACATTTTAGACAATATTCTGATTTATTATTATTTATATTATAAAAATTATAAATTATTATAAATTAAACTCCCAGCAACCTTTACAATCTTATATAATCCAGCTATTATGTAGGTAAGAAATTGGATTTATATAACAAAATAGCTCAAAGACCTTTGGGTTTTAAGGTATTTTGTTGAACCCAGTAAATGATTAATTAAATTAAATATAACTGACGTCCAAGGCCTAGGTGTTACAAGTAGGCTTATTTAATATTAAGTAAATTCTAGGGTATATTGAATAGAACAAAAGCATACTTTTGCTTATCAAATATTTTGCTTTAGTAAATATTTATACAGTGATAATGGGTTTGCTTTTTATAGGGCCTTGTTGATTCGACCAACCGTTATGAAATTTTATATACGTATAGATGGTATTTATGACAAGGAAGGACAAAAGCTACTGTGTTTTTTTTCTTTTACATTTACATAATAATATATCATAGTTTATGTACATAAATTGACGTAGGTTGTACTTCATTCAATTCTACTGAAACTACAGAAATTATTTTAATTTATACACACAAATGTTACTGAATGTTTGAACTGACAAAACTGATAATTAAATTACCGTTATCAAAATATTGAATATTTACCGTCGCCAGGCATGATTTGTCTAACTTTACATAAATTAATTTTAACTTGTCGAAAATTAATTTCTTAAAGTTTAATTGTAAACAAGTAAAGTTACAAATTTTTAAAAGGGAGGAATTAACTTAACTGTATATTTCATTCTTTTTGTGAACCGGTTTTCTTTATCCTACTTTTAATTGTAAAACTTAGTTTCGTACTTATGAGTTTGTTTTTTAAATTAAATTCAAATCTTTATTTAAGGAGACTTGTTTACAGGCTCTTTTAAAGCATTTCATTTTCATGATTCTACTTCTGGGTTCATTTTATTTTAATTTTCATACTTTACTTTTACTATATTACTGTTTATTATATAATAATATATAGACAATTATATAATGAACAATAAGACGTAAATGTTTTCTAACTTTCTAAAAAGCATGATTGAAATTATTTTGATGCAGGTAGGATTGCTTCATTTGACATCTCTCTCGAAATTACCAGTAAGAATATTTAGCACCTCTACGGAGAGGTAGATTTTTTTAAAATTGATCTCTTGATTATATTCAATATTCGAATCAGATATGAACCGATGAAATAAGTAAGAAAACGAAGCTCGCAGACCTATAAATAGCCGATATGACTTAAGTTTTTTGTAAAAATGTCCTTATTCTAAAGAGGATACTTTAAAGAAATTTAATAATATTACTAGCTATATCCAGATTTTGCTAAATAAATATTTACGGTTGTGATCTTACAATTTGTAATCAAATACAAACTATTAATAAACTATTAGCGGTTCAAGATGACTGATGAGTCTTTAACTTTGGCCTAGTAACATGTCAAACTTTAACCTTAACTGCGAACAGAACTGTAAGTACATTAACATATTATTAAGTCGTGTTGCTCAGAATATGTGCCAATATTAACATAAACTCCTTACATAGTATATTATATAACTGTATTTATAAACTTACCTATGTAGAATTATCGATATACAAGTACATATGTAATATAAATTCTATAAAACAATAATGATAGCTTAACATTTTCTTTGCAGAGTAAAAACTGATTGATACTCTTAACAAACAATGCCTACTATTTGTAAACACAATTCTGCGTTCTAAATATTACATCACTTTATTCGTCGATATATTTTACATAATAAAACGTAATTGCTTGTTAACAATTATATAAAACTAGTTTTTATTTGGGACTCATTTGTTTATTTACATTATCCCGTGACCAGTATATAGGGACTAAATTTCATGGCGATTAGTTGATTCATTATTATTAAAGATTACAATATCACTTACTTTGTTATAAAACTTTGGAATAGAAAAAGAATATTCAAACACTGGATGAATTCTTGTAACATATGAAACATATCTCATATATATGTCAACTCTGTTGATAATGTTGGGATTTTGTTACTACATATATCTAAAAGTAGTTCATTTATTCTAGAAGCAATATGAAAGTGTCACAACAGAAATCAAATAAAAAAAAATTGACTATGATAAATTATTGTTCTATTTTATTAGGTATCTATTCCTAAATCCAGTACATACGTGTACTCGTTAGCACCATACTCGTATTTTTTTTAATGGGCGATAATGGAATGGTAACCCCATCCGCGCTAACGGTATACACCGGCGGGGCACCAGTGAAGGATGATAGGTGAAGATGAAGCAGGTCAGTTAGCCCATCGTGACAAATTCAATAAGAATTGTTCACGATGGTTTCCAGGGGGAACCATGTGGAGGTCGACCTAATAGGGCAAATTGCTAACAATAGGGCTGTCAAACTCCATTGCTAACAATCCCGTTCCCCTCTACTCGTTGTATTACTACAAGGCAGTGATTGTTAATAATTATACTTCACAATCTTATCACTTATTACACTCATCTGACTAAAGACGTTATTATATTTTTATTTATCTATACTTTATTGTACACTCTGATATTAATTACTTTCTTAAACTTTTTTTTTAATTTATTATTTTGAATTTAACTTTAAATTTAATTTTTACATAATTTAAAACAAAGTCGCTTTCCGCCGTCTGTACGCTTAGATATTTTAAATTATACAGCGGTTTTTAACGCGGATTATAATTCAATGAAAAGCTTTATATGTATAGTTTAATATTGTTTTGTGTTCATTTGTTGAGATATGCCGATAATTGTTCAATATATCGGATGAAATTAAATTAATTGAGAGATTTCTTTAAAAATTTTGTCTTATTCTTTAGAAATATTTATTTATTTATAGGATTACCAACATAAGATACAGCAAATCATTTCAACACAATATATCTAATATATAATTAATTCAATATATATAATCTACCAGAGATTAGATCTACCATTTATAGGCAACCACAGCATGCCTTGAGTTTGATAAACATTAAAAATGACACATTAATGTGTGATGTGATCGTTCCGCATTGTTAGGGCTACAAAAAAGTAAGTAGATCGATAAATAAAAGTTTATGTAGTTTAAAGTAGCGCTGACATCCAAAAAATACGGTAATTTTATAGGAAGGACACGGTTAATGAACGAGCTTTGGTTTAACTTATGACCCTTGAAAATAGATCGGTCCCTGGTCGTTCGTAATGAAACCTTGAGGTTACAAAGGTAGTACTTGTAAACTGTAGAAGGGTATGTAAAGTTAGGTGAATGATGGGTTAGTAAAACCGACATTTTTAGGGGATCCTGTTATCCTCACTAATATTATATATGTAAAAGCCCGATCAATAAATATATCCCTTCAACACAGACGTGGCCGCGATTCAGAGATAGTTTATATATTATAATACAATTAATTAATATATTATAATTATAACAATAATAATTATGTTGTGTTATAAAACATTACCTTAATTTATATTATTAATAATTAATAATATATACGACTAATACATTATACGATATACATATATAATTTATAAGATATAAGATTATACATAAATTATAAGATACAGTTTAAAATTCGTGTGACAGCAATATACCGTTTAAAACTAGATTTACATTACAGTTTCAGTTACTTTGTTACATTCATTTATTATTAATTGTCACAGTTTTTTTTTAATTACTACAACGTGCATAAACGAAATACATTTATATACTCCCCTTACACATATTAGAGTTACAAAACGTAATATATTATATATGAATATGCAAGAGTTTCAAAAAGTAATAAATTTTCGTATCGCGTGACATATACATACATTTAATTACAATTTAAACATTGGTACACAATAAATCCCCAGATACACAAACACAGACTGAAAAACGGCACTAAAACACGAAAAAGGAAATAGAACGCATTTTACCAAATTCTACACTCATATGTACCTTTCTAATGATATTTAGATATAATCAGATGAACCGAAGATTCTTACAAATATTACAAAAATGTAATGTTATAAGATGTTTTCTATTTACAGTATTTGTTCATTCGGCTCCACTTATTTTTGTCTTATTATATAACGTTTTTGGTGTTTCAATGTTTTATGTGGTCTATCTAAAGACCAATATTAGAAGGATACGAGCTCTAAAAGTGAGCTAATGCTCTATCTAATGCTATATAGATCAGTTATCATTTCTTTCAGATAGTATATCATCTAAGTACTATCTGAAAGGAGATCAATAGGAGATCAATCTTTGAAAACGAGCACATGAAATGAGTTAAAAGTGTACAAAATGGGAATATATGCAAGTATAAAGGTATTTGGTTCTCCGTTTTCTGTGCCGTATTTTATAACAGATACTCAAAAAAATGGGTAATCAAGTAAAATATAGTAAAGTACTAGAAATTATTCGTAGATCACTTGATGCCCTTCGATTTAAATTATTAGTTTCCAGTCTAAATCATCATCGTAGTTGTTTACATATCGAATTATGAATTTAAAAACTCCTGTATTCTTTATGGTGCCCTTTGCAAAGTCACATATTAAGATGCCTTTAGGTACAAATTGCATGAAATTTTTTTAGTATTCCTCTCTGTAGGTAATTAATTTCAAGTAGAATAAATTGTATTCTATTTCTCCTGATTTTAATTTGCTTATTTTTTCTACAGCAAATACAGCCGACCTCGGAGTACTGGACCCAGCATTATACAAATCTGATTGTCTAGATGAAGATCTTCTATGGCCAGAGGGACATGTGGTAAGTCAATAATTTAATTTCTATTGAGCCCAAATCGGTCGGTCACTGAACCTACAGAATGGCAAATAATACATAATTCAAGTAGCATTCATACAAAATTCCACGAAATTGTTATAAAGTGTATTATATTGGCCTTTATACATCCATTAATTTTGAAATATCTTGGAAAATGTTTATCTACTATTTATTATTTACTGATAATAAAAAAGTGCAAATAGTAGCAATTAATAACAGAATTGAAAGTTACATAAACCTGGTAAACAAAATACTTTGTTTGTCCACAACAAGAAAATTGAATACTTAATAGGTAATATTAATTTATTATTTTTGTTTATTGTTTATTAAAATTGACTTATTTTGGTTGAGTTTGAATCTGAGTTTTTATAAATTATATTATTAAAATAAAATTATTTATAATGGTATAAGAAAAAAGATAAATATCTTTTTTCTTATACCATTGAAAATCAGATTAACATCAATTTCTGTAAAAGCATACAATTAGTTTGTACCTATTGTATCCTAGATCATTATACAAACATGTTCATAAGTTACAAATAAAATGCACTAAAGAATGCTTAAAATTAATTTAAACAAAATGTACACGTATTAAATTAAACTTACCGGATGTTACATAAAAGGTTGCTTTCAGACATTTACTTTTAATAAAATAACTGAATCTTTAATTATCTAAGGGTATTAAAACAGCATTAAGTAGAAGATATCAATATCTATATTGGATACAATAATTTATAACAATTTAAAAATAACTCTATTTTTATTGTCTCTAATATAGTATAACTCTTTTCATAGGTCGTATTTGAGAAAAAAATATTTCAAGAAAATCTAAAAATCTAAACTTTTAAGAATGAAACGAAAAAGTATGGTCTTTTATTTTAACAGAATTAACATGCTATCAATCACCCATATTGTAGTGTAAATACCCGTAATTCACCGTTTCAATAAATAACAATATTAATAAATTCAATTTGATATTGTAATAAAATACCGAAACAATATAAATTTTGTAGTCCTTTGAGGTTGGATACATTTTTGCTAGAATTCTACAAATCACCCACGTACTACTGGAAAACATCTAGTATCTGAATATACCTATGTAAAACGCTGTACACCTTTTTTATATAAATCGATGGGACGCCCACAAGTAGGTGAAGGGTCATGTTAATATGACGGCATTTTACGACATGGATAGCTGGAGGTGTAAATTGACACCGTGACATAGTGCACTAATAAAAGATTTGAAGTTTATACAAGATTTTTTTTTTTATATAGAGTCCTTTTTACTAAAAATTTTAGCTAAATACTAAAAACGTCACCTGCAAACATTAGTTTTATTTGTTTTATTTTTCTGCTAAGCTAGGACTTTTGTTCCCAGTACCACTGTTGGTTTTAATTCTATGTTGCTGTTTTTTGACTAAATTATAGATATTTGGATTACAAAAAGAAACGCATCTTGTTCTAAATTTCCTATTTAGAAAGGAATTATATTTAATTAAAACTACATAGGGGAAATTATAAGACCTTATAAATAGCCAAAAGACCATTTATTAGGTTTAGTAGGTTTCTATTATTGCATTATATTTATATTATTACATTACAGGTTTTAAAATTCATAACAAGTTATTTAATTTAGCTTAGTTTATTTTTAATAGTATTTACATTATTTATTATCAAGTTTTACTATAATTTAATATTTTGGACAATATTACTTTTTATTATAAAAGTATGGACGATTTCCAATGATTAATGTGAAAGTGAAAAAATTCATACAAAAAGGTAATCCATGTATTCTATCTTCTATTTAAATTTTTAAATACGCAGATTAAGTTTTTCGTGTTCACGTCGTTGTCAAACTGGGTGCTCATATTAACACATACAGCAAAAAGAAATTTTACTTTCCCGTGAAGGTAAAGCCAATATTTGACAACATATAATATATAAATAATAAATATGTATGTGTTTATTATACATTATATTATATGAGATAGAGGCCTGCATTTTCGCCCGAAGGAATATATTGTTTTCATAGAACATAGATTATAAACAAATATTCTAAGCTAATAAGTTACAAGTATTATGTTAGATAGAAAATTTCGCTCTTTTTATCTTAGAATTGAAAAACAAGCTCACAGCCCACCTAATGCAAAGTTGTTAAACATTTGATAGTGTTGCTGTTTATATCTATAGATTACAGTTATTATTTTTCACCTAGCGGGCAATGAGCTAGTTTTGCATATCAAGGTACATAAAAAAGATATAAAACACTCTTATGCTTTGCTATTCTTGACGACTAAGGTGTTACGTTTTTGTTATTTATAATTTCACTACATGAAAGATTACCATGCAAGCACTACTATTTAACTCTAAAAACAACAAAGTTAGAGGTACCCATGCATGTGATATTTGCACAGAGATTCCTTCTATAAAACCTCGTATAATTTACAAAAATATATAAAAGACAATAAACAATAATGTATTTGTAATAAATACAAAATGTTTAGAAGCAATGGATGATACACGTCAGTGACCAACTGATGAACCGGATCATAGTGTAACTTCAAAATGATATGTTGCCTTAATTGAAGTTCCATTTTGATTTCCCTAGGGACGAGTGTGGTTCACGCTGAAATATGAATCGAGTACTGAAAGGTTACAAGTGCATATTATCAAAGCGAAACACCTACCTTCCCGTACACCCGCACTGGCCAACGCATGCGATCCATATATAAAGTAAGTACTGGTTTAATTAACATTAGTTTCTATATTTGATAGTGAAGTATTGAAACAATTAGAGTACAAATATTGGAAAAACCTTGAAGACGTTGTTAAGATAAGAAGGTGCCATCATCATACATTAGTATTGTGATATTTTGTAGAGAAGACGTTGGTCTTTTGTATAAAATATCTGTCAATCAGTGTCACACCAATGCAGTTTCTCGCAAACAAAAGGGACATATGTGCAAGAAATTTGATGTTAGTTATCTACTATTCGGTAAACTTCGTGATCAAAATGCTTGAAGTTAGAGTCAAATGACTAGTAACTTAAAAGTAAAGTAGTTAAGTCTGTTTAGTATACTAACAAGTTGTATTTAAACCATGATTGTATCATTTCAAAGTTCTATAGTCTATAGCATGTTTCGTAGAATAGGGTAGACTGGGTACGGTTGAAACAATTTTATTTATATCATCTATAGCATAGCCATTAATAAACCAAGCGACAGTGGAGATGTATTAAATAAAATAACGAGTTTCTATCTACTAATTTCCAGTACTATTTGCGTACCAAGTGTTTTAATTTTTGTACAAAAAAATATTTAAAAAATCTGATTTGTTTCATCCGTCCCCATGCCAGGGGCAGTTGAAACAGTGTTTGAGGTCAGGTGAAACACATGCTAACAATACGAAATATAATATTATGACTTGCATTATTTATTTTAATTTTAAGAGTAATCATGGCACGTTGTTTGTTGTTGTTTATGACTGGTCAGATTGTCAAAGAAAGCATCTACATTGCTTTTGTTAAAACTTATTGCTCTTGAAAGGCTAGTAGCTTGCTTGTAGCTGCGCGTAGAGACAGTTCATGAATTCTTCTCATAAACATCCGAAACCACTCTTCATCAGCTATTTGGTTGTCATCCCAAGTAAATGATCGTGACATACTTGGTTATACTTAATGGTTAGTTCATATGCCAATTTTCTTACGTCCTTCTGATCCAAACCGAAATATATATCTGCACAACGAATTAAATATTTCGAAAGTTCTCTTGCTCTTCATTAAAAACGCGATTGTGTATTTTATATCCCATATATTGAGTTTCTTTGTCACCAGATGCATCTCGCTTTCGTATCTTAACAGCGAACAGTAATTCAATCTATTTCTTTCTGTCGCTTTTCGCTAATAATTTTCTGCTTTTTCCTCCTTATCTTTATACCTCGATAAGACAACCTGCCCCCTCGAAGTCTTTTTTCTACGTACCCATGGCATCTAAAAAAAGAAAATCAAATGTTATATTATTTCAACTGTACCCACAAAAATATTTCAACCATCCCATTAAAAGTAATCACGTTGCCATATACTACAAGCTTCATTTCAACCTAAAAAAAAAACATTCAATACTCTCACTTTATTAAAATCAATAAATTTGCAATAATATAATTGCAATAATATAAGTGAAAAAAAATACTTACTTTTGGGGTCTTCTATCAAAAATTGCAGCGTGCGGGAAGCGACGCAACACTGGCATTCGTGTTCTGACTTGGATGCCGCTTCGTTCATCCCTTGTACCCATCACCCTACCCCTCATGGTTTGCAAATTACTTACTCTGTTTCAACCGTCCTTTGTTTCAACCGTACCCAGTCTACCTTACTAGTACGAGCACATGCAATTTACTTTATTCAACACACTGACATCTACAATAACTCATATACTCTCACAAATGTCATTTATATGTCATGCATATTTTTGCTGAGAAATACATTGTAATTTAACGCAATTTCGTAACAAGAGAACGGCATTAGATTCAGAAAATACGTAATATCGGGAGTAGAGCTTATTCAAAAGACAATTTTCGCCTTTTGAACAGAAATCACGCTTTGATCATATTTTTGTATAAGAATTTATCAGAGTGTAGATTTATTAAGCGTTGTTTTTATTGAAAAACCTAACTGCCAATAATTTGATTATTTATGGTGATTTTTATAAGGTTCATCATACTCATGAATGGATCTAGCCAATAGGGACCGGGCTGTTTTGGTCACTGCACATGATAATTTAATTTAGTTTGGTTAATTTGTTATAATACTATTTGTTTAGTTATATCTTAATTGTCACCATCTGGTACTACTTAGTAGTTTGTGTAAAACTGATAATTTATAAAATTTGAAAAAAACAACAGCTGAGTTTTTCTCAGCTTTTCAGTTCTTCACAGTTGAAATTTCATTATGAATGCGCGGTAGAATCATAAAAAAAATTGTATTAAAAAATGCTCTAATTTAAGTTTACTTAAATAAAAATTATTTCTTACTTTCCTATAGACATAGTAAACAGCGACTTCAATCGTTCAAAGTTAGCAAAGAAATAACACACAAAAACAAGATAAAATAAAGACGATATGAGAACCTTCTCCTTTTTCTATTTGGTCCTCAATTATTAGCTATTTGGTTTTAGTTTTATTAGATTATTCCTCTATAGAAACGGCTTTACAGATACAAAGTTAGAAGCTTTCGTTCGCCTTGAAAATCCCGATAGTGTATAGTTACTCACCACAATTTACGAATCCGCACTGAGTGTGCGTTATCCTTTCAAATTGATAAAGGGCCTCGCCAGTAAGCTATATTATAATACGAGTATATCGATTACTGATTTTATGCCATGGCTTCGTCCATGCAGAATTCATCATTTGTCCTTTTATTAGTGCTAACTTAAACATTATGTAAAGAACCTCGGTACTAAATTTATTTTAAAGGCAACCTACTCTAAGGTAAAATAAAAAAGTAAAGTAAATTCTTTAGTGATTGGCTTCATTAATATATTACTGGTTGGTTCAAATAAAACTATTATAACATTGACAAGCATATACTCAATCGATTAATTTCTTTCGCAGATTATTCCAAGCTTTTTACTTTTAGGTATATACATATATCTAGCAATAAATATTAATAAGTAGAATAAAGGAAAAACAAACTTTTATTTAAATTTAGAAAATGTACATTCCATATGAGTATTTTACTGTACTTTTCTTTTGGCGCCATTTGCTAAATTATTGTAAAAAAATGTAGTGAAGTGACAATAAATTCATTGATTAATATTGGTGATTTTATGAACCTTATTGTTATAATCACACAAAATAAACAAGGAATCAAATGTAACTGTTAAAAGTTATTTATTTGATATTATTCAAACTTATTCAAACATTTTTGCTGTATTACTCAGACATACGCCATTCGATTTCCCGTCATTCTGTATATTGTGGGAGATGCAGTGAAACAAAGCACTGGTCAGCATCTCGAAAATGTCGTCACAAAAACAGCACGGCTTTAGTGACGAGGTTTTTATTGCTTATTACGTTCCATGTTAGCGTTATCATAGAAATGTTGTATAAATGGTTCCTAAGATTCATCCTTGTCACGTCATAGTAAAATTTGGGACATTATTTACTTAGATTAAAATGACAATGTCATTTTTATATCATTAATTCATGACTAACTTTGATGTTTCAAACGTGACTGCTTATCTATCTAGTTTATTACTGATCAATGACTGGCAATGAAACGTCTTTCATTTTACGACAAAAAAAGATCAGGCGTCCACATAACATTCGTAGTAAAAAACGTTCAAAGCAGTAGAATAGCTAAGAGCATAATAAAGTCACTACGTTGAAAGAGAGAATTGCAAGAAATTCTACCCGGAAGCAAAAGTCCTATATAGAGAAATGAAAGCATTGAGAACCATGTCACGTATTTTAAGTGATGGCTTAGGACTTTTAGACAAATGGACCGTGGCTATTTATTATGTTAATCCGTTAATTTAAACATTAATAGAGAGTTAAATAAATAAAAACAAGATATATAGTTTGTGAAAGAATAATTAACAGTAATTTAAAATAAAAACTACTTTAATCGAGACACACTTAGTATATATGTGTAACAACTAATACGGCAGGAAACTCTATCGATATTACAAAATATTAAACTTAAGTTCATTATTAACAATAACATCGCATAATAAATAAAATATAGACAAATTAAGAACGTTCTCCCAAAGAAATAACAAAGATAAGACTGAAAGTACAGCGTAAGAACAACGCACTAAATTGTCCGCGAATCCATTCTACAATATTAACGAAAGCGTGTTCTCAGAATTATCCACTGTTAAAACAAAGAAAATAACTGAGTTTATATTCATAATTAATATGAAAATTCCAATATTTACATCGACATAAAAAGTGGCTACTTATTTTATTTTAGATACTAATTAATGTTTATATAATATATCTAATGTTATAATGATAATTAATTAAAATTTATCATTATAGTAATGAATGTAAACTGTGGGTAAATATCTGAAATAAAATATTTATTATTATTATTTAATGGTTCCTTTTTAATCGATGTTTGAAAATTTACCATGTTACACAAAAGCGTGTCTAAATTTTGTCTATAAAAATTCGTTTTATTACAAATAAAGGACATTTGAAGTAATCAATTTTTTGACATTAGTTTATGGACCATACATAGAAAATAACAATTACAAATAAGCCTTAATATACTGACTAAACAATATTTAATCACTTAGTTTCGTTAATGACTGTCTAGTGAGTCAGTGTTATAAATTATTTTTACTGTAAATCCATGAATTTTTAATTTTTTTTACATATTTTAATTAATTTTCTGTGTCTTCGTATACAAATTAATTTATTGAAATCCATAAATTTTAATAAAAAGCCCCATACAATCATTTCACGATTCAAAAGGCAAGGTTTTACAAAACAATGGGGTTTTCGTATGCTAATTAGATACCAGATAGGTACGGTACTGATCGTGCCAGTGAATAATATAAAATTTACTTTACGCATTATAAAATGTTTTTTAAGCGATTACGAAAATAGGAGGTTCTCAATATACCTTCCAATTTTGTGTGTTTATTTACGTCACCTGATAACCTATAATTCACCTGACAAATAAAATTAAGATTGGAGTCGCTAATTCTTTTTGCAGAGCGTAATCTTAAATTTTCACTATTTATATCCCACAGCTTTACCTATGATTATCCATAAAGTATTAACATAAAATATTCTATGTGCTAAGTTAGAATATAACGACCCTTGTACTAAGTTATATTCAAATCCCTTCACTAGTTTTTGCATGAAAGAGTAATACACATCCATCCAATCATTAATTTATCCATTAATTAATACTTACAAAGTTTCCCATTTTATAATATTAATAGGTTAATAATAATATGGCAACGAACGTAAACATTTTAACTAAATCTAATTTTGTCATAATCATAGTCCATAATGTATGTAATGTAATTTTGTATATCTGTATTATACACTTAATTATTTTTGCACATACTTTATACTTTTCAAAATGATATTTTTTTTTATTAGGATTCAATTGATGCCAGATGAAAGACGAGTTCTTCAAACCAAACAGAAAAAGAAGACCTGCAATCCTTTCTTTGATGAAGCTTTTGTTTATCAAGTGAGTAATTAATGTTGGATAAATTAGTTTGACTTCCAAGTGCTTTTAAATATTAACAGAATGTATATATTTGTCGGTTTTAATTATATCTTTCAGAGTAAAGTCATTTTAACCATAAAGACTAGAAAAAAGTGTATTTTTAATGGAGTTTATATTGTGATGATACGAGTATGTACCAACTAACAGTATAATATTTAAAACTTGTAAAACAAAGTCATTGTCGGCATTTGTTTATTTTTAACATAATTTCTTTTATTTGGTAAATAATACCATTAGTTTTATTAATAATAGTCAGTTATTAGTTGATTGTTAATCAGCTGAAGTGTACGTCAGTGCCAACCTCGTCGTATCAACACAGTTAATATCTGAACAGATTTGCATGAAATTTGTTCGTCATAACTATAATTTTTATAAGTAAGTATTGAAACATACACGTACCAAGCGGTGCCGAGTCGCCGATGCAAAAGTTGTCTTCTCCATCCCAAGAATTGTAGAGAATATTTATAAGTCTAATATTACAACTTATATTAAAAAACAACTTATATATGACAACTCTGGTAAAATATCCCTCAAAGACACTTTATTGTACTTATATTATTAATATATACTATGGATTCTTTTTGAAGCCCTGTGACCCTTTTTAGGTGATCCGTTTACTCTTCATATTAAAAGGCATTATATTTTAATGGAATTATAAATTACGTTGAACAAATATCATGTCGGCATATTTTATACAAATTAGCAATTTTAATGACTGAAATTATCCGCAAATAAATCTGAATTTATTCACCATAAATGAAACCAAAGTTTTTGGATGACAAACAACGAGTACAGATATTTATGATTAATTTATTCCTACCTAGTGAATAATAAATTCAAGAGTAAGGACTTAATAAATTTGTCATGTTTTTCATTTCGCTCGAATACTTTCTTTTGATATATCAATTATAAGTAAATCTAATACAATTACATATTTTTTTATGATGTTTAAAATAGGAAAAAAGCTGAGGGCCGATTTATTAGAAAATGGTAACTGTCCCTCAAAACGTGAAAAGCGACACGTATTAATTTCTATTATATATTTTTACCACATTTTTTGTGCATATCGAATTCAACATTTTCAATGTATGGCGATCGTGGGCAAAATTAATTACGTATAATGGATTTAGTTATCGGCAGTACTCTATACTAATTGGGCTCGTAGATACTCTTCTCACTTTCACAATATTAAAGGCATGATTAATTTTATTAAACCCTTTACCCGTATATTACTAAAATAGCAATAAGTATAATATACCTATTTATAGATTATACGGTCTTTTGTTCTTATTTATGATAAGATACCCTTAGAGAAATAATATCTAAGTAAAAAATCTTTCTTTTGTCCATATATATAGCTTTAAATATCTTACAAGTATATTACTTCCTTAGGTACTTGAAGATACGAGTAAAAATTAGAAAAAATAGTATATAGCTGGTTTTATTCTCTATAAGTTTAAATTATATGTACCTTCACGTGCAATTTGAATAAATTGTACGTAGAAGAATTTAGTACAAAAAATGGTTTAAAAATAACCTTAATTCATATTATTATTAATAAGGATGGTAAACAAAAAGCCCATTAATATGACAAGACAATCATGCTTTCTTACTAAGTTTATAATAAAAATATAAACTAACTTTTTACGATGTTTCCAAGTAATTTAACTTTCAACGAGTCGCGATCGCTCTTTGAAAATTACAGAATGTTCATTTTTCTTTTGCATAAACCATTATTTTCAACTGTGCTTGACCTTTGAACATTAAGTTGTTATGTTTGTTAGAGATTTGTTTTTATGTGATTACCAATAATTATAATGCTTGGTCTTTACTACAGGTATCATACCTCATGGTTTTGGTGATGTAACAACTTAACGTCTCATTTCTCGATGGTTGCAGATTCAAATCGCGCTGAATAAAAAAATTTATTGTAACCGTTTATATTGGTATAGGATTTTGTATGATTGGTATCTATGCCCAATAGTAGGTATAGCTTTTAGCGATAACGGTGCTTATTATGTTTCTCTTTATTTATTTTAAATAAATTACATTAATATATTAATAGGAGTTGATAAAAAGGAATATTTATTTATAATACATACACTGCTTAATTTGGCACTAAATGCGCATTATGAATGCCCATGACCTAAATATTTTCATTATTTTTTGTTTTCTATTACCAGTTTTGTTAAAAATAGGTTTATGCTATAAACTGTATAATGTGAAAAAGGTGAAATAAGAGTTGTCACGGTCATAAAATAGGCTTCAAGCGAAATCGATATAACAGAAAGTCCCAAGTAAATAACGGATTCAATGGCATAGAATATATAATGTATTTCGTACAGTCTATAGATCTTGTGTTAAGAATGCATAAATTCTATATAAAAATATATTTATATACATTTAAAAATAATTGTAAATGTATTCGTACATGTGATAATTTGAACATTAAAAATATTTAGTAATAATGTCAATAATGTAAAGGATTACTTGTTTTTTTTAGGGATATTGTTACAATCAAACTACTTAGATTAAAGATGTTGCACAATAACTCCGTTTCTTTGGTTTAAATCTGAAAAATAAAAGTTTATAATATATCCATTTATAGTATTTTGGTATACATAACTCTTTTTAATGGAATAATTCGAAAATGAAATATGTTGACTTAAATTTATCCTTGACAGATTCCACCAGGCAAACTGGAAGGTCTGACCCTGAAGTTATCTGTTCTCGACGTGGGAGGAGTTGGCAAAGGGAAACAGTTAATTGGTCACATTATACTACCACTAAGCGAACTAGAGGGAGATTCGCCGGATGAAGAACCACAACTATACAAACTTGATATAGAAAAGGTAACACTAGATAAAACCGGTCTTTAATTCCATTAAGTTTGGGTTGATCTTCAAATCGTCAGCAATACCTTCAAACTAATCACACCTATTTGGTCTTCAGTCACTTTGTAATTCCTTTCGCAGGTTTAAAGTCAGAATATCTACACTCACACTATCTCTAATGAAGCTATAAAATTACCTGCACTCAACAACATAGTATATAATAAAAACAAAAACATAGTCCATAATTAAAGTTACTGCTAAACGCTACTGTAGTAAAATATTAAAAAAAAATGGTCTAAAATGTAGTAATAATTCAAATAGTTCGTCTTTTAAACTAATGAAATTTGTGCGCCTTGTTAT
This sequence comes from Galleria mellonella, assembly GCF_026898425.1. NCBI lineage: Eukaryota > Metazoa > Arthropoda > Insecta > Lepidoptera > Pyralidae > Galleria > Galleria mellonella. Next base: position 759,990 of record NW_026442147.1, on the reverse strand, counting down.
TGTGTCTTCATCAACTCTTACTTATTAATTTTGTTTATGAACCGTAATTTTTAATATAATTGTTAATTATAACGAATTCTTGGTAATGTTACTTCCGTAGCAATTTACAACTTTATTTTTAACTTTATAAATTAACATGTTTATGGAGGCTAAACGAAGAGCAGGTAATTGTTAATACGCCTGAGGTGGTTGAATTTAATTTAAACGATGAATACACTCCAAATGCAAAAGTAATTTTATTAAATTATATATATATATATATAAAAATTAGTCCTTATGACATATTTTATTTTTTATTTATACAACTTAGAATGGCAAACAAGCTGACGGCCCACCTGATATAAAATGGTAACCGCCGCCAATAGATATGAGCAGTGGGTATAACAGAGTATACTGTTTCGCCTATGCTACCCCCCATGCGTAGCCATTCCTGAGGACTCAGGTGTTCTTCCTTTGTACCTTGTAAATTTACTGCCATATATTTATTGTATTAGTTTTAATTTAATTACTGTAAATATATTATAATTGTATGTTGTTGTAAATAAAGCAAATTCTTTTATAATATATTCTTTTCAGGAATTGCAAGAACCCACATCGGATCTGGGCGAGATATTGGTGTCACTTCTATATAACGAAAATTTACATCGACTCACTGTCACAGTTATAGAGGCACGAGCACTTAAGGTAAGATCGATAAATCTAAAAATATGTGACATATGCTTTTATAGAGCTCCGTAGTTGTATATTTTAATTAGTTCATGTGTAGCTTTAAAAGATATTTATTAGATTATTACATTACATTTTTATTTAAAAGATCTGATATAGCACTATTTTTTAAATTATTTTATTGATATGTAAGTCTATTTTTTACACTTAAGATTATCAATACTTTAATATGGCTACCTCGAAGTGGTCTATCAATATTAAAAATCAATAAACAATTATCAGTGCTTTTAAAAGTTTTAAAAGTGCTCTGAGAGGAAACTACAACATAGGTCGAGTTAGATATATCTAAATCTACTATTAATCTTTTTATATATCCATATTTATATCTTCATATACAAATACTTTTTTGCCATAAAAATTCAAAGTTTTAGTGACAACTCAACAAGAATATTTTTGCACGATCAATATTCTAATTTGTTACCAGAAAACTTTTTAAATAATTTGTCAGAAATATGAGAATGTATTCAATTGCTTTTCAAAATTGAAAGATGGTTCTGATGTTACTAAACATCGGTATAAATGCTCCTAAAAAATTTTGATGTGCCGAACATACTGTTAATAAGTGAGATAGGATAACAAGTCCTCAGTTAGCAAATTGAATCAAAAATTTTCATTTGTTCGGACTGCAATTACCTACCTATTCAGTCACGATAGATCCCGTACTATTTTTATACGATTGATACGTTATTATCTTTTTAAACAGACTATATTACTTGAAAAACACTGTTTTTCTTTGATTTGCTCAACATTTTTTATTTATACTTCTTTATAAAGATTTTATGATATAAGGAGTTAAATAAAGATACTCGTGGTTGTGTATTCAAATTAACGTATTCATACGTGTTCAATTTTATCCGAAACACTGCTTTTTAATCTTAATAAATAAAAAAATAAAAATGATTTTTTAATAAAATTTTACTTTGTTAACTAGCAAACAAGTGGAAACTTATTTAATCCCGCCATTTTTATATATCAGTTATGATGTGTTTCGCCTTTTAACGAGTCTTATAGGATGTTGGTAGGAAGTATATAAGTAAAGATATAAGTTATCCGTGAATCAAATATAATTCAAATCCAGTCAGCCGTTTAATCATAATTGAGAAACATCTAAACATCCAAACCACTTTACAAATTTTCACATTTATGATATTAATAGCATAAATAGATCAGAGATTTATCATTTCATGTTGAGTAGGTACTCGGCATCAGGGCTACAAATGACATCCTTACAGAATTCGTTGATGGATGACGGAATATTTTTTAATACTTCCTGCTAATATTGTAAATGTAAAAGTTTTTAGAAGTGCTCCAAGCATTTCTGGTTCAATATTCCAAGTATCTATGAAATTAATACAAGATAAGAATTATGTTTTAAATTATTGACAAATCTGAATATTATTGATTCAAGCGTGATTCGACCACTTATTATGATGCTTTATCTCTGATAATGTTAATATGATTAGTGAATTTATTTTAGATTATTTTTTCAACTTTATTACAGTTAATACAAACATTGCCTCAATATGCTAAACTTGTTGAAATCTTATAAAGAAATATTGAAACCCTCGTATATTACTCGTAGTGAACAAAGCAATAATGAATCGTACAATTATAATAGATGAGTGTTACATACATCAATTCAATTATTTTATAATAAGACATAATCTCTGTTAATTAAATTTGTACTATATATTAATGAAAGTGTCTTTCTTAATTAAAATTTATACTCGTATTAACGCAGTAGCCCTAAGCTGTAAAACGCAGGGCGGTAAATTGAGATTGAGATCGGCGAGCGCTTCGCACACACTCACGTCCCTCGTTTTTTTTTCATCGTCAATGCAGTACAGAACTTACGTCACTTAAAGGGAGGCAAAGATTATGTTTGGCAGGAGCGGCAAAATACCTTTTGTCAGTTTTCAAAAATAATTTAATAATTTTCAATATTTCGGATTGATTATTAAAAACGTCTCTAATAGGAAAGTAAAATATTAATCATGCATTAAGATTCTTATTAAGCTGTTACTAAAAATTTTGATTTTAATTGTAAACATTTTTTAAAACTATCAAAACAAAATATCAAATTGAAAATTGAGTTAATTTTGACATTGCCATACTTTGATATTATTGTAATATTTCTTTAGTTGGACCCGTCCTCGAACAAGCGCGAGATGGTAGTCCGTGTGACACAAGAGCGAGCGTGTCGCGGTGTCCGTGCGCGACGCACCGCCGCCGTCGAGGTCGCTGATGATGGCAGCGCACTGGTCTCCGAGTGCTTCCACTTTAGGCTACGGCCTGATGAACTGCATACGACTAGTGTCACAGTGCAAGCGTTGCAGCCACACTCTGTGTATGCTAAAGGTTAGTTTATTATAACTTTAAGTGTAATAGGTAATATAGTAATGATAATTTTTAATTTTCAAACAAATAAATGTCATGACAAAATTTGCTATGTATGTATGTATATTTACTATATGAGACAATTCTGGACAATTTTTTTAATGTTATATTGAATTAAGTAATATTCTGGAGTAAACTAAGATAAAAAAATATAAAGATTATCAATTTAAATCGAGAATTTCCTCCTTTTTACTATGCAAACCAAGCAGTGTGGTATAATGTTTTGACTCTTGTAACGTTTATGGCTTAAATTATATATATAGATAGATAAATAGTTATGAGTGTTTCCTTTATAACTTCAATATTTATTTCATAATTTAGCATCTTAATTCGCGTAAATACTCATTTTATTTATTAAAGAATTAAATATATTGTAGATACATCAAGATACATTCAGTGCGGAAGTATATAAAACACTAATAAAGAAACAAATCAGCTAATTTGACAATTAGCTGACAAAAAGTTGACCCATTTTTGAGACTCGATGCTCCATCTAATCTAAGGTTTATGGTTATACTTATCTTCTACGATAGCTTGGGAATGACAAACATTGGTGACATATTTTGAATACTTAATTTATTCATCACACGAAGATAGGCTGTCTTTAGAAATTTGTTATTATTGTTTTTGTGACTTTGTAACATCAAGTAGTATATACTACGTAGGAGTAATCTCGCTTAAAGTACTTTTCACGCTATCTATGCAAGTAGATTATATTCTATATTTTACGAGTATATACCAAGTGGTAGTATAATCAGGTATGAAATTGTAATACTATTAAATGTCAAAGGATATTAATAACTCAAACACAGTGCAATGTTACACATTCGATATCATTTAGGTAAGTTATAAATGAAGACAATATAATTATCTGTCATCTTAGATGAATATTGTCTATTAAATTGACTTTAATAGGGTGTCACTTTACAAATGCCTTGATAAAATAGCGTATGTTTTGTGTTATCAATATAATACTTACTTAATACTATTTTTTTTTTATGAACATCAGATTTTTGTAGATCGTAATAAAAGATTGAATATTATAATAGAATTTGATTGAATACTTTGTATAAAAAAATGCGTCAGCTAATAATTTTGACATTTTTGTGGGATGTGGATTTATTATTATGACATACTGATATATAATCTAATTATTATCTAAGTAAATACAGTGTACATTATAACATTAATAAATATAACTATTACTTTATTTAACGGAAGCATGTAAATTTATTCTGATGCTGAGTGTAAATGAGATGTATGTAGATGTAATTCCATTTTATTTTCTATGCACCCGCGTCTTCCTTGATGTGGGTATTCCTAAAGATTAAATTCCTTGACGTCACTTACATGTTTTCAACAATTAAGTGAATCCTTTTAACTACGCCGTTGATACAAATATAATTATTAAAACCAGTAATTATCATAGTTATTTTAGTCATTACCTGTCCACTGGACATAGGCCTCCTCCATAGACTGCCACAAGGAATGGTCCTGAGCCATCTGCATCCACTGACTCCCCGCAATGCATTTAAGGTCGTCGCTCCATCTAAAGGGGTTGCCCTATACTTCGTTTACTCGTTCGAACTTGCCACTCAAGAACCTTTTTTCCCCATCGGTTGACGGTTCTTCGAGCTATGTGACCAGCTCATTGCCACTTCAGCTTGCTTATCCTTCGGCTTATGTCGGTTACTTTGATTCTTTTGCGGTTATCCTCGTTTCGGATTCTATCCCGCGAAGAAACTTCTAGCATAGCCCTCTCCATAGTCCGCCGAGTCATTTAAAGCTTTTGCATTAAAACCAATACCGATTATAATTTCCTAAAATAAATCAGTACAAATTCGTAGTAAGAAATTTTTATAAAGATATTTTTATATATGAGCATTATCACAGTATATAAGCATTATTGGTTTTTTTTTTATACATTAGGCAAACAAGCTGACGGCCCACCTGATGGAAAGTGGTAACCGTCGCCTATAGACATGATCAGTACCATGGACATAACAGAGTATATTGTTTTACCCATGATACCCCATGCGTTGCCATTCCTGAGAACTCAGATGTTATTCCTCTGTATCTTGTAAATTCACGCCATATCACGCCCTTCAAACCGAAACACAGCCATGCAAACAGAACAGCTTTACAGTTGAAACACGAATGGGACAGAGTTATCCAAGCAAACGACTTTTTTGGAAGTAAGGACCCATAAAAATAAATTTATACTTAGCTACTCTGGAAAGAAAATCTAATTTTAGTAACTCAGAAATATAAAATAAGAAAAAGAAATAAAAGAATAAAGAGTTTTCAAACAAACATTCTGAAACCTTTCGGGTAAAGGAAAAGTAGGAACAAGGCCAGAAATAAAATTAATTCACCCTTTCAGGTACATATACCTCCTACTATGCTTGTTTAAGTTTATCGCGATTAACAAACATTGTGGCGTTTACTTTGCGAAGCAGTTAAATCCACTTGGAATAATATTGACGTTTTATGCTGAATCTTAAAAGGTATTCGAGTTATCACGTTCGCTATAATTATCAATTTAAAAATAACTAACATATTTTTTTAATGTTAAGGCCATTTAAAAAGAATTGCAGCGATAGATAGATAGTTTTTGAGAGGTCATTAAATGTCAACTAAGTATATTGAAATGGAGTTAAAATAAGGTTCTATTTTTCAATTCCGTAACAAAAACTGCTACGACATCATTACAACTTAATCTTTGAAACCATTCATACCTTCATGTGAATATTGTGTCAATTTTAAGTCGTTGAATCATAAAGTAATAGGTTTACGGTTTTAGTTCGAAATCTCGAATAGGTAAATTAACCCTTACCAATATTATAATATGAAAGTGAGTTTGTTTGTATGTTACCTTTTGGCATACTTTGTACAAAAGTCAATTGCTTGGGTACCTCTGTCCCATTCGTGTTTCTACCGTGAAGCAGTTGTGTTAGCAAGGCTGTTTTTCTGTTTGAAGGATGGGATATCGCGTGAATTTACGGGGTACAGAGGAATAACACCTGAGTCCTCAGGAATGGTAACGCATGGGGGTATCATGGACGAAACAGTATACTCTGTTATGTCCATGGTACTGCTCATGTCTATAGGCGACGGTTACCACTTTTCGTCAGCTTGTTTGCCATTCTATGTTATATAAAAAAAAAATCTTAATGGCTTAATTAATTAGTATGAAATTTTAGTATACGAGTACTATATTGGATGAAAATGGACAAAGACTATTTTTTTTTCGGTCAGTGAAGATATCTTAATCACGCAGACCAAGTCGCGGATTTAAGTTAAGTAATAATAAAGAACATCAAAAAGGATGGTTCCCAATTCGTTTTTTTTTTATTTAACTTGATTGTGACTGGATTACGCGATTACATCTCAAATCTGAAAAGATTTTCACATTTCTTTTTGCAGTCGATAGGGTTTGCTTTCGTATTGATCTTACTTTAATTTTACGACGGTTGATGCTGCCGTTTTTTTTTTTGTAGAGAAAGGTTTGCTTATTACGAAGTAAATTTAATATACACGCAATATTTACAAAGTAGGATATCTATGAAATATTTCGTTTATAGAATTATCGTTTATAGATAGAGCAGTGTATTTTTATTATATACTAGCGGCCCATCCCGGCGTCGCACGGGTAGACAATTTTAAAATTTCCCTTTACTGCTCTTCTCCTATTGATCGTAGCGTGATGAAAAGTATACTATAACCTGCCCAAGAGTATGAAGAATAATTGTACAAAGTTTCGTTAAAATCCGTTTAGTAGTTTTTGTTTTTATAACGAACAGACAGACAGACAAAAATCTTACTGATTGCATTTTTGGCATCAGTATCGATTACTAATCACCCCCTGATAGTTATTTTGGAAATATATTAAGCATGTACGTAGAGGCATATGAATTGACCTCTGTACAGATTTATTATAAGTATAGATCAGCCGTAAATTGTCCAGTGCTGAGCATAGGCCTTCCCCATAAGGAGAGTATTGTCAGTAGTTACTGCGCTTGGCAGGCGCATTGAAAACCGCTGTTAAGGTTTAGAGTTATTTTAAAAGAGACGTTGCTGTTCATCAATCGACCATTAAGTTCTCTTAGCCGCCACTTACGGCACTTACAGGAAAAGAAGGGGTGGCTCATTTTACGTTGGGATCATACTGCGAGCAGTGTATACTTATAAATAATTTATTTATAATATTTTATAATAATATATTTTAAATCTTTGTATAAAATATATTTATACAGGTTGAAAGAGAACAAATAAAATGTAACCGGAACATGTTTGTTTCTCGACAGATAAGTCAACAAGTAATATGTCAAAACAAACTTTGAGTAGGACTTCTATCGAACGAATTCTTAACTTAAACAATATTTTAAACGGCTTGTGTTTACAGGAGTCGAATCACTGATCTAAAGAGTAATAGGCTTCGGGAAATTGCATGTTGATAAATAATTTAATTATTTTAAACAATTTAAGGTGTGAATTACATTAACGTTTAAAAAATAAAATACAAAAAAAAATATTAATATATATTTAATATCTATTGTACCAAAAGAAAAAAAGAAGAGATAAAAGCTATGTGGAGTACAGCAGCGATACCGATCACCAATCCCTTCTTTAAAATTTATAATGGGCGATAATGGAATAGTAAACCCACCTGCGCTATCGGTATACGCTGGCGGGATACCAGTGAGGGATGATAGGTGATGATGGAAGCAGGTCAATTACCATCGTGACGAATTCCACTAGAATTAACCACGATAGTTTCCAGGGGGAACCTCGTAGATGTCAACCTGATAGGGCTATTGCTAGCAATGGTTAAACCTCATTACTAACAATCCCTTTCCCCCAGTTATCAGCCGTTAACTGCCCACTGCTGAAAATAACTTCCCCTATAAGGGGAAGGGGGTTTTATCAGTATTTGCTACGGTTAGTTGGCAGGTTAACAACCGAAGTTTGGCTTTGGTGATGTTTTAAGAGAGACGCTGCTGTCCATCCCTCCACCAGAAGCTCACTTAGTCACCTATTACGACAACTACGGAAAAAGGAGGGGTTGTTTATTCTATACCAGGACCTATACTGCGGATCTACTATTTTTTTAAAGTACAACGGCATAATTAATTTAAGGGGAAGTGGCAATTTAAAATTTGTTTGTAGGAAGTCAGTAGATTCAGGTGAAAGATTCAGGAGTTCAAGACTATTCCTTACATAATACATAAAAGAGAAATTAGTAGCAGAATTATAATAAATGGTTAAACGTATGATTAAAGAAGTAATCTCGAGATAAATTGGTGGATATAACTTGATTGTGAACTATCTAGTTAGATAAATATCATTTCTCCACTTAGATAATTATTCCTGGCTACAGTCGACTGGTAGATAACGTCATATGGTGTTAAGTCCACCATTTGTACTTTTTAGGCATATTAAAGATTATTAAATAAATTAATAATTGCATTCGATCACCTTGTAGTTTGTTGTTTTTCTTGTAATATAAAACTAGTCAATTCTATATCAATCTACTCCCGTAATCTAACATTTCTTTAGCCAAATGGTGAGCTCTTTTGGTAAATAAGAAAATAATAATCTAAATTTAAATCAAATTATGGTTTGTTATTGTCTCCTAATAAAACGTTTATTAAGAAGTGACAATGCTCTTTCCATATGAAATAAGAAAATTTAATATAAAGTACACATCTTTTGTGAACGTATACAACAATACTGCAGATCAAAACCAATTCTCCACGAACACAATTACGTGAAGTCTAATACTCTGTATGGGATGGAAAAAATAAAAGCAAATTACGCAAATTGATACTTACCGTATCAGTACTTTTATGGAGGTTACAAAAAAAAGGAGAAAATGAAAACGTACACGTGCTAGTCTCAACAAAGGCTTTTTGCTTATGGAGAGACATTGAATGGGAAAACTTTTGTACGTAATGAACGAAATGACATCCCTCGGTGAAAATACGTGCTCTGTTAGATTAAACATATTATAATATTATATTATATATTTTAAAATAAATATTAATCCTTACTTATATTATGAATGAAAGTTTGTTTATTACCGTACAGCGCCTTAACGACTAAACCAATCTATAATTTGGTATACACGTACTATCCACCATATTCTGTTCCACCTCAAGATGGAGATCCTGTCTACCTATCTTTGCCCATCCTGAGGTGGAAAAGGATATTTTCTACTTGTTATACATACAATATATCCCTGTCACGCGGACAAAGTCGCGGGTAAAGGCTAGTATTAATAATTAATAACAAAGATAGAATAGCCGAATCTAATATTTAATGAATATTTATTAATTTAACTCCACCAAGTGATAACTATCCCCAGCATCGAAAAATGTATATTGTAGAAACAATACGTACATACATAAAATAGTTTATTATCAGTTATCTAAATACAAAGGAAGTTGTTTAATTATAATCGGCTTACAATACTATTCAAAATTCTCAAACTAAATAATCATAATTTCTAACAAATGTTAACAATTATTATCTTTAACAAAATAGTAACAAAAATGGAAGGTTCACAACTGGAGTGTATTTTATGGATATATACTACTCAATATCTTTATTTATGCTGAACTATATTTTGTATCTTTATTTATATTGAACTATATTTTGTATTTATCAGGGTTTTTAATGGGAAAGGTTTATTTATTTTCATGTTGGCCTCGTACCTATTTAGTCACCATTGAAGATGACTACTTATAAGCAAAATTGATTCTGCGTACATAAATGTAATTAATTACTCTTTGTTTCAGATCGACTTCTTGGAAAATTTGTGCTAGGGTCCTATATGTTTGCTAGAGGTCGAGCATTGCAGCATTGGAACTCCGCGCTGGCGACACCAATGGAACAAGTTAAACAATGGCACCCATTGACTAATTAAATCTACTAACTTGGCCACAATCTACGTATAACTGATTATTGACGTAAATATATTAGTTATAAGCTCTTTTAATTTAAAAGTATTATACATTTATTATAGTACGTCTCTGTACAAATTTTAATTAATCAATCGACTATAATATGAACTTAGAATTTTCTGAAAAGTATTTCTGATATGCACACATGAAACATTATGCAATATTATAATGGTTTTTGTTAAAAATTTGTAACATAATATCTTTTTTTTAATATTAAGCACAATTTATCCTATTCATAAATAAATTACTCGTATTTTTGTAATTCGATTTTACAATACTATTAAACTATTCACTCAAAACACAATTTCAATTGTAGCTATTTATATTTAGTTATATGGTCCAAAAGTAGTTAGGGTTTAATTATGTATTTCTCAATATCTATTATCATTTTTATGTCAAAATACCGTATATAGTTTTAATATTTAATATAGTATAAAAAAACTACTTATATTTTGTAACGTACATAGAGTAGAACCGTAGATCTTACATATTATTTATCTACGTTTAGAGTATTCTTTTACCTTTTCTAAATAATAAATAAATGAAATAATGTACTACGCTATTTGCTACAATTTAATTAGAACTTCATCCCCTATTCTACGTATATTGATTTACAAAACATTCTCCCTATATACTGCGCATATTAATTAAAATTCAAGGAATTTATATTTTTGAAAATCTTTGATTTTTACATTATAGTAATTCATCTATTTTAGTGCTCTTAAAATATACGGAATTTTGACATTAGTTGTCAAGTGATAAATAATTAATTGTTGTTATTAATCCCTCATTTACATTCAGCCAAATTAGGTTAAACACTACTCTTTGCGTTGTTTATTAAATGTGCTAAATATTTTTTTATTAAAATTCTAGTTATATAGTTAGAGATATATAACATACAAAATCAATTTATATTCACCTCACATTTGACCTCTGACAATGCAGAGCGGATATAGTTGCGGTTGCACTGTGCAGTGCTGTCTCGTTGAGTTTCAATTTATGTCAATGATTTCATCACGGCATCCATATGAATTCTTTATTCGCGTAGTTTTTATGACATGGACCAAATGTGACGGCATAAAATATGTATTTATACGTCGCATGAATAACGGCATGACTTGAATATCAGAATGTGAATACCTCAATAACATTTATATCAAATGTCTGAAAATAAAAACAGCCTGTGTTTTGCATGACTCTCTCAAAACTGGTAACATTTTCATACAAATTGTCACTGTATTTCTGACTTACTATTTCACTAATATTATACTGTCAGGTTTTCCTACATTCTGACAAAAAATTGAACATATCAATACTCAGTATGAATAAAAGTTACGTTATTGGGGAACGTTTTTGATATTAAATGAGCCATATAGAAATATTATTTTTTCTTTATATCTATATAAATATCTCGTTTAGTGAGATTGTAAGCAAGTGGTGTTTGCTTATTCACTAAAAGGAATATATTTTTGCTGTGCAAGTATGCTGAGTGTAAACAAGGCTTAAGACAATGATCTGGCGTAATATAAATTTTGTGAAATTATTTAAAATTAAAATATATTATAATCTATAATAAAATATGAAATAACCTCCATACAATTATTTAATATTAGAGTATTAATAGTTATGTCATGAATATTTTTTTTTATTTCCCTTAATATAATTGTTATAATATAAGCACATGTGCACCAGTCTCTAACGTAAAATTGTATTTTTAAATTAACCTCTATTTTTTTGATGTCATATTTATAACATTCCTTGTTATTTTATAAAGTTTACTGTAGTTTATATATAAGAATTAAATTGTAAATTATTTAACATTGGTACAATAAATTAAATTGATGTTTCCCTTTATAAATTATTTAATATAATATATTGTACGAGTATCTACAAAACTAATATTTATAAATGTTTAATAGATAATAAATATTGCCAATATTAAATATTATACACGTATGTAGTAAGTATAACCTCGATATCGTGCAACTGAAATCAATGAAAAGAATGTAACACCAAATTGGTGGAAAACCATTTCATGTTTTATTAAAACCTCATTTACCCTTCATCCTTACTCCTACTTACAATGTTATTATCATTAGTTAGTGAACTAAATCATTATTAAAAATATGTCTATTGTTCTTAATGGGATAGACAAAGGCATTAATTTTCAACCGACTTCAAAAAAGGAGGAGATTCTAAATTCGATCGTAATTTATATGTTTGCTACCTCATAACTTCGTTATTTATAAACTGATTTAGTTTTTTTTTTATCTGAAAGCATTTTACTTTCAAATTCATAGAAAATTTATCAAAATCAGTTCAGTAGGTTAGTTTTAAAATGAAAATAAATGGTTTTATCGGGATAAAACCATTTATTTTCATTTTATATTGCTATCAATAATATTGGTATCTTTTACGAATGATGACGTTTTTATGCTTATCACGATATCCGAATGATCTACCATAAGAGCACGTTGATAAATAATAACGGTCCTAAGATATTTGAGCTTCATCATCATTATTTCAGCCATTATCTATCCACTAGTGGACATAAGCATCCTCCATAGACTACCATAAGAAACGATCCTGAGTCACCTAATCCTGGCTCCCTGCATTGCATTTCAGGTCGTCACTACATCTAATGGGGGGTCGTCCTACACTAACCATATACGAACCTTTCTTCCCCGTCAGTTGTTGGTTTTTCGAGCTATATGACCAGCCCATTGCCACTTCAGCTTGCTTATCCTTCGGGCTATGTCGGTTACTTTGGTTATTTTGCGGATACCCTCGTTTGGGATTCCATTAAGCAAAGAGACTCCGACTATCTTATCCATAGCCCGCTGAGTATTTTTAAGTTTTTGTATACAGGCAATCGTGTAGGGTTATGTTTCGGTTCTATAATTAATCAATGGCAACACGCACTGGTCGACTTCGTTTTCAAACATTGAGGAATTTTGGATAAAAAGATGAGTTGGATTCGTCGGTTAACCTCTCAGTCAAAGTTGCACTTAGTCATTCGGTTAACTTCTCACAGAATATACTCGTTGACAATTTCGAGCGTAGTGTTCTTAAATGTAACTACACCTATACGGTATGACATGGACGTTAGACACGATTTTAGTCTTTCCCACGTTCAATTTAAGACCTACTTGTTGAGAAACACCATTGAGGTCATTGAGCATAGTATTCAGATCCTCCAGGGATTTCGCCATGATTACTATGTCATTGTTAAAGCGAAGGTGAGTGATGTATTCGCCATATTATATTTGAGAAATATTTGAGCTTAAAATTATACAAATGTTCATATTATGTACAGCTTAGCATCGTCAAGTTGTTGTTATATTTATTTTTAACCGTCTTCAATAACAGATTATAAAAACTAAACTTGGCCAATTTGGTTTTAATCTCTTCACGTTGAAAGAGAATTAACTTGACCAAACTTGGTCATAAAGGCCAAACTTGACCGCATCGGACCAAAGTGACAAAACTATACAAAACTTGATTTAAGTGATAAAAAAGGACTTAAATTGTTTCAATTTGAATCTGGCCAAGTTGAAACAAACTTAGAATTTAGTCGAATTAAGAATATAGACTTTAGAAATTACAATTTAGAAATTTTAAAAGTAGTTAAATTCGTAGCTAAAACGATATTCTCATCGAAAACATGAAAATAGGAATACTCAAATTGAGAGTCTTCTCATTTTGAAGTTGTTTGAAAATAAATGTGACACCCCTTGCTAGGTATGTGGCATTCAACAGATTTATATGGGCAATAAACCTCTGTATGAAGACTCTTTGCACTGTGCTAATACTACCGCCTACGAAGTAACAAAAGGGAAGTAAAATACACTACAAAAATAAACTACACCACTGGTTGATACAAAGTTACCTATAACGCTTCCTGACTATAAAGTGGTTTGTAGATATATAATGTGTTTACTTGATGTATGGGTTAATACCAGCTTTACCCTGCGTTTGCGTAACTGAATATCCTTACTATACCTATATAATATTATAAATATGAAAGTGAGTTTGTTTGTTACCTTTTAGCATCTTAATGACTTAACCAATCACTATGAAATTTGGTGTATTGACCAAATTTCAGTATATATGCAATGGAGAAGGACACAGACTGTTTTTATCCCAGTCAATAAACATATTCCGGTTACGCAGACGAAGTCGCGGGTATAAAATAGTCAGAGCCTATTTCCAAGCAAGTACTACATTTACCTGTAGTAGCAAAGGGAAAAACTAAATCAGATATAGTCAAGGTATACTTTAGGCGAGCAAAAATACGTTTTAAAAAATGGAAGTTTAAAACCAGACATCAAAGCCGTAGACGGTTATCTACGTCGCCCACATCTTATGCCGCTTTTGAAGGTGTATGCCAAAAATGACAATACACTGATAACAAATATATTTTCAGATTTATGATAGTAATATAATACAATATAAATATTAGTACTAACAATATAGCAGAAAGCATGTATTTTAAAAAACATAAAAAAATTAGCTATAAGTACATAAAGTACCCTGTTATAAGTAAGGATATAATTTGTCCCTGTATCAAATTTCATTCAAATCCGTTTCGTACATTTGTATGAAAAAGTAACAAACACCCTCATTGACTTGCACATTAATTATAGTAGTAGGATATATAAATGTGTTCTATGTTTTATTACATGATAAAATTTGATATAAGAATAAAAAAAGATCGACTACATAGTTCGAAAATCTAATTATCTACAAAGTAGAAAGAGTCTTACAAAGGAATCTCTAATAAACAATCCCAGTACGTCAACTTAGGTAAAGCGACAAGCTCATATGTAGATAATGAACGGTTCATGAGTAGTTGAAAATAGTTGCTTACAGTCTATAAAAGATTGAAAAATAATAGTTCTTATATTTATATTAGACTACTGCCACATTCGTCAAATCTTTCGACGACCTAACATAATATTAAAATTCCATAGAATTCTTCTGTTTACTGCTAAGCTTTACAATATTGGCTTAAAATAGCTTCTATGAAAATAATTGAAATAAAAAGCGTAGATATTGCGTACATCTCCTAAACAAACTTTAGTATTTACATAAGTGGAGATTATATACCAACAGTAGGGCTATTATCGTTATATTTACTTTTCTATTTATAATTTAGCAAGTTCTGCTGAATAAGTTTCAGTTTACAGTCCGAGTTACGGTTTGTTCCTGTTTGTAAACAAGCTTTAATACTTCTAAAGCCACGGCTCTAATAGAAGCTTGTTCAAACTTCTTTACTACAATTTATTTGTTATAAATTAATTAAGTAAGGATATAAAACATATCTAGTGTGATAAAATAAGATGAACTTTAAAATGAATATAATATAAAAAAATATTATACTTACGATTATAATTCATAATGGGGTAGTTAGAGGTATATGTCGTCTGTTGCGATTGTAATAAAGCAAAATGTTCCAATATATATATATATATATATAGGTAACTGTTACTTTTTTTCCTTTTTCGTTATATATCCGAATTATAATGAAATAATGAAATTATATAGAAGTAATAAGGAAGAAAAACAATCATAATATGTCAAATACGAAAATAATTTTAAATATTATCAAGGTAGTAATTATTTCATAACAAATTAAAATGTTATGAACAATTTACGCCTGATTCTGTTCACGAAATAAGGTAAAATAATGAAACTCAATTAATGGCATGTCAAATGAATTTAATAGAAAGTCTATTATTGTATACCAACCTACAAAACATTTTATAGCTACTCTTTAATATAAGTAGTACTTCATAATTACTTTAACCTTTTTAAATGTTTACACTAAATAATACACATTTTTTAACCTTTTAGCAAATTTCAAACTTTTTTCTACTAAACTTAAGAAAATTTATGAATGAATGAATGAAAACTCTTTATTATTTACTTCAAAGAATAATACAGATAATAAAGATTAACAATATGTGTACATACAAAATAAATACTTAATTATATGAACTTAATAACATAATAACAATAAAAGCGAAATATAAATGTAACAATTTGCGGCCTTATTGGTAAATAGCGATCACTTCCAGGCAACCTTAGAATACTTAACACTTGATTTTTTATATGCAACATAGAATGACAAATGAGTAAGGAAAGCGTTATAGACATGACCAGCAAAAATAGTTTTATTTTAATACATAGTAAAGCTCTTTATTATATAAATGTTTATTTATAAAATAAACATCATGTTGCAATAAAGAGTCGAGAGAAGTAATCTTTTTTTATACAAACCACAACATCTATTGCATAAATAAAACACTTCTATTGAAAAAGCACTTTTACAGATCAAAATAAGGATACTATAAAAATAGAAATGACCACAAAGAAGAGGAAATCATTTGGAAAATACTCAAAGGATAGCTCCTTAAGTAGGCACACGGGAGTAAAGTATTTTAGATATTCTAAATAAGATTTACTTGAAAACGTAATAGGGTCTGATAAAAGGCTACAATTCATCAGCGTTGTTATTAGATCTTTCTTACAGAAAAGCTGGATAACAAGTAATTGAATTTTCCACACATTGCACTAATCTGTCTTGCCCAAGTTTAGCTAAAGATGTTTGAAAATAACTTTATTTTGTGCACATAAATTGGATATAGGTCTTCACTCCGCTTGAGTCAACTATAAATAGTAGATTAGCAGAAGACATATGGGGAACGTCGCGCGATGTTTATTCTTCTAGTCT
This sequence comes from Galleria mellonella, assembly GCF_026898425.1. NCBI lineage: Eukaryota > Metazoa > Arthropoda > Insecta > Lepidoptera > Pyralidae > Galleria > Galleria mellonella. The sequence continues at coordinate 743,166 of NW_026442147.1, read as the reverse complement.
TGTACTGCACACAAGGATGTTGGTAAATTATTATATTAGATAAAGTTAGATTAAGTTCCCTGAAAAGCAATAATATTTTCTGTTAATGTTAAGTTGCTTATGCGTAGACTTTGATTATTAATTAAAATAATTTCAAATCTTTCTTTGAAGATATTTTTAGTATTCGTAGTGGAGTTGTAAGTTATCTATAAATGTTTCTGAGGACTATGAGAGTCCTGCTTGTAGGAAAATAGATTTGTAGCATTTTATTAAATTACTAGTTTGTACCAGCGACTTCGTCCACGTGAGCTTATCAATATACCCCATGTTGATTTACTGTTATAAAACACCTATTAAAAAACACGTTATGATCTGTAATTGAAAACTTATTTATAATATATGAGGTTTCTTCAGGATCGGCTACGCGCGTGTAATGCATCTGGTATTGCAGGCGTTCATAGGCTACGGTAACCGCTTACCATCAGGTGGGCCGTATGCTTGTTAGCCACCTCAGTGGTATAAAAAAAATATGCGATAGAAACTGTCATATATTATATATGTATGTGACAGTTTTTAATAATATCTGAACATTTGTTAACTTAAAGCTTAAGCGTCTGAATGGGTATCTAATAGGTGAAAATTGACCATATGGATCAAATTTCAAACTAAAGTAAAATAAGTTTTATCTCAATTATTTGTTCACATGAGCAAAATCGCAAACTAAAATCAAGTTTGTTCAAAAATATTTTTAGAAACAGATTTTTACAATCTCCCACTTGTGATATTATTACTAGAACTAACAAGATTTGACCTGAACAAACTGACTAATAAACAATGCAAAATTTGTAAAAATACCAAGTCAAATAAAATATCGTAATAATAATAAACAGTCTGCATTATTCGCATAAAGTTAAAAATTAATATGTTTAAACTTGCACTACGGTTTACTACCTTACACATTTTATGAACAGGATACTTAACGTGACGTGAACGCCGCTGACGCTGATCACGTAACCGCGTCGAAATACAAATATAAAATCACGGTAAAACCACAGGTAAAAACTCTGTTAAAAAACATGGAAAAGTTTTAAAGAATAATCTACTCCACTATAATCTTATGTGTTATTCGAGAAAAATAATTTTAATTTTTTTTATATTGATAGAATACTCGTATATTCTTTTTTTTTTAATTCCACTACCATTATTATGAATGCGACTGTCAATACTCGAAGATTGACTACTAGTATTATTACCAGAAGTTAAACAATCTTCCATCATCATCATCATCATCATATCAGATTTTAACTGTCCACTTCTGAACATAGGCTCTCTTTAGGGGAGGTTGCTAGTAGATGCCATACTTGGTAGGCAGATTGGCAACAACAGTTAGGCTTTGGAGATGTTTTAAGAGGGGCCCTACTGCCCGTCCCTCGTCTTTCCTTATTCGCTTCTTACGACCCACGGGAAAGTAAGGGATGGCCTATTTTATACTAGGACTACACGAGAACTACGAATCGGGAATGGGAACGGAACTATTATCTTCCATATTAGTCATCAATCTCCATCGCTCGCCATTTCGTCCTCATACGTTATGCGACACGTGTCTCACCTCTAAACGAAAGAACTTCAGGTAAATTAATAGGTCGCTGCTCAGAGTCTAGTGTTAACCGTTTGGCTCCCAAGTAGCATAGAAAATTATAGAACTTCCAGGAGTAATAATAATAGTCAAGTGTTAACAGTTGTACACATATTAATGGTAGTGGAATTAAACAAAATAATCCTAATTAAATAACCCATGATATGTAATTCTGTGAAATGTCACTTAGTTCAATAAAATATTCCAATCTGACATCAAATTGTCATCATTAGTCTATTAGTTCACTACAAGAAATAGACCATTGACACGGCACACCATTGAGCGCGATATTCTGCTTTTTGCTTCCAGTTACAAACAGCTAATTTGTATAACTGTGTGTTGTCACTCTGCCTAGTCGCAAGTTATCACACACTACGTTTATTAGTTTGCATATTATATGAATAATTTTAGAGACTAAAAAAGTATTTTTAATGTAATATAAAAATAAATAGTGTACCTGTTGAAAATAAAAAGTAGACTTTCACTTGGAATTTGAGGACGAACCCTTAGACAAACGCAAAGCAATTTCGCCAGTGAAGTTCAGGATTTTGTTAGTTGAAATACTGATACTGAATGAATAAGTTATTTGTTTAGGGAACTTCTATAAGCACATGAAAATACGGTCCATTCGTGTTGACCCTGTATAAGTAGTACATTGCGGTTACATAATGGTGTCTTGAAACTTATAAGGTGTCTATTGTATCTTTTTTTAAAGGAACTACTTAGACGAGTTTTATTTTATATCTATACTAACGTATCTAGCATACTTTTTTTTTAATAAAATGCGTCCAATTTGTTTGTACAGGTGATTTTTTTTTAAATATTTTTTTTTATAAAATTTTCCATTGCTAACAAAAAAAAAAAATCTTTCCTCTTTATAATATTAATTTAGATAAAAATATATTCACAATTACAATTCGAAAGGACATTTAACTCACAATAATTTTACCTTTACGATTTCCTTTTTGAAATATTGTAGAGTTTCTATAACAAACGAACAATATTCTTAGATAAATCAGAATGTGCAGAGATATAGCACCTTACTACTCAGGAATATAACGTGTATGGGAATGTAATGAATATAATGTGTGTGTATGTAACTATGGATATTACAGTGAATTTTAGGACTTTCACAATTGTTTTTTTAATGGGTAATATATTGTTAGCAATGAAACTGTTTTGTTTTTTTGATGGGTGAAAATGGAATGGGTACGCTGGCGGAATATATAGATGAGAATGAAAATTAGCAATGAAACTGTTCAATCCCCATCACAAACAATCACTTTCTCTCTTTCTCCCTACCTCCATAGTGCTATTTTTGTCTATTAATGATGAATCTATTAGGTGAGTCATAAATTTGTCTGCTATTCACAGTGGTACAGTAGCCCCAGGATTTGTATATTAATATCAGTCATATAGTATCTATTATTTTATGTTTATATTTTTGTTTTCCCTAAATGCCCTCGAGTATTTCTTTACAACTTTACTGCTGCCCGCTTTTGTATCACGTTTTATTGGCCAATAAAGCTTAAAATTACAACTCTTAACTCTTTTCAGAATATGTAGAGATCATGTTTCTGGAGTACGATTATTGTAGATATATCTATATTTTTATTATGCAAAGACTAATCAAATGATGCAACATACTACCTACTGTATTAGTACATGGGATGGCTGTGCAAAAACCAAATTGATAACACTAGAAAGAGCTCAAAGATTAATATTGAAAGTAATGCTGCATAAACCTCGTCTTTTTCCTACTATAAAACTTTATGAAGACGCAGAGAGGCTTACCGTACGACAGCTGTATATATTACAAATAGTCTTGCGCAAACATTGCTCTCTATTATATGAAAAAATAATTATCGTCAGCAACACAAGAAGACACTTCTAATTCTGTGAATCAGTAAATGTTAAAACCTCATTTGCGCAGAGATTTTACCAATTCCGCAGTGGAATCTTATATAAAAGGAGCGCGCGCGCGCGCTCGCACCTCTTTATCCTAATATTAAATCATATTTATTTTTACTCTACGCAACTACCTTTTACTTTGAATTGTCCATACTTTATTGGGGGGGACCTGGTGTCTAAGATACAAGTTACGACTTAGTTTAGGCTCCAGATCTCCCACAAATTATGATAATTTTATTTTGTATAAAGTAAATAATCTATACATTGTAATTTGTGGAGATGAATAAATTATTTTTTATTATTTTATTATTATTATTTTTATTATAACAAATTACGTTCTGGCTATGTTAGCAAGTAGACTGTATTCTTCCTACATGAACCCCTGTATTGCGTTGCATATCGAAAGAAACCAACTATAATTTGTAAAAATTATAAAGTAGTAACCTCAATAATTACTAATAAATATATAATAATAATTATTTTTTATCCATGGTGTTCTACATGGTACTAATTCTGCCATTCCAAAAGACTATGATATTATATCGACGTACTTCATGATTGTTTCTGCTAATCTGCTTGATGTAAAAAAATACGAATAGGACAGAGATGCAGTTTGTTTCATTAAAATTTAATGAAAATGTAAACAATCAAATAATTTTATTTGTTACTAATTTTATTTAGGTGTTTCTGTGATAACTTTAACAAAATTTCCTTAGCTTTTCATTCTGTTGACTATAATATAATATAATCTTCTCGATAAGCTGGACCGTCTCCTCAACCAAGCCATACGAATCTTCAACCTCCGTTTCGATTGATATCGGTCTCAGCTCAAGTTTTCCATTCGTCAACGCAGAAACGTTAGAACTCTTTGTACCCTAATTTTATTTAGATGGTGTTTCTTTTTGATAATTTTAACAAAATATCTGTTAGATTTTAATTTTATTGAACTATAATATAAAATACGACTTTTTGAAAAAAAGCTTAACGCACACTTTTTATTTTTAAAATATGTTTTATATTATTATTATATATTAAGTATATTTGTTATTTATATATATTTATTCGTTTATATATGTAACTTTAGTATGTATGTATATCAATAATTAGTAGTACCGCATTCAGTATTCTGACACTTCCCTATGGTTGACTGGGAGAGAATGCTTTTAGCATTAAGTCCGCCATGTACACATATTTGTACTAATGAATAAATAAATAAATATAAAATACGACTTTGTGAAAATCTCCCTTTGATAAAAATATGTTTTATATATTATTATTATATTGTGTTTTATACTTTGTATTGTTAAATAGCATATACTATATATATATATATATATATATATATATATATATATATATATATATATATATATATATATATATATATATTTTGTCACATATATTGTCATAGAAACGGGAGCTTAACTGCCTGTGTAGTGCAATGTCATTTTAATGAAAATGTTACAGCATTTAAGCTTTACCCGAGTACTTCATTGCAGAATAAAACACGTTCAACTTCCATTGTTTATTTAGAATAAAATCATTACGATATATTTCCAATACCGTTCACTCCGTGCATACGAAATGTCAAATCTAATAATAAAACAGATGAACCGCTCTCTAATTCAATAACCGTAGAGAAATGATATCTTTCTGCAAAATTATCTCTATCTCGGCAATATGATTCTCTATTAGACATTAATTCAGTTATATTTTTCTCATTATAGTTTTCTCTGGAGTTGGATAGGTAATTAGATTTATTGTCAGTCGCGTTAGTGCCTGTTTCGTTCATTTTATAGTTAATTTCATAAGTGCACACTTCTACTATTGATTTGAATATGAATTTTACTATACTCGTATCCTACTTTATACATGTATCCTTCATAAACATATCAAATTATTTTAATACTTTACAGTTAGTATAAAATTAACATATTGACCACCCCTATAATAGGCCTAAATAGGCCACCCGTTCCTTTCTCGTGGTTGTCGTAAGAGCCGACTAAAGGAGGGCGAGGGATAATCAGCAGTGTCCCTCTTAAACATTTGTAAAGCCTGACTGCATTTGTCAGTCTGCCTGGCAACCGTAGCAACGTACCAACGTACTGGTAAACCCCCCAAGGGAGAGGTTTATGTTCAGCAGTGGACAGGTAAAGGCTGATATGATGACGATGATGATAATAACAACAATATGGTACACAAAAAAGACTAAAAAAATAAAACAGAATAAATAAATCATTTTTATAAAACTTTTCTAATTAGAGATACGTTTTTAATTAAATTTGTTTTAGTGTTCTTTTTTTCATGCAAATATCTATCGGTGTGATAATAACAACTTTAAAAGTTCCTTTGAGCGATGGATTTGAAACATGATTGTTAAAATAATTAAAAATATAAAGCGATACAAAATTGTATCTTATTTCTAATAAAATTAATTTCTTTAGAACTAAATTTTAAGTTATAAATTTTATATTCAATAGATTATTTATTTTATGTATATAGTAGTTATTAATTAATGAAGGATGACCAAGAAGTCAAGTTGAATATCATGAAACAAACGAGCAAAGTTTGTTAAACACAAATAAAATTGTATTGTTTTATTGTTTTTTTTAAACGATAACATATAAAAAAAAACATAAGATAAATTATTTACATTTATACATAATGAAACTTGTTTCATATTACGTTTTTATTTCTTCGGTCGGAATGAAAATATCCTTTATTCACAATACAGAAACTTAAATATAACGTAAGCGGCCCTGTATAAAAATAACTTTGAGATAATTGGATATACATATTTAGATGACAGAAGTATGAACGCATGATTATTAATTTATGTATTTATAGTGAGTTTATTAAGGATGACTAGTTGGCATTTGCCTAGCTCAATATCATTATTACTATCAAATATTATGTACGACTAGACCGATTACGTCAACCACAATACCCAATTATAGAAGCATATACATATATAATATAATAGGATATTTGTAATACGATATTTAGGATGGCGAAAGGCACGCGCCTTGCTACGTTGGACTCTAATATTCTTTGGGAAATGTGGAAATGTCGAGCGATACTCTCACTATACACCTTTCATACATACAACATACATTCTACCATATGGTCCCGGCAAGGATTAATTTTTATATAAATACAATCTGCATATAATTCAGATATTTTTCCATTACATTGCAGAAATAACTGCATTGAGGTAGAAAGTAAATGGGGTCATCCTTTACCGACAGAAGATAATCATGACAAGAACATTGTTATTAGGCTAACAGTTTATTGGACCGATTTTCAGTTGTACTTTAAACTTCAAATACGCCCAAACGTACATTGAATGTGGCTACTTTATTCAACGGCCAATCTTCGATCGCCTAAAATTAGTATTTCAAGCTAGAGCTTAGAATAAATAGAACTAGAGCTCTATTTATTCTTCCTATTATATCTTCCTTTAATGCTAGCTATAATAGAATTCCTGTATAAGCTATAATAGAATAGGTCGTGTGGTCCCGACATAGAATTGGTTACCTCTTCTTTTCCTGTGAGTGTTGTAAGAGACGATTAAGGGAACTTAATGAACGATGAATGGACAGTAGCGTCCCTCTTCAAATATTACCAAGCCTAATTGCGGTACATTATATATTATTATTATATAACAGTACATAATACTGTGAAATAATTTAAAATACCACATTGTTTAAAGTTTCTTTACCGGTTACTTAAAACTTCTTACAGTGACTATATATACTTACTTTAACTTCTTACAGTGAGATATAGCGACGATTAAAAAACGGTTATAAAGCGTATTTAAAACATTCATACTATATCTTATTGTATTATATTCATGTTAGATTATAGATCTTAGATTATAAATATAGAGTGTCTCCAGATAAACACTTGTTCATACATATTTGCGTGATAAATAGTTATAAGTGATTTCTTTATAACTTTATTTATTTTGTCTTCTAAATTCTGCATCTTTTTAATGTGTAATTATTCAGTATTTCTGATTTGAGATACCTATTATAACCTTCTGGCTTTGGATTCGCAATTTTCGTTCAATTATTTTTAATTCAATTATGACATTTCAAATTAATATTTTATTGATGTTACAAACTTCCTTGTTTCTGAAAATTTTATAATAACTCCGTGAAACTGTTATATAATTGATAACGAAGTACTCACTATTAGATTGGTCATTTTCATTTTCTTATTAAACGATTTGTGCTTCCCATGACAGTTAAAAAACACATTTTAAATAAATAAACTTAAATAAAAAAGACGGTATAAAAGCCTCTAAAGAAAGTTTCGGTCGAAACTGAAATATAAGTCAAAATTTAGTTTCGGTTTCGAAATCAAACATTGATTCAGTCAGACGCTAATCATCTGCATGTGTGATACAAGAGGTATAACATATTTCTGTTGTCAAAAGAGAACTTCACCTTTCTGACGTTATCTCATTTATTTGAAGTCGGCTCAATATGTTTTCCTCTTCCATTCATGTCTATATGCAGTAATTTTCAGATTCACTCCCATTTCGACTATATCGTCTTTCGCAGAGTCCATCTGTGTACCTTTAGATATTCCTCTATCCTTATAGCTATCTGTCGCCAATAGAAATATAGCGGGGGGAAAGGCATTGTTAGTAATGGGATCCAATAGCCCCATTATTAGCAATATACCCTGTCAGGTCGACCTCCACGCAGTTCCCCTGAGAAACCACCGTGATTAATTGTTGTTGATCTCGCCACGATGAGCTAACTGACCTGTTTTCATCCTCGCCTATTATTTCTCATTGGTTCCCTGCTAGCGTATAATGCAGGCCGAGTTACTATTCCAAATTCACCTACAAAAAATAGAGATATAGCAATTAAATTACTAAGTACGGAGATCTAGTTTTCTAATTAAACTAATTTTCAAGAAAAAAGGTAATGAGTATTAGATATTATTAGTATAATATATAAATTTATTTAAAGGCCGGCACCACACCTGCAATGCCTCTGGTGGCTGTAGGCGGCGGCAGTCACTTACCATCAGGAGAACCGCAAGCTCGTTTGTTATAAAATATATTTTATAATAAAAAAATATAAATATAGTCTATTCAGTGAAAAGATACGGTTCATGATGCTGTTCATTTTATTAGCTCCTATTGCCTATTTTCACAAGGTGGTCCATCAGTTTGATCGTACCTAAAATGAATATACCTGAATGAATGAATGTATGAATGTGAACAGTGTTTAACAAAAGCTTGTCTAAGTAACTAAATTTTATCAAATCAGTGTAATAATTAATATTAATTTATAATTTTATTTACTGAAGTTACATTGATTATAATAAAATTAATTACTTTAAAGACATTATATTTTTTATAATATAGACTTCATTTAGACAAATATATGTTAAACACGCTTTTGTTGTAGGTCGTCTAAACATGCATTTAACAGATGTCTATCGCAAGTTTAATTTTCTTATGGTAAGGTACACATATACACATTTATGAGCAGTATTTTTCATAGTTCCTATGTTGCTAGTAATAAATTTTTTAATGAAATCCTTAGATACAAGCGAACATATTTGTAAAATACACACGTATGATGTAGCTTTAATAAAACTAATATGCTTCTTAATCATTGAGCTTCCGAATACAAATATTATATTGCAATTCACTTTGAATCTTATTATTAACAAGATAACATGGTAAAGAAAAACAGCTATTTCTTTTTTTTTTATACAACTTAGAATGGCAAACAAGCTGACAGCCCACCTGATGGAAAGTGGTAACCTTCGCCTATAGACATAACAAAGTGTACTGTCGCCCATGATACCCCCCATACGGTGCCATTCCTGAGTACCCAGTATATTCACGCCATATCCCACCCTTCAAACCGAAACACAGCCAAGCAAACACAGCTGCTTCACGGTTGAAACACGAATGGGACAGAGGTACCCAAGCAATCAACTTTTGTACAAAGTCTCCCTCTGGTAATATATAGCTATATTCCATTATTATGTATTGATAGGTATATTAAACGTTATATACGTATCAACATATTTTTGAAGTAGACGTAAGTATTTAATCATCATTATTACATCAGCAATCAATTATCAATGTAGTCTCTCCCATAGATTGCAATAAGGAGCGATCCTAAAATACAAGAGGGTCGTCCTATACTATAATTGTCTGTTAGGGATCGTTTCTTGAGAATATTCCTTTCCCAGCGACGTTTACACAAACAAAGAGAAATTTTAACCTTTGTTTCTGTACACATATACGTAAAGCAAATGATTTAAAAAATATTAATGCACATTTTTAATTTCGTTATGTTTTTATTATATGTGTAAATAATATTATATACAAGTCATATCTCGCAGCATCATTCGTGGTTTCCATAGTCCATTCCTCGATAAATGATCTATCAAATACAAAAATTATTTTAAAAATGCGATTGATAGCTTCAGACATCAGCACATACAAACACATAAACAAACAAACCCTAAGTTTATCTTACTAATATAAAATTCTAACTAGACGATGTCACACAACATAGGAGATATTTAAGAAAAAAATTTATAAGTTGCCTTAATATTTTAAAAATGAGAAGTACCTATACAATGTTTATATTTCAACACATATAGTGATAGGAAGGAACAGCAAGGAGTAACTAAAAGCATTGTCAACGTCAAGATGTCAACTGCGACGAGTAAATAAATGGGTTCTCAAACGATATTTGATTATGTTTTCCATCATAGCCCCGTAGGCTTGTTTGTTGCCTTTCAGGGGACTGTTTAGAGTGTTACTATCTTACAACTACTGTACTGATAGATAGATACATAGATAGATATTTATATAATTGATTTGCATCACTTACAGCACACAAATAACATTAGATATTGGTACATACTTAACAAAGAAATAAAACAATACACACACAAAAAGAAAGTACATAAAAGAAGTAACATAATTTTTTGTGAGAGTGCCATAGTAACATAAAATGGTCACAACTCAGTTTATTGCTTTGCCCTCGAAAGAGCAAAATAACGTCTGTGACTTTGTTCGCGTGTTTAGGCCTTATAGATGGATACAATGCATTTCAACGCCAAAAAAATACCTAAATGCTAAATTCGTATAATAATATTAAGACGGCGTTAAAACCGCCAAATAGACTGTGCATTAAAATAAAAATAATAAAAAAATATTATATAAATTCAAAAGTTTGTTTAAATATTTGTAATTGCAATTGTACCCAAACGACAGTAAAAATTTGGTTAAAATTTGACACACAGATGGATTAACATATAAATCATTTATCATCTTATTCACGCGGGAAATATGCTTTATAATATTAGTGAAACATACGTTATACTGATAAATATTTTACGAACTTGAATAAAATCTATTTTGTTTCTCTTTCCTTAAAACCCATAATTGAACTTATAGAATTAAAAAAAAATATATTTTTAATTGAAGTTGAAGCAAATAATTCATACAAAAAAATCGATTGATCGATTTCGGAGATTAGCGTGAACTTATATATGTATATATTAATATATACGTTATTATATGTATGTTAAGATAATAATTCTCCTTTCCACTCAGGGTTTGCTGGAAGAAAACTCTTACAGAGTTAAGCTCGCCTGTTGTACACCTTTATTATATATATATATATATATATATATATATATATATATATATATATATATATATATATATATGTGATCGTGTACAATAAAGAATAAAGAATATTTAAATTTATTTATTTCTTAACTGTGATCGAAGAGTGATTCCTTATTACATACAAAAAAGTCTGTTCCGGAATATGGAACGAACCGTATAAAAATATCACGGCACAAATTTCTTCTTTACGTTAGATAATCTATTTTACGTCGCTTTATAGAGACGCACGTACATATCAACGTGTGTTTATATTTTAACCTTTTTTATTGAATGTTGTTTTCGTAAAAAATGAAAAATTTTTTACTTACAAGTTTTTATATAGTTACTATGCATGGTTTTGTAAGTATAATAAATTATGAGTACAATATATATATATTGAACTAAAAAAATGGTATTTCTGAACACAAAATTATTAAATGAATTATAATAGTAATTAGAAAATACAGTTTATAAAATATTTTCTTAATCTTATCAATATAATGAAATTGTATCTAGTTGATGTTGTACGTGGGAGATATTTAAGAAAAAAATATATAAGAGGGCAAAACAATATTTTTTATATATATTGTTTATCTGTTGGTTCCGATATCATGTATGTATAATTATATATTGCACAAAATTTGATGGATGCGGTTTTCACAGTTGCATTTCTGAAGGTCTAACTTAAAATCCGGTATATGTTTTATTTTGATACGCCATCTAGATCTCATCTTTTCTATTGGTTTTCCTATTTCTGAAACCACGCATACGAAGTAACGAGCAAAATGGTAGTCTTCAGTATCTATTATTTTTTGTATCGATAAACACAAAACAACTCAAACGATTTTAAAAATTATTTTATCTATAGAAAGCTATATTATCAATGAGTAACATAGGCTACATTTTTTTTATAAATAATAAAAATTCCTACGAAAATTACAATAATGTAAACCCAAAATTCCAAAAATTTGCCTATTTAAGCTCGTGCGAAGCCGGGGCAGATTGCTAGTGAACACACTCAAACATTATATTAAGATAAAAGTTACTTTCAGACTAGACAATAGAAAAAAATACTCTCTATAATACAATGACAACGATAAGAGTTGTATGATTATATTTTTTATCAGATTTCATACAACGTGTCACAGTAAAACTTATTTATAACAGTTCAAACAGTTGACATGATGTTTCTGAAAGTATTTCTCTAACATCAATTATGCAATATCTTTTTTTATCTCTGGTAATTTCATTAGTATTAATTTGTTTAATTTCACATACATTTAGTATGTGTATTACACAACTGCCAACACTAGAAGTTTGACCTCCACTATTAGTACCAGAAGTTTCACAAATTCGAATGTTGACAGTCACATATATACGCAAGATAACACGCAATCCAGTAAAATCTTTTATAACTTTTTTTTATAAAATTAGAGATATTTATATTGTATAGTATTTTGCTACAATTATTTTAAAATCGGTCCATTTATCATAGAGAGAAATTGTACAAGAGTAATTTGGATGGGTACCTCCGTCCAACCGGTATTTCGGATACTGAGCAGCTACGTCTTGCTAACTTTGTTTCGATTTAAATAGTGGAATATGGCAGTGACTAAATTCTTTAGAAAGGGCAACACTTGGGGTACTATGGGTGTCACACTGTATTTTATGACGTTTATATTGCTGATTTTATTTATTTATAGGCGAAGGTTATAATTTTCCGACCCGATAAGTCGCTAGATTGTTTGTAATTACGAGTACAAGTTATATAAAAAATTAAATAAAATTATTGCCTTCGTTCATGTAAATAACAAAGATTAGAAATCTCTTACCTTTTAGATTCTATTATTTTATAATATTAATTATATGTAAAAATAAAATTAAAAAGACAAAAATAAAATTACAAAGAAAAACAAGTAACTATTCTATTTTTATATTTCTATGATCTCTCTCTTCGTCCTCTTCATTACTGAAGGTCGTGTCCTTGAAAGGTGTCTGTTGCCTCTCTTATGATATTTTAGATGAGATTTCTATGATATAATTATAGAATTTAATAATTATTCCAAAAGAATTTAATAGGAATCTGAAATCTGAAACGTTTAATGAAATTAAACCGCAGGACGAGAACATTCGATACTGAAAATTTGAACTTCATAAATAAGTTTAATAAATTAGGGTGCATAAACTTTTACTCGTTTTTATTTTAAATAGTATTATTATTAGTAATATTATTAGTTTAACAAATAAGACAAATATTTTTATACTTATATTTTAATCAATTATAAAAAAAAAACTGTATTGTTTATTGTGAATAATTGAATGAATATATAGACATATAACTATTTGAAGACAATAGAAAAATAGTAAATGTCTGAACGTTGATAATACATAAGTATTTCTGTGAAAAAGGAACTCTACTATTTGTGTTAATGTAAGACTCGAAAAATAAAATACCCTTTAACGTCACTTGTTTCAACCACATCGCATTTTCTCATTACTGTTGTCTGGAACTAAGTGCGTCGTGTGGAAATCTTTCTTGTTCTTTTATTTATATTTAAACTTTGTTGTTTTATAGCTCTTTGTTGTCATTCAAATAGAATATTTTTTTATTTTTATTTTAACAAGTAGACGTGAGGAAATCATTAAAATACGACTTTTTACGGTTCACGTTAATCTGCCATATTTATTTCATGTAGTTAACTCCTTATCATGTAGTTAAAAACAAATTTAAGGACATACCATTTTAAAATCATTAAAGATTTTTAAATGTATTTTAATAATTACATTAAAGTTGTAGACATATTTTTATACTCATAAATTCAATAGTAGATCATAAAGGCTTAGAAAAGGTCAATGATCTTTCTCTCGTTACCCCATTTCTAATCGTAAAGGTGAGGTTTTTCTCGTCTCTATTCTTTGATATCCTGACTACTATATATGAAATATACATACTACCACTACATCATAAATGATGTCAAAACGTATACATATTTATTTGGATCCATATTTTATTTCTCGTGTATTGTATTACATTCGCAAATACATGAAATAATAAAACATTCTTATCATTGCTGGGCACGGGTTCTCTTCTCATAAGTAGAACATATATATTAATCATTTGATGCTCAAAAGGATTGGTATAATATTGTAAAGGTTATTATTTTTAAGTGTGTTCCTTAAGTATTGTATTCACCTGACAAGGGAGACTTTGTACAAAAGTCGATTGTTTGGGTACCTCTATCCCATTCGTGTTTCAACCGTGAAGCAGCTGTGTTTGCATGTCTGTGTTTCGGTTTGAAGGGTGGAATATGGCGTAAATTCACTGGGTACAGAGGAATAACACCTGAGTCCTCAAGAATGGCAACGCATGGGGGGTATCATGGGTGAAACAGTATACTCTGTTATGTCCATGGTACTGCTCATGTCTATAGGCGACGGTTACCACTTTCCATCAGGTGGGCCGTCAGCTTGTTTGCCATGCTAAGTCGTATAAAAAAAAATCTTTTAGGAAAACAGTGGGTCATGCGCAGCGATTTGACTTATGAGTACCTTTTCATTGTGAAGTTAGAAGCTGTGTGTTGTTTATGCTTTAATTTTACCCTTTTATTGATTATGTTGATGTGCATTATCCTGATCGCAATGAATATCTTTTCGACAAGTTGGACCGTCTCGTCAACTAAGCCATGCGCTGTATTTTCAATCTCCGTAAGTTTGATCACATATCTCTCTATCAGTTTCAACTCAAATAGCTTCCCATTCATCAACACTGAAACCTTAGGATTCTTTGCGCGCTCTTTACTCTTCTTCGAAATCCGTAGTCTCATAATTATTTAAGCAGCAGAGTACCTTTTTCAAATTTACGACCGCCTGATACCATCCTGACTTCCGTCTAAACTGTTATTAAAAAATTTTTTTATTCAGTTTTATACTTTATCCATGTAGTAAGTATTATATCTATTATTTTTATTTTCGTGTATAATATAGCATATCTTATATATGTGTAAGTACATTTTTTTATTTTTATATGTTAATTGTAGTATGTATGTATATCAGTTATTATTAATATCACATTGAGTACTTACTTACTAATAACTAGGAGAGAATGCTTTTAGCATTAAGTCCGCCTTGTATACATACATGTACTAATGAATAAATAAATAAGTATAATAACCTTTTATTAAAGTAATATATGGTACACTATTTTATTTAAAGTTTTCTTTTTTTGACCTTCTATTATAATAGATAATAATAAAATATGGTTATGCTTATGGTGGAGGGATGGGCGGCAGTGTCACTCTTAAAACATCAACAAGCAACAACTACAACAATAAAACCCTCTCACTGTTCAGTAGTGGACAGTTAACGGCTGATACATATAATTTAATATACTCGTGTTACCGCTGAAGTATAACAGAACAAGGATTAGTATGCAATCATGATTCTACCAATACCAATTTATTTATTTATTTGGAAAACTAACAGCTTTTCCAACAATAACAGTAAACATAAATTATAATAAGAGACATATAACTAATATACAATATAATATAAAACAAATGCGTGAGATGGTTAAGTGCACATATATTAAATAAAATCATATAAAAATATTACACTTAAAATCTAACACAAGAAATACATCAACAAAATTATTTGTTTATATATATAAGCAAGCATAATAATAAAAATCTTTAATTGGCCTTTTTTGATTTGAGATTTTGGCCTTTGAGATATTTTGCATGAAAAATTCACACTCCTCTCGCCATTATGACAATATATGTGATAGCACACGTGATATATTATAAATATTACATGTTTGCCACAAAAACAATACGTTTCTGTGGCATATGTGTTGATGATAATTTATAGAAATAACAGGGATGTAAAATGTATTGTAATGCCTTGACAGTCTGTTAGGAATATTTATTGCTATTTTATTTAACTAATACATCTACTATCAGTAGAGTAGGAGTATGAGGAATGTGGAGAAGGTATATAATATAGCTACATTTTATTTTAGATACTCAGATCAGACTTGTCCTGTGCGTGTATACCTACATTATATACCTATCAAATGCCTAAGACGAAATCTGAATCTCGAGTGTTGTAAAGGAACAGAATTTATCTTCTGACATATATCATATGCGTATAAATGTATATGTACATGGCTTACATCGATCCATATTCCTCATATTGCGGTGCAATAAGATTTACTGTTGAACATACAATATACATATAGATTTAAAGTACATTCACACCTTTAATAGACGTATATTTTATATGGCATAGGAGATTGAGTAGATGTAATACGATTTTTTATATTTCACATATGTATTACATATTATCTGGTTTGTGTTTTTATTCTGGCTTTACACGGAGATATTGTATAAGGGTCTCTAATTATTTTGAAAATAAAACACAATATATAGAAACAAACGAAGGATAAGCAAGCTAAAGTGGCAATGGGCTGGTGACATAGCTCGAAGAACCGACAACCGACGGGGAAGAAAGGTTCTTGAGTAGCGACCCCGTACGGGCAAACGGACGGATGGATGGATAGATGGAGTGACGACCTGAAATGCATTGCAGGGTGTCAGTGGATGCATGTGGCTCAGGATCGTCCTTTATGGCAGTCTATGGGGGAGGCTTATATATAGCAGTTGACGGATAATGGCTGGAATGATAATTATGATGATATAGAAACAAACAGAGTTATATCAGAGTTTTGTCACCGACCAAAACATTTAAAATGACTCCTCTCCTTCCAAAAATTGCCTGGGAGAGATCTCTGCTAGCGATAAAGCCACCCATAATTTTTCTCCTTATAAGGAGAGTTTTGCCAGTAATTGCCCATCTAGTCAGACGGGTTGGCAACCGCTGCTAGGTTTTGGTGATGTTTAAGAAGGACGCTGCTACTCATCTTTCGACCGTAAGTTCCCATAGTCTTATGACACCCATGAAAAATGAAGGGATGTCCCATTCTATGCTGGGATCGATGGCATGATCATATTATATATTGGAAATCCAGTGAATAAAAATAAACACTAATAGACATGTTATAGTGATACTTAATGATAAATATCACCACGA
This sequence comes from Galleria mellonella, assembly GCF_026898425.1. NCBI lineage: Eukaryota > Metazoa > Arthropoda > Insecta > Lepidoptera > Pyralidae > Galleria > Galleria mellonella. The sequence continues at coordinate 725,890 of NW_026442147.1, read as the reverse complement.
TATCTCAGTGAATGATGTAATGATGTAATCGTTTGTCTAATTTTATCTAGATAAAATCGCAAGTAAAAGTAGAAACTGTGATACTTACCTATTACCCACACATAATCCATGTGCGACATTTATTATCCAAGTTCGATAATAACGTTTCATACTTCCATGAAGATTCTCATAACGTACGAAGGAAATTCTTATTTTTATTGCATTTCATCACTTTACCAATATTTTAGAACAAAAATGTATTACACATTAAGCAATCTACAAGTAATAAATAGTTTTTTATTTTAGTTAGTTATTTTAGTTTTAGGGTGTGAAGATGTTAGATAATTATAGTTAATTCATCACAATAGCCTGCATCATCCTGGTATACCATCCTTCACAGGTGCTTCGCCAGAGTATACCGGCTACCGGTATTACGTATATACAAGGATTACAAATTACTAATAATTTTTCACTCATTAAAGAAGAAAAAGAGAAGATCTGGTGTCGTCAATTTTGAACTTGTTTAGATAATTCTTACTGCTGTTGAAAGTTTAGATATGTTAGTTTCATATATATAACATATACATAAAATTATTATAAATGTTCTAGCTGGCATTTGTCTTTACAAAGCAGTGACTGCTTATTGTGAAGCAAAATCTATTCGTGAACATTTAATTCTGTATTCTAAAGTATTATTAAATCGAATATGTTCTATAAAATATCTCATATACTGATGAATATTATTCTAATTAATTAATATAATTTATATAAATTAAATTAATTAATTATAATAATAATTAATATAAATTACAAGGTTGAATTCATCGGTTTTTGAACAGAGAAAAATCTACTTTTCTTTCATTATAATGCTTTGACGATAATGACACGTTTCCAAGTCTGTAATTCTACTAACCGTACTGTAATTACCTAAACGTTTAGTTAATTACAGTATATCGCCTTTGAATAGGTATATGTCTAAATACTTCATATATTTATATATGTAGAGTAAGAAAAAGTAGAGTATACTCTACATATATAAATATTTATAACGGTCACAAAACAGACCTACAGCAACAAAAACATTTACAACAAAAATATCCAAAGTAATCCTTAAAAAAATTATAAAAACTTATATTTGGAGCATATGGGTGTGAAACATGGACAATGACGCAAAAGGAAAAAAAGATGCTTGAGGCATTTGAAATGTGGACATGGAGGAGAATGGAAAGAATAAGCTGGACAGAAAAACTAACGAATGAAGAAGTACTAAAAAATAATAGAGAACAGAAGAGGCAAAATGCTGGGCCAACTTATACGACATGACGATTTTTTTAAGAGCATAGTAGAGGGAAAAATAGAGGGCAAAAGAGGAAAAGGAAGACCGATGAATAACTACATGGGACAGATAAAAGAGACACTGGGTGTCATGTAGTATAGGGAGGTCAAGGATAAGGCCTGGGATAGAACTGGCTGGAGGAAAATGCATGAATTAGTTGCACCGACAAGAGGAAACTCTTAAATGAAAAGAAGATATATGTATATATGTAGCTGTACAATATTGCAAGCACGTCACTATCCTTTGCTCAAGATGAGTTTCTATTGAGTATTATCGATTTTTATATAAATATCTTTTTTCATTTTTACAGTACATCTATTATATGAATGGACCATCACCAGAGGGAGACATTGCACAAAAGTCGATTGCTTGGGTACCGCTGCCCATTCGTGTTTCTACCGTGAAGCAGTTGTGTTTGCATGGCTGTGTTTCAGTTTGAAGGGTGGAATATAGCAATGAATTTACAGGGTACGGAGGAATAACACCCGAATCCTCAGGAATGGCAATGACATGGGCGAAACAGTATACATACTCTGTTATGTCCATGGTACTGCTCATATTTATAGGCGACGGTTACCACTTTTCATCAGGTAGGCCGTCAACTTGTTTGCTATTCTAAGTTGCATAAAATAGATAATTCACTTGCTTACTTACATGACAAGTGCCTTGACAAGAGTCTTGATGTATACTTGTCATGTAAGTATGAAGTCAAGTTCCAATTTTGTGAGCATATATGGTATTTTGCTTCAATTTTATACATTACTTAAGGTAAACTGTTTCAAATATAACTTCATATTTATATTATTTACAACTCTCGTACTGTAAACATATTTAGAGTACAAATGTTTACTTTAGACATTTGCTATAGATAAAACTTTCAGCTTGGAATGTCACTATTATTTTCATTAACTAATCTAAAACTAATGTCAACTTGGTTATCTTTAGTTAAATCATAAACAATTATACTAATGTGACTTTCTATACATAAGTTTTACTATTTTTAAAAGTAATTTTAATCTATGCGTTTCATTATCAAAAAATCAATTGTATATACACCCATATATGGGTTCTAATATTTATAAAATAAAATAATTGTGACATTTATGTTTGTAGCTCTTAATAATTAATAGAACCCTATCATCATATCAGTCATTAACTGTCTACTGCTGAATATAGGCCATCCTCATACGGAGAGATTTGTCAGCAGTTGTCACTTTTAACGGGCGGTTTGGCAACCGCAGTTAGGCTTTTGATGATGTTTTAAAAGGGACACTGCTGCCTATCCTTCGACAAATAAGTTTCCTTAGTTGCCTTTATTGACAACAATGGGAAAGGGAGGAGCGCCCATTTTATATCAAGCAACTCTGCAAATTAATAAATTATAAAAGCCAAACATTTTATTTTAATTAAAACTAACACGTGAATAACTGAAATACTTGTACATTTTATATTTTTATTAAAACTTCTATAATTAGTTTCACCTTCATAACAAATCCAATGGATTTCAAATTAATTCAATTTAATAATTAGTTTTATTACAATCTGTCTAGGTACTTATTTGATTTGTATCCCAGACAGAATTTAATTGATCTAGTTTATTTAAACTTATATAATATCCGTATCTACCTATGCCAAATTCTTTAAAACGTTACATCTTTCAGTTGTTTTTCCAAGTCGTATTTTTATGCAAAGCGGCTTTAACTTTTACAAAATGAATACAGGACATACTCGTATATGGGAATACAATTTCTGTGGATTATAAAATGTGGTTGTATAATTTATCAAAATATGAAAAAAAAAATTAAGACATAAAAATCCAAACATAAATGTATTCGGATGTTTATTTTCGCATGCTGAAATTGTTTTAATACCTAATTGCGTTTATACAGATAAACAGATTGGTATCAAATTTAATGAATCACATTTAATATAAAAGATAATGTACTTTTTTATACAAATTGAATTATTACTAATAATAATAACTAATAGGAAAAAACGTCGTAGTCAATATATTTCTAGTTACTCCACACTTTGTCACGGGTTGTGTTTATAGAAAAGGCCACCTCTTCCTTTCCCATGGATGTCGTAAGAGGCGACTAAGGGAACATAATGACCGAAGGATGGCCAGCAGCGTTAGTCCTAAAAATCACCAAAAACCAAACTGCGGTTGTCAACCCGCCTGTCAAGCGTGACAAGTACTGGCAAAACCTCCTTTTTGGGGAAGACTATGTTCAGCAGTGGACAGTTAATGATTGATACATACATACATTGTCACGGGAGTCTTTATGTCTAGTATATACATATTTCTCTTATATCTAGTATATTTAACATTTATCTATAGGTACTAATCCTATGACAATAATATAATATCATAAATGTGAAAGTGGGTTTATTTGTTGTTTTTATTATCTCTTGGAATCTTAACAGTTTAACCAATCACTATGACATTTGTTATACAGATAATACAACGGAATGGAAAAGGGCACAGGATAATTTTTAATCCAGTCAGAGAACGTATTCCTTGTAAGCGGCAGAAGTTGCGGATAAAAGTCAATATATTTATTAAGTTAGTTTTATTTTCACTTCATAATTCGTGACAGTGAAATACAAGGAGACATGCTTATATTTTTATTTTATTATATCAGACTATAACTGTCCACTGCTGAACATAAACCATAAGGGGAGTTTTTCTAGTAGTTTTTACGCTTGGCAGGTAGGTTCGCAACCGCAGTTAGGTTTTTACAGATGTTTTAAGAGGGACACTGCTATCCATCTCTCCACGGAAAAGGAAGGGGTGGCCCATTCTATGCCGGGACCGACACGACGATTTATAAATATAAATTCAAATTATAAATATAATTGTGGGAGACTGATGTCTGAGATAGGTATAAAGATACCTGTATTGCAGATTACCAAGGTATCATTCCGCAGGGTTACTTCCTACATTATGATATATATAGGAGATAAAAGATAAAATGAAAAGAATTTTTGAAAATATTAATTTATTCTCCAAAGAGATTAGATAAGGGTTGAGGGTTGTTAATTAATTATTGAAAAGAGAAAATGACAGGTTCGAGTTAAAGGTGGGCGTCGATTGATCCGCCAAATATTTTCTCAACTTAAAGGAACGAAATCAAATTATTGATTGTGGAGCAATAAAGAATCAAACAAGTTTACTGTTAATCTGAACCCTGGTGGCCAATAAATTCTAATATAACATTAGAACTACGCCCACAAACTACGATCTGAGAATACAAATTATTAGCACAAATACAAAATTGGGTCCGATAGTAAGAGTACTTCTTATAACATTATTGTTTCTACGTGTATCTAAAAGTAGTTGTGATGGAAGAACGAAGTTTTAGCGGAAAGTTTATAGGTGGACATAAACTTTTGTAATATAAATATAACAATAGAAGAAAATAGACTTGTGTCCAATCGAATTATTCTATGTATATTTCATAAAAGAAATTACAATAATTTGCCTTAACTAATGTCATAAATAAGAAAGTTGTAAAGATGTTTGAATATTCAGATATTTGGATGTATGTTTGTTACTTAATCATGCTTAAACGCCTGAACATATTTGAATGAAATATTTACGGGTAAACTATATCCTAACTTGACACATACACTATTTTATATATTTTTCACGCGGTAAAAGTTGTGGGAATAGTTAGTATATTTTTAAAGTAACAAATCCATTAAAAATCTAATTTTCGTAAAATGAGCAGCTACAATAAATAATAATAAGAAATTTTTGAAATCGTTCCAAAATTAGCGGAGACATCGCATAAACTTAAAAAAAAAGACATGCGAATTGAGAATCTCTGCTTTTTTTATGTTATTTATTTATTTAACACTTTATTGCACCAACATAACAGGATTTGTTGAACAATTTTCAATACGTATAGTGTAGTACAAAAGGCGGTCTTATTGCTAAGCAATCTCTTCCAGACAACCTTTGGGTAGAAGGAATTAAAGCATAAATAGGTAGGTGGCGCGTTAAAAAAATAGATCTGTAAAAATAATATCTGTGACAGCATAGTCATATACACATACATAAATAAACACATACATCCAAATATATAAATATATATACATACATATACATATATACATACATATACATATATACGCATAAATACATACAAATATACCACACTAATACACATATATATAACACACATAAAACTGGAAATACGTAGGACTAAGTGATTATAAGGATAGGTAGTGGGATTTAACTAAGTTTTTAAAAATGAGCGATGATTGAGCGCAACGTATAGAGGTAGGGAGTGAGTGAGGTAGACAAACGAACTGCTTACACGGAAAAGGATTTGGAGTAGAAATAGGAAGAATGAGTAGGAATTATGAGTTGGAGGTTGTTAGTACTACGTAAAGAATAAGAATTGCTCTCTCCAAGAAATATAAAACGTTCTTTTAAATAATGGGGTGTAACTGGATTCTTTAATCTCTTTAGAATTAAGTAAAGAAGAGAAAGGATGTGCCAGTTACGACGAAGACGGATAGAGAGCCACTTGAGCCGTGTACGATATTGGGATACATGGTCATATTTGCGAAGTCCAAATATGAACAGTATACATAAATTTTGAAGACGTTCAAGTTGTAATATATAATTCTTTTATAATCTATTTTATCGATGTCATATTCCTTATTTTAAAATACTTTTTTTAAAACTTACGTGAATAACGTCTAGGTAATGTATTTTTCTATAAATGCTAAGCCAAAAAGAACCCAATATTTTTTGTTTGTATGAGTAAATTTAGATCATAGATCACATATGAACTTACGTGACTATTGCTTGTTCAAATTCAAATTCAAATTCAAAAATCATTTATTCATGTAGGACATTTTAGCCGCTTATGAACGTCAAATTTTTACATTATAATTTTATATTTTCCCTACCGTCGTGAATAAAGATACCGAAATAACAATATAATAAAATGCAAAGAAAATAAAAATTTTAAATACATATTACGAGATGGATATATCCATCTCGTAATGAAATGTATATTTTCAATAATCCCATAAAATTATCTGGTCTATATTTCTAGTAAATAGTATTCTTTTGTATTTACATAATGTAACGTTATTTTATTGAATGAGCATATTCAATATTTTTAAATTTAGTCTTTTTATAAAATAAAATTCAATTTCAATAATACCTAACATCTGTCGGCTCAACGTTTATCCAATAATTATTATTTATTAGAAGAATTTGCAATGTGTTTAAAATACATTTTCCCTGTAATGTCACATTATTCGCATCTAAACTAACTCAAAGTGTAAAGATGAAAGTCTTTAAACGATGAATATTTCCAGTTATGAGTTATGAAACCGAAGCAAATTACATTGCTTGCCATTTAAAGGAGCTTGCGAATCGCTCAGCGAACTATATTTGAAGTTTCGCTGCATGATAGAATCTGAAATGAGGATATCCGCAGAAGAAATAAAGCGACTGATATACTTTGAAGATTGAACGAGATAAACTAGTAATAGACTGAAATTTAGGTATCAATTTAACATCAAGATCATATTTGTAATCAACTAGCACCATCACTAATCACCATCGTCCGCGTGGTCGAGGAATGGGCAGCAGCGTCCAATCTTCAAACATCTTCAAACGCCTGTCAAACATGGCAAAACGGTATGTTCAGCCAAATATATATATATATATATACTTATTATCATCATCCGTACCTGTCAAATATTTTAAAAATGCCAAAAGGTATAAACTAAACTTATAATATCGTAAAGATAAAAAAGATTTTTTTACTCTTGTTTTTTAAGGTATACTATTGCCGAGATATATGAAAAGAGTAGAAGGGAAAATATATAATACTTACCAATTTATTACTATGTAGTTTTAATATCACTAAAATAAATATTGTAGGTATGGAAAAAAAACGTTTTCAACAGACTGTGTAAAAAGATTGTGTCGAGAAAAATATTACCTCTCTAGTGCCTACTTACTCATATAATATTAAAATAAATTCTAATTCAAAACAAAATAAACATTAGTGTACTAAAAATATATGAAGGTTATAACGGAAAGCATCTTTCTTATAATTATTTTTTAAAAAATAATCGTCGTGTATTCACAAAGAAAATTTATTTTTCAATGTTCTTTAGATGTGCAAAAAAGCATTACATATTGTGACAAATTATTGCGCCGCACAACGCTGTGACGCGAGAAAATTGTAAAATATACGCTAAGCGTATAGATCAAAGTATTATAATGCTATTTTATTTTATAGACTGTTTGCTATAAAAAGGATTTTTATAGATATACTAGTTTTTACCCATGAATTCGTCTGCGTGACCGGCACATATTCACTGACCGGCTTAAAAAGAGGACTATGTATCTTCATACATCTCAATTTATTATATATATATATGTATAATAAATTTATCATTAATAGTGTCATAACTTATAATAAATTAAAATAATATAGCGAAGTAGCTAGTAAAATTATATCTACATTAAGTTACCCATTATATATTACTTTATTTATTTTTGATTTGATTTGCCATTCGACATTGAAATCCTTGATGAAAATTGGTATTAATAGATTATAATAAAACGGTAATCCCGCTTACATCAGCAGTATTCATTGGCGAGGTGGATTGGTCATTGGCCAATCCGTGACAAATTTAACAACAACTAACCCTAATGGTTTCCAAGAAAAGCAGCGTGAAGATTGACCCATGAGGGTATTTTGTTAGCAATGGGATTGCTAATCCTCATTACTAAGACTGCCTTCTCTTCCCACCACTTTTTATCAAGCGAACCGCCAGTTTTTTTGCCATTTCAACTCGTAAAAGAAATTATTGTCCGTAATTCATAGACGATTGCTTTCGTGAGGCTTAGACCTATATTGACAAGCTGGTGCTGACTCAACTCCTAAATACGTCAGTGATGGCCGATGTCGTAACACTTCAAGAAGTCATCAGGTGCTGAAAATATTCTTTGGAAATGGATATATTATTGAGACGTTTTAACTTGAGTGCGGTAGATCTAATTAAAAAGGTCATCAATCACACTGGTCGGTAAAAACCTCTAACCACGAGACCAGCCATCAAGTATTCTGATCAACGCTCTTTCTCTTTCTGTGTACTCTGTCAGTCATCGGTGACTCCAAGAAAACTCTCTTCCTTAAAAAACCTGTAATTAAACAAAATGTTATATTTATAAAAGGTAATGTCATAGAATATGACATAGAATATGTTCTAAGATCACAATATTTTCATATAAGTGTATATTTAATATTTAGTTATAATAAAAAAAAAAATTAATATCTTAATAAACATATCTATATTACCTATATACGCAGCGTATGCAAATATGGACAGGACGATTTATTACGTGCTTAACCTCCGTAACGTAGTGGGCGTTATGGACGCCGTCTTTATTTTACGAGACAAATAACGTAACAGCCCCTAAAACGGTTTTATTTTTATGACTGTACAAATATTTTCTCTCGGATAAAATCCACACTCACTAAGAAATGGAGAACAAAAATCACAAACGATAAATGCAAAGTCGCTTAATCTACATTATATGTAAGAAGTGAGTTTCAAATCCTTCAGTGACAGCCGACACTTCCAAGATGAAATCCCAGGATAAATTTGTGACGTGTACTGAGATCGCTTAAAAATTAACGTCTCTTTTTTCGTACGCTTGTTTTCCAAATAAAAATATTAGTATGAAATCTACGCAACCAGTTCATTTAATTTAAAAATTGTACACTACAAAGAAATTTGGATTTTTATGATACCTATCGAGATCTTAAACAACAGCATATTATAAATAAATTAATTTAAGTATTAATTTATTTTCTTGTGTTGATATTGCTAGGTGGATACATAGATTTATTTTTCAGTTTTATTAACATAATCGCAGTGTTGATTCCCAATAATCATTACGTAAACTGTGGTATTTTCGTATGTATGTGAAGTTATTTGGTAAACATCAGGTATTATACTTTCATATGCTCATATAATTAAGGCCTGTATACTCTTAAACAGAAGGCCGCATTCTAACAGATTTGGTTAACTAATATTATATATAAATAAGATGAAATACCGACCTCTTGGGTAGAAACTTGCAGTAGAAATTCTAAAAGCTCTTAGTGGAATGCCTACGTCTCTTGGAAAATTCTCCCTAAAATGTTTGCGGTTTGTTGATACCTTTCGCTCTGTTTTACGATCTTACTAAATTTTTAAACAGTTTATAAATAAACCTGGAAGTTTAGGCAAATCATACTTTACCTACGTACAAATATTTACAACTGTTTTTTTTTTAAATAATTTACTGCCTAAATAATAAGAATAGATTTATTTATGTTTATAAAGAAAGCACATTAATTACACGTTATTATTATTTATTTTAATTTTAAGTATGCTTAATTTTTCCATTTTTATGCTATAGCAATAAAGTTTACTAAATACATACAGAATCAGCGCAAGAATTTAATACGAAAAAAAAAAAAATTCAAAAATCGCAACGCAACGTTGCGTTAACAGTTAATAGTAGGTGATGATGGTGATAATTCGTGATGATGGTTACCATTCCATATTGTATAAAAACTATTTTTTTCTGACATGACATCTATATAAATAGATGTCCTTTCAGATAAAATTCGATAGTCACAAAAAATGTGTGCACGAATTTTGGTTGCCTAGGTAAGTACCTATTAAATAAATTGTACCTATCTAAATTGACATTCGAAACTTTATTCTCGTAAGTGTACATACGTATCTTCTGTAAGTAGGTACATTATTAGTGTCAAAGTCACTTTGCAGTCAGATGTCACAAGCCGGATCGTTAGGGTACTGTCCATTCCTTTCGACTACTCCGCAAATATCTGTTGAACTTACGAAAGTGCTAACATAAAAGTTTTATACGATGAGAAAGGACACGATCTATATAATGTGAGAAAGTAGAAACTCCGAATTCTCAAATGGATTAGATATTGATAGATATTGCAGTCACAATGTATAAAAATATTTCCAACACTGAATTGCATTTTCAATTACTTCAGTGACTTTATATTTTATCTATTGTTTGAGTAACACAAAAATATTTAATATAAAATTTACACTTTTATACTTATACTGTATATATACAAGATTTTTTTTAATTTAACCATCTATACCTTTTTCGTTATATTTATCAAAAGGAGAGATTTGTAAAATATATCAATATTGTAAGTATGAAGGTGACCTTTTTATTTATTTCGTGATAATCAAGACTGTTACGGCTGAATCCATCGTTATAATTTATACTATAGTATATTCCATATACCTAATTTTATGACGATTGAATTATTAAGCTAATCTATCGAAGATCATGATTATAATATTAGCTTTTACTTGCGACTTCCTCTAATCAAGATATGTTGATTCGCTGAGATAAATAGTAGCCTATATATTTCAAACAGTATATGTATACCAAATTTCTTGACGATTGGTTAAACCTTTAAAACGCTAAAAGGTGACAAACAAACTCACGTCCATAAATTTTCAATCTAGGCATTTATTAGCGAAAAAGTTTTCAATGTTCTCAGTGAGAATTTTAGGCAACGGACTTGAAATGTATTTTATATGCGTGCGATTTATTTTATGCAATTTGGAATGGCAAAGTAGCTGACGGCTCACTCGATAGAAAGTGTTATAGACTTATAGACTTAAAGTCTATAAGCAGAGGTTATCTGTTTTCTCAATATCAGGAACATAATACAGTACATTCATATTGCGTCGCCGATACCTCTATCTCTGATGAGTTTTTATTCCTGAGGATTGTTATGCCTCTGTACTATGTAATTTATGTAAAATACGATGGCTTCACGGCAGAAACACAGATGGGTCAGAGTTATTCAAGTAGACGACTACAAAGTTTTGTATAAACAAAGTCTTTCTCTGGTAAGATGTTACGGCCTTCCTATTTACAACAAACCAAAATGAGTATAATGACAAACCTCTGTGGTTTTGATATGCAATTGTTTTTTTTTTTTTTAATTTAGTTTATTTAGTGGGAATAAATAAATAATGTGTAATATTGTTTAAATAAAATGTTTTTAATTAGTAAACGTTAATATTTTAGCATCTATGGCAATATAGGTCATAATCCTCTTAATATTGTAAATGTGAAAGTTTATATTTGAATATTTGGGTATTCCGTACATAATATTTTATATATAACTTAACATCTACTTTTTATTTGTAATTCGTTTAGGCAAAACTGTAATTTATAACTAGTGTTTTATATTTATTTAGTAAGAAAGTCAGATTTTTATTTAGGTATATACTAAATTTTTGATTTACTACTCAATATGAGAAGCGATTTCCATGCGATAATGTATTTTGTATAAATATTTATTACAGGTATTATATATTTCGCTCGAAGTATGTTTTAAAATGTAACCATCTCAGTTTCAGTCACTTTTATTACAGTTTGTTTTACTAAAATTCGTTCATTAATTCTGTGTAGTGTATTTTTTTTACATAAAGTCATACGAAAAAGTGACGTACTGACATAGCTAGAATTTGGAATTAATTTTCATAAGTTCATTTGTATAACTTCCACACATTTTTTAGGTTATACTATTTAGGGTTTTGTACCAGAAAGGTATAAAAGAAAAAGAAGCCTCAGGATGCAAATTTTCTGACATCAGAGCAATATATCTTAGCAACTACTAATGCTATAAATTTTAAGTTTTGAATAGTTTTAGATAATATTGCAAAGGAATTAATTGAATAATATTTTTTTGCTAAGAGGTGAAACAAAATCAAAAGCTCAAAATATCAAAAATGGACCGACTAAACCAGTTTTATTTACACTTACAGCCCAAAGTCACAAACTTACGCTATGAATAAATAATAACTATTAGGTATTTATTTCATAAATTAAATGGAATAATTTTGGTCTCATATCTCGCATACCATACACGCACTTAATCGACTTTATTTTAAATTTAACTATACTTACACTTTATACTAATATTATAAACAGGAAAAATTTGGTTGTTTGTGTGTTTGTAACAGATGAAGTCAAAAACTACTTACCTGATTCTGAAAATTCTTTCACGTATAGAAAGCTACATTATCAGCAAGTAATATAAGATGTTATTTTTAAAAATATTAGAAATTGAATCTTAGTAAGAACGAAAGTTACCTATATAATGCAACACAAAGAATCTAAAATTTGCCTATCTACTTAAACCAGAGCGCTTCAATAATCGGTAAATAAAACCTTTGGAAGTAGAACAATGTGTATTTTTATTTATAAATATATCATTTATAGATAATAATATAAACAATACAATTACAAAAGACATATCGTATATCAGATATACACATATCATTGCACATGTTACTTGTGTATTGATGCGTGTAAGATCCGATTATACGAATCAATAGACATTGAAATACCGAAGAGCCATTTCTAAGACAAATTATATATTATATCAATATCTCCTACACTCGTAGATTACGGATAGCGTCTTCTATATCTATATTTATTCATACCCAAAATTCAATGATGCTTCATATCATATATCATGCCACTTGTTATTTATACACTGCTGTACAATCCTTACTAATATAATATTGGGAAAGTAAGTTTGTTTGTTACTTCTTAGCACCTTAACAACTCAACTAATTATTATAAAATGTGCTGTGGTAAATACGTACTAAATGGAATGGAAATGAATATAGGTTATTTTTTGTTCCGGTCAGTTAATATTTCGAACGAATATGTTAGTAAAGATTAAAAAATTCATTTTTTCAATTGATATACATTTTAAAAATTACAGATATAAATTAAAATCAAATTTTAACATTTTTTTAAAAGTATATTCAATATAATATTTTTCTCCCACACACCACAAAATCCGACTCCGTGTTATTACTAGAGGATACCAGAAGCAGATTTTATTTAAAAATCATTTGCATGTATAGGTACCTCTGTCATATCCTTCTTCTGCCGTAAAGAAGCTGTACTTGCATACCTGTGTTTCGGTTTGAAGGGATACGGCAGTGAAATTACAGGGTACGTAGGTATGGGGGAAGGTATTTAGATAAAGAGTATATTAGTAATGGAGATTAAGAACCCAATTGCTAGCAATATACATAACCAGGTCGACCTCCACGTGTTTCCACAGGGAACACGTGGAATTCGTGCTGAATTCCAAATGTATTCATCACGATGGGATAACTAGCTTATATGTCTGTCTGTCTATTCATCCTCACTTATCATCTCTTACTGGTGTCCCGCCGGTGTATACCGGGCATATAGCACGGACAGGGTCTATCATTTCATTGTCATCCATTAAAAAAAAATCATAATCCTCAAGAATGGTATCCCATGAAGATTAATGTTACAGTAAAATCTTGCTTGTTTGTCATTGTCATTCTAAGTATAAAAAAAACCTTTCGTCGCCTCACTCACTGCTAACTATGCGCGAAATTTCTATAATGACTACTAATTATTCGACTGAGCAATTCATTCGATTTATTTATACGTATTTGTAAATCATTCGACAACTAATTTTATTAATTGACTGTTTCTACTAATGTGATTAGTAGTTGTTCATGTAAGAACAGATCGCTCGAACGACGAGATCTTTTTGTTAATGATTAATAATGTTACCAATTTAGTACATTTAATAAAATTTTGCAACTTTTAATACTCATTAGCTATAAAAAATGCGTATTAAGTAAATAGCTAAGTGAATAAATTATACTTTTGCTTCGTAAAGATGGTGGAATAACCATAGATTTGTTTTTGGTTTTGTGCTCGTTTATTCATTACCACTTATTCTTACGGTTGTGGATAGAAGGAAAGATGTAGGACATGTTTTTTTTTTTCATTATTAGTGATTTATGTCGAATTACTTTTTAATAAAAAATTTCTTTTTACAGAGGTAATCAGTACAGTTATAATGAAAAAAATAGTACAGTTTTTTCTACAACCTATTTATTAGTATATTATATTATTGCTCTGCGGTCTTAGCATAGAATGGGCTACCATTTTCTTTACCGTGGGTGTTGTAAGTGGTGACTAAGGGAACTTAATGTTCGAGTATGGGCTACAGCGTCGCTCTTGAAACACTACAAAAACCTAACTACCTAACCTAACCTAATGGATAGGTAACGGCTGATATGATGATGATGATGATAATATAACAGCCATTAACTGCTCACTATTAAACCTTCCCTATTGGGAGGTTTTGCCAGTAGTTGCCCTGCTTAGCAGGCTGGTTGGCAGCTGTTCTTAGGCTTTTTAATGCTTTTATAGACAAGAATTATGATCTATCTATCAAATTGAAGCTAACAATGATAGATAAACAGTTCTGAAGATTTTAGCGTGATAAATATCGTTACACGGGATTTTTATATATCAAGCTATTTAACATTCATAATATTTCAAAGTACTTACTCTTCGTTTAAAATTCTAGTTAGTTTTATTAGATACAAGCAGCTGAGTGCATTTCCAATCATGCTATGGGATGAATAGGTATCTACAATCTGCACGCAATTACTATTCCAATCTGTTCTTTGAATTACCCTGACATAAACGCCATTTCCCGTATATTTACCTACACTTACAGCACTAGTATTTACTGGTGACTTCAACTGCATGGAATATGTCATGACTGGAATAAAAAGTAGTCTATATCCTTCTCTGTCTCAAATACTAACTATGTGTATGGAAAATTTCGTGACGATTGGTTGAGCCATTAAAGCATCAATAAGTATTATACAAACAAACAAACTCACTTTCACATTTACAATATTGGTATGTATTAAATAGAAAGTAATGAACTCATGTTAGTTAAATAACTCTGATATTTTTATTTTACCAAATGTTGCAACAAATACATATAATAATAGATTATGTAAAAACGTGAAAATTCTGGTCTGAATTTAATTATAATCTTTCCTTTTGGAATAAGCCAGACAGTATAGGGATTTAAACACAAAATTGTGGGCAATAAACCCGCCTTTTATTATCTGTTGTGGGTGTTGTTAAATTATATAAAATAATGGATGCGATCTCCTTAATTTTCTGTTAATATAAACATAAAAAAAATGCGTCCCTTCGGTGCGTTTGGGACGGTTTAGGTATTTTGTTTTTAATTCAATTTGATTTAGCATTGGTCCCATATGTACACTCTTTTTTTCTTTTTTGTGATATATAATCATGTCTATAGACCATCACAAGACCTTATTCTGAAGGATTATTTATTCTCACGACGATGGTGATGCCATAGATCTTAATGATACTACTAGTAATAGTGAATAGACATGATTTGAGTTTGCATGTAACACATTACACCTTCTCGTCACAAAAGATCAGATTAAATTTTAGTCAAATGCATACTTAATAGTAATTATAATTACATAATATTATACTTGAATATAAACGTAAAAGTTTGAGCGTTCGCTACTCAAAATTATGAGTGACTTAATTTAATTTAATTTAGTACATAAATGGTCCATTATCTCAGATTAAAGTACTTACTTTATGACCTAATTCACGCGAGTAAAACCGTGAGATATAGATAGTATTACATCGTGTTACATATTTACGTAAGTACGTATTACACAGAATTCGTAAAACTGTTTATTTTTCAGTCTAGGAATCGTCATCACCATTATATTATTTATCATCGTGAATTAAAGATCTGAACATATACGTTTACATAATTATACACTTAAAATACATAACCATTGTTTCTTCTACAGTCGAGTAAATAATTTAACGTTCTTCTTATTCTCAGAATACATTTAAATTTTTAAACATTAAACAAACTGAGCTTTAAATAAAAATGGCGGAGTCCTATTTTATTATTTAAATTGAATACTGCATAAAAATATGAATAGATGAATACCCGACAGCCACCATCTACCTATTTTAATTTGATATTAAGAACCTTTTGGGTCCTGGAAATTCAATTTATTTGGGTAATTTAGAGCAGACCTTTTGGTATGAAGGTTAAATATTCCGAATTAAAACAATATTAAATATCATATTAGTATATACTTTAGGTATTTACATACTTATATCACAGATAACATTGTTTGTATAATAATTCAGATTTAGCATATTTAGGCAAAAGATGAAACTGACGGTTTCTTTTTTTTTATTAAATTTATCTTTAATTTAAATTATATTTAAAAATTTTAGCTTACTAAATATTTAATCTCATCCAATGTCTATAATATTTTTTATTACCAATAAATATGGGTACTTTAAACTCTTTATCACACAGCATGTAAATCAACTGATAAGAACTTTGCGCTGTTTAAAAAGTTGTATAAATTTTATACTCTTATATGTAGACAGTATTCCTTTTTATAATTCAAAACGATGATAAAATTACATATAATATACAATTTAGAGTGCTAGAGTTATTAATGGCTTTTCTTAATTTTAATATCGTCTATTTTGTCTAGTTTTTAAACGAGACTTTACTCACATGACTAAAATTTAATATAACTTGTACAACAATTAGTCCATTACCTAAAGGTTGTCTTGAAAAGATTGCTCTCAGTAATAAGACCACCTTACTGTACCTATACAATTGTATCGTTGTGTTTGTAAATTGTCTTGTTTATTACCTATATTGTATAATGCAAATAAAGTATACTCATTCAATCATAATATATGTATAAATGTGATAAAAAGTAACCTTTAAATAATTAAAAAGTAGTTGTCCCTTCCCATTTCTAATATTACATGTATAAAAAATTTTACGATTACTGATTGTGATCGTCTATTTGGCTAATACTTTCTTTGTTGTCTTTGTAATGAAATAAAGTAAAATCAAGATAAGGTTTATATGAAAGAAAATGTTTGAAAAATCATATGTGAAACATTTAGGTTAAAGCATCTACATGTAATTACTGGCAAAGCACTCCCTCCGAAGAAAACTTTCGTTTGATGTCTTATTGTCGGAAATGATGACATAGTAAGTTAATAAATATTTTATTAATATCTAAATTATATTTTACTTTACATTTTATTCACATCGTTAAGCAATAAGTCAACGTTGTAGGTAAGACATATTGTATTGCAAAATCAGTGAATAAAACTCATCAATTTTGTTACCGCTCGTACAAAGGGAGTAAAGGGAGAGGCCATGAATTTAGAGTATGCAATTAACAAAATTAATGGACTGACGGTGAATTCGCTGTTATCGGATCTCTGAGGGACACTAGATGACTAACTGATTGCTAACTTGTAGGTAGATTAGTCAATGGATATACGATATGGTATGGTTATAGATAATTTCCGTTTAGTATTCTCATCTATATATACTTAAATAATCAATTACCAGATATAATAATAATTTACCAGAGGAAGACTTTGTACAAAAGTCGATTGATTGGGTACCTCTGTCCCATTCGTGTTTCTACCGTGAAGCAGTTGTGTTTGTATGGCTGTGTTTCGTTTTGAAGGGTGGGATATGCCGTGAATTTACAGGGTACAGAGAAATAACACCTGAGTCCTCACGAATGGCAACGCATGCGGGGTATCATGGGCGAAACAGTATGTGTGTGTACTGTTATGTCCATGGTACTGCTCATGTCTATAGGTGACGGTTACCACTTTCCATCAGGTGGGCCGTCAGCTTGTTTGTCATTCTAAGTTATATAAAAAAATATTTGCTATTTTCTTATTGTAGATGACATATTTCTTACAACTTTGTATTACAAAATAAATCCTTATTAATATTATAAATGTGAATTTGAATGCTATCTCTTAAGAGTTTTTATGACTTTATCAATACTTTTTAAATTTGATATATACGAGTACGTACTATAATATATGAGATACAGAAGGATGTAGGCTATTTTTTATTCAAGATCAGTAAACATGTCTCCATCACGCGGTGGATGTCAAGTAATTAATTACTTACAAAATAAATAAATAATATTTATACTATGTTGTTATAATATTTACCGGTTACCTGATATACTTATATTAATATAAAGCAGTTAGTTTTGATACAATTACTTTAGATCAGCCCGTAATTTTTCACTTTTATTTTTCACGAGAAAAACTGTTCTTTGCTAACTAGATACTTTTAAGTATCCACTTTATTGAATTCGCGGGCAAAAGCTAGTTAATAAATTGTCATGAAATTTAGTAGGCATGTATTAAATGAGAGAGAAGTACATAGTACATACCTATTTGACCCAATTAATTAACATATCCAGATCACGCAGATACAATGGGTTAAAAGCTAGAATATTATAAACTAGATTATGAAATTGCATATCTACAAATATAATTTGATTCATAATTAGCCTTTTTTGCTGTGCAAATAAAGCGTCCATCTTCACAAAAGTAATATGGGAAAAGTAACATGGAGTAAACTTTGTCGATTGCAGAAATAAAATAAATCGGCAGAAGTGGCGGAAAATCAGACGAACTGCAAACTTCTTCTTTTTTGTAAGATACTTAAAAAGGCGTTGTTGGTATTTTATTTCGAAAACATCATGGCAATTGTCAATACAGTAACGCTACGACAATGTGTAAAAATGCATACTAAGTAACTTAAAGTAAACAGCATAAGTGAGACAGGTGCTTCGCTGTGTTATGTAAGCAATCTGGATGTTATCTGTCTGGAATTATGTCTATATGAATCGAAGTTTTAATACTAGTTTGCCAAAAGGCACTGTTATTTTAAAAAGCAATCAATAATCGACAGCTATGCGCTGTATTTATAAGAACTACATTCTTGCTACACTATCTAACTTTAGAAAATAATATTTTTTTCTGTGATTAAGTAAGATTGGTAATTAGAAAAAAAGATAGATGTGATTGTATGGCATTTATTATAAAATAATCTCAATAGGTTTGTTATGGTAGTATACGTTTACAGTAGTTAGGTATACTTACAATACTACAAAAAGCTTTTAAAAACGACTATTCTCTTGATAAAATATTCACGATTTGTAGACTTTTGTATTCAAATTGTTTTGTTTTTTTTTTCATCTTTTGTGTAAAAACACACAGTACCTAATGGTAAATCTGGGAAACATTCAATTTTCTTTCTTTGCTATTGTTTATTGTTCATTCTTTGTTTTGTAATCCCAGTGATCCAATTACATGAGAACGAGGTCTAGAAAAGGAACCATTTCTTTTTATGTTGCAATAAAACATTAAAAGAACTGAAGTAAGTACTTTACTCCTTTACTTGAAAACATTGTCTGGAAAATATATTGCACTGCAAGATAACTTATATTTTTAAATTACTGAATCTTTATTCTTATTAAAAAGCTACGAAATTTTTCATACCCATAAATACTTTTTTTTTTAATAGATGTTAATGAATGGTAGCTCTGACGCTGGCGAAGCGTCAGTGAAGGATAATAAGTGAGACTGAAAAGGCCGGTCAGTTAGCCCATCGTGATGAATACACATGGAATTCAGAACGATGGCTTCCATGGCTTCCTACGTGAAGGTCGACCTGTCAGGGTATATTACTAGTAATTGGACTAGTAGTCCACATTACTAACAATCCCTTCCCCTCTACCCGTAACTACTACTGTACTATTTGAAATGGTGAAGAGTACATGAGCCATTTTTTATTGCGAGCAATCGATATATCCCTGTCATATGGCCAAAGCCAATTTATTATAAAATACGCGTCAAAACCTTGTTGTTAGTTGTCAATAATATAAACAATAGAAATACGCAATCATGCTTAAACAGCTGTGCAGACTTAATGCGATTGATAATTTCACTTACAGAGTAAATAAAGTTTTGTAAGTATAGGTACATAATGGACTTATCCAGGATTAACAGCAATTTTTTTAATTAGCACGGAAATAGCCGTAGGATATAGGTAGTAACAAATAATAATTTAATTATCATTATTTGAAGCGCAAATGGCAGACCTTTGTCTGCGGAGAATATTTTCCTTTTTATTTCCGTTTTTTTACTCGTCTTGCCTCACTTTTAAAGTCGACAACAATCTTCAGCGTAAACTTTTGTTTGACTATAAAAATAAAGACTAGGGTCCAACCATATAAAACCCATAAAATTGCAAGTTACAACGAACACATATCATGAAAGTTTACGGAAAGGGATATTCAGGTCGAGCTGTAAGCGGTTAGGGGCGACCGAACTAGGTAACCATCGTGTTTTTTTATAAATTCACACGATGAGCTAACGGACACGTTTTCATCTTCGCCTATCTGCCCTCTTTGGTACTCAACCATCATATTATATACTAATAATATAGGTAAAATAACCATTTCATTTACATCCGATTAAAAAATACCAATTGCTTGCACGTCTATGTATCTGTATATTTAATTGTCTGCATAGGCCTTTATGACGTAGGTTATAAAACCTAGGTTTCTATATTAAATATCTACTTAGGTTTATTTATGTTAATTTTATAGACATAATGAATAATAATGAATATAGACATTTCACCTCTCAGTTCCGAGTGGTATGTCTAGTGGGATGGAATAAATGAGTTTTAAGAGCCCTGTATTCCCACTTCAGTGTTCAAGACAGGTCAGCTTGCATTTGACAATTCAGGTTTCCCTTGTTGAGTTTCTAAGTATGATTTATTTTACGTAAATTAAATTGTAGGGTAATTACTTAAGATATAAAAGGGTGAAATTAAAAATAATACAATATAAAAATAATGCAAATTAAAAGAAATTAAGTTACAAGGTTTGTAGATGTTAGATTAGGGTATCCAAATGAAATAAAAACAATTAAATAGATGAAGGATGAGCGAAAATTAAACCATCCTAATAAATAAATTTACAATGTAAAGACAGAATATACAGCTAAGCAGCTGTGAATGAGATAGTGGAGGGCCTGTGCTGCAAATAAATATATTTTGTTTTGGAAAATATATTTTTTTTGCGATTAGATTTTGAAATATGAAAATACGTTTGTTTGTCTGTTATCTCCTAGTGCATTAACAGCTCAACCCATTATCAGGAAATATTGCATACACTTTAACATTTGATACGGGGAATGTCCTTCGCCATCTCAAATGACGCAGAGATGTTTTAATGTTTTGAGAAGGGTACAAGCAACTTTGTATCCTAGTCAATCAACATTATTTCGGGTATATGGATGAAGTAGGGAATAAAAATCATAACACCAGGATGAGAATCAATACTAGTATAAGCAAAAATGTAGTATACGACTTACGAAAAACTACTAGAAATATTTTCCAGTGGGTATACCGAAAGGGTTGTCTACTGATTTGGAATAATGAAAAATCTTCCAACTTTGAGCATCCATCGTAGCGAAATTAAATTCTTTAGGAAGTTTTGCATAGTTATTATTAGGTTGTTGGCTTTACTTTTTCAATGTAAACTTGAGAATCTTGTTTAGTAAATATAGAATAAGTGAGTATAATATCCAAAGATTTCCTAAAAAGTAATTAGGTGAACAAAATATAAACTTCATATCTAAAGTATAAAGAGAAAAACTCAAAATAATTTTTTTTTCTTTTTTTTTTAAGGTTAGAAATGAAATTATTTAGGCATCCCGTCCTCGCTATTTGATACGGGTGTAGGAATGCCTGTTATGATGGGCGCATTGTGTTTTGTTAGAGAATAATCACTTTGAAATCCATGATGCTCATGCATGACTATTCCTAAAGGTTTCCACTTTTATTGTAAATATAAATCATATCTTACTTAAATTTATTTCTACTGTTTTTTGTAAATAAACATAGCTATTATAGATAGTGTTAGGGGATAGTTTTAATGCTGAAACATTACGTGTAATGTATGAATGTACTTGCTGAAGCCATACATACATGATATCATACATGATTATGGTAGTTACAGACCCAAAAGAGACTAGACTATATAAAATGTAATATAGATAGAGCGTCGAGCCTCGTATATAGATAGTACTCGTATAGTAAGTAAGTTGGTATATATCTGAGGCTTATAACACGGATATTCGTACTAATATTATAAATGTATGTTTGCTCGTTTATTTAACTGTTAATTTTACTGTTCAGCTAATCGTCATGTGTGATATACACATAAAAAGGTGTCAGTAATAAATAATAATGGTCTTATTAACGCCATCTGACGACATTATTAATTATTATAGCTAGATTAGAAATCACGTATCTATAGACAACATATTCTTTTAAAAACAAATGAACAACCAAGCATGTATTAGAAGTTTATAAAAAATACAATAAAAGATGTAAACTTTCAACTGAATAACGTTTCGTTTTTATTGTATTTAAATTTTTTAAAAAGCGCCATCTCTGATTGTATGTAGTAATCTAGCTAGATATTTGAAAGTTTTAGATATTGTTATAGATGTCTCTGTAATACATATTGTCTATACATGGAAGATATTTCAAAAAAAAAAATATAAATTCGTCTTAATAATACCAATAGATACCTAAGTATAATTTTTAAAAATTTTATCTGTCTATATGTTTGTTCCGGCAACTTGCAAAAACTACTGTAAATAAATTGGAAGCGGTATTCAATTTTGTTTCAGAAGGTCTAACTTAGATTTTTTTTTAATGGGTGAAAAAGAAATAGTAACCACCCCGCCTGCACTAATGGTTGTTAACGTTGGTGAGGAAGTGGAAGATGAAAATATACAGGAGAACCGAGTGGAGGTCGACCTGAGAGCGTATATTGCTAGCAATGGGGCTATTTAACCTCATTACTAACAATCCCTCTAACTTAGAATTTGGTGTATTTTTGTCTTGATACGTCATTTAAAAATGCCCCAATTCATTGATACTACTTTTGAAATGCACACGAAGTAGCAGGGGAAAAGCTGGAATCATATTTTTTTTTATTTATTTCATGTGCTGTGAGCCTGTGAGTATCCTTACTAAGATTTTGCATGTGAAAGTGAATTTGTTTGTTACTTTATAGCGCCTTAACGCCTTAACCAATCATTATAAAATTTGGTATACATGTACTATATGGGATAATGGGATGGAGAAGAATATAGGTTACTTTTTACCGCGGTCAGTAAATATATTCCGGTCACGCTGACGCAAAAGGCAGAAAAAAACTGGTATAATTATATTTTAATAAAACAACAGTATTATTTAATATTAACTATTCATATATTTCAATAGTATCTCTTATTATTATAAACTATTTCTTCTAACGCTCCGCGCTCGCAATATTTGGTTTAAATGTAAGTGAAGACGAATCAACAGTTAGTCAATCAACTCAACTACAATCAACAGTCGAACAAAATCCAAAGGATTACATTTAATAATGAAACTAAATGTAAACTTAGACAATAGTGTTAGCATACTCCGTCAACGTACTTCCAAACAGATCGATATTACAAAAGTAACCAGAAATATGAGACACATTGATAATTACAGGCCACGATAGGTACATTGTAGCATGATCTAATAGTGTAGTTAGAAAATAGATGCATGCATGCTCAAATTAGCTGTAGGAATATTCATTTCTAGCAAAGCTATAGAAGTGTTAAGAATAAATGGAACGATTTCAAAGTAATATTTTTTAATTAAGTTTAATTTTTCCATATTTTTACTGTAACATTTTAGTTGTTTATTGCAGTGCTAGAAATGAGATATTATTATTATTATGAATACTGCTTTTAATAACGTATATTTTTATGGGCATGTGCCATCTAAATATACGTTATAACAGTGACTTTAGAAATTAAAACTGTTTTTACTCCAGTAACAATTATATATATACGTATG
Source organism: Galleria mellonella (assembly GCF_026898425.1). Classification (NCBI taxonomy): domain Eukaryota; kingdom Metazoa; phylum Arthropoda; class Insecta; order Lepidoptera; family Pyralidae; genus Galleria; species Galleria mellonella. The sequence continues at coordinate 701,824 of NW_026442147.1, read as the reverse complement.
TCATTATTTCCAGTTCATTTTTATTAACCCTACAGTATAGTTAAACTAAACGTTCTAGTATAGTTAAACTGTATATCAGGTCACCACCCCGGACAGTACAATCATAAATACTGGTTCATCTTTATTACGGTAATAATAATAATAAAAAAAAAACTATACTATTTAGTGGGGAATGTTAACTTTGGTATAAAATATTAATTTATAAACAACAAAACATTAAAACTCAAAGACACTCGGTAAACGAAACTTAAATCAAGCATAAATTAAGAAAATACTGTTTAATTGTATACCCTAATTCCAGTTGAAATATATTTACAATAACTGGTGAACTTAAATTTGTATACTTAAAAGAAAATAATAATCTATAAGTTATTTGTGGTGATATTTGCGAAAAAAATTGCACTGTGCAATGAATATCAGCGTTATACTAATAAATAATATATATAATAATGTACTAACTGGGAGGTTTTATACAATAGAAATTCAAACCATGTAACATAGTATACGATCATATAAGAATTTCCTAATGCATCATATATATTTATATATAGGCTTTCTAATATATATCAAGGCTATGTAAATAGGTACCGTTTTTTCTAAATAGAAGATTAGATGTCTTTAATTTTGATAGTGAATGCCTTTCACACTTAGCAATAAACTATGTAAACCAACGATATAAAATATTGATTTGTGATTACACAAATATCAATTTCACATTGATTTATAATGATAATATACAAAAGACCACGTCAAGGCATTCTAGACGATAACAATCACATTTATAGCTCCATTAATAGTTAAACTAATTTACCCATAGACTACAATGAGAGTTGCCTCTCTTAGTTTAACTACAGTGTTGCCATGTGCACATAAAATACTCTACACAATTATGCATGTGGATCATATTTTTTTTTTAATATAAATTTACTAAATCGCCTATTGATTTGTAAATATTTATCATATATAAGAAACACTTCTATGGAGCGCGTATTTTACAATGTTATAATCAAAGAGATACTAAGTGAAGAAGAGCAAACGAAGAAATCTCTTATGTATTACTTATAGATCTGTATTCTCTTACAAATTCTCTCTGTATTTATTCATATTTATTTCGGATGATTACATGATAGATATTACAAAAATCTCTAACACAAGAAAACACTTTTTCGGGAATAGCAGGTGCCATGTATGCTATTATGCATGCCGTATGATCCTGGCATAAAATATTCTACACCTTTCTTCCTCGTAGGTGTCGTAAGAAACGACTAAGATGGACCGATCGACCGACTAAGATGGATAGATCGATGGACCGTCCCTCTTAAAATATTATCAAAGCCTAACTGCGGTTGCCAAACCGCCTGCCAAGCGTGGCAATTACTGGCAACATTTTCCTTATGGTGGAGACCTATGTTCAGCAGTGGATGTGTATGGTAAGTTTATGTATATATGTATAAGCAGGTCGAATTATATATTATATATCTATCTGCAGTACCATAGTTTAATATACATTTGCATTACATTTAAACAAGTTTATAAAAACTTGAAAGAAATTGTAACATTTATCAAATTAAACGGTAACAAACAAGTACTATTCTATACTTGTACCTTTAAAGATTAAGGTATCAAGAATTATTACGAATAAGTTCCTTCATCATCATCTTTCGTTTGCACTTATTCACTTGGCATAAGTAAAAAATCAATATACATTATGTATAAACAGTACAATATTTTGCTAAGTATACACAGTAATAAAAATCAGTTTACAAAGAATTATTTATACTTTATCACAACATTTACAAAGCGATTGACTGAACCAGGCCAAGCACTAATATTTGTCGCACATCGAAGATTAGTTACGACAAAATGTCATAACACTCTGCGATAAAATCACAGTGACAAAAATTTGTATAAATGCTGCAATAAATATTATTGTTGTAGCTTTAGTATTTTTAATGTGCGACTTTTGAAACACTTCTCCCTCCTACCAGCTCTCTAGAGAAGAACAAATGAATCAATTTAATTTGGTAGTTGTACCGCTTACACAATCAAAAAAGAAAGAGACAACATGATCGAAATCTCTTTTACTCCCATGTGTGTGTGTGTGAGTAATCATATTTAGATACACTCGATTAGGGCTGATCTAGAGGCAGGTATGGAGACAAAGTTGGTATTCAAAATTAATGCGACCTGTGTTCATAGCAGACAGTTGGTTCTTATAAAACGACATATAAAAGATCTGAATTAATATTATTTAGCTATAGAAATTCGTAATACCTACCTCAGTACAAGTATGACATCAATTTCAGTCAAGCTATGACATGAAAAACTGGGATAGAATGGAAGAAATAAAGATAAGTTTGATGTATCTGTCTATATAGTCGTACATTGAAGTTAATTTATGATATGGTAGAAAATATAATTTAGGAGGCCTATGCTCAGCAGTGGGCAGATAATGGATAAGGTAATGAGAGAATTTAATTATTGCATAATAAAGTAAAAGCAATAAGTCGAACACAGCAGTTGAAATCTACATATTGAAAACATGATATAAAACAACGCGTATGGGCATCACATGTCTGTTTCCTAATAGAGATATGCAAGAAGCAATATGTCTAATTTTTCAAAAGTATTATATACAATCAGCAACATAAGTATATCAACGCTGGAAGAATTGTTATGTAAAAAATAAAATAATTTTGTGAATCTACGAGTATCTACCTAATTATCTGTATATTGAAATTAGACAACCACATTTTGGTATGCCAAATACAAATACAGGAATTATACCATTAACAGGTAGGTACCATACTTTCACTTTTGTTGCTGGCTGCCTTTATTTTGCTACAAAATTCGCTGGTTAAATAAATTTACAAAAAATAAAATCAAGATCAAAACAAAATGTCAAGATTTTTTTCCACATAACAAACATTAAGTAAGTCATCCTTAGTATCTCGTTAGAAAACTTTTCTAAGCATTATTTGTTATATATTTATCTTTCTTTTTTTTACTCTAATCCAAGAAAGATAGCTAATTTTAGCCTCAGATCCGTTAAATAAATTATCAAAACATTAAGACACAAAACTTTAAGAGATCAGCCGGCGATATATATTAGATTAACGCCAGTCACTGCGTTTTAAGTTCACGAAAGGCAAAGACTACCTTAACGCGATTAAATAGAGTCGAAATTAATAAAATAAAAATTTAGTACATAATATCTAAGCGGTGGATTCATGCGTTGATGGATTCGCAATGATGGTGCCGGCTTGTTGGTCACGCAATCGTCTCACTTCTCTAGCGGTGGCTGCTAATTCCGCTTGCAGCGACATTTCTCTTTCTCGGAGGCATTTTATCTCATTTTGCCATGTCTGAAAATTAAATTGAATTTTATTAATCGTGGAGGTTATTTTTATGAATTATAATGGAATTGTTACTGCTAATTGCCTGCGCTAACGGTGTACACTGGCGGGGCATCAGTGAGGGATGAGAGGTGAGAATGAAATGGGATTTGATTGCTTTTTATCTATTTTCCCTCACTATGCCTCGTCTACCATTATACCTCGCGCAGACGGAATTACCATTCGAAGATTATCAATTATTAAAAATCCATGCCGACAGCTATTGTACGGCCTCCTTTTGGTTATTATTTCAAAGACATGCATACTTACAATATTCTGTTTCAGCAGATCTAGTTTATCGTTCTTCAGCCGGCACACCTCCTGTCTGAGGAGTTCAGCGTCACCCCGCGCGGCCGCGAGCGGCTCGCCGCGTCCCTGTCCCGCGCCCCCGCCGCCTCCACCGCCGCCGCCCGCTTCCGCTGACGACATAGATTCTAATCCCGTGTCACTGTCCACGTACACTCCACCTATAAATATATTTATATATTAATCAAAGATTATCTTTAATATTTAAAAGAAATAGGAACAATCTTAAATTATACGTTGACAAGTATCGAAGCCTATATTGATTGTTACACCCATTTCAATAAATTTTTATCTGTTGGATGTGACGCGGTGCGTTCAGCTACTGAGTTAATATGAAGAGCCCTAAATGTTTTCTGAAGTTTTGAAGTTTTTTTGACTCGATTTTCTTTGGCAAGTCTTCACTTTCGCTGGTAGAATACATACTTTACTCCTTTAACGAATGCCAATTCGATTTTAATTTTGTATCATACAGATTATACCCCAGAGAAATGTATTAAATATGTTATTATTTGACAAGGTATATAGTATTAAGGAGAATTGTACCATTTGGATTATGAAGAGACAAATTTATTATAAACAAGTCAACCACTAAATTTGCAGTTGATGTTGTTCAAAAAGTTGATTATTTTTTTAGGTTTATATATCTTTTTAGCAACATGAGTAACAAGTTTTTTTTCTGCGAAGAAGTCGCCTGGTGAATTGAGAAGCATATCTAACTGTTGATGCTCTAACATGCACATGACAGTACTAGATAGATACGTATTACTTTCATTACTTAATAATTATTTTATCACATGGCATGCTCATATTAAATTCAATGAAGACGGAGTGAATTTAAATTATACTTTAGCAGCATATTTTATTATTATTGTGAATAGGATAGGAACAGGTACTATGTATACAGGGTGTAAGGGGCAGGTTGGCAAAAACTGAAACAGTGAATTCAGACCTTTATTCTGAACTGAAAACCAATAGAAATTATTTTCGAATAATTTTAAAAAAATCCTTTTTTTTATTTAAAATCATGTAATTTATGATATTATGTCGTAATATAAAGATATAACAATATTTTTGGGGGAAATACTAAGAAATACCAAAAAAACTGCAATGTAATACACATATTAAAATTCTACCCTTATTCCCTGTATAATTTTTACTTTTATTATATAAAAAATATTATGTTAAATACTAGAAATTGTTGGCACCTGAATTAAATTAATTCACTATAACTACATTAACTCATAATTGAACGCAGTTTCAATTAAAATATACGATATGAGCTGCTGAATTGTTCAAATTCACTCCAACTATTTCTCTTCAAAGTAAGCGAACATAAATCTATCTACACTCTACAATAAACAGTGTCTACAGGACTAACCTGCTGTACATTTACCACAACTCAGCCAGTCCTTGTCGTCTAATTTGAAACAAAAATGTCCAATTCAATGTCAATTACGAATCTAATTAACGATCTACCCTAATGATAATGATCTTGTTGGGTATTGATGATCGAATTAATATTTTGTATTGACGAATTCGTGAAATATCACTGTCTACAATGATTGATATACCATGATCTAATTAAAATACAATGAGGTTAGAAGCTTCTCTAATTGATCTGATAGTTCGTACATTTTTTATAAATATAAATCTGATAGTACGATATTAGAAAGATTTATTCTGATGCAATTTTAAAGAAATAATGAAAGCTTTATCTTTGCCTCGCTATTAAATTTATATTGAATATTGTATTCAATAACCTTGTTTTATAGTTTTTGTACCAATAAGTGAATTTAGTGAGCTAATTGGCATGAAGCGTAGTATTTTGCTTCTTACTCTTACTTACCTTGTGTTATTTTAATTATAATAAAAGAGATGTTTAAGAAATATACGAAACCTAGAGCCAGTCAATGTACTCGTATAAAAAAATAATCCCTAGCAAATTAGAAATGAAACATCTTAACAATATTTTAGATGTTATTTATTATTCTACATTTACATAAAATGTGCCATGACGTAACAATCATAAAAAAGTAACTAAAATGCCAATTATCTAGTTAGTAACCTTGTTCTATTTTTGTAATAATCCTTGTAATTTTCTCTATGATTTGATATACTGCACAATGACGTGGCCTAACATCTTCTTTTTAAATCAAAGAAATATTAATTTGTCATCAAGGTTTCAGCTCTTGTTGTACAGACAGTGCCTATTTAATAATAATAATAAAAATTCATTAACTAACCAAGAGGGTCCAAATCAACAGAATTGAGACTGGAGTCGTCACTGTGGTCGAGTGGGGGACGTGGGGGGGCGGCACGTGACGTCACGTCCGGGCTGGACTCGCCGGAGCCACCCGCTGAACGCACGGACACTGCACTCGCTGATGACGATGTAATTGATGACTTCGAGCGACCGCTCTGAAATAGTAAAAATTAAGAATAAAAATAAAATTTCTAATAACCACTGCATCCGCTAAAATACTACAATACATTTTCTATGATAATTTCTTGGATAAAATTTTCCAAACTTAGGCAATTTAATATATCGCCTTTTATTGATTTTTTTGCATGAAAATGTTTCGTTTATAGGTAAAACACGTGTCTCAAAAAATATGTGATTAAAATGGCAGTCGGAAAATTGATGGCTAACATGAAACATTGTAAACTTCTGGTAGTAATAACAATGGTCAAGTTTCGAGTGTTGACAGTCACACACACACTAATGGTAACGGAATTAAACAAAATAATTTTAATCAAATAACCAGTGATATGATATGATCTTCCACAAGATAAAATCTAGTTTAGTAAAATATTTAGTAATATTATTATATTGAGCATTATGGGTCCTATTGGACGCAGCAAGTAATATACGAAACGATAATTTTAATGAATTTTTATTATAACAAATATATTTTTCAATTACGAGATTCATTTAGAGACTAATACTTACATTAGGAGTGTGCGTTTCATGCGCAGGCAACTTGTTCTTATTAAATGTAACCTTGTTGCTATCCCCAGAGAGATTCGTATCTACACTCGGTGACCTGGAACTGTGAAAAAAACTAATGTTAGTATACTAAATATTGAACGATAGAGAAATATATAAAAGATTGTGTCCCACAAAAGAGCTGACTATAATTGAAAAAAAACCAGTCATTTTGATTTAAAAACTAAACTAATAAACCGATTTTGATAAAAATTTCTATGGTACCAATCTTTTCACATAAAAAAAGAATTTTCCAAATCGGTTAAGAACTAGAGTTACGAGATAGCAAATATAAAAAAATAAAGAATAAGAATAGAATTAAGAACTACCTTCTTTTTTAAATTGGTTGAAAAGTTTAAAAAATTGCACGAAAATGTGAAAAATTTAGATTACATAATCTTTATATAAAAAAAACTGTGTGAGTGAGCGAGAGGTAAGATTTGGTCTCTTTTTCTTCATTAATATATTAGTTGTAATCCGAGGCAGGTAGTTAGTGAATAATAAATGTACTTTATAAGATCTAATGGTCGGTATTTTGACATGCAAGTCTACTGACTTGGTGAAAAGGTTAATCATTAATGTGGTAACATCAAGAGGTAACCTTTTCATGTTACTGACTTACGCTTTCAAACACTGACACACTGCTTGACTATAATATATCATTATAATCATTAAATATAATTTAAGAAGATCAACGGCATACAATTCAGTTTCCTCTTTATATTTGTAATTCTATAGAAGTTAAGAGTTCTATTATGATAAATTCTTAATGAATGAGGAAGTTTTTCTAGGACAATCTCCATTACCTCCTTAGTGCTGTAATAGGTAAGTTGGTTTTATGCAATTGAGGCTCTGGTTGCAATTGAGGCCGATTTTTATTCGGGATAAATCAGAAAATATTTTCTTTTATTTGCCCAATTTGTGATATGCAATTGGTGCAATACAACTGTATCGCATTTCACTTATTAACTTTATTCATATTATAAATTAGAACCTATCTTATACGGATTTATGGGTATTTATTTATAATATTAAGATATTAATATTGCTAACTTATAATGCATTACCAACCTGACTTTTGAAATTAACGCTTTCTTGACTGTATCAATAAACCTAGCACCTGGCCCATCTTGTTTCGGGGTTAGATCTGGTTGCGGGGATACTGCCCCAGCGTCTATCCTCACACCCGTACCAAGAAACTCCATGGTTTTACCCTTCAAATCTTCAGCCAAATTCTGTAGCAGCGAAGATCTCGTTCTTAATTCGAGTTGGGCGAATTTCTCAGCTTTGTAGCACGCATTCTCCGCGTTTATGAGTTTTGTGAGGAGAAACTCTTTGAATTCTCGCCCTTTTCGGAACACTGGCGGCTGGGGGAGAGTCGGAGAGAAAAATGGTACGTCCCCACGAGCGGTGACGGCCACCTTGTACCTGGAAAAGAATAGAAACATTGATTAATTTAAAGATTGCATGAAACATAAAATTAATGAGCCGGCATAGTGCGGTTTAAACATTAAACCATTAAAATGAATCATTTTCTTTTCGGTTGATTGTATTCATGGGTTATATTGTCTCTGTGTTCGCTGAGGACGGTGTCATATGTCGTGTAATAAAAAAAAGAAACATACCTAACTTACATATATAAACTAACTTTTTTTATAGATACATACATATATAAGTATGTAATGTACTTGAATTTTGGTATGGCAGATAATTGCGACTATTTGTTTTTTTCTTTTTCTTTATTTAGATAAAAAACTAAAATGTTTGCTACTTATACTGATTTATTCCGTTGCATATTTTTCTATACGAATGTTAAGTGGTATCTTCAGTATTTTCAATCGATATCGATGATTCTTTTTATAATAACTCAGTAAAGAATATGATTTTACATAAATTAAATAAAATAGCTAACTTCATTATTTTTATTAACAAATACTACAAATTAACTATTCTTTACGTTTTATGTAAAATTATGTATTTCTATGTAGTGGAAAGAACGAAATTTTAAATATTATAATCAGAAATTTGATAAATTAGTAATATAACTGTATCTACACAAAATATCTTATAAAAATGTCAAAGAAAGGAAATTATCTATTTTGAGCATTCACGTAATCTATTTTAGGCGTTTAAAACTCGACTTCTACAATTGTATTAACTTTAATGCCGTAACTAAACGAACGACAAAAAATACATTTAAACTAAAAATATCTTACAACAAGTGCTTTCAATTCACAAGGTAAGTTTAGTTTTTGCTTTAATATAGTTTATACTATTATCAGAGAATATGAATGTGAGTTTGTCTAAGCGACATAGTATTTTAACGACTAAAACACAAAGCTAGTTTAGTTAATTATGGGCTGAAATTCTTCTAAATCCAACAAAGGATACTGAAAAATGACTTGTAATGAAATAATACTTAGAATGAAAAACAATCTGACGGCCCACCTGATAGAAAGTGGTTTACTCTCACTTATAGAAATGAACATTATTTGTATCATGTCAGTGATATTATTAAAGGACTTGTTGGAAAACCAGTGGCACTAATAGTGAATATAATATTACAGTGTTATGCAAAAAACCTTTTTTATACCACTAAGGTGGCAAACAAACATACAGTCTGTCTAATGGTAAACAGTCTCTGTAATTTTTGGACGTCTGCAACACTAGTCGATTGAGACTAGTGACTGACGAAACCTTAAAACAATAAAATACCTTAATACATTCAACTAACCTTAGGTAATTTTTCTATAATTTCTTCGTGCATGTTAAATTGTCCAATTTACATCATAAATTTTTCTTGATAGAAATTATTCAAATTACACACCGGAATTTAAATTTAATTACTTAATTATAATTAACAAGATATTTACATTTAATGCAACAATTCAGTTATTATCAATCAGAATATTTAAATAAGAAAAATGAGACATATCTTTTCTCAAGAAACACATTTTCCCACTTTATTTTTCATATTTACCGAAAATAAAAAAAAATAAACTTTATAATTACTTACAGTACAGAGTTGCGTTTCGTTTGCATATAAATTAACCACGAGAATTTCCATTCCACTTTCCAAGCTATTTTCTCTACTTCTCCATGCAAATAATACTCGGCTACGTTGTTTAAAAGACACAAACTTTATGTTAAAGAAGTCGCATTGTAAGTATAAGACGTAAGGGACAGACGAGGTATGGAATTAAAAATAGGATGATAAATAAACATGCGGAGAATGCTTCTGTCTAGTTCGTATTAACTGTTACTAGCATCTAGCATAGAAATCGTTGTAAATACACGGATTAGAAATGCGCGCATTACCGTAACTGTGAATAATTTAAGTGGTTGGCAACAACCAATATTGCAGTAATATTATTTGGCGTGTTTATAAGAAAATTTAAACATTACAAATTTGCTGATCCGCCTGTGTCCAAATTAATGAACAGCTCACAATTTAAAGCAAATTACACAATATATTTAAAATTTATACAGTAAGTAAAAATTGCATTACAAAAAACTAGTATGTCTTAATAACAGGTTTATTTTTTTTATATTCACAATACACATTTTAGTTGAAATAAAATTAGTTTGAGATAATCTCAGGTACAAATTATATCAATTACAAAAAGAATGATAAAAATTGGCAACAGAAATGATGTAAAAATAGATAACGAGGCACCAAACATAAGTTTCTATTCATGCATTCAAACACTATTGAAGTCGGTTGTGAATAAAGAGACTATACGCGTAAATAATGAAATGCATAACTTCAAGCTGAAAGGAAACTGAATAAATAATATACCTATCCTATGTATATTATTTATTCAAATTGATTTGTACCTACGTTTATGTGAATCGTGCTGTATAAAATTCGGTCCTCGCATAATATATGTATACATAGACGATACTTTATTGCTAAATAAAAACAAACGGGGGAAAGAAAAATAATAATACCTGGTCTCCCCGCCGGCCGTCTCCATAGGCGTAACGACGATGAATGCGTGGAGAAAATGTGAGGCGATCATATCTGGCGTGAATGGAGTTGCCTTTTCCTGTGAAGTATCATAAAATATAATTTGAATTTGATTAGAGATAAGTATGAACTAAAAGATGACGTAGTGGCAAAGATTGAATAGGAGATGTTGAGTCAATTCGATTATTTGGAAAGGATGAATTCTTACTATTATAAATGTGAAAATGAGTTTGTTTGAGACTTTATAGCGCTTTACCATTTTAACCAATTACAATACTATAAAATTTGGTATGCACATATTATATGGAATGGAGAAGGTCAAAGACTATTTTTTATCCCGGTCAGTAAACATATCTCGGTCACGTGGACAAAAATGCGGGAAAAGCTAGTGGAAAGAGTAATTAAGAAAGAGATATTTCGAGCGTGAATGCGTGAGGATGTCAGTGGGGTTGCCCTAGATGGACGTACGTCGACTAAATAAGTGATGTACTGAAAAAAGACCAAGACAAAGGAATTCGTCACTGGCAAGTATGTATGAATAGACTGATAAATGTGGAGGTGAAAGATGCTTGATTTTGATTTGGAGCATTTGACATTCTACTGTTTTCTCCAGTCTCAATGGAGGCAGATGTGCAAGTGTGTATGTACTGCATATATTTAAAGTTTAATTCTTGTTATTACTAGCCGTATCCTATTGCTATACTCACGTGAATTAGAATAACAATTGGACGCTACAGTCACAAACACATGTTTATTACTGTCGCATTTATTTTATATTGTTGAAATGTATAATTATTTTTTCATATTTTGGTTCTTTTTAATAATATTTAGTAATTTAAAAATAAAATAAACTTTTTTTTTAACAAATATTTGCTGCGAATGGATTGATGCCAATGCAATTTATTCATATTTTGTACAAGTTGAAATGTAAATCTACCTACGCAATTGCAACATTTTAATTTTTACCTATTTGTCGCTGGAAGGAAGTAGTATCTATTATACAGGCTCGTCCTAGTATAGATGCTACTGGTAAATCACATGTATGATGCGTATTTGACAAAAATGTAATAGTTTTTAAGAAGAATAACTGTAACTACTTAAATTAGTGTCAATAAAATATATTATAATTATTGTTATATTAAATAATATGGAATAGGAGCTTACTTGAAAAACAATAGCCACAATGTCGTTTCCAACGTGTCGTTTCCTCTGGAGCTGTTGAGCATCTCCAGCGGTATGTGGCAGTAGCGGAGCCACGTGGAACATGATCTCTCTATTGTGGTATTGCTCGTAGACCGCTTCAGATCCTGTGTGGCCGTTCATTATGTCCAAGCCACCTCTGTAACCTTTGGAATAAATATAAAATTAAAAATATTAAAACAATTAAGTCTTGGACTCCTATAGACTTATGAGAATATTACCAGCCAGTTTCAGTCTTTCTCTTTTTAAATTGAAAAAAAAAAAGTAGAACACAAACACATAACAATAAGTAGCTGTTTATTTGAATAGGTTTTTGGATCTTTGATTTTAAAACATTAACTTCTACGACTTAAATATAGTGTTCGCTAATTAAATGCTTTAATCTTCAAAATGACCCACATACATATCAATACCATGTGGTTTTCCTTTATATATTGTAGACATAATCGCAGTAATATTCCTGTTTATATAGGCATATATTTCCTGGTATTTAATCAGTGAATCACACAATACAGTACACCTTACTGAATAAAGAAATTAAATGTGACATTTACAGTTTCTGTTTTGACAATAATTAAATAGGTAATTATACAAATAACAATAATAAGTATAAATAATCAAGTAATAATAACAAGTTAATCGATGCATAGTTTATGACGCGCTAGGTGAAACACTAAAATAATTAATTTTATGAACATTTTGTCTTTGGGATCTGGTAAAAGTATCTAAAAAAATAACGGTGATAACAAATGAATATATGAAAATATAAGATAGAAACACAAGATAACATAAGTGTTACCTTTATGATCTTTCAATTTTATTCTTTGTCCGAGCATTTCGAGAAACTCGTCAAAAACGGGCGATGTTTCGTTGTTTCCAAACAATTCTTCCTCAGTAGTCTGACCGTATTTCTGATAAAGTACTCCAAATTTGAAACTGTTCACTAACACGTGTTCATCGTACGCCGCGATCAATTGCGACGCATTTAAACACATGACAGGCATGAAATTATCTACATTTACTTGCTCGTTCAGCATTTTGGCCATTTTCAGAGGTGATGGCGTCATGCTCGATCCTGAAATAAAAAAAAAATAATTTAAACATACAAGTTGAAAATAATTAAAAACATTTTTAAATTAAAACGAAAAAAAAAGTTTAAGTTTTGAATTTAAATTTGAATGTTGAAAACAATTTAAAAAAGAACAAAATGAAATAAAAATAACAATAAGTCTTATTTACTTGTGGTGGGTATAAGTCCATGCATAGTTTCTGTTCGGAGTCTCAAGAGTATCCTCGTGTGGTCTTGTCCAGCTACATGCTCATTTTTGAGGGAGATCACCACGGGGCTTTGGTTTTCATCTGTTCCAACCAAATTGATGTGTTCCTGCAACAAACAATATATAACAATTATAATAGTCTTAAAGGAAAAAAGTTATTATATTTGTTAAATTGTTTCTTTTTTTTATATTTGTTAAATTTTATTATAAGGTGTAGAACATTAAGCTAAGATTAGGTTATTAACTAGAATAAATTAGGAATGTGTAACGTTTTTTACGAGATGGTAATACTTGTACACATATTTTCTAATTTTTAGATACCATCTAGTTACATACTATCGCCTTATCTATATTTGTGAATTAATATGTTTTAAAATTACTGTGTGTAACAATAAGCTCAAAATATTAGTGCCTAGGACTGAAAACTTTAAATCCTTAAAGTGTTTTAAGATATCATGTTTGCTTCAACGAGGTGTTATACCTATGGGGCATAAAAAGTGGTTACTACATCCTATTGGTTTAATAATATGGAACATTTCTATACCTAACCAAAACGTAGTCGATAAATACACAATTAAATTTAGTCATGACACATGTTGCATGCACCTACAGGAAAATGCTGTTAATTAAGAATGTAATAACCGAGTCAATATTGGTCGTCACAAGAATCATAAAACGTCCGCCAGTCACGCCCATGTCTATAAACCCTCACGGAATTTGATAGCATAACAATATTTATAGCAACGAAGGTTGTTGTTAAAGGTAATGCTGATTCTCTGTTTAATGGAATTTTTCTACGTTTAGAGGAACACTCGAATTGCTATTCACATGTTAATGTTTTCAAAGTCCAAGTATTTAATTTGTCTGATGTCATATTTTTAACGTCACTATCTTGAAAATGATACTTACGCTTTTTTGAAGAAACAAAGGCCATGTTATTACACGCTTTTATTTACATTAAATATAAAAATCTTCTTTTTCTACATAAATATAATACTTGCAATTTGGGATATTAACGAGTTGATCTTGTTATGATTTTAGAATAAGTGGGTTATTGCAACGATTTAGTGAACATTTTCAATACTAACAGTTATTGTTTAAGTATGCGATTATAAACTTAACAGTGGAGAGATGGGCAACAGCGTCCCTCTTAAAACATTACCAAAGCCTAATTGCGGTTGGCAGTCCGCCTGCCAAGCATAGCAACTACTGGCAGAACTACCATAATGTGAGAGGTTCATGTTCAGCAGTGGACTGATGGTTGATATGATGATGATGATGATGATAAATCACAGATCATAGGACAGGATCTTCTTTCAATATGATTTATACTAGTATTTATTCCATAAATCTACAATCTATTGTTAGTCGATAATTATACTCTTGATGAAGTTTTAGAGAACATAAAATAATTGCAACAAAAACAACTATTGTCTTATAGTGTGAGGGTCAAGTAAATCTTTTGTAACAAAAACAAAGACGTCTTAATCGCTATAGGAAATGTTAATTATTGGAATACATTGTTTCATTAACCTCGTCAGTCCCTTTTTTCTCATGTTCAGAGATCTTTGAAGGTTTTTAATGGAACTCTATCTAGCATCTGTAAGTTTAAACTACTTTATCTATGTTGTTGTTTTCACGTATTTATCTATACGGTTGCTAATAAAAGTACTATTTGTTTTTCTTTTTTTATTCAGTTCGTGATTCCTTTTTGATTTGTATTAAAATACTGTATTAACTAAAGCTCACAAATTTGATCTACCTTTACCTATTTATATACTGATTATAAAAGTAGGTATAGATTTTTTATGCAACTTAGAATAGCAAACAAGCTGACAGCCCACCTAATGGAAAGTGGTTACTGTCACCTATAGGCATGAGCAGGACCATGAACATAACAGATTATAATGATTCACCTATGATACCCCTCACACGTTGCCATTGCTGGGGACTCAGATGATATTCCTCTGTACCCTGTAAATTCACTGTCATATGTAGGATATCACAGAGAGACCTTTAATCGAAAACACAGCTATACAAACACAACTGCTTCATGGTAAAAATACGAATGGGACAGAGATGCCATAGCAAACGACTTTTGTACAAAGTCTCCCTCTAGTAATGTGGTATGTTGTGAACTTATCAACTATATTAGTAAATTGGATTCTTTTTATATTGTATTGGTACTTGTGGATATGTGATTAACTCAATGCAATCAGCGTGTAAGTGTGAACTACTTCCTGTTACAACTAAGAATCGATGCCAGGAAGTCATTAGGTACTGCACTTTGCCAACTGAATTAAAAGTACTATTTGTTGAACGAAATGTTTATAGACAGAACATTAAGTGTTTCAATTGAAATGTGCTCTTTATATAAGACGAATAACGAAAAACATTTTTTTTTTATTATTACATTGATCATAATTGCACCTATTTTGAATTAAAGTATATTCAAAATTATGCAGCGCAAGTACAAATTTTGCAGTTAATTTAACAGCGAAACTTACAATACCTACTTTTCAGATTTTTATCTTTAATTGGCCAATATAAGACTTGTCCTTTAACGTCTCCGCAAAAAGGCAAATTGAAATCTAAAGACGGTAATTGCAGGGACGTGGGGTTAATGCCCCTTTTCCGAAGGCACTGACGGATTACATCATCCCATAAGGAATCTGCCGGAAACATTTTTTCAAGCTCGATGAGTGAAAATACTCTATTCAAAGGATCTGCAACGAATAAAGATTACGCCTTGATAGATGTTTGGTAAATAGCTTGGCTAATATTTTATCAATAGAACGATGACGTGAAAAATGTCACAATATTTAAAGGCAGTATCGATTACATTGATTGAAAACATATCATTTCGTGGAAATGATAATTTAAGAAAATCGAGATATAAAACTAGTAATAGATAGAGAACTAGTAATTTTCAGAAACACTAGTAACATAATAAAGATTATAAAGGTTGTAATCTGGTGGTATGTATGACTATATCCGATAATTATAAGTTATCATTTTTGCTACCAACAAATCCTTACAAATATTATAAATAAATAAAAAAATATGATCCCTATTTTTAAAAATTGGCATATACTTAACATCTGAAATGAAATTAACCTACTTTTTATTCACATGACCAAAATCGTGATAAACATAACTTAATAAGAAGCCTAAATTGCTGTTTGGAAATAAGTAAAAAGCAATTTAGTATAATTATAATCAAACTTATAATAATATTGCTCCAGAAGAAAATATACTTAATCTTGTCAAGGCTGAAATAAATAATATGGATTAAGTAATTTGAAAGAAGGTTCAATCGATTAGGATCGACGACTACTCTATCATTTATAGAAATAGGTTCACGATCAAAAGATTTTCCATTCCGACCTCCCGCCTTATTGGGTCGTCTATGTCGAAAACGGTAATCATTTCTGAGAAAACATCATTTTACTGAAGGAATTGTCCTCGGACGAATTTTTCGTTTTGATGGAGGCATTTGCTTATTGCTTCTCACTTTTCTATTGTTAGTTGCGGACATCTGTCTTCGTCACTGATTTAAACGACGCGGCAACCGAATGAATCAAAATAAATTATGATTTGAAAAGATTCGATGAATTTTAATATTATTAATAGTTCCTTTACATATTCAAGTGATAAATTAGACATTAGACTATAAATAAATCCTGGATTTAAAACACCATTTCGACTGGAAACTGTATGATGATGAACTTAATATAATTTATGCTGTGTTTGGTAGTAATTTGTTACTGATCTTCTCATTATAAACTATAAAATATTAATATATTGTACTTAAATGTGTCCCTATAAATATTTATTATACGCATTAACTTGGCATATTAGCAAATGTATTGATATTTCAATATTTATATTTTTTTGCAAAATTTGTATTCTATAAATTCTAGAGCTATTTAAGCGAGTTCTTGTCGAATTATATTGGTTCACACTTTGTAGATAGCATAAATTAATGGAAAATTCCCCTGCGACCTGCTTTTCACAGGAACATTCGTTATGTGATACGGTAATAGCCGTGACGTATTTACACGTCAACCTTCCAGGGGTATCGGCTTAGCGATCAGGACATCGCATTCATCTAGCCTAAGCCCAGAACCACAATGACCCATTGAGCTTTACGGGTTGACGCGGTAACGATTCTAATATTTTATGCAAACGATGCGCAATAGAATTACGGTCGGGGTTAAGTGTTTCTGGTTTTAAATGTTGCCATTGCTGTTCTATTGCATGTTGTAGTTAAAACAAGAGGTATTAATTGGAATCAATTTAGGATCATCATATCGTCATAGCAGCCTTTAACTATCCATTGCTGAACACAACCCTCCCCTTTAGGGGATTAGCTAGTAGTTACCACACTTGGCAGGAGGATTGCCAACCGCAGTTAGGCTTTAGAGATGTTTAAAGAGTGGCACTGCTGTCCATCATTCGCCCACTCTTAGTCGCCTCTTACGACATCCACGGGAAAAGAAGGGGTGGCTTATTCTTTGGCGGGACCACACGGTCAAAATTTAGGATAGAATAGGTAAACGAAAACATGTAACTATTTTGTATTGTAATGTCTCGTTTTATAGTCTCATTTATTAGGACAATTATTATAACTTAATAGGGCTGTTTATAGGAATATTTTCAGCATCATTTTATAATTCTACAATAAATCACAACAGAAAATTTTAAGTACTTTTTAAAATATGTTGTGTTTATTAATTACAATTATAATATTATAATTATAACCTATTACGGCCCAAATTATTAAATGGACCTGTTTTGTAATAAGTGTGCAACATGCATGTATTTAATATTAATAAAAAAATTTACTTTTAAATGTAAGAACAAATAAAATTTATAATAAATTCTTCAAGATTTTAAAATTCATAGAATTACTTCGTGGTATAATTAAGTACAACACAAAAATTTTATGTTTTTTAAACCTATATGTTTAAAATGAAGTAATCCAGGCTGTGGGAATTTTGTAGATAATAGTAGATTATCTCCAAGGCATTTATAAAGCAATTTACATGTTACGTTCATGCGATTAGAATGCGTTACGAAATAACTGTTAAATGAACTATATAAAAAGTATATAACTAAAATACTCAAGGAAATGCAGGTAGACACGGCTGATAACTAGTTTAATTGATTTTTTGTATCATCAATTCTTTTTACGCACTATCTTATCTGATAGTGCATAGTTTTATAATTTTGAAGTCGATATTAATATTGCTATTTTCTTTTGGACGGTATTAATTTATTTTATATAGGGAATAATTTCATAAAACTATTTCTATATTACGCGTAATGTTTGTTAAAATTTCACTATCTACAAAAATATACATATAAGAATCGTACTGTGTAAAAAAATAACTAAGTTATGCACTGAATTAGTGACGCGAAGAAAAAGTTTGTTTTGTTTTCTTTGAAAATATGCCATAACAAGGTGTAAGTTTAGATCCGTACGCAAGATAAAGTCTGGTACACACGGGTGGGTTCCAAATTGCTCCACAATGGTGTAATCGGCTCAATCTACACGAAGCTGAGAACTTGGCTCACTGGGCGTGAAGCCAAACCGTTCCGCTTTAGCGAGCGCAGGCGCTTTTTCCCACTATCATTTGCGAGGTTTTTTTTAATAATGAGTAGTTGGGCCCTTAACAAGCGCCCAACTGCGTCCCTGTTTTTAATTGGTGCAGTTACGTATTTCGTCGACGGTTTAGGTAGGTATAATTTGAATTTAAAAAATAAGTAGTAATTCTTTATTGAATTTAATAATTTTATTTAAGACTCAATGCGAAAGAAAGGATGAAGCTTCCTTCAAGAAATGGATTAACAAGGACTATTTCATGCGATTAAAGCCGCGAAATACACCTAGAAAACAAACAACAAACTACGGTGCCCCATATAATTGAACAGTAACAATGCGATGACGATGATAATGTCCTATAAAAGCAACAAATAACAATAACAAATTCGGCTCCACATGGAGATTCTCACAGATTGATATTAAATATTAAATTAAGTAGAAACAACGATTGACATAGAAACAATTCTTAATTGCAGGTACGAAGCGATACTATTGGGAGATATAAATAGGTTAGTCTACTACACGAAAGAACAAAGAAACTTTTATCCAATATTGATTACAAAGTGGTCTTTATTGGGAATCTATGTAATTGATGTAGTGCTTAGTATTGGCTACTCCCGCAGACACGTCGGCGTCTACCGTATCAGTTGCGGTTTCGAACTTAGTCTGCCAACATTATGCACTTACGCGACTTGCGCTCGAATGATCCGACGGCTCCCAGGCAACGTGTACGTGAGTACATAGCCTTATGTTTGGTACTAAAGTGATATCGGATCCGTTGGAAGCATTTTGATGAAACTTTGAATATCAGATTAAATGTTCGAAAATAAGCGTGGTGAAATTCGGGCTTTGATCTTAGTTTGGAATGTTTTATGTATTTATTTGTTTATATAATACCTGTATGTAAATAAATTAACTAATATTAAAATAAACGTCCTTACAACTTTTATTCCAGGCGAGTTGGTGTTGTGGAAAACATCAGTATCAGTTTGACAAAAAGCGAGCCTAACATCTCTTTAAATTAATTTTGTCCGTTAACGGTGTTAGTAACGACCACATGATTATGTAGTATATTTATATTACCAATGTACGTAATACCTGTGGCAATACCTTTTTATAGATTCCCATAAGGAATACTTACTTAAGAAGAAGTACCAAGTTGTGTATAGAGTTAGTTGAGATTACACGTTATAACATTTACGGTATAAACTATAATTAGTAGTAATTCGTATACAATCGCGGAATCTCTATTATAAAGTACATGTTTTATGTGTAATAAAAACTTCACGCTAATCGCATTGATCCAATGTTTACTTATAAAAAATTATACGCTTACTTAAATGTCGCAGTAGTAATTATAATGTATCTAAATGATATGAAAAAAAAGTAGAAAAGTATACTTACGCGTGGGTATGGGAAAGTTCACATGTGTAACTGTACTGATGGTTTAGTAAGACTGCGGTTGCAGACGTAAGGCGTAAGCGATTTTCGTGTGGATTTTATTTAAGTGTAAACTATGTAGACTATTATGTCTAGACATTTATGCGAATGTATATAGGTTACTAAGACCATTTAGGTACTTGGGATTTGACGATTACAGTGGCACAGTAATAAGTAAATATCATATAAACGAAGTTCGGAGTTCTACTTTCGGTCGAATCAAAATATTTTGTGTTTTCTGTAATATTCTGATCTCCATAGTGGTTCTTTTGTCTATAGTCGACAATTATCACTTTCCATTAGATAGACGGGCGAATGTTTGCCGTTTTGAGAGAAATAGGATACATATGTATTTAGTTTCGTTAATAATTTTATATATACGTAAAACTGAATCTATTAATCCTGTGTTTTGAAACAACGAAAATGTAAAAACTGAAAATGTAGATTTCAAACGCAGCGGTTAACGAATATGAGTCATGTATGAAGTCATTACTAGATGACTTAGAACCACTCATTAGTTTACTTCAACTAAAAATACTAATTGTTAGTAACGGGTATTATTTACCATCTGTTAACTATATCTCGCATTTACGCCATTAATATGATCACAGCTTAATCCGCTAAGTTATATTATATTGAACAGGGTGAGAAATTTTATATCAGCAACATGACACATTGGCATTATAAAGCATTGTGCCTTTTACACAATTCACGTTAAATCGCCATTATGTTAAAAACGCAATATCGCACTCGTTTATAAATGGGTTTAGTGTTTACACAAAGTGATATATGAGTGAAGAAGCTAGAAATTGCTTAACGTTTCATGATCGTTATAATTCAAGGCCATATTTATCACCTACTTGTTTTTTATGAGCTACATTTTAAAACGGTTACATTTTGTTTAGCAAAAAAGCATCTTTAATCGTAAATACACATAGGTATTCCGACAAATGACGAGATGCTTTGTATAAAATATTTAATTTTATTTATAAATAAATTTAGTTTCACAACAAGTAGTTCTTTACTCCGCAAATAAAAGGGCATATTTAATTATAATCTTATAAAGTTTATGTGGGCTCGACCAAAAATAAATCTTATGGATTATAAAGAAAGTTTCAAAATTGGTTCAGAATTGAAAATTCTCACGAATTATAAACCTCTGTCTCTTGAAAGTCGCTTAAAATTACACGCATACATATATACGTATATGTCGCTTAAAAATAAATTCAAAAAGATACTAAAATGTAAATAAATTAAATTAATTTTGGTAAATAAACACAAAAAAGGGTGACATTTAAAAGTTATTTCTTACATAAACATCGTACTCTATTCTTAATATAAATAGGCTCGGGTCTGTTATTAATCAGCACACCGGCAGGCCTTTATAGAAGGTCAGAGCATAAAAGGACAACAACGTTGTATTGATGAACGCATATTCATTATATTAAGGGGAGGAACGTGACCAAATGGAAGAGGTCGAATTTAAAGAATGTCTTTGTAGAAAAAGAAAAAAAAAGGCAATTTCTTTACAGCCAGTACTAAACCACTGACAATTTTATGAATACTGCCAATGTTATTTATACACATTTTTATATGGTTACTACTCGATTATACGATAGATTTTGATTCTAACTTATATCCTGGATTAACACGGATTGTTTAATCCTGGTTTCACACTCCCATGGGTAATTTACAATCTGTAGATACAAACTAAGCTGTCGGTACTCGCGAGTTATTTTTTTTTTATTTTGTACCACATACATATGTAATATAAAACTAAATTTAATGCTATTAGTGGTGAATAAATTATTATAAAAGACGTTAACGTTGAAAAAAATTTGCAAGTGTAATTAAATTGAGGAGAAAAGAGAGACTCGTGTTGGCAACAGGATGACCGATACAACGGCAGACTGCGTGTCGCGACGGTAGAGACATGTGTAGTGAATTCCATTTCGCAATGTCATTACATTACACTTTTTTTTATTTTTACCGCAATGGAAGTAAAGACATCGCATTGGTCATAAATGTAATTAATTCGAAATTCAATTTGTGTGTTATTTTTGCATTATTATTGGTGTAATTTTGTAATGTAATTGGTGTAATGTGTACAAGGTATTTTGTTTCCCAGTTATAAGTTTTAAAGCAATAATGGCGAGATTTTTCTGATTGAAGCTTGAAAAGGCAATTGAGATTTTTCAGCGTGTTTTTCAATATACAGCAGCTTAATAATAATCCACTGCTCAATAACGTACTTTCTGAGGATCTATCGCTAAAAAATAAACTTTATTACAATAGACTTGAGTT
Organism: Galleria mellonella; assembly: GCF_026898425.1. Lineage (NCBI taxonomy): Eukaryota > Metazoa > Arthropoda > Insecta > Lepidoptera > Pyralidae > Galleria > Galleria mellonella. The sequence continues at coordinate 679,338 of NW_026442147.1, read as the reverse complement.
TAAATTACCTTGCCGAGGAAAAATCGCCTGTAATACTTGGCAGTATCGTCGGTATCGATATTGTGTCGCCTAGACGCTTGTCGCGGAGTGCCAGGTTGCGCCCTAGGTTCAGGTTCCTCTCCATCTTGAACCTCATCTATGCCATCCACCCAGTATCCACCGTTAGGAGGTTGCACTATACTTGGCGGGGTTCCTGCAAAAATGGATATTAACATTACCTTCAAATAAAAAAAAAAAAACTTGTTAAGGTCTGAAAAACAAATCATGAAATTAAATATCTTTAAGTAGTTGTAAGCTTAAGTTCTTATTAATTTAATTAACGTTACTGGCCATTAAAAATGTATGATGTAATAGGTGGAATTAATAAAAAATTCTTTCTCAGCTACTCATAAAGAAAACCAGAGATGTTGATAATTGGTAGATAATATATTGTTGGCCATCATTGCAATATAAAAAAAAAATATGTATATAATTAATGAAATGAGGAATGTTTTCATACGAACTTGTCATAAATTCCCATGATGGTATTATTCAGTTTATTTTTTAAGAAACACGTATTATACTTCATCTGGCAAAATAAAGAATTATAAATGAGAAATAAGCATTATATTATTATACCATTGCCAGGTCATCAAACTAAGATACCATGTATACTGTGAATCCATCTAACGAACATATGTATCCAAGAATAACATCAGTGTGATGAAATATTTATTATTTTTACTCAAAAATGGCTTAAAACCTTAAGGAAGTCACGGAATCAATTAAGGTTTTTTTAATCTTCCCATAGACAAGCAATTCTTGTGGCCTTCATGTTACATCCAAGGTTGTCACTATTTGTTAGGTAGTTTTTGCGTAACAAATTGATATAATTAACCGTGTAGCGCAGCTGAATGTGTTCCGCGGTATTCAATTTACAAAACCTTATGTTTATTTACTGTGTAAATACTTACATGTGCGTAACGCATTTCAATTGAGTGAAAATCATGTTTTGATATTGAAGTTATGTATTTTATGATGTGAGTATAAATATTCACACTACTATTGAAATACAACGATGCTTAGATTTATATTCTGTGCATTGTGCAGGTCAACGCTTATGTTATGACAGTTTGAGTTCTAAAATCTGGATTGAGCGAGATTTTTCGATTTGCTATTTTATTTTTATACAACTTAGAATGTCAAACAAGCTGACGGCCCACCTGATGGAAAGTGGTAACCGTCGCCTATAGACATGAGCAGTACCATGAACATAACAGAGTATACTGTTTCGCCCTTGATACTCCCCATGCGTTGCCATTCCTGAGGACTCAGGTGTTATTCCTCTATACTCAGTAAATTCACGCCATATCCCACCCTTTAAACCGAAACACAGCCATGCAAACACAACTGCTTCACGGTTGAAACACGAATGGGACAGAGGTACCCAAGCAATCGACTTTTGTACAAAGTCTCCCTCGGGTATCATTATTCGAATAATTATTATATTCTACCTCACATTTAAAAACTTTATTGAATGTATGGAAAAAACCGAACATACAAGTTTTGGTAGAGCAGTCACCAAAATGTAACGCGCAATATAAATACACTTGAAAATTATTATTATAATTGTAATTGACCTTACTAGTGATACATCACCTAAATTAGGCAACTATAACAGTAATATTTGTATGTTGAGTAATAATAAATTTAAAAAATATTTAAAACTAAAAAAGTTTATAATTAAGAATCGGAATATATTAAATAAGCGTTGCAAAAAGGGTCAATTATTGAAAAAAAACACTTTGAATAATTTAAAATTGCATGATTACATTAATAAGTGTAATAATAAGTTAGTGGAAAGCCAAAAGTTATATGACATTGATACAGACTACCTAACTTCAAAAATCAATAGTTTAGAATCTTCACTTCATGATTTAAATACAAAGTATATTATCTCTCAGAAACAAATCCAGGAGCATATTTTAGCAATGGATGATCTGATTGATGTCAGTAAATACAATGCTGACCGTTTTGAGTCGTTGACTAAGCATTGTACATGTAATCACACAAATATATCAAATAATAATTCAGTTGTAACTGTGCTGGAAAATGAAGTTCAGAGTATGTATGTATGTGTGATACAATGTAGAGAAAATTGCAGATATAGTGCTGTTTGCGGATGATACTTCGTTAGTGTTTAAAATTGGACGTCAAAGTAATCAATTAGACGATGTAAATTGTGCTATGTCTGCAATATTAAATTGGTTTACATGTAATAACCTATTATTAAATTCCAGCAAAACAAAGTGTATAAAATTTATACTTCCTAATGTAAGACTAATAAATACACAGTTATTGCTTAATGACGAAATAGTAAATTTTGTTAATGATACAGTTTTTTTAGGTATAACAGTGGACTCGAAATTACAATGGGGGCCCCATATTTCAAAATTGGCCAGTAGACTCAGTTCTGCTGCATATGCAATTAGAAGAATTAGGCAATTAACAGACGTGGCGACGGCTAAACTTGTATATTTTAGTTATTTCCATAGCATAATGTCTTATGGCATACTGCTGTGGGATAAAGCAGCCGATATAAATACTATATTTGTTTTACAAAAGAGAGCCATACGTTCTATTTATGGTATGGGTTCAAGAGAGTCATTGCGTCAGTGCTTTAAAGACTCAAATATCCTCACAGTTACTTCACAATACATTTATGAAAATATTATGTATACACGTTAGAACTTAGAGAGTTTTAAAAAACTCAAAGACTGTACAAGTAGAAACTTACGCAATATAAATAAGCTTATTTTACCTAAATGCCGTCTGCACAAAATCAGTAATTCATTCTATGGTAATTGCATAAGATTTTATAATAAACTGCCAGAATCTGCATTAAATCTGACAGAGAGGCAATTCAAATCTCATATTAAACAATTTTTATGTAAGAAAGCCTATTACAGGATAGACGAATTCATAGATGACAACATATCAAGTAAATAATTAGTTTATTAGCATACAACGTTATAATTTTATTTTCTCATTGCTTTCTTGATTTAATTGATTAATTTTAGAAATATGAAAGCGTAGCGGTTTTTGTATTAATTGCCGCATGCATTCTTATGTAAAATGTGAATACTATAACTATCAGATGGCAATTGTGAGTAGCTTTGACGTGGTCTAGTGTTTTGAGTAGTCATGCTCACTAAAATGTCCAGACTTGTGGCGGCGTGGTGGGCCGGGTCATTAGGCTCCCTAAAATATGGTCGAGCGCAGTGATGGCTGGCTCATCCGTCATACTCGTGAACGGGTGCTGCTTGTAGGGACTGGTCTGCTCTAATCACTATGACTGATTTCCTCTTATAATTGTTTAACCAGTTGGTTATGTATTCAATATTTTTTCTTTTTGAGTATTTAATTGAATTAGTGCTAATTGGTGGTTTGTATTCACACACTTAAACTTAAAAATAAAGTAATAATAAAATTATTTAAAAGAGCAACACGCAAGTTTCTTGCTCGTTCTTCTTGTGATGAGACAGCTTTCCGAACGAGCGGTAGATTAAAAAAAATGTAATTACTTTTCAAAAGTGCTTCAATGTAAGTTTATTTGAATAAATGATTTCTATTCTATTCTATTCTATTCTATAAATTATCATATTTAATTTATTTAATTATTAAATATATATAATAGCCTGTTGTTTCTTTTATAGTTAATACCTAGATATATTGCCACTCTATGTTCATACTTTTGAAGTCCTATAATTATTATAATTGTGTAAGATAATAGGATATTTGTTACTCAATCGTGTTTAAACATCTAAACGGCGTTGAATAAATTTTTATGTATGGTATGCAAGGTATATCTTAGATGAACATAGGATACTTCTATATTAACTCAAGCGGACAAAGCTGCGGAGATATTTCTCGTGAGAAAGTAAATAAATAATTTGAAGGATCCATCTGATACATTATGTACTCAAATAAAATCGATAAATGCAATTTCGTATTCCGAGTGACTTGTGTATTATTTATTATACCAAGTTTTATATTACTTGTCAGAGAACACTAAACATTAATATAATTTGATACATATGTATGTTAATATACATAAAAGCACTTTGTACGGGTACTTGCTGTATGTAATAAAAAGAAGTATATATAGTACAACGTTTTAAAAATGCGAATAAAACCAAGCAGGAATTGTGGCACAAAATTACTAAGCATTGGTCAGCCGCAACTAATCGAAACAACCGCCCATCCTTTTAGACCCGCATCTAATTTCAAACAAGGGATGACTAGTCTAGACCGCCTTTTGTCCAGGCATATTTTTGTAAGGGTTTCAATATAGTTCTATGTCCTGCGGGGCTTCATTGTTCCTGCTATACGTCTCATAAAGCTTCGTTGCTAGGTTTTATGAAGGCTGGCTTTTATAAAAAGCTCGGAGACGAGTTTGAAACAAAGCTGACGCATGTAACTTGGACATAATACTTGAGGATTTTATCTACATTACTAAAATAATTAAAATATGAATATTGTACTTAATATAAAAAAAATGCAAATTCTCATTTTAAACACTTAAAATAATTATTTGCATTCTTATTACATTTGTAACTACTTCTAATGATTAGTTATAATCAAATTATTTAAAAATAATTACTTTCTAGTTACTGTGATGAATATAACATGTATATTTAAAGTATCAAAAAACATACATATATCTATATAAATGATATGGTTCCTAAATTTTATTATATTTAATCAATATGTCTATATCAAATAATCAATATCAAAAGTTTGCAAACGTTTAATCGATATAACAATAGAAGAACTGCTAAATATACCCACCACTATTTCCTATACAGCCTTAGGACACATGATTAGTCAAGTGTAACCTAACTACTAGTAATAGTGTCTGCCTAGAATAGGGCATTTAATAATTATGTTACATATTATTATTTATGTTCATTGACTCCGACGAATGATAGAGACAAAGATGGTTATGTGATGATTCCGTACAAGCAAATAAATATAGCATGACTTTCATTAGATGTAGTGACAATTGCAAATACATTTCAGTTATAAGCGTTCAAGTGTATTATTCGTATCAAGTGTTTATAAACTTGTCACTACAATTTATGGGAAAGTGTATAATAAGTAATTGAAATGATAATAATTATCATCTTTATCATCATCTCAGCCATTGTCTGTCCACTGCTGAACATAGGCCACCCCTATAGACTACCATAAAGAACGTTCTTTAGTCACCTGCAATCCACTGACTCCTTGTAATGCATATAAAGTTGTCGCCACTCAAGAACCATTCTTCCCCAGAAATGATAATAATAATGATTGTGAATGTTAGATATTATATTATTATAGATAGTAAAAAATGATGACACTACATTTTGTTTATTTGAAATAAAGTTCATTAAGTATGAAAGATAAAAGACACAGAAAAATCTAGATTAGTTCCATTTTTTAAGCAAACCACGACTTGTTTGATTTCCTGCTGCTAAGCTTATACAATTCCCAGACCATCCACTAATTTAATTAATGCTTTAATCAGACAGCTCAGAACTAATGAAACTTTTCCTTTGACATTATTTTCTTTATGTGTATCATTGAAAAGATTTTAGATCCTTGAGACTAGATTTGATCTTTTAATTAATACCTATTTCAAAAGAATTTAATATGAATTTATAATTTTATAGGACTAATTTCGATATTTATTTCAATTATTTTATTATATTAAGTATTATACTTGTTAAAAATTCAGATAAAGGAATTTATTTTTAAAGAAATAAATTTATTTAAGACAGGTATAAAAAACTTACGATTCCTATAGATTGTTTGGGTCTAGTCAAACTAAGATAGTCATTTCTTATTATGAGGTATTCAATTATTTAGTTCAGAATAGTGTATAAATATTCTAGTACTGTTATAAGATGAAACGACTTCAATAGTTATAACTGATCATTCGCGTAAAAATTGCTTTTGGGAATACGCTCAGATGCGGCAGGTGCTGCGAATCTTGAATTATTTATTAAGAATCTATTTTTTACATGACTAGTGTAGAATTTTTATAAAAAATATTTGTTCAGACAAAAATCATATAAAATGTTGATATTATGCTGAATATCAATATACCATTTAAAATTTTCAACCGGCTTCAAAAAGAAGGAAGTTCTCAGTTCTCGGTTGTATTTTATTTTAGAAACGATAAACGAATTCATAATAGTGGCCAGCATATTAAGTATTCATAGCTCTGTAACATATTTTTTTTTTTTTTACAATTTCTTGTCTTTTAATATTAATTTAATATTTAAAATATCACACTATTCCTTCTTAATCATATTTCATCTCCCATTCTATACCAACGACTTGCTAATATCTATATAAACCCTACGAGATTTTAGAGTACAATTCAAAATACAATTCGAGTTCAATTGTACTGTATATCAAATAAGTGTATTGAATAAATAATAATAAAAAAGAAATTTAATATCCATCTGAGTTTTAGTGTCAACAAGATTTAAGCTCACGAATACTGATATATTTATTTTGTAAAACATTTGAATAAATACTGAAAATATTAAGTAAAACCTTCAAATTCGACAATAACTGTCATTAAAGAAAACTTACTGCGAAATTTCCGAAGAACATTCCCTTTGAAGTTGTAACTGTTAGGTAGAGAAATTACGCTCTTGTTCCAATAGAATCAGAATTCAATACAAAAGACTTCATAAACAAAGTCAGTAAATCTAAAACGAAATACTTTCACACTTCTGTTCTCAACATTTCCTTAACTTTCTCCTGCAAATGGTTTGCAACAATGATGAAAGTTATTGCGGGCGAGTCAGTACAGAGGGTGATAAAGGTAAAGAAACTAATATATACATAATTTCACTTCAGATTTATAAACAGTGAATAATGGAGTTGTCGATATATTTGGTCAAACGTAGATTGGTTTGATGCAAACAAAATTCTAGACACGTTTTATGTAGAATTTTGCAACTATATGTAAATTTGCTTCTTGCGTTGCATAGAAAATATACTGCTTTGAACGATAAATAGATACAGTCTTAAACCTGAAAACAGTATAGCAAATGGGCACGTCATCAAAATACTTTATCATTAAAATATAAAATAAAAAATATATATATTATTTTAATCATAGGCTATAGTACATCTGGTAGCTTTTTTTTATAACACAGGGGGCAGACGAGCATGCGGCTCACCTGGTGGTAAGTGACTACCGCCGCCCATGATCACCCACAACACCAGCGGCATTGCAGGTGTGCTGCCGGCCTTTTACAAAGGAATATACTTTTTTCTTGAAGGTTATGTTGTTTTTATCTGTAGTCTGATTAATGTATGTCTAAATATATATACTTTCACCTTTCAGATTTTCAAGGTTGACTGGAAGAAATCTCTTTAAGGGATAAGTCTGCCTATGTACATTTTCCTTATAACCTAATGTCTATATTAAAAGTGAATGTACAAAAGCATATACATAAATAAATATATATTTTTTATTATATTTAGCAATATTATATTTTCAAATATAAACAAACTGTCTACAATGTAACAAAAGAATAGAAAATACATGCTTATTTGAAATGATCGTTTAACTAACGGAGTTTGAAATAAACAGTGAAAGTAATTTTCATTTTAATTAGATGCAGAAGCAAATTAATAAATAAATAAGTAAATTCGGAATAATTTAATAATCAAGTAACCCTAGATTTATCTAGTAATTCTAGTAAATTTTCGGCCAGTCCACTTGTCTCTAGTAACTCTCCCCCTGGAAGGGAAGAGCGGAATTTTTGCTACCTATCCCTACCATTGTGTGCCCAGTAGGGATAAACTGAAAAAATATGCCACTTTTCCCTACCAATTGTGTCCAGTCAATGTAATACGTAAGGTTAAATGCATTCCCAAAATCTGAGCACATTAAAAAAATAGTGGTTAATTCATTAATTATAAATAAATCTTTGGTCTATTAATAAAATATATTGGACAATAATTCTCTTAAATTAGTTAACAAGTAAGTACAATATTTCAATAAATTCAGACACATTTTAGTATCGTAAAAACAGTTCATATTCATTTTCCTTAATGAGAAGCATGAATAAAGAAAGATATTGCCAGGATATTGACTTCGGTTCTTTCTGTCTATCCCATGTAAGGCATAGTAAATAGATAGACAGATCCGATCAAGAATCAAGTTCAAGGCACCAACACAAAATAATATGTCGACTAACAAACTCAATCATGAAAGTTCAAATGTTTTATTTCACATACAAAAATTTTGCAATTAAAACAATCTCATTTCAATGCCTTAATAAATGGAGCACAGTGTATTACTCAAATTAGTGCAATATTCATGTAACAAGCGCAACTTTACCGTGGCACTAAGTAGAGTTAATTGTTATAGCAGGTCAACAGAATTTATGAGAAATATTTTTTCGAGACATTTTAACGACTAATGAACTAAGGATTACACAGATAAATTTCAGGTAAATTTTTACAACATTCGTTTTCACTTTTGCTAGTTATATAATCTTTCAAGACAATATTATATAGTCGAATGTAAAAAAACTAAAATGTGTAACGAAGTTCCGGGTTCAATCCCGGCCGGAATAAATTAGGAGAATAATTTTTATAACACTGACTCAGTTTAATTAATGTTTTTCATGCTTTTTTTATTTTATTTAGTGATAATTACCTGGTTTAGCAAGAGTTTCCTCTAACAACTTCCTACTGGCTTGACAGGCGGCTGCAACTCGATGTTGGGCTGCTGCCGCGCCTGGTGACGGCGGGGGTCCATGTGGGGCAGGTACACGGTCCTCGGAACACGAGTGCCTTTCTCCAACTGGCACCGGTACCGACCGACGTTTCTCGGTTCTTGGCACCTGCGACAAGTTTTAGTAATTAGTGACAGTCTTCAAAAATTTAATACATATAAAAAATTCTTGCGTTTATCATACACTTCAAGTATCTTTGTTTAATAGATTTAATTTTTTTTTACCTATTTGTCTGTTTTAGTACTTATGTCTTGTATTTTATCGATATGGTGATTTATACACAATATTCTTATAATAATAATATGTTAGTATTTAAAATACTTTTTTTATGCAACTTGGTACTGGAATGATTAACAAGCTGACAGCCCACCTGATGGAAAATGTTGACCGTTGCCTATAAACATGAGCCATGGACATAACAGGATATACTGTTTCTCTCATGATACCCCCCAAAATACTTGTACCTATTACTTACAAATACTATATCGATATACTTTCAATATGATGAAGATGATTCTTTCGAATTGTGAACATTTTTATTTTTGTTTTAATATAAGTAATATAAATAAACTAAGTACTATAATATTATGTGCTACATGGTAATAATATAGATTTATTTATTATTTTTTCAAATCTATTAGGCTTTATGCAATTAATTCCACTTAACTACAAATAACCCTTAATTGTAGTTACGTGGAACAGATTTTAATGAGATGCTTCTGAAACTTCTCATTACTGCGAACAGATTTATTGCTTATTGAAAACATATAATAAATAATAGCCATCTACGTTCATATTAACTGATAAATTTAATATTGAAAGTAAATTTTGTTTAATTTTGTAGGCATAAAATAAAATTTTTAATTAAATGAAATATCATTCATTTTAAATTACATGTAGGCGAAACTTCGTTGCAATGGTACTTAAAATTAATTTATAACGTTAAAACAATGTCATTGTTTGATACATACCTAGGATTTATTTTTTGTTAAAATATTTTAAGGATAATACTTAATAAATTGAACTAATAATAACAATTAGGTACAAAATTTTATTGAAATCCGTTCCTCCATTTTCATGAGGTAACATAACTAACAGATATTGATTCTGAAAATAAAAGTATTCACGTTTTGTTGTTTATTTCTGGCCTTCCTCGCTGATTTTTAGAAAAAAATAATAGTTTGGAATTTTCTACACATATATCGTATTATATTTCATTCCTTTACTTTGAAAATTTCTAAAAAACACAAATTAGAATACCATAACTATTTATAAAATAAAAAACTGACTAACCAAAATAAAGTGTAAGTTACTACTAAACAGAAATTTACATATGTTCCTTGTTGATAACAATGACGATCTGAAAAATATTTATTATTCTAATTATATTATTATAAATTCTTAATTCTAAATGAAAAACACTGAAAGGTGCTAACGGATTCCACGCGGGCGTAGATGCTTAAACAGCTAATACTTTAGAATTATTTTAATATTTCCTCTTTATTATATTTCTAGGTGTTTCATTTAAACGTACAGTCAATGCAACTAACCGTGACGGAGCGGAGGCATCCGTCCGTTGAACTCCTACCGTGGGATTTCGTCTTTGTTACTTTTCACTCTAACTGTACCGATCCTTACAAATCGTTTCGTGGTAGACCCATCTATGTACAAACTATTTGGAAACGTGATCCAATTGTAGTGGCACCAGTATTTTGTGAAACCACAAGTTAACAATCTCGAATACTCAACAGGTATGATGTATTACGGCTATGAACGAAGCCACCAATACACCTCTGTTTTACTATAACCTCAATAATAGATCTAAACGCACCTAAAAATAAAAATACGTAAGCAATATGTTTGGAAATTAATCTGAAAAAGATTAATTAGTAAACATATTTATTTATAAACGAGGAGGATTGAGTCTAGAAAACTAAAATTTGGAATACATGTTTATTTAATTAAGAAAGGAAACACTAAGGAAGATTTTTTTTTAAATTTAAAGATACATAACACCACTCAAAAGTCTTTGGTAACTGCATAGTATATATATAAAACCTCTTAAATTAACTGCATTATGGTTGTACCTAAGTATAATTTGATCACAATTCTAAAACTTTGCTGACGCATTCTAAATGCAGTACCAGGTGTTATTAATGGACTACACAAAACGAAGAAAATCAAGGCAACAATATCGACTGGCCTATAAATCGGTGTGCCGTAAACACCATCAAAAGTTTAAAATTGGAAGTCGACGGAAGCATTAGTTGAAGCGTTGACAGCAACTCGAAGCAAGTAGCGTGGAAACGCTCGAGACTCGAGCCATTTTCACTTTGATCAAATTTATCTGACGTCACTCGTGTTGTGTTTATACATGTATACCTACTATATATAGGAACTAACCGCTGAAATTGAATACATAAAACTTACGACTATAGTAAACATAACTCCGCCGTTTTCCGTATAAAAATAGGTACAACCAATATCCTACCGTAGTTTATAAAATTAAATGTAGAAACTGTGTTCACAAATCAAATGGTTGGTGTCGATCGATTAGTGACGAATGAACTCCACCAATTACTCGAGTTAAAAGAACTATTTCGATGCGTTTCAATTCACGATCGGTTTTCACGGAAAAAATTGTAGTTCAAAGGTGATAGGATGACACTGCGCACAAACCATCGGAAAGTGGAGACTTAATTAATGTTATATAAACATCAATTCTTATATAAATACAAAATAAGAACGGAACACTGATCTCATTTCATTTTTTTTCTATTTACAAGTTTTAGTACATACTAAACCTGGATTAAGGCATGTAATTAGAACAGTTCCGTAATGACGTGTCATTGTAAACATTGTACATATTTTGGTTTATTTTTAATTTTTCCTGTACATTAGGAAGTGTCGGTAATGTCTATATGAAAAGTACATTTCATCGTAAAAATAAGGTCAATCAAAAGTAAGATTACATATTGTAATAACAATAACATTAAAATAATATAAGAGAAACCATAGACTAATAAGCTCAGTTAAACGACGACATTTGACTGTGTTCCGGGGATCCTAAGATAGTCTAAACTACTATTACTCGCTTTGTGCTTTGTCAAGGCAATTGTAATTGTAGGTCTTCTTAGTCCTCTAAAGAAGGCCGTGGAAAGTTCAGAGTGAAACTCTTTGCCCCGAACTTCAACAGCAGGGGCGACTAGGCTCACTGGAAAGATGCCTCTGTTGGCTAGTTCTCATTTTGTACTGTATTTTTCGGGAATTTGAGTTCAATCTCTTCTTACTTTTTTATCTATAGATTTTTTAAGTAAATAATATTAATAAAAAATAGGCTACTGTATTGTTAATTAGATGTGGTATATATAAATATTGTGAGGGAACCTAGAGGCCTAGAAACTTCCAGCACTAGAGGGCGCTATCTTCAAACGAATAGTATTAGTATCACAGATAAATGCATCAAGTAACAATTAGTCTTCCGATTACTTAACCCTCATAATGCTTACAAACATAACAGCTACTTAATTCTACAACTAAAATCAGTTATTGGATATGTAAATTACTATGCAATGTTGTCAGTCATACTGAAACGGAAAGCTGATATTATGAAATCGCATTAAAAAACCTAATTACCTAAATTATTACATGCGTTCACTTTCTGTATACAGGAAATTGAGTATCAAATATCCTAATATTAGTGAGGCTTCTGTCCGGCTTATGGAATAAATGCTATCCTTTTGTACCATTGTGACTGCTAAGCCAATAACAAATAAAAGTACTTTTCAAATATAGAGTTTTTGGGTCTTCGCGGTATTAATGACAGAGTAACCGCAGTATAAATACTGCCTCACCTGACAGTGGTTTCAAGCTCGAGCCCTATTTAATATACATATATATAAACACATGTATTATTTTATACTTGTTTATATTATTTTGAGCATTTTGTATGATTATTAGTTGTCTAAGTACCAGTAATATAAATAATTTTGATTCTAGACGGTGCTGTGTCTGTAACTATAATAAAATAATAAAATTAATTAGGTATTATTATTATATGAATTAACTCAAATTACGATATTATAATAATTATATATATATATATATATATATATATATATATATATATATATATATATATATATATATATATATATATATATATATATATAAAACTTTTCGTAATCAATGTAGGCCTTTAATTGCTGACGTCATTTCATACACCAAAATATACCATGTAATCATATATTACCAAACAAATGACACGTGTAATTTCAAGCGCGCTCAACGCCTCATTAAAACATAAAGATTAATGGAACTCACATTTCACTCTGCGGTGACAGGAACCGCACATTAAATTCGATATCGAACAATTTACTGAACGCATCTTGCTAACAATGACTGCTGAATTTAAACAAGTTGATTTTGCTCTGCAAAAAGCACCTACAATCGTGATAAATATTTGAATTTAGAACATAAAATTGTGTGTTTACAAAAAAAAATAAAAATTTCATTTGTAACCTTTCCTAAATTATCTGGACAACGATGCAACCCATAAAATGGCGCCGTAAAAAAATTAAATTATTCTTTGTAATTAAATACGATCCAATTACTACTAATTGGTACCAGATAAATTCGTTAGGTACTTTTTAAGTCATAAGATTTACATTACGTATTTTTTCATTATTCTTCTTTATATCTAAACCTATCGTTAGAATATTTTGTACAAATTCGTATTAGGTAGTAACTGTTTAGGATCAATAATTAATATAAATGCATATGCAATGGGTCGAAGTGAAAGATAACCTTTGTAATCACACAAGAAACTGAATATTATACAAAGCTAGTTAGCAATATAAAACCAAATTCCAGTATCAGTATTTATTACATTTAACAATGTATCTTAAACAGTATAATCTAAATTACAACATTATTTAGTATAAAACATTACAGGTAGGTATTTTTAGTCGTGTGGTCCCGGCATAGAATAGGCCACCCCTTCCTTTCCCATGGGTGTCATAAGAGGCAACTAAGGGAAGGCGAGGGATGGACAATAGCGTTTCTCTTAAACATCTCTAAAGCCTAACCATGGTTGCCAATCCTACTGCCAAGTGAGACAGCTACTAGCAACCCCCCCCCCTCGCTCCTCAAGGGGGAGGCTTATGTTCAGCGGTGGACAATTAAAGACGGTTAAGTTAAAGATCTTGTCCTAAATTAATACATAAGATACTTTTTTATATCTTAATCTAAGCGAGCAAATCTATGATTATAGTAAAAATATTTTGCAAATACAATTTTCCAGAATTACTTATCTGTTATTAGAAATTGTATCGTTTATTACGACTACCGGGAGAACCATTACAAAAAAAAATTAAGCTACTGTCCTGTAACTGTAGATCTACATGTTACAAGGGTCAGTAACGTGTAAGTAATGTTCCTGTTATTGAAAGTATTAATGGACATATAGCGGAACGTAAGCTGATTGCCAAATGCCAACTTCGTTACATAAAAATACTTCTTATCTTTTCAGTTAAGAGTTCCTTCTAACTAATTTATGCATTTTATTCCAGCCAGTTTTATTCCAGGTCATATCTTTGAATATTTTCATAAAAATACAAGTAAGACAAAAAAAATCTAAAATTTAAATGTCTCTAGAAATCAATACAAAAATAATTTCAAACTGTCCTAAACTGGGAAAGATGCATCGGCTGGTTTGCCTGTAACATTTAGAACGTATAAAATTAGATGAGCTATGCAAGCATATGCTATTTATACAACGCGTCCCTCGATCTGTAACAATATTATTAGAAATATATTTTTCTAATATCTGTGTAAATCTTTATTTACAAATATTTACGAAATAAATTTCAATAAAATAGAAGTGGCTTGTTTATTTAGTTTCTTATTTAAAATAAGACAAACTTTACCAGTACACAATGCTTATACTTATATTATTATCTATACTAATATTATAAAGAGGAAAAATGTTATTATTTGTTTATTATTATAACTATAGAAAGCTACATTTTCAGCTAGTAAAATAGTTTATATATTATTTTCTAAAATTCTTTCTATCCCTGTGTAACCAGGCCGGATCATTAGTGATATATAATAATATAATATAATTTTGAATTTTTCTATTAATAAATCCTTACTCATATTAGAAATAAGAAAGTCAGTTTGTTACTTATTAGTATCTTATTAGCTTAATCAATCAGTATGAAATTTAGTAAATACCCAGATAAAGTTGCGGGTAAAAACTAGTAACAATATACTCATAAATTGGATTATCTGAAGTTTGTCGATGCTAAGTAGGTACAGGAGTCTGGGACTACCACATATTATGTGTACAATAGATACATATTTCATATAATATATAAGTTATATAAGTACTTAGCACAAAATATTATAATTGTTTACCATAACATTCTACTCTTAGGTTCTACTCTTACGTTTTTCGGCAGCAAGCTTGAATTAAAGGAGTACAAATAATTATGTAATTGATTATAATTGACTTGTGGCTACAACATTGGTCAAAAAACGTCAATTATCTATAGCATAGTATGTTTTTAATATATGTTTAATATATACTATAATTTATGTTTACCTTAATATTTAAGGTAAACATAAATTACAATATGTTGTGGTGGGGAAAATATTATTATTAATATTTCGTAGTATAGATTAAAAAAAAACCCTTGCATTACTTAAATTATAAAGATAAATTACAAACTCCACCAAGTGCTAACAATCTGTATATTGTATTCTGTTACAATGTAATGTAATATAAGATCCTCAAGATCAAGAGGATAATATAATATTATCCCTATTACAATAATAATTTTTAATATTACTATCATTGTATATTTAAAAATATGTAATTTAAAAAAGACTTTATTTAACGCTCCAGAAATTATTGTAGCTGTGTTATTATTTTCCGTCAGATACAAAATTGAATGATTGTGAATCAATGTCTAAATCAAAGCTTTATAAGTAAAAAAATTGTAATCGAAAACGTTCACGTTCACATAAATAAATATCAAAATATATTATTATCTAAATAAGTATTTTAATGGAAATACGAATACCGAAGAAAAAAAAAATAGATAACATCGTATTTTCATTCCATCAATGAATCGCATATTTACTCGATGCGACCGCTACACTCAAAGTTTTCCAATAAGTAAATGGATGTTGCATTTACCAAATGAAATATTTTATTCTCTATTGTACTTTTTTTTTGTTTTTAAATTGTAAATTGAAAAAGAGATATAATAAGATTTTAACCCAGGTGTTAATTAATTAATGTTAATAAATATGTATTCTAAATATATTATGTTCCGTAGTAATACATAGATTTGTATAATGTAATGTATAAAATAAGTCTAATACATCATTTTTCAATCCAAAAATTAAACAAAATATTATTTAACTAACTTTAAAAGAGAACAAAATTCGGAATTTTCAATGAGATTTTTATTTGTTCACCATATTAATTAAAACTAACGTTAAGTTCTTTTTTTTTTATACAAAACTTTACATAATTTTTTTTTTTTCAATATCGAAACAATTTAGTACAAAGCACGCGTTGAAAATTGTGAATATTGATAAATAATGAATAGAGCACCAAAATATTGACAGTAAACGCTAGTATTTGCTGTGCCGAGACCGCCGACCGATGATTGGTTTGTGATGGGAAGTAAATTGCATCGGAATAGTTCATGACCATATTTGAAAGCATCCTGTGTTTGTTGACATCGCTAAATTTACTATCTATGTCTTTAAAGTAACAAAATTAACATTAAATATTCTTAGAAATTTAATGTAAAATTTCTGTAAAATGATTTTTTTGTATTTTTGTCTGTGTATTAATCTATCGCATAAATACAACCGGCCTGATTTTGATGAAATTTTTATAATATTTTACATATATACCCGATAATTAGGAAAACGACAGGCAATATATGACTCGATGTGGTTTAATTATAATTTTGATGACGTATAAAGTATGAAAAAATACCATAATAAATTAATTAGATGTAATATTATTCATGGAAGCTTCTGTGGTAGATACATACATGTGAATGAATTCACGGGTAAAGTATAAACTAAAGCTCTATCGAGTTAAGTTTCCATTATGAAACATTAAGCTAAAAGTCAATCGTTACATTTTCAGTCGATAATTTTATGAATGAATGAATTAAAACTATTGTTCCCCTCAAAAGAAGCAACACCGAGTCTAAGAACGTTCTGTAAATAAACAAAGATTCACTCTTAATCATATTTCCCACTCGTACTAACATTAGAACGTAAAAGTTTGTAAAGATGTTTGGATGTTTGTTTTCAATTATGTTTGAACAGCTGACCGGATTAAATTGTTTAGTACATAGATAGATCACTTCCTAAATTAAAACATCGACTTTCGTCTTCATCACTTCTACTTGGCTCGTATAAAATAAATATGAGAAATTTTGGGTCCAAAATTTAGCTTACTTTTTCAGTTTCTGTATATTTCAATGAAAACGAATTTTAAATATACGATGATATAGAAATATTGGAAGTTATAAATAACATCTTAGTAATAATAATCCTTTTAATGGTTTCACAAACAATAGCTAAATGTTATCAAAGTTCAAACATAACGACAAAAAGATAAGCCCTACCACGTCAGCTAGTACGCATCAGGATGGGTACTTATACCTTCTGCGAATGCTTTTAAGTGATTTTATATAAAATACATTTATTAAAGGACATTTTTTGGGTTTTAAAGTTCCATAGCATAATAGCAAAAATGCTTCCCGCGAAATATGAGCCCTCGAAGTAAAAAGTTTGCCTTCCGTGTAAATTACTTTTTAAATATTCATATGAAAAATCTGCATACTTATAATTCAAGATGTCATAAAAACTGTTTTATTTTATATTTAAACGACAAGGAAGCTACGTTTGAATTTTTTCACAGTAAAAGTAAATAAAAAAATTTCACATTTATCATTTTTATATATTGTAGATGTATCCTATAGGATATATCTAGGATTAATATATACAGGATTAATATATTAATAGGATAATATAAATTATACTTGTAAATTGGATATTTCTTACTCAAAAACACTTAGACTCAAAATTTAATTAACGTGTAATTTATATTCGAATTTAAAACATAGAATACTTTATAACTTGAGGCACACGGGCATAACTGCGGGATACAGGTAGTAATTATATAATATCCGAAGAACAGTATGTTTTTTTCCAATGGAACATAACAACGACAAGTTTCAGAATTATAATATTATAGATGCAACCCGGTATGAAGATGGGTAAATACTATTACCAAATATGTATGTATAATCACCCCATCTTTTAGTTAACAAAAAGCATCATTCACAAACAATCGTTACACATAAACAACTGGGTGCTTTGTATAACAACAGTATTACTGTATAACAGAGTATTCTCATGTTCATTACACAGGAAAGGGGGAGACCCCCACGTGTCCCCATTGTTCAGCACCAGATAGTAACGATATTGCTGTGCCGTTTGCTCGTTTCCGAGATAAAGGTACCTTCTGCGGCTACAGTTTCTAATGGTAGCATTATTTTAAGATTACATTTACACGGAATGATGTTGAAGCGATTGAGGCGGGTGTACGCGGTCCCGCAATCTCCCAATAGGATTTCATGGTAGCCATAAACTGAAACTTGTTGGAGAAATCTTACTGCACAAAGTCTAAAAAAATATAGAGAAATGAGAAAAAAAGGAATTGGTATACAATATGTAACGGAAAGAGCAAAATCGCAAGGTTGCCTGAAAAAATTGCTTTCGGCAATAAGGCCGCCTTAGTGATACTTATTATTATTAAATAAATACTTATTATTAATTTATATTTATTGTTCATGTTAATTTATTCTCCATGTTGTACTGTTGTATCAACCGTTAACTATCCACTGCTGAACATGGGAAGGCTACCCCATAAGGATCGTTTTCTCAGTAGTTGCCACGCTTGGCAGATGGATTAGCAATCGTAGTTTGGCATGTTTTATAATTCAAATAAAATATTCATTCATTTATATTTTCGTACTTTTAAACAGATTTTAATCTAAACTATTTGTTAAAATCCTTATATATTTATATATTTGCTATTAAATGATTTCATGAAATGAATTTTTTTTCTTAAAAATATTAGGATTTGTTCCCTTTAAATTGATATAACGACTGTCATAGTCAGAAGTATTTGTCGTCTGTTATTGTAATTTAATAAATCTAAATTAAATAAATACGGGAATCAATCAATAAAATCATAATATTAAAAAACTACATCATAATTTGATATATAAATATTAAATTAGTGATATTATTTCAGTGCATATATTAATAGGTTCAATGTTAACTCATGAAATTATATATACGTATATATTTTATATAAACAACATTATCATAAAGAAAACATTTAGTATTGGAGTGTAATAAGGAAGTAACAAACAAGTTTATTCTAAAAAGAAAGAAATTTTAAAAACCAAGACTCGGTAAGGCTTTGAAATGGCGAATGAGAGCGAAAAGAGTACTCTCCCTAGATCCCCTAGTAATTGCGTTTATCGAAGCGTTAAATGAGCGTAGCAAACTTTAATTAGTTCAGATTTTTTTATTGAATGCACATATTCATTTATTTACTGGATTGTTGACTATTATATAGGTCGAGAGTTATTTAATGTTGGTTTAAAAATAAAATCAAATGCTATATAGGTTTGATAATATGTTTATTTATACAAATTTATAAAAGGCACATGTGACATGTTATTTTCAACTGACTTCGAAAAGTAAGGTCTCGATTCGGTTTTTTTCATGTTTGTTACCTCATAACTCCGTCAGTTATAAACCGATTTGGAAAATTATTTTTTTATGTGTAAGAATATACTAACAGATTGGTCTCGTATAAATTTTAATAAACTTTATAATACTTTAGTTCTGACAAAACTGATGTCAGTTTTTTCATGAAGCACAATTTTAAATGCTTAGTTCTTTTAAAACTGTAGTTTCAAATGAGAAAAACTGGCAAATCTTGGTTATTGTATAGACACGGTATTAAAAAAAGGCAATCATACTTTACTAAAATGATCTCGCATATAATACATTCGTTTTTCATAGAGCCCTTTTTTGAACATTAAATGAATAATGACAATCATTAGAGACCTCATCACTCAAATCATTATTTAAATACTAAAATTACACAATCTCGTGATTTAAATGATGAAAGATTATAACAAAAATTTTGTATTTACTGATTAACTCGGTCATTACAATTATAATGTAGAAAATATGTAAACATCGTTCAAAAAATATATAGTTTTTATTAAGAACTAAAAATTCCATAAATATCAAAAACATCAGAAGAATGGAACATCAATTACTCATACAATTATCTAATTCCAGCTATTAACACGTTCACAGCTATAGAGTTATGCTACAATAATAATATATTGCTGGGAGATATTTCAAAAGCAGTTATTTGCATAAATATAATAGAAAATATTTCACGTTGGTGTTATTAAGAAAAGTCATTGTTTACTAACCAGGTTAATAATGTGTTGCTTGAAATTAGCTATTGTTTTCTTATTCCAATTGGAAGAATTATGATCTATTCCATCAGATTAAATAAGTGAATCGTTATTACTTACTATTTTACCAAATTGTTCTTAAATATTATTTTACTGTTCCACATAAATATATGAACAGTTTTGATACTTTTCGTTTCAATGCTATTAAAAAAAGTACATCAAGTCATGTTGTATTTTCCGAAGATTAATATTTTTTTTATGTCACTTAGGTAGCGTTGCCAATCCTGAAGAAACCTCTTTATCTTTTTTTTAAGAACTCGATGCTGACTAAGAGACTATCTTAGAAAAAAACTCATTCCATAACCTGAACGTTCGTAGGAGGAAAAATTTCTAAAACCGCGCTGTACAGCGACCATCCAGACTCTGAGGTATGGAGGTGAACTACCAGTCAATGGTAAGCTGTACGACGGTAGAAAGTGGCTGTGGGCATCTTTTTGAACAATTTATCATTGAGCACAGTCCGTTGAACAAGCAGTAGAACACTCAGAGGCAAAATATCAATTTTCATTGGACGAAGTAAATTTTTTCAATATATATTTTCACTCTTCGTTTAATAAATAGACAGCAATATTTTAAATGATCCTAATTAAAATATCAACTCCTTTATGTTAATGACCATATTTATTTTAATAGCACAATTTATAGGTTAATAAATTAGTGATGAAGATTGGTGCATAAATAAGTAAAATTAATGGAGTCTATTTTTTTGTATTTTCATGGACTTCATTGACTTTAAACATGTTCTTGCAACATCGTGTCTTGATTGAGTACGATCATTCTTAATGCTCTTATCTAACTATATGTTTGTTTTCGACGATAATCTCTATATACATAGCATAATAGTAAATTTGTTAAAATTTTATAATTCTTCAGTTCTTGGTATAAGATGGCAAACTGATCTCTTTGTCATGACTAAAGTCTATTTTGGTCACCGTCTCTGTTTCGAAACGTCGACGAGGTTTCAATCAATTAATTATAGGAAGAGGATTGAAAAGTTCGAATTCTAAGTAATGATAATCCAATTTGTGCTTTAAAAGCGAAAGTTTATGCTTAATACTAAATAAGATTGTACAAGGCAGCCAGTAGAACCTTATATGTGTATAAAATAAATATTGCGGTTTTGTGTTTAAATCAAATAATATAATTGATAATTCGAACAGTCGTTAAATACTTTATGTTATATAATCTTAAAAATAATTTCAAAAAAATGTGTCATACACTATATCTCAGGAATTACTAATCTTATTATTCTCAGAGTTACTTAGACAATGTAATATATATTTTTAGCATTACATAACAACAAAAAAAATATATGCAATAGTAATATAAATAATGTAGATAATATGTTTAAGATATAAATTTATATAACTGAAATGCGTTTTTAGTTGGCAAGCTGTATATCAAAGCAAACCTGTAATGAACCACTTCCGTGAATCCACGTGCACGCCTCTACAGTGAATCTGGCTTTATTCAAAAAATTCACAATAGTCCATGAATGTACTTCCCTTACAAAGTGACTACTGAGCTCCCGGATTGCATCATTGTGCTGAACAAAAATGCTGCAGAGCTAATTTCGTATGCACCACGCTCCTCGTGAATACAATTATGGGCTCACGGATACGAATAGATCTTCAGTAATGAACTTGTTAAGATTGCTGTTCGTATATCCCATCTTGTTTGTAAAAAAAGACACGTGATGTAAAATGACTCACTGATAGAATGACTGATCTATGAAACTACAGCTTAAATAGTTGAACTTAGAAATTATGAATACACATTCTTTTAACCACGTGAAAATTTACCAAGAAATTATTTCTCAAAATTTTCAAGAAAAAGAAAGATAAAATTTGAGTTTATATTTTAGATATATATATATATATATATATAATATATATATATATATATATATATATATATATATATATATATATATATATATATATATATATAATATATTAAAATAATGATGATTAAAATAATGACATTTCAGAACTTTACTGTTACATAGTTAGAATAATTTAAAATATTACAAGTACATAAAAAAAATAGATACAAGATACTGAAGATATAATGTCGATAGTACTACACTTACTGGAAAATATTTACGAGTTCCTAAAGAACTCCTAGAATTTGAAAACTAAATTGGACATTGTACATAATTGAATCACCAGCGTAATTATTCGCGAAACGAAATGACCTTATTAGGAGTATTGCTAAGAAAAACCATTAACGATGGCAAATTGATGCTAATGAAAATTGCTATGCGAAATCGCAAGTTATTCAGCTTATAAAAAGGCTTTAAAACGCGACGAGCGTGAACAGGTTGTCCACGACAGATACAGTTACCTGACATACATTGTCCAAAAGATGAGAGTAAAAAGGTTAAAACATTTTGCTATAAGTGTGTACGCATAACAGATGTTTAAAAATAAACAAGTAAGACCGGTTTAAGTTTATTGTTCACAAATGCTATTTTAGATGTAAATTACAGTATAGCAACAACTCTTATATTTTTTCTTCAATAGCGAAAATAATTATAAATTTTACACCGGTTCGTTCCAAACAAAAATGCCATTTCCGTATATAGTTTGTTGTACATTTTATAGCGTACATTCATATAGTTTTTGTGGGTTGTATAAATGGTTATTAAACCTAATAAACATATCAATGCAACCGCACGCAATGTAAGACGTGTTACTGTTTTTTTTATTTTGTATATACTCGTATTATTATATAACTTGAAGAATACTATGTACTACAAATTTAAATGCAAGCTGTTAATTTATAAAAGAACATTAATTCTTTGATGTTTTATAATGAAACTGTTTGTGTTTGTTCCTTATAACAGTTGGAGTTATAATTATAAAACTTTCTTTCAAGAGAATCGGGGCATCAAGGCGAAGCAAGAGAAATGAGGCGGCAAAATCGGTCCAAGACACGGTTTCGAGAGGAATATGGCAGCAAAACATAATATATAATTACAAAGAAATAAGCACACCGCGGAGCAAATGCGTGCGCAATTGTTACGGCAACCGGTATAAGTTCACTATTGTTGCTTCAACACAAAATGCGAACATGATGTGTTGAGAATCACTTTTTATCTAAATTTAAATTTTGTATTTCGAATTTCTGCTTTATATTCTTCGTTTCATATCTAAGATTTTTATAATTGTTATAAGATTTTTATCTACATACTATTATCTACATAAACTACTAATGCTGATAGCATTAGCAGTTTATGTATTAACAGATGGTGTTTTATTATAAAAAATACTAACTGTGATTGATTTCGTTGATCACATACTGACAACAATTTTAGTCGTGATTTTACGAGGTTTCTTGTATTTTTTTTTCTCATCGAATATATTTATTATTTGATTAATTATCATAAAAATAACAAATTTGAAATCTCAAAACAAAATAGTTTTATATAGTGAATGCAAAAAATATTTTCGCATCCACATTTTGAGCCGCATTGTAAAATGGTGTTAACTCAGACTACATTATTTCAGAAACAGACCGAACTAGTTCATTCTATATCCATTTTTAACCAATAAACTTTTCACTTGTAGGCTACCAACCTATTTCAACACTCAAAGATCTAGTTTTGACATGATCATGTTCGTGATTATAAATTTGCTATACAACTTTTTCACTAGGAGGAGACTTTGTACAAAAGTCGTTTGCTTGGGCACCTCTGTCCCATTCGTGTTTCAACCGTAATGCAGTTGTGTTTGCATGGCTGTGTTTCGGTTTGAAGGATGGGATATTGCATGAATTTACTGAGTACAGAGGAATAACACCGGAGTTTAGGAATGGCAACGCATGGGGGGTATCATGGGCGAAACAATATACTCTGTTTTGTCCATGGTACTGCTCATGTCTATAGACGACGGTTACCACTTTCCATCAGGTGGGCCGTCAGCTTGTTTGCCACTTTAAGTTGTATAAAAAAAACCCTAATCATACTCTTAACGAATCGACTTTTAATTTAATTATTCATTTGATGGCAAACAAGTATCCAGGTTGTCTGATGGTATATAGCCACTAGTCTATGTGCATATTATATTCGATTTTAAAACAAGAAAAAGTTTCTAAAACTCTTCAATGTTTTTTTTACAGTGTTATACTATTTGAACTAGTTCAGTGAGTTTTTTCGCTATTCCATGTATAGAAAAAGGCGGCAATACAGCTAAAACAAAATGACAAACTAGATCAATTGAAGTAAAGTCGCAATCAGATAACGTTGGATAGACACAAAAGTTTCCATCACTATGCGGCTTTTTCAATCTAAATTAATACTAGTGATGTTAATTAAAAAGGAAAACTTAAATATTTTTTTTATATTTATTAAATATAAAAAAACAATTGATTTTTTCAACGATTACAAAACGATTGTCCAATTTAGTGAAATCAGTGTCACAAATTAAACGATTTGTTTGAGAGAAAGTAAAATATATTTGCGTGAAAGTAAAGCAAATCTAAAACAGAAGCACAGTAATGGAGCATAGAAATCTGATTTAGTAAAAACAGGGGTTCGCGTGAGAAACACACCTTTTCACGTTCAGTAGAAATTACGTACGCTACTCGATTCGAGTGATTTACATTTCCAATTTATCTATTATTTATGTAAATTTTACTTATGAGATAAGTTTTTCATAATCCTAGTATATAATTTTATATAATAAGTTAATAGTTCTTATTTAGATTATATAGATACAGCGCCTCCATACAAATATTTCGCCAGTAACAGATTATATTTTTATCCATGTGTGTGAGAATAGAGTTACTATAATGACATTTATTACTCAGTATATGACAGAAATTACATTCTACGTTTAAACTGAAAAATAAAAATGAACTCTTCTTAGAAATCTTATGAATATATTTGAAAAAATAAATAAGATAAACAGTGCGTAATGATGCTTATCGTTATTGATGAATTTTATTTATATCTGAATATAAACATAAAATATGTTTTCATTTTTAAATATTTGAAAGTGGCTATTTTTTTTAAATTAATTTTTAAGTAACACATATGTAAGTCTATATTAAAACGAAAAATAAACAGTTCACAATTAAAATTTATAAAACAGTCTGATTAATTTTTTATGTAATTATTTACAACACTGAAAAAAACAGGCTTTGTTTTGATTTAAAAGAAATATATGTCAGCCACTAATTGACTCATTTTTGACCTATTTTAAACACCCGATACTCTATCTATATAATCTTAGAGTTCTTATTGTCAAAATATCGATCGTACAAACGCAATGACGGAATCCCTCATCAAAAATTACTGCAAAGGTTCATATGTAGCTATAGCTTTATGTAAAAACTTCTTTTTAAATTATCAATATTACGATAATGGAAAAAATAATATGACAGACCCAGGGACATGAACATGCGATCTAATGGATAATCCATTATTAATACAGAGTTTATTATTCGAGTAGTATTGCCATAAATTATGATACAATATAACTTTCAAAAGAAATCCACAACTTTTTTTAAGTAAAAATTTGTTTATTGCCAAAGAACGTTTGACAGTAATTAACCGACAACCGATAGAGAAGAAAGGTTCTTGAGTGGCGACCTTGTACACGCAAATGCATTGTAGAAGGACCCCCCCCCTCACTAGATGGAGTGCAGGGAGCCAATGCATACAGATGGCTTGGGACCGTTCTTTATGGCAAAATATGGGGGAGACCTGTATTCAGTAGTGGACGTATAACAGCTAATATGATGATAATGCTAACTTTAATCAAGTCAATCAAAATTTATTTAATCAGACAATGAAACATTAAACTATAATATAGTTGTATTATATTGTTTTTATAATGTATTTACTTGAACAATACGTCCTTGGCACCGCCAAGGAATCCCATATAACGAGGGATAAGGAAAATGTATCCTGTGACATGTGAGATATTAAATATTATGGTTTCACTTGGCCCAATATCACATATCGAATTAACGTATCGATGATTTAGACCATTCAATATTTTCATTATATACCAAGTAAACAATGCAAGCGAATACAAACTTTATTTACAACGAGGTAATACTAAAATAGTATGTTCAAGTTGAAAATAATCTGCATCGCTCCAGGCACTGAGTGAATTGGAATCGTATTGCGAAGCGATCTAGGCCGTGGGATTGAACTTCTTGGATTGACAATAGATTCGATCAATCGGTGCGTTCATTATGTTGGTGCAATATATTAGGACCAGCAAAACATTTTGATATGACTCAAGTAAGTAATAATATATATGACTCCTATCTTTCGGAAGTGAATTCTTTTTATTATAAGATACTAGTTGTAACTCGCAGTTTTGACTCCTATAAATGTATAATATGTTGTTGAAGTGTGATTTGACAATGACCATTAAAACATTCTTATACACATTAATCACAAATAAAATTATGTATTAAAGTAATTAGTTCGTTTCTTTTTATTAAGGTACTAGTTTTTATTTGCAACGTTGCCCTCGTGACCGGGATATATTGATTGATCCGGATAGTCTATATCTTTCTCTATTCCAATAGTACGTGGATAACAAGTTTAATGGCAAATGGTTAAGCCGTTAAAGTACCGAGAGGTGACAAACATACAAAAACATTTTGACATTTATTCCTATTACATTAGTAAGGATTTACAATTAAAAATTAAACACTACACTTGTATGATACTTACGAATATAAAGTGGTGACGAAATTCTATTATGATAAAATTCACATTAATATTTACTTGATAGAATTCCATCACTACTTTGTATCTGTAAATATCTTACAAGTTTAATTTTTCAATCTTTTTTCTACCCCCTTAGAAAATTTTCCATGACACAATATCTTTAACGCCCTATAGAAGTTTTTCTAAGGGACTTTATCATTGGGTTCTTCAAAAAAAGGATAGAGGATTTTTCAGGGTCAGCAACGCGCGTGTTAGTATATTTTAAATTATATTAAGCGCGTGTATATTTATTTTAAATTATATTAATTTTCTTAAACTAATTAACTAACTAATTTTCTTGTGTTAAAATGTGTAAATTTATTAATAAAAATGAGACTAACTACTTTAAATACAATAAAACGTTAAAATTGTTATTATCCAAATTTGGTAATAAATTATTCTTGTAATGTATATAGACCACTAATTTATATTTTAATTGATTTTATAATTATTTATTATCATGATACTTAAATAAAAAGTAATGAAATTATAAGAACACGTGGTCTCACTAACTTGTTCACTCGAATTCGGCCCTGTAGATAAAAGATTGTTTATTGGGTGGGGAGACACTTCTTGTCCAACCGTTGAACAGAGCGGAGCTCCCTGCCGTATCAAGAGTGAACAAGTATAGTAAACCACGTGGTCATTATATAAAATATATCACAATTATTGTTGATGAAAGTCCTAAGGAAGCTATAGTTAAATAAGTGTGAATGGATTAACAGAAGTTGGGTATTTATGTTATATTATTTGTTATGTCATATACAAAGTAAAATAAGTAAATATATGATTTAATAGTACGATATCTAAAATAAATGAACTGTGAGAAATATATATATATATAATATTATAAATAATAATACTATTTTGAGAATATTTGAGTATAAAAAACCAACTAATTCAAGTAGGTAAGTAAGTATATAATTTTGTTTACTTTATTTTATTTAACACGAGACTTCCCTTTATAGAAATTTACATAAAAGCATTTATCAAAAGCGATGTTTATACCGTATGAACATTTAACGGAATCCTCTTTAAAGTTTCGAAATCTTCTGACAGCAAACTTTGAGCCTCCAGCTAATATTGACAGTTGAGTAAGAAATTTCATAAAAGCGACGTAAGAGCATAGAAGCGGGCAGGTACGCCTGATTTTCTTTCATAATTCTTTTGTAATTTTGTGAGCATTCTTGTGAAAACAAAGCTTTTGAACTAGTCTACAAAGGCTCTATACAAACCTGTTACGTTTATTGGAAAAATAATACAACAAATTGCATACATTTCTCTTTAGGTTTTGACAGGTGATTTACATTATTGGGAGTTAAATACATTTAAACTAAATTTTTGTATTTTTTTTTACAATATGCAGATATCACACTCCATTACTATCTTAATCATTTCGAATATTTTTATACCTTTTATTTTTATAAAAAAAAAATTGTATTCGTTTATATATAATATATTATGTATATGTAAGTAATAATTTAATAATTTTAATGTTTTGTGTACTTTACAACAAATAGATCAAAGGATATATTAAAT
This sequence comes from Galleria mellonella, assembly GCF_026898425.1. Classification (NCBI taxonomy): domain Eukaryota; kingdom Metazoa; phylum Arthropoda; class Insecta; order Lepidoptera; family Pyralidae; genus Galleria; species Galleria mellonella. Next base: position 650,662 of record NW_026442147.1, on the reverse strand, counting down.
ACGAACATATCCTCACATTCTGTAAAAGTAATTAAACTTTGTACTACAACATTAAATCACGAATATAACTTTCTGAACTACCGAATAGTTCATGCAATTATAAATTCGAAGAGATCATTTATTCCCTTTAATTTTCACGAGTCTATTAAAGCGCTTCGTCATCGCAGACTTGTGTTTAGGCTAACTACCTAGCGTTGCAGGTAAGCGGAAGTTATTAGAGGGTCGACGACCTCGCTAGACGCCGCCCGCCCAAACAATGTCGATAGTGAACTTTACGGAATCAATTATATTTCGGTCCGATTTTTTAATCGACTTATGGTTATTATGTTAACCTCCGTGGCACAGTGGTAAGCACGTTACTTTACAAAATGAGGTTACGGGTTCGTTCGGGCTAATTTAGGAAACGGATTTTTCTAACTTGTCTCGGGTCTGGGTATTCTTGGTTATGTATTCGGTATTATTATATGACACTATTATTATTATTGACCATGTGATTCCGGCATAGAATAGGCCACCCCACACATTCCTTTCCCGTGGGTATTGAAAGAGGTGACTAAGAGACGGCGAGGGATGGGTATCAACGTCCTTTTGAAACATCTCTGATATATCAGTCATTAATTGACTATTACTGAACATAAGCTTTTCCCGTTTGCCAATAGTTGTCACGCTTAGCAGGTGGGTTGGCAACAGCAATGCAGTTTTGATGATTAAGAGGGACGTTGCTATCCATCCTTCGATGGCAGCATGTGTTTTATATAAAATTTCATTACGATTGCTTGAGCCGTTAAGGTGCTTACAAAATTTTTTAGAAGTTACTTTCAAAATTATAATATTAGTAAAGATTATTAAGTACTAACTTTTACTCGCAATTCTGTTCGCGTGATCGGGATAATATTCACTGATCAAAATAAAAAGTTCCCTATATCACTCTCGATCCCATATAGTACGTGTATACTTTTCATATATACAGTGATTAGTTAAGCCGTTAAGGCGCTAAGGGATAACAAACAAACAAACTTACATTCACATTTAGAATATTAGTAAGGATTATAATACATAATACATCATATTAACACTTAATCCTGTCATAATATCAACAATAAGATCAACAATAACGTAATCTATTTCATCAAAGAGATAACTATTGCTTGACAAATTGTTAATTAACTGTCGTTAATTATCTCTACTATGTTACGAGCTGGAACCATGCCTATACATAGATAAATGTACAAAGCATTAACAATAAATATGGAATCGATTTTAAAAATAAAACAATATATATTAATTGTAAGCATTTTTAAATAGCCTTATTTTTTGGATTGATATTGAAATGATAATCTGCCTATGCTATCAATATCCGGCACTTTAAGCCATTATCAAGAATTCATCAGAAATAAATATGATGACTTCTAGGGAAAACTACGCGGAGGTTGTGTATATATATATATATATATATATATATATATATATATATATATATATATATATATATATATATATATATATATATATATATATATATATATATATATAATAATCTCACTAATAATCTCTTTCTCCCTGTGGTTCAGGTTCCATTAACCTGCTATTCATGTAAAGACTTGAACCTAAATAGATGCTCAGTGGTAAAAATATCATATGAAAACGGACTTGGTGAGGAGAGCAATAACTTACTCGTATTTTCCAGGTCAACGTTCAAGATACCTATTTAATCCCGTGAAATGAAAAATCTTACGTATGTATAAACGATACTACGGTTTTGCCAGGTAATTTACGAAAATCATATATTTACTAGTGTTTTACTCTATCGTAAATTATTTAAATTATATAATTTAAATCTTAAATTTAATAAATTATGTGTAACATCTTTTATATTGCTGTACATAAAAAAATAGATAAACCACTCGTTAAAAATAGTTATTCGTTTATATTTGAATCCGAACTTTTATTACAGATTTTGAAGTCGAAGTATAAGCAGGTGCAAATATTCCATATCTACTCGTACGTTGCGAAATTATTATTATAAATAACTTAATATCATTTGTTATTAGAGGATCTTCATAATAATTATTTGTTATCAATTAAGATAAAAATAATCTAGTTTTAATTTTATTTCTAATTGTACAGAAAAATGACAAAAACATTTTATTTGTGTAAATTGGATAAATAAAAAGCAATATGGCAAGTAATAATAAATATTCAAATACTTGTTAATATTAAAAAATATTTAAGAAGTAATGCAATTTACAAGCACGTTATGAAAGTAAACAAGCAAAGTAGGAGTAAGCACTCGACGCCGAGCTAGTAGCACTAATTGACGACAATCGAGAAGTTTCCAACTCGAACAAACTTTGGTCGAAGTTCCAATTTTAAACTACACTACAGGCAAGCACGAATTCCAAGTTTAATAATAACAAGTTATATAGAGGTTTATCGATATAATTTAATTTTGTGCTCCATTCGCGGAATATAAATGATGCGAGGGGCCAACGACCTTCAAATTGCATGTAAAAGTATTTTAAAATAATAATGAATGAAACTTTGCATGAAGGTCATTTATATGGATACGCCTGTGTCTAGGCCTAATTAGAATCTTTTCGGTTTGAATACTAAAAAAGGTATTTAATACTCAAGGAAGTTCTACGGTATTACTTTTTATGCGTTCAAGTCTTTGTTCTTTAAATGGTTTTTTTTTTCTATCAATTAAATGAGATCATCGTCGTTATCATCATAACAGCCATTAACTGTCCACTGCTGAATATAAGCCTCCTCCATAAAGAGAGGAAATTAAATGAAATAACATCAAAAAATTATGATAATTAATGGTATAATAATCTGGTGAGATAAATCAGCGGGACACTAATTATATATACAAGAAAGTTAAACTAATGTGTAACTATATGTTAAGTTAATATGTAAAACCAAATATTATAAATCTGTACGATTGGTAATCCATTTAAATAGGGTGTAACACGAGAAAGTTCTAATTTCTCCGAATTACGCGAATGGACCCAAATGAGGGGGCAATTACAATGCTGCGATTCACATGACAATTTGGGTCATGCCGCGTTTAGTGCTCGAATCAGCTTTAGGTTAAGTCCTACTTAATTTGGCACTGACCTATGGCATTAAATGGGCTTTTAGAAGGGCATATATTGGGGCCAACTAGTACATTTTATAGGTGCTATGGCGGGAAGTTAAACAATAGCACGCTATTAAAACAATGAGACCTTGATATTATAAAGAAATGGATACAAAAGGTAAAGTAAGGTAAAAGTAGGGTAAGGTATCAGTAATATATTTCTGGGTCGTACGACCCAGAAATATATTACTGATGCCTTATTTAATTAATCTCTTTAGAAAATATTATAAACTAGTGAAATTATGACTAAAAATAAGTACTGGTTGATATTAAATGGGCTTTTAGAAGGGCACATATAGATATAATCTAATGTAATCATGATAAAAAATAAGCACTATTCAATAGTGATTTATTACACAGAATAAAGACATTAGACAGAGTATTTGACATAGATTCAGTTTTGGCATCTCGCCATTATACATTTAATTTTATTGTCTCTTTAGATTAACACACAGTTTCAGGCTCCGGATATACTCTTCGAAATTCATTTGTCTGGTCATTCATTTTGGAGACAAAACGCAAAATTAAAAAATAATTTAAAATAATAGTATATATGAATATATGTACTAATACCCATATAAATGTAAGTACGACTTCTACTTCAATTACTAAAATTAAAAGAAAAAAAAAACAGTGATCAAGGTGACATTAAAAATTTCTTATTACCTGTCTATCAATTATCTAATGACATAATGTCACATTCAATTTACCTCCAATCGTAAAGAAATTATCATATAGGGGCAGTACATGATGTAAAAACTATATATTCATAAAGATTTTATATGACTATTCTATCATTTGATATTGTTGCTATCTAAAGCAGACGGATGCAAAATGTTATTATTCAGTACAGATTATAGTCATCTACTTGAATCAAGAGATTTTTAGCCTTGACTGTCTACTAATAACTGACATATCAATCAGTATTTTTAAAATACCGCGTTTATACAATCAATTCTTTCGCCTAAATTTGTTTTTTTATTAACAAAATCTAAGAATGGGAGCTTTCTCTGATCAGATATAAAAATTATGATAAAGATTATATCATTTAATACAAGTAATATAATGATTATGTCCGTATTGTTCTACTATTTAGTTTTACTAGTAGAATCGAACGGGCAGAAAACTCCGTTTTGTTCTACTACTACTACTGTTGAACAAAACGGACTAAAAAGCAAGTTCTCTTAGTAAGAAAAAACAGAGAGGGAAATTATATTAATTTGCATTAGATGATTATTAGATAATTAATTATACAATTATTTTTTATTTTATATTTATTTAAAATATTTAATTTATTATAAGGTAAGAAACAATAATATTTGGAAAGAACCTTTTTTTAAAAAAATATGACACTTTGTTGAAAGGAAATTGGTTAATAGATTAAAAATTATGCAAAAGAAAATAAAACTATTTTTTGAAAGAAATATTCAGATACAACTATAAATAGTTAAAAAGAAATGAAAATTCAACAAACTATGTATATGCATGGCAATTAGTTAAGCTGGAACAATAGTTAAGTATTCATTAAAACTAATAAAATTAAATAGAAATATTCTTACAGATATACCTACTCACCGGATAGCACTAATACACTATGAACAGAACGGGTCTGGCAAATGAAAAATTCAGTGCATTCGTAGGCAGTAGCGAATGAGACCGCCGCGCAAAGCAAAAAAAATTGCATAGCAGGTTGAAAAGCGATTACATTGCCAAACAAGAAGAAACACGTTTTTATAAAGCGGTGTGTTGTTATTATTTATTTTTCGAGTATTTTATCCCGTAATACGAAATTACAGGTGTTAAAAATAAGTGAAAGTATTTGTAGGGAAAAGATTAAATTTTTAATGAGTACCCGCAAAAAAGAAGTATATTGTTTTTAGGGTTTATGTATATGTACTTTTTTTAATTCTATCTTAACTTCGAAATACCTAAACAAACTAAGATTTATGAGATATCGTTAGAATCCTTACCTACCTCGAATAACTCTGATTATAATTTTTGTTTCACAATTTTTTTTTTTAAATACGGCTGTTATATTTTATTATGTGGCAAAAATCGCTTGTATTTAATGTTTAATATCTTACCTTAATTTTATTAATTAAATTTAAGATAGTGGTTCAGAAAAAAAAAATGATTGCAGTATTAACAAAATTAATACGGGACCAAATACACATACGGAAAAATAATCAAAAAAATAAATTGAGAAACCATGAAGACACCGCATAACATAACTAAAAAAATGAGACAATTTCAGAGCTACATGAATATTTATCATATTTGTAAAAGTCTACATTATACTTTGATAAAATGATAAAATATTAAATAAAATAACTTAAAGCAAAATTCTTTAAAGCCGATTTTCATCTAACGTATGAATATTACTTCAAACGCGTTAAATTTTTCCAGTCTCGTGAATTCGACACCGCATGAAGGGGAAATCTGACTTTGTAATCTGAATCGCACTTCGGGAATATTTTGTGTTCTATTATCTCTTTCAAATATTATTTTTCCAATAAAATATATTCACAAACATTATATTGTAAGAAATGTTAAATCTTTGCGGATTTACGAAGATATATCTTAAATTCTAAAACGAATATCATTTCTCAAAGCGATAGAGCCGTATTCATTCAAGCCAGCTTGGTCACCGTTTAAATCCCAGCTGGTTAAAATTCAACGGCTCTTTTATGATAATTCAGTAAAACTTTACGCCGCTTACCGATGTGCTAGTCTCCCAAAATACCTGAAACAATGAATTTGACAATTTAATACAATGAAATTAAAATTAACTTTATTAGTGTTTACATTCATTATAATTTTATAATTCCATATAATTTTATAATTATTTTTATTTCGTTTTTAATAATTTCATTACCAATGTAGACGGAATTACAGTTGGCTTTATTTTATATATTTGTTTATTAAGAATTATGATAAATGAATCATTTATACACATACGAATATATATGTATGACTGAATCACTTCTTATATAGATAGAAAATCTTATTATAATACAATTCAAAATGCTCATTTCTCATTTCAAGATGAAACATAATAACATATTTGAGAGTACAAATATTAAAGCTCAACAGACGTTGGATTGTGCTAAAGCTCACTACATCCCAGATTAGACTAGGAATGTAAACGTTCAGATAACTATTACTTTAGATTCTCGGGTAACATTATAGGGACTTGTTTGCTAAGTGAAGAAGGATGTAATGAATTAAAAGCATTTAGAGATATATCTCTTACTATTTTTTAATGTTTCATATATAATATTGATCATTTAGTATGGTTTTATTAATTTTCAACCAACATCAAGAAAGAAGGATGTTCTTAAGTCGATTATATTTTTTTACCATTGTTACTTTATAGCTTATAAGGTAACGGTAAGAGTCCTTTCAAATAAAAAAGAATTTTCCAAATAGGTTTATAAATCGTTATTTATAAAATGGATTCTTTCCTTCTTCCTTCCTTCAGGATTCCTTCTGATTGGTTCCATAGAAATTTTATCAAAATCTATCTAATAGTTTAATTTTAAATTCAAAATATTTAGTTTTGTCGCGACTGAAGTGGGCGTTTCTTGTAAAAAAAAACAATTAAATTAACGTATCTATAAATATCTTTATACTATTATACTTATGGCTATAATTTCTGATGGAGTAGTCAAACAAAATCAATATCACTTAAATAGGTATTTAACTAAAGTTTACCATTACATTTGAATATTGGCAAATTAAAAAAATAATTTCACAATACATTTTAAATTAATAGAAATTTAAGTGTATGAATAGACGTTAAAACAATAGACGATTGTATATATACCCGTATCTTAGAATGTTACAGTAAAATTCTGAAAATTTGGAAATATAACATTATTCGAGAATACAAGGACATTACCACGAGTTTATTTCGTCTAGTAAGTGCAATAAACTTATTCGCAATCTTTTGAAATGTAAATAAAACTGAAACTACACTTATCTCAGTAAAATTTATGCGGGGGCATGAATAAATCGAAAAAATAAAGGTGCAAGGGAAGCTTATCTCAAGAGATATTGGTACTATAAAACATCAGAGGCGAATACTTGCTTATTCGGTTACAACATAAAGATACGTAAATCCTGGTGTTTATTGTTTGAAGTAAAATGCAAACTTATAACTGAATGTACGAATATAACAGCAGAAAAGCCTACTTTTTAACGAAAGTAGCATTTTACATTTTTTGTTGCAAGATTTTTCTATTTTATCAGCAAAGGTAAAGAAGCTAACAGTCTATTTACATAAGTAGAAAGCTTTTATATTTTTTTGGACAAAAATATGAAAATTGCAATACAAATAATAAAAAAAAGTGCTAACGGCCTAGAGGCATTATATCTATCTTCTTATGTTTGTAGTGATATATGTAGGATTTCAGAATGAAGACAGAATGGAAAAGAATGAATGGAGAAGATAATTGAATGAATTACTTGTATTCTGATGGCAGCTAACGGAGTGCAATCTTTTTAATTATAAAAAATAAAAATCAAATGTTCTGTTAAAAAAGAGTTTGTTTTCAATTTGCGATCTTATATCCTTACACATATAGGTATATACATTATATAAGCAAAACATAAAATTTTAAAAATAATTAATCTACCAATACATTATATCCAAATTTCCAAATATTGCATAGACAAAAGCTTTTGGCACATGTTAAGCAAATTCAAAATGATATAGACAATAAATATCGAAAACAGAATAGAGAATTTGGAACACGTTCAAAAACTATTCTTATGGAATAGATTTTGAATATAGGTACCTACAAGTACTGAGAAAGTTTCTGAACGCTCTACACAGGTGCCTGGGTAAATTTATGAAGCAATTTATCAAGAGTGAAAATTAGAACATTGTATTAAATCATTATCTTCATTAATGTAAAAGAAATTAATGTGAGATGTTATAATGGAAAAATGTTACAATTAAATTGATTTGATTAAAAAACTCTCGATAATAAATTATTAAATAATTTATTATTGAGGTATGTATAATGTATATATGTTACTAACTGCTCACCCACATGTGCCAGTAAATATGGTAAAGTACCCTAGATAATAAGATTTAATGTTCAGTAGTTTAGAATAAAAAACATCCATTTACATATGGTCGCAAACTTTCGCGTTTACAATAATAGGAAAACACAATAATAGTTGGTAGAATAATAACATGATATGATATTTGTTATTAAGGATGACATCTACAAGATAGGTTCAATGACCTAGTATAGAAGCCAATGCTAATAAATAAATAAGTATGAATTGTAAGGCCTAATGGTAAAACTACTAAATCCGTTTAAATCCTAGCAATAAAGATAGGAAAGTTAATGAATATAACGAATCCCTTATCAATGCTATATCTATAAGTGCTTGCGCTCTAGTACTAAGATATGGGCTAAGCATTTCCTGATAGCATACAATATCATTTTGTATCTAGCGACCCTTTAGTTATTTTATTATAACAACGCACCAGTCACATTTTCAGGCAATATCTATAAGGAGAGAGCTTTCAAATCATCTTTATTTTTTGTGAATGTATATTTTATTTTAAATCAATGCAGTTTACTTCTGTGTTGTTTTCGTATTAATTTTATGATGACTAAAGTTATAATTTTTTTTTGTGGAATAAAAAAAAGTACTTTTTCAAAGTAAAGTCGCATATACATACGATATCGCATTACAGATTCAAATATTTTCAATTTAATGTGATTATAAAATATCTCATATGTACGTTTTGTCACGACTGACGTTAGATGATTTTTTATTGTAGAGAATATTAACTCATTTTTTAATATAAGAACATTGTTAATTATATGTCAATGTTCAAAAAATATCTTTTAAAAGACACAAGTTCATTATTTGTTTTTCGAATATTACAAAAGGTTGTTTATCCTATAGATATTTTTTCTTGAATTTATGAAAACAATTTAATATTTATTTCCATAATTACTAAAATCATTACCTACAATGATTTTAAGTTGCAGTACCGTTACAAGTACTGTTACATTTTTAATAGTTTAACTGCTTTCTGTGTTTGAGGCGCTGCTTGGTAACGATAAGCATAAACTGTGACGTAATTTTGGTGTATGTAGTCAACAAACTGACAGATAATGAAGTTGTAGTTAATGTACCATATATAAGTTACATAATCTATTATTACAAAAAAATAAGCGAATTATTGAGCATAGTATTATCTATTTTTAGCCGACTTCACAAAATGCAGGAAGTTTTCTATTCGGCCGTATTTTTCATATTTGTTACGACATAACGCCGTCAATTATAAACTGTTTTAGAAAATCTCTTTTTTGATCAGATACGCTTTCAGATTGGTATCATAGAAATTGTATTAAAATCGATTCAGAAGTTTTGTTTTTAAATCAAAATAAATGAGTGTTTAAAACAAAATAATTGATATTACCACGAATGAAGACTATTTTTTTTGTAAACAATCTTATAATATTTTTTTTCGTATTTTTAACTTAAATCTAAAACAGGAATAAAATTATAAATTTGTTGTTAAAGAGAGTATTAGGACTTCATATAGATATTGTTTTATAGAAATAATAATTGAGAATATAAAAAACCGAATTATTACCGTAAGAGTTCCGTTATATTTCGGTATGGACTCCTCGAAATGCACAAAATAATGACTACAGTTACTCAATTCTAACAATAATGAATCCGAGATTGTATTACGAATGTTAAAATTTTCATTATAGGCCTATTATCCTTTGTACAACCAGATACGAAACGGTGCCTGCGATAAAATCAATTATTGGCATAAAAATCCCTTCCCCAGGCAAATTGAGGATTAATCTCTAAGAAGACGTTGATAATGGGACCACCAATTACCATTATAATATCGGTCGATCTTTTAATGGTAATGGGGGAGAAAATATACGTTTCTATCTAATTTAAGAATAAAATAATTTTTTCTTTCAATAATTTGAATTTAACGTATGACAGTAGTGCTAAAAGTAATATTGCGAAATTGGACAAAATTCAAAATCAAGTGTTAAGGTATATTGGCGGGTTCATTAAATCTACGCCTATTCATACTATGGAGAGTGAAATAAGTATTCCTCCACTTAAAATAAGGAGACGCTATCTTGCTTTTAAATATTGTCTCAAAGCTCTTTCTGTATCAAACAACATGTCTACAAAATTGTTAGGTGAATTGAATTTTCTGCCAAACAAGGAATTGGGCACATAAAAAAGAACCTTTATTAATATCAACTTTCAATCAAACCAATTCATGTTCATTCTTGTCATCCTCTTCAAATGTTTTCATTAGATATTTGGGTTACGGGTATTCAGATTAATAATATAATTAGAACAGAAGTAGAATACATCACAAATGCTAAATCTTCTTATGATACTAATTTGCTAAAACATGAAGTGTCAAAGAAATTAATGTGAAATACAATGATTGGCATAAAATATTCACTGATGGAGCAAAGTCTACGGGTGGGTTAGGCGCAGCGTTTTGTGATTTAAGTAAAAATCATTTCGGTTGCTTTAAAATCAATTGTAATATGTCTATTATGTCAGCGGAATTAATTGCAATTTTAGAAGCATTGATATATATCTCATCTGTCATAAATGTTAAGAAATGTGTAATTTTATCAGATTGTAAGAGCGGATTACAACACTTAATTTATTGTGCATCTGGAAAAAGAGGAATTCCTATTGCTTACAAAATTTTAGAACTCATTCATAAATTAAACCTAAGCAAAATTGATCTAATACTGCAATGGATTCCAGCACACGTTGGTTTACGGGGCAATGAAGAAGCAGATCGTTTAGTTAAACTGGGCACAAAGAAAGGTAGGGACCATCAGTCATTACCACATTTTACTGATTATATATCTAAATTAAAAATCAATGTCAAAAAGATTGGAAAGAATATTTTAACGAAATTTCAAAAGAAAAAGGCATTTGGTACAAAACTATTCAGGCTGAACCACCACATATTCCTTGGTTTTGTGGAATTAAAATCAATAGGTACTGTATTAAATTAGCTGTTCGTTTACGTTCTGGTCATTATCCATCAAAAAAATTTGAACATATGATGGGAAAGTCCTTGTCACCCCATTGTCAAACTTGTAATACCATCGATGTGCATGATATTCTATTAGAGTGTCGTATTAACACGAAGGAAAGAGAAGAATATCTAATTTAAATTGAATGTTGGTCTTAAATCTATGTATTTTCTTGTAAATTATTGATGCCCATTAATTTTTCTCTTTCCGCGTCTAGGGAAGGTAATAAAGTTTTGTTGGAGAAATCAGTTCAACAATAGGACTGATATACCTGAAGAAGGTAAAAGCCCTTAAAATATTAAAAAAAAAAAAAAAAAAAAAAAAAAAAAAGTGTTTAGTGAGTAGATAGGACTTAATTTATTTTTATCTTTATAAATATATATATTTATTATTAGACTTACGTTTACTTGGCGAAGCATTCTGTTCAAAATAATATTTTGACAATACACTGTTGTCAACCACACTTCCCTATTTACTTTATTAATTGTACTAATATTTCATTAGAATATTTGAACATTTGTTACCTACTTAGTTACACCTAAACTGCCGAATGGATTTCAGTAAAAATTAGTACAACGATAGAGCATATATACGGAAAACATAAAATAGTTTACACTCTAATTCACGTATATAAAGATATGGGATATATTAAACACTGGAAAACAATAAAAAAGACATTAAAGTTTTTTTCACAGTAAGCGGTATTGTACTAACAGAAAGTGAAATTTAATAAATATTGTTACTTATTATTGCCCACGAAAATAATGGCATGTCGTCCAATATTATGGTTGGTAAACAATCATTATGTAGCGGGCGATTATAAAATGATATTCATGCGCCAAATCCGATTACAATGGTCCCTCGTAGCCGTCGTGTGACGCAATATATGCAATGAGTGACTTAGTAATGTGCTAGAAACATAGTAGTAACTGAAGGCGATATTATTTTTATTGGCTGTTTCCCGCTGTTTTTTCCGCGTGTATCGGTATATAAAATGTCCTATCTGTTACGTAAATATATAATCTTTTTATATACCAACACAAACATCCGAAAATTTTTATTGTCTTTCACATTTATAATATTAGTAGGATAAAGGTTTTAAAAATCATTGGTAAAAAGTATTATTTTTATATATTGTTAACTGTGACATCCAAGATACATTATGAGTAAAATATTACCATATATTTGACATGAACGACAGCATTTTATCGTTACATTAAAAGGTAAAAAAAAATATGTTTCCTATGATTGTTTAGGTCAAAATTAATTGATATAAATAACATTTGTCTAAATATATCCATATTATTATATAGGTAAAACATAATATATTCCAAGCATCATATGGCAATAGCTTCCTTTATAATCTGTTTTTATAATAATCAGTTGTCCAAAACCATTTCTTCATGATCATATGACCAGCTGTAGCAAACTACCACTATTTATGAAGGGAAAATTATTTTTATGGCCTATAATAACGTAAATATAGGCGATAAAGTAAACGGCGCTGCATTGTAAACAAGTTTTATAACAATGAAGTAATAATCGCATCCAAGACAATTTGATTTTACATGGTTATGATGAAAACATAACTTAGTTATTAAAATTATATAAAAAGTTAGTTATTTAATTGTTACGTTTTATTAAATGTTGTGTAAGCTTTTTTGGGTTTAAATATTATGTACAACAATGTAACAAAGTGAAAGTATCATTTTCTCATTTGCATCACGTTTGAAATGGTAGCTATTTATTTTATAAATCTAAAAAGAAACAAAAAGAAATGAATAACACTTGTTCTGCGTCATTTACTACGTTGAGTTTAGTTTTATATTTTACGGCACAATTGATAGACATACTAAATTACTTTTTTTAAATAAATATATAGAATATAACCAGACCAACACACGAACATAGCTTAGGAATCTTTACTAATATTATACATGTAAAAATGAGTTTGTTTGTTGGCATCTTATAGCGCCTTAATGGCTTAACCAATTACTATAAAATTTTATATACTCGTACTATATGCGATAGAAAAGGATATAAGCTACTTTATATCCCGGTCGATACACATATCTCGGTCACGCGGACGAAGTCGCGGGCAAAAGCTACTACAAAATATTTTGTCGTTTTCACAACGAGAAAATCTGGAAATGGAAAATTCTTAAAGGATTTAAAAATAAGCCGACTCGCATGATTCGATCCCTTTGACCATGAGATAAGAATTTTAGTACGTATATATAAAATCGAATTTCATACGGATCGTGAGGAAAGAATCTTTATCCTAGAATTTTATACCGTTGTCTTATACATAGTAATTTACAGATACATTGGTTATTTTATTTCGCGTTTTTTTTAAGAGTTTGTGGGCATTGTAGTGCAGTATAAAGTATGTATTATTTCATACATTGTCTAGAAGTTTGAAGTATTCTATATTTTGAGGTCGATTCTGAGGCGACATTGCTCTAAACCTATTTAAATTAAAATTTTAATCTGTTATCATAGCGAAATATTTATTGTAAGGACTGATATGAACTAAATTTCTAATAATAATAATTACTATTTTATAATAATAATAATTTATTATTATTATTAATTTCGCGAAATTATTAAATGAAAATATTAGTTGTCTACAATGTATAAATCAGAAGCATATTTTGTTCTTATATCTGTAGTATAAATTTATCTCCTCAACCCATTCTTATATCGTTTTAAAATGTTTCTAAGTATAAACCAACGCTAACATTAAAAGGCCGCAAAATATAGGAACAAGTAAGGAAATATGGTGCATAGGTACACGAGAGCATTCATTAAGGCAGGAGTACTAGCAAACTGAGCATTTAGCGGAAAAAGTCCGACGGCAAATAAACTATAATTTTATTTTTGCTTTTTCAACGCATTTGTTACTGCTAGTTACAGTGTTCGTTTAAATATGTAAGCCTGAAATGTTCCGACATTTAAGCTTTTTCTGGGGTAGAAAAAGTACAGTTAAAACCAAAACTAACACATTTGTATTAACATTTTTTTAATAACTAAATAAATATGATGATTCTCGAATATAAATTTAAATTTTGTAACTAAAAATAATTTTGTAGCGAGGCAAAAAGTTCTTAATTTAACATAATTGCAAAAGTAATACGACATGGCATAATCCAAGAAGAAACGTCACGTCGACAATAAAAATCACTTATGTATGTACTTTATTATTTCCTTTACTTTATTAACCCCATCGCGTTAAGTCTCAATCATGAATTAATATTGGCAAACATCGTGAAAATTTAATATTACAAAATATTCATAATAAAAATTTAAGATAAATTCCAATTCGTTACTTCTAGAAGTATCTCGTAATTTTTCAAAGCATAATTCCTTACGACGACTATCGTAACTGCAGAGGGATACACATGAGCGCCCACAACTGTTCAAATAATTGCAGTACCGGTAGTTTTCACCGGTATTGCACATGCGTAACACACCTATTATAGGAAAGCATATGTCGTAGATATAACAACGGTTTATAAAATACAAAGAACGATGAAAAATAATTTTCGCAGGTACACAAAGATAGATGACAAAAAAAAAAGTTTTGAAGTAGTTAATAGGAGGAGGATCTCGATCTACATACACTTTTGTGTGTATGTCACACGATACCTTCAATAATTATAACTAGCTCTTACCAGCAACTTGGTACCCCTGACCGAATAATCGTTAACTGACTAGAATAAAAAGTAGCCTATATCCTTCTTCATCCCATATAGTACATCTATTGATTCAGTCGTTACGGCACTATAAGATAACAAATAAACAAACACTCTATTATTATTAGGATTTCAATATCACTGTATTTTCCCAAGTTAAGTAAGTTAGCTGTTCCCATATTAACATTACAACTAAACATCTCTAGAAGATAGATAATTGAAAATTATGTTCCACAAAAGATACTTCAATCATGACAAAATGTATGTATAACCGTACGAAAGAAGAAAACTGTATGTACATTGAGAATTCTCAAAATGCGTTCAGAATTGGCAAAGACAAATTGAGAACATCTTTCTTTCAGAGCTTAATATTGCAAATTGACATCGATCGATGATGTAAGTATCATATGTTATCATATCACTAAAAATACATTTTAATTTGTGAGAATTCGATTCTGATAATAACTGTATTGTGTTTATTATAATTTAATGACAATATTATGGAACTATTATTACAAGGTAAACATAGACAAATCTTAATATTTGAATATTTACCTAACGCCTACGTGATGTCTGTCACTGTTCTACTCATAATTAACATTGAACGATATTAAATAGAATAACATGCAAGTTTCTTGATTTTAAGAGAATAAATCATAGTAGGCACATTTACCGCTTTAAGTCATAAACCAAATTAGATATACTAAACTTCGTTATTTTATTATTATTATTTCAACCGTTAACTGTCCACTGCTGGACACAAGCCTTCTCCATAAAGGGAGTTTTGCCAGTTGCTGCCACGCTTGACAGGCGGGTTGGCAACCACAGTTAGGCTTATAGAGATGTTTTAAGAAGTACGCTGCTATCTATCCCTTGCCCTCCCTTAGTCGACTCTTACGACACCCACGGGTAAAGAAGGGGAGGCCTATTCTACGGCGGGACCACATGGCGATCACACTTCGTTATAATAACCAATAATTTTTCAGTTGTTTCTTTAAATTTATTTTGATTTCCTGGTCAAGAAGCTTTATTTAATTATTTTCAACGGGTTTCAAAAAAAGGAGGTTCACAATTCGGTTATATTTTTTTAAGTTCGTTACCTCATAACTCGATAATGATTCAGATTTTTTTTTATCTGAATAAATTTATTTACAGTATGATCTCATAGAATTTTTATCAAAATCAGTCCAGTAGTTTAGTTTTTAGATGCAAAAAACTGGTTTTGTTAATTACAGAAAAAATATGTTTAGGTATCTTTTATAATATCCATGGTGGTGTTTTTATCTGTGGACATTATATTACAGAAACCCCCTATTCATAAAAACGTTTAGTCTCTTATAAACCTGTTTTAGCTATTGAAGTGTTTTGTCCTTTTCTTTTACAGTGAATGTTCAATTTGAAAGATAGTGACAAAATATCCTAATAGGTTTAATTAAAATAGGTTTAGGACGTTTTTGTTTTTATTAATAAGAGGGTTACTGCTTTATAGCAAAATAAATCAATAAAAACCAAAATCGAACAAAATTCGGAATAAGATGACATTAATAATAGATACTTTGATGTAAATATCTCTACCTACGACATTCATCTCTGGTTTTCTTTTCATATAAACCGCATTATTCTAATTGTAAGGATCATGAATCAAACGTAGGCCTTGAAACAAGATCTCTGTCTGTATAAGCCACAGTAAATATCCATTAGTACGGCTGTATTGATTCGTCTCAGTTATTTAACGCTTCTAGCTTCCACCAAAATCAATGAACAGGATATTTCTTTGTTTATTGTATGTATTATTTATTATTACTATGTATGTATTATTTATTATTACTATGTATGTTTATATTTATTCATATATTTATTTCAAGTGTCTATATTTCAATGGGAATATATTTTTAAATTACTTTACGACAAAATAGTTTCTCAATTTGCCAGAATTTATGTGTATATCATATCAATCGATTATCGAATGTCCACTGCTGAACAAAGGCCTCCCCATAAGAAAGGTTTTGCCAGTAGTTGCGACGCTTGGCAGACGGATTTGCAATCGTAATTAGGCTTTTTTAGGGACGCTGTTGTCCATCTCTCGACTATTGAGTTCCCTTAGTCGACTCTTACGACTAAGAAGGGGTGGTCCATTCTATGCCGAGACTGCACTGTGTGTATGTTAAAGGATATTACTATCAGTTCTAAATCAATTTTACATTATTAATCCCATACTATCCACAATATTCCATAATATCCCATACATGATTGAAGACGCTACTTTATCAAATAGATATGATAATATGTGCCGCATTCAGGTTACTTGTATTGTATAAAGGCAAAAGGTTTGTCAGAAAATTCTATTAGCTTTAAGTCCACCGATAGTATCATTATGTAGTGGTCTATACTGTTATAGATAAACAAATATTTACAAGTCTATATTGTTATTTACTGTTATAATAGATGCTATTAGACAGTTATTTGGTTAACATTGTAGAAGATAAAGAGGTAAATAAATAATAAATTATGTGAACTTACACTATGATTAACAAAATTACTTGAATCTCTGCTCACCTGTCGGTCGGTTGATCCTTTTGACAAAATAACGTTTAAATTATAATAAAATTATAATTATACTAGCATTTACCCGCAGCTTAATCCGCGTGATCGAGATAATTTACTGAAAGGGATTTAAAAATTGCTGTCCGTATTAGTGTCCTTCTCCATCCCTAATAGTACATACATATATACCAAATTTCATAGTTATTAAGGTGCTAAGCGGTATCAATTAAACTTACTTTGTATTTATCATATTAGTAAGTATTCGATTCTGTGTTTCGGTTTGAAGTGGGATATGGCAGTGAATTTAAAAGGTACAGAGGTATAACACCTGAGTCCTCAGGAATGGCAGCGCATGGGGTATCATGGGTGAAAGAGTATACTCTGTTATACCCATGGTACCACTCATGTCTATAGGCGACGGTTACCACTTTCCATCAGGTGGATCGTCAGCTTGTTTGCCATTCTAAGTTGCATAAAAAAAAAGGATTATTTATGTAACAAATGCAGATTTTTATATTATGATGTGTATAGGAGACGGCACAGTTAATACAATACATGTACTATATACTGATAGCGAAGGTTACTATTTAATTAAAAGCGCCGTTAGTTCTCAACTTCCAGTAATATAACAAGACAAAGACGAAGTTTCGGGTATTGTAGTATATAAATAATTAGATAGGCGCCGTTAGACCCACATAATTTATTCGACTGATTGGTTTTCAATAGTCTGTTGTAGGCGAATACAAATCGATTTGATTCAGATAGTAAATCGAAGGGGTACGTCATTCATTCAAATTTACTGATCTGTAACGGTATTAGCTTGTATCTCATTACTTACATTAATAGTGTTGAATATACTTGTGGTAATTACTCTCGAAAGAGGAATGAATGCATTTGCAAATTGTTTTGGGTCGTGTATCCATTACTGTATTAACAGACATTCATATACTTATATATAATTATATGTTCTGTGTCGTACTTCGGGTATTAGTCGTCGTCTGATTTCTAATATCCTGATTTAACAGAATGTCCTGATTTGAAGGACAAACAATTAGTGTAATTGGGTGGAACTTTGATTACAGTATTGTAATTAGAAAAAAAAAATACTCTACTAACATTATAATGAATTGCGTCAGATAAACTGCAAGTTGCTCATATGAATTATATGTAAATAAAAAATACATATATTGCATTATTTATTCAATGCATTGTGTTTAGAACATGTAATTCCGTCCAAGATAAAAATTTCCATTCCAAACTTTTAATTAATTATGTAAATATTTGGATATATTTCATAAATACGAAAAAAGTTGTCTGGAAGAGATTGTTTAGCAATAAGACCGCCTTTTGTGCTACACTATACTTATCGAAAACTGTTCAACAGATCCTGTAATGTTAGCGCAATAAAGTGTTAAATAAATAAATAAATATTCTAAAGGCCATAAAATTAAAAAAAAAATCAAAATGAAAATCTTCGCCAGTTTTATTTTGCAAAAACAATTTACAGATTACAAATGACCAAAATTAACATTCTCAGATGGTTAAATTATTTATCTCATTTAATTCAAGAAAAAAAGTAAACAAAATTATTTTAGTGAGAAAATTGACTTCTAGATGTGACTATATCAAAATGTGACTTTCGTCTAAAATTAAATTTATGTGATCGTTTACAAAAATTGCGAGTGAACAATTAAGTAACTGAACGCTTCACCGATCGCAAATTGCGTATCGTGAATCGTGATTTCTGTATTCTGTACAACGACCGATGGCGAAATGTCTCCAGTCAATCTCCTCTCAACACGTAATAATGGTCGTTTACTTCTGTTTTCTAGATTTATGAATTCGAGAAAGACCTAACACGATAAGTGCATGCAGCAACATTAAATTTACTTTTTTAAAACAAAAAACCATGCGTGGGATAAAGCAATAAAACTTTCAGAGCTGATAAGCTGATATTGGATAGAGTTTTACCAGATTTAATTATTGTATAAGAAAATGTAATCACAATAGCTCGATTTTATAACTATGGAGATTAACAAAAAACACCTGTCTGTTGTCATTGGCTTTTCATTCTTTACTGATTTTTTATCAAAAACATCATATAAGTTTATCACCTCTAATAATAAGTAAATAGGTACTATTTTTATCTATCCAATTATTAGATTGGGTTATTTAATAGGCCTCTTTTTTTACGCCAATTGTGGTCTGGTGTTAATCTCATCCACTACTTCCCCACTGTCCCCGTTGCCTACTGATTATATCATTTGTAAAAGTATACCTACTTTAGCGATTTCTAAAAAGTAAAAGGTTTTTTGTAAAAAATGTAAAGTTTCATATGCTTATCTTATTTTTACGATGCACCAATTTATAAGAGTATAATTTTATAACAACATTAATTATGATGCGTAAAATATAGACCTTTCTCTTTGACTTTCTTGACAACAATATATCATTAAAATTGTAATAAGATGATTATGGTAATAAATCGAAGCGAAATTGATGTTATAAGATGTATAAGGAACTAAAAGTTTATAGTAAAATCGATATCATACAATAGTAAAATGAAATATACAAGAAATTAAATCAAAACATGATATAAAAATAGCTAACAGTTATAATATACATATGAAACTCTATGTAAATTAAAGATATTTTAAAGACTAGCAAGGTAATAATTGAAATTTGAAAACTGTACCATATTAATAGATTATTATTAAAATTATATATATATATATATATATATATATATATATATATATATATATATATAAATATAAACTATATATATATATTATTCAATATATATTTACATAAATACATCTATACATGGGCGTATTCGGACCTTTAGCAAAAACTGTAGTCTAAACAGCTTGATTGATTGTAATAAATGAAATTTCATTAGATTCATTTTCATTCTGGATATATAGCGGCTATGAACTGTCAAAAATTTGCGAATTTTTTATTCTTTTAACACTTAATTTGTGTCATCCTAATATTTATAAATAATTATATAGATGAACTTACGCAATTAAATAGTGAATCCTGGTTATCCATTTGTAAATACATAAAACTGTGCACTACCAATTAAAACACTCATTTAATATTGTATTAAATAATTATTTCTATTTTATAATATCCGCACTGTATGTATGCAACACAACTGATATAACCACAAGGAAGTCTCGAATCAAACTGAATTATATTGTTTTATTATTTATTATACGCACATATATATAAAAAAACAACTACAAGTGCTGATAAAATGGCAACGAAGTGTCTATTTTATTGTGATGAATAAAAATAAAGAGAATCGTAGATATAAACTGTCATGCTGATAATATCTGTTTTTACAAGTGATAAAAATACAAACAAAGGTATCTAAGTGGATTACTACACTTTTAAATATATAAGAGAACAAAACAAGTAGTGATTTCACTAAATTATTCCTAATTAACGAGATTTTATAACATATTAAATCAAAAATATATTTACAATAAATTATAACATGATGCATACAAGACGTTTATGACACGTTATTTTATTAATTTCTATAGAAAGTAATTTTAATGGAGAATGAAAAAGAGAATTCAGTACATAAAAACCATACAGTGTAGAAATAACAAGTGATTTCACTTGACAATGCTTTGATTATACAAGATCTTTAGTATATTTTAAAAGTGCATTAATCACTTGATAATTTAATTTGTTAGATTAATATAGATACTCGTATAATCCTAACTGACAATATGATAAAGGCTAAAAAATTGCAAATGAAAGATGTGATGCTTACATTTAAAGGTTATATAGATGAAATTATATACTAAGTAAACAGAGTAATGAAGGTCGAATATTGAATGTTTTCACAGGTGGTCTACTGAAGTAACTTATATTATACATTGAATGTCTATATGTTTGTTCCAATATTATTCAAAAACTACTGCACCGAATTGAATGCGGTTCTCATAGTAGGTCTAACTTAAAAACTTATATATGCTTTATCTTGATATGTCTTGAAGTACTAGAGTATTAGAGTACTAGATTAGAATCTAGTTTCGCTATCTATAAGTAGTTACTTTATTAGTTTTCATACTTCTGAAATCCACGCATACAAAGTAAAGAGCAAAAAGTTAGTAGATAATAGAATTTCAACAATGAATATAATTTTTGTAGACGTATTACCTACTTTGAAACTACATTGAAAAGCTTGAAAATAAAATTAGTAGAAGTAACAAAGTCTAAAAACAACCATGAAGGTACTTGAAAGTTTCCAATTAAAAAAAAATCTTGATTTAAATAAAAAAAATCATAAAAAGATATCCATTCAATATTTGCATACAATGAATGAGAACTTAATTAGAAGTATATTACAGCCATGTCATGTGCAAATTATTTTAAATATCAATTGACTAAAGCAACAACTCACAAAATTGAAACGTTACTTTGAACTATAGAAGAAAAGCCTGTAATGATACGTATTCTATTTGAATATGTATGCTGAGGCATTACGCCACGGTGTGCCGATTATTCAGACTACAAGACGATTACGTGCAAACAAATACGTATATACATCAATGGAATCTGTACTCTATTATCTAGATATTAAGAGACATTAAAATCTGTATGAGTATCTGAATACTGGCAATGATACAATGGCTCGTATGAGTCAGCTTTGAATATAACTACCTGAACAGGGTCCTTGCCACTGCTACTCTCTATTTCTTTGTGGCGATCGTGACTATGAATTAATTGTGTAACAGTTACTTGATTTAGACCGTTTCATTTTTAACGCTCAAACGAAAAGGGAAAAACGATGCAATTGAAAATTTCAAATACAGCTCATTTGGACACGAGAAGGTATATCAAAAATGTTAATAATTTAAAACTTTTTAATACAATTAAATGTTAAAAATAAATTTGATAAGTTTATAATGTAAATCGTTTTAAAAATTAACACAAAATATTATTCTACTGATGCTAGAAACTGTTAACCCTTGGAGAAATTTGGAATTCATTTTCATAAGTAAGACTATTTGTACTACTCTAAAAAACTATGAAAGTAAGGTATATTTAAAGTTTTAAATACATATTTATGATAATTCATTCTTAACTATTATTAAGGAAAGTAGAAATAAATTAGTCTTGGCGATATCTAAACTAATATAGGTATTATTAAGAGAATAAGTTTGATTTTTTTTAACGAATAAACTAAAAATACTTAACCTATTTAAAAAAAATCTTTCAATCACCGAGTAACTTGAGTTATATTTTATTTATGAAAATAAAATATAACTCATATTACTGAGCTGCGTGAAGCTGGGGCGATTTACTAGTATTTATTTAATTGTCACTCTACAGTCACATACTTTGTTACAATCGGAATACATCCGAACCAAGATAATACGTGATTTAATTATTCATTGGAACAATACATTAAATTGTGCACAAATCGTGCCTGATTATAAATCAGACGTAAACGACTCACGTCAAAATATGTAAATAAGTTGACCCATATGGAATGGTAGACGGAAATTGAGATGGTCTATATTGTAGACTTAAGATAGATCGTTATTTAAATTGTAGTTTATAAGATAGTTATATAAAGATAGAAGTTAGACTTTACTATGATAACGATAAGTTATTTATAGTAAAATTCTTGACAGTAAATAATATTAACTAATATTTCTATCTATTGTCAAGTCCCTTGCGGGTCTTCTCGTAAAAGTTGAATTATGATTTACAATTTATTGATATTTTCTAGGCCGAGAAGGGAGAAGGAAGACAATTATTATTTATATAAAATATACTTATTAAGGGCAGTTTTGGAATGATTTTCTTTTTATGAGTAATTATGGTATGGTAACCCGGCCTGCGCTAACGGGATACCCTGGCGGAGCACCAGTGAAGGATGATCGATGAGAATGAAAACAGGCCAGTTAGAACATCATGATGAATTCATCAGGAATTAACCACGATAGTTTCCAGGGGAACCGCGAGGAGGTCGACCTAGTTGGGTATATTGCTAGCAATGGGATTCTCAGTCTTCATTACTAACAATTTCTTTCCCCTTTTTGAAATGATTTCTGTGAGAATTTTACTAACGAATTTTTTTTTTTTTTTATATACAGATACAATGGACCGTAACGATGGTACAGTTACAAGATAATTGGGACTAGCACTACTAGCAATTACTAAATGCCACACCGTCCACAAAACTGTAATTATAAAATAACCACAATACACACTGATTGGCACTTGTTGCTGTGATTAGTTCATTGACATTGTTAGTATACTTTACATATAGCATAATGAAAGGACTGTTACACGAAATATATACTTGTAAACCCTTTAATAACGAGTCCTTTTGTTAATATATTAAAATCATAATAAATTTAATTAAATAACAAAAACAACTGTTAAGGAAATAATATATAAAATAAAATAAAATAATAATATATAAAAGGAAATAATATGATATAAATTCAGTGATATTCTGAGTACAAATAAATATATAGACTGTGATATCATTGAAACACTAAAAAGTCATTACAAGTCAAAGTTTAAAATTAACGATGACATGATTCCACAATCAGGTAAATAATACTAAATGTGTCTCAGTGGTGGTAAAGTGAGCAATAAACAAGTTCGTTGATCACCGTCAAACACGAAACAACGGTTCACACGAATGTGTTGTGACTTGTAGATTAGATACCTTTGCTGGTTCACAAAGCTAAACTATTACGACTCTAAAACTTTCTCAAAAGCTGACAGGAATGAGTATTATTGTGTTTAATGAATATCTGCTGTAAGTTTTCATAAAAGATGTACAATTTTGAAATTCTAAAATAACCATGAACATACGTAGGTATAAAAGGTTACATTATACCTTGTTGCATTTAATAAAATAATTTTATAAGTTATTTTCTAACTGACACCATTTGGCAAGTTCCAGCTAAAATACAAGCACAAAGATATATTTAGGAATAACGCTTTTATGTAAATTACACAGTGAAATATGTAAATACAAGTCGCCATTTAGATACAAAAAGGAATAAAGAGAAGGGAATAACTGAAAACGAATAAAGAAAGATATTGTTTGCATGGTGAATTTGAAAGACGTAAATTAACATTCGAAATATTTAGGTTGTACATTAAATTAATATTGTTTATTATAGGCAGATACCTATTAATTATCGATTGTTAATTAAATATACTATAGGTTATATAGAAAACAAAATTTCCAATCGAATTTTGAGACAAATCCTTTTGCCAGAAACTACAATTTTCCTAGCCAGAAGCTCTAAGGTTTCCTAGACACATTTCTCTCTTAGATCCCTAGACATGCAATAAACATATTGAACATATCCTTATCCTTAATACGTTCAATATATTCTAGTAAAAGTTGGCTTGTGACGTGTTCGGGCTTTTCATAAGAAGAAAATCCACTTTCCACTCGTGGATAATGTTATAAATTGGTTTGTAACACTTATTTTTAAGATGTTTTAATATTCTTTACATTTTGGAAAATAATATCTGTATGTATACTGATATTTAATTATTTATGTACAATTTCTATTCATACTAATTAAACCAGTCTTTACAATTTTCAAATTAAATAAGAATGTCTAATAAAAAAATTGTATTTGCAACTAATACCTTACACAAAAATACAAAAAGAATTTTATCGACCAATTAATTACATCAAACTTTGCTCTTGAACTTTATAAACTATATTATTCTATATAAATAGAGAGTTATGATTTTCTGGTGGTGAAATTTAAACCATTAATTCTTAGTCACTTACCAGAACACTAGGAGAAGTCTTGTATTTTATTATTATCTTTACTAATATCATCAGGTGAGCCGCATGCTCGTTTGCCCCTTGTGTTGTAAAAAAAATCTAAATCAATAGTAAATTTAACAGGCAGCACGAATATAAAAATATATTCATATATATTCTTACGTATGCCCTTATAAAAATCAATTGTTTCATCTCAAACAAGTCGTATAAACAAATCAAAGATATAATTACCACATCTCTTTTACGTGGATATGTAAATTCACGTTGCGTGAAATCTCAATTCCCATTAATAGAAACCGCTTCGCATGGGAATAATTACAGGTAAACAATAGAGAAACCTTGGTATGCTATAGCTAACACAGTTATTCATCTATCCATTGATTACAATACGTAAAAGATTTTTTAGTCATCTCCAATTCGAATCATTTAATATTCTATTGGAATGTATAAATATGAATATTTTAAATGTTCATTAGTAAATTATATATAAATAATTAAAGTAAGTTAGTTAAGGAAAGTGTAATTATAATTTAAACTTTATAAATTATTAAATTATCTAAATAATAAAAATGTACAAAGAAAGTATTAGAATAGAAATAGAAATTTATTATTTGACAAAAAACACAATGTTAAAATATACAAGATACAATGGGCCCCACACTTCACAATGTGTGTACTATACGTACATTAGTATTTTTAATACTTACACACACATAAAAAGAACAATAAAATTGAAACAAACTTCCCTTTCAGTCAGATAAAGAGTCATTCACGTATATTTTTATTTAAAAAACGGTATTAATAATTTGCAATGTTAAACGAACTTACGAGTATTATCACAAACGTGATCATGTTATGTAGGTATAAGGCAGATACGGAGGGTCAGAGAATGTTGAGCTTGTTTCTATTTAGGTATTTATCAGTTTTCGATATTACTGTTATATTATGTAATACTGATTTAGACAATTCATTGGGTAGTATCTTTAAAAAATATTTAATAGTGATTCCGATAACTAAATATAAAATAATGCTCTATAAAGATATACTTCCATCTAGTACATTCCAGTTTAATAAAGTCATCGCATAACTTAACACGTATGTAAAAATGGAGGTAAACTAAGAACCTTTTGAACATTTTGGAAGTATTAAAAACTACTAAGTTATTTTATTCTTCATCAGGTAGCAAAGAGCAGCTGTTAATAACACCTGCCCATGCAACTGTCATGGCAACCGAATACAACATATGGCGAAACTGTTTTTTAGTATAATATTATACTGAACTAACATATCGATTTACAATATATATATATATATATATATATATATATATATATATATATATATATATATATATATATATATATATATATATATATCTCATCAAAATCAATGAAATCTTCCTGATACTATAAATTTAATTATTTGCTTATTAATTTAGTAATTTACAGATTATTGGTGTTAATTGGTAAAAGAATAAGTTATTTTAAATATATTTTCTTTGTATTTAAATACTTACACTATTAATTGTTATACGTATCTATTCATAAATAATAGCAATGTAGGCATGTAATTAATTATAAAAAAGAGTCAAGGACAATGAAAGACAATTAAAATGTGGAATAGGTAACATTGTGCAGTCCCAAGAGCAAACAGCCATCACCTTTATGACGTCATTACTAGTTTTGACAACATAGAACACAAAGGATTAGACCAGCTAGCGCCTTTTCATTATCGCACTAAACCCAAAGGTTAAGTGACCTTGTAACACATAGAGCATGTCGTATATTGAACTCGAATTCGGTATTGATCGCACCTTATTGATACTTAGGTTATATTGACGTTAATAATATGGCAAAGACAATTTTATGGTACAATACTAATGTGTATAAAAACAGTAAAACTAAATACTTTTTCATGGTACATTTAAATAAATTAAAAAAATAAGCAACAAGGTGATTTAACTTTTTACAGCCTTATTAGTGTTTAATAAAGCAATTATATAATACTCATATGTAGCTTAAAACGTATTAGGTATAAAGTTGGTTATGAAACTGTAACATTTTAAAAACAAATATTTGTAAATTTAATTAAAAAATGTGTATATGTACACTAATGTTCATGACTTAATTTAAGATGCCACTAATAATATTATATTCGTTATGCTGACCTTAGCTAACACTTAAGACTTGTTAAGTTTTACATAAAATAGAGACCAGTCAAATGTTAAATTATATTTCTGACGAAAACAATTCAGGAATCAATCGTGAAGAAGTAGACAATTTTAATTTATAACGTGACAAATTTTTAAAACAATAAGTAGTAGAAAATAATATAAGTATTAACTAATAAACCTAAAGTATGTATTTAGGTTAGAATACGATAAGCAAAATAATTTTAGGAAAGAACCAGTTTGGCAGGAGCATTATAAATTTACAAAAAGAAGTTTATCGCTTACCTAATTACCATAACAGTGGCTACATGTGCCATTCGTGCAAAAAGTTTATAAATTTCTTTATATGATGTACATATAAAATATTTTTTCGATAGACGAAATAGATTAAATTTTTTTTTAAATGCATTATGTGTTTAACTAAGGTCGTGGTCCTAAACATTGAAGGTAAATCAGCATTAACACAGTTCCTTACCCAAAGCTAAAACGAGCAGAAAAACTAGCAAATGACGAATAGATAAAATACATAATAGAGCAAATATGCCAAAAGACGTTAACATCGATATGACTAGTACAGTTAGAACCAAATAAAGACGTGTTGGCAATGACATCAAGGACGCTATTACTATTAGTAAAGTGTAATATGAATTGCAAAGTCTTCAAGTTCATTGAGTTGTTAATAAAATTATTCAAACTATTTATGTGATACGATTAAGAAAACATGACACCAAAGCACTCATGCATATAATTCAAGCAATTCTAGTATTCGGCGAATGCAATCAGTTCATATATAGACATATATAGAATCTTAATAGTATTATTTCATACATTCAAAAAACAAATATTTTATAGTCTTTTATTCATGTTTAATATAACCAGAATGAACTAAAGATATCAAATTTATAATTATTGTACTGAAATTATAGATATTTAATAGGTTAAAGTTAAAATATAGAATACTTTTGTTCCAAATATTGATCAGAGAGTAAATTTTATTTTCAAAGCAAAACGCAAGTTACGTTATTAAATTAATGTACGTAACAGTATTCATGCCGAAATATATTGCCCAGAGTATATGTTAATGTAAGGTATTTGCAACATAGACAAATCCATAATCAGTAACTGATAAGATTGGCTTAATTTTCAAGGGCATGGAAAATCATTATGGGAGTTACAGTAAACTGCGTAAAATTGTTTTGAAAATAGCAAAAATAAATATTTACCTCGTCGGAGATAGGAGAGCCGAGTGGTGAATCTTTGGGACTTTTTGATTTTATAAAATGTTTTTCGACTATGCTCGATAGAGATCGTCTTCTAGGAATCGCAAACATTTTTCATCAAATATTCACACAATTGAACACATCTCTAATAACATTTGAAGTACAATAAATGATATGCAAGTACAAATAAAAAAAAAAAAACTCAAATATTAGTATTAATATATAGCACGTCTGATCAACCTGAATTAACAGAGGAAAATGGCCACGAAAACTGTAGCACACCGCATAACATACTGATAGTAAACGGTAGGCGTCCAGGAAAATGTGCGATAACAGGACAATTTACATACGCCACTGTAAAAATTTGCTTCATAAGTAGCTTCGTATGAAATATCGGATAACACTAATTGTAACAGGTACAACTTGGTATTATACGCTAGTGGTATTAAACTGGAACAATTAAATACTAAAGTAACCTATTGTCATCAGATACACCGTATTCCATCTGAAGAAGAAGTTAAGAGTCTCTGAAACTGACACGGACATATGAGACAAGTCATAAAAATGCAGAAAGCAAGAGATATATCTAAGGATAGACACATAAAATTATAAAGAATTTTGTCACTCTGTTCTTTTAGCATACCACGTAAGTAATTTGGCGTGAAGATAGATAGATTATATTAATTTGACACTACCTATAAATATACGTCTATATCTATCTATATAACTTAGATAAAATCAACAAAAGCATTACACAGGCCATCGTCATTATGGCTGCCGCAACATTCGTTATACTCGCATTTCACCCTTTCATTTTCGAATGCAAAGAATTCGAAAATGGTTTGTAATTTTTGCTGAAAGGTAGTATAAGGGTAGTTCATATTTCAATAGACATTACATATCTACAGACTTAATTAAAATGTTATAAACATTTTGCAGCAATTTATAATACGAAATATAAACAAAAATGGCAAACTTACAGCTTCTTTAAAATATAATCTAGTTGACCTACAATTATTCCTTATAAGCAGGTAACACACTTTAAATTAGATTAGAGAAATAATAATAACAGATCATTTAGCTCTTGGTAATGTAGACGCGATATTATGCATAAATACATTAAGAATTGATTATTGTTTATGTATTTTCAATTGACTTCAAACAGAAGAAGGATCTCAATTAGGTTGTATTTTAAGTTTTATGTTACCTACCTCATAACACTGTCAGTTGTAATCTAATTTAGAAAATTACTTTTTTTATTGAAAAGGATATACTTGGATCTTAGTCCCTTATAAATTTTATAAAATCGGTTCAGTAGTTTAGTTTTTAGTACAAAATAATTAGTATTGCCATAATTGAAGTCGGCTTTTTTGTGGAAAGCAATCTTATTATTAACATGACTATACACTTATATATAATCATAACAGACAAAGTCCCTTTAATCCACAACACAATATGAGAAGTACCTCGTTTACAAAATAAACACCATAAAAAGAATAAACTTTATAGCATTGTCCAATCTAAACAACCCCGAAATCAAGCGGTTCTGGCAAATAAAGATAAATAGATTGATGAGCACGTACTAAATTGAACTATAATGCTTGATACATAAAGACCAAAATATGGTTCTCAAATGGAAGTATGAAGAAAAGGTGATGCACACGGATTTCCACTTGTCTCCAAAAGGAAAGTTAATGAAGAGAAAAGTCTGACCGCTAGAAAGAAAAGACAGTTTTACGTTAGAAAATGAGCAATAGAGTTGTTTTATAAACTTATTAACCAAAATGACATATTAAAACTGTTAGGACTGTAATAAAATTATCCGAGTCTATTATATTGATTACCATATTTTTTGTTACTAGTTAAATATTTATAAATCTGTTTTGAGTAAAAAAAAGCATTGAATACTTGTCGTTATTCATTTATGTTATGCTAGCTGCATACCGCGGCTTTCCCTATGTGAATTAGGATAAAAATTATAATAATAATTTTTATTTCTATACGTTCAATGTGTTAAACTTCATGCAAATACGTTCAGATGTCTAAATGTGATATTGAGTAAAAATTTTAATATTTAAACATCTTTAATACTTTATCCCGAACTTGCATATTTGTAATACTAGTAGATTGTAAGATTATCAGTGCTTTCTTTACTGCAACTGTGTATTGTAACTTTATTGAATGTGTGTGTAACTCTAACGTCAAACTACTAAATACGCTAAATATAATAGGTTCGTATTTATATCTTGACAGATTTAGAATATACAATTCTCGAATAGAGAAAACATTGAATAAAATAAAGGCATACAACTTGTATCGTTTTTTATTTCTTTTGAAATTACAGCTCCTTTGGATCATGGTGAAAGATGTTAACTGACGCTGAATATTCCATATGGAAACTTTTACCTTAAATATCTAAAACTTTATTATGTATTTGCAAAAACTCTGAGGCGTCTCATACATACTGACATATTTTACAGTTACTATAATAAAATAGCAACTAATATGATATTTGAAGTAACAAAGATGATTATATTTATTGTCTGTCCATTTAATGGCCAATTTAAATGTTTGGATAAATCATGTCGACAAACTACGAGATATTTTATAGACAGTATAGACACGTAATATTCAACACATTTGAATTTAGAGCAAGGAATCGTGTGTATACAAATATATTATGCATCGGAATAGACTTATTATGCCAAATAAATGTATTCCAAAAAATACATAGATATAAGCGAATCCAGAATCTCTTCTTTCAAAGTTGCTTAAAAAGTTAGATATCATTTAGTAGATTATAGTAGACTATAAAAGTCTATTATCTTAAAAAGATAGATAAGTAATAATTATAGAGCAAGCGCGGACTCTTATAGTTGCAAAGAAAATCTTA
The DNA here is from genome assembly GCF_026898425.1 of Galleria mellonella. Classification (NCBI taxonomy): domain Eukaryota; kingdom Metazoa; phylum Arthropoda; class Insecta; order Lepidoptera; family Pyralidae; genus Galleria; species Galleria mellonella. Next base: position 619,125 of record NW_026442147.1, on the reverse strand, counting down.
TTATTACTCTTGTTTGTTTTCGTATAATTTGTTTACTAAATACATAGAACAAAATCGCAGTGGACGAACTTCGTCTTAACAGAGTGATTCGATTGAAAAGTTTGTAAAGCGACAGCCCTTAGTGAAGTTGTGCCGACCGGTGCACTCACGGTTTTTTGCACTTCGCCATTACAACACTTTGTATCGAAAAAACGTGGAAATAGAACTGAGAAAGAGGGCAAGTTCATTAATTGAAAGCTCTTTTAGTATACTTTTTATTATGATGAAAAAGTACATCTTACTCCGCAAATATGTGACATAAAATGTTTCGTGGACACAATAAATTTAAATTTTTTAAATTTAGAATACTTAATGACGTGTCTACAAGTAGAATAATTGTGTTTTTTAACGTGCAATTTCTCTAATATTGTGGGTGCCTATGGACGGCATGTAATCACATATCATCATGTGAGCCACATGCTCGTTTGCCCCTGTGTTATAAACAAAAAAACTGTCAAAATCTTTGTTAATTTTCCGTGACCATATTATTGTATTACTAATTCGTCTGCATGATCGAGGTATACTGATAGACAGTAATAAAAAGCCTAATATCCATCACAAATAATATTTGGTATATTTGGTACACACATACCAAATCTCATGTCAATTGAGTCGATATAACACTGAGCTGTAATACTTGTAAATAAATTCACGATTACATACATAGTATTAGTAAGAATTAATATTACAGGATTGACATATACATATGAATATATACTCGTATATACATAAGTGGGTATATATTGGAGCCATACTACTTGGCGCACGTTCAACTCAACCGAGCATGTATTGCCATCTCCGACGCGAAATGTTTACATACATGCTCACCCTAAAATATTGCAACGATTAAGTACGTGAGGTGCTTATATAAAAATTATTCGTATTATAAAACAAACTGATTTCTAAATGCAAAAGGCTGTTTAACAAGCGAAAGTCATGAAGACATCCTGCAATAAAAACATATGGAAATCAGTAAAGATATTGGTTTCGTTTCGGACATAAGTAATTCAATGTAACAAGCAGAAGTTTTGCATTTATGTTTTTTGTGTTTTTACTTCTTAATATAACTTATACTGTTTATATGAAATCGTTTAAAATATTTTTAGTTATGTACATATTTTTTATAATATAAGGGCAAACGAGCATGCGGCTTACCTGATGGTAAGCGACTATCACCACCCATGATCATCCGCAACATCAGAGGCATTACAGGTGACGAGGTGGCGGTGGTGATGAGGTTAAAGGAATTTACTGTTTTATTGATTTTTATTAATTCAAATTAATTAAAATTGAGATTAAATAAAAAGTTATAAACAGAGACACAGGGAACATTTTTATCTTAAAATCAACTTATTACTTACACTCTTATGAAATTTAATTTCATAAAGAGTCTTAATAAGACCTATTTTACTATTATCAAGTTTTTTTTACCTAACAAATATAAATAACTATCGCTAGTCGTAACCACACCTCAAGAGATGTATTGAGGTCCTTCAATTTATGTCGATTTCCAGTTTGGCGTTAGCAAAAAATGAGAACAGCGCCCTCTATATTTCAAAGTAGTCCATTCGCTGACATGGGTCAGTTTTATTGCTGCCTCGTGGTGTCACATATACGAATTTTCTCACAACCCTGCCCTAATTCTCATACATATTTAATAAGGGTCCAGAATAAATTTAACAGAAAACAGAAGAATTGAGGTCCATCAGATGATTTAGCTAAATTGCTCAAAGATGAAATTGGAAACCACCTTGTGAATTTAAAAAATATAGGTCACGTGGAATATATAAATTAAATACTACAGAGATGATAAATTAAACAGTACATCGAGATATATTTTGTAATACTGGAAGCTTTTAGGAATGTCATTACTATGACATAAGAATTTTGTGACACGCGCACACACTTCTACAGAACATAAAGTATACTCTATTAAAGCCTTTAAACTCCATTACAAATAAAATATATTACATTGATTTAATAATTTCACAAAAGACTTGGAGTTAAGAAATATACAACTACTTATAGATTTACAACTAATACATCTTACTCTATACTCGTAACAGCTACTTAACCGTATGCTCGACAATAATTTTAAAGATCACTTTCTAATATCATAGCAAACTATACTTTCGCTTTAAAAGTCTATAATAAATATAGTGAAAACATAGAGAATAAAGTTTGTAATGTGTTTTTGTTTAAGTGCTTTACTCGTACAAGTATGGGCTTTACATATGTTATTGCAAACCACTTTACTCTCTAATAAGAGTTGTCTGTAAATAAAAGAATAGGTACATCATCTTCATTTTACAAAATATTTTTAAAAATATTAAATATTAGCGACCCATGTTTTTTTTTCACTCCATTTGCACTCTTTGACCCATGCTTGGATTCGCATCTTTTTTTTTCCTTTTTAATATAATATAGCTGACGTTATTCGCTGATAGCCTTCTATACATTGCTGAATTTTTAAAATCAATAATCGAAGTATTTTTTATGTTTATTCTTTACAAATAAAATTAATATTATTATAAAGAGGAGAGGTGTGGTACCTTTCCTCATTATAATATTATTAATAGTTTAGATTACTGTAACCATATTAACGTAACGATATATTTTATTGTTATCAATATTTTATCTTTCTTCCGTTGCTCTATATCAGTTTGGGGGTTGGTGTATTACGGTTTTTAGTTCAATTTCTTTAGTTTTCACTCCTTTCCAAGAATATAATTTTTTTATTTATGTATATTTAATATAACATACTTTATTCATAATTCTTTATTTCGTGTCTTATCTTTAATTTGGTGATAGGATTAGATCTCAATCTACCACATATAATTCTTACTAGTAACATTTTCTTCATCTCTAAGTATCGCATGTTCTTACCAAAACATACGATTCAATAGAAACTCCTGTATTGTTGGTATTATTTGCAAATTTCTTTTTATATACTTATTCTCAGTCTTATATGTTTTTATTACATCACACAAGCAAAACAACAACCGCATCTAAACTATATATACTCAATTTACATCTGTCACTTTTTCGGGCCAACATTTAGATTCACTAAAGGAAGCGGAACGGATCATGTTGTTGTAAATCTTATTTAGTTGTGATTCAGTTTAATTTTATCAAGTACTATAATATTGAAAAGGAAATCGAACTTGTCTTAAATTGAAATTTCGGTACTTAATCAAAATGCAATAAAACCATTCATTTTAGTAAATGTTAAATCAAGGTTTATACAATATTTTGAATTTCGATTTTAGGTTAATTTAACTCTTTCTGTTGGTGAAACATGCAAATAGATATGTAATTAGTAATAAAATTTAATATACATTCATTTACTAATACATAAACTCGCACATTCAAGGTTAAATTGTGTCAGCAGATTGACTAGCATTATAATACAAGATTGCATTAGGTACCGTTAATATAATGCTTGTACGTACTCTGGCGCCATACATAATGATCGACTAATTTAGTCTTAAATTTTGTATGCACATAATCATTCAAAATCTCACAGCCGTATATCAATTTACTCTATCAACATTACCTATGTGGCTATATATGATCTATTTAATAATTTATTTTATTAAAGAATAGGAAATTTAAATACCGATTTGGGAATGTATGGAAAAAATCAAAGCCAAAACTTTATAATTACGTAATCTTTACACAGAATAATAATTGACGAAAACGCAAACTAAGCTAGTTTTGATAATAATTAAAATATAAAATCTGACTCTTTTGCAATACAGCAGATTAAAATTCAAAGTCATACGAAATATAAAACTGGACGAATATTCTACTTACAAATTAAAAATATAACGAAATAATGAATAGTTGCAATATTTGCCAACAATAGCTTACTCGTAAAACCGTTGCGCTAAAGAAATATGCATAATTTAATACTGAGCTATAATATATATATATAAGGGGTGTGTTAATTAATGTGAGTGACGATACTCCAGTCTAACTAAGCAACCATAAAACCAACCATTTTATTGAGTCAGGTGACGCAATAATATGACCTTCACCTAGCCAAGTAAGGATGGAGTAATTACTTTATAAAGTTCATACAGTCGACATATGTGACGTATAGATTTATTGGGATGAAAAATAGAATACACAATTTTTGTTATTCCATTGTCTTTAAATACAATTAATTTACTAGAGTTCAATTGTTTCATATCTTAAGACTGTTATCTACACATTCATCTTTGGAATGTTATCGCCTCATTTTCAGAGTCCTATGTCAAAATAAATATAAAAATATTTTAGAAATTGCACTTTTAGAGATAATAACATATTGCATAGATCCGTCACTTTGTGAAAAAGTGAAGGAGAAAAAAAACTACTTAAAAAAATCAATTTAATAATTTTATTCGCTAAACGCTAAATTTTTTTTTCACTTCTCAATTAATAGTATCTGTTACAACTACTGCCAAAATCCCTCAAGGGGGAGGCTGTTAAAGGCTGATATGATGATGGTGATTATCTGTTTTGTTTTTCCTATGAGATTACGTGTTTAAAGGCTAGTAAGTTTTATTCTTTTCTTCCCAATAAACCTTAATATTTCAAAAGTGCTTTTAAAACCTACCTATATCTCGCAAATTCGCGTGTACACAGAGTATCCCATATATTAAATTATGATATAAGCTATCCATGTATCATATATTCGAATTCGTTCTGTACTTTTATGTGAAAGAGTAACAAACATTCACACATTCTCACAGACTGTCGCGTTTATAATAGTAATATATCTGTTACTTCCAACAAACAAAGTAACTACCAACTGTATACTTACTTATACAAAATAATATGTATACAATGTAAAGGAAAACGCGACATGTAAGAAATTATTAATCAATTCCCCTATAGTAGTAGCCGAACTACTTTCAATAGTTCAGCTACCAAAAAATATGGCGTGTCACTGTTTAGTCACGAAATATTGCGTGCTTAAACTAGGTACAGGTTAATATTATTAATAATAGAAATAATTTCAGACTAGTTTTTAATAATTATTAACATTTTAGTTTTTGTGGGTATCGTTATTTAGTGACGTCATTCGTGGCCTTTTCTATTCTACAGTTAGCTTGCTCCCGTGGCTTTGCTTGCTTGCGACTCGTTATCAACTATTGCCGTGGCGATTTCCATAAATTGTACCTGATTGATTGATACACAGCTAACGATAATTCAAGAGTCATGATTACACAAAATTGTAAGCCGATTTATACAATAAACCTATTATTAATATGTAATCTTATTAATATAATAAAATTGTAATTAAACGATAACTGTACATTGAAACATATTTAAGGAAAAATAATATGAGGGGCCTTAATAAGACTATTAAATGATAAAACAATATATTATATAAATTTTGTCCTTCCATCTGTTTATATTTTTGCTCTGGTATCACGTAAAAACTATTGCACCAAATTGGATACAGTTTTCACAGTTTTGCTCCTGAAGATCTAAATTAAGGTTTTTGTTCCATCTTGATATGCTTTCTAAAAGGAGTTATTAGATTGGCTTTCCTGCTTCTTGAATCCATACTTGCAAAGTAGTGCACTTTAAGTTTCTTTTTTTTTTAACTAATTAATATGTTCGGTTTATCTTAATTATACATCACGTAAGGAATCTACTCTTTAAAATTTTGCTTTGATACAAATAATACAATACTATACTGGTAGCTTCGCTGATGAAATAGCTACTGAGATCTTATGATTAATCAGTGGGTGAATCACGGATAAAGAGATGGAAAACATAAATACCTATCACTACTAATCTATTTCTTATTATGTTACAAACCTTATTAACCGCTAGCACATTTTTCCACTTCTTTAGAAATCAACAATTCTATATAGCGAAAATATATATGCAGCGGGAAGCTTTGTTTGTCGCACTAATTTTTGGAACTACCAGTCGGAGTTAAAAAATTATTCTGCATTTCATAGCACATTTTTTGAGATAAGACCAAAACCATGATATGACCACAGTTAAAACAACTATATAAAGCTAATACAATAATAATACCATAATCAATAAATTTATTTACAAACGTAAATATTTACTCACAAAATTTCGCGTAAGAAGTACTTACTATATTTTACTACTTCAGTTTTTGTATTTCGGTCATACCTGAAACAAAAAAAAAAACAACCATTTGTAAAACATGGAATTTGTAATTGACTTAATATTTTACTAATAATAAATCAGATCTATTACTATAGATCTGATTTATTATTAGTAAAATAGTATTAATATTGTAATGATTCATAATAAAGTTTATAGGTTTATTTTTAATTTAAACACTAAACAACAATAGGGATAAAAGGTAATGTTTCGTTGAATGTAAATTCCGTTTCCCCGTTGACGCAACCTTACTAACTACCAATTTATATAAATACTTTACAAATATTTTGTACCAAAATATAGCACTAGTATAGTATATTATTTGTCATAAATATATATACACTAAGTTGGGTTTGCCCCCTAAATGCCTATGTTTAACAGTGGACAGTTAAAGCCTGATGTGATGATGTCATTATTAAGTATATATAAAAAGAAAGACGATACAAAGTAATCTGCTTGGGGACCTCTGTCTCGTTATTTTGCTATGAAGAAGCAGTTATGCTTCTTCGTGGCAAAATAACGAGACGAGACACAGTATGACTATGTTTACATTCAGTGAGAAAGATTCATCATCATCATCATTCATCATGACCATATGAGGATGTCATTTTTTTCAATACCGCTGTCAAAACCGTGATTGGTATATTGTATTAGTACTCTTCCTCGATTGCTTTCTCCTACCACTGACCTTAAATTTAAGGGTAGTATATGGTAGTACAGGTGGTTTACGGAGGCACAATATCGAATAAATATTATTTATTAATAAAGATTTAACCAAATTGCATCAAATGCAACAACGAACGTCGAATACATAACATATACTCCAATTGAGATACTCTATATTAAAATTTTAATAAGTGCTACTAAAAGTAGTAAGTTTGTTCAAGACTCAAACTACTTACAAGTTTCGGAATTTGTTGTTGAGTTATCCACGGTACTAGCGATTATTTTAAACTTTACTGTATCAAAAACATGCAACATAATAAAAACAATAACTGATATCAACTTCAAAAGCGTTCCCACCATAAAACTGCACTTACATAAGCACCATAATCTTATGTCGACACGTCCCACTTTCAACACGAAAACAAACAGTGAACAAACTATAAACAAATGAGTTACAGGACAAAAGTTGGGAAAGTGAGTTTCACTCCCCGTATACTAGGTAGGTATTTTAGAGGAAATTTACAATTCGTTTGTATTTTTTTTTATTTTCGATTTGGATATTTATTTTTGCATTTTCCATAGTATTGACAAATATTTTAATGAATCTAAAATATGGACTTTTATTTCATAGTTTTAATAATTTGCTCTAATTAATTGTTACTACTCGTAGATAACTTTTGTACCAGCTACTTTAGGAAGTATTATGTAATGTCATTTTATTTTTATTGGAGATGTTTTGAATTATGAATTTTCATAAATACTTGGTTATACCGTGTTCTGTTGCGCAATGATAGAAAGTTTAATGTAATATAGACGAACTAGAAGTAGGCTAAGCCGGATGATTTTGACAATTTTATTCTGTTACAAAAATCCCTAAAGTATGTATTAACCATGTTAAAAAAAAATTAAATTAACTATTTATGCAAATTTTGCTTTCATACCAATGCGAAAATCTAAATATAAAAAAATCGTCCTTAATAAAACCTTAGCAAATGCGTACTTTACTTCACCTATAAACTGACCGACATAGTTCGAAGGATAAGCAAGCTGAAATGGTAATGGGCTAGTCACATAGCTCGAAAAATGGACAATCGATGGGTAAGAAGGGTTCTGAATTAGTGACCCCGTATCGGCAAATGCAGACGGACGACCCCCCTGAGTGTCGACCTTAAATGCATTGCAGGTAGTCGAAGGATGCAAATGACTCAGAACCGTTCCTTATGGCAGTCTATGGAGGCGCCTATGTTCTGTTGTGGACAGATAATGGCTGAGATGATGATGATGATATATAAACACATAAATATTATACGTAATATACAAAAATGTTATAAATTTTCTAAACTTGAAATTATTTCCCTTTTGTTAACAGATCAATTAAGACATATGACCCTCTAATGCCTAAATAATCATTACATTATATTAAACCATTGGGTATTGTCGTTTATATTATTGGGATTAGGTAGATGACTATTCAGGATAACCCAACAACTATTCATACATGCTTAGGGAAATATTTAACTCTCTATTAATAGTTTTATTTTAAATTAGTCACAATATTATAACTTTTTTATATTATTTATAAGTTATAATATATTATTTATATTATAACTTAATTTTTTTATAAGACGTTTGAGTTTTTACAAAAGAATAAGTTTATAAAATTATCAAACGAAAAACATAGAACTATATTTCACAGCGTCACCTTTTTTATGACGTCCTTAAAATATTCTAGAAGGCTGACATTTCACATTACCCAGGATATCAGAGTCGCGAAGGTATGCGTCACGCGTCGCTGCTCACCCTAACACTTATTAGAATTAGCTGACGAAGCGAAATCCACACTTTAGGACTACCTGCCATCATACCAAAATATAGTTTAGAAATAGAGGAAAATAAGTATGATATAGTTTATGATGTTTATATAGATAGTAGGTCATCGGAGATAGTTTAGTGCGTCATTATTCTAAATGTTATCACATGAATTTATAATATAAAATGAATGTTAATTTAAGTATACATAGATATTTTATAATTACAGCATTAGAAATATTTGTTTGAGAAGCACTCTAGGACAGAAAGGCGCTCCACGCAACAGTATATAATAATATATATTTAAATTATTAAATAGTGAAAGTATTAAAACATATCTATTTTCAGAGCTCTTATTAACTTAATTTTATCTTTTTTTTTTTACTTGTGTTTTGGAATCAGATTCTTTTCTATATTACTTACTTATATTAATTTATTGCAATATCAGTATGTAGTAATAAATACCTAATAGATAGGTATGTAATAATATATAGTAATAAATTTGTGTGATCTCAGAATAGAATGGGCCACCCCTTCCTTTTCCGTGGATATCAGAAGAGGCGACTGAGCGAATTTAATGGTAGAGGGATGAGCAACAGCGTCCCTCTTAAAACATCACCAAAGCCTAACTGCGGTTGCCAATTCGACCGCCGAGCGTGGCGACTACTGACAACACCCTTACTTATTGGTGAGGCTTATGTTTAAAAGTGAACAGTAAATGGCTATAATGATGATAATAACAAGGAATAATAAGATACTAAATGAACATGAAGTAAAACTGTAATCAAATGAATAAGATTTCATTTGCGTACAATTCCAGTAAAAGCTCCAGTATCATGAATCGTTGTAGAAAATGTAGGTAATACATTTTTAAGGCAGGGTTTATTTTAAAACAAATTGCAATCTTTTCAAACACAACTGTTATGTAAGGTTCGTTAACACGGTTATGCAATGTGGTTTTAAATTTTAATAGGCATCCAATTAAGATAAGTTTTTCGTACCTCGACACGCACAGAGCCACGTGGTCTTTTTGAGTTCTCTTAAAAGTAATAAAATTAAAAATTATAACTTAACAAAATAAATTTACAAAAACCAGAGACATATTTTTAATTTATTACATAGATAACATAACAGAAATTGTTTATTTTTTAATAAAGTCTCATTTTGTAGTTACAGCGTTTAATAATACACTCGACTATTATATGAGCATAAATAATATATTATTCAATTCAAATGTTTTTAACATCAGTAACAGCCATACAATTAGTTATAGAAATACTTACGTATCACCATTGTCCAGATTTGCATGGCTAATATGGAAGTAAAATATTTTAAAAAATCGTTTTACATTGGAAAGTGTAACTTTTGTTTTTTAACATACCATTTTTTATAGATATTCACTTTTAGAGTTTCGCGTACATGATTTATGACTTATAAGGTACGAGAAATTGGCGACCTTTGAAAGACTATTGATGTGAAACAATGAGTGGGTAGAAGAAAAATGTTTGCCTCGGAAGCAGAGGTATGGCAGTGTTACATCATTCTAATCGTGACCACGGCCGGTACAACCCGATTGAAACGTTGAGATAGGAATAAGATAGTTTACCTAAATGATCGTATTAATTCTCGTCTCTGAAAATCTTTTTTTATAGATTGCTATTTTTATTAATTAATGTAAAGGATTTTATAAAATAACTAGATTTTCCCTGTGACTTCGCTCGCATGAATTAGTAATAAAATATCCTATGTGTTAAGTTAGAGTACTTAGTCGTGTACTTTCATTTCCCATTCAAATCTGTTTAGCCATTTAAGTTGCAAATATATAAACTTTAAATCTTCGTTACAAACTTTCATACTTATTATGAGTAATAGGAAGGAGGATAATATTAAATTAATACTTGAAAATCCATTAAATACGGTATTATTTATTAATATAATGTACTAATATTTAATAATTAATTTCATCATCATCATTTCAACCATTATCCGTCCACTTGGACATGAGCCTCCCACATAGACTGCCATAAATAACGCTCCTGAATAATTAATTATGGAAAATATATACTGAATAAATCATCTTTATTTTCTCTATAGAATTAATTATATCAAAATATTTCAGTATTGTAGCTTTGTAAATGCACTGAAACAAGGAAAATGCATTCTCAGAAATTGTATTAAAAATAAAATATTTCTGAGAACTGTTATAAATGTACTATATTATCAGAACCAAATAGCTGCATCACTTAACAAATAGAAAGTTTACAAAACTTATTAGCCCAAAGTGGTTAGGAAACAAAACGTTTCATAATTACCTACATTTGTACTTGCCGATTCTCCAAAGTTACCGTCAAGGGCCCAAACTTGTGAAACAATCGGGGACGTCAAAAGTTCGCTAATACTCTGAGTGCGTTGCTTTGTGACAGCAAAAAGGACTTTGGGTGTCTCGACTGATATTGCAGTAAGCAAAACTTCCACTGGGACCCGTTTTAAAAGTTAGAATGTTCCAGTGAAATGGGTTGTTTCGTTTTGCTGTTAAATTTCTTTGGAGACGTCATTTAATTATATTATTATAATTCTATACGATCGATGTTAAAGGATTTAAAAAAAAAATAAAAAAAAAAAAATATTTAGATCCAAGAAAAACAGTAACAAATAACAATTTGTAGAAAAACAAATTGTATCAACAAATATAAATTGAATAAACTGGCAGACTAGGTAAGTCGAAGTTCAACTAAAAGGTCAGTCTACGATTTCAATTGGCCAACGTTTGAGAACTAGACCAGATCTTCGCATCCGAAAACCTCGAATGTTAAAGACGAAAGTTTTCAATCAGTGTGTAATAACTTATAGAGTAGAAGTTACAATTTTATACTACTAGCCATGTGAGAAAACTATAAATTTCTCATAAAACTGTACACGGGATTATACTTAGTTTTTTTTTTTTTTTTGCGTGACATGTCTTGGAACGAGGACATTTACAGAATAACAAAAGTAATTCATATAGTCTGCGAGAATAGGACTATAACTCGAAAATCTTAACATACACAACACGACAAGAATAACATAAAAGGTTTTCAAAAGGCGACTTCGTACAAGCAAACGACGATTTTAAAAATGTTTGGAAGATACAATGGATTCACAGACATAACTAAGTTCTTCATAACCAGTTATGATAGTTTTAAACAATAAACACTTGAAATGATAATTAAATTTCTATAAAATGTCACTGTTATAATTCTAAGAAATTCTGCTATTCTACTTCCTAATCCTCCTGTTTTTGTAAACTGTTACTCAATCAAGCTTAAACAGCTGAATGGATTTGATTTAAGTTTGATACACTGTAGGATCTTATCTTGGATTACCACATTTCACACAGACAAAATTGCAGATTACTGCTACTCATTTATATCAATGGTATACAATGATTTATTTGTTTGTTTAATGCTGTCAAAAAACCACAGATTTTTTCCTTTTTTTAAATGTGCAATCATCATTATCATCATCTCATGTTTTAATGGCTTGGACTCATGTTTCTTATATTCCAATAAAAAACACATAAATAATTAAGATATTGTTTCATAATGTAAATTATTTTTAATTCGTATAAATGCCATCCTACTAATTAACGATCGTGTCATGTACCGTTAATGGTGTTCATGAATACAGATCAACACGTAGAATGTCATATATTACAACGGTCAAGTACATGAACATTTCCAATACCGAGCATTGTTAATGTGACACAGTAAAAATAAATTGTATACACGTAGCTTCATTCTTTAACTCTAACAACATTCTGGCTTCTCTTGCTAACTTAATTCCTTTTTTGTCTAATTATTTTTAAATATTTTACATTTTAATATATATGCGCATGTAATCTTTTTACTCCCGTGTTGGTATCACACACGTCATGACTGTAATAGATAGCAGTTATATGTAGAGCAAATTCTTGAATGATATTTAATTAATATAGATGATGGTGATAAAAAGGCGACACCATAATTTAGCGTAAATGAATTCTCACAATTAATTTAATATTCGCGAAGAAAACTTTACACCAATTTTATTCATTCAAAAAATACAAATAGTTTATTTAAGACTTTCTATGATTGTATGATTGTCTTCAATACTCAGTTATTTAGAAAATAACAACTTAAGATTGTTATTAATTTCAGAATTTTTAAACAGTGATTGTCACATTTTTTAGTTCCATTTTTTTCCTATTTGCAGTCCATTAAGATATAAAATTACTAGATCATATCACCTACTTCATCAGTAGTTCAATATTCAAGCATCATGTATTAAGTAGAGGCACTGCACGATTTCAACTGTGACTACACGAAACACCACAGACTTGCCTACTCTGATTCTGTTCATATCGCGTTGAGCACGAAGTCGTGACAACCAATAATGGTTCAGCATGCTCAAGAACTGTTTGTTGCGTAGCATTCGTCATGGTCCATTTATACGCTGGTAAGACAAAAAATTGTATGGTTTCGAAAGATTGCAGTTGTTTATGTGCCTTAGCAGTAGACCACAAAGGTCCTATTACAGAACTAAGTCGGTCTTTATATCTTTATATTATTTGAAATCTCAGAATGACGTCATATAGGAAAAATTGAATTTATTTATAAAAAGCAGTCGACATTTCTTGAATAATTGAAAAATAAGATTATATAGTTTATCTTTTAACTTATGTATAAGAGCAGAGCACATGAGAAAATATAAGAAAATCAATAATCCTTTAAAGAAAGTAATTCTTACAAACTCGAAACTCAATAAGAGTTACAATTGTAACTAATGTGGTCACTGCAAAACCATTTATTGTTAGTATTACAACACAACCATCCATAACCCAAATCTCTAGCAAGAAGCGTCCCACAAAACGTTACTATTCTACCTATTCTAAGCCGAAATGAAAACGTCATTCTCGCGAGATTACACTGTTCTTATTTCAAAACAGCGTTCTTTTCATCGCTGCGCACATTAGGACGGGTCGCTTTGAAAATTTAAAAAATGAATTCCATAATTTTCTCTTTGTTTTCAACCGCATCGCGGTTTGATGTGACGTCATGGCTTAGAATTTTCTTTGTTATCATCAAAAAGCTTTGGGAATCCGACTTGAGGTGAAATTAACATGCTATTGCATTACTAGTACTTGAAATATGCGTATGGCATATTCAATTAGTCGACATTCAAATTCAAATCGACTTATAGCAAAAAAAGTAATATAATTATAGTTAAAATACTAGCGTACTGACAAACCCTATCGGATTAATTAGGAAATCAGTTATTAGCCCTTTTTGAAGAGTTGAGTATAAATTGTGACTATTTTATTTATTTGATCAAATAAAGAGTTAAATAACGTAAGGAAAATAGTGAGAATCATATCATTATATTTACTGATCAGCTTTTGGAGACAGGCGTGACAAATATGTATGTATGTATTGAATAATTTTGAACTTTTGAATAAACTTGACCGCGTGGTCCCGGCGTAGAAAAAGCCACCTCCTCCTTTTCCATGGTTGTCGTAAGAGGCGACTAAGGGAAGACGATGGATGAGTAGCAGCGTTAAAACATCTTCAAAGCCTAACTGGTTGCTTATCCACCTACCAAGCACAGCAACTACTGGCGAACCTCCCCCCCCCCCCCCCCATGTTTATCAGTGGGCACTTAGAGGCTGATATGATGATGATAATGATTGAATAACTTTGTTGCACTTGTATGTAAGTACACTTTAATTATTCCATTACCTACACTAACTAATTACACTATCGTGTTATCAAAAGTTCTACCACTGCGTGCGGTTCAGCCATCACAAAAAGTTGGTAATTTCCTGTATTGTGTTAATTAAATTGGACTTAATTACAAAGCATTATAGACAGTTAATCCTGTTATTGACTATTGTATTATCGAACAGTATCATCATTATTTACGATGCAATTTTTATAATAGTAACAGGATATTTAAAATAGCAGTACGAAAGTCAAAATTAGCAAAACTAATATGGTCAAAATTTTCATATGTGCAACAATTTATATATGCAACTATATACAGGGATTTCAGAAATCTAGATGTGTAAATGACTTTTGAAGTTGATAGTTTTTTATATCTGTATTTACATATATTTGTATTTATTTGTACTCTTTGCATTTAGTTGGCACATTTAAATTTTTCAAAGTACAGGTTTTTTTTACAGATTTTACTAAACAGTAGAATCGCGACTACAATAGCAACAAAATAGTATTTCTCTCATTTAATCAAGAGCATTCTGAAAGAATTTTCAAGTGATATTTATAAAAAAATATAATTCCATATTAAAGTATGAAATAAGGTTTTATTTATAATAATAATAATAAACTTTTACATTACAAGGAATATTCCATTTAATAAAAGGCAGAGTATTCTCGATAATTTTGCCATTTGACTAGAGAAGTGAACTTGATTTACTTATAACTGCGAAAGCTCGTAATATCGCCTCGTCAAGCAGTCACCATTCATCATTAGCCTTCAATGCTATCTACTTCTTTCATTGGCGGTGCGTTAACCTTTTTTCCAGAGATAAATATTGTGAGAGATCGCACGTGAGAACTTTGGTTTGAAAAACACATCGTTAGTTACAAAGACCGTTTTCAGAATGCTTACTAGACCATGTATTCTATGGATTCATTTAGTATCTATATTTCGTTTACAAACTCCTCTCTTTATGTACTGAAAAATGATTTATTGAAAAAAAAAGAAAAGCAATTTATAGTTTTTTTTTTTTTTTATAATAAATTTGTTTTGTTTTATTCAATTGATAAAAAACTAGACTAAAAATGTGAGTTTAAAGTGTTGTCTGTGAAAATAATAAGGGATTGCCTTTAAAGTATATATGTACGTACGTGCAACGCCAAATATTTAAGTAACATAAACATAATATTTATAATTATTTATTTGTTATTTAAGGTTTAAACCTGAATAAAAAGTAACCTTTATTCTTTTCCATTCCATATAGTACCAGTGTACCAAATTTGATCTGACAGGTTAAGCCGTTAAAGCGCTATAACAAACAAACAAACTCACTTTCACATTTATATTATTAAATAAGAATTACTATTGTGATGAATATAATAGTGTAAATAAAAATAAGTCATGTAAGAAACGTCGAAACGATGTTCCAGTAACCAATATGTTGCCAGTTAAATAATACAAATAGAGCTAAGGAGTCACCGACCGGTTGACAACATGGGACATGTGCCGTGGAATACTTGTCAATGTGCCAACATACGCAGTCCCAACTATTACACTGCGTCGGTAAATTTGAAGTGTTTCGATTGACCTTCTTCTGTACGTATTGCAGTCGACTTGCCATAATGCAGTATTAAACAAGTATCCGCAACGTTACTCGAAGAAAAATAATATTTCGTATAATAAGAAATCTTAGATATATTTGTTTATTCCTATGTTATTAATCAAATATCAATATTTATTTATTTATTCTTTGTAACACAATAAAAGTACAAATAGCGAGTAACTAACCATAAGGTTAACCCTTTCCACTCAAATGTCGAGTGTCACTTGTCATTGATTTTGTACCATCCCAAAAAGGATTATAAAGATTAGAATTAAGAATTATAATATAGTATCCTGTAGTTACTCATAAAATAAAGTTTACTATATAAGAAAAAATCAATTTTATTTACAAAATACGAAAAAACCCCTAAAAGTTAAAAAATGCAATTTTAGCGTGGAGCTGGTGGAATAAAAAAAAGGCTTGGAGTGGAAAAGGTTAAAACAAAAAGCTATTGAGGAACAGTGGAATTGAATATCTAGATTTTTCAGTTATATAACTACTAGCTTTTAACCGCGACTTTATTCCCGTACCCGAGATATGTTTACTGGCTGGGATAAGAAATAGCCCATATCCTTCTCCATCCCATATACTATTTAGTAGTAAATTTTATAGTAATTGATTAAGCTGTTAGGATGTTATAAGGTAACAAACAAATTCAATTTTACATTTCTAATATTAGTAAGAATTGTGTATTCTGTACTTATACATGTATTATTTATTATATATATAATTTTTTAAATTTTCTTTCTTTCAAATTAAAGTCGCTTTTATTCTTCATTTTTTCAAATAATATAGCGAATAATTATAACATTTACTTATTTTCTTATTAAAACATTGGAACTCGATTATTATATTTAAAATAAATAAATACGAATATTCTAAAACAGTTAAGAAAGTTAAAAGAATGGTGTCTCAATTGCATACTTTATCACACAAAGGGAACAGCAATGACACTTTGCATATAACACTTCACGCCATCTCATCTTAGGGGACCGAGGGGATACTGCGACGCATACATTAGTAGGCTCTGTGTCTGAATACAATCTTCTTAAATAGTCAGATCTTTTTTGTATACGCATCCGCATACGATCTCTGTTTATCAGGTCTAAAGAGCAAAGTTCTCTGAAGACGAGACTAAAATAAAATTATATACTTCTTTAAATGCATACAGTGTTACCTAAAGCTTATTTCTTGTTTGGGATTAATCCTGATTTACTTTTAGAGATATTTATTTCACAACACAAGAGCTATAGGTATATAATATGTACGTGTAATATTTGATTTTACGCTAGAGCAACTCAGCTAATGAATGCCCATCAATATACCAATATGCCCATCGGCCAGAATAAAAAATAACCAATGCTATTCTCCATCTAGAAATTATGTGTACTTGTATGCAAATTTCTTGATGATTGCTTAAACTGTTACAGGCTAAGAGATGACAAACAAATAAATAAGCAAAAGAACAAATTTACTATCATATTTTTAATATTAGAATAAAAAAAATTTAAAGAGTTTAATTAACCTCCAAAACACCTAAACAAATCTACAATTTATGAAGAACTAAAAACCATATCGTATACGCCAGCTTTCAATAAAAAAGACTCTAGACAGACACATCAAACTTATAACGCCCCTCTTTTTAAGTCGGGGTTTAAAAATTATAGTAAAGATTTTACATTTACAAGACACATGTTATTTTTTTTTCTATTTTGTTATTTATGTAAACAAGTTAAATTTCAATGTTTTTGTTATGCTATTTTTACTTAAAAACTGGAAAAACTAATATCGTCATTATGGGTAATTTGACTAGCCGGTTATTCTTAACCAACCATAATGCGATCGTTATTGCGACATTAGAAACGACATCTAACAATGAAGCCACGAAAATAATACGACACAATAGATAAATCCGCGATCGTAAACTCCAGATTTAAATAAACACACTAATTTAGTGAGCCTTTATTAGCTTAGGGTTGCTATACGATAAATTAGCCAGGAATATAATTTATAGTCAATATATTTACAAATACATAGTGGAACCTATAAAATGGTTTTCTCAGTTATTACTTTCGCTTACTGTGTTTTTATATAGCTATATGATTAAACATGCAGTCTGCTACTATCAAAGTCTGATGTCACTTTACAACGAGTATACTCGTAGTCACCACTAGGGATGCCACTTACATGTTGCGATCTTGGAAATATCTTTTTTGAATTACTTCCAAATATAATTTTATTACTACCATCATTTGTAAACCTGTGTAGTAATGCATTAGACATAATTTTAATACATTCGTAAAAAATTACATCGCAAACAATTAGTTTTTCTTTTAAAGATAGAAGTTAAATATTATTAGCACATAAATCTATAATATTAATACAAAACTTTCCACTGTAACCTTAGAGAGGCTATTTTAAACAGCAAGTAATACACAAAGTGAAAAAAAAAATTTCTGAGAACAAGAATTTCTTGTGTTGATTTTTAAACAAGAACCTCAATAATATAGATTAATATATAATAATATTTATCTAAATAAATTTGTTTGAGGATACTTGTATTTCTTAATGCAATTTATTTTTGACTTTATTGAACAAATCAGACCGTTATGCTTTTAATACAATTATTTATTCATCGTATTACAAATCTGTAAGCACTTGTGTTCCTCCTACTCATACAGAAGTACACTAGTTTAATAAAGATGTAATAAATAGTTAAAAACAATTACTACAATAAAATATATTAATATAATAATTTTATCCATGCCCTACATACACAGAGATTCACATGTCATGCATGATACGCATTCACTGAACAGTTCTCCCACGGGAACAACGGGAACTACGTGGGCAAAGGCCGCGAGATTTCCTACCAATCTACGAGAAATATTTATATTTGTACCGTGAAATGTTACAGAAATATCTATAAAATATTGTGGAAGATTACAAGTGTTTTTCTATTGATATCAATCTACGAAATATTTTTTTATCTCGATTCGATTATTGGTTCTAGAGATACATTACAGAATAATGCTTTACTATACGAATTGACAATGATATTCGAAAAAGACAAAATTTATATTACAGTAACTAGATCCTAATCAAAATTTCAAATCTTCGAATGTAAGTTTAGTTACATTAGAAGAATTTATTATTATAATTATTAAAAGTTATTTGAAATTTATACACTTTTATAATTTATTAGTCATTTAACGAAATAATAACAAATTACTAATTTAATGCCAATCTATATAACAAAGTGACAACTTTATTATATAGATTATATATAGATGACTTAATTGTCATGTATGATACTAATAAATACATTATTGATTGATTTGATTTACTACAGAGAAGTTTTATATAAAGGTTGTCTGCATGGGTATTTTGTACCTTGGACCCACTCGCTGTGGTTTAAAGGATGGTTTGTAAATATTTTATAGAACTAGATGTTTAGATGTTCCGCTACCATTAGTATGTGTGCGACTGCCGACACTCAAAGATAATCGGATAATTTGTGGCAAAGTATAAGGAGTTGCAGTGCATGCCCATAGTACTGTGCCCATCTATAGGTAGTTGTCGCTACTTTGGAACATCAGCTCCTTTGCTATTTTAATTAAAAAAAATAGTGTCACATGTTTGTATTTTGTGTTCCCATCATATATGTATATTGTTTATGTACAATAAAGGGCGCATAATAGAAGCTGTCATTTAAAATTAAGCAAACAAGATCCATTTCCAATAGTGCTACAAAACGTTTTCTTGACAAATTCCGCTTGTGCTAATATAATTCTATCACAAAAGTGTCAGCGTCATTTTCGTCAAATGTATGGAAATGAGTCGAGGGTCGACAGTTTTTAGATAATACTTTAGTATAACAGTATATTATAATTCATTTCTAAAGCAAACTCAATATTATTTCTTAAATGTATCCAAAAAAATATATTTATACGTATTTACGTAGCCATCTTTTTGTGACACTTTTGTTATTAAAAAAAAAAACATTAAGATATTTAGAAATAGGAATATTTTATTAAATCTAATATTCAATTTATCAGAGATAAGCATACTGTCTTGTCAGTATACTTGATTGTACATTATTGATTATAAACAACGTAGAGCAAGAATAGTCAATAAAATTTGAGACAAAAAGTATGACTAATTGATATTGATTGAATTGATAATAAACTATTCCGTTTGTCCGAACAATTATGGCTATTTACAGATGATAAGATAACAAACATAATATTCTGAATGAAATTTATTTTTAATTAATAATCAAATACATATATTTGACTTTACTACTACTAAATAAATAAAATATACGATTATCTTTAAGAAAAGAAAATATCAATTATAATAATGGACCATTGAAAAAACTAAGTAATTCGAATAAAAAAAAATATTTATAAATCTGTTCATAATTGGTGAAAATATGCAAAAATACAAATCTAATTGAGAACTATCTTCGTTTTTGATAACGGTTAAATATATATAATTTTCCTATATACTATACAGGTTTTATAGAGGCAAAGTAGATGTCGATAACCCGCTATTAATTAATCCAATACAGACAACAGAATACAAATTGCACAACTCCCTAAAGAATATTGTTGAGTAATTTGCTTAGTTCCTAGGGGATATGCGTTAATATGTGCACCTTGAATAAACATGTTAGAACTTATCTATATCCTTAAATCCCACTGGGATATCACAAACATTAACATCTTTTCCTTTCCTTGAACTATAATTTAGGTATTATTGTTTATCTAACTAGACAACTATAGATAGACGAGAACACACATCTAAAAATATTATAGTATAACTACTTGTATATATTACCACTCATTCAAATTCGTTCAGCCATTTAAGCGTGATTGAATAACAAACAACCAAAATCAATTATCATTTCTTAATTGACGTACAATAAAAATTTTAAACAAATCTCTTTTAGACTTTCACATATCTCCCTATTATAATAAACTTGTTATAAGTTAGTTAAACGATTTTGCATGGGAGATATGGAAGAAAAAATAATATAAGAGGTCTCATTGACTATCTTATAAGACTAATAGAGGCCAAA
Organism: Galleria mellonella; assembly: GCF_026898425.1. NCBI lineage: Eukaryota > Metazoa > Arthropoda > Insecta > Lepidoptera > Pyralidae > Galleria > Galleria mellonella. Next base: position 598,051 of record NW_026442147.1, on the reverse strand, counting down.
ACAATTTTTTTTTTCAGAAACTTTGTATCTGTCCGTCAGTCTGTATGTTTGTCGCATCACGGCATCACGCAGTAACTACTGCATCAAATTGATTGCGATTTTCATACTTGAGTACTGTATACATAAAATCTTTTTTAAAGTCTGGTGTATGTTTTATCTTGATATACTTCATGTCGTCATACCATTTCTAGTTTTCCTACGTCTGAAATCACGCATACCTTCGTACGCAGTGGAAAAGCTAGTTTAGAATAATATTGTTAATATATGTCATATATTCTCATATATGAATTGTTAAACACTACATCTTCTTTAATATTAATTTCAGTATAAAATTATGGACACGTTTTGTTTAATAAAAATAATAAAGATATATCGAGCAAGCAATAATAATAAAAAAGATATATATTTAAAATATATATTTAAAAGATATATTCTAATAAAAATATTAGAATATATCTTTTAAAATAATACTATTTTTTTCTTCAAACACAGTTTATGTTCACGTATAGTAATAAAATGCATTATTAAACACAATAATCACATCCCTAAAGAAGACACTGGTTTGCACACACGTTATGATGTAATAGGGACACTTTGATCTTCAGCGTGATTTACGAGTCATTTATGTGCGGCACAGAAATGCACGGTATATTCACTAGAGAAATATATGACCCACAATTTTATCCCTAATAACAATTACTATTATGTATTAACTTACAGTATTTTATTATACTATAAAATATTAATCGTTGGAATAAAAAAATAAATAGTCATTAAAAAGTAATAATTCAGTCACTAAAAATTGTTACGGTAGTAAAATTACAAACTAAAATATGGTATTAATATTATAATATAAAAAAATATATTTAAATTATAAATACTACCTATAAAGATTTGCATGTTATTAGATATGGCGAAATGTACTGAATATAAATATATATATATATATATATATATATATATATATATATATATATATATATATATATATATTACAGATAAAAATATATTACATCACACTTCAAGTAAGTACCAACTTAAGTTTAACTCGTATTTATATACTATTAAAAGTAAACTATATTTAAGGAGTTAAAATGGAATAAACGAACAAATGTTTCATTTCTTTTGTCGTTTGGGTAAGAACAAACAATACTAATGATGCCTATCACTAAGTAAATAATATTATCTAATCTCAAATTACTATATTTCTATTGCTTTGTACCTAGATAACAATTATTAAATTAATATCCGTAACTGCAATATTAATAGAATTTTACATTTATCCCATTCATGTTTTAGCCAAAAATTAGTTGCATTTAATTTGAATTCAAAGCCGGCGTCTCGTGTGTTTATAAATAGAATATTTCGACTTTCCTAAATTAATATGCTACCAACATAACACAGCACAAAAAAAAATTAGAGGAACTTAGAAATTCTTTGTCTTGAAAGTTTTTTAATAAATTTTATTTAGGTACCAAATAATTAAGTTCATGCCACTGAAATAGTGCGGTTCAGAAAATCGTTCGCAATAAATTTCATTTTAGCCCGTTCACCTATTAAGTACCGGAGAAAGCTGTAATTTTTCATTATGTAACCCCATTTGGGGCAAAGGGCGAATTAACCACCTGCTACACTTACTATGATGAACGAGTTGAGGTAAGAAAAGGTCCTTGTGGGAATTAACCACCTATGAATTTTATTATTGTACCTATTTTATTACAAACGAACTGTATATCGTGGCTTTACCCAAGTTAATTAGAAAGAAAACATTCTATGTATAAATATAGTATATGTCTAGTTGCCAAATTTCATCCAAATCTGTTCAACTATTTAAACGTAATTACGTTAGAGTAAATAATATCTTTCCTTTACATTCATATAGATAATGTTAGTAAATTAGTAGACTAATAAATATATAGGTAAGTTGTCTTAAATTTTAAAATGAAAACATTTTAAAATTTAAGAATATATTATACATAATTCACAATCACAACAACTATTTTAACCATTTGTATTTTTTATCGCAATATTTATAACCTTTCTTAGAGTATATCTAATTTAGTACATTTATAACGTATTTCAGTTTACTGTAGTATTACTAAACTATCTAATTAATACGTAACATACTGAGTTTTCTCATAGTAAAAAAAAAACATTTATATATTTGAAATTTGGCACAGATACTCCTCTGTGTACGCATCCACCGCAGAAAACTTTCTAGAAATTTCTACGGGAACGATAAAGAACAAGGTCAATATGAGCGAAACCTATATAGTCTTCTACATTGCTTTATTTCTTGTTTTGTATTACTAAGTTGCGTACACAATATTCAGCATATATAAATTTGGAAATTGGCAAGAAAATAAGAATGGTCGGTAATGTGCCAAAATCTTTAAAATAATACTGAGGGCCGATATTATCATACTACATTTATCGCTGGAAAACTTCCCTTAAGAAGCGGACAGAGAATTTAAATGCATTTACCAGAAAAACTAAGTAAAAGAACCAAAAAAGTAGATGTGAACTACATAAATCAATGTATTTTTTTTTTCACAACAACAGTAATGCCGAAGTTGAAGATAAATATAAGTAATTAATAATTTTTTTTGTTCAAAGAATGGCAACAAATCGATTGCAAAAATATGTCTTTGAAAATATTTTCAAACTTTTACATTTAAAGTCTTACGCGTGATGGACGTCGGATGTAAGATTAACAGCGCAAAGTGAATTATCATGATTAAATAGATTCTATAATATATGTCTGAAAGAGAAATCGAATTTCCGGAACAATGAATGCATGAGTGAGCAAAGTAAAAGATGTGTGCGTTACATATGTATAGAATATTGGCACTCAATAATTATAAATAGATTTGAAATATAAATAATTAGAAGAATTGATATTGTCAGTATCTTAATATCTGAGTAGGATATTAATGTAATAATAGAATTTTCTTAGAATAATTATAAAACACATACGACGAGAACGAGAATATAAACGAGATTTATAAATAATAACTAATAACTAACGGTCGTTCTGTAAATGTTCATTTATGTATATTATATATATTTATTTATTAATTAATATAATAGGTACTACATACTAACTTTAGTACAGTTCGCACAATAAACAAACTTATCATTTTCGGTGTTTAATACTTGCGTAATTAATTGATTGTTATTGTAACATACACATTTAATTAATAACATTAATTAAATTAAATAAAGTTTTACCTGTGTTTAAAATATTAATATACAAAATATAGAACGATAAAATAAAGCTAACGCTAATAAGCAGCTTTACTCAAATATGGTATAAACATGTTTATTTAATTTTATCTTGAAAATTAACAAAATAGATATTAAATTAACAATACCTTATTGCATTGTTTCATTAATTGTTATTGAAATTAATAAATGCTATTACAACTACTGTTATACACGTGACAACAGATACCTATGTAAATTTACAGTTGAAATATCTAAAAATCTATAACTAACAAACATACTTATAGTATTTATAGTCATTATAATCATTAATTTAAAAAAAATTCAATTAATAACAACAATATTAAAATGTGATATTTTTGTATCAATGAAAATATATTTTGATATTGAATATGTCATGAGTGATTAATAAGCATTATTTGAAATATTAGAACCTGATAATAGTAGTTATACTCGTACTTAGTAAAATCCAAAATGGAAAAACTGTGGTCGTGAAACCACAAATCAATCGCGGTGGCCTTAGCCTCATTATACCCACAAGTGGTAGAAAAATTCTTATCGCCAAGTAAATAAAATTCAAAATAACAAAATCTTCGAGAAAAAAAATTAAATGCTTTCGAAATTTGGCACTAACGATATTCCGGACATGACCGAAGCGAGATTTTCACGATGTGTCACTTCAATGTTTACATAACATTTGTGATTCATAAGCGGTGAGACGAGTTTTCGAGTCAAATGTGATAATATGGAGACGATATCCGAGTCATTATCATAAGAAATAAATAAAACTGTCGATGCCGACCCACTTAATAAGAAGTTCTGATAATACAAGCAGTGTACAATAGACAGAAGATGTATCACTCGGTAAAGAAGAAATTATGGGAATATAGATATTTAGGATTACAGAATAGTAGACTTCGTAGAAAGTGAATAGATACGAGTTAATATAATAAAAGGTAACATTATAAATATATTTCTTCTACATTTTACAAATGTACATTTACAAAGAATAAAAATAATTTCACTACTACATAAGTGGAATTTTTCATTTTATGTAAATGGCTTATCAGTTGTTTTATTCAATTTATTTCTGAGACACGTTTGATTCATTTCCTTACAATATAAAAATCTTCTAATGTTACATACATAGAGGTACTACTTGTTCAACTAGTCATGAATAACATCATCGCTGATGTAATTGTTAGTGTCTATTTGCTATGTTAATTCTTAGTGTAGCTTTGGCACTTGCTTTGACAATTACCTACACAATCTTAATAAATTTGCATACGAAAGAAGTATAGCAATCATTTAAGTTTATAAAATGGAGTAAGTAACTAGAAATAATAAAAAATATCGAGTAAAGTAAACAAATAAAAAAATCTTCAATAAAATTGATTAATTTTGATTTCACTTTTAACAATGGTCCGCTGACCATAAATAATAAAGCATAAAAGGCTTTAGTAATAAATCTTCTAATTCGATTTTGGTTGTTGAATATAAATCAATGTGTATTTACAATATGTTGTAAGCATAGGTACCTGTATAATTTTTTACGCATTTGAACATTTAATGGAAATCGATATATCTGTCTATGAAGGTACTAAAATTTTATTGCCTTATTAATAATATTTACATTACCTCTTTTTGATCAGTTGGTGTACTAGTCCTGACGCCAGTCAAATCCTTCCACCGTAGCACTCCCATGACTGCGTGACGAACCCACGAACCTCTTCTACCAGTCCGGCCACTAGACAGTTCATCTACCACACCACATATAACAGAGTTCACCACCAACTTCCCAGTTCCATCTTTATCACTCTTCAGCGCCACTTCGTTGCTTATCGGTAAAGACCTTCTCTCCCTCATAAAGCCCGGAAATGTTTCAGGAAAACTTAAGTTCTTAACGCTCCCCAAATCGCATCCTCACATACGCGTTATTAATCATTCTACAGTATCGGACTTCAAAGAGGAGATAAATCTCGCGGCAAATCGTTTATTTCTAACACAGTTTCGGGTCACGCAGCTGCGATTTTTCCCATAAGCGTCCGGAACTTTTTCAATTATTTTAACGGCACCAAAAAATTTGTGGATGCTCAAACGAAATGTTTGCTCTAAATGGCACTCTGCAAACTCCAAATGCGACACAAACAGTGAAGTTTAAACTTTCACTTCGGCCCGGCGTTTTCTTCGCACCCAGGATGTAGGTTACTTCTTTCGCTGTTGTTTATTCACAAAATTGTCGACACTCGCAATTCTAATGATTTCACGCAAGTAAAAAATTTTAAACAGTCAAGTCAAATTTAATTTTCACAAGTTATACACAGTCAACACAACATTGGCCTTCAAACTGCGTGCAATAGCTGGACAAATGACAAATTCCTAAGAACATTTAAGAATAACTTTGATCTTCAAACTGTCAAAACACGATCGAAGCGCGAACAATCGAAATTGTAAACGGAACACCGTCCACTCCCCTTAACGTTCAGTAACCGAATGGAACGGCGCGTGCCACATGTTTCTATCGACTACGTTAAGGAGTTCCGTCTCTTTTCTTCATTATAATGTTGATATCAAAGCAGATAAGGACAAGTAGCTTACCCAGCCTTCAAACAGAAGCCATCGAGACAAGACAGGTGAACGTAAATGTCGGAGAAGACAACAAAAAGTTTCCAAGAGTTTCTTTTCTAGTGCAATTTTCTATCGAATCACTCACTGTCAGCAACATTAAATTGTTTAATTTCAATTTTAAAACGTGAACTACTAAAATAAAAGATAGATTAATCAAAATGTTAAAACTATATTTGATATCAATAAAAGTTAAATAACAAATAAATATAAAAAAAAAAATTATTAAGTTATGACTCACAATATTGATATATCAATTACAATATCACTTGGATATGAATAACCTGGTGCTCAATTGATATAAATACCATTTTTGAGAAATTAAATAGGAAGCATCCGAATTTCTTCATTTCTGCAGTGGTTTCTCAATTTATTTTATCAAAAATAGAGATCTTCAAATTTGTGAAAATAGGCACAGGCCCAGAGTACTATATGTAAGTTTTTAGTTGTAACTTAGTTTACGTGAATTCTGATTGTAAATTATAATTGATATAAGTTTCATCAGTAATGTCATCTTTGTGTCAGTTAATATACAGAATGTAGTCTGCCAAATGCATCAAATTACATCCAAAATCCTTTTCTACATTTATTCGTCGAAATACTCTCATAAAGTTTTATCAATATTATTTTGTCTCAAATAGACACCCTAATATTATTAAATCAAATTTAATAAATAATATCATAAATTATAAAAAAATTTATAATAAATATTATTATTATAATAATTATAGCATTATCTGTTGACAATACTAATTACTTATATAATTGACATATTTGAAATAATTGGTAATTTGTTTACAAGATATTAATTGAAAAAAGTTTGAATTTGGCAAATGTAGAAACAGAATATTGAGTCGATATTACAGTGGTGCGTTATGCGTGGGAACATCCGGCTTGAAAGAAGCGCATCGGAATAACCGCGATCATAGGGGAATAATCGCAAGTACACCTGTGTCCAGAAAGGCAGCTGCTTCCGAAACCTTTTAATAGATCCATAGGTATCTTGTATGTTCAGGTAAGATAACCCTAGTAGAAGATGAAGGATGTGGGATTATTGATTTGGAAGTAATTTTACAATTTATATTAATACAATTCAGGATAATATGCAACTATTTAGATGTGACTAGTGCTCTGATTATACAAATTTAATAATAACAAAAAAAAGTAAATAAAATAAATAAATATAAAGAGATATCCAAAATGTATTCAATTTAATTAATTTTCAATATTTGACTAACCTCAGATAGGGTTGATATGCAAATTGAAATTTGTTTTGTCACGTTTAAAACATTTGGTCAACCGCAGACAGACATGTAGCCAGAAATAATTCCACTGAAATCGCTAAACAAAATGTTGCTGGCCTAGTCGTCCTAGTAATATTATATTTATTATAGGTGATAATAAAATAGTGACCCCACCCGCGCTATCGGTATATGCTGATAGGGCACCAGTGAAGGATGATAGACGAGGATAAAACAGGTCAGTTAGCCCAACGTGACGAATGCAACGAGAATTGTTCACGATTGTTTCCAGGGGGAACCACGCGGCAATTGCTAGCAATGGGACTGTCAAACTCCATTGCTAACAATCCCTTCCCCCCAGTAATATTATATTGTATCCAGTTAGATGCTCACTTGACATTGAATAAATACAAACTAGCTATTCTTTTTAATAAAATAAAATAATAAATTCTTCATTGCGTACAAAAGATATGTATACAAGGAGTATTTATACAAAATGTGCATATACAAAAGGCAGCCTAATGGCTAAAAGCAATCTCTTACAGACAACCTTTTTACGTGAATTTACAGGGTACAGAGGAGTAACATCTGAGTCCTCAGGAATGGCAACGCATTGGGGTTATCATGAGCGCAACAGTATACTCTGTTATGTCCATGATACTGCTCATGTCTATAGGCAACGGTTACCACTTTCCATCAGGTGGACCGTGAGCTTGTTTACCATTCTAAGTTGTATAAAAAAAACCTGTAAAAGATGAATAAACGGAAAAAATTACTTAGTTATATTTCTTATAAAGATTCCGGATAATAACAAATTTATTTAGATAAATAACATTAGGTAGACCGTAACTATTTAAAACAAAATTAATAGTATTTAATTTTTGTTCAATCACAGGGATGTCCATAAATACTACTGAGTTAGATGTCAATTAAAGACAGAGTCGTTAATGAAGGATGTGATTAAAGTTAATACGATAAACGTGTTCTGAATCAGAATTGACTGATTCCAGACATCAAATATTTCTACTCTGCTCTGCAGACGTGACTGATTGAACCAAGGGAGTCGATGCAATTTTGCATACAGAAGACCACGTTCATTAGTGATGATCTACTCTGTCTATACTCGGTATCTACAAGTAAAGCGGACACTTTTCTCACGCGATTTATCTAATTGAAAATTAGAATTTTACGATACGAATAGTGTTTACATTTAATATGAGGTTCCCACCTCCTGTAGTAAATGTAATTTAAAGTGAAATAAAATACATTTCATCTCAAAGAAATAACGACTAACTAATCAATGCACAATCATAGAAATTAGACTATAAAATTTATAGCTTGTAACAAGAGCAATTTATCGACATATCTGACACAAAAAAGTTAAACATCTCTATAAAAATTTGACTATACATATTGTATAGCCAAAATTCATTATAACTATAATAAATGTAAAAAATAATGCTAACTAGGAACTACGTACCTACTTATATTATAGTTATTTATTTATTTATTTAACACTTTATTGCACCAATATTACATAATTATTATAGACTCGTTAAAGAATTTGCAACTATAATGTAGTACAAAGGGCGGTCTTATTGTTAAGCAATCTCCTCCACCTTAATATAATATCGGTAGATTTAAAAGATGTTCAATCAAATATAGATGTCGGCACATCACTAAGGAAGAGTGATTACGTAAGGGCGCATCACTTATGCAACTGCATGCACCTCATTTGGCGATCGTTAGTGTATGCGCGCACACTCGTAACATTGAACTGCCTAGAAAACGTTACACTGATATAGCTAGGTGATTACTGATAACTCTGATGTAAGTTAAGGGTCATTTTAGCACGGAGAAACAGCAAAAAGGAATGTTCAAGTGCGTGTGAAGGATGTAACTTATTACTTCGCTTTTTATTTTTAGAAGTAAATTCTTACTTACTGACAATGTTCAAAATTTCAAAATTGACCTAATTATTTAAGCAAGATATTATATGAAAGAGTCTTATTTGTACATTTAAAAAACTCATTTTTATTTATTGTGAAATGTAAAAATATGGAAAAAAGAATCTCCTTATTTATCTCCGAAGCTTGTAAAACCAAAAATCTGAAATAATTACAAATAATAAACATAAAATAAAACAATGTTTTTAACTAGCACAGTGTTTGAGAAATTATTAAAAAAAAAAACCTCCAAAACAAACTTAGTTATGCGGTTTAATTTTTAGCCACAATTATTGAACTTCCGTATGAAAAATGTAATAAAGAGAATTTTATATCATACATATTTTTATATGTGTTTGGTAATCTTCACTTCTTTTATGTTGTAATAAATAATTGGAAACGCAACATATTAATTTATGGTAATAGTTTGGAGATATTACTAAATGAAATTGATGTCTACTAAATGCCATTTACCAGCAATTACTATCAACTCAATGTCTATTACATCCATGTACAATATATCAACATTAACATTTATAAAGGTTACAAATTAATCAAGGACACAATTGTAATAACTGTTAAATAAAAGTTTGTGTTATTACTAACTCGCTGCTTGACAGACTGACTGAGGATACTCTAAACAATCAGAGCCAGATATCTATCTAGGAATTTTGATCTGGCGTTCTTAGAGTTTTGAAAAAATATCAGGTTTAGTACGGTAAGATCTCACGAAATAAATAGTTATAGTAGTGTATAAAAGTAAAATATCATTCACCAATCTAGAAATTTCCAGATTTTTGAAATTGGAATTTGATATTTTCTATCTATTGTCCATATTATTTCGGCATCTGTTTTTTCTTTTTTATAATAATATAAAATGGCGCAATGTATGAAACATTTTGATTACTTGAGTTACATTTTTTTTTTCATCTAAAGCAAAAGCAAAGTGATGTGCCGGAGTATCAATTGTATAAAACGTCTTACCTGTAAAGGTTTTTGTTATTTATATTACCACAACGTGTTATCAAATTTCATAGCGAAACCACAGTCAATACATTATCGAACATTAAAACCACAGACACACACACAGGTAACTGAACTTATAGTAAGAATAGAGTATTTTATTAGGGTTAAAGTAAAACAATATTTTTAATAAAAATATGTTAGTAAATAAAGTTATGTATTAAAATTAATACTATTGTAGTGCTTGTGATCAAGAATTTAGGTAAAATATGTAACTAAATAAGATGTAGTAGAAGATACTGCAATAGAGTGAAATTTTACTTAAACTGTAGGTAAATAAGAATGTTTTGAAGACGTTAGGATGTTTCTTTATTACTCAATTAAAGATACATAAAATGCCAAAATAGATTTAAACGAGAGTGATTATGTACCAAAGTCGACTGGTACAGGTATATCAACGAGCAAATGTGCTTGCATAACCGTGTTTTGGTTGGTAGTATAAAATAGTAGTAAAATTACAGTGTATAAAGGCATAATGCTACAGTACAGGTGGTCCATCAAATTGTTTGCTTTTTTTTTATTGAATTTTTAATTAATTAAATGAAAAAAATAGACTAAAAACCAGCTTCTGAATAATACCCTGGAGTTATTTACATACAAACAAAATCATGGACAAAACCAAACAATGTAAATAATTGAATAATATTACCGCAGTAAATTTATGAGTAAATCGTGTTGTCAGTGAATTATCTCTTGGCAACCACAAGCAGTATTATCAGATTAAAAAAAGTTGCTAGGAAACTAGTTCGCAGTCGACGTGTGCCAAATACCGAGTGAACCTAAAGCTCTGGCATACTTAACTAGTTTTTATGTATAAGATTTATTTTGTAATCGTATTCCTTTTTCAACACTTCCATAAAAGGAATATTTTGTACAATAATAATAAATCCAAAAATTTTTACCAATATGATAAATCAAAGTGAGTTTTCTTTGTTTATTATCCCTTTATGTCTTAACGGCCTAACTAATTGTCATAAAATTTGGTACGCATGTAATATATGGAGAAAGACATTGGCTACTTATTTATTTATCCCAATCAACGAACATATTCCAGTTACGCGAACGATGTCGTTGGTAAAATCATAGTAATTAAAATAAAAAATAAAAAAACTAAATATGCTCATGAACACAATTCCAAGTGGTAATCAGTGCTATTTGTTAAAAGAATTTAATACGTATGATATACGTAATTATAAATAAACAGATGTTGATTTGTCTCTATGTGTATGTTATGAATACTAATTTTGGGACGACTGAATTTTTTTTCCTATAACAATATTTAAAAAAATCTTTGTTTTATAAATATCGGGTACTTACTATTTAAATCTAGCGAAATTAATCATTACGATCTTTTTCAAAATAATATTGCTCCTTATACATACAAACAGTTAAGAGTAAGTACTACTCATATTTCCTTTTATACAAATCTTCTTTTTATCTCCCTCTCTTGTAAATTTTGGAATAATCGAAACTGCATAATTTATTTTCATTACAATCCTTTATAGATACAATTAAAACCATAGCTAGCAAGACTTTTTCGCTTCATGTTTTATTATCATAGTTTACCTTAATGATCGCGTTAATTCCCGTCTCTTATAAAACATAAAACTATGGCTTTCAAATTCGCTCACCTTAATTCACGAATCTCTCATAAGCTCAAAACTATAACTACACTATAACGTTCTATTGTCCATTGATTCTGAAGGTCTTTAAAGATCACCATTCGCTACGCAAGGCCTTCTAGCTGTCCGTTTGCGTACATATCAAATGAAAGTAAATAGTGAATTATTTATAAACACAAACAGATTTCGCAAATATGCGAAATATGTAGGAGGTATCTAAACTAGATTTAAATTTACTCTTTAAATACAGATTAACGATTCTAACAACTGTTAATCCTTTTTATAATAATCCTTTTAAATTATAAATGCGAATATAAGTTTATTTATTTATTATTTATTGTACAAAAAAATCGTACAAATGGTGAGCTTAATACCATATGGCTTTCTTCACCAGATAACCATCAGGTAAAAAGAAAATACGAATCGGGGCAGGGTGTTGTTTATATATATATAAAATGTAAAATTACAATACTTTTAATAATATAATTTTATAAATATATACAAATTTAAACAATAGAAGAAAGAAGAAACCTTAATATATATGTTTATAAGAACGAAAATTACATTCAAACTCTACGGTGATCCATAAACACCAAATTAGTCTACTAGGTGACTGCATCGATCAATTAGGTTTTGCGGTCAAAGGGGAATAGTTCAATTTGTATTCTAATGGACATCTATGTACGTAGATGTAATGTCATTATTTATAAACTGGTTTACGTAATGAAACGCATAGAAATATTGGTATTTTAATAAAAAAATAACTAAGCACGATTAATATTAACTAAAAAGATTTTGTTCCACTAAGAACAATAAAATTAACATTAGACCAATATGAAATGAACATTAAATATTGAAAATTATCAAACTCGATTCAGAATTGGCAAGATTTTGTGTAAAATAGATAAAGACAAAAATATAGTTAAATTAAGAAACTCCTTTGGAGTGTGATCTATGGTCTTTGTTTATCGTAAAGAGAACAAAGCCTTTAAGGAGCAAGTAAGTAAAACAGTATGCTTATAGACTTTTATCGTTAAATACTCCTATATCTCTTCTCGTCTATCTTTGCAATGCCTGCTTACGAAACATTTCGTGTTTCAACCGTGAAGCAGCTGTGTTTGCATGGCTTTGTTTCAGTTTAAAGGGTGGGATATGGCGTGAATTTACTGGGTACACAGGAATAACACCTGAGTCCTGACTCTGTTATGTCCATGGTACTGCTCATGTCTATAGGCGACGGTTACCACTTTTCATCAGGTGGACCGTCAGCTTGTGTGCCATTCTAAGTTGTATAAAAAAAAAACATACACTCAGCATATTTTCTCACTTGATAAAAATGAGATCTATTGCCGATAGATCTCATCGATAGAGCTCTATGTGCATCACATTCATTATTTAGGTGTACTCTGTAATTTCATAACCATATCCGGTCGTTCAAAACGTAACATAGTGATACAAGGATAGTTGCTTAGAGACAGTAAAAGGTGTACATCATAAAAACAGATCCTCAATTTTAAATATAATCCCATTAATTACTACCGTACTTTGGAAGTATTATGTTAAGAGATAATCCCTTATTACGAGTCGAACTCATCTCATTATGAACTGCTGTAAATGGACTCATTTTCAAATGAGCTAAGTTCTCAGAACAAAGGATTGAGTTAATTCTGTTGATAATGCGTGCTTCCGTCTTACCGGCTTTAAACCATAAGTAAATATAATAAAACCACGGCGTCCATTAGTGGATTGGATGGTATGTTATAAATTATCTAACGGATGCTCTATTACCTCTTTTACAGTGTTCAGAAGTCCTAAAATAGAAAGCGTCTTTCTAAAATAGTTCATGTCTTCCAACTTTCTTATTTTCTTAAGAAACAACATCTGAGATAAATTAAGATCTAAAAGATTTCAAAATACTATCCTTACTAAATATTGTTCACAATAACTGAAAATGGTTAAATTCATTTTTATAATTTGAAGAAACTTGATCTTCTATAATGAAATTCATTATGTGTTTTGCCCACTTTTAGATAGATAGATAAAATAAATTATTTGCATCTAAAGTACATAAATCATATTTAAGTTCCAAGATAGTACGAATAATTTTGGAATATAAAATATAGTTTATAAATATAACTGCACGCGTGTGCCTTAGCAATGCAAAAAAGCTCAAAGCTGAGTGTGGAATTTTAGTCAAAGAGCAAAACACTGATTTTCAGCTATGACCGCGGAGATAAGGTTGAAATGCAAAAAAAAAGAAGAAAATTGGCAAGAAAAAGAGAAAAAAAAATTGAGTTTATAAATAAACTAGAGGAGTACAGTACCAGTACAATATACGTGCGTGCATGTATTTGTGTTTTTCAGTATTTTGTTGGGTGTGTATGAATCCAATGTAATAAGAGGCGAGTTAATAGCTCAGATTTAGTTAAAAATTTAACCAAGATGACTTTCAAAATGACCGCTGATGATATGAGATAGCGCAGCATGATGTAGAAGTCGACGGGATATATTATTTAATAATATTATTCCCATTACTAATATAAATAGTGATATTTTTTTAATAGATGAGAATGGGATGGTTACATCATGTGAAAAGGGAACGGTGTAAAAGTCGACCTGCCAGAGTTAATTGCTAGCAATGGGGATTAACGTCCCCATTACTAACAATACCTCTCTCCCCTTAGATGGTGATATTAGGAGTATGGGTAGAAGAAAAGTAATAAACTACGACGTTTGGATTACTGCTGTATTCGTTTATCAATGTATTAATTTAAAAAAAGAGTTAAAGGAAGATGGAGAGAGTACTGCTTAATCTATAGATAATAAATTTCACCAAGCAGTATAATTAGTACAAAATATGCAACATTCAACGGTCGACATTCGTTCCTCATAAATATTTAGTAGACGCTAAACTCTAGGGAAGAAAATATTAAAAACCTTTATTATTTTTAATACTGTCGGTAAATTAAAAAGTATATAGCTATATATTTGTTTAGACGAAATATTTACATACTCTTATAATAAAAATCGAAACAGCACATTAAGTATTTCTTGGAAATGCAGTTATTTTCGATGTTTCTGTGCTTTTTGATTTCTTTGTATGTAGTAGCGTTACATTTATATGAAATTTCAACATAACCAATCAAGAACAATTAGATTGTTTGTAAGTTAAAAGGCTTATTTATAACATTACCTATAATATATCCTCTCTCATCTTCTAAGTAGGTTAATTAACTTATAATTTTCTTTAAAACCACCTATTATCAAGTAATATACTGTCATTAGCTGACATTAGATGGCGTAAAATAGGTAAAAAAATAATATACGAGTAAATATCGTAAGACAATATATAGGCAGGTACAAGTGAACGAAGTCGTGGGCACATCTAGTTCTTTAATAAAACAATCCATTAAACTTTTAATAAAACGCCTGGCAATTCCAACAAGAAAGTGGTTAGGCCTGTATTGAATATTCAACAGTTAAATATTTTAAGACGGTATTGTAAAGTTGATTGCAAATTGAGATATTCCAGCTAAATCGGGGAGATAACACGATACCACCAGATAAATTATTAATATAAAATCTCCTTTTACAATATCTTCTTTATCTTATACAGATTTTTTTTTATACTACTGAGGTGGCAATTAAGCATACGGCCCACCTGATGGTAAGTGATAAGTGCGCTGTCGACCCTGAAGAAACCTCTTTACCCCCCCTTTGAAGAACCCCATGCTGTAGTCTCTTGGGAAAACCTCAGATTATAAAATTGTATAATTATAATAAACTGTATTTTCTCTCTAGAGTGAATTGGTATAAAATATATTCTGTGCTAATATGTAATAATGATCTATCTGTACTTAATTTCGTTCAAAACTATTCAACCGTTTAAGTATAATGATTCAAATATTACAAACTTTCACATCAATAATATTAGTACGCTACACTCTTACGTGAAGAGAATCTTTCAAGTCGTTCTGCTGTAACTTTAAAATGGTTTTGTTTTACAAATAAACTGACTTTAGTATTGACAAATTTAATATTAAACCAAATAGAAGTAAACCTATGACCCTTGAAAATAGATACACAAAATGGCCAAGATATCGTGTGCCTATCTATCATACCGACATACAAACAATATAATTGAATTAAAACTAGTCCTTTTTAAAATTGGTTAAAAAATTTAGACGGTTTATTATTGGTTAATAAATTAGGCGGGTATTCAATACATATGTGCCGAAGCGGCCCTTAGAATTTGGGTATTTTGATACTAGTTAAAAAAACGAGTACTTTATCAGACTTGTATATTTTTTATTAAATTTGTAAAGCTTGAATGTAATGAAGAAAATGTTCAGCATTTATTTTTATTGGTTCAGAATTCTTAAAATGATAAAACAAAAACATATGAGAAACACGCAATTAGTATTCAAATATAGTAAGTACTCGAAACCTGTATTCGAATTTTGTATTCGAGTCAGTACATTACTCGAATCAGTCGGATTCGGAACATCACTAGTCATAAAAAAATACTTCTAACTGGTAAGTAGTAGTAATAAATAAATCAAAATTGATATTATAAAGAGGGAAGACCTTTTTTTTTTATATAATTAATAAACACAAGTATTTCTTAACTGAATTTAAACATTTTTTCACCTGTAGAAAACTCCATTATCAGCTAGTAATACGGGCGGTTGCCAACCCGCCTGACAAACGTGGCAACTACTAGCAAAACCCCTCCTTATGAGAGAGGCTATGTTCAGCAGTGGATAGTTAACAGCTTAATTTATTAATAAACAATAAAAACTATACTATCTACCCGTGCGAAGCCGGGGGAAATAGGGATTGTTAGTAATGGGGATTAGTACACCTATTGCTAGCAATATACTATTTTTTTTTATACAACTTAGAATGGCAAACAAGCTGACGGCCCACCTGATGGAAAGTGGTAACCGTCACCTATAGACATGAGCAGTACCATGGACATAACAGACTATACTGTTTCGCTATGCGTATGCGTTACCATTCCTGAGGGCTCAGATAACAGAGTATACTGTTTCGCCCATGATACCCCCCGTGCGTTGCCATTCCTGAGGAGTCAGGTGTTATTCCTATGTAACCAGTAAATTCATGCCATATCCCACCCTTCAAACCGAAACACAGCCATGCAAACATAACTGCTTCACGGTTGAAACACGAATGGGACAGAGGTACCCAAGCAATCCACTTTTGTACAAAGTCTATAACAGGTCGACTTACTCGTGGTTCCTTTGGAAACCATCGTGATTGATTTATTATTAGATTCGTCACGGTGGGCTAACTAACCTGCTTTATCCCTCACTGTTGCCCTGCCAGTGTATACTGATAGCGCAAGCGGAGTTGCCATTCCATTATCATCCGTTAAAAAAAAACCCGTGCGAAGCCCGGGCGAGTTACTGATATGCTATAAAAGTACACCGACGCATGTACGAGTACTGAAGCTTTAATATACCTTTTGTATCGTCTATCAACAGGTACCAATTTAGCGGTTAAAGACCAGGCACCATAGAAGAATCTAACCGCCGACCGGCTAACAATGGTTTCTTCGACATGCTCCGTTTACCACCCCACAGCGGCGTCCGGTCCGGTCCTCACCATTGCTATCCCATCGTCAGTTTCCGTCCATTATTCGTGGGTATCAAGTTATCGAACTTTGAAACCATTGACCCAGAAATGTGGTCCAGTTTGACCGTGAAGTTGTTTGGTAAATTAAACTTAATAAGGTATTCAATATTGACGGCCTTGTTCTTTATTACAATATATTTGGTAGCAGAATTCTAATACTATAAAATATTCTAACTCAAAAAGACAATAATTTATAAGATATTATCCCATAAAAAAAATTACCTTCTTCTTTGACAAAAACAATATGGAATCAACATAGAAGTAAAAAAAGTGATTTTGAAAGAATCATTAAAATCATTGTAATAAGAATATTGCGTAATTAATGCTGATTTGTAAGTAAAAAACTATTGAAACAATAATTTTTATCCATTTTTTAATATAATTTAAAAGTCGATTCTGTATGTTTATTTTATTTAATAATTTTGTATTTAATAACAGTTTAGTAATATTTTTTAGGAAAATTTGTCATCTCGAATAGATAATTTTCAAATACTTGTGATTTTGCAATTGTGAAACTTTTGATTATTGACTGAACGAACATTTATAATCATAGGGTCTCAGAATTTTTTTTCTGTGAGCCTGTTATTGAATTTAGTATAGTACGATTTACTAATTTTAAGGAATGGATTTCGTTGATTAACGTATTGTATAAGAAATAAATATGACGCCGATGCGGGTTTTGCGATTACATTTATTCAGTCGGAATAATTCCGCCAAAATGTGAAAATAAACTTAACTGTTATTGAAACTTACCTGAGAAAAATAAGGTGGCAAAACCGCCCTCTGGTCGTCAAGTCGAGAACATTGTACACGCTCGAGCAACTCGAATAGTTCGTGTTGAGCACGAGCGCCGCCTATAGTTGTGGAGCTCCAAGGCGCCGACACGTGCTGCCGCCTGCGGACAAAGTGAGAACTATTTAGCAACGTGTTGATCGTTTAGTTTTTAGTAATTGGAATAGATGGCGCTGAATGATACACTACTAACAATTTTATTCGCAGAAGGGTAATGTTTTAATCGGCATGTATGTGATCATTGATTTTACTTACAAAACTTACTTTTTTTTTGATGGGTGAAAATGGAATGGTAACCCCGCCTGCGCTAACGGAATACGCTGGCGGAGCACCAGTGAAAGTTGATAGATGAGAATGAAAACAGGCCAGTTAGCCCATCATGATAAATTCATCAGGAATTAACTATGATAGTTTCCAGAGAGAACCGCGAGGAGGTCGATCTGGTTGTGTATATTGCTAGCAATAGGATTCTCAGTCTCCATTACTAACAATCCCTTTCCCCCGCCAAAACTTACTTAAAACCGTAAATCTTTCTTAAATATCAAAGAATAGTTATATTACTCATATATCTACTACGTCAGCATTTCTTCTTCATTATCATTACAGTGAATTATATCAATTCAATATTTTTTATTTACATTGGAAATAGAATCGACATGAGGGCCTTCGATAACAATAACTGCTCGTTATAACAGAAACGTAGGTACAGTGCAATATCTACCTATTTCAATTTATGCGAAGGCGAAGGTCTTCATTCTTGCTCTTTTGTATTCTTTCGGACATAAAGGTACTTATGAATTCATTAAAAGTGTTTGTTAAGTAACTATGGACATAAATACACCATCATTTAACACACTAAATAAATTTTAATACGAATATAGATAGATGTAGACTTAATCTTGCTGGTCACTCTGTTTGAGCCATAGATTGTTTCATTTGCACTTCTAATACAGTTGTTTGTTATAGTAATATTTATGTATTTATTTATGTATGTACTTATTTATTTATTTAATATATTATGTGTATGATTATATTAGTCTATATTTATTATTTTTTGTATTTCCTCAATTTGATAATACTTATTTCTCGGTTTGCCTAATGGTTGACTGGATGAGGACATCGTCCGGTGTTAAGTCCGCTATATGTACATATATAGTTTCATTGTGCTTTTAAATTTAAATAAATAAATGTAGGTATATTTCAATAATTCGATAAATGGGAAAATTTAGGTATTAATTTTACTGGTAATATCTGTAAGTTTATTATACCACTTCCTTTTCAAATTATCAAGTAGGTATGTCATAAGAGGTAACTGAGGAAACAAAATACAATGAGGTGTATTGCAAGAAAACCACCACTGCAAGAAAAGTAAAAATCTAAAGTAAACCCTTAACTAAAACAAGCCACCTGTCCAATGTGGTAATAGTGGGCTCATATGAATGAACTAGGCACTGTTAATAAATAATAGTTTGTTATTACAAAATCGGCGTCTAAAACATTGCTTCAGTGTTTATATACATAAATAAGTAGTAAGTAGAATGAAACTTTTAATAATAATAGTTTCAATTATTAAAAAGTTATTGTAAATACTCTCACTACTGATTTATTATTTTTTAGCAGCACGAGACCAAAAACTATAGGTTTAATATTCAATAGCGTGTAAAAAAAACTGTCACAAAATTATTTCAAGTGAACCGGTTATTAACAATTTAACGCCATTAGTAATATAGACAAAAATACTCCTGACAATGACCCCATCTGTTGACCGACAACGGAACCTTGTAATAATGGTTCGCGTCTGTGATTTATGGATCAATTAACTGACCATTCTCCGTCCCTTCGCGGACGATACTTGCTAAACGTTATGGTTGAGATAATGGTTTTCCAAATAAAACCTCCCCTATTTTTAAATACAGTCACAAAACCGGTTCCCGCCAACTCAATCAACGTTTGTTTGTTTTTCGGCTAAGCTTAATTTTGGTGCGTTGAAGGGTATTAATCCATGTAACTGTTGATTAGCAGATGTTCGCAATTGAAAATGTTTGTTATTTTTCAATTTATTTAGATAGGTATTATATATAATAAATTTCTGTGCAGTTTTATAACTCGGTACCATGAAAAATAAAAAAACGTAACGAAGAGTTAAACTTTTGGTTTTATATTTAGGATGAAAAGGTTGCGAAGTTGTACATTTTGTTGCTAAACCACAAAAGGTCAAATCTAAATATAAGTCAATTTAATTTTAAACACTTAGGAATTTACGTTCTGTAAAAAATAACTTTACTTAAACCTTAAAAGTTATCCACTTTTATAGACTTCATTGACGTTATTATTATTCAGTTTTTGTGATTCAGCGAAACATGTGCGCATGTTGCATTTGTACGCAGTCTGAATGTTTTATTAGCTCTCGCCTGCTTCCGACGCGAGCATGCCGTCCGTATGACCTAAACACATTGCATATTATTAAGTTTTCAAACACTCTTCTTGAGATAGTGCAGTTTATTATTTAAAATGGTACTCTTACAAAGTTCTTTTATGCTCTTCACTATTTTTATTTCACTGAAATTGACACTGACAAACGGGTTTCGAGCAAGCACTCAATCTGGGGCATTTGTTTAAATTTGTTGAAATATTTCTTATCGCATCCACGAATTCATCATAATATTAATCATTTAAAAAAATATATTTGATGTCTTTTTTTTCAGTTGTGTTTTAAGACATTAACTGCGGTATAGTCTTAAATAAATTTTGAAAGAAAATGCAAAAGTTATGAGCATGAAATAGTACTTTTTGTCGTTTTACTACAACCGCTTAAAAATTGCTGATATATAATAGGATAAATAATGCTTACCCAGAAAATAGCTGTTCACTTCCAACTTAAAGAATACGGAAACAGGAAGAGTTAGTAATATCGTGTAAGGAATATCGATTGAGTAACCGATATGAGCAAGTGATCTGTTACTATACTCATCCTATCCATAATATTATTATCAATTAGCTACATTACTTTTGTTCTATCCTTGTTTCTTCCGTGATGTAACTGTACGTGCTTGGTTGTATTTTGGTTTGAAGGATGGGATATGATTATGAAATTACAAGGTACGAAAGTACTCGTATAACTAGTGATGATGATGTATGATGAAAGTAATGATGATGATGATGAACTATCAACATTATCATCATTACTTGATGATGATGATGATAGTTCATCATCATCATCATTTCAGCCATTATCCGTCCACTGGTGGGTATAAGTCTCCCCATAGATTGACATAAGGAACGGTCCTGAGCCACCTGCATCCACTGACTCCCTGCAATCTATTTGAGGACGTCACTTCATTTAGTGGAGGATTTGTCCTACACTGCGTTTGCCCGTACGGGGTCGCCATACAAAAATATTTCTTTCCCATCGGTTGTCGATTCTTCGAGCTATGTGATTAGCCCATTGCTACTTCAGCTTGCTTATCCTTCGGGATATTTATGTCTTTTGTGGATATCACTACAGTACTATCTATGACATATTCGTAACAGTAGGCGAACACTTGCCACTTTCTTTCAGATTGGCTGTTAAATTGTTTCTGTTTTAAGTATAAATAAAATAAAAAAAAAACTATGTGCTCTTTTTAACTTTTCTTTAAGGTTGCTCACTTATTTTACTATCACTCTAGTGAGGATAGAGTCCTATGGTGTCAATTGTTTCTAGGCCACTTCCATTATAGCACATGAAGGCCTTTGACGTGGTTTATTGGACAACGGCTTTATGTGTCCTTGGAAACACTAAGTAAAAATATTTTTTGGATCTTTTAAAAATTATTGACATTTGCTTTTTACTTCGAAATATAAATTAAAGTTCTAATCCAAAATAACTTAGGAGAGGAAGAAAGAAATTAACGGTATCTTTTACGTTAAATATAATTATTATGAATGACAGTCTTAACTAGAATTGAAATGTTACTTTAAACGTTCATAAAAATACCGTTCATATTATTAGTCGTTCGGAAAATTTCTCATGCGTTTAATAACATAAAAAGTTAAACAATAATTTGGGGCGGGTCGTGACAGCACAATCTGTCTTTTCTGTCATATAAATCAAGTTAATTGTATGATGTTCCATGTGGAGGCAGGCTTGAAATGTGTGAAGTGGTCTTTTATATCTATTGTTTTAACTACAGTGGTGTATCATCTAATATTTGTTTCAGAGATCGTTCGGCAGTGAGCTCTAATGTTAACATATTTTACTTAGCAAATTTTTATTTCCAACAATATTAAATACATAAAAATGTTTTTCTACAATATTGGATAACTCAAATAAAGTTTAACTGCTATCCAGAGTCACTGAATAAATGTGTTGGCTCTAGCAAAAGAAAACCAAGGTATTCTTCATAATACATGGTTGTCATCACGATTGTGATCGAAGAAGGGGCTCTAGAACTACCTGGTATCATAGGACTGCACTCCCATATAAATAGTAGTAGTATTTATATTTGATATTTTACATATTTATTTATAATTTATTTAGTACTTTTACATAGGTTAGTTTTTAGGCCTCATTTTAGCGAAGTATCGAATATAATTTAGGAACTTTGTTATTGTTTTATAGAATTTAAACATGTTGCATCCAAATGAAAAAGGCAATATCTCAGATATAATTAATTTACCTAACATTATCTGTAGTATACTTTTATGTAACCATGTAAGCTAAATAATGAACCTTGAGACAGTAATGATAACACTAAAAAAATCTGAATATTTATATTATCTTACTAGATATTCTTTAAAAATAGAATACTTAATAATATGCCGTCTTTAGTACTTACATCTCTACAAAGGTCTTCATAAAATGTAATAATATTTAAATTCATCGCATATAATTAACATACTTTGTGTCGACATCTATCAGTAAATGAACTATTAGATTTTATTTATTATTATGCAGTTAATACTAAACGAAGAACAATGACTATTTTATTTGTTCATCCAACTTGTCCAATTAACAGTATGAAGTTGTTCATAGGCAAACTGTTCCAGATCATTTCGATACATAACGAACTTTTAAAGGATAAAGCATACCCTTCTTTTGTTTAACTTTTATAATATACAAAAAATGTGAATAATCATTACAGGATGTCAAGGACAGCACATGTTTCGAACTGTATCAGACATATAGAGGATGCGTTCAAAGAGTTATAACATGGGAATACACAAAAATGCGTGAGAACAATCTTGTAATAAAAAATTCTATTACATTTAATCATTATTATTAATCTGTATTTTATAATAAAACAGATTAAAAAAGTGTACTACTAAATTAAGATTGGCACCGCAGCAGTATAAAAAAAAAATAGTTATTTCAATCTTGATAAAATTAAACGAGAACAACATGGACTAACAAATTTTGTACAGAATAATATACTTCAAATTACATAAGAACTTGTAAAAAAACGTGCAAAGCGGCCAAGAAATCTTTTGACAAATCGATTATAACATATAAGATCCAGAAAAGGTGAGCGTCGAGTATAGACTATCCTCATCTTACAAGCTGATTCATCAAGTACATTTTGCTCTGCAACAAACAGCTACTTTAATCGTGAATACTATATTGTATACTCTGAAGAACTGCGAGAAATTTCTTAAATACATTAAATTATATTATAGTCACGGAATCGTGTCTACCCTATAAATAGACTGTTCTCCACAATAAATAGTTTTTTACTCCACAAAGAAAAACAGCAGCTTGAAACGAATTAAAATTTAAAACTTGTACTGAACTAATATGGTAGTAGACTATCAATTGCAAAAATAATGCTATGAATCGTTAAGAATTGGTAATTTATCAAAGTGCGAATCTTTTTCAAAATTATAAAAAAAGTAAATAACAATGACATGTAAAATCACTGCCTGTTTAAAGTTGATTAAAAAGAAATTGTTATCTACGATATGCAGCAATAAAGCAATAAAAACATGTTCGTTCACATAGAGCATCCCGCGAGATCGTATGTCAGGATCGATGTCGGTCACACGCGCTCGCGCATGACTGACACTCGACACAAACGACCTAGAGGATTTATTGATCGATCATAATGTTTGTTGTTGCCGCTATTGTTATGTATATTTATCTATAATATACACATAATATTATGCTTAAGAACAATAACAGTGTACTAAATAATGATATCAATATACAGTGTAGCGGAAAGATTTCCATTATACCAGAATAAGGCAGAATTTGTAATTTTTCTATTAAGGCATTTGTATGAATAATTTTCTTATTCTGTCTTATGCTCTTTTTGGAAAAAAGATATTTTTGCAATAACTATCATTGTACAGTGTACAGTATTAAAGTGCTTCGACAAAGCTTTGTTTTTCCAGTCACTGAATTCAAGTTCTCGATTGAAAAATCTACTTTTTTATTTATATATCTACTTTTTTTTATGCAACTTAGAATGATAAACAACCTGAGGGCCCACCTAATGAAAAGTGGTAACCGTCGCCTATAGAGATGAGCAGTACCATAAACATAACAGAATATACTCTTTCGCCCATGATTACTTAACTCCTTATTTCTTGTCTATTAAGACCTTATCTCGAAAAAGTTTTGGTATATATAATTATAGTTATTTGTTATCTAAGTCCGTATGGTAATAAAGTAAAAAATATGCCACCACTCCTTTTTAACCGCAGAATATCGTAAGGGACAATAGGGAATAAAAACTCAAAATAAATTTCAGAATAACACTAGACTGAGTTTCAGATTCTCAGACGGTGGAATTATATGGATGGCATTACACTGCTAACAAACCTAAATTATTTGAGAGACGTGGTAGGTTACCACGACGGTTAGTGATATTCTGGGCGAAATCTAGATAATTATGTTGAATATTATGATCACTACAGCAATGAAAGTACATAAGAGAAATTTGAAATTACAGCGGGGATACAATCGGTTCAGTAGTTTAGTCCATAAATTAAAAAAAAAAATCTAGTTTTGTCACGATTGAAGTCAGATCTTTTTTGTGGAACAGTCTTTATTTCTTTTGCTTATTTTAATATCTAATATTTCATGAAATGTTTAAAATTTTTCATCTTTATTACAAAACCAATTTCATCGTCACAACAGTATACAGACAACAATGGAAACCACTCCAAAATGTCTCCCGTCTCCCTCAACGTACGCAGTTGACGCTCACACTTGACGTCCAACAAAAGCCTTTTAAAAAAGTGTCTGGCGGACGTGTGAATCGCGACAAAGCGTTTCCTGAGTCACAGACAGTTACAGACACAGAGATGAGACCGCTAGAGCGGACTAATATCACATTGGGATATTGATATGATTGTGTAATTTGATAAAAAATAGTACTGTGGACGATTGATTAACTTATAGGTATATAGTCTTGATATATATGAGATATATATATATATATATATATATATATATATATATATATATATATATATATATATATATATATATATATATATATATATAATCACACATTAATGCACTAAAACATACATAATAACAATAAATTAGTAACAGAGTTAGCAAAGGCGAATTTTTCTTTAAAAGAGATTGCTTCCATTCAATCTAACACTGTGATACAGGAAGTAGTGTATTTCGACGTTCTACGACTACAAATAAATAGATAATAGTTAGTAGTGGATTCCGACGTCCTGCGACTACAAATAAACAGATAAATCGACAATATTAAAAAGTACGTCGCAGCAGACGTATTCTCAAGAGGAAACCGAGTAACGGCAAGCATAGTGCAGGACACTCTGTAGGTGGAGAACCACATACGCAGTGTCTGTAAAACTGGAAGTGAAAACTGAAAGCAATAAACTGAAGATCAAGCTCAGTGGCGAGCCTTGGGAGAGGCCTATGTCCAGCAGTGGACCACGGTAGGCTAATTATGATAATGACGATGATTAAAAACACTGCAAATCAAGTTTAAAAAATGGCTGTTTAGTAAAATATAACGTTGTGCCATGTCAGCTCTAAGAATATGTCTTAGTGGTCACTGTTAGGGGATTTTTTTTGGGTTTGATTCCCATGATAATCACATAAGATTTTTTCAAGATACTATTTTTTTTTTCAAAACTCTTAACTTATTTATATATACTTAATAAAAAATAATTGAGTTATAATTTAAAGATATGAAACTTTTCTAATCACTATCAAGAAATAGAAACATTTACTTGAGTATTTAGTAATCCTTACTATTATTATAAATGTGCAAGTGAATTTATTTGTTTATTACCTTATAGCGCCTTAATTAGTCACTATGAAGTTTGGTTTATACGTAGATACTATATAGAATGGAGGAAAACATATGCTAATTTATATCAGGGATAGTAAACTCTAGTTTACTATCCGTGATATAAATTAGCAGCTAGAGGCTGAAATTTAGTATCTACATGTCTAAATTTTAATAAATATTATTATAATATTTTTTATACGGCAAATATAAACTTTGCAATGTTTAGACTAACAAAGAATCTTAATATTTTTTATATAATTTTTAAATTATAGCAATCACTCATACTTAGTACTCACCTGACTATAGGTAAAATTTTAGATTACTGAATAACTACATATCTAGTTCATTGATAAACTAAATCAGTAACTTAATATGCTTATGAACAACTAGGTCACGAGACAGACTAACTTCGGTTAAAACTAGCTTAGTTCGGGATGCCTGTTTCGAATTAGTTATTCATGATGACGTCATTATAATATGTTTCTAATAATTAATTATATGTATTTTATGCTAATATTTTTAATACAATATTAAGCATATAACCTAAAAATTAGAATTACACGCCCTTTTTTTAAGAATGTGAAATCAAAAATTTCTTGCTCTCAAGATTTCGTTTTTCAAATCGTTTTAAGTTAAAGAAAAAATATTGTTACATTTTATTAGTACACTTGCCTTTTATTCGTATTTTTTTTTATAATACTTTTATGTATAATACAAAAATTCAAATAAGTGTTAAATTATTTACATAACAGAATTCCAAGAAGTAGTAAGTGAAGTTATATTGTTCTTAATTTAAAATGTTGCTACTAGACTTACACAAAATAAGAAAAGTCCATAAATTATTATTGTTATTACACTTTTATAAAGAACAACGAATTGCTACTATTTATCTTTGCACAATAAACTGTCAAAACCGAGACCAAATACAGTATTGTTCAACTTCCTAGTAGTTTGTTCCCAACTTTATTTGACGGCATTGGGTAAGTTTCACTGGGGGGTTATAAGGGCTTATTACTATATCACGCGCCACTTTATCGCACGTAAAATTTTTGTACCTAATTGTATTAGTTTTATCTATGTATAAAAGTATAGCAATCAGAAACCCAGTAGTGACTGAACAACTTTTTTCAAGGAAACTAAAATAAGAAAAACAATTTTGGAATTCATCCCCATATCAGACTTTAAGTGTTCACTGCTGAACATAAGCCTCCCTTTTGCTAATAGTTGCCATGCTTGGCAGGCGGATCCAATCCTTAATCATAAATAATTTTGAAATCACAATGATATTTGTAACCAAACAAGAAAAAAATTAAGATGTACCAATTCCACATTACGCATTCATTTCTAACTAGTCAGTGGCGTTTCTTTTGAAATACATTAAAAAATCCTTTAAAATTTTTTTAGAATAGATTAATCGATAATATTCGTAATAAATTGTGTTAAACGACACTACCAAACAAAAGCACGTTAGTAATGATTAATCAAGCACACTAATAATAATAATAAAAGAAACGTAAACTATTACAAAGAATTTCGAGTGTTTTGATGATTATTCCCTTCGGCCTGTCTACCGCTGCGACCGTCTAGTTTCTAGTATTGAAACATTATTTAACGTAAGCGTCTTATATCATATTACTGGGTATATAGATGCAACATTAACTATATAATTCAATTCAAATCTCTAAATTGTATACATTTTTAAGTAGCCTGCGAATAACTGTCTATAGATATATATAAATTAGCTAATGTTATCTCTACTGGGAAGCAACTAAAGGAAAAAGTTTGAAGTAGCTTATTTTGCAGAGCATTTATTTGTAGCATTGACATATTCCAGAAGGAAACGCGTGTAGGTCGATCTGATATGGTATATTAATGGGGTGTGTCAAGTCCCACTTATTAACATTCTCCCGAATAGCATATAGTTATGTAAGTATCATCATATCAGTCGTTAACTGCTGAATAGGCGGCCCTCTGGGGGTGTTTTGCCAGTAGTTGCCATGCTTGGCATTTGGGTTGGTAACCTTAGTTAGGCTTTCGTGATGTTTTTTAAAGGATGCGTTATATAGATATATCAAAACTAAAATATGTATTAAATTAAACGGTCCGTCGCTTTTCTTAAACGGAGTACGAGCAACAAAGAGATTTTCTTTTTCGGACTTCAATAAATATGCGTTTTATTGCGGCATTCGAATGGAAAGGAAAGGACGCTCGTGTTAGCATTTCGCCTTTGATCCCTGACATAACCCTAGCTACGTTCCCAACGATCCGCGACGCATTCCGAGCCACGTAAAAATATATGTGCACTTGCAGATTAATAAATGCAGAGCCCGTTTTGTTTGAATTCGTCGTTTCGCATCGATCGATGAGGTGAAGGTATGTTGAGCGCGGTCGTACTTTGGATGGGCGACCATAGTCATATTCTAGAGTACGTATTTTTTCGCATTAGACATAATTATTATTCCGATTCTTATGATTATACTACAGTTTGAATTTTTTATAGATATGTTCCAATAGATTATATAAGGTATTTTATTTTTATTATTTAAATTATCTTTAATAATTTGTTAAAGATAATCTATTAGTGAAAATATAATAATTATTGTTTCGCTTTTATTTAATATTATATTTAAAGTATCAACATTTAAAGATTGGAGTGTAGACAAAGTGTTTTAATTGTATATATTTATATAAAATTATTTGTTATGTTTACCAAAAAATATTTACTCGTCTTTACACTGATAAAATAAAATTTTAAAAGAATTGTAATGGTTTCAATTCATTATAATTCTACGAATCCATCACTGGTATCTAATCTAATTTTACTATGTAGGCAATTACAAGGGTCGGATTTAAATGGATTGTAAATTAATCAAGTTTTTTATAGACAAAAATATAAATTACAAGCTTTCGAAAGATTTATAAATAAAAATATAAAAGTAGCCAATCCATATACTTTCTTATACCCATGTCTACACAATGTTTTAAAGAAGCTATGGTCTTAATCTAGAAACGTGATATTTTAACGACAGCTCGGTGGGATTTGTGAAAAATAGCCACGACTTGCACTCCCACCCCAGATAGGATGAAGGATAGTGCATCCATACTTCACAGGATATACTCGTAAAATACCAACATAGACTTTGTTGCGCGAAACAGAACAATCTGTAAAACTCCATAGAACATTATTATGTTCGTATTTCAACAATTCCATTTTGTTCCTATCACTGTAGGATGTTCTCTCTCTGATTCATGATGCTGATATTATTTTTTCTTTTTATTTATATTAACTTGTATTGTGGTTGATGTGTTTATAGAATACGATTTAAAAAAAGAAGATAATAAATGCATTTAAAAATCGAATATATAGGGTAAAGTCACAGTCATCAGTCGTACATTTAACTAAGGATCTACCCTCGCTATGGAATTATTAGGGCAGAAATTCTGTGAATCAAAAATGCTATTTATGGTATAAACAACGCCATGTTATTATCAGAGGTTTAAAAATATTTTATTGATCCATCTCTTTTTGGGAAAGACATTATTTCATAGCTTTAAAAAGAAGTAAATGATTTTGTTTCCATTATATACAAAACTATTAATAAGGTCGGCTAACCAAGCTGTCAGGATCAGTGTCCGGATATAAATCCAACATGTAGAAATAAAAAAAAATTACAAAATAAATCCTTTTTGCAATTTAAATCCATCAGATATTCAAAAGTACAGATCCTTCTAAGAAAATTTAACTCAATTATAACAACACCATTGCTGGTAACAATATGTGTTTGTTAGAAACTGTTGATAGCTTGTACCGAAGACTTGTGACTAAGGATTCTCCGGAACATTGTGTGGCTTAGAGAAAATTTATTTACCTACAAGTTAGAATTTCGTGACCGACTCATAACATTAGTCACCCAAGAGCCAAGGTGATAAAACAACACTTCCAACAGCTTATATGGGTAATACTAAGCCTGTAACAAAGCAAGTACCTTTTTGTTTAAAATATATTATTTACTCCAACGTGGCAAGGGTCAAGTCTGTCACTTTAACTCCGATTAATTTTTTTTTTTTTAAGCAGCATAGAATAGTAAACAAACTAACGCCCTCCTTATGGAAAGTGGCAACCGTCATTCATAGACGTGAAGAGTATTCTACTGTGAGCGTCACAGTGTATTTATTCTGTGACGCTCACAATACCCCTTATGCATCATTCCTGAGAATTATATAACATTTTAAGTTATTAGTGTCAACCAAATTCTTAAACCATAAAATTTTAGATGCTAAGCTTTTCTTCTGTGATAATAGACATCAAATGCCTCTGACTACTTCGTCAAAGATTACAGTCATGTGCATATTATTTTGTTTTCTATAATTTTCTACAAAATATAAAAAATAAAATCAGATTATAGAAATTGAATCATACTTCCAAAAATTAAGGAATGATGGGGAGAAAAGGAATATGGCATACATATATTATATATTTGATATAAGAGGGTATTTTTTCGACGTTCTAGAATGCCAAGTCGCGAACTGTAATGCTATATTGCCTTTACTCTATACCCCTATAAGGAAGGTTTTGCCAGTAGTTGTCACGCCTGGCGTGACGGCTTGGCGACAGCAGTTAGGCTTTGGTGCTATTTTAATATGGGCGCTACTGTCCATCCCTCGGCTCGGGTATCATGGGCGAAACAGTATACTCTGTTATGTCCATGATTATGCTCATGTCTCTAGGCGACGGTTACCACTTTCCATCAGGTGGGCCGTCAGCTTGTTTGCCATTCTAAGTTGTATAAAAAAATCCCTTAGTCGCCTCCTACGACACCCACGGGATAGAGAAGGGGTGGCGCATTCTTTACCAGGATTGCACAGCAATTTATTAGTAATTAGTAACATATAGAAAATATGTGTCATTACAAACCAACATACCTTATTACTGGTAGCTTATGGTTTACAAATTATAAATGCATATTATTGTTCGTATGACAGTTTTCCTTTTCAAGACATATTTCCTGTTCCACATTTTACTATTCAATTCTATGACTTAATACTTTTACAGTTAATTTTTAATTAGTTTATGGGAGTAACGAGTATTATCCGTACACCTCTTCAATTTAAAAAAGAAAATAAAACATTATAAAAATTATTCAGAATTATTGAGGCTATCACATAATAAAACACTCAAAAGAAAGAGTTCTTTTGATTGTAAAAATTCTAATA
Organism: Galleria mellonella; assembly: GCF_026898425.1. Lineage (NCBI taxonomy): Eukaryota > Metazoa > Arthropoda > Insecta > Lepidoptera > Pyralidae > Galleria > Galleria mellonella. Next base: position 566,447 of record NW_026442147.1, on the reverse strand, counting down.
GGTATTACGATTTTAATATAAAAAAAAAATACCAGTGGACGAAGAGGTGTTTTAAATTCGTTTTAAAGTAGACTTTGCTTCGCAAATAGCAGTTTTGCTTAATAATATAAAAACACCTCTAACATTCACTAACAATAAGAATTGTAAAATTAATCATATTTTAACTGTAAGCAAGCAATTTGTAACACACTGTATAATCATGTTGTTCTAATTTTTGCCACGATTATAATAATGGGACGAAATCGCAGGTGCGCTGTGCCCGATGGTACTTTGATGCGCGTGCGCCGGAGGCACAGTCAGCAGTTAGTAGAAAATTAAATTTACACGTTTCTAAATTTGTTCTTTATCGTAATGTAGTAAGGTTTATATTATTATATCTTTTTTAACTATATTAAGATCACACTGAACCTGAATACAAAAATGTGATTACAAATTGTCGGCTTAATATGATCTGCAATTTAATTTTTATGTAGGGTGTAAATTAGTAGGTAATAAGTGTTCTACTTATTATAAATGACTGTTATTTCTATAATAACAGGCATTGATAACGTGTAATAATAAGTATAACACGTCTCAGATAACACATAGTTTTATTAATAAATATCGGTTACAATGGTTTTTTGTACGAATGTAGTAGGTATTGAAAACTGGTTATGAGCATGTTGGACTATACTTAGAGTAGCCCTTATTAAAAATTATATATATATTTTTTATTATATCAGTCTTTAACTGGCCACTTCTGAACACAGGCTTTCTCCATAAAAGGGGGTTTTGCCAGTAGTTGCTACGCTTGGCAAGCGGGTTGACAACAACAGTTAGGAATTGGTGATGTTTTAAGAAGGATGCTGTTGCTTATACCTCGATCATTAAGTTCCCCTAATCACCTCTCATGATACCTATGGGAAAAGAAAGGGTGATCCATTCTATGCTGGGACCATACAGCTAAAACTTATAGAAGATATAAGATGGTATTTTTTTCGCCTTGTAACATTTTGTAATCAATTCAATTAATAACCAATATTTTTAACACACTCATTCCTTTTTCGTTACTCATCCGGAACTGTTTGAATATTTTTATTTTATATTGATCTCAGAATTGATCGTTCCTTACGAACTAAATCGTACAAAAGAAATGTATATGTATGAAGATTTGATATCCGAATGTACAAAATATAAAACACAAAGGGAAGTATTGATACAGAAATATAGTCTCAATAGACAGGAGATTGGTTTATTTTCAGAAATACTTGCAGATCCACATTCCGGAATGGCAAAATCTTTAATTACTATATTTTTGTATCAATAATTCCCTTTATTAAAATAGACTACTAAGATATTATATATTATGTATTTATTACGCCGGTTACACAGACGAAGTTGCAGCTAAAATGTAATCAAATGAAGTCTAATATATGCTGGAAAAATTATTATTATAAAATATATTATTAAAAAATAAAATGGATAACTTGCCTAGTTCCACTTCAATTAGTTGTATCTTTCTTTTGTATTTGAAGACAATATTTAGAGAGATCAAGCTATAAAAACATTTAAATGTAAATGGTACTTATTATGTATACTATGTAAATGATAATTAATCATCAAATATTTTTATCACAAACGTCAATATAATCACTGTATATAATTTCCCGTACGTGCCGTAAGAGGTGACTAAGGGAGTTTTTTTTTTAATGGGTGATAATGGAATGGTAGCCCCACCCGTGCTATTGGTATACACCGGTGGGGCACCAGTGAACGATGATAGGTGAGGATGAAATAGGTCAGTTAGCCCATCGTGACGAATTCAACAAGAATTGTTCACGACGGTGTCCAGGGGGAACTACGTGGAAGTCGACCTAATAGGGCATATTGTTAGCAATGGGGCTGTCAAATTCCACTGCTAACAATCCCTTTCTCCTGACTAAGGGAGTTTAATGGTCGAGGGATGAGGAGCAGCAATCCTCTTAAAACATCACCATAGACTAACTACGGTTGCCAAACTGCCTGCCAGGTTAGGCAACTACTGGCAAAACCCGCTTTATAGGGAAGCCTATGTTTAGCAGTGGACAGTTACCGGCTGATATGACAATGATGATACAATTTAGCATCATTCATTTGTATTATTATTGGGTAATTTTAATATATTAAAAGTAACTAGAGTAACGAGAGCCGACTAATGGAAGTGTATTGATGACAAAAAATATGTAAGTTAGTTAATACTCGTATTTAGTATAGATATCGTGTAACATATGCACAAAAAATACATCCATTTATAATTCGCACAGTCATGTGATGATTACATCAGATATTGAAATTTTTTTGAGATGACGTAATTTCAATGACATGGGTTCTTATTCAATTAGATAGGACATTACTGTTACTATTAAGACTATTAAACATGTGAGTAGGTTCCTCAAATGTCAAGAGCTTCTAAGGTCATCGTTGTATACGAGGGTTTCTAACTTGGCTTAGCGGACAGTTTTGCATGGCCTTCGAAATACAAAATAAAAATCAAACGTAAGTTGGAAAAATTTGAGGCATAATCTGGAAGTTGAGTTTAATTATCAGGCCACATTAATTATTAATCAATTAAGTATACATTTATCTCAATATTTCTGTTTCATACCAAACCTCTTATAAAATAGCGCTACTGTATGTCTTTTTAAGTGAACGCTGTTATCAGAATACTAAGTTTGCTTTTGGAATAAAATATTATCATCGTTATTTTATCATCTCTCATAATTCCTGTCACATTAACGCCATAGTGTTACACCACAAGTTTCACAGAACAACACCAGCAGCATTTATTTCTTAACAGAAACAAGAAATTCTACATTTGCAAAACCACTATTTCCCTATGTTTGAGATAATCGGCAAGGGACGTTATATAGGGCACGTTGAAATATGCAGTTCGTTAAAGCACAGCAAGCTTCATCCATCATGATTAAACATCTAGCCAGTTTAACGGGAGGCCGACAGTTTACCCGTTTTACGAGTGGTTGATATTTGTCACTGTGTCTTGCTATTAACAGACAGTTTCTTCAATTGTAGTGGAATCACTGAACCATCACGAGTTAATATTAACTGTCGGGTGACTGACAATAGTAATTAAAATTAGTAACTACAGTAGCTACTTGATTTAATCTGATTACTTCTGACCCGTGTTATATGAAAAGCAATGTTTATAAGAGAGATTTCTTCCCTTTTAATTTTAACTACAATTATAATATTATATTATTAGAAGAAAAGTGGATAATAAATAGATGTTTGAAATTATATAATTTATAAAATGAAGTCAAAACGGAGTAAATGCGCGTTAACTCTCCATCCCTTAATTTTAGTAATCGGTATTCACACAAATTTGTAATTTATATAATTTAACTTTAAAATAAAAGAAAAAGCTGAGCTTTTTTCTCGTTTTTCTTGGCTGAAATTGCGTTCCGTATAGGTGGTAGAATCATGAAAAAATGACTATTTAAAAATTTAAGTTTACTTAAATTAATTTATACAATATTAATATGGAACCAGCACAGATGTAAACTCTATTGTTGAACAAAAATTTAATTAGGTAGAATTAGATACGTCACAAAGAAAATACAATACGTAAATTAAGAATCTTCCCCTTTTGGTAGTGGCTTAAAAAAGTTATTGTTAAAGCAATTATCACTACTATAGCCTCATTGAGTTTATAATTTAACTATAAAATAGATATAATTTACTACAACTAGTATTTTGTTATTACTCTCCATATATTATTATAATCAAAGCTCTGCATAATGCTTTGCATAAAATATTTATCACCGGCACATGCATACAAAGTTTATTGCTAATCAGTGGTAATGGTGAAATTATTCATTGTTATTAATTATTAATATTGCCAATGACCCATCTTCACTGTACACTATAATAAACTGGCTACAACTGCGAATAGCTACGTCAAATAGCAAGTACGTCAAAAAAATGTGTCGAAGTTCGTGAAATTGTTTACAAAAGGAGATGTTTCGTTTTTGGACCCTGTCATTGTACAGTATTGAAATACAAAAAGAAAATATATGAGAATATTCAGAAAGAAAGAATTAAATTGATTTATTAATTACTTTATTGGTACGAGTACGAAAAGGTTTTGTTACTTTTAAAGATTTTTACATGATTGTGTACATTGACTTAGTGCAGCTTACATAAATTTCTGAAACATCTCCATTTATATAAACGTCGACAAAATTATATAAAAGAAAATATACATACATTAGCTTCTTCATATATCTCCTCCTGGCGGTAAGTAACGTATACGATTCCTTATGACCGCCCGCAGGCAAATATTTCATCTTCACTATTTTCGACTTCATTCGACTTCTTATCACCGCACAATTAGTACTTCGAAATAACAATTTTAACTAAGAATTACAGTTCACTGTCGTACTACTGTGTCCAATCCAAAACCGCCTTTTCCCCTAAAATTAAAGAGAAATAGGGTTCAAGTATATTTACAAGGAGATAAGCACTAAAGCAACCGACTCCCAAGCACAGAACATACTAGATTGGATCAACGGGAAATATTATACAAAACTTATTATAATAATAATTAGTAAATGATTCACAAAACCACATTATAATATTATTATTGTACACATAAGGATAACATTATAGTAAACATATATAATGAGCCAATAAAACCATGCAAGTTACAATATGTTTTATATTAGTTAATTAAATTTAATAAAAAAAATATATAATAAGTCTTGTAGGTGTTCACATATACCAAAAAATTCTAATGAATAAAATACGTGCACCGTTAATATACAGATTTATTAAATTAAAAAAATCTTTCGCTTTAACTTCAAAATTAAATATTTTTGAATAAAAATACCATATACGTAATTAGGTTAAGATAAAATCGAATGAATAATGGGAATATCTTTAGTAAATGTGCCTTTTAATGCTATATAAAAATACAGATTTTATAAAAACTATTTATGCGATAACATTTTGCAATACATCGTGCAATGTCGGTGAGTCATACCATCTACAATGATTATAGTTTATACTACCTAATAGCTAGGTAAATATAATGAAAAGTATTATGTTCAAACCCACTGAGAAACTTTTTTTTTATGCAACTTAGAATTGAAACCAAGCTGACGGCCCACCTGATGGAAAATGGTAAACGTCGCCTATAGACATGTGCAGTACCATGGACATAACAGAGTATACTGCTTCGCCCATCATACACCCCATGCGTTGCTATTCCTGAAGACTCAGATGTTATTCTTCTGTACCCTGCACATTCACTAAAACTAACTCAGTTTGAGCTTTGAATGAAAAAAAATAAAAATTAACTTGATACAGAAACTAATTATAACTTGCATTAGATGTGAGTTTCATATACTTATTTAATTCTAAATTAATATATAAGGACTTCAGGGAAGATACACTTAATTAATAATTAAAGTATATATTATATAATATAAACAACACAAATCTTTATATATGCTTTTTAATACATCTCATTTTATAAATACAAACTGATATTGACTTTTAAAGTCAATATTCACTGAGCACATCATTTCCGAGAACAATCAATACATATTAAATGTTAAATCAGCGATCTATTCGCAGATTAAATTTCATTACAAAGCATTTTGTTTTAACCGTTAACATTATATTGATAACGGTGTCTTTGATTTCAAACTAGATATTAAGACGTTAGATATAGTCCAATGACTTCATTGTACTCAAGTTTGTGAACATTAAAAATATACTTATAATAAATTCACATACTCAAATTAAAGTTTTAAACATTCTCATTGAGAACAGTAGTAATAAGTAACTAAATTTGGCAGCAATAAAATATAAAGATGATGTGAAAAGATTATTGCAAACAACGGAAGCTCATAATCAGATATTGTTTAAAAGTCGTGTGAAGATAAATCTGAACAAAACACTGGTCAATCCAAGTTATATAGATGTTTGAAGTTAGAGGCCTAGTGTATTGAAATATATTTCTAAACGTGAATTAGAACTAAAAAAAAATCTGTAAAGTAACAACATTAAAAAAAGACAACTCAGAAGCAACTAGGATTATACAAACGGGACAATGCAAGACTAACGCACAAAATTATTAACGAATGTAGTCCAGTTATCATAAAGATTGTTTTGAAATGGCATGCACTAATCTATATCTTAGCACGTATACACTAAACAAAACTTGCAAGAGTATGGAAAGAACGTGAATTCCCTCGCACTAAATGCACTTTAACTAAGTGAAATTAGTTGTCTGGAGAAATGTATTCGTCGCGGGATCATAAAAACAAAGAGTAGTAACATAAATGATTGTAAATCAACGCAACCGTTATCATAAACAAAAGTTAATTGAGACCGTGAGATTAAGTCTAGTTTACATAGTAATTGACCTTAAAATTTATAAGTGATCTCAAAAATGACTGACTTGAGATCTTCATGTCAAAAGTGTAAGCTGAAAATAATACCCAGAAACAGATTATGGCAAACTGACGTAAGTTTCTCCTACACGCCACAATTTTATAAAATAAGCACCCCAGTATTGGAGTCATTGCCATGATATTATAAAAAGTTATTGCTCGATAAGAGCAACCACCTCATACACTTTTGAAAATACCATTAGTAATACTATTTTCGTCATTGCCCTCAACTTTTCTCAACCTTATCATTTATGTAAGAACTTAAAATTTGATATTTATCCCAAGTCCAAGAAGGCTATTTTAAACTTGGTTAGAACAAAAAGTTGTAGCATCTATTTAAATATGCATCTACTGTGACGTCTTTGTTGCTGTACATCATCAGAAAAAAATGTTTCAATAGTAAAGAAAAAAATCAAGAGGATACATTAATTTTGCCAGATTGGTCATGATACCATTCATGTGAGTATGAATCACATATTCGAAACGGATATGAAAACATTTATCGAAATTAATATTTTAAATTTCTCGACCATCGACGTATGTGAACCATACGGAGTTTATGTTTACTTATATTACTAATAACATGTGAAAGCTTATTCAAACAAGGTTGAGAGGATTTCAATGAAATTTGGTACACAGATGGATCATATCTTAGGATACATTTTATTTTACTTTACGTGGGCAAACCGGTGACGATAGCCTGTACTTACTTCTACACATTCAACTGTCAACATAATAATTCATGTAATAAAGTCGATAAATTATTGAATATTAATATTGTATTGTATTCCAAACTAGTTATTGCCTATCACATTAACTTTTCTTGTTTGAATATTATAATCATCCAAATCTGGAATTGGTATCTAATAAAAATCATTTATTTGAAATGTTGCAATTGCAATTTTGTGATAATAAAGTATTGCAGCGATAATAGCAGGATATCTCTATAAAATGTTGCCATTACTAAAATTAAGATCACACCCACACATGTCAATGTAAACAATATAAAAGACAACTAAATGATTTATCGCCGATCAAATGTTACTCTTGGTGGTCTACGTCTATAAAGTATAAATATAATGTATATAATTAAAATCGAGGTCGACTTGGTAACAAGCTAGAGATATCGATAAATATAATGCACATGTGATATTTTGGGTGCACGAGTATACGGCTTTAATTCATTATTAGCCTGTATGTGCTTTAATTTTATTTAGTACATATTTCATATTATTAATTAATTGCACAATGTTAATGTTCAATAATAATATATTTATAAGACTATGCGACGGGATTACGGAAAAATGCTGCATTAAAATTGATCCATCGTATCTGATATGAGACATATTAATAGAATTTTGCACATAATAGTTACATCATCGTATTAAAAGTATTAAGCTGTTAAAACCACAATATCAATGTGGTGTTATAACTTAATAACGAGGAAGAAAATTTGTAAATTTTATGTTTTAATTTATCCCTTTGACATGTTTACGTAAATAACCCATGAAATTTCGAAGTAATGAGGATCGATTATATAAATTAATACATAATATAACCGATAAAATTTTATCGGTATCCTTATATTCCATAAGGTTTTAGGTTCAACTTTATCGGTTGGTTTAGAAACAAACCTTTCTAAATTAACTTACTAATGGGTTTAATAACATGACTTTGCTTGATGACAATGCAATTTGTGTATCTATTAATTACAGGCACATAAATGTACAAAGTTTCTCTTTCTTTAAAAGACAATCCTTTTTATATATTTATGTGGTAAACAAACATAGATCCTGTCTAATGATAAACGGTGGTATATCCTATGGATGCCTGTGACATTATGTGTTGTCGACCCTGAAGAAATCTTAATACATCCTTTTTAAAGACATTCTCTTTACTGTCATACTGTAGTATCTAGAAAAAACCTCGGCTGGGAATTTATTCCTCACTCTAAACGTTCGCGACCAGCGGTATAATAATAAAAGGTGGCTGTGACCATCATTTCGAACAGTTTTTCAGAACATTGGTGATTTTTTTACATAAAAAATTATATGTAAGCATAAAGTTCATGTAATAATAAATTAAAGAGATTTTTTTATGACGAACACAGTGACATATCAATTTTGTTATGAAAGTAACAGATAAAGTAAAACTATAAATATTACATAAGAACGTCGAACTGGTTCATTATTATCATCATAAAAACAATGAATGTTCAAAGTAATAAATGGCAGCTGTAGGTACTTTAAAATATTGTCATCCAATTACCAGAGGAAGACTTTGTACAAAAGTCGATTGCTTGGGTACCTCTGTCCCATTCGTGTTTCTACCGTGAAGCAGTTGTGTTTGCATGGCTGTGTTTCGGTTTGAAGGGTGGGATATGGCGTGAATACAGGGTACAGAGGAATAACACCTGAGTCCTCAGGAATGGCAACGCATGGGGGGTATCATGGGCGAAATACTCTACTACGTCCATATCAATACTCTATTACATCCATGGTATTATTCATTTCTATAGGCGACAGTTACCACTTTCCATCAGGCGGACCGTCAACTTGTTTGCCATTCTAAGTTGCATAAAAAACGTTTAGCCTATCTCCTTCTTGCCAAATACTACGCATATATCAAATTTCATAATGTTCGGATAAGATGCCAAAAGGTAATAAATAAATTCACTTTCCCGTTTACAATCATAGTGAAATAATTAATAATAAAAATAAACAATGATAATTGTAAGGAAGAGTAAGGAGTAATACTTTCTAAAGATTATACGCGAGTCACGACTCAGAAATGGTGCAATGAATGTATTTGTTATAAATCAATGCCAATAACAGATTCAGCGATAAGTGTTGTGAAACAAATCGAACTCGTATTGTTGTACTATTTTTGTAATGAGATAATTATGTTCCTATCAGCAGAATGAACAAAGTAGATACTTTGAAGAACTATGATAATGAAATCTTTAATTTAAAGTTCCGGAGGGAATGGTAAATAATGCAACACTTTTTATACAGTATTATCTGTTTAAGAGTGTGTGTGATTGTGTGTCAAAAATATGTTTTTTTTACATAGATATAATAAAATGTTTCTACATTTAATTTGATTTATAGCTAACTATATGTAAATAAATATGTATATACTATATGTTCGCAGTGTGGTTCCGGTATAAAATGCACTAGCTCTTCCTTTCCCGTGGGTATCGTAAAAGGCGATTAAGAGAACTTAGTGGTCAAGAAATGGGCAGTAGCGTCCCGTTTAAAACATCACCAAAGTAAGTATCAAAAAACTACGGTTGTCAATCCACCTGCCAAGCGTGGAAACTATTGGCAAAAAACCCCAGTAGTAGAGACCTTGGTTTAGTTCGTGGAGACCGTGGATCAGTTAAAGGCTGATATGATGATGATGATGTAAGTAAATACAGAAGCGATATTCAATTAGGTATTTATCTTAACTAAACGATAACGAAGTTTTTGTGAAAACCAAGTTTAATAAAAAATTATACTTTAGCATTCTTAAAAAAAAAAAAACTTTGATTATTTTAAATAATGGAACTACAAGAAATATTTGTTTATTAACAGCAAACCTCATTTGAATTTTAACAGTCATTGAAGCATGAGTATTGTAGCTAATATGCATATTTATAATGGTAATCTAAATAACAACAATCGTTTAAACATGAATTAACACCGAAAAACTTTGTGAAATCGGTAATCCATCAGGCTTATTAATTACAGACTACCGGTTTTATATCATCGATTAAGACGTGCATTTTAGATTTATTACATTTCATTACTTCAATTATTCATCGAATGACGCCTGCGCAAGTTTCAGTGGTAATCGCCTTTATGTCACTATTATACTAATTCTGATCGGCATGACTCCTTACGACCTCGAGATTTGGCTATTTTGAAAGCCTACGTCTTAAGGCCGCATTAAAGTGAACAATTTTAGCATACCTAGCCATTTTAGAGCTTCCATTTTGGCAGTCCTTTTGTAGACTAATTAATAGAAAATGTTAAGTATTTTAAAAAGATATGAATAATTGCAATTAATTATTTATTTTTTATAATTTTTAAAACGATAAATAAATAATAATAGATAGATGACAATTGCATCTAATTGTAAATTTTTAATAATATTTTCGTATAATAAAAAAATAAATATACTTATTTCAAAAAACTAATAAATTATGACATTCTATCATTGATTCGAATAAAATAAAATTGAAAAGAAAAAATCTATCTAAAACTTTATAGAACTCATTGTAACTTAAATCTGAAAATGTATATAAAAAAGCAGCAATTTTGTTTGTGTCAAAATAATTGCAAATTAATTCAAAATACGAACCCATTCTGCAATTATCGCTCTGTCGTTTTTAAAGCTTTGATCAAGTATTTAGTACTTATTAATGTTGAACTAATGATCGAAGTTTATAAAATATAAGTTCTTTAAACACTAATTAATGACTAATTTGACATTAAATGTCGAGTCCATGCTTAAGGCTTACACATTAATAGCTTATACTTAGGCAAATTATAATAAAAGACCACTACAACTCATTACCGTTATAGTGATGGTGAAAGCATCCAGTATATTGTATACATGTCAAGATTTTTACATATTTAATGTGATAAGAATCCAATAAATTATTGTTGTTATATCCCACCAATATTATAAAAATGTGAAAGTTTGTAAAAAAATTTTGATGTGTGGATGTTCGTTAGCTAATCACGCTTATATGCCTGAATGGTTTTGAATGCAATTTGATACACAGATGAACCATTACTTTTTTATTCACTTAGAAACAACTGCGGAATATAGCCAGTTCGTAAATAAATTTCAAAACAAACGTAAGCCAATACGATTAATGTAGTAGATAGTTTGTCAAATTTGACAGGCTAGCGTTTCAGCTGACTAATTTATAAGCCAAGTTGAATACATATAGGCGCAAGGCTAACAGCTCCTACGCGATGCGGCCATCGTAAATCTAGGACTAGACTAGGCATTAGTACAAACTTGTGTAATGAAACAGAGCTGTCAAACGATTGTTTGTTAGAACAACGTTTGCGATGTAAAATACCTGTATTTTGTTAGATGATTGATGATAGGCAATGATGTAGTTCAGTGGAGAATGAATGCAAATGAAAAGATATTGACGAAGAGGATACTGACAAAATAGTATAATTTCATATAACTACTAATGGCCCGTCCCGGCTTCGCACGGGTAGACATTTTTACAACATTTTAAAAAGCGGTTATTGTGACATAACGATAATAGTCGGACATATAGTATAGCGAAGTTTTTTGTAGTTATTGATATTTTCTTCAATATTGTAGAACATACTTTTGTTCTATCCCTAATAGTTTCCGTAGCGCACGCGACGAAAGATATTTTATAGCATTTTTTTACAGCTTGAGTTACGTTATTAAAGTTTTAATAAGGATTCCTAATCTTTTTTAGTAATAAATATAGCCTATATTACTCAGGGTGAATGTAGCTTTCTAATGGTGAAAGAATTTTTGAAATCGGCAAAGTAGTTTTTGAGTTTATTCATTACAAACATACACACAAAAATATAATTTTTTTCTCTTTATAACATTAGTATAGATAGGTAAATACAGACTGTTAGCTATTGTACTTTGAAGGAAAGTACTTGTATAACTTTCTTTCCATGTCCTATAGACGTGAGAATATATGAATAATAACTACATGGGAATTATAAGCATTATAACATTTTTATTGTTGAATGTACTTGTATTCTGTAATTGGATAAAAATTGTTATTTAAGAATGTAAGTATATTTAAAAACCAAATTAATGTAACAACAAACAAGTTTTCAACTGTTAATCACAAAAGAACTACCATATGTTTCTAACATAAAAAAAATATTATTACGAATTTGTATTTTTCCTTTGGGGTTTCCAAATTTTTTTTTTTGTTTTATTTTAGTAACAGTAAATTAACAACGAAAAGTATTTGTTTATTAAAATTTACAGTTAAGCTTGAGGTAGTCACAGTTAAGTTGGTATAAGTACAAATGATGAATGATACTCTATTTGCATTATACAATATAGGAAATAAGCTAGGCAATTTAAATGATCTTAAATAATGTATAAAATTATTATGATTTATAGGTTTAAAAACGAGACAAATAATAAAGAATCAATAAGAGAATAAATTACAGACAGAAAGAAAAAAGGGAATTCTTAATAGTTGTTAAAGATAAAAGTGGAACTTATGTATACAAAACAACAAATTGAAATGTAAATAAAAGAAAACATTTACACATTACAACAGATATAGACAGTAGATCATTATAAAAGAACAAATTTTAGATAGAAATTAATAGAGAATGACACGGCCTACCTGTTGGTAACACATAAATATAAAGTTGTTAAAGCAACGAAGAAGAAAGAAGATTAAAATTGAGAGATGCCTATATAGAGTAATCACATCTTGTATTTGAAGCGTCGTGAATGTTTCAATTTATAATTAGACAGATTTGAATTAATTATTATACAGGATTCTGAAATTTTGTATGAATATCGAAAAATGTTATTTTCAAAGTAATTATCTGAATTGTATTAATATATTTATTGTGTTCTAATAGCTTAGCTAACGTCTTTCTAGAAGCTACATTATAAAAAGTAGTTTCTTCCTTTTTTTAAGCTGTAAAATGGAGATAATTGCAAATAAAATACTAGCTCGCTCCTCCAGGCGCGAAACAAATGTGGTTTAAGAATGCTATTTTCTTAATCTTATTGGGAATATGTAGTAGTAGTACTTCTTCATACTAAGAAAGTCTACGCTGCTATTAGAGATAAAGTACAGTATACAACTGGTATTAACTGCGTACAGTATGACCACTCCCTGTCCTTTTTTTAATAAAATATTTGTCCTCTCGTTGATTCAAGTTTAAATGACCATTTGATAATTTAAGACATTCTCTGCAGAAATCAAGGACTAGAACTGTAACAAATTTAATTAGAGATCAACACTGGCATATCGATTACAAGAAGAAGTTTTCGTCACTTCTTACTTTTTTTTTTAATTCGCTTAAAAATAGATCTTAAAACTTTAAATAAAAACAACTGTTCATTAGTAGGTGGCAATAGCTATAGCTGGTACAGTTTAGTATAAATAAAGCCAGCAATAATAATATTGCTAATTTTGACCTGTGCCAAAGTGGACTGTTCCACGCATAACTGGTAACAAATATAGAAAAATACAACTTAATTAACGGCTTAATTTTATATGTAAATCTATCGCACTTATATAGTAATCATTATCTTAAATATCTAAATAAAGACAAGCCTGTATTAATTAATGCTAATTGAAAATGTTTTATTTTATTCTGAACAGCGATTTAAAGTTTTAATCCTGGCGAAAACATTGTCAAATATTTTAAACTTAATGTATGTAAACATTTCTTTATATTAAATAATGAATTTACCAGTCAATATTAAATCAATCAAGATTAAAAACGTTGTTGTTTGCAAAACAATACCAAAATGATACATTAATTTGTTCAGTGTGCCTAATATAGTCATAACTTAATTATCTACAGTATTCTAGATGGGTATCAAAGAAAACATATATAAATAAAGACGCAATCTATCTTCTTTACCCCAACAAATAATAGACACTGAGAACAATTTCTCTTGAGTTTTGTTACTATTACGCAATTGTTATAATGTTGACATGAATTATAAAAGATTTCTTTATTGTTCTTGACTATTTTTATATTTTTTTAGGATAGGCTGTAGCTTGTTTAGTATGTTAAATAGTAAAAACTTTCACCATTTCATATAATCACGTGTAGTCATTAACCCATGGACAGACAAATGCATGCGTGAATAGCATTTATTTTTATGATCAATTAACACTCAACGCGATAATTATGATGGTAATCCGAATCTTCTACCTGTTATGGACTAGAATGATCATCGAGTCGTGTATTAATGTTTGCTACTAAAAACTTTTGGTGTGAGGATTACGTCATCTGATGACAAGAGTTTCCAGGCCGCCTTCATTATAAGAAGGCTAGAATAGAATATTTTATACTGCCTAACGGAAGGCAACGTTACGCGCCCTTGGATAATACTGAACAAGTAACAATCATTTTTATACGTCCTACACATAAGTTTGAAAAATCAGGAATTAAGACTTTCTATCTTGGGATCCTGTTGTGTACAAATTTTGATATATATTTTTTATTATTACTATTTATTATATATATTCCTATATATTTTATACCTTTCTTTTGCTATAATAGCAACAGTCGAGTTTAGGTGATAATGTAGTTCTTAGGATTACAATTATGAGCATTTATTATTGTTATAAAGTCACGTTCCGGTCAAATTCCTCATTAAAAATAGTGCAATAAAATCGTGACGACTTAAAACAGCCTTCGTTTTTATTTTACTATACACAATTATAGAATAAAGTAAAATGGAATCTCTCCAGGGTTACTTTGAAAGTACATATTTCGTAAGACTAAGCAGTAAAACAGCGAGAGTACAAATTAAACTTGGTTACACTGCAATATTTGTTCAATTTGTTTTATTATTGCTGATGACATTGAATAAAACACCATCGTTGCAATAATGTTAACTTTTGTGCCTATTGTATTTATCATAATTTATAGAGAATATTTTCATATAGTTATAGATATATCAGTATATTTGAAAGAAAGGGTGTGTAAGTATTGTTTCAAATCCAATATCCAGTGAAAAGGATGTTAAAAGAAAAAAAAGTTATTTTACTAGTAGGTACTCTTTTTGAATTGGAATTGTTTTTAGTGTCGATAAATCTCACTAGAGTCTGATACCTAATATATTGGCCATTACGTACATGATAATTGGCGAGAGAGAATAATTCTTTCGCAATCAAGTTACTTTAATTGCCTTAAATAAATCTTGTGGGAAAATGAAAGATGTTAAAGGTATGTTTTTTCTTGAAGCATTTTTCCCATACTTTAAGGATAATAATACTAATTTTATAAAAGCGAAAGAGAAATTTGATGTTGAAAATTTAATCACACTTACTCGTATACTGCTAAATGTTCAACAACTGAACATGAGGGGGGAAAGGGATTGTTAGTAATGGAGACTGAGTATCCCATTGCTAGCAATATACCCAACCAGGTCGACCTCCTCGCGGTTCTCCCTGGAAACTATCATGGTTAATTCCTGATGAATTCATCATGATGGGCTAACTGGCCTGTTTTCATTCTCATCTATCACCCTTCACTGGTGCTCCGCCAGCGTATCCCATTAGCGCAGGTGGGGTTACCATACCATTTTCACCCATCAAAAAAAAAAAACAACTGAACATGCAAATGTATGGTAGGAAGTCAGTGGATGCAGGAAGCTCAGGGCCGTTCCTTATGGCAGTCTATGGGGAAGGCCTGTGTTCAGCTGTGAACAGATAATAGCTGGTATGATGATGATAATAATGATGATGATGACACTGCTGAACGACTTTGACACTTCAGTATGTATTTCAGTATGATGAAATATGCTATACATTTCGATTAAAATATGTACAAATCTAAGGAGGATAGCAAACTAAAGTGGCAATGTACTGGTTACATAGCTCTAAGAATCGACAACTAATGGGAAATAAAGGATTTTGAATGGGGACCCCGTACAGACAAACGATGTGTAGAGCGATGACCTCAAATGAATTGAAGGGAGTCACTGGATGTAGGTTGCTCGGGACGTTTCCCTGGTGGCAGTGTATGGCTCTCCCATACACTGCTACCAGGGAACCGTCCCGTCTCCTAAGTACAGCATTGAACAGTTAACGGCTGATATAATGATGATTATGTACAATTTAATATATCTATGAAACATCCGTGAAGCAGCTGTGTTTGCGTGGCTGTGTTTCGGTTTGAAGGGTGGGATATGGCGTGAATTTACAGGGTACAAAGGAATAACATCTGAGTTCTTAAGAATGGCAACACATGGGGGGTTTCATGCGCGAAACAGTATACTCTGTTATGTCCATGGTACTGCTCATGCCTATAGGCGGCGGTTACCACTTTCCATCAGGTGGCCCGTCAGCTTGTTTGCCATTCTAAGTTGTATAAGAAAACCCTTCGCTCATTGATTTCTTTTTTGTCAAAATAGAAAATTTTATTTTTTTAAAAAGGTGATTGTCATGTAAATAAAAGAAAGTCCCTACTTGCTTTTTCTACTTTCATTGATTCCATGGATTAACCTTGATTTTCTAGGTACTTCTCTTTGTGTTTATTTTTATGATTGTCCTTCATTGTCATACACTTGTATGATCTTGAATATAATAGGCGTACTCAGAAACGATTATATGTAAATTTGATTTAGATCACCAGATCGGGAACTATGGCGCCTATACGAAAACCAGTTTAAATTCATGCATTGGACCATACATGGTTGGAAACTATTAGAGTAGTTAATATCGCTGACTAATTATATTTTTCCAAATACGAATATGATCTTTAATTTCCTGATTTTATTCTAATCTAATCACTGATAAAAAAAATTAAATTTATTGCTTGAGTATTAAATACCATTACGACACAATGCTGTCTAACAAAATGGATATAGACAACACTTATAGATTTAAAGTAATATACCTGTAGCACAAAACATAACTGAGCTGTAACTGCTTAGTTGCTTATCAGTGGAGCTCTAGAACTGTCTTGTTGTAATAAATAAAAGCAGCTTCTTAGTTCACAGAAATGATTATGTGAAACTGAAAATCCATGAATATCTGTGATTAGGATCGCTTTATACTCATATAAATGTTTTTTTTATTTTATTTCATGTATTAATAGAAGTGTTGAAAGATATAATATAATGTTTACTTTGGCAACCGCAGCGTTATTCAGTTCATGAAACCCCACATCCGTTAATTCAAATATTTTCGAATGCATATTTGTATACCACATGAGGCATCGATTTATCAAACAATAAATATTGAAATCGATTGGTGTTAAACCGATGATTCACATAGTCACGGAGTTATCGATTAAACGCGTGGGCTAAGCTGTGAAATTGCAAAACTGCTTAGCCTAATGCCCGGAACCAATTATTTACTCGTAATACCGTTTTGGAAACAACGATTAATTAAGCATGAAATGATTACTTCTTGCTAAACTTGACCGCGACTTTATTTTGTGTACATTAACACATTTATATTTAATGACAATGTTAATCTCGATAAAGTTCTTTTACAGGGAATAAAAATTGAACAAAGTAATTACCCCATTGAATTAAAAGCGATAACAAGGTCATAGACATCCTATAAACTCGATTGCTATTACAATTGCAAAAAATTGTTATTCTTTCACGCAAAAACTACTAAACGGATTTGAAATATGGTACAAGAGTAGGTTATGCCCTTACATAGCACGTAGAATATTTTATATACATATTTACGCAGGTAAAACCGTGAGATACTCTTAGTACGTAATATACCAGATAAAATAAAAATCATTAGTATTTTTAGGGGGTACTCGGATTCTTGAGCTAGTTTATTATAAATGAAACTAAATATTTTTTCGAAACACTACTTAAATTCCAAGGACGTCCAATTATAATTAAAAATCACCTTTACATCACCATCAGCTATGAAGTTAATAGTTAAAATGCAAAATTCTAAAATTGTATTAAATACCAGTAACCAACTAGAATCGTAATAGATATAAATAATGATATACATAATAATAATGCCAATAATTTGTCAGCCCCTAGACTAGAATACCTTAGTATTGAACACTTTATTATCATATCACTTTATTGTAAATCAAAACAGTATTGCCCAAGGAACGAAAGGAAACGAAGGAAAGGAACTCAGGTAGATGTTATCTCATCTAATGCTTATAGGAAATCCAAACTATTGAAGTTGTATCATAAACAACAGCTATTGTATGCCTTAAAGAGTTGTGGGCTGACATACTTCACGTGCCAAAAGCTGACCACTTTGACGACAATAAAATTGTTAACGCGTTTGTTGGAATAACTTAGAATGTACGAGTATACCTTATTTTAAAATACATTTCAATAACGTACCGCGCATGTATTGAACGTTTTCGTCCTTAATAAATTTAACTTTTAAAAATAATCTAAGTATCTTAGCAGCATCTTGGTAAACGAAAAATTTGTTTCAATATACGGTCGTTAGAAATTTTGATTTTGGAAAGGGATTTGCTATTTATACATTATAATATTATTTAGATAAGTAGATATAATGTAACTGGCAATTGCAATATTTTTAGCATGACTAAATTAGTTCATGAATAAGTTACAAAGACTCCTTTTAAGGGAAGAGTTCCTAGTCTAGAATGATAAACCTCTGTGTTATTAGCATCTATAGTTTACAGAAACTGCTTATCATCAGGTGCTTGATTGCCATTTTTGTAATATAAAACTATAAAAAAATGCAACTAACATTCTTTACCTGAACGATATATATATATATATATATATATATATATATATATATATATATATATATATATATAGAGGAAGGGGTGGTAATTTGGAACCTCCTGTTAATTTGGAACCCCTTAGTATCTAAAAAACGGATAACGACATCTTTTAAAAACCTTTGTAACTACGTTTAACTAGTATCAAAGAATGTTTACACATTACTAGCGCCAATTTTGTAACATGTTTGATCCTGTCATTTGTTGGTGAAAGTTCATGTCACCCGTCAACTTTTTTTCTGTACTTTGTTTATTTTGTTAGAAGTATTTGTTTTAATCTAAAAAAAATACTGTGGTTGTTAAAGAAAGAAGATATTGCATAAGATCAGTTTGTCAGAAGTGAGTTTTAATATTTTATTTAATTAGTCTTGGTTTTCTTGATTATTTAAAAACATAGTAAGGTTTTCAATTTGGAACCCTACAGGTGCGGGTAATATAGTACCGGGTTCCAAATTACCCGCATCACATTTATTATCGTTTTTGTTTTGTTTTTCTGGTTTTAGTCATGCCTCGAACTCAATTGTCACCAAAGCCGAAATCGAAAAGAAAAAGTTGGACCAGTAGTAATATGATTGAAGCTGTAAAAGCAGTGAGAGAGAAGAAGATGGGTTTGAAAAAAGCGGTTAAACTTTACTGTGTACCAAAAACCACTCTTCAAAGGTTTGTCCACAGTGATCAACCTCCCGACGAGGTTATCAATACTACTATAGGAAGAAAACCTGTCCTACCATCTCACCTTGAAGAAAGCCTCGTGTCATACCTTCTCGTCATGGAAAGAAACTACTATGGCTTGACCCGTCAAGATGTTCGTAAAATGGCTTATCAATTGGCAGTAAGAAATAATATCAAGCATCCATTTAGAAATAACATAGCCGGGCGAGCTTGGCTTGATCATTTTTTATTACGCCACAAAGATAAACTTGCCATCCGATCACCAACAGGAACTTCCAATGCTCGGGCTCAAGGTTTCAATAAAGAAGCAGTGGACAAGTTTTTTAACATTATTGAAGAAGAATTCCAAAAACATAATTATCCTCCAGAGAGAATTTTTAATGTCGACGAAACCGGGCTATCTATTGTACAGAGTAAAATAGTTAAAGTAATTGGTATGCGAGGTAAAAGACAAGTAGGTAGCTTGACTGCGGCTGAACGTGGCTCGTTAGTGACTGTGGTATCAGCGATGAGCGCAAGTGGCATATTTATTCCACCACTTCTGATATTTCCCCGCAAAAATATGACGCAAACGTTGATGAAGGGAGCTCCACCAGGTTCAATAGGAAGATGCCACCCATCAGGATGGATTCAAGCAAATCTGTTCACAGACTGGTTCAATCATTTCGTTGACAAGACCCACCCAACTGAAGCCTCACCTGTTTTTCTAATTCTGGATGGCCACTATTCACACACGCGCAATTTGGATGTTTTGATTGCAGCTAGAGCTAACCATGTCACAATTATTAGTTTACCACCACATTCAACTCACAAGATGCAACCTCTCGACAGATCTTTTATGAGCCCTTTGAAAACCTACTACAGTGAGGAAATTAGACAGTGGTTACTTAATTCTAACCGTACGTTGACTCCATATGATATAGCTGAATTACTTGGACGTGCTTATCTTAGGTGCCAAACTGGAGCTATTGCTGTAAATGGATTTAGAGTAACTGGTATTTACCCAATCAATAGAAATGTGTACATAGCAAGTTCAGGGGAAACCACTCTTCAATCTCGAACTATTCATGATGATCTCTATGTACCATCCACCATTACGCATGTTGCTGTTCAGATACCAGTATCAGAACCTCAACCTGGTTCTAGTGGACAAGCACATCGACCTTTACCGCAGGTGTTTGATGCCAGTTCTGTTGTTCTTCCTGAACATATCTTATCGGTACCCACACCAAAGAATAAAAAATCAAACAGAGGCCGCAAGTCGTCTGCACCTACGTTATTGACCGGATCACCTTACAAAAAACAACTTGAGGAGTCAATCAAGTATTCAGCTCAGAAAGGAAGAAGCCGAGGAAGAGGTCGTGGACGTAGTGGTAGGCAGAGAAAAGCAAACTCTTCTAGAATTCATAACAACCAAGAATCTACTTCTTCGGATTCCCAATCATCTGATTTTTCAGCGGATGTATCCGTTGAAGAATCAGATACGGATAGTACAGAGTCCAAAAGTGCTCTCGAGCATGCTCAGCCCACAAACGAAGATGATGCTTGTTGCATTTTTTGTTCCGAAAATTATTCCAATAATCAACGGGGCGAAACTTGGATTCAGTGTCAATCTTGTGAGATGTGGGCACATACTGAATGCTCTGGGTGTGACGCAGAATATTATATATGTGATTTTTGTAATTAAATTTATTCCATACTTGCAATTTGGAACCCGGGTTCCATAATACCAACACTGTAGCTCGAAACACATTTTTTTCATTTTTACAATAAAGCTGATTATTGCATATAACGAGTATTTTCATCTTGTTAATTCGTTCATAATATAGAAGTTCATAAAATTCAAAGTATATAAAGCCACTTTTTGAAATTATTAGTCAAATAGTTCCGTTAAAATATTCAAAAAACAAAGTAGGGTTCCAAATTACCACCCCTTCCTCTATATATATATATACATATATATACTATATAAGTTACATGAAAGTAACAACGGCCACTGCGCGTTAAACAATTCTCATCTCCAAGACAATTCCTTGCGAAAATATCGGTCTATCAACAATTACGCGCCTACGTGTCCCATTTGCGTATTGCAATATCAAAAGTTATTCAGTACAAATACACAGGGATCCATTAAATGACGGATATGTCAATAAGACTATAAAATGTTTACAGGCGGGACAGCAAAGCAATCATATTTTACTGCCGTTAAATTAGCCGATTTATTATATACTGACCAGTACGAAGCATCGATAATTCGAGGAGATGAATTGCATCGATAATAATAATTGCAAGAGGATGTGGTTCTATCATGAAGTATAAACTAAAGTAAATTATATTTCCACTATTACGTACTATAATAAAATTGCAGAAGTGGAAAAAAATAACTAATACACTCCTTTCCATCCAAAGGTTGTATGGAAGAGATCGCTTTTAGCGATAAAGTCGCCCATTGTTTTCTCACTGTGATTATTTCTTATAATTGTTTATACATAGAATATGTTTACTGTTGTAATCTTTTGGAGGAAACAATAAAGAGTATCTATCTATCTATCTATCTAATATAGTACAGATAATGTGTTGCTTGATCAAATGGATGGCATGGTAAATAACATCGTCGATTTAGAAAAAAACGCTAAATGTTGGGAATAAAAGGAATGACAATGTAAGAAAGCTATTTCGTAACCACGATTAAAGTCAAAAAGACCAATTGGCTATTGGCTGAATTTGATCCCAGGTCATTATTTTGTAGAAAAGTTGCTGAAATTAGATAAGAGAATGTATGATCAGTTGGTTTAAGAAGCATGGCGTAAAAATAAATATGTAATAATGTATTATTAATGTTGATTTTACAGTAGTTTTATATATCTTAGACAATATTCAAATTTTACAAATAAAAATTATATTTGCGTCTACTTAATCCATAAACAAGCTTATATCTCTACCAAACAAGGCCAGTAAGAACCTATAATACCCACGCTGTTAGCACACAATACCTAAATAGGCAATGCTTCCCGGGTCTAATGTCGGGTGGGATGGCTGATTGACTGATATGCAACGCATTATGCACTTGCCTGCATAGATACTAAATGGTATAAAGAGGAATTTCGCAATAACATGAAATTAATTAATTTCCATAACGAAAAACTGACATGATGTTATGTTTAAAATTAATTTTATTCCCACGGAAATTTCAAATAAGTTTCAAATCGACCTAGATAATTTTATACTATGTTAGTAGTCTATGTACAAAGAAGTAAATAAACATTACGAATAGTTTCAATATTACTATATCATGGTATAATCAGTACTAATAGAATAAATAATTAGAGATTCTGTCCCACAAAAACAAACCGACTTCAATGGTGATAAAACCAGTTACTTTCATCTAAAAACTAAACTACTAAACCGATTTTGATAAAATCTCTATGGGACCAATCAGTAAATTATAGATAAAAAAAAAGAATTTTCCATTAATTTAAAATTGATGGAGTTATAGGTAACATATATAAAAAAAAACGCAACTGAATTGAGAACCTTTTTTTTTGAAGTCAGTTAAAAAGTAACCAAAATGTTTTAAAATGATTACAGAAACACTGTCTAAATTAAATTAGTATAAAATGGAAACATTCAATGTTTTTTATTTGTGCTAAGTACTATTGAACATCTATAGACTGTCTTATCGTCGGATCAATTTAAATTTCGTTTATTTACATTTTTATTAAGTTTTATTAAAACACACTATATATATATAAGATACAGAGAACATCGTATTTATTAGATATTTACACTAATATTATGTTAACTTCCTACCTAGAGTATCAAATCATAATTTACGAGTATTTGTTCGGAAGCTTGAAACTATGATTCGCGCTGACCTTCCCGTTATGATAAGATAAAAATATTACTCAACTACTTCTAACAATAAAATAGACTAACCGAAATGAAGAAATGTTGATTAAAATATAATATAAAGTGTAATGAAAATAGTACCTACTAAACTGACTGATATAGTACGAAGGATCTGCAAGCTGAAGTGGTAATATGAGCTGATCAATGGCTCGTTCGAGCAACTGATGACTGATAGCAAATTCAAGTTTTTAAATTGTAACTTTGTACATAAAAGCGTAGTGTGGAATGATCTAGTGAGATGAAATGACTACCTCAAAAGTGTTCTTCTGGAACACTTATAGATGCAGGTGACACAGGATCTTACTTTTTTTGGGTTTTTTTTTTGTTTTAAAATTGAGTAAGACTAGTGCTTAGCAGTTATAAATAGATTGCTCGAACTTAATAATTTAAATGTTCCAAAATGCTTATATATATGAAAAAATACCAAACTAAAAGCGATACCATAAAATGTAATTCTAACTAGTGAAACTTAAAAAAGTCGAGTATATACTAAATGTCAAATATTTCAATAAATCTCAACTGACTATCACTATAATCCTAACTTAAAAACCAGCGGTAAACCCTACAAATTACAGATTCCAAAACATTTCAATTTCACTTCTAATAACACTCGATATAACATCAATAAAAGGTTCATTTAAATCGACCAAAATCGAGATCCGTTCACCCGTGAACTAATCACAAAACACGCTCCCGATTAATCCAAACAAACTTCGATTATTTCCGATTAACTTACCTCGAATCTAATGCGACCACCAATTTTTTTGTTACGATTTATCAATTCGATTATCTACCGTTAAAATTTACCGTTGGCCAAAGGAATTTAGATTTATCGAATTTTAAAATCTTCGTCACAGGTACTTCTGACCAACAATAACTGTCATTTATTATTAAGTTTTGTCAAAGTAAGAGTTAGAACGCCGATATCCATTCGATAAGTGTTAGAATAGTACAAATAATAAGCTATCGGGAAAAACGTTGTTATGATTAAAAAATATATTGACGCGACCTTCTGGTAAAAAAAAATATAACACTTTCCGGTGTATAAAACATCATTACTTTGATTAAGTGTACGTTGTAATAAAATTTGAATGAATATACGTTTTACTTAAGAGATGTCAATTATTCTATATTAAATATGTATTTAAGCTTAAATTTAATAAAAAAAAATTATATATTACATCAGTTATTGTAATTTCTTATAAATTAAGCGTATAATCTAATTTCGAACTAGCAACCAATTTAAAGACTATTTAGATAGATATTTGGTTTATTTCAGAGAAATATAATACTAAAGACGGCCATTGTGTCCAGATAACCGGAATGATCGATTCCTGTTGTGCCCCATCCTAACACTAACAATAATCTCATTCAATATACTCGTAATATTGGATAAACCATAAAATATTCATAATTCTGGGCACAATAAAATTATATGAATAAATAGTTCCCCTCGATAAAGCAGGTATAATGGTTTTGTTCCAAACGGTAACCCCTGGATAAAGTAGCTCATAATCATTATAAAGTACAGCCAATGCAAAAAAAAAGCAAAATTTTAAAACAATAATATACCGTAATACGATAGATTGGTAATAGGTATTATTGTTATCTAATGCTACAACAAAGAGAGAAGTGTTAATTGGGTGACTGACTCATAAACATTTCGTATTTGTATCGTTGATAATTTCATGGTTTAAATGGCCAAGTTAAAATATTAAACATATCAATAGCACCGGTACTAAGGTACCGGTACTTCGTATTTATGTGTGTCTAATTTTCATTAATTTCAATATATATCTATACTAACATTATAAAGAGTAAAGATTTGTTTGTTTGTTTGTAATGTATAAAATCAAACTACTCACTTGATTCTAAAAATTTTTTCACCTATAGAAAGCTACATTATCATATATATATATATATAAGCAAAATCAGGGTAGATAAGCTAATATTATAATTAATATAAATTCAAGTGAGAATTCAGCTGTAAAGCTATTGCTGACATTAGTATCTAATTTAACCCAGCGTTATACGAAAAATAGTCTCGTTGAAAGATTTACACAAACGATATTTCATTACAGAGACGTGTAAATTTATTGACGCTATAAATAAAACATTTTTAGAAAGAAATCCAAGGTTAACTTATCTGGGAATTATAAACAGATACAGTATTTTTTAAGATTACGATTTAGTATTAGTGTTTATAAAATCAAAATAAAAAAATAGCATAGATATAAAAATCTACTATAATGCCCATGTCATTTTAAGTCATAAATATTGAATCATTTGGATATTAAATATAGAAAAATATCCATTATATCCAAAAATTATCTATCATGCATATATAATATAATAAAGGTTCCATAAGAAAACCGACTTCAGTTGTGACAAAACCAGATATTTTAATTTAAAAACTAAACTATTGAACCGATTCTAAAAAAATTTCTATGGGACTAATCTGTAAGTATATCCTTTTAGATAAAAGAAAATCAAAATCTGTTTACAGCTGATAAAGTTATGAAGTAAGGAACACAAAAAAATACAATCGAATTGAAAACTTCCTTTTTGAAGTCGGTTGAAAATAGTCGTACAATAAATAAGCTTAGATTGGTAACTTATTAGTTATGCCATATATACTTAACATTCATATTTTTTTATAATATATGCATATGTAAATTATTACTTTATGTTTCCTCAATTCATGAATGCATCGCGTACCTATTTCTTATATATATATACATATATATATATATATATATATATATATATATATATATATATATATATATATATATATATATATATATATATATATATATATATATATATATATATATATATATATATATATCATTGAATAGGTATATACAGTAGATAAAATATAATATTTTATTTATAAACAAATTTTCAATGATATTCCATTAATTAAATAATTAATTTATATTCAAAATAAAAGCAAAAAAGTCCAATCATATGGATATGCTCGTATTTTATGCCAATTCTATGTCACTAGAATCGCCGCTAAAAGTTTATTACGATATATCGTTTAACCAGTTATCAACTACATATTCAATCTAATTCAATGAAAATATATTACAACTGGTTTCTCAAGCTTGTGCTTATCATGGATTTTAATGTGCAAAATATATCATGGGCGAAACATTGACATGTGTTAGAAGTCAGGAGTACAAAACTGAGACTAATTACACATCTCGTCTATTTTATATGACTTCATCATAAAGATCCTACAGACAATAATGTCTTGATTAAAATTACGACAACCCTAAGAATAACGGGTTATTGACATAAAGAAAGATAAAACTTCAAACATGGTATAGATCCCCACTCATAACAAAACAAACTTATTGTTCCCCTTTAAAATCTATTTTACTGTTCAACTATTAAATATTCTTATCCGACCGTAGGGAGATTTGCTTTAAAAAATCTGCGGGGATATTCTATAATAACTAAATTACTTTCATTGGAAACGCGTGCGCAATATTCCATTTATCGTTCGGTTCGTATTTCTAATAATAAGAGGCGAGATTTGTATGTATGAATCCAACCTACAATTATCGAATGCGGTGATTGAATCCCTCAATGACAGATGGCAAACACAATAGTCTTTCAGCTTCATTGTTCGACCAATTCCGATCGAACGCAGTTTTGGGGGCATTTCTCATTCATTTGTATTCTCGCTGACTGGACCGATTTGGTATGAATTATTAAACTTACAATGACATTACCTGATTAGCTTGCAATCGATTCATTTGACGTAACAAATTTCGTTTCTGAAAATTTATATAGGAAGTAATATAATATTTTTAATAGTAAGGTGTCAGCTTAATAACAATATCAGAGTATCTTTTCGAAATAATTAATCAAAACATTATAAGAAATAATAATTTGGATATTAGGTAGAAAATCTACTTCCATTTGAAATGCATTACATATTAATTGAAAAATGTTATAGATACACCGTAGAAAGCAAGAACACCTATTCTTAAGGTGAAACCGATGTGAACATGCGGTATTGTCGCTTCAGAATTGGATTGCGTGATGGTCTGAATAATGTACTCTGAGATATAATGAATGGATAACACGACGGTAATCATAAACATATTTTTTTTTTTAATGAAAATGAAGGATCAATTTTGTGGATCGATTGTTTTATGATTTTTAAACTTTTTCATTTATTACTGGAAAATTAAATTAAATTTTGTTTCATAAGGAAAACAAATTTAATTTCTTATAGTAACTTTCGCAGATTTAACGACAAAGTTATTTGTATGCATAATTAAATTATTGTTTCCATGAAAATTATTTTATGAATTTAGACAGTCGACAGCAAGACTGCTCTCTGAAATAGTATATACTTAAAATATGCCGTTGTTGATGAGTGTATTGCTATATTTTATTTTCTATTTTCACAGTAGTAAATAATTTAAGCAATCTACTGTTACTTTAAATATACTAATACCAAGTAACCACAATTATACAATAAAAATGTTTCTTTGCAAATAACGGTGCAAGTACCATAGCAAAAAGTTTAATAACTACTGAAACGGTAATAGTGCATTAGTAAAATTTTGTTACAAGGCGTGAACGGATGGGTTGC
This sequence comes from Galleria mellonella, assembly GCF_026898425.1. Lineage (NCBI taxonomy): Eukaryota > Metazoa > Arthropoda > Insecta > Lepidoptera > Pyralidae > Galleria > Galleria mellonella. Next base: position 538,341 of record NW_026442147.1, on the reverse strand, counting down.
GGTAATACGAATCATGGAAAGTTATTCATTCGACACAGATTTCAGTGAGGACATTTACAAGTTCATCATCCTAACGTTGTGGTTCTGACGGCCAGTTTCTAACTACTTTGCGGTCGACTGTCCACGTATAATAGCCGAATTACTGTAAATTATCGAGTAATACAACTTTTAACAGTAGTCCAGCTTTGTATCCGTTTGTGTAGTTTAACGTTATAATTAGAAAATAGTAGAAAAAAATAATAATATTACTTGTAGTAAATTTTAACATTTACGTAAATATATTACGTAAAAGTTATGTTGTTATATATTTACTTTATTTGAATATTTATTTAATTGAATAAAGAAGTCAAGCAATTGACGTAATACCAAAAGTAGGTGTTTTAAAATTATTAGGATCAATAATATTTTAGCTAAATAGTATTGCTACGATCATACTCGTATAAATTATGCTTGTAACAATTCAGGAAAGTAGAACAAAATTAATTTTCATGCTTGTATAGTTGTGGGGTTCCCCAATGGACGTGCAACTGCATAAGGCACCGCTCATTAACCAACATTGAACTATTTCACGATTCTCTCATGTAGAGAAACCGGTACGTTATCTTATAAACATAACAAGTTTGCTTCTCGTTTATCTCTCTGTAGTAACTATATATACTTCATCTGTAGTATTATCTGATAGTGAAAGTAACGATACTAGAATTTCTCGTAATTTTCTCAATTTTCTCCAAGTTTAGTCTTTCTAGATTATTAATATACTAGCGACATGCTCCGGCTTCGCACGGGCACGCACATGCTGATACTAAATATATCAAACTACTACAGAATGTCCTTATAAACAACGTTTACGGTTTTACGTCATTAGTCAATACAAACATGTTAAAGTGCTATAGGGCGAAGCGCGCTTTGATGCGCTATTTATAGGTACGCGCCGTCGGCCTGGCCGGTACCGCCGCACCGCTATGTCCCTGCATTTTAAATCTATAGTATCTTCGGAAATATTTATTTAAATTATATGCTGTAAAGGGCCTTCTTGATCTATATTAAATGGACAATGGATTTAAGGTACTGAATTGGATAAAAATTAATGCTGTATTGCTTAAAATCACTTCGTAAATAAGTCATTTTTTCCCGTAAATGTTAAGGATAAAAAATGGTTATTGTGGGTTATCCTTAAAAGATAGACATATAGTATCGCGGACTTTTTTGTTAACCTTTTTAAAGTGTACAATACTGTAGTACATTATTTTGATTTATCTCGTGGGGTTCAGCCTGCGTTTGCAATGTAAGCCCAAAAAATGTGTTTATTTACGACATCACATTAGAAACCTCTAAATTTATTAGTGTTTCTCTACAATATTATGCATGTATTATACATATAAACCTTCCTCTTAAATCACTCTATTTATTTAAAAACCGCTTCAAAATCCGTTGTATAGTTTTAAAGATTTAAGCATACATAGGGACGGACAGACAGCGACAGCGACTTTGTTTTATATTATGTAGTGATATGTCTAGTCTCATATTCTACTATACCGTGTAGTCCCTGCATAGAATGGGTCACCCGTTTCCTGTGGGCGTCATAAGTGGTGACTAAGGAAACTTAATATTCGAGGGAAGGGCAGCAGCGTCCCTCTTAAGCCTAACATCAATTGCCAATCCGCTTGCCAAGCGTGGCAACTACTGACACAGCCGTCCACAGAGAGCTTATGTCAAGCAGTGAACAGTTTACGGCTGACATGATGATGATGATTCTACTCCTTAATAAAAAAGTTTCATTTTCCTACATTACAAATTTTTTTATTTACTACTAAATTCAGCGATAATTTCAATTCAGGTATATATATATAAATATACTTGATATAAATGATAATAAGCATAATGTAAGTTTTTCAATACAAATTGTATAAGTGATAAATAATGAAGATATTGTCTTGATTTAACTGACTTAAAAATCCATTGGAGTACTTGAAGTGAATAACCTCACAGTGAAATTTGTTTACAATATTAAAAACCTTATGGCAAACATAACAAGATTACTTTTTCAATGCTTAAACAGCAGATTACATTGTCACAGTGCACTTTGAGAGGTAAATATGCCGTGGGCGAAGACATGGTACATGATTCATTGCAGTCAGATATTTTACTTTTTCACCTGAGACACATCTGAATTGATTTATCAGATATATGAAGATACCAAATAGTGATTTATTAATAAACTTCAATTGATTTTGTATCGTTATAAATAAAATGTAATACGCTTTCTTGTTGCTGTATCTTTTTATAAGAAACAAGAGAAGCAGCTGTTGAAGTTGTTACTATAATAGTAATCCTCTATTGAAATAATCATTTATAGTTCACATTGCAAATAATTAGATATATCTAGACAATCTTCGTCGTAACAAGAACAAAATTGTTCCTATTAATTGCAATTTTAAGTTGACTTATTTGAATTTAAAATTAATATAACATATTCTTCATCACAAGTTTTTAATTTTGGTTATAGTTGCGTAGGATGCCATAATTTGTTTTATCATTAAAATTACTTAAGTATTCTGGTTCCAGGTGCAGTGAGCTCGAGAAAAGCAAGTATTACAATATTCTAAGAAGCCATTTTTATTACTTAGGTAATGTCTTACTTTAATAATGTTAATTTAACCTTACTACGAATTGTGTTCATTAAGATAATCAAATATGAGATTTTGAAAAAAAATTGATAAATTTACTTACGATAGTAAAATACATTAAATATTTGGGATAATTTCAAAAATGAAAGGATAACTCTAATCTGTCATTTAATAAAATAAAAATTTAATGATAATGGTGACAATATGGCAAAGAAACTTAAATATAATATATCAGAATTTTAACGTGATATTATTTGAAAACAAATTGTAATAAATGAAGGCCGATAAGTTAAATAAAATGTGATAATACAAGTTAAAAATATTATGCCAGTGGCACCGAGAGGAAACGCCACATTACGAGTATGCGTGGAAGTGTGCTGTGCAGAGGCTTATGCATGCACATGCATATTCAAAGATCAGTTTCCATTTCGTGTGCGTAATCGGAAACGCATCGACACATCCAACCGGCATCCTGCCAATCAAAACTGAACTTTATACAGACGACAGAAACTATATTCCGTGACAACGAGTCGACAATGATTTATTCACTTTTAAATTACCCAGTTCGGCAAATAGGAAGTGTTTTGCAAAAATTATCTTTTTTAAAGCACTAATAACATGTATACTAGTTTACAAAGCGTTAGTGTGTAACGATGATAGTGGTTTTGGCGGAAATGTAAGAAAGAAATTTACGACATTTTGGTTTACAGCAGCTGTTTCGAGATAACATATACTCGTATGAAGGTTGATTTTCGTTTTTAATTTTGGCATTAATGTGGATGTGAATAGTCCTATTGATTAAATAGATATTTCTTAACAGGCAATCAACAACTACTTTCCATAAAATACAATTAATAGCTTTTTTGAATACCACAAGTACGACACACCCATAAATCAAGTCGTCTTAACGACATTCTGAAATGGACAAAAACTAACAACTCGTATTTTTTTACTACCGCGCGGTTGTTATTGGAATATTTATGGCCACTCTGTGGTGAACTGGTGATTGGAAGTTGTGAAGTTCTTGCTGCACTTCAGTCATCCAAAGATAATAATGCGAATGGAAGTGGCGTAAATAGTGCAATACTAGAATATATGACGCGTCTTTGCCGAAAGATCCGTTCTTTATTTTAATTGTAAGCACTAGAAAATTAATTTTTATTCTTTTTTCTCCTCTAAATCCGCCTACGCATGTGTCTCGACAATGCAAATTAACCGTTAAAAATTGTTACTTATAAAATGCTAATTGATTACTATTATATTAATATATATATATATATATATATATATATATATATATATATATATATATATATATATAAGATAAATTTAATTAATTAGCACAGTAATTGTCACGACGATATAAAATCAATAACACTTATTTTATATTAAAACTTTACAAATTATAAATGATATTATAAAATATCATTGGAAATCCTCCAATTGCTTCCACCTAAAAGACATTTATTATTTTAAGTGCTAATGGTAGTGTTAATTGACAATAAGACAGCTGCCAATAAGAATCGCTCTCATTAAGAAGTACGTGATGACAACGAAAATTGAGCTCTCCATTAGAGCGATGAGTGATTCGATGTCAGAAAGAGAGAGATCTGGTTTGATCTTTTATAGAGAGAGATAACGTGTCTACCAACTACCCCTAGTTTAAACTAAAAAAATTCTACCAATGTTTTATTTTTGTAGATTAATGAAGTAGTGGGTGGTCTAATCCATAGCAAACATAAAGAAATGGAAGGGAGTGATTGTTAGTACTGGGCCTAACAACCCCATTGATAGCAATATTCCCTAATTTTTTAGTCAAAATGGAATAGAAGCCCCGCCTGCACTAACGGTATACACTGGCACGACACCAGTGAAGTATAATAGATGAAAATCAAAACAGGCCAGTTAGTCCATCATGATCAATTCATCAGGAATTAACCATGATAGTTTCCAGGGGAAACCGCACAGAGGTCGACCTGGTTGTCTATATTGCTAGCAATGAGAGTGGAGGCTCCACTGCTAACAATTTTTTTCCTCTTCCCCCCTAAATACCATATTAGGTCGATTACTACGTAGTTCCCCCTGAAAATCATCACAGTTCATTCTTGTTGAATTCATCACGATAGCTGACTGGTCTGTTTCTATTTTTATTTATTATCCCTCACTGGTGCCTCGTCAACGTATACCAATACCGCAAGTGGAATTACCATTCCATTTACACCAAAAAAAAAAACAAAGAAATATGCTCATGAGGGGCAATAACAGTAGATAAATCGAGTTATATTGTTATGACAATTTGGAGTATAAAAAAGAATTTTATTAAATATTTAAGAAATAAGCACTAAGTACCTGTCAACAACTTACAATTGAAACTGCAAAAATATTATATAGATAGATATAGCCATGCAAATTGAAAACTATAAATGTGATTTATTGTTATCAAAAAGCGGAAGCATGTTACACTCAATCTACCTACCTATTATTACAAAACGAAGCGTAGGAGTGCAAGTAAATTTATACAACGTAATGTACAAGTAGGTATCTACTTATCTACAAGTCTAAATCATTATTAGATAGGCAGTTGTACATTATTATAACCCCTACATAATAGGATTACAAAACTAAACACAATTAATATTCAACTCGATTTTATTTTGTAAATATTATTTATTATACAAGTACTGTCAATGTAAAAAGTATTTCTATTTATTGGTAAGTACATATTGTAACTATGGAAACAAGGATTATTTATTTATATTAGGTACATTATAATCCCTATATATAGACTCCTAAAGTAAAACTGTTTTAACACGAAAATAATTTAAAATAGTGGTTATCTAAACAGTCCTTATCAAAACTCGAAATAATGTTTATTTGTATTTTTTTTTTTGTGTCAAAGTCTACAAAGCACTTACATTAAAAAAATAATAGATTCTTTTTAATACCTTTCATTTAAAAAAAAAAGACTTGTTTAGACATAAATAAATGTAAAAACTGCTACTTAGGACTACTATCCGTATGTACTGACCGTTTTTGTAATAAGACGTCTAAACATTTATTGAGCACCTATCCCAAGTTTAACTTTTTAGTACAGTAAAACGGAATGTTTTTATCACCTAATATACCTATCTATATATATGTAGATATACAAAACGCAGCTTTATTTTAACAGGTAGGAGGTAAGATACCTACCGACCGACCATCCAATCCGGAATTGTGTTATTGCGTCAATTTAATATAAAGTACGAACATTTTAACCGATGATTATTAGGTTATTTGTTCTTAATTTCTAATTCGACAGTTAATAATGAATAACTCCTAAGCGATATTTTTTCTAATTATCGTAGGTATCTCCTTTCTACATTAGGTATATTGAGAACTAAATTTTACATCAATACAATTGAGAATCGATATTAAGAGTAATTCGTTTACTTTTTAGATTCATCGTACCTAGTAGCAACTATTTGGAATAAATTCTGATCACGACGAAACAGTGAAATCAGTAAAATTTTGTCAATGTTAGTTAAGAGTTATGTTTGTGGTAGTGAATCATCGAATTTGTCCTATAGAGATTTATCTAGGTACCTACAATTTTCAATAAATATACGTGTAGTGCTTAATAAAATATTTATATCATTATAAGATAAATAAAATACAAAATTGTATTTGATCCTACGTTCAAATTTAGTGCAAATATTTATTACCTAAATCATGCAGATTATATAAAAATAAAACTAAATATAATAATTGAACTGACCTGCTAAAAACGCTGACGATAACCATATCTTTGTAAATAATCCAGCGGTTGATGCAATAATATTGATTTTATTATCAATAAAATCCCTTAACAGACAAAAGTCGCTATAGAAAACAGGCACATTTCCACAAAATGCACATCTTTTTCTTAAACGCGTTATCGATAAAAAAAAGTCCGAACATACGAACGATCACATCGCGACATCGAACAATACCGTTTCCAACGAAAGACGGCGGGCGACTGAGTTTTTGATTGGTCGGCTGTTGGCATCGCGGCAGAGATGCAGCGCGTGCGCATCGCCCCAAAAATCAAACATTCAACCGATTACGGCTGCAGTGCAAGAATGCAACAGAAAATTATTATCTAAACGCTTTACTTATTTCAGGAATTCGGGATAAGGAATCGTATTCTGTAAGTTGGAATACTAATACCTATTTGGTCGGGAGACGAATAACATTTTAACATTGTCTACTCATAGTATTATAAGTAAAAGCAGGGTCTTATTTGTAGTCTTAGAAGGTTATAAGATTTATTTATGTGATAGTTATTTACAAAGATATAAAGTGGTATTACATCAACCATTAGGTAAAAATTTTTATCAAAACCTCTACGAAAGATTGATTAAAATCTAATTCATTTTTATATTATATTATATAAAATTTTGGAAATTTCTAGCAAACAAAATAAATTTATCTTTAACAAGCATTTATAATAAAGGCTCTGCTATAATATATGTAACTCTGCTATAGTGCTATGTTTCAACTCTCAAGTAATGTTCGCTATAGGGTGACATTTGTCTGTATTAGTCACCTGTGTCATTGTATCCCTATATTATTGATGCTACACGCTTCTTCACTCCCTTTTGCGACGCATACTAATGTGGACTTATTACTAACAAGAGTAAATACAGGGTTGCCATTTGTAACAATTGAAGATTATTTTTATATACAGGTACACAGTCTGTCCTGTATCCGAAGCTGCGAGATTGAATTACTTTAAAAACAAAAATAGCTGTGTATCCGAGCCTTATGGCTTTGCCTACGTAAATAAGCATAAAATGTACCTTATATTTGTATATTTAATTTCACTAAAATCCGCCGACGTCTTTAAATGAGAAGTAAACATCTAAACATCCAAATCTTGTTTATAATCCTTACAAAGTTTTACATTTATAATATTAATAGATGTAGAATTTAGATTAACAGTGTGATTAGAGAGAAGTATGGACTGAAAGACGATGTAGTGGCAAAAATCGAAAAAGGAATGTTGCGTTGGTTTGGTCATTTGGAGAGGATGGATGAAAGAAGAATTACGAAAGAGATTTATCGAGCAAGAATGAATGGAGATGTCGGTAGGGGCCGCCCTAGACGGACGTATGTTGACCAAATAGGCGACGTGCTGAAGAAGGGCCAAATTAAAAGTACCCGTAACCGGCGAGCGTGTATGAAAAGATTGATGAATGTGGAAGAAGCGAAAGAGGTTTGTTTGAATCGAAGCATTTGGCGTTCCATTGTTTCTGCCTACCCTAATGGGAGACAGGCGTGACAGATATGTATGTATGTATGTAGAATTTAGATATATCAGTTCCTCGTACGATATTTTGTATGACGTACGAGGTGAAATTTATTTTATCATCAATAAAAATAAACAATGACCACCTTTATATAATGTTATGTTAAGATTCACACCTGCCATATCAAACGATATCAGTTCCGATCTAATAGTTTAGAGTACCGAGTAGCCACTAATTATACAATACTTAAACAAAAACAATAAATATGCGACTTGGTTTTAATAGATTACCAACAAGAAGCGGTCCTTAATAATTTAATTGCTATAATTTATCACCATTTAAAGTAAAAGACCACAAAAAGTTTTTAATTACAAACATTAATAAATAATATCATTTTATGTGGCTTATGATGAATTTTACAATGCAAATAAAGTGTTTTCATTAATTCATTCAATACAATATATATATATATATATATATATATATATATATATATATATATATATATATATATATATTACATCACAACCAATCATATCCATAGTTTACAATTTTGCCATATAGTAAATTCATGATCTCTTATTCGCAATAATACTATAATAAGACCGCCACATAACCCCATTACTACTGGAGTTTGATCCATAGCCATATCCAATCTGTAATCGATATCGAACCCTTCAATAACCTTACCGTTTATTTTATCGCTTACAACAACCGTTACTCCTTCAATGGTACATACGACAAAGTTATCCTACTGCAATGACCATATACAACCAGTAGACAAAAACTTGCGTACCAGTTTTTCTAATCTATGTCAACGGAGTCCATAAGCGCACGCAACGGTGTCTTTTATTGCTATTGGTCGCGCCCCTATTCAAGACCCTTATCGAGATCTCACAGCTTCCTAAATTAGAATCGAGATGGTGAGATTATCGTCAATCGAAAAGGGTGCGGAAACGTCCTGCAGAGAGCATATTGGGGGCACTGTGCTAGTATGCGGCCACCTGTACAACGGGAAGTGGTTCTAAACAATTGTATTTTGTTTTCTAGACATTAATTAGAACGATAAATATACAAAAGTTTTTTTCGTAATTGAAAGGTGGCAAGTCAATTGGTACGTTGGATTATTTTTACTTCTCTTTTATTACAATTTAGTTCGTTATACTGTGCTATTACGGTGAAATGTGTTTATGATCAGAGATTATTTTACTATAAAATATATAGGTTCTGTTATGGCGACTGGTCTTCTGAACGAATTATGAAAATGTAATAACAATAGAAATAATAAGTACATAAAGTTCGTTTCTACCTTTTTGTTTGTACCTAATTAGTAAGAAAGATTGTATACTTGGCAAAAAAAATTGCGGAGTTGGTTTGGTATTTTTACAATACTGTTTCACTGTTTGAGCAGTAGCAAGCGACTTAAGATCGTTATAAAGATGTTCAGCCTGCGTTAGGAGACGATCTTGAGAAAAGAGACCTTCTGAATATAATAAAACCTCTGTGGCGTAGAGGCAGATACGTTGCTTTATGTAATAATAAATATCTAAAATATGTAAAAATATTACATTTATATTAAATTATTATAAGGAACCATTCTTATAACACTGGGTATCCTAACTAGACGACCGGGTGATTGACGTGATTGTATCATCACCATCACCTTGGCCATTATTTGTTCACTATGATTAATTGTTATCAATTTTTAAAATTTATTCATCTGTAAAAAACTAAATTATCACTGAGTAATATAGGCTATATATATTACTTTCAATCAATCTATGTATTCGCGTGAAGCCGGGCTGGATCATTAGTTTACCATATAATAATATACACCTAAGTTATTATTATAGAAAATAATTACTCAGTGATGTTTATGTATATAAAATAAATCAAAACATAATTGTAATCTTCATTAGATTAGAGAAAAAACTCGAATCACGTAAATCCGGCGAAACATGAATATAATGTTCTTAATAAAGATTTAATTGGTTACTAATTAGCGTTAAGAGAAATTAGTTGAACACGCCAATTGATATTAATGACTGCAACAAGCCAATATTGGTATTCTATATTCTGTATACGTTAATTCTGTAGGGGTAATAAATATATTTTATATACATAATATATACATAATTTTATATACATAAATATAATTATGACAACAATGTCTCATTAACATGCTTATTGTCGCGATAAAATTTATACAAATTAACTTGGTAAGTATATATAATTTTGGAGTTCCGTAGTCTAATCGTCAACTTACAATTTTTATAGTTCTGTTTATTCATTTAGCTGCAGATCATTATCGTATTTTATATTATCATAACCTACTTTTTGCAGTTTTAAATTGGCTCATCATATTTATAGCTTTAAAGGAAGATCAATTTAAAGAATCACGATGAATAATACAGATAAAATTTTGTCTGGCGAACTTTTGATAAAGTTTTGAAAAGAAAAGTTATTGATGAAAAAGTTGATTGGATTCCGACAGATGAGGGTTTTTTGTAAAGAATTCGAAAATGTGCAATCTGTTTTTTTATGATTTCTCGGCAGCTCGTTGGAGCGAGTTATCGAAGTGTTAACAGAATCAAAAAAAGGATAATCAATCTTCACACTGTTTCATGTATATTAATTTTGAAAGATGAAAGATTTTATTAATAAGGCAGTAAAAATATAATTTTTATAGAAGTTACTAGCCATCAAGTGGGCCGTCAATTTATTTGCCATTTCAGACAACTACTGTCTGTGCATCCTGCTCATTGCTACTTCGTACATTTAGGTTGTGGATTCAAGCATTACTCGATCCTAATTTATATAGCACAGTTTATAGGATCAGATATATTGATGATGCTGATGACCGAATTGGATTTCCGTTTGTGGCATAACCCTAACCTAAATAAATAAAACGAAATAGGAATGTTCACGTGATGTACACATACGTACTGGAATCATATTTATACGTTGCAAGGTCGCTACTCTGTCGTCTAATAAATGAAGGCATGGGCCTATGGTACATAGACCTATAGAAGCTGATACTTTTGTATGCAGTAGACGTTTAGAATGGGTGTACTAGGGACGTGTTTTTATCATAACCGTTCAGATATGAGTAACTGGTGGATTGTTCATATTGGCATATCAATTGAGCAATTATGCCCATAAAGGCGTGTGTAGATGATGGACATTTTGCTGACAATTTTTTTTTGTTTAAGCTATAATATGCCACTTACCTGTAACAATGCGTAGTGGTTTTATTATATTTAATCAGGTGGTTCTCTTTGTCTCTAGTTTTAAATGAAGAAAAAGTAAACATAATACTCGTAGTAATCAATAACATTCTTTTTACTCTGTAAAGGGATTATTATAGATATAAAATACATTATAACAGAAAATATATGAATAAAAATATCTACAGTATGATTAACGTACAGTTTTATAACAATTATAGTTTTATAAACCTATACCTGTACTTTTGGTGTTTGTTATTTTATAAAGTAAAGATTAGGTATTTACATTTATTAAAGAAAAGTTCTATATATTTATTCATTTACCTTCATTAATGGAGGTAATAAAGAACAAAATTTGATAAAAGCTTTTCGTTATCAATCTACAATAATTCAATATTATTCAACCTATGACTCGAATGAACCTAAATCGGGTCGTTAGCCTAACAATGTGAAGCAACTAAGTATTTTGTATACCTATTCGTCATTACCCTCTATTAAAGGGCAAGAACTTTCTATTATGCATAAAGACCTTAAGTATAGAGTCTTCGTTTCTCAACAAACCGTTTGTACAGGGGTCTCTGGACAGTTTGACCTATAATTAACCCGACGTGGTACTTTAATTTTACAATACTAATGGCAGTCGTTGAAGTATCGTTACTTTAAACGTTTCATTCATTGGTCATTGAAGGACTTGGGAATGACCAAATATAAACTTTCTCGCGTAGTAAAATATGTTGATACTTACGAGTACACGTTCGTCGACAAAATGTTTAGGTCGAGATGTAAAACTTACCTGAAAAGAAATAAGTAATTTGTTAAGAAGAAATGTAATCAACACAAAAAAAAAATACCTAAAAATTGAATCTGTGTAAATTTTTAAAACAATAATTGATAGATCGAAAAAAAAAACTTTCCACAGTACCTTGACAGCCAGGTGTGCCGTACCTACTAGTACAAAAGGCTTAAATTTTTTGTCATTTTCGACCTGTTCCTATAAGTATAATATTATGTCTCATCGGTGAATATTATCTTGAAATAACAGTAATGATTTCAGTTTAGTACATATAAATGTATATCATCATATAATAATATAGTACTCCCATTATATAAATACACAAGAAAGTAAACATCGTAACCGCGCCAACCACTGACATAATTTTGTGTCACTTAATGTAATCGTTAGTAATAATTCACTCATGTTGAGGTATAAAGTCCGCTTCTGAATTAAGCTTTCACGATAGAAAGCCACAAGTTACAACTTTTTCCTTTCATAATTTACAAGAAATTTATTAGAGAAGACTTCATACAAATATTATCTGGTTGTGTACCTCTCATCTTTCTTCCACTGTGTTTGCCATTGTACCGTATAGCATATTCCAGCTGTGAGGTCCCGATATAGAATGGGCCACCCCTTCCTTTCCCGTGAGTGTAGTAATTGGTAACTAAGAGACTTAATGGTAGAGGAATGGGCAGCATCCCCTACCGTTCCCTCTTAATACATCACCAAAGCTTAACCACGGTTGCCAACCCCCTGCCAATCGTGGCACCTACTGGATAAACCCAGCTTATAGTGGAAGCTTATATTCAGCAGTGGACAGTTAATGACTGATATGATGATAATTCCAATATAGAAGTGAAATTATAGGGTAGAAAAGTAAAACACCTTAGTCTGGGGGGAAAGAAATTTATAGTAATACGGACTAACGGCTTAATTGCTAACAATGTATCCTGTCAGGACGACCTCCGCGCAGTACTGCCTGGAAAGTATCGTAATTAATTCTTGTTGAATTCGTCACGATGGACTAACTGATTTGCTTTCATGCACGACTATCATCGCTCACTAGAGCCACGCCACGCCGGCAGCACACCTGCAATGTCGTTGGTGTTGTGGGTGATCATGGGCGGTGGTAGTTACTTACCATCAGGTGAGCCGCATGCTCGTTTGCCCCCTGTGTTGTAAAAAAAAATATACCAATTGCGGAGGTAGTTTACCATTCCATTATCATGGTAAAAAAACATCTTAGTTCTCAGAAATAATAAAAGATGGGGACTACCACGAGCCACACCGGTGTATTCTGATATATTTATAGTGTTAATGTCTATAAGCGACTGTTACCATTTTCTATCGGTGAACCATAGGCTTGTTTGCGAAGTTTAAAAAAACATATAATTAGCATTTCATCCGGTTTTCGCTAATCTCGTACCTGTTATTCAATTGTTATCTCAACTTGTTCCAAATCTCGTTTCATATCAACGCCATTCCGATGAGAACTTGATCAAGTCAAACTCGATTGTACTTGATTTGCATCATTTCACCATCTGTCTTTTAATATTTTAGGTTTGTGGATAACTGTGTGAATTAGTTAACAGTACAATACGTATTTTTGCGTTCTTCACTAGCGGTCGATATGGGAATGTTGTGAGATACTTTACTTGTTTTTGCTGTGACTTCGTTTTCTGGGTAAATATTAATTTTATTAACACTGTTTATCGACCAATATTATGGGCACAATGACCTAGGACAACAATAACTGAATAGATATATGTCGTGAAAAGAAAGATTCTCAATTTCGACGAAATTAATAATCAGTGTTAATTTTTTACTTTTAGATTTTCTTGCTGCATGTTTTATAATCATCATTATCTCAAGCATTGTCTGTTCACTGCTGAACACAGGCCTTCCTCATAGACTACCATAAAAAACGGTCTTGAGCCACCTGCGTCCACTGACTTCCTGCATTTGAGGTCCTCATTCTATCTAGTTGGGGGATTGTCCAATAAAGCGTTTACGCGTACAGAGCGCCACTCAAGAACCTTTCTTCCCCATCAGTTATCGGTTCTTCGAGCTATGTGACCAGCCAATTGCCATTTCAGTTTGCTTATCCTTCGGGCTATGTCGGTAACTTTGATTCTTTTGCGGATATCCTGGTTTCGGGTTCTATCACGTAAGGAAACTCCGAGCATAGCACTCTCTTTAACTCATTTTATTATTTTATAATAATCACTGTAAGTCATCAGTTGTCTTATTTAGCGGCTATTTTTTTTTATAGTAGTATTTGGTAGTATTAAAAAGATCGTAATACAAGACGACACTAAAAACTGTGTGTTTCAATTCTCCGCTGATTAATAGTACCGTTAACAAATTAAATAGTTCGAGGTCATGTTAACTACTAATATGCTTATCGAAATATGGACTTGTTGACTGTTATGTGGTGAGCCTGTAATAGTCGATAAGCCTCTGGCTACCCCATCAGGGATTACAATCCTAAGCATATTTTTTTTATTATTACAAGAAAATACCGATTTAGAGCTCCCGCTTAATAATCTGTCTTCGCATTGTAACCGCATGACTTGAAAGCCGCTTATTATTGTCGGTTATTGTCGCTTTAATCCAGCACCTCTTAACGTCAAATATTATAACGACCCTAACAAGCGCTGCCTGAAAAGCAACGTGACAAAAGCTGCTCTTGTCATATTGACTATGATTTATTCTATTTTTTTACTTCGTATATTTGGTAAACAATCAACAAACTTGGTATACCTATTTCTACCTTCCTAATCTGGAGAATTTTTAGTCAAATCACTTGCAATTTACTGTAACCGGTCGATAAATTACTACAAGAATTTACATTTGTTAATATTTGATCTCACTGTAAAACTAATCGGTGTTTCTGGCAAAAAAAAGTATATAAAAGTTATTTTGCTGCATAAAACAGCGACTTCGGTCATGAGTCATTCATAATACGAGTAAAATACGCCAATGCATGACGAGATATACCGTTGGTGCATTAGATTGAAAATATTTAATTTATAAGAAGGAACGGTTGATTGGATGTCAATAAATAGGCATCTTTTTCTTCGAAATGTTCTGTTACATGCTTTTAATACACTCATATTTTTTTATTGTAATAAATACATATACTTATGGAATTTAGAGCAATCTCATTTATATCCTCAAGCCATACAATTTTGTGATCGCCTTCCTAGCAATATAAACAATAATTATGACCTCATGAAATGCGCAATCTACAATGTAGGTGAAAGTAAGTGGACACGAGCCGTCGGCAAAATTCCTTAAGAATTGGAACTGTACTGATTTCAAGTCAATTTTGCGTGATCAATTCTCGTACTTAGACTTGTATTTCAATATAAATATTTATTGAACTATGTACAGTGAAGAATTATTTTGAAGTAACTTTTCTAAGTTTCTTCATATTAAAATTATTGCGTGCCTTAATTTATTTTATTTGTTATGAATATATTTCTTATTCTTTATTTATTATGAATATATTTTGGCCACCCAACATATGTTGGTTTCATTTGAATTTTATCACTAAAGTCGCAGTTTAGTTGTTTAATGAATCTTCAATTATCTCCTAAAATGTTTCACGTAAGTACCCATAACTTTTTCATTATTATTACAATACAATGTTTGTTTTTATTTAAGAGTTTCGTCTTGTCGGAGCAACTAATTCATATATTCTCTTTCAGCCAGGTCTATTCCAGTCCATATTTTTGACCGCCCCATACGACATGACACCTAGTGTTTTTTATTTTTATTTGTCGCAGTAAACACAGTATAGCTAATACAATGTACAAAGGCGAAATTAAAACTAAACATCAATTGACTAATTATTTTGTACCATATACAATATTGTTAGGGACACGCTTGCCGGTACTGTACCACCGCCATAATTTTGTGTCTGTACCTTAATTTGAAATTATGGTGCGCTATAACGACCCTCGCAAGCTAACTCCAGGCTTTGTCGAGGAAATCTATAGACTTTGATTAAAACTAAACGAGGTTACTTTTAATCGACTCCCGTTATTACGAAAGCTTTAATTTGCCGTGTTTAGAAATTGATGACTTGGGAGCAAAATCAATCATTTCTCGGTGAAATTGTGTTTCCGTACCTTATACTCGTAGGTGTACTTAATATTTATTATTGTCCTTGCCTTCAATAGCTGGTAATCCGAACTAATATTAAAAATATGAAAGTCAGTTTATTTAATTGTTGGTTACCTTTTAACGTCTTAACTGGTTAACCAATCGCTTTGAAATTTGGAGTACTATATAGGATGGAGCGAAATATAGGTTTCTTTTAATCTCAATCAGCTAATTTATCATTATACATAGTATTTTCTATATATATTGGAAATATTACAATACGGAATAGGATCTTGCATATGCCTTGGTCTTTCTTTATTTTGGAATAATCTTATCGAATTCTTCGAAATCAGGTAATAATCAATTCACTTTAAAATTTTGGTATTACAATTATGGTCATATGTTCTGTGTTTGAAAATATTTTAAAATGTGTACCCCTATTATTAGTTACCCTAAATATACATATAATATCTATTGAAGGTTTATTAGTAGGTATTTACATAGGTCTAATATATATTATAATAACACCTACACAGTTGTATATATACATATTATATATAGTCGTGTAGGTTCCGGCATAAAATAGGCCACCTCTTCCTTTCCCATGAGTGTCGTAAGAGGCGACTAAAGGAGACTCTTAAAACATTAGCAAAAGCCAAACTGCGGTTGCGAATTCACCTGCCAGAAGTGGCAACTACTGGCAAACCCCTCTTATGGGGGAGGCTATATTCAGCAGTGGCCAGTTAACGGCTGGTACAAAATTTGTTGATAGTTCTTTATATATTAAAATTGAAGAGACAATATACTCTGTGAAAAAAAAACAGGTAATACATTTATA
Organism: Galleria mellonella; assembly: GCF_026898425.1. NCBI lineage: Eukaryota > Metazoa > Arthropoda > Insecta > Lepidoptera > Pyralidae > Galleria > Galleria mellonella. Next base: position 521,491 of record NW_026442147.1, on the reverse strand, counting down.
TTCATGCATAATGAAGATACTTTATAACATTCATTTATTGATCACGCCTAATCAAATTTAAATATCAAATATACCAATGTAATAATATATGACTATAATACCACAAAAGATAATAATACCTACCCCACAGATAATGTAAACAATGGCGATCTATTCACGGGAACTTCCAGAAATTTATAAGATTCTCAATGGTGTTTAATTCAAAAAAGGGTGGCGTTTAATGTTTTTTGGACAATAGCAGTACAATAGATTTTTATATTAGTGTGACCCAGTGGCACCAAAGATGTTCTCACAAAACGACAATGGGGTATAAAAGGATGCTGTTATTCACACAGTTAACTCCATATTATATTAGACTGTTTACTGTTATTCTAGTATGGATAGACAGTTGTCTTACAGGTTGATCTTTTATTATGAAACTTTTATTATGAAACAAACATATTTAAATTTATCTTCTCTCTCTCTCTCTCTCTCTCTCTCTCTCTGTGTGTGTGTGTGTGTGTGTGTGTGTGTGTGTGTGTGTGTGTGTGTGTGAGCGCGCGCGCGCCAGTCGGTGTCCGTGTACGTGTTCAGCGATATCTTTGGTAATTTTAAATTTTACTTATTTTGTACTGCCTATAATGGTATAGTTTGCGTATCTAAGGACATATATAGTTTTTCTATTAATTTTCCGCAGTAATATAAAACAGTAATATAAATTGAGAGTAATGCCACTCTTATGTAAAAAAAAAGAAATTAAAAAATAAATATAATATTTTTGAAAAAATTAGACTCAGCACTCAGAATTTTATAGCGCGTGCCTTGTCATATGGTCCCGACATAGATTGGACCACCTCTTTCTTTTTCATGGGTGTCGTAAGAGTCGACTAGGTAAAATTGAATGGTCGAGGGATGGGCAGCAGCGTCCCTCTGAAAACGTCACTAAAACTTAACTGCGCCTGCCAACTCGCCTGCTATGTTTGGCAAGTACTGACAACAGTGAATAGTTAACTGCTGATATAATAATAATTAATTCAGAATCATAATCATAATTGATAATCACACAGAAATATGATTTTAGTACTAAGATTTTTTTATTATGAAATTTTTTATCTGTTGGTTTTTCTTTAATAAAAAATAAAATAAGAAATAAAATGAATAACTATGAAACATGCTGTAGGGAGAGGGATCTAGTTCACGGTGCAAGGTGAAACGAGACAAGTGTTAACAATACAGAGAAAGGGAACAAAAACCGAAAACAACGTCATAAACTTACCCTTAACTGTAAGGAAGGTCGGTGACCCTTCTTTATATTTTTTGTTAAATACACCTTTTCACTTTTGTTACGTTACTTTGAATTTGTGGTATTCATGAACGTTGAGCAATATACGATCCTTTTCACTTTACTTAGGATTTTGCGGCTTTATACTTTTTTAAAACTTCGTAATCATGGCTCTTGTTTTTAAGACTTCCAAAAGGAAGAAATTAATACATAATTCACCTATTTATTTTTTATGCATGTTACGAAATTTGTCTATTTAGCCCCAATATTCCGCTACTGATCATATGTCTTCTTTTTGTTTCGCCACTTGCAACAGTCATGTACTAATCTCATCCACTGCTTCCCCGCCATCTGCACTATGTTATCTGGTGGTCTATTGATTTTCTTGGGCACCATTCGATTACGGCCTTGGTCCACCGTTTATCTCTTCTCCTAGTCAAGTGTTCTGCTCATGCACACTTTAACTTTGGAATTCACTCATTGGCATATTCGACGTTTGTTCTACATCGAATCTCGACATTTGATACGCAGTCTGCTTCTGAAGTACCTAGCATAGTTCGTTCCTTAACTCTTTGTGATATTTTTATTTTAAGAATACTTTGATACGACTATCTTTCGGCACCATAAGTATGAGCAGGACACATTTAACTTATAAATTATTAATTATATTATAATTTTAAAATAATATAATTTATATATTAGTGCATTACCTATTCTGTCTATTTTCTTAATGCCCTCACTCAAAGATCATTAGAAGAGATTTTTTAGCGATAAGGCATCCTTTGTATCATTTGCCATTAAAACTTACTATATTTATTGTTTTTTTTTTTTTAATACATGATGCAATAAAATGTAAATAAATAAATAAAAAATAAATTTCATACCACACATAATTTTTTAACCTAATGACTTTATTTGTTTCCATATACAAATGGACAATAGGCGATGATATGTTAAAAACTATACAATCAAAAGACACAAGACATTCGTTTACGATGCTTAGAATGCTTGCTACACGTACTTGTAAAACACAGTAATTTACAACCTTTCTAACCTGAGACTTCTTTACAGTTGTCATAAAATATATTTTAATTTATTCATAATATAAATTGAATAAAGATATTTAACGGGTATATTATTAAAACAACCAAAATTCATTCAATAAATAATAGTTTTCAACTTAAACAGTTTCTTTTTTGTTTTCGAAGCCAAAAGGTCATAACAAATGGTCAAGTCTTGAAAACTATAAAACTAAAAGACAAACCTGACAAGTTTCCGAAGCTTTGAATACACAGTAATGTCTAACCTTATGTAATCTGAGACCTCTTTACGGCGGTCATAAAATATTACTTAATCTCCACTATGCTTTAGAGCTGTATAGAATGACATTCCTGGTTCACAATAAGTGAAATGGGAGGTATTAAAGACATTCTCACCACAATAGATCTTTGAATGGTATTGTCCAATTCATTGCCTTCGAAGTCGCGTAGATTTTTAAGGGCTTTATGTGAATTTTGGTTATTACTATGTCACGTATAAGATAAAAAATGTAAATTATGATAGTGAGAGTGATTTGTTATTTATTAATCTTTTTTAAAGATAATGCTTTCGATTTTCAATTCGTTTTTTTTTTTATATTTATTCAAGCAATATATTTGTTAATTCTGACCTTATTTTAATAATAGAAATCTAAAGGATTCATTGTATTTTAATTTCCTTTGATTTTCTTTGTAATGAAAATGTACATGGATTTGCCCGCTAGTTAATCAATTTTGATTTATCTAATAAATCAAAACAATTTTATATCACTGGTACAAACTCGGCAACGTTGCGAGTTTGCAATCGACTTCAAAAATAAGTTAGTTGTCAGCTGTTTAAAAGTTTAAATTTTTTTTTTCTAATATAAAGTTACTACTAGATATCACAATACCTAGTTCATAATAATTAGAGAGCTGACGATTTGAGTATATCGCAGTTGATAAGGTATAAAGTTACACTGACCGCGTTTTGTATTGTAGGATTGTCCATTCTTCCATGAATGAGCATTAGGGTTGGACCCTCATTGTCACTTAGTATTGCATAATGCATACGTGTTACATTACAATACATCAAAGTCCTAGGGATTATAAGGGTTTTTCGTTTGAATGTAACTGGTAAAATATACGCAGGAAAGTATTTGCAATACTAATGGGATTAAAGTGTGCAAATACTTGAAATCGGTGATAAGGGTTTTCATATGTTAATTATTCTGTAAATACAAATACTCATATTAAACAAATAGATGTACACACGATGTCTTAGCGTCATAATATAACGGCATCTTTCATTAAAATTAATGCAAGTTTTTGTATAATACATGAACGTATAGTTTGTATATTAGGATACGTTCATTGAACGGGTTAATTAGTAGCCTATGCCCTTCTTCCACCATTCTTCTTTTGTCCACCTATTCTACATAGTCTATATGTATTAAAATTCATAACGATTTATTGATATTTTGAGAGGGACATTGCTGCCCATCCCTCGATACATAAGCTTCCTTTGTCGCCTTTTACGACACTCACGGAAAAGGAAGGGGTTGTCTTTCTTTGCCGAGATCACACGGCGAATTAGTATTAGATTTACTTAGATAATAATAAATAATATTACAGCTTCTTATTAGTATCTACGTACTTCTTCGCTTCGTTATATTCCAGGATTATGATCAAAGTTAGAAATAAATATTGTCCATTATGTCAGATACAATTTAAGTTAAAAAAATATATAGAAGTAACATTTCGTAAATATTGTATATACGTACCCAATGAAATAAATGTAATTTACATTTTGTAATTTAAGATTTCAAAATGTAAATTAACATAATCGGAGCAAGCATCCGTGAAAACATTGTAAAGAAATTTTGGGGCTTAAAATCAACAATTAAGAGGGTACATGCAGGAGCACGTTGTTGACTGTTCACAAATTTGAACCATAATACAGAACGATAAGACTTAATGTTACTTTGTAAATGTAGATTTATAAAGAGGTGATATAACATAAATAGTTCATTGACCTCTCAAAATCATGATTACATTTTTGAGGTGTTAATTTACTTTACTATAGTATTATTATAAATAACTTAATGATCAAGGGATGGGCAGCAGCGTCCCTCTTTAAACATTACTAAAAGCTTAACTACGGTTGCCAATCCGCCTGCCAAATTTCAAAGTTTTTAAACACATTTATTTAATATATTACTTACAAGATACATATTTGTTTTAATGAAACCATTGTTTTAAAACGATAAAAAAAATGCTAGGTCTACTGGATTCTATTACCTATTATCTAGCTTTATCGCTGGTCTTTAAATATATGGCCGAAAAAGTAGCGCATCGGAAACCCCAATTCGCACATACCAATAAAAATAACGTGAAAAATTTGCCAGTGGCAGTAATAAAAATGGCAATAATATCTACGTACTTGATAAAAGGACATGCCCAAATTGAAAGGGTGACGTTTTTATAGAGCGATAAAATACGTTCGCACCCGTTGCAACTTTTAAAATAAGGATATTTAATCATAACCACTCTTATTAGAAAAATAAGGATTTAATATTTTATTGAATAAAGTATGCAAAGTAAAGTGTAAAGTAGTCAAAAGATCAAAATACAGACAAAATAAAAGTTGCACAAAAATCCATAGAGTACGCTAAGTTCAAAATCTAATTATTATATCGCATATCAAGTGTCGTGCGTGTGATCCCGGCATAGAATACGTTACCCCTTCCTTTCCCGTAAGTATTATAGGACTCAGACTCGACTCAGGGAATCTAATAGTCTAGGAATAGGCAACAGCGTCTCTCTTAAAACATCTCCAAAGCCTAACTGCGGTTGCCAAACCGTCTGCCAAGCGTGGCAGCAACCGGCAATACCCTCCAATAAAGGTAGGCTGTTCAGTAGGGGACGCTTAACTGCTGATATGGTATAGTATGTTACATGAAATGTTAAGATATAATTTAAAATCAGAATCCAATATGTCGATAAACACACTTACAATTAGTATTGTTAGTGTAGTATTTTATTTTCTGTTGTATTTCCAGGAAAGACAACGGCCGAAACACCAAGCGATGATAAAAGGAGGCCTATGCCTATGCCCATTAATAGACGGATAGATGTGGGCTTGTTGACAGATTGAAAAAATAACATATCCACAGTATTTGATTACCATATGGATTCTATTTATCAGCTATCTGCACTATTAATTTAAGTAATACTCACTTCCTCGTCTCATTTTTTTTGTCTGTTTAAACTCGTTAAGAGGTTCTATATATAAGCACTGTCATAGTAGTGGGAGTGTTTGTGGGATTATGCTGATAATTTTGCATTGATGGAAAACATCGTTAGTATGCCTAATTAATTCCGGAAACTACTGTAGGCTTGCCTTTACGTTAAAGTATGAAAATGTTCGATTATTCACATAAATTGTATTTGGGTCGTATGTAGCAATCTAATAAAAACAACTTTAATTACGTGGATGCAATCGCAATTAAAAAATAGTAATACTATAAAAGTATACTTACTTCTCTCTTCTAAAGTTTCCCTGGTCGAGTAACCCCAATTTTAGACCAACAGATGAACTCCAAAGATGGCATTGTAGATAAGAACCTATGATTACTATTTACTACAAACTAGATGACACTATATTTATTTTTATATATTTCAATTAAAAAAAATTCTTGACATCGTATAAATTCCAAACGATATAACTAAACATAAAATTTCGTCAGGAACCAAATATTTTATCAAATAAACAACATACCCAATAAAATCATACAACAAGGGGATCTTCATTGTAACATGAGTGTTCCACTTCAAATTGCAAACCATTGTCCCACTCATATTTGTAAACTTTTTTGCAATGTTATAAAAACACACTTCTTGTTTATCTATAGTTGGTAAACTGATTCGAATATTCATTGTTACTGTCTGAAATTCTATTATTGCATTTTATATTTTATTACATCCGAATAAGGATTTGAATTTATTAATGAAAATGTAACTGTCTTGTTAGATGCACATGAGGCTCACTATATTAAACAGCTAACCAACAGATATTATGGGAACAATAAACAGATGGTAACACCAAATGGGTTATCTTATCAATATAATGAATAATTTATCAAAGCTTTCCAGCCTAATTGATTTTGACATTAATAGCCAATTAGTTATCAATCGATTTCCGCTCCGATAATAAAAACAGATGGCACGTATTGCTTTTTTCTTAGTAACACGGGTTTCCTTTTTTTGCTACAATATAATTGAATTAGTAAAATCAACTCAATTGCTATATTATTTATACATTTTCAGTTTTACTACTGTTTATAAATGTAAAAGTTTGAAAAATAGATAAATGCTAGTTACTTTTTTGAATGGATTAGAATCAATTTGGATATATAGGTTAAATCCTAACACGTATTGGGTCATTTGTATACTGATTTATGCGAGTAAAGCCGCAGAATATATATAATATATAACAAATTTGTTATTTCTCTTATATAATTTATACTAATAATTATTTTATATCATGCAGCATATAGCCAAATAACAAAAATATTAATAAAAATATTTTGTTTGACCGAGAAAGAACCAAACACGTTAGGGTCATGAACTTATCAACTAGCATTCGATTATTATGTTACATTTTCTATTCGTAGCAGCTGTTAATTGTAGCGTTCACAATAATAGAAACTAGTCCAACTGGTATTTGAGCAATAAGTTCAATATGATTATTTGATAACAACCAAAAATATGGACAAAGCATCACCTTTATAAAATGTTAGTTGAAAAGTTTGGTAAAAGTCGACCTTTTACCATTATTACTCTACATCTGCTTCCTTTCTATATAAAAGTATCGCTGCAAATATAAAATACCGTATTGAACATTTTTCTTGATTGAAATAGCAGGATACCTTTTCCTGTTATGGAACAATTTCTTGGAACCTTTCTATTATAAAGGGGTTACTTATTATTTCTTCAATTGAACCTTGACAACTTAAAGATTGATTTAAGTCGAGCTGAACAGTTAATAATGATAGTATAGTAGGCAGGTAAGCCGCTATATCATTGATTTTGTAGTTCGAAGGCTGTTTTTTGACATATTGATAAACAAATTTAAGTTTTAGGAAAGTTTTGTTGTCTTTTAATTCTGAGTCATCAATTATTGTACAAAACTTTTTTATTCTTCCTAATATTTCAAAAACAAAGCATGGTGACAAAAATTAAAGTGCCAAAATATGTTATATTTATAAGGATTTTTTTTTTAAAAATTGGGGCAAACTTGCATGTAGCTAAACTGATGGTAAGTAATTACCACCACCCGTAGGCATAGACATCAGAGAAATTGCAGGTGTGTTGTTGGTCTTTTAAGAAGGAATTTGCTTCTTTTTTTTTAATTTCTTAAAAGTTTCGATATCGTATCTGTTCGAAAATACTCCTGCTGAGAGCTGGTACTATGCTTAATAATAAATAATCCCGTTAACTTCACATATATAACATACATTTATTTCATAATATTCTATAATGTCTACATTTAGCAACTTACAGAATGATGTATGTTATTTTAGATCCAAAAAGGTCCAATCATAACAAATTAGGCGATAATGATGAGGTAACTATCTTTGTGCATGTAGGTATAATTGAATTACAAAGTAGGTATCTATGGAATTATAATATTAATAAAAACGCGCCCTATGTTTTAATCGGCCAACGTTATTATTTAAGAACGATGTACTGGATGCTACCTATTGTATGACAATATTTGATTTAAAATTATATGGTACACATGAGGGGTATCACAAGCGTCACAAGGTGTTCTGTGGGTCCATGATGCTGTCATTGTTACACGACGGTTATCATATTTTGTCAGATGGGTCGTTAACTTGTTTTCAAATTTGGAATTAGAAAAAATATAAAAAAATTAAATCCGACTGGACAAATTTTATTACATAAAAAAGCGAGCGAATTGAATTTTTATCTATGACCAAAATTTGCTTTGATAGAGAAATAAGCCTTAGTAAAACATATTTTCTCAAATCACGGTTCATGAAAACCGACAGAAAGTTTCCATTACTTAACGTAGACAGATAATAAAAGCTATTTAAAGACCAAAAGACGTTTTTCTCAATTATGCACGATCCAAATAAAAGTGAAATTACTACTGCTGTTACCCCATAAATTATGCGTTAGCTCCAGTAATAAAGTCAAGGTTCTCACCCCTGTTTTCTTAAGATAAATGAGGCGGCAACTTGCGTTTTTCGGGTTCCGTAAACAAATGGATCGAACGGAAACTCTTTATTGTGGTAGCGCTGTACATACATCGATGTATCTGTCTATTTTATCCTCGAGCGTCAGCTTCTAATTTTTACAACTACATGAAATTTTGGCACAGAAACGAAAGTTGTATATTATGTATTTTAAAAATACTTCAGTATTCAGACATAGATACACAATACACACAAATAAAAACTAAATTGCGGAATTATTGTTCGGTGACATATTTATAACCAAATTTTTATTATAAGTCGGGATGAAATAGCCACTTTACACTAATCATAAATACGATTTATTTTGTATTACGATCTTTGCGCCAAATTCGAGTATACGAAATTGATCATAAGGTTTTATGTAATACTCCGTAGATTGTTTATTTAAAAAACAACTTATTAGATAGCTGGTTTACTTTTTATTTAAAATTTAGGAATGATTTGATATATTTTGTGGCTTTAGTGTCGACTACTACACTACACTCATAACTAATCGAGTAAAACTTGATTTCATTACTATATTTCTAAAAAATAAACAAAAACAATTGTCCAGATCGGCACAGAACCCTGTCCTCGTAATTAATTCTCAATTGACCATTTCATTTTTTGATATTAAACAACACAGAATTTGAAAAAATATGCCACGGTTCCACGCCATTTAATTTTTACAAAGCGACCTTATTTCGGGTATGTTAGAAAAAACATCTTCAAATAATTAAGTTTTTGGTATTTTTCATTCCATGAACTAACCGGCACAACTACTTTTGTTGTTACAAACAGGATAATTATAGAGTACTTGTAAAAGTTTGAGATTGCCTTTTCCGTCGGAAATAATTAAGTAAATGTCAAAAAGTTAGCATTAATTAAATCAGAACAAGAAAAGCAACGAAGCGTAATAGTTACGCGTGCACGATCATAAATGAGTGTAAGTTTTGAGCTTTTTTACTTTTTATACTATAAATAATGCTACTAGTTGAAGGAAAAGGAATTGTTAGTAATTGGGTCTAATCAGTTGATCTTCATGCGCTTCCTACTAGAAACCATCATGGTTAATTCTTGTGGAATTTATCACGATAGGCTAACTGACTAGCTTTCATCCTTACCTATCTTCTCTCACTAATGCTAGTCAGCTTATACTCGTATCGATAGGATAGACGGAGTTATTATTCCGTTTTTACCAATTAAAAAAATGTTACTAGTTATGTCCGCGAGTTTGCTTAAACGAACTCGTACTTGAAAACCGCCTCGACTTTAAAAAGGAGAAGGATATTGGATTGCCTGTTTTTAGTCTGTATATTACATATTTACTATTTACTTAGGGTGCTGAGTACCCTGAATCAATTTTTAGAGCATTTCCTTTGCAATGAAATGGATTTATTCCTTACCATATTAATTTTCCAATAATTGAAAAAAATCCTATCTGCTCCAAAACGAAGTCTACCTGAGGACATTAATCCATGTTCTAAATTCAAATATTTTAAAACCGATGTGTCTATAAAATATACCATCGTTCATTGTTACGTTTTATTTATCAAGATATATTAATTAGGCTATGATTAAAGTACTTGTTTTTCTGTGAAGCAGATTTTATGTTAGTGCTCATTTCTCTTTTGTACTAAATTACTACTACAAGGAATTCTATTCCATTTCTGATACTTTTTGTTCTACAAGAATAAGCTGTGTGTTAATTGTCATCATTTTAAATTCGATTACATGTGGCAGATATACCTAATAATAATAAATAATTACGTCATTAATTATATTTAATGTACTAGACTGTTTGTAAAGTTACAAATGAAAGCTTGTTGATACACACTCGAAAATAGATGAAGGCAAACCATTACGTAGCCGCTAAAAATAGATCATTCATGTTTTGCTTGTCCAAGGAACATCAAAGTCAAGGTAACCGGGGCTGTTGAGTTGGCAAAGAGATTGCCAAGTTCATCATGACCTAAATTATAAATTTCACTGCTTTTCGATCGTGTCCTTGAAAATGGTCGGTTATAAAAATTGAAAGAGGTTTCCTTTCGGCGTAATTTCATGCAATTATACTTTTTATTTCGGAACACAGGGGGCAATCGAGCATGCGGCTCACCTGATGGTAAGTGACTACCACCGCCCATGATCAACCACAACACCAGCGGCATTGCAGGTGTGCTGCCGGCCTTTTAAAAAGGAATATACTTTTTCTTGAAGGTTATGTTGTCGTATCGGTTCGGAAATACTGCTGCTGGAAGTTGATTCCAAAGAATGGTTGTGCGTGGAAGAAAGTGCCTTGAAAAACGCACGGTGGAAGACCGCCACTCGTCCAGATGATTGGGATGAAACTTTATATACGAGTATATTCACCAAAGTCAATACACCGTGAATATATAGAATACAAAAATAAGTTAATTATAACGTTCATAATTATAACTATTTTTGAGGTATGCCCATAGGAATAAATTATAATCCCAAATTAATTATATGTACCTATTTTAAATACAAAAAATAAATAATTCAGTCGTTTATTTTATTTAAACATTATATAACATGTATCTACATAAAAAAGTAAAAAAAAAACTTTCATATAGTTTTCTATCAAAATGGCTTCTTAAGTTCAACTGTGTTATTGGTTTATTTTAGACTCTAGATATAATTTTTAGTACACAGGGCAAACGAGATTAATCTGCACCCACAACACCAATGGAATTGTAGGTGTGCTGCCGGTCTTTTAAAAAAGTATACCCTCTTTTCTCGAAGGTTACAATGTCATGTCAGCGTAGAAATACAGCTGCTGGAAGCTGATTCCAAAGCGTAGCATAGTGGAAAAAGAATAAAAAATTGTTAAATAAAAAAGCAACTTTAATTATGACAATCATGATAATAATTAATAGGAAATCAACAAGGGATTAGGTTTGAACGTCCTATTTTTAAGGTTACGTAAAACTTAATTACTGGCGGATATTACATGACCAACTACACTTTCAAATATAAACAATCGACTTCGATATATATCACAGTGTGTAGGTGTACCTACATTGTTGCACAGAACAACAAAGTTCAAAAAGTTGGGAACAAAGCGGAACTACGCTGCGCCGCAGTTGATTCTGTGCAATTAATTATTACGGTGCGGTCTGTAAGCTATTCCCACTTTTTCACAATGTAGGCCAACGAAACTTCATTATGAAAAAAATTTATATAGAACGCAATAATAGGAATAATTAAGAAAATAAACATTATTGAGTTAGAAAAATAATTTTGCCATGAACAATACCATGGACATAATAGAGTATATTATTTATTTGTAAATATCTCTCACATGCATTGCCATTCTTGAGGACTAAGGTGTTATGCCTCAGTGCCCTGTAATTTCACTGCCATATCCCACCCTTCAAATCGGAACACAACTATGCAAACACAACTGCTTCATGGCAGAAACACGAATGAGAGAGATACTACATGAGATCGACTTTTGTACAAAGTTTTCCTCTGGTAATATTACAATAGGTTAAATTACAGTTTCCCACCTAAAGAACACCTATCCGTTAGAAGACTGGTAGAAAAAAGTTCTTTAGACTGTGGTTAAATATTTGGGGATCAACATATGATACTGAGTACTGCCATATGCTCCCAGCATAGATAGGCCACCCCTTCCTTTCCTATCGGTATCATAAGAGAATGGGGATTTAATGGTCGAGGGACGGGCAACAGCGTTCATCTTTAAACATCACCAAGGCAAAATTGCGGTTGCCAATCTGCTCTGCTCAAGGGATTGAAGTTCATATTGGGTTTTACCTTTTTATAAAAAAAAATACAGTCACAATCACGCGACAATTGATTATTTTAAATTTAAAAAAGGGTGATACGATACTTCAAAGCGTTCGGAAATAAAATGCAGTCTTTTGTCACAAATTCCAGTACAGCCAACATTGAAAAAACAATTTTAATTTCGATTTCAAGTATTCGAAGTTCATTCGAACACGCGTACGACAAAATTAATTAGTTCCATCAATCACCGTATGAATGGTGTCGGGCGAAGCGGCCCACTGCGTTTAAAAAAAGGCCAACTATGAGATGGGTCTGTCAAAAAATAAATGTAACGTGATTCCAGTATTGTGTATCAACCCTTTCACTATCGCAGTGAATAAAAATATGTTTTTTTTTTCTAAACGAAGTTGTGATGCGCGCGTCGGGCGGGTTACACAGTGCAGGGCGGAGATTCGTGGTGACAATATTTTGAATATGGAAATTTTAATTTATTTTTGAGAAGTAATGACGACAATGACTGCCGTTTTATAATTTAGCTTATTATTTTTACACATTTTGCATGGACAACATAAATCGTAAGAGCGTTGCAAATATTAATAAATAATAAATAACTGATCAGATCCACTAGTATGTAGAGGTATCCTTCATCATCATATCAACCTTTAACTGCAGAATTACTGAATATAGGCCTACCCCATAGACTGGCATAAGGAACGGATCAGAGTTACTTGTATCCATTAACTTTCTGTAATGTATTTAAGGTCGTCGCTATATCTAGTGGAAGATCGTCTTGCACTGCACTTTCCTATATAGGATCGCCACTTAAGAGGCATCATTAAATTGTTTTTAACTCAAGCAACCAGAAACTACAGTTACACTTTAATAAAAAAAAAATGATCGCAACTCAATTATTTTAAATATGTAAACGTGAAAACATCTACAAATGTCCATACTGAATTTATACTATTAAAATAATTATATTATCTATTTAAACACTTAATTCATTAAAATTCATCATATGGGAATGGTAGTAAATGTAGACAAGGAAACTAGCAGCATCATTGCTGGCAATATACTATGTTAAATCAACATATACGCACGTGGTCTATTTCTAATCATCATCATCGTCAAAAAAGTAAGTCAAAACACTGACAGGATTAGTAATTAGTAGATTAATAATGAATTGCATTTGCATGTAACTCGAACAAAATTTACCCTTCTTCCTTAGTATAGTGGGGTAAAAGATAAATTAAGTGTCGATTATTATTAAAACGCATCGCACCCTCAAAAAGACTTTCACCTTTTTTTATTCCAATACTAAGGGTACCTACAAACACACATTCATCACTGACGTACAATTATTTACATATATAAGGGCGAAAGTTTGAATATGACAGCAATCTATCATTTGGTGACAATGTGCACGCGCCTTTTTTGACTACAAAAAGAGAAGGTTATCAATTCGACTGTTTTTTTTTGTGTATTTCATTTGTGAACCAATTCGAGTGATTCTTTATCAACAGAGTTTACTTTCGTATTTGTTACATATTAATTTTTACGATTATTTATTTAATATAAAAGAATGAATTATATAATTGATTGCATCCAATTTTATCGCCCTTATTAGGCAAATAATAAATCCTTCCTATTGAAACCTGTTAATTTATTATTTCAAATACGAGATTATAAATGCGAAACTTTGTAACGATGGATGGTTTGCACAAAGTGGATGGATCTTTGTGCAAACAATAGAACGGATTGAAAAGAAATTTAGTACACAGAGAGATTATATCCTAACTTAGCACATACGAAACTTTACGTACTGGTTAACGCGAGTGAGGTCATAGGATACAGCTACTATGATATATATTTACACTTCTTTTATTTGTTAATTATTTTTTGTAAGTATATGTAAAATTATGTGATGGCATTCATCAAGTATATCATTCAATTTGTCCATGTAATGTCGGCCATAGGCTACCCCATCCTTTACTGTGAGTGTCGTAAGAAGCAACTAAGTAAACTTAATGGTACAGGAATGGGCAGCAGCGCCTAAAACAAACTGCGGTTGCTAACCCGCCTGCCAAACGTGACAACTATTGACAAAACTCCCCTTATGGGAAAGGCTTATGTTCAGCAGTGAACAGTTAAAAGCTATTATGATGATACTAAGAGCTAAAGGATCTTTGAATGTTTATATGAAACATATTTTGTGAAACTAACTAACCAATGTTAATAAAACTGTCACTGTTTGCAACTTTAACGAAGAGTTATATCACAGAATATAAAAGAGGAACTTGAATTTGTTTCTCTTTGTAAATAAAGTTTTTAAAAGGAAAATTTAATTTTCCTCGGTAGGTACCACAGTATACGACTGTTTGTATAAAAACAAACAGTATTCTGATACGGCCAGCTGTTTTTTCGCGTACCTAATCGAATTGGCATCAAATTGAAATCACATAGAAAAAAGGTTACATGAATAAATGGTCAAAGGGTATTGTGAGAAATATTACCATATTAACATTTTACGATTTGTGCGACGCAATCTTTATCCAAAATTACAATAGAAACACAAAATAAAATTTTATCTGAGCGAAGAAGAAGCAAGGGATAGTTAGTAGATTACAGAATACTATAGATAATTTAAGAAATTATATTCTGCTAGAATAAGCTAGAAGACGTCGTGATTATAAATATAATAGTTACAATAATATATTTCAGCTATTTCAGCATGACATATACGAATAATTCAATATTACGTTGTCTTATTTAAACAATCTAATACACAGTTCTAAATTAATTTATGTAAATATACGCGACATATATTAGTTATTCAATACAACACGTTTGTACAGAAAGGGAATATTACATTTATTAATATTAGTACTCGTTAATGAGAGGTAGAAACAGTATTCCTATTAAGTAAATTATCTGAATAATGTAGTCTATTACTCTATATAATTAAGAACACATCTTTAAGGTGTTAAATTCTAGTGTAAAACTCCTCTTTCCTATTTCGTAAAGGAGGTAAAGATATTTATATGTATAATAGATTTGGTAATCATTATTATGTAAGGTCGATCATTAGTCAAACTTATTGTTTGTTTCCTTGAGAGTCAATACGACTACATAAGCTATGAGCTTTGAAAATATTTTGTTTTCTGTTTTATTTATGAACCGATTTTCATGATTATTATAACATAAAGTTTAGTCTAGCGTTTGTTTAATATATACTTTACGTTAATTAAAGTCACCATTTCTTTTTGCAGAACAATATCTGTCTAAAAGTAACCAAATAATAATATAAATATAAACAAAAATGGTGGGCTTGACACATTAACATTGCCATAACGCAGCATGAATAGATTTGGCATAACAATGATGCTCTCGCGCATCTTTTTTTTTGAATAAAGAATCTCATTTGAATTTTGTCATTTGTTGGATGTCACTGTCAATAACAATAGAGTTCGAAAATATTTCAAATGTATTGTTACTATTTGTTAGAAGCGATAACATTGATTGACTTAGGTGTAGGTGGTGTACATAATCATATATGAACATGGGTTTATAGAAAAATATATGTTTTCATTTTATGTTGATAGACTAAGTATATAAAAACAGTACACCTAATTTCAAAATTAATTTTCATACTCATAAAATAATTAGGCTTCTGTTTCAATAAACTACTAAAAAGTTTATGGAGTAATAATTTTGTATTTGTATTTGAGTAGAGCGGTGTAGTTTTAATTTTCAATTATTATTTTGTAAGTAACGTTAAATTTAATTAAATATTAAAAAAAAATTGTGAACAATATTTTTTGTTAGAGGGAAAAGGGTTTGTTAAGTAGGGTCTAACAGCCCTATTGCCAGCAATACATCGTACCAGGTCAGTCTCCACGCGGTTTCCCCTGGAAAAAAAAACGGGGTTAATTCTTGAATTCGTCATAATTGGCTGACAGATCTACTTTGATCCTCACCTGTGTCTTTCACTGGTGTTCCGCCAGCATATACCGGTAGCGCAAGCGAGGCTACCATTTCATTTTTACTCATAAAAAAAAACGTATTCTTATGTATAATATATTGTTGTATTGTTTTAAATCTTTTGACATAAATAATAGAAGTATTCCGAATTATAGACTCCAAAGATCATAAGTGTTAATTTAAATTTCCAACTACGTCTCATGTGATGAAAAAACCGTTTCTAAACCAGATTAATTCGAGTAAGTAACAGCAGACTCACCCCGTGCCACTTTTAAATCAACCTCTGTATAACCCACATATACATATGTCAGATTTTATAGTAATATTTTTTTTATGTTGCTGTTAAATAACAAATTAACTATGCTTATTACTTACTGCGTAACATCATTAACGATCTTTATTTAAAATAAAAAATAAAAATACATTGAGTTATTAAAACAAACAATAATACAATAGTTTAGTAAAACTATAATGCAATAAAGAACACCTGTGGAGATGAATTGCTAAATCATTGTAGGAAAAATGTAATAATTACTGAAACAGAAGTACGTAGTCAATGAGTTGCCTTTGCAATCAAATTTTAACGTTTGTTTGGATTGTGAGAAAAAATAACCCCCAATTATGAGAGTACGATGTTAATTTGCACATATTTGCATACTGTGGTTCGCTTTTTGTTTCATTTCTCGCAACAATTTGTTATAACAAATATTGTTATAATAAATAATGATTTGTTTTAATTCATAACCCTTCATTCTATTTCTTGTTAGAAATAGAATGAAGGGTTATGAATTAAAGGAACTATTGTATATACACTAACTAGATTATATTTTTTACTGATTATAATTATTACAGTTCTATTTTTAAATTAAAATTAATAAATAAATATAAATTATTTATGGCATTCACACTATATAGATGTATTAAAGTTTGATAAATAAATAAATGAAAAATAATTAAAACTTCAAATTACAAATTATATTAATCAAATTTAAATATAAATTAATATCAATTAGATGTAAATTTTATTTCATAGTAAAATTCTTTTTTATCGAAATTCGCAACAAAGTTTAATAAAGTTTGTTTTGTTACTAAGTGTAATCTATATTTCACAGTAAAATAAACATTATTAAATTATATATTTTCCTACTCTCAAAAAACAGAGAGATATATTTTTATTTTAAATTTTAAAAGTTTTCTGACAGGGAATATAGGTTTCACCATTAATTTTACAAATGAATGGTGAAATCTATATTCCTATAAAATCAATAAACGAAATCCCAATTTCATTTATCAGTCAGGAAACAAACCAAACAAAGCGTTGTTTGGTTTATCGTTAACATGTAGTATAGGTACATGAAACATTCTGTTATATTACACGATGTTAATTATAAACTTCTACATTTAAGGCCACAATTAAAATAAAAATGATTAAATAATACTTTACAATACGTTTATTAATCAGTTGCCTGTTGATGATTGAATTATAGGTATGATTTATAATTTATAATTTTTTTTCGTTAGTAAACAAATAAAATTCACAATTGACACCTAATTAAATACAAAATAAGTCAATTATGATATACTAATCATTAAATACAATAAGATGATTGCTGTCGGATCTATTAAGGTAGAATAAATAAATTATGATATACAAACTAGTTTTCACCTGCGATTTCGTCCGGATATTATATACATTCCTGGTTATTTGATTAGAATTAATTTGTTTAATTCCGTTACCATTAGTATATTTGTGACTGCCAATAGTCGAAGATTGACTGCTACTATTACTAACAGTACTTTCATATTAAAGATCAATTTCCGATTACCATTTTGTTTATGTACGTTTTACGACACGTGTTTTACCTCTAAACAAGGTATCTTTAGGCAAATTATTAGATCGCTGCTCGTAGCCTAATGTTATCCATTCAGCACTCGGGGAAGAGATTATTAGTAATGCTTACTACTAGTACTATTGCTAACAATATACCTTATCAGGTCGATCTCTACGTAGTCCTCTCTGAATACCATCGTGCTGATTTCCAGGTTTATTCATCACGATTGGTTAACGGATCTGCCTTTACATTTATATCTATCATCTCTCACTGGTGTCCCACCAGCGTATACCGATAGCGTATGTAGGATTACCATGCCATTATCATTCATTAAAAAAAACCAATTGGCATCCAAACTGCAAAAATACTCGTATATATATGGATATATTCACTTGCCGGGATAAAATAAGCCTGTCCTTCTCCATCCCATACAGTACGTGTATATGATTATTATACTAAATTTCATAGTGACTGGTTCAGCCATAATATCACTTAGTGGTAACAAACAAATTAACTCACTTGGTCATTTATAATATTAGTATGGGATTTAATTTTAAAATATACTTAGATAATTATTATCCTATTACAGTTACAATCATCACTAATATTAAAGTGGTGAAACCAGTTTACTCTTTATGACCCAATCGATCTTCATGAAATTCGATATAAAATTACTTTTATTGCGAACTTAGAGCTAAGAGTAAGTATACGAGTGTAATATAAGTATATAGAGCACGCAATAAATAAACTACTATATTTCCATAAAAAAAAGAATAATAAAATAACGGTCATGAACCCAATAAAACCGATCAGTTAATACTCGAATATACACCATCACAAAAAATTAACAACACTTCCATCTATTTTAAAGGGTATTCGATTTATCGCTGCTATGAAATAAAATAAATATATTTTGTACCGATGCCGAAATACGGTAGCAGGCTTTTTAACTGACTTAAAAAAAAAGAAGTTTTTAATTCGGTTGTATTTTTTAAGTTTATTATCTCATAACTCCGTTAGTTGTAATTCGATTTGATTTTTTTTTGACCTAAAAGGATATACTTACAAATTGGTCCCAAAAATTTTATTAAAATCAACTTATTAGTTTAGTTTTTAAATCAAAATAAGTGATTGTGTCACAATTTAAATCAGTTTTTTGTGGAACACAATATGATATTCACTACTAATATATTACACACATACGAATAATATATCAAATACTCATAAATTCTGTGTAAAATATAAACTTGTAAACTATTTAAACTTTTGTTTCTTAATCAAACGGAAATCGTTTGAACGTAAAGAATTTGATATACAAATATAAGAACCTCATCCTGAATACTATATGGTATAGTTAGTTTTTAAATTAAAATAATGGTAGCAAAGTTGCGGCATACTGTTTGTAAATAATATAAATTCAAAGCATTTCACAAAAGTACTTATATGATTTCATTGTAAATGGAGCCAATTAAAATAAATAAAATCTCAAATGTTATAAACGTTTAAAATTTCCATGAATAAGTAAAATATATTCTATGAAATGTATTTATTCTATGCTATAATTAACCGACGAAAAACTCAGGAGATTCTCAAGTCAACCCGTATATTTTATTACCACTTATACTTTTCCATTCCCAACAACTATCTGTTACTATGTATGTACTCGTATGCTTTGCTCATGTACTTGTATACTAAAATGAAAAGTACCTTGTAATAATCCTGAATCGAATCCATTACCAGTCTGTTTGTCTATCTGTCTGTAAGTCTGCCTGTCTGTATGTTTGTTCCGGCATCATGAAAAACTACTACACCAAATTGAATGCCGTTCACAGTTGTATTTCTGAAGATTTAAATTAAAATCTGATATAGGTTTCATCCATCTCGATACGCTGTCTAATGCGGTCTACTTCATTCTATTCCTATTTCTGAATTTCACATGTACGAAATAGCGGCTAAACAACTAGTTAGATAACTAAGTAGAATGATTTTGTGCGATTTGTTAAACAGCTTATCGTCTAACTAGCAAAAAAATGACACAGCTTTGCCCAAAGTCCCAGCAAAAAGATCTGTTTACATTGTATCTATTTATGGGCGCGTTTCTCTATGCGATTATACCTACCTTATCCCCTTTTCAGCGTATTTTTTGTTTGCGGCAAATTTTACTGTTGATTTGTTTGCTTTATTTTGACCTACCGCGAATGGGGTATGTAATGAATAAAATTAAGGGCTGCCAATCTGCATATTTTTGTTGATCCTTAATCCTGTTATCTTGAAAGGAAAGTAATAAAACAAAAAAGTACAATGGGCTAATAAATAACATTTGACTTATGAATTTTGTGCAAAGTAAATATATTGGATGTTAAGTTGGTTCTTACTTTATTTAATAAATAAATGAATTATATAATAGAGAAGGGCATAAGCTATTTTTTACATAACTGGCCAAAGCAAGAGTGTGCTGTTTTCAGATTTCATTTATGTGAGTTTTTTATTCCATTAAATGCCTGAGCATTTAATGGAATAAAAAATTGATTTGATATGGATTATAGCCAGTGTTTTTTAATGTAATTTGCTTTTGACAAGACAGTCTTATGTTTTAAACTAACTATACTTTTTGTTCCAATCAATAAACTGAACTGCGATGACGAGGACAAAACGATGCATCAAAAACTACATATTATTATAAAACTATAATTTAAGAAAACTTGTCGAATTATTTGTTATATGCATCCTTTAACTACATTTTTTAGTTAAGTATTTATTTAACTACTTTTTTCTTTTCTTTGTGTCTAATTAATGCATTGTTTGATAAATCAAAGTTTTTTCAGCATTTACAATTAAAACAAAAAGTAGCAGTTTAATTATTTCGTGATATAAAAATAATAAACGTCAAATTTTATAAATTCAATTTTTGCCACGAAATATTAATAAATCACTTTTACATCACATTTAATCATCAATACGCCTTTATTCTTAAAGAACACTATAAAACGATGATTTACAAAGCAGTTAAAAATAAATTTTGTCGAATCACCATTTTAATAGTAAACAATGCGCTTAATGTTCTAGAAATCAGAGTTATCTTTTGGATCAGCTACCGACAGTAACACGCGACAAACCGATAGTAGAAAATAAATCGCCCGTGAAAATTGTACATAATCGTAAATAAAGAGCGGGCACAACACCAACAATGCACTCTTGACTCGACAATAACTGACGGGTTTTTGTTAAACCCCTTTCACTTTAAAGCTATAAATTTTAGCCAGACGATCTGACAGTGACCATAGACACCTTTACTTCCGATTTGAAAAAATAATCGAATAAAACTATAAGGTATTCATATAATTCACCTGTCACTTCGTCTAGTCTCTAATATAGCACAATTTAAAAGCAGTTACAAAATAATAAATACTCTTTTTCTTTTTAAGTTAACATTTTAAAAATTATTGTACCTAATAAATATATTTTTCAAACTACTAGAAAAATATATGTAACGGCAGAGAATAAAACAGATATATTCTAGTTTTTATATTTATAGAAACAAAATTAATGAGTTTCGATTAAATAAAAAGGAAATCTTTGTTTAGTCATTTCATCTACTTCCAAAATTTGGACGAGCATACATATTTACCTCTCCAATTAAAATTTTTAATACTGCATACTTCAAAAATATATCTACAAGATTACTGTTTACGATTACAAATGGGACCCTACGATGTAAATTGAACGGTCACAGTCACTGATTGTGGACAATCGCACGCGTCTTCTTATTAAATTATAAAGAAAATAAACCGGTAACAACAGTGCGAGTTAAAACATCATATTCACCATATATTATACTAGTGTTGTAAGACATTTTAAAATTAACTGCTATTTTAGTTAGGGGAGCGATTCATACCGGAAAGGACGATTGCCACGTGCCTTCCAGGTGGGTGTGATTTTTTTCTGTGTATATTATGAACGGAAACAATCTTCATTCACCAGTATTTTTTAATAAAGTATTCAGTGTGTTTAATAACACATACATTTAATATTTTAAACTTTTGCTAGTTTTAGTAATATTTTTAAGAGACTTCAAAATGAATATCTTTTATTCGTTTTTTTAAAATACAAGAATTTTAGTGTTTAAATTTAATGAAACATCTTGTCATCCATACGTGCGTTTTATTCGATTAAAATAAGAATACATTTGGTTAGTAGCCAATTATCATTTTAATTATACCTACCACTTAATTTTTACGTTTGTATGAAATCTATGCAAACAATTCTTTTAATTTAATACCCTACATCTACAGGTAACTTTTACAATACCTACCTAGTAATACCTAGTTGGTTACATAGATGCATTTACTAGTTTTTTCAGAGTATGACTCAAGCAGATATTATTACGTTGTGAATGCACTAAATAACAAAATGCTTTTCTTTATATGACGAATTTTGGATTTCATTTAGGTATATAAGTGTCTAAACTAAACGCATTACGTATGGGGGAAAGGGATTGTTAATAATATGGTCTACAGCTTCTTTGTTAGCAATATGAGGTCGACCTCCACGCGATTCCCTCTTGAAATCATTATGATGATGGATGATGGACTATTGACCTACTTTCATCCTCACCTATCATCTCTTACTGGTGCCCCGCTTGCTTATACCGATAGCGCGCAGGGTTACCATTCCATTTTCACCCATAAACAAAAATGCTTCCATAACAATAAATCTTTTTATATTGAAGACGTTTATGATATTATGATAAAGGCCAGAGACCTCTAACTTTTTTACTTTAGGTTTAAGTTAGTAGATACTTAACTAATATTTATTTGCCAAAGCAATAACTTTATTATTACAAATAACTTTCTTTGTAACATCTGTCTTTGCGTTTAATGACTCGAAGACTTTCTTTGCTAAATGAGCCGTGACAAGGAGTTTCTTGTTCCACGACGTTGTTATATCGATTACGTATAAATGTATCCAAGTTATATTTTTATTATAGGAAATTTATTATTTCTTTTATTATCTATGGACAGTTACATCATATTGGTAGGTACCTATTTGAAAGGTGAAATATAAATAGTAGTGAAATTATAAGGTAAGCACCTGGTTATGCCAATAACACTTTAACCGTCATGAATGGTAACAGACACCTTATGCCATGGGACATCACAGACTATTCTATTTGGTACTTCAGCGTCAGATTATTCGTAGAAAGGAATTCAATACTAGTTTTTAAAAAAATATTAAAAATTAAACTAAAGCTAATTAATATGTTATTATATTAGTAATTTACATTTGTATTTGTGTAATTTTATTTTTGTATTGGAAAAATTAGAATAATGATAGTATATTTTACATTTATAATATTAAAAAGGGTTATAATATAGCCCTCTTATTTATAAAAAAAAAAAAGTCAAACCTCTCATAAATTTTAGCTATTGACCTGTTTTGTGTCTTTCTTTTGTGCTCAACTCTGTTTGAGAAAAAAGTGACAAAACGCTGTAATAGTTGAAAAGGTTTGTAAGAAGTTACATTTTTATGAATGAGAGGGTTCAGTTTTCGCTATTTGGCTGCGAAATCATAAAAAACTAGACGGAGAATAGTAGCTTCATTATAGAATATCTATATTGCTAAAAGTACAGATACTGGCCTCCGTTACTATCGATTTTTTGCCCCCTTTTTATACTATACTGAGTTTTAGTAATGAGGAGACTTCGAATTGTTAACAATATATCCTGTTAGTTCGACCTCCACACGATTCCTCACAATACGTTAACAGTCTTCACGTTCAAATATCCTCACTCCTTGATATCTCGCCAGTATATACCGAACACGTAGACGGGGTTGCCGCTCTATTTTCACCAATAACAACTAATACGTAATAACCTACAGCGCCTGCGTATCTACTACGCAAGCAAACAAAGTTATTATTGTCTATCTTACGTTGGCTAATAGCAGATAGAGCTATAAAGTACCTAAGACGTATAGGCTAAGTACATTACAAACTCACTGGCACACTATCACTGTTGCCTAATTAGATTCAGTTATCTAATTAGACTCCCGCAAGTCTGTCTCGTCTGATATTGTTTATGCAGTAAATTATAAGATATGCTCCAGAAACTATTAAAAAACTCTGCTAGCATGGTGGGGGAAGGGAGGACTGTTAGTAATGAGATCTATCGACCCGATTATTACACCCCGTTAGGGCGACCTCCACACGATTCACTAAAAGAAGCAACATTTCTAAATGATTGGCAACGGAATACACGACTGTACTATTTATAACGAATTGAAAAAATCTTTGTCCTTTATTGGAATAAAATTGTTAATATTTTACCAAATGTTTTTTATTCTAATATGTTTTTATAATTATGGTATTTTTTAAAACAATTGTTTAACGCCATCTACACTTATAAAAGTGAATTATCGTGAAGAATGTTACGTTTTTATAGCGACATCTAGTAATGTACGCAAAGAAACTATGCCGTCGTCGATTAATAATAAGTTGGTTTCTAATAAAATTCTTAGATGGCAGTAAAGTGCATTAGATAAATGATTTTCAATACTGAAATAGCTATCTTAATATCATATAAAGAATGCAATAATAAAATAATGAATTTAAAAATCTTGCATATGATTATGGGTATCATATATATATATATATATATATATATATATATATATATATATATATATATATATATATATATATATATATATATATATGCCGTAAAGTAAAAAAATATTCGTACTTAAGTAATATAAAGTCTGTTAATAAAAAGGTGGGTACTCAAAGAGTAAAAGTGCAGTATGACCGTGTATTATTGAATAACTATTGTAACCCACAATGATCTCTGCCTATTTGAAAATTAACTTTTACCAGTGACTTCGTCCTATATAAAGTAGCCTATATACTTCTAAATTTCATATAATATCTGTATGTATAATATCTGGCGGCAATAGATAACGAACAAACCAACTCACTTTCACATTTATAACATTATAGTAAGGGTAAATAATAACGCGTTATTCTCAGAAAGTTCCGTTTTCTAATTTTATATAGTGCCACGGAAAATATAGGTACATAATACCTACATTATACTTTCCGTTGGTTTAGAACCCAAGATTTCATTATTGCTATCACAATAAACCTGAGCTCACAGCATTGATTCTGGAAACAGATATAAAATCAGATCACGTTCTACCTAACTACTTAGTATCCTATTCTTCCATAGTTGAAATTGTATTTGGAATTCCGTATGAAAATGCTACAAAGGAAACCTTATATAGTGCGACTTTGTCCATCCGTCCGTTTGTTACAATGCTTAATATCAACAACTACAAGGCTATTATCACATTTGAATCTATATAAATATATTTTGGAATTAATTAAAAACTAAATCAAAATTTTATAATTTGGATTTTTTTGATACCATATACATTTAATTTTAAGAAATAATTGATATCGTTGGTCCACACATATTGCAAAAGAAATAATTTAAAAAAATCTAAGAATTTGTAATAAGGTTATCTATGTATGAATCCCTCGGAGTATGACTACAACTCGCACTTGGCCGGTTTTATTTAAGGTATTATAAAATTGTGAAAGTATAATAAATGTGAAAGTTTGAAATAATATTTGAATCTTTGTTACTTATTCACAAATTTAAATGAATTTGACACTCAGAGAGATCAGTAAATGAAAATCCTTTTTTTTTTATCTAAAACTGGTAATATTAAGTATATTACCTTAAGGATTTTCTGCGTAAACTAGGATAAAATTATGAAATCGTTTTAAATTTTCAAATGTTTAAAACAACAGTAGATTTACCCTTGGGATTTGTACGAGCTTATGGTGAATAATGAAAGCATTATCCTTTATCTTAATATGTAAAAATCCCGTGTCACGAATTTTGTTCACGTAAATCTCCAAAATCGCTCAACCGATTTTAATGAAATTTTGTAAATACGTACTGTTTGCTTCAACTTAAAAAGTATGATAGTTTTTATCCCGATAAAAAAAGAATGGTCTCAATAGGTAGGAAGACAACATTTATAGAGCAGTTATTAATGTTATAAATGTGAAAGTGAGTTTGTTTGTTACATCTTGGCACTGTAATCCTCATAATTATCAAACACGTAGAATTGTAATTAGTTATAGAGCTACTTGTGATGCAGCCGTGAACCGTATTTATGAATAAGGTTTTTTGTACATCATAAAAGGTGGCATTGTTTGCGTACAGTCTGTCTGATGGTAAATGGTCACTATAGCCTATTAACACCT
The DNA here is from genome assembly GCF_026898425.1 of Galleria mellonella. NCBI lineage: Eukaryota > Metazoa > Arthropoda > Insecta > Lepidoptera > Pyralidae > Galleria > Galleria mellonella. The sequence goes on along the minus strand of NW_026442147.1, from coordinate 495,095 downwards.
ATAACACTAAGGTTGTCACGTGCGCGTTGCCGACCCTGAAGAAACGTTAATATATTCTTTTTGAAGAACTCCATACTGTAGTCTCTAGGGAAAACATCGGCAGGAAGCTCATTCCACAGCCTGAGCATTTGCGGGAGAAAAATTCTCTGAAACTGTACCATTTAGGTTCAAGTATATGAGGATGAACGACACCCTGTCGATGGCGAGCAGTACGATGATAAAAGGTGGCTATAGGCATCATAGCATGTAGGTAGGGTTCTTATTAAGTTCGAAATAATTATAATACAGTAAGACTCACGTTAGTTATTATTCAACAAATACGAGTATGTAGTATTTGGTATTGAAAAACATTGATCACTTTTTATTGCATTGATCAACTAATATATATCTCGGGAATGCGGGCAAAGGTGAGAGTAATGGTCATAATATCTCTTATGAGTTACCTTATGTCTCCTATAAACCTTATGTAGCCTATAAATTCAATACCATATCCCACCCTTTAAATCGAAACAGCTATACAAGCACCGTTATTTCACAGCAAAAACGCAAGTGTGAAAAGCGACTCTTGTACACGGTCTCCTTCTGGTGACATCTCTTTATAGGTAAATACGAATAGACATAACAACTAAAATACTATACAAAATTAAATGTCTCCCCTAATGTTCATTTATTCTGTCCAATATTTGTTTTCCTTTACCTAAATTTGTGGACATTGGTTCGCAGTTTCGAGGGCAGGCGTGATCCATTTTAATGAAACTGTATGGGGCAAGTCGTGTAAACAGTATTGTATTACGCTCTACGGTTGTTCTGACACCATTTCGTACAGCCAGTCGTAGGATTTCGTTGACTTTCCTTGAGTTAATATCGCAAGTAGCGTTTATTTTTTTTTTGACTACGTGAATTAATTTAAATGAATGAATGAATGAATGAATGGTTTATTTTCTCTTCACAAAAGGTGGAATAAAGTAAAAACATGAGGTACAATTTGAAATGAAGACCAGTTTTGTGAGAGACTGGTGCTTGCGGTAGGAAATGAAAAGTTATACCTTCATGCAGTTCCTATTGTTTGTTGTTTTTAATATTAAAATTATAAATTAATTATAATATCAAAAACAACGAATATTGTAATTATTTTTAATAAAATTAGACAATAATTCATTGTCATAATCTAATAAAATTACATATTTTTGTTTGTTTGTATGAGTGATACCTTCATAACCCTTTCAGACCCAAGATTTTTTTTTCTTTCAGATTAAATATATTTTCGTGTTTTGGAGCCAAGCCATCTTGCCGGCACGCACGAGACTACTGCACCACCTAACCGCTAAAATGATTTCTTATTGGCTGGTTTAGAATCTCACTATCATATTATTTCAGCTTCGTGCGGAAAAATGAATCACGCGCGGTTTTAGAATTTTTTAAAGTTACAACTCACGCCCGTATCGTTCAGGTCTGAAAGGGATACAGTATGCTTCAATTTAAAAATTATTTTCTTAAATGAAAATGTTTTTTTTTTAAACTTGTTTATAGTTGAAGTCGCTAATAGACTTGAATAGCATCTTGGATGTCAAAAAATGTACAGCGACACTCGTAGTACCTATCCGTCTGACACTGCCATTGCTTAAAACCTCCGTATATTGTAACTACACTGATATTTATGCCATTCTTCAACCCGAAATATTAGGCACAAATAGTTATTTTAATAACATAAATGGGATGACTTATGCAGATAGGTACTACATACAAAGCAGAGAAAAACCCATAGAAGACTTAATAAACAAGATGACTAAAATACCCTTTAAATCTTATTGATATTTCTTATTTATTAGGTATATATTATATGTCAGCAAAGTAACATATATTGGCAGACAAGATATGATCAAAGGGTTGGGCATATTATAATCATAAGTAAATATACTTACTTATAAATATATATATCGGACTCAGTATAATATCTTATCATATATGCTTCTTAGCTACGACCCTTTTCTGAGAAACAAAGCTAGGGTATGTAATGTACTGTCAACATATTTCGATTAGTGCTTCCCTTTATATGATTGAATGACAAACAGTATCAGGCACGTCTTTCGGAGAACAAAGTTATGCAATAGCACGATTTCTCTAGAAGAATATCCCCCGATAATATTATTAACCGTATGCCTTCGTGAGGATTTGTATGTGATTAAATCTTTATCTTGTACCTTAATGTTAAAATTATTCACTTGACATTTGACATAATCCGTATTATATATAATCCGTAACCGTAACGACCTATAATATGAAATATATGATTTCAGATTGTATATAACAATATGTGTTAAGTAGGCGTCGTGTTAGCGAAGAAGATATTTAACCAAGAAACCATTTTGTATTGTTATTCGAGTTATGTTAGTGGTTGTAACTTGTAATATCATTCCCATTGTCTTATTCCTAGTAAAGTGATGAAATTTTGATATTCAAAATTATTGATACAGTAGCTCTGACTGATAAGTTTAGTGGTTCAATTTCATGAGACAATCCTGGAATTCGTAAAACAAGCAATTTACATAGTTGTATTTTAGATAATTCGAACGATCCTTATGTGAAAACAAAAATGTTGGCTGGGTACATATTCGTTTAAACCTGATATTTATATTAAAAGTGAATTTATGAAAGTATTTAAATAAATAAATATTCTATTCAACAACGACGTGACAATTTATAATAATCATCAATTAAATTTAAGACTTCATAGACACTTACATTAGATTGGAAAAAAATTTTGCATTTAGAACTGTCGAACTGACAGTTTTTAAAGCCATATATTTTTTATGTTAGTATTTTTTTTTATTTGAAATTTTGTATTTTATTATGCAACTAGCTTTTATCTGCGAATTCGTCCGTATAATCGGGATATATTTATTAATGGGGTGTAATAGGGTCCTATGTCTTTCTTCAATCCATTGGTATTGTACGTGTTATACAAAATTTCATGACAATTGGTTGATGCGTTATTTAGTTTAGAAATAAGAAACAAACAAATTTACTTTCACATTTACATTCGTAATATTAGTAAGTATAAAGATCTTGACAGCAATATAAGACACCAAATTATTATACTGTAGATTTTGTTTCGTAATAAGAAATGTTATGCTTGAACCTAAGTGGTCACGTACAGTGCAGTTTTAAAGAAGAAAGAAAGTGGAATGAGCTCCCTGCCGAGGTTCTCCCTAGAGACTATAATATCTTCAAAAAATAGGTAAATATGTTACTTCAGAGTCGACAACGCGCGCGTAATGCCCCTGTATTGTAGGGGTTCATAAGCTACGGTAACTACTTACCATGAGACGAATCATATGTTTGCCATATCAGTGGTATAAAAAAATAATTCTTTCTTCTTTTAATCAATGTATAGAATTATCATAATTATAACACTCAATGTAGTTATTGATATTCAACTCTTAGACAAGGTACAGAGAGAGCAAAATAACAGTACAAAAGTTGATAAAAACCTTACTAATGAACCTTGAAAAGTATTCAATATCGGTTTCAAGTCGCCTTTTGCGAGAACTTTTAATTAAAACTCGAAAACCTGGTGACTTTTAACGAATTGCCGTTTGTAACCATCGATAGTCTCAATCGAGAAAATGGCGGATAGTTTTCAGATTTCTAAGTAATACTAACTCGTATCCTATTCGATTATCTTTCATATCGAATAATGCGAACTTACCTCGTTATAATAACACCAATATAAAATAACTTACCTCGATGTGGTGTTCAAACGTTCAGAGCTCTAGAAGTAATGGTCGATTTAGAGATATTTTCTTGTAAGCGATATTTTCACGGTATTAGGGATAAAGTGACGCTGTAACGAGAGTATGGCTTTGACAGGTATATCTTTGTCACGAGTGACAAAAGAGAGGAAATTATTGCTCGTTAGCACACCAATATTAAACCTTTATAAAAAATATTTTTATGACTTCTGAATGCATACATTACACAGGTTTTTATTAGCTACATTGATGACGTAGCTGGCGTTGCAAATATTCGAATTTTCATATGCGAATAAGACATTTTGTCAAACTGAAAAGCATCCTATATAATGGTCTGGGTACTGAATTACTACCACACTGAATTTTACCAAAAAATATATATATACATAAAAAATCGTTATGAATGTCAGTAATTTTTAATTAGTACCTATGTAGACACTGTCTGATCACAATTTTTTATTATTATTTCTACTTTTTTTTATTCAACTTAAAATAGCAAACAAACTGACAGCCCACCTGATGGAAAGTGGTAACCGTCGCATATAGACATGAGCAGTACCATGGATATAACAGAGTATACTGTTTTACCCATGATACCCCTCATGTGTCGCTACTCCTGAGGACTCAGGTGTTATTTGTCTGTACCCAGTAAATTCACGCCATATCCCACCCTTCAAACCGAAACACAACCATGCAAACACAACTGCTTTACGGTTGAAACACGAATGGGACAGAGGTACCTAAACAATCGACTTTTGTACAAAGTCTCCCTCTAGTATACTCCTCTGGTATTCTATACGATAGAGTTGCACATAATTGAGTGAAGATGACTGTGACTTAATATTTGAGGTATTTCACACTCTTTTCCTCACATTACATCATGTAAAGACTAATTTAAACAAATGCATTTGCCTTTTTAAATGTATACTGGGAGTTAATGTAGTAGTTTCAAAAGGATTTTATCATAAAAGTTCTTTAGTTTCAATTTCACGCATGTATTTGTTTATATAATTTAGAATGGTAAGCAACTAACCGTATTTTGAATACACAATCGGCACTTAACGAGATGAAAAATCTTTACAGATAGGTACCTACATATCTGCTTCTTTATTGTCTACGTTTCAAAATTAACTAAGCTAAACGTAATTTGTAAAGGCACGAACACTGAACAGATTAGACATTGTGAGGTAACGTTAGAACCGTTACGTTATCAAAAAAACCATCTTTTTTACATTTTAGTTTGCTTTTTAGAAGAATAGACGAAATTTTTAATTTTTTTTTTAGTAGAAAAACTGGCTATTTTCAGAGTTAAACCAAATATTTATTAACACAGAATTCTAAGTTCAAATATGAAAATTTAAATCTAACGGAAATAAGTATGAAACATTCCGTTTAGCCGTCGTGGATGCGTATTAATTATAGTTGAAATAACTAGTCAATATCAATTTAGATATACATAAAATTGAGCGTTACATTTTTTTTATATTTAACTACACAAATAAATACGGTATGAAAATATCATATATACACAATATTGTCTATCTTATATCAGTGTACAATTCATAACCTACACACCCAATGTCTCTGTGACATTATAATTTTTCGCATGGATTCACATTTCCTCCCTTTTCGCCTTCATCTCATGCATATTTTATATTTTCTAGCATTACAAATGCAAACTGTCAACGTAAATATTTATCTCCCTCCCATTTTGATGCAACTTTCATTAGATATTATTGTATAAAGAAAGAAGATTGCACAGTTAATATGAAATTACTTATGAGTGGTATAACGAAGTCGTAAAATTGAAGTCTGAATGTTAACTAGGAAAGTTAAAAATAAACAATAAAACCCAACGCCAAGATTTTTCATATACTTACCTATATGGTAGATTTAAAATGTTTTATAAGTTATCATAACTTACCGAAATTATTTCGACGTTTCGACTTGGTTACACCAGCCGCGGTCACGAGTAGATAGTAGTCATAATTAACCTAAACGATCCCTATAATTGTCATCTCTTATTAAATCTATTTTAACATCAAGTTAAAATAGATTTAATATATTTGAATAAATAAAACGGCATAGGTAATATTTCGCAACAAGTAGAATTTTTCTCCGCAGATAAAACAGCAACTTCAGTACCTTAAAATTAATATATCGAAATTAATATCATAAATAAGACTGATTTGACTTTTTATCTGAAATGGATAAACTCAAAAAATATGGACTTGGTGAACCAATTTCGATAAATCTTTTTGATTGCAAAAAGATTTATCGAAATTGTCTTTTTTTTTATATTTTACCAACTGGTGAACAGTTGGTAAAATATATAAAAAAAACATGCCTCTTTACCTTGCACGTTATATTTATTTTCATTTTAGTGTACATAATATTACTACAGTTACATAAACTGTATTATTTTTTGTGGAAAACAATAAAGACTTTTCATTTATTCGTGTATACAAATGAATTCGGAATCTCTTCTTGGAAGTAGCCTAATAAACTAGGAACGTATGGCGATCTGTTCATCTAACGTTACATTTCACGGCTCGTTACCCGCCGAGCGGATTCTACGCACACCGTTGTGTAACAGGTAACAACGCGGTTAATTGTGAACCATTGTAGCCTGTCTGATTGCGTAATGCGGTGTTCGATAATTTAATTATATTTTTAGGAGTGCAGTTGTGCACAATACGGTTGTTGTAAACTGTTAACTTGTAGGTAAATGTTATATTCATTTACCGCAGACTTAAAAAGTGAATATGTTTTTATGCAACACTGTGGTAATCAGGCGTACAGTTTTTCTGATTGTAAGTGAATACCATAGTTTTGGATATAATTTTAATAATAATATAGTAGGTGAAATATAATTACACTTGTTGCTTGGTCCTCAAACTTGGATACCCTGTATTCTGAAGAACCAAACAACTAACATCGGGCAGTATCACGTTAAACCCAAACTGTTATTGAAAAGGCTTATATTTATTTTAATATAGTTTATTGAACCAATATACCTTATAACACAAGACTTTTTATGTGTGGACTTGTAAATGACAATCAATACAATATTGTCACTTAGAAAAAATATTCTTTATTATATTAACAAAAAAAAATAACATTGTCAGAACAAAAAATATAAAAAAAAAAATTTAATATTAAAATTGTATGTTCTGTATTGAACACAAACTAATTAAGAAAATGTTATTTCATAAATTTGCCCGACCGGGGTTTGAACCCAGGACCTCGTTTACGTAAAGCAAAGCGCCCGCCACGGCGCCAGGCCAGCTTAGCTGCAGTACCAGAGGTATCACGTGCGCGTCACGGACAATGAAGAAACATTTTGATACTTTTTTAAACAACTTAGTATAACGCGTATTCCATAAAATATCCGTAAAAGGTAAGCTAACTATAATTATATTCCAAGCTATTGGGATTATCGCGATGATACGCAACAACAAAGTTTTTTTTTTATCTTATCTATACGTGATTAAAAGTATTGAGAGTGTTTAACAAAAGAGAAGCATAAGGTAATCCTGAAACACGCTAACGAAGTTTTTCTATCTTAATCGCATATAATGTTTTTATTTCAGTGAAGATTATGAGTCCGTGTATACTCAGTTAACCAGTTTGAGGATTGCTGGTCTAAAAACCCTCAAAGAATGGCGATTGTCCCTTATAAATTTACCAGGCAAAACTGCTCATTGGGAATTATTCGGACGCACCCAACTTTTCTGTGCGAGTTCTTTGTTTCGCAGACGTGCTTGAGACATACACAACTGGGTATACAATTTGACTCTTTTTTTATCTAATTAATGTCTAATTAATCTAACTATCTTACCTAAAGCACGCCTAATTGAAAGCGGTTATTGGGTTAAAATGTCATGAACGCTTGCAAACGTGACGTATCTATTCAATAAAATATACCTTCAACTTTATATGACTGCATTTTGGAAATAGAAAATCATTTATTTTTAGATGGCATATCAAAATAAAACATACCCAGACAGAACCACTGGTAACAAAACCGTATTTAATTTGGTGCAGTAATTTTCTGTGTTGTTGGAACAAACATATACAGATAGATAGACAGACAGTCAAAAATTCTAAAAAAATATATTTTAGCTTCTATTCTACTCCTCATATATATATATTTAATCTTTCCTATATACAGACATCTTCTAGTTACAAAATTATTACCGTTTTTTTTTATACCATTAAGGTGGTCCAAAAGCATACGGCCCACCTGATGGTAAGGTTACCGTAGCCTATGAACGTCTGCAATACCAGGGATATCAGCGCGCGTTGCCAACCCCGAAGAAACCTCTTGACCCCCCTTTACTGCATATTAGTATCGTAAGAAGTGAGATGGGAATCAAGATCAAAAATGAAATTGTGAGATAAGATTCAGAATACCAGACTTTTTGATAGTTACACGCACAATATTAGTGGGACTAAGATTAAAAAAATTATGGTTTGTCAATCCGCATTTTTTTTTATAAAAATATACTTTATTTTATTGGTACAGTCCCTTAAAATTATACCAATAATTTAGTTTTTACTCAGCCGATGACAAAATGTTTCTCTACTTGTTTTTTCCCCGACGTCACTGCGACACGGCGACGGCTGAGTGACGCGCCGCAGGACGGTCTCATTTAGTTTTACGATCACAAACAACGTTCCAGCTTCTTGCAAATATTACATAGGAAACATGGCGTTGACCTTTATTATTGTTTACTACTCGAACGTAAGAGGCAAGAATGGGTTTGGGATGGAGGAAAACTAAAAAATCTAATAATTACGATGAGTTGAAGATGAGTGAGAAATAAAAATTTACTGACAATAAAAAAAATCTCCGCAAAAACAGCGACTTCAAAGATAAAATTAATTAATTATAATAATTACCTAGTTTGGGACTAGATGGCGCTGTGTTAAAATATGCCCAGAGTGGTATTTGTATGTTTATTAATCCTACTCTTCTTATTTTAAAAAGAATAAAACACAGATATGGCGTGAGATATACATTATATTTAAAATATTCCGATTTTGAATGTGGATAATGCGAATCGATTTTTTTCAGTAAAGAAGATTTTGCTCTGCAATGAAAAATGGCAACATCAATTATCACAGTATTAATATCACCACGGGAGTCACCTTATAGATTGCAGATATAAAAATTAGAACAAAATCATGTCGCGTAACTAAAACACACAAAAGTAATGACGACTTACAAATCTCCTCAGTTTAGTAGTTGCTTGAATATTACGACACAAATAAGTCTGTTAACATTGATCTACCCTCTGAGATTCCATAAGATAAGTACGCAAACAGCGACCCGTGATGTTACTACAAAAAGTTATTTGCGAAATCATACCGGCGCCGTTTGGACGGTCATGCTAAAATCGATATTAGATACGAGGAATAGAATGTAGGTGAATGTTACCCATAATATTTTGACACCATCCGTGTATGGGGAGTAATGGGGTAATATAGTATTTATTATTTGTATATTTTTTTATGATACTAAGAATGGCCAGCAAGCTCACCTTTTAGAAAATGTTAATCGATATCTACAGAAATCTATTTATTTAATTTACTTTAATGGAGAAACATACAATATCTAAAACATAAATAATAAACACAGCAATAACATATATAAATGAAGTTTCTACAATAAACTTACACATTATAACGAGAGCAGATGATTAATATGAAAAAAGTACTTGACATTACAAAAAAAAATAACAATAACAATTTTAAAACGATTTTCCATTTTTTATATGGAAATTGCGTAAAGTCTCTCTCTTACGTATTTTTTTTTTTATATAAGTATAGATCTTCATTGAATATGTCCAAACAAAGGAATCGCTGATTATAATCATTACAAACTCTTAGAAGAAAAGTGTTACACATTTTTTTTTATAACACAGAGGGCAAACGAGCATGCGGCTCACTTGATGGTAAGTGACTATTCGCCGTCCATGATCACCCACAACACAAAAGACATTGCAGATGTGCTAAAGATATACTAAATAGCTTATGATTTCTAGAATAAACAGTTCTGTAGACATCAAAGGATTGTGTGCTCATTGATGCCCATGAATGATTGATTGAGATTACTTTATTTGCATTATACAATATGAGGAATAATAAAGACAATTAATAAATGTAACAGTTCAATTGTATAAGTACCTATAGTAACGCAATCTTATGCCTGAAAGCAATCTTTTCTAGACATTCATGGTATACATTATGTGTTGCTATTCCTGCGAACTATGATGTTATGACCTCGTACCCTGTAGTTTCATTGCCATATCACACCTTCTTTTGTTTATTCACCTCTTGATGGCTTAACCGTTCAATCGATGGTCATGAAATGTAACACATACGAATGACATACACAAATTATGTGATTATGTGATCAATTAATATATCCGATTGCGAAACAAGTTACGGGTAAAAAATACTTACACATACACTTTTATTTTAAAAACAAGATACAACAAAATAATATAAATATTGTTTTATTCTATTTTTTTAATTAAAAATCTTTACGTTAAAACGTAAAGATTTTTAATTCACAAAGTAGAGTTAAATCTGCAATTTGGGCTTAAGTTTTGAAATGGATTAACAAACAAGATTTTGCTGTATTAGTTCGTAGGTATTGCTGAATAATTCAGTAGATAGTATGGCCTCGGTTGGTGTTATAAGATAAAATTTATTTTCAATCGACTTTGAAAAGTACCTAATTGTTACAATGTTACTAGATTTGTTGCCTGTTAAAAACTGATTTAAATGATTTTTAAAAAATCGAAATAAGCTTTTATACAAATTCCACCTAATCAGAGTTTCTTTTCGATAAAATTCGCTTGCACTTGTTTTTTTTTTTTTGATGGGTGAAAATGGTATGGTAACCCCGCCTGCGCTAACGGAATACGCTGGCGGAGCACCAGTGAAGGGTGATAGATGAGAATGAAAACAAGCTAGTTAGCCCATCATGATGAATTCAACAGGAATTAACCATGATAGTTTCCAGGGAGAACCGCGAGGAGGTCGACCTGGTTGGGTATATTGCTAGCAATGGGATTCTGTCTCCATTACTAACAATCCCTTTCCCCCTCGCTTGCACTTGTTAAATGTATATTACTTTATAACAATCATTATTAGAATATTTACATGCTTCCGGTATTAGGTATTTTAATATAAAAAGGGTACATTTATGAAACTTCATCCAGATACATAACGGAGATTCATGGGTAATTTTTTTCTGGACTAAACAACTGCATCATCTAGTCTGAGATGAGATACATGTAGAAGTTGACTTGGTAGCTTACATATCTATATTCTTATCAGGATAATATACACATTACAATGATCATCATGATGATGATAATGATGACAGAAACTTACCCATTTTGCTGCGGCTCCTGGTTCTCGTCGGCGTCATTACTGACAATGGACTCTAACATTTGTATCTTCAACATTGTAGAACGTCACATGACAACAAATTATTACTATCACTCATTCAAATGACGGACTATTGGAACACACATCACGATTCACGGTCGACAATCTTCTAACCGCCACACTTCAATGTTGCTTAATTCTGAAACAATAAACAAATTATTCATTATTTGTGTTATTATTATCACTACTAGCTTTATCTTGCGGTTTTCCCCGCTTAAATCCTTATTCTTATAAATAATATAATTATAAAAGTGAGTTTGTTAGTTTATTACTTTATAGCACTTATAGGGCTTTTTTATGCAACTTAAAATGACAAACAAGCTGCCGACCCACCTGATGGAATGTGATAATAGTTGGCTATACGAGTAGACATGAATAGTACCATGGACATAATTTCACCCATGTTACCTTTCATGCGTTGCCAATTTTATTTATTCTTTATTGCACAATAAAAATTTTGTACAAATGGCGAGCTTAATGCCATATGGCATTCTCTACCAGCTAACCATTGGGTAAAAACAGAAAGCGTATGAAGGGCAGATGTGGTGAAAAATATGTGACAATTAGAGTAACACATTAAGGCAATACACAATATAAATATAATATACACATACGAAATGCATATTATAATACATAAACATTACTTTTAATATATATGGATAAATTAATACATATAATATATATATATATATATATATATACATATACATCCAATAATTTTATTCCCATTGGGTTTCAATTTGAAGGGCAGCTAAGCAGGTATTGCTTCGTGGCAGAAACACGAAAGGGACAGAGGTACCCAAGCAGACGACTTTTGAACAAAATCTCCCTTTGATAAAAATATACTACTTAATCCTACTACGGCTTAATCAATAACTATGGTATTTGGTACACGGGTATTACATGAGATGAAGATAATGAGATGGAGATAAGCATAGATTATGTTTTATCCTAATCAATAATATTACAGGTTCATTACACATAAAAATATACAATATAAGAATATGTTCCGGTTACACGAAAGAAGTCGCGGGTAAAGCTTAGTGTTTAATAATATTAACAATTAATACAATGAATTATAATAATAATATATTCTATATATAGATAAATAAGATATTGTATTGCCATGGGTTAATGCAAATTAATTCGTTATATGGAAGTAGGCTCGCCTTCGTCATATTGTATTCTAAAAATGTTCGTCAAACTGTGAACATGACGGGTATTATATTCACCACAAGGGTAATAATTGATAAATGGGGGGAAAGCGATTGTTAGGAATGGAGATAGACACCCCTATTGTTAGCAATATGCCCTATTAGGTCGACCTCCACGTGGTTCCCCCTGGAAACCATCGTGAACAATTCTTATTGAATTCGTCACGATGGGCTAACTGACCTGCTTCATCCTCACCTATCATCCTTCACTGGTGCCCCGCCGGTGTATACCGATAACGCGGGTGGGGTTACCATTCCATTATCACCCATTAAAAAAAAATAGTTGATAAATATCTCTCACTACCCACATTTCATATTGGTATTGCAGGCGTTCATAGGCTACGGTAACCGCTTACCATCAGGTGGGCCGTATGCTTGTTTGCCACCTCAGTGGTATAAAAAAAATATTCTTTGCTAGTTCTTGTTAATTCTTACTTTAGTGAATTTGTTTGTTTGTAACCTTTTGGCGCCTAAATTTACCTAGGCTTAACAAATCCTCATTAAATTTGGTATGAACATGGTATTTGAAATGGGGCTATTTTATATTTCTGTCAATATGTATATGTCAGTCACGTTGAAGAAAATGCAGGTAAACGCTAACATCTAATACAAATTAAATAATCATTTCATAGGAATAAGTACGGTTCAGTTAGCGCTTTGAGTAATCAAAACTTAGTCCTTGTTCGGTATTTCTACTCTTCTTTGATCGTTAATTAATTTTGAATAGTCTTTGGAAGTTCAATTCTTTCATGTCAAAGCAAAGTTCTAATAAACCTAAAAAATTTAGAAAATGTCTTATAATTAGCTAATTAAACAAAAAGATTGTAATATATTATTTTAAAAACAAGATTTATTTAGACAGAAGATATTTTATTACACTGCTTTAATCTTAGACGTTTTATTAATCTTGTTTAATTCGCCAATTCATAACCGATTTTGATGGTTACTTTTCACAATGGTTAGCTTATATTTCTGTATTATATTATAGCTCAATTTATTAATTCCGTATTATTTTTATGTGTATTTAACATCTTTATATTTTTTATTCAACGTTCGATATTTAAAAAAATAAGTTAATTATTAAAATTTCTTCATTGTATCAAAGTTGTAAGAAAATAAAATTAAGAATTTATTAATATAATAATATGGTTATAGTGCCACTGATAAAATACTGATAGAATGCTATAACTATATGTTCCGCTGTCAAGCCGACCAGAATACAACCACTGGGCTCCATAAAATCTCCCAAGAGTGTTATTCGTTAACAATAAGGGTAAGTCGCCACGTCATCTTTTTCTATTATCCACGACCGTGGCAATTTATGGCCGGGTACCTGAATGCCCTTCGCATAACATTGAGAAATAAGGGTAGCATTTTTTTTTATTATGATTTCTGAAACTCGGTATCGACATTTTCAAAGTTCTTGAGTATATATTGATTTTTGGGATCGTTGCGTAGGAGGAGTCCGTTTCTACGCGGTAAGTGTGACCTTGATTACAAGTGCACAATCATTTAGTTGGATGTGAAGTACTTGATAGTATGGAACAGACTCCAAGCAGTCTAAGCTGTTTGGTGTGGAAAGCGAAGTGCCTAGCGCTCAAACCCACCGACGTAGAAAATTTGACTCCTCTTTTGAAAGATATTATATAATTGCATAACAATAGTTTTTATATGATAATTACTTGAGATATAATTATTTAATTATTTCTCAAGCATTTATTTTTACATACCGCGGTCTCAATCAAATTAATCACAGTTTGTTTCATGGGTATGTATTAGATAACTGGCAGATATAATAAAATCTTTCTTTTTTGTAAATACATAGATATACATAAAAAAAACAATTGACAAATTATGTATAATCGAATGTTTTCATTACGCGAATATCAAACCCATAAAATTCAAAAAGAGCGTGGTATTTTGAAGTACTACACCATCATGGTCGGTCGGTCATGGTATTTAAAAATTATAAATACTTATATTTTTTTTTCATAAAATGCATTAAAGACATGTAGTAGTAGTACTAGACCTACATGTTTTTAATCGACTTAAAAGGTGGAGTTTCTATATTCAACTGTATATATTTTTTATTTATGTCCGTTGATTTCTGCGACAAATCTGGACTGATTTAAAAAATTCTTTCTTTAATCCAAAGATTATACTCCTGAAGTAGCCCCATTATCATCAAGTCAGAACTGATAATGGAATCTTTCGCTTTTTCTGGGTATTTTGTTTTTGTTTCACCTTTATTTATGAAAATAATATTTCTTGGTTTTTCTATAAATCCTTCTCTGTGCACGCCGTATGACTTTGGAACTCACTACCATCCTCAATACGCAACGCCTAGTCATTAGTCATCTTCAAGAACCTGATTAAATCCCAGTACCTATCATTATCAATCCTTTTTTTGTTTTTGTCCTTTTATACCTACTTATCTCGTTATTGTGAATGAAATAATTGTATATATGAATAATATTTATATATATATATAATATAATATGCAATATGTATATGTAAAAATAATATTGTTATATATTTTATACATTTATTTATATAATGTATACTATTATACGTACTTAGATGTCTATAAGGTACGCATATGATTATTTGCATATGCTTTATTAACTTGAGCGTTTTTTTAAGAAATGTATCTAATATTTCTTGCGCCAATAGCTACCGTCTTTTTTTTATTCACTACCCAAAAGCTGTCTCGAAGAGGATGCTTAAGCGATAAAATCGCCGTTTGTTCTACTTTGTAAGTAAGTAATATATGTATATATTTTTCTTGTGTGATACGATAAAGAGTAAATAATTAAAATAATTGAAACATAGCACGTCGTTATACATTGTCGAATAAAATGAATAATATAATACCAGTATAAAGTAGAATAATTTATTACAATTTGAATGCAAATACCATTTTGACATCTAATATTAATTCCATACCAATGCAAAATGTAATTAGTATGGCTCAGTTGTTTTAGCAAAATAAAGTTTCTTCTGTGATGTTTCTAATGATACCTTTCTATGCAGATGTTACAACGATATTGTACTACACAACAAAATATCACAATAAATTGTTGCTCGCTTGTCTCAGGTGTTAGCTGTAATGATAAGTATACTGAAAGCCTTTTGAAGACGTCGGATTTATTTAGAGTGATAAAGCTTTATTTTATAATACTGACATCACAAACAACCCTTTTTGATTTGTGTTCACAAATGTAGATTTAAACAGATACTGGCAATTACGTCAATATTTGACCCCATTGGCTTTTTTAAAATTATTTTCCAGGGTGGCATTGCCCTTTAAATAAGGCACATATATTGTTTTATATATGTATTTGCAAAGCTTCTTTCTCATCTTGGGGTGGGCATGGCCCACTTGGCTTCCGATCTTAAATAAGCCCAAGTTCGACCCTAACTTAGGCTCAATAAAATTCAATTGATTCGGAGTAAATTTCAATTCGGAGTAATTTTTGGGTATAATTAATTTTGATGTCATAAAAATTGATTTATCCTAGTTTTAGTCAGTAATGCCAACATTTTTATATTAGGTGACGTCTATAATACTATTCCTGTCTATAGACGATAGGTACCACATTCCATAAGGCGAACCATTAGTCTATTCATCATTCTAAAGGTCCTATAATTATCATTGATCATTTCGATCGAAATCATAAAGTTATCTAATACGCTTCTTTTTTACTTCTAATATTAAACTATATAAGACTTTCTAGCTATTCGTATTTCAAATAGAGAAAGTTCTCTATTTACCTGTTTTATCTATGGGAATCATTTGATTGTTCATTTGTAATATATAAACTTAAACTACTCAACTGATTTTACAAATTATTTCACTTATACCATATAAAACTATATTATCAGTGAGTATCATAGGCGGTTTATTTGTTTCGAAAATTTTATTTACCCGTGCGAAGCCAAGTCGGACTGCTAGTATATATATATATATATATATATATATATATATATATATATATATATATATATATATATATATATATATATATATATATATATATATAATATATATATATATATATATATATATATATATATATATATATATATATATATATATATATATATATATATATATATATATATATATATATATATATATATATATATATATATATATATATATATATATATATATATATATATATATATATATATATATATATATATATATATATATATATATATATATATATATATATATATATATATATATATATATATATATATATATATATATATATATATATATATATATATATATATATATATATATATATATATATATATATATATATATATATATATATATATATATATATATATATATATATATATATATATATATATATATATATATATATATATATATATATATATATATATATATATATATATATATATATATATATATATATATATATATATATATATATATATATATATATATATATATATGTATATAATATATATATATATATATATATATATATATATATATATATATATATATATATATATATATATATATATATATATATATTTTTTCTTCGCAATTAGTATTTGTTCCCACATTTTTTTTAATTTATTTATTCTACACAAAAAATTACAAACATATAATATATGTATATTAAATAAAGATGTACTACAAGCGAGCTTAACTCTGTAAGAGTTCTCTTCCAGCAAACCCTGAGTGGAAAGGGTGCATTAATACCAGCGGACAGTGTGCGTACAATAATAGGAGGAAACAGTATAGTTATTTCTATTATAAAATAATAAATATGTTGACATATATACAAAGTAACTTATACACATTGATATAATATTAATTTTATTACGATTAAAATTGTACGGTCAAAAAAGTGGGTGTCAAATAGCCTCTTCTGCAGTGATGTTGAGAACAATGAATGGACTCAATACTGAGGCGAGGAAGATAGTTCGGCGCATACATCTCCCTCGGTCTCTGTAACATTTATGCTTGGATTTCATATTTTAGTTGTATTACACTGGTTTAAGGTTACAAGTTTTTCAATCAAATTAGTCATTTCATATGTCATACAAATGTATTGACTAACTGAGGAGAGCTGGACACCCGACAAATTATTATTTGATTTTTATATTTAATCTACAACTACGAATTATCTCAATAGCGCGTTTTGGGAGATTGTTTTTGTATAAATATTTATCTCAAACAATAACACGTTCATGTATTATATTATACGGACAATAGAAATATGTGACTAAAGAATGAATTCACAAGAACGTATAAATTACTTTTTATTAAACTACTGAATTATATTTATTTAAATATTTTTTTTTAATTAATAGTGCCACCTAGTTGTTATTATTAATGTTAAATTTTATCTATATTTTGAGGGTAGAGTGCGAATTAAATGACTACTCTATGACAGTTTAAAGACTAATCAAACAATTTACAGTGATTCTCTGGTTTAAGCAAAAACAAATGTACAATTATAATTTTTAGTGTAAATTGATTTGTATTTTTAATAAGAATCTAAGAGTTACTTTTACATATAGATAAATAAACAAAATACATTCAACAGTAAGTACGTTTACGTTATTTATGTTAGTTTAAAATGGCTAGTTGCTGTGTGGTTCTGGCATAGAATGGGTCACTCCCTCCTTTCTCGTGGGTATCGAAAGAGGCTACTAAGGTACTTAATGGTTAAGGGATAGGCAGTAGTGTCTCTCTTAAAACACCAGCAAAGGCTAACTGCTGTTGCCAACCTTGAAATGGCAACTACTGGCTGTCGCCAATATTATTATAGGGGAAGCTTATGTTCAATAATGACAATTAACGACTGATATGATGATGCTCATGATACCCTTAACTACTGGCAAAGCCCAGGGAGAAAATTTGTCAGTAGTTAAAGGTATCAGGAGGTCTATATTTAGTCGTTGACAGTTAACAATTAATATGATAATGACCATGAATATAGTTGGCATAATTTATAAGATTAATTAGAATGTACTTTATATTTTTTCATTTTTATCAACATTATCTCAGCCATCCACTGCTGAACATAGGCCTCCTTCATAGACTGCCAAGGATCGGTCTTGAGCCACCTGCAATGTTTTTAGGCATTGATTTTATTAATTAAATAGATATTATCCAATTTACTTGTAATTGTATCATATCTATTTAAGGCAACAAAGACTTAAAAAAACAATAATTTCAGTAGATTTTCGTGAAATTATCAGCTTGTATATTTTCAGTCATATTATATATTCAGTGTATACCTTTGTCATATTATTTATATTTATAAACAACTTTTTGTAAAGTGACCACTAGCTTCAGTATAAAACTTTGTAGCTTTGCCCACATGAATGAGTACATAAAGAATCTTATGTACTAAGTTAAGATATAATCTACCTGTGCACCAAATTCCATTCATCTATCCATACGAATTTTCGCATTTATAGTATATATTAATATATAAAATAATATTTTTTTTATTAATAGGATAATAATAGAATTAACAGTTTACCAGAGAGAGACTTTGTAAAAAAGTCGTTTGCTTAGGCACTGGTCTGTCCCATTCGCATTTCTACCATGTAGGAGTTGTATTTGCATGGTTGTGTTTCGGTTTGAAGGGTGGGATATGGCAGTGAATTTACTGAGTACAGAGGAATAATGACTGAGTCCTCAGGAATGGCAACGCATGGGAGGTTTCAAGGGGCGATGGTTCCATCAGGTGGACTGTCGGCTTGTTTGCCATTCTAAGTTGTATAAAAAAAGTCCAACCTGCTTGTAATCATATTCAGGATGCCGGACTGGCGGATGCCGGATTCAGGATGATCAGACAGATTTTCTAGCAAAAACCGCATGGAGGTTAATTTGATAGCGTATAAGGCTAGCAATGTATTTTCAAATATATCATTGTTACTAATATTTTTTTAATAGATATTAAAATTATATACATACTCGTATATTCATTTGTATGTACACTCAAAATCGGGGTAATTTGTTTTAGAAACGTTTGTGTTTTTCAGTAATGTGTAAATAAATATAATTAATAATTATTCATAATACATAATACTTTACACTTTATTTTACATTTTTACTTACATAATAATTCATAATACAATTTAAATTGTAGAAATATAATTGTTGAATAAAGTTGATAAAGTAATTGAATTTTGTAAACAAAATAAAATAAAAAATAAATTACGTTCAATTCCAGGATGTACTAAGAGACGATTAAAGGAAAAAACCTAAACATAATAAGCAAGAGAGACATTACGCCCAGTCTTTTGAGAAGCATGATAATAATAGTGATGGGATATGTTATGATGATGATGAGCTTCTATTGCAGATACTATTATACCATACTTTAGATTTAAGTTTTGACATTATGTGGCAATGAAACAAGTCATGAAGTTGTAAAAAACTCTGGAATTAAAAATACAGGAACCACTAGTGAATAATGGAGTAATACAGTTTTATTATTAACTAAATAATTATTTATATTTAAATTTGGATGTAATAATATCCATTATTAGAATTTTCAATGCATCGAGCGCTGTAGCGGTATTTGACAATTGAGTTACTTTAATCTGAGTGCGAAAAAAGTGAGGATCGGGAAGCGAAATAAAAAAAAAAACACAATAGAAAGCCAAAGCTCCCTATTATGTTCCCAAACTACCCAGATAACTGCAGGTAGAAATTCTAAAACGCGCTTATAGAATTTTTGAAATTTTACGTATATATACAATTTTTTGGGATTATCAGCGGGCGTCCGTTTCTTCGCGTTGAACCAGTCTGGAAAAGCAGGAGCTGGCTTAATTCCTGTGCTTATCGGTAACCAACCTGAATTTGACCATAAACTACCTCCTTTGGTGATGAGTTGAGTATTTGGCACTGAGTGTATGCTCGACCGTCGCAACACGAGCGCCGAAGAAGTTTTGACGCCCTTTTAACAACGGATACATTCAAATGAGAATATTTGTTCTTATTAGACAAACTGTAAACAATTCATCTACATTATTTCTGAGATGAGTCTAAGAGCAGTAAAACTATTAAAGAAGATGTGAATACATACTAAACAAATATACTTTCATTTTTTTTAAACGACTTAGAATAGCAAACAAGCTGACGGCCTACTTGATGGAAAGTGGTAACCGTCACCTATAGACATGAGCATAACAGATTGTACTGTTTCGCCCATGATACCCCCATGTGTTGTTATTCCTAAGGATTAAGGTGTTATTCCTCTGTACCCTGTAAATTCACGCCATATCCCATCTTTCAAACCGAAACACAGCCATGCAAACACAACTGCTTCACGGTAGAAACACGAATGGGACAGAAGTACCCAAGCAATCGAATTTTGTACAAAGTCTCTCTCATATTTATTATATTAGTAAGGATTTGTGACACCGGTGGTTATAGGCATCACAAATTCTTATAGCAAACCGCTACGGGTGCACGGTGTATTTGTACAGAAATTTTTGCCAGATTTTACTATATATCGGCATACTTCCATGGCATAGCATCGATTTGCGCAAATAAGGGCCTTGATCTGATTCTTATTCTGGCCAATTTAGGAAACCACATTTACTAAATTGGCTCAATACAGAACATCTGGGAGGATAACCCAAACACCTAAGTTATCCTCCAAGATGTTCTGTATCGGGAATTTCAAAACACAGAGTATCTTAGTTTAAAAATCAGGAAATTTATGTGACTGGTACTTAATATTACTATATAGTAAATTTTGTTACAGTTGGCCAGTTATAGACAATAATAAATAGCTGTGGATATATCACATAGATAAGTGATACACATACCTACATATGAATACAAAATGTTTGTTAATATTGTGCGGGAATTGAACCCACTGCCAAGGGAAGATGAAGCATTGTATTAATCTGCTACAGTACCACGAATGTTTCGTATTGCTTCAAGCCTTTATGTAGGTCACCTATTATATAATTATTAAATAACATTCGCTCCAGTACACAATGTAGGTAATGTTCAAACATTTATTAGCCTCGTAACGTGATTATTGCAACGGCGCTCCGTTGCCTCCACAAAGAGCTGAGAAAATAATAGGTCATCTAAACGTTATATTGTTTTTTCGTAAATATTGTTTTTCATTTTCAAAAATATTGTATTTTAAAATGTCGCGTGTTATATTCTCGTAATATACTAGATGAAATATACATTAATATTTCTTTTTTTAAAAAATATATAATATTCATACATTATTCCCACAATGGCTTGATTGAACCTTTAAAAAATTACTAATGATTTAGATTTCAATTTGTATGCCACATTTTACATTATTTTATTTTCGTACAAGTTAGAGCATGCATGAATTAGATTTATACAATATTTCGATAATCTAAATCAACTTGCCACAAACTAAAATTCCATCCCAACCACTTGGATAAGTGGTGGTCCTTCGCTGTACGTTTTTTAAGTCACTTTCTTCCACGTACAATAACTTTTTAAAATCAACATTCACCAGCAGTATTTCCGAACCGATACAACATCATAATCTTCAAGAAAAAAACATATCCCTTATTAAAAGGCCGGCAGCACACCTGCGATGCCTCTGGTGTTGCGTGTGATCATGGGCGTTGATAGTCACTTACAATCAGGTGAGCCGCATGCTCGTTTGCCCTCTGTGTTATAAAAAAAATCTAGGATATGTAGAACATCCACTCTGTTAATCAAGTAATAAGATAAACTTATAGTTTATCTATTGAGTATTAAACTATATAAAAACCCGAGAAATATAACGATCTCACACTGCCATTTGAAGTCTATGTAAGTTTGTAGTAAATATTTTATAATTATTTGTTAATTACAATAAAATTGTCATCCACTAAAATTACTATACTCTTGAAATACGGTTTCTGTAATAAACAAATAAATATAAATAGGTACCTATTAGATGATATTCATTTATTAATTTATCGAGGTCCTCTTTTTCATTAATTTCTTTTTTAACATTATATTTCTAATAATTTGCTATTTTATTAAGTTTATGTATTTCCCTAACTATAACAACATTTATGGTGATATAGCGACGAAAATTATTATTACTTACTAGACTATTAATAAAATTAAAATTTATTTAGAAATTTTTTTAACAGAAAAATAAATATATGACATTTTTATGATAATTTTAGTAATTAAAAGTGTACATTATTTAATGTAAATTGATGCCATTTATGTTAACCACCGTGGGTGGTCTTGAAACAGCAACAGCGAATAACATAGTTGCGCGGATAAAATGCAACTTTTATTAGAAGCATCATAAATTTTCCAAATGGACTTTATTTGTAGTTTACAACTCCTGCGGTGACAAGTCGGCTATCACGCTAGTAACAATAGCAAGAAAAGTAGTTTGCTATAAAATTGCACTATAAAACTTTGAGCTGGTATTTGAAAAAAAAATAGGGAATAAAGAAATAATTTAATGAAGCACGAGTCTTGGGCAATAAATTTAAAATAGTAAGTCATAAAACAATTTCGAAAACAAAACTAAATAAACCAAAAAGAAACGTTATTCCTGAGAAATAATAAATAATACGATCAACAATAATTGACTTGCGCCTCACCAGGCTTCACATGCTTTTTTGTAAATAAAATTCATGTTACTTACTAATATTGTAGCTTTCTATAGGAATATGATATAGTAATATAATATATGATCATTACAAGAGACTTAACATGCTTCAAAAACATCGAATCTTTTCTTGTTATAATATTAGTTCAGATTAGTATTATACTTACTAAACAAAATATATATACATATATACCATACATGTAACTCAATGCTTACAAGTTTTTGTATATCGATAATTGAACATTTTTCAAAATTTAATTGACAATAGTTCAAACGAAAAATTATTTTTTTTTTAATCAAATACATTATATATTAATTAAAAAAAAAAGAAATATATGTAAGAAGTTTCATCATCCAAAAATAGACTGTCAGAGTCGGATGAATCTATTAAGATAAAGCAGATTTTGACGTGGGTATCTACTAAGAAAGAATTCCCCGAAATTCCCACTGGAATCGTCATTTCGTATGAGTCACGCCGCAGTAAACAAATACTTTTGTATTTAATTTATACTTATTTAATGCCAGCTTCTCAATAGTTAATACGTATATTTAAATTTTAATTTAACTACACCGTCTATAAAATTATAGGATACTATAATTTCTAGAAAAATCTATTCTAACGCTAACATATTTCCATAGGGCCCAAAATATCACGGTAATATTTGTGGTTTATTTTGCTAACCGTATCTCGATTACAAGTACCAGTAAGCGATACAGCGTACATTGTTTTGTTTAGTTTTACTATCGACTATTTATGTGCATAATTAAAACACTTTATACATATAAACGTAGCTCATTTTTATTCTGCAACAACAAGAACAACATTTTAGCGTTGGATTTTATGTTTAACTAGCTAGGTATTGCTCACAATTCCGCCTGCACGATGCTGTTAAGTTGAAAATTTCAGTAGGAATATAGGATAAAACAAAATAATCTATTCTTTTTTTAAGCGAATTAAAAAAGTTTTTATATTTGTTACATCACAACTTTGTCATTTATAAACCGATTTGGAAAGTTGTTTTTTATCAAAAAGGATATATTTACAAATCGGTTTCTTAGAAATTTTATTAAAATTCTTTCAGTTTAGGTTTTAAATTAAAGTAATTGGTTTTGGCTTAATTGAGGTCGGTTTTTTGTGGTTTTTCGCTAGTGTCATTTCTAATAGTGAAAGAATTTTAAAGCTACTTCCAAATGGAAGTTTCTTAAGTGATTTATTTCTGATGTGGCTTTTTTTTGGGAAACTTCTTATAATTAATTCATTGGCGTGTAAATGTTTACGAATAAGAATAAAGTCTCTTTTTTCGGAAAATAATTAACTTGATAAATCAGTTCGTTTGTTTTCTACATACAAACAAATATTTCTTTACAAGAATTGTAAGAATTTTTATATGTATACCAACAACCAGATTATCTAATAGGTAAGTATATAAATAATCTCCCTAACTTGTATAGCTGTTTTCTTTGCAGTTGGATGGAAAGATGTACGAGTATATTGAGTGACGGATGAGACTTCTGATTGATGGCTTTATACAGAACTTTATGCTTACATCTCCTTATTTTTGGATAAGAAGATAAGAATATGATTTTTATCTAGTACTTTTATTATTTTATTCATAAGGGGTTTCATTTGTTTTGTATCTAAAGGCGAGAGTTGGTGAAACTAGTGAAATTATTTCTTTATACTGTTTAAAATGGAAAAGAAACGTGCGGTTCATCTAATCCAGAAAGATAGACATAAATAACACCGCACTATTAATAAATATATACTGTAACGCCTGTGGTACCCCATCGGCTACTTCTAATTACATTGAGAGGGAGGGAAATATTGTTAGTAATGGAGTACACCGCTCCAATTACCCTATCATGCGATTCCTATGCGGTCCTTCCTGGAAACCATCATGATTGATTCCTGATGAATGGTCACGATAGGTCAACTGAAGTGATTTCATCTTTTTCTATCATCTGTCACTTATACTCCTCCAGTGTATACCGATAGCGCAGATGTGGCAACCGATCCATTTTTATCTCATTAGGAACTAACATGCTATGCTTCCAGACATAATAATTCAATCCATGTATATACATCTTATATGATTGTACTTTTAAATGTGTCAATATATATGTTATATATGTGTTCTAAGCAAATGGATTTTTTTATTAATATAGGTCTATATAATGTCTTTTTAAATTTATAAATGTTACTTTAAATAAGCCTTTTAGAGCACACTTTTATTTCAGTCGCCATCAAGCATAGATCAAATACCACATAGCAAGTAAAACCATTTCGTTCGGAAACATATTACAACAATATGTATGTATGTACTAAAGATTAAGTATATAATATAGTAGCATCCATATCGAATTGGACGCAATGTATGTTTCATCATAGGGATACTTCGTATAAAAATCATCTGCTTGAATAACTTAATCCCTTGTCCTACTAGCGTTTCTGCTGTGAAAAAGATGTGCTTTCGTAGCTGTTGTTTTGTCTTTCAGTTTAGCAATGAAATTTTCGAAAGCACAACACCATAGTCATCAGGAATAGCAATACATAAGTCGTGCAATAGACATAATAGTGTATTCTGTAATATTTGCCATTTTAAGCATTACAAAAATATTTTTAAATCAGCATCAACCAAGTGTTGTGTGAGTCTCTGTGTCCCGAGAAGACGTGTAGCGTTGCCACCGGCCGCAACTGCTGGCCATGCCGCGCGACAGCATTAACCTATAAAGTAAAGCGCCGCTCATAAGAGCTCTGCGCGCGTTGAACCGACTGTCAGATACAATCGAGCTATTTAATAGTTCTCTTTTTATGTAATTACAGTTGATAATATATAAATATGAATGTATGTGTATATATAAGTATTATTAATTATATATATTTTACATTATAAATTAACATAGTTGCATCACAGATAATATAACTATTATACTATTGAATTGGGTTAGTATCGGTAAAAATAGTGATAAGTATGGATATATAATAAATATATTTTATTTATTTAAACTTTATTGCATACAAATATTACATAAATAATAAATTATAACAATTTATTTTGAACAAGCGGACATTCTATAAGAGTTCTCTAATTATTATTATTAATTTATCATTATTTTTCGAGTTATTTTATGATTTACTTATTCAAGAGTACATAATTGGAAGTAATATCCATAGATGCATGTCATGGTCGGCTGATGTCGGTGATTAAAAATGAAAACTCGATGCATCGATGTGAGTCCGAATGGAACAGTATTCAATATCACAAGGTTGTATTTGTAATATAACTGCATTATTATTTCTAATCAATTTTCAAAAAAGAAGTGTTTAATTTCGTTGAATTTTTGTATTAATTGTAAACAATTGTAATTTAATACCAATTAAGTTATAGTCTGTTTCATACGATGATTACTTCATTAATATATAAATAAATATTTAAGAAAAGCTAGGTACATTGTTATAATTTATTAGGCTTACTAAAACATGTTTTATGTATAAATAGCGAAAAGGTGTATAAGATAAAAGGAGAAGAAGATTAAAGAAATACGTGATAATTGATGAGTGAATAAGGCTTTCGAATAATTTCGAATAGAAAGGAAGGTATGTTCTAAATACAATTAGTTAAAGCAAAAAAAAATCTATTTAATTATAATGTAAGGACTGTTTAGATTAGGTTATGTAGATTTAACGCCAGGATTCACACTTCTATACAAAAAATAATATTTTACCTTGAGACAAGGTATGAGTGGAGTCGAATACTCATCGTAAATATGAAACTCCATTTTCTTAAATGATATTTGAAACGGCAAACAAGCTAACGACCCACTTGATGGGAAGTGCTAACCGCTATAGACATGAACAGCACTATGAACATTATAAAATGCATTGTTTTACCCAAGGTACCTATTGAAGGGATTGTTGGACTATTTGTAATAGGAACACTAATCCCCATTACTAACAAGTGACTAGTGTTTCTATTCTATTATATTGCTACATACCCCAACAGGTCGACGTCCACACGGCTCCTCCAAAACCATCGTGGTAACTTACTACGGAATTCGTTACGATGGGCCTACGCACCTGACTTCATCCTCATCATTTCATACTCCACTTGTGCCCGGTCATTGTATAAAGCAGGCGCGAGCATCATTCTACCTTCACCTATTATACCTGTGTAGCCTACATTTATTTATGTATTTTTCCACTATTGACGTTGTGGCAAACGGAACACAATATTTCGCAAAGCATATTAGAAATCAACGAGTCTGGAGGTGATCTTACTGTCGTCACTCGAATAAAATCGATTTGTTGTCGGTGTTTTCGATCATCTGAGACTTAATCAGAAATTTAAATTGCTACATAAAGTTTTTATATACCGACATCATTTGAACTCACTTTGTGGTTTATAAGTCAATCTGTGTCTATATTGCTATATAATATACATCATACCTAATATGTATGTACATACGGAAATGACAGCCTCCGACGGAAACTTAATATTTTCACAAACACCATGGGCCCTATAAAGATTACATACACCTGCCACGTTGCGAAAGGCTGAGCTGACATACAATCTCACATTACCTTTTATGAGAAGAGCCTCATTCTGGGAGGGCTCGTTACATATAGTGACATATTGCGTTTTTCTCATTCTAATTTAATAAGAATAAATATAAAAATCTCCATAAGAATGTAAAATATTTATACGAAAATTTTTACAAGCTACTTTTTCTATTTGACCGACCATATATATTAATTGCAAAGTTTCTCGTAAAAAAATTATAATATTCTCGTCCATCCCAAATACAATGCGTATACAAAATTTCATGAAAATCGGCTACAAAGTTAAGATCTCAAGAGGTTACAAACAAATAATTTTATTTTCACATTTATGGTAATATTAAAAATAAAATTATGCATTTCATACGTTGCCATTTCTAATGATCTTTCTCCGTGTACATATCTAATATTTCAATTCACGTTCTGGACTTAACATGTTGCGGTCACGCCAGAATTGCAGTGAACATGATATGGCAGAAACCACGTCCAAACGTCAACAATAAAAATCTGGTATATTTATTTACCAATAATCGCGTCACCTTAAGCCATGATTGTGAAATATGTGTAAACAACACAAAAGTTTAAGATTGGGAGTCAAATATGCCATTATTCATAAAATATGCCATAACCCATCACTCTGCCTCATTTCAGACTTAATGGTGGCCATGAAATAGGATAGCCAGAATTAAAAATGTTGATGACTGAGCAGTGAACAGATTCCGGTTCGATACACCCTCTTTGATCATTGGATGCGTAGGTACGTAACGGCGTCACACATTGAAACGACACGCCTTGCGTGCGACAGTGCTTTAATTAGCCAAATGTAAAAAGAAAAAGGTAATTATCACAATAATATGATGATTAAATCGAGTATTTGCGTACGTTATAACAGTGTTAGACTATTATTTGATATTGTTGTTTATAATTTTTTTTTTTAATTTAAAAATAGAAAAAAATCTCATTTTTTTTTAAATATTTAGAATGGCAAACGCCCTGACGGCTTGTCTAATAGAAAATAGTGACCGTTAGTTATTTTTAAACTTTTGTGTTATTGACTCATATTTTAAATACATTATTGAGACTTAACGCGATGAAAAATTGCGGGTAAATAGTACGTCGTGGTCATGACAAGACAATAGTAAATTCGACGTCGTGGTACCGATAGTGTATTTGAAATAATAGTAACCGCTTCTTATAGGCATGAACCTGCAGATCTGAGAATATACTGTGAAGCTGTGATATGTGACCTATAGTAACTACTCCTCACGCGTTGATCTCACCTCACGCAATATCTAAGAACTAATAATGTTACTCCTTCGTACCATGTAATTGCCCATATTTATGTTATTTTATATATTCGTTAATTCTTAATTAATTTTGATTATTGTATGGCAACACATGTGAAATATCATAAACGATACTGTATACTCTATTATGTCCATGGTACATACTGTTCACGTCTATAGGCAACGGATGCCACTTTCTATCAGGAGGGCCGTCAGATTGTTTGTGATTCTAAGTAGCAAAAAAAAAATACATAGAATTTTATTTCTATATTAATTATTTGAGAAATTACTAATTTTTGATATTATTAATTGCTACAGAAATGTTCAATAAAATGGACTACCTTGCGTCTGTTGGTTATACTCTTATTGCACTCATGTATTAGAATGTAGTACTTACATTACTTAAATTTATAAGTTAACTGATCGATCGTTTATTACGGTGCATTGGATTAATAAAATCAATTTATAAATAAATTAAACATTATAAGAACATATTTCCCTGTGAAGACAACTGTACATCAATATCCACTTATTCATTTATAAGGTCCTCTGAAGCAAAATGTCTCCTTGAAGTATTCACGTTAATTCACTTTGATTAATTATCTCCAGCGGTTCGTTAACGATTCGAAATGTGTTTCTAAGTTACCTTATGGTATACCGGTTTTTACCTGCAAGTTGGTCTGTGCGACTGCTGATTGATCAGAATAAAAAATAGTCAGTTCTTCCCCATCCTAATTGTCACGTGTATACCTGCTGAGTTTTAGGATGACTCCTTGAGCCGTTACTACGCCAAGAGGTAATAAACAAACTTATTTTCACAGGGAGATTGTTAGCAATGGAGTTTGACAGCCCCATTGCTAGCAATATGCCCTATTAGGTCGACCTCCGCGTAGTTTCCCCTGGAAACAATCGTGCACATTTCTTGTGGAATTGGTCATGATGGGCTAACTAACCTGCTTCATCCTCACTTATCATCCTTCACTGGTGTCCCGCCGGTGTATACTGATAGCGCGAATGGGGTTGCCATTTCATTATCACCCATTAAAAAACTCACTTTCACATATATAATATTAGTACTTAACCATTCATGACTGTGGTAATGAAATTTATTAATTTTTGCTGTTCATGTTTATAGATGACGTTTATCACCTTCCATAAGGTAGGCCGTCAGCTTGTTTGCTATTCCAATTTGTAAAATAAGCCATGTCTTTCTTTTCATTCATATCATAAAAAAGTAAGTTATATCTTTCTGTTATGAGACTCTTACCTAAATGAATTGTTATGGAAGGTGGTTATATCAGATACTCACTAACATAAGTAAATCTATTTATATTCACTAGAAGGTTGAGTAAATGAAGTATCGTCTTGGATATCTAATACCCTCGGGTGTACGTAATGAAGTTGCTATATAATAAATAAGCGCATAAATAATTCTCAAGGTGTAGCGTCACCTTCGACGTCGGTGTAATAGGGGCCATTCTTGAACGTCAAAGTTTCATCCCATTATTAGAATTGACGAAGTTCGTACTTTACTACTTGCAAAACTCATACTATCAGGTATCTTTAGTAATTTGAGAACATCTTTCATAAATTGTGGGTGACGATCGCGCTCAGGTTAATGAGTTTGATGTAGCGAGCAGACGGGATGAATAAAATAAGTTAGCTGGATTAAGAAAGTAGATTGGATGAGGTAATGTAAGTATTCAATTACTTTGGTGTTAATTAAATTTCACTTTTATTTAATTAATATAAATGTGACATTTAATGTAATATATTTAACGAAGTTATATTAAAAGCTGTAGTTATCATTTTATATTTAGTAAAAAATTTTGGAACTTTTTTCTTAATACACATATATTGTAGGTTACACGTTACTCATATCTAACCACCATAGCATCCCATTGTCATCAAACATATATTTTGTATACATTACAGAATTTATTTAAATTTTGGGGTTCAGTATCAAAATGATGAAAATTGTTAGGTATTTTAGCCCTTACTACTAGTTATTAATCATATTTGAAAATTTTTATTTAGATTCATGTATATATACAAGAACATTTTGCTTTGCAAAAAGCGAGGTTTCTTTCTAAAAAGAAAAACGGCAGCAGTAATCCCTATTAGTGTTTGCGGCGTGTTTTTGTGTGTTATACACATGTTACACACAAAAAAAAGCAGACGAGTTGAAAATTCTTATTCTTTTGGAAATTGCCAAAAAAGATAATCAACAAGGGTTCACTTTTTAAATCGATTTAAAAAAGAAATTAAAGAATTTTCTTTTTATTTGTTATCTCAGAGAAAGTTTATTTTTAAACCGATTTGAAAATTTGTTTTTTATTTGAAAAAATGTACCTACTATATATTGGCCCGATAGAAATTTCATCGAAATCAAGGTTATTAAATCAAAATAAACAGTGTTTTTGTGGAACAAAATCCAATTGTTTGTGATTCCTTTACGAAAACTATCCTTTAGAGTTATCGTAATTCTACACACGTAAAGTTTTCTGCAATCTCTAGTTAAGAGATATCGTCACATCACATCAACTATTAATTGTCCACGGCATATCATAAGCCTCCCTCATAAGAGCAATTTTACTAGTTGCCGCATTTGACAGGCAGGTTGGCAACTGCAGTTGGGTTTTTGGTGATGTTTTAAGAGGGACGCTGCTGCTCATCTTCTGCCCATTAAGTTCCCCTAACAACACTCACGGGAAAAAAGAAGTGACCCATTCTATACTGGTAACAGACGGCAAAAGATATAATACTATAGAATATGAGCATTTCCAACGACACAATCTTACACTGTCACTTAAGTTTACGTTAGGGATCTAATATATGACGTGGGATATTACTCGTGATTTCCCAAAAGTATTCTCTATTCTCCTTTATTACGTATTTTTAGTACAAGATTTTGTTTATTTAATTTTGTAACTTCACATTAATGTTTTGTAACCTTGTATTTAATTTGCATAAATATACTTACATGATCCTCATCCTTACAAATATTATAAATGTGAAAGTGACTTTGTTTGTTTTTACCTTATAACAACTTCAACGGCTTAATCAATCGTTATGAAAATACACGTATACTAGGGGGAAGGGATTGTTAGTAATGCGGACTTCCAGGCCCATTGCTAGCAATATACCCTAGCAGGTCAACCTCCACGCGGTTCCCCCTGGAAATCATCGAGCTGACTAACTGACCTGCTTTTTCATTTCTATCTATCATCCCTCACTGGCGATAGCGCCCCGCCAGCATATACTGTTAGTGTAGGCGGGGTTACCATTCCATTATCATACATTAAAAAAAAGAATACACGTATATGACATGACAAGTAGCCTATATCCTTAAGTAGCCTTGTTATCCCGGTCAGTAAACATAACTCGGTCACGCGCACGAAGTCACGGGTAAAATCTGTATGTACGAGTATATATCATTATTTATGTGCGTGTAAGTATTTTTAAGAAGTTACAATCAAAAGGTGGAGTTTTATAATTTGTCTAGATACTTTTTGTTCCATGTTAACTACATTAAGAGATATTTTTTGGTAATTCCAATTCAGAATTATATAATATTAATAAAGTCAAAATCAATTGATTTAGACAAATTATTTTGCAATCAATATATATAAAACATTGAATACTTAATAATAATAATTTGTATTAATAAAAATCTATCAATTGTTTAAAACACACAGTACATGTACCTACTGCTTATTTTGGGACTGGATGGCTCTGTGTAATATGTCTATTATTTAATATGTATATGTTGATTATTACATAATTTTATACAATCATATCAATCTATTAGCCGTTTCCCGCGGCGATGCCCGCTTCTAATGCTGTAGTTCCCGTATATTATTCCCATTGGAACCCTCCATGAATCCGGTCTTATAATATATTGTGTACTTAAATGATAATTACATACCTAATACCTTCGTAAAGTTTCGGTCAATTCAACCGATCGATTATTTTATAGTATTTTATATGTGATTATTTAGATTGATATAACTTTTTTATTTATGAACCGATTGAAACGAACACTACATGTTAAGTGGAGCAAACCGCAAAGAAATTGTGAAAACCGCATTCAAATCGGTTAAGCCGTTTCTGAGATTAGCGTGCACAAACCAACAGACAAACAGACAAAAATTCTAATAATAATTGTTTTGGGTTCTATTATAATTATTATTTGCGTTCATAAAGCCTCCCTGTAATAGTTTTTTTTATATATATTTCATGATGATGATGACAATGATGGTGATTTATACGGATACATACAAAATTAATGAACACGGAACTGTACTTAACCGTATTAAAAGGTAACATATCTACAGTACAGCACTCAACATTCACAGAGATCCGTAACCAGCGTTTGGATTATTTACACGGAGCCAAAATTTCTTGTACACTTAAACTCATCATACTTATGAGGAGCTAGCTACCTTTAGGGTGAAATTACCATGCACGAGTTATCGCAAATATTACGGTAATCCTCCTGAAAGTAACGTAATATGCCATCCCACATCCAACAATTATGATACGTACGTATACAAGTATGTTTAGATAATTCATGTAGGATAATATTGTATAACAGCATAAAAATAATAACAATACATTAGAATAAATATGGGGATGAAGTAAAAAAATCGTCGGTTATTTCGCAATTTTTCGACCGTTTTTTACCGCCATATGTATTGTCAACAAGCCTACATTACCACTCTCCAAATGTAATGACACACCATTATTCAGAATCCTTATCCAGACTACATTTATTATAATATTATTCAATGTACTCGTATTTGGTAATAGTGAAACAATCTTTATTAAAATATTTATACATACTATTCTATCAGAAAAGCGTTACCGTATTTAATAATAATAGGTTGAAAAATTAACTTTCCCTTAACGATATCTCCTATTATTCAGGATTTTTGAGTATATTGTATAATATTTTCATCATACAATCTGTTAAAAAATGATTACCTCATTAATTTTATGATCCAGTAAGAAAAAAATTAATTTTTTTTTTATTTGAATTTTAATGGAAAATAAAATAATAGTTTAATTTTTAACTATTAGTTGACACTTAGTGTTTTTAAACTGATAAATTAAAATGTTAAAATAAGTACCTATTCATAAATGTATATTTATATATTTTTTTGCAAATTACTTTATAAATTTTCAATTATTTATAGATAAAGTAAATAAAGTAAATTATTTATATAAGTACATGTATACTTATTATTGTATTATATGTTTAATTTCAACTAGATATTATTGAGTTTTATCTTTAGCTGTGCGGTTTTTATCTTTGAACATTCACGTGTTCTTTCAGCTTCTCAAAGGTTGACCGTAAGAGATCCCTCTATGGGATAAGTCTGCTAATGTATATTAAATGTGTCTAATGTAAATTATGTAGAATAAAGTTTTTACAATACAATACAAGAAAAAGAATTGTTTTTCAATCAATTCTATAGTACAAGAGCATAATAACAGCAATTCATTAA
This sequence comes from Galleria mellonella, assembly GCF_026898425.1. Classification (NCBI taxonomy): domain Eukaryota; kingdom Metazoa; phylum Arthropoda; class Insecta; order Lepidoptera; family Pyralidae; genus Galleria; species Galleria mellonella. The sequence goes on along the minus strand of NW_026442147.1, from coordinate 460,668 downwards.
AGCCGCGGTCATTAAATCCAGATTAAGCACGCAATTGCTAGCTAGCGATTAACCAAGAATTAAACTTCGCTACTACAAAGTAAGTCCATTGTAGTAGAATAATAGGGTGAACGATAGACGGTCCTCTATAAAACAAAGTTTCAGGCATTTGAAGTAATTTGACCTTTAGGTGGGATTAGGTACGTTAACTCGGTAAACTAACTACATCCACGCTGAAATAAACTAATAACAATTAACCAAATGTTATCTCGTGGAATTACGTTCATGAGTTAAATTATATATCTGTACCTACTATTCGTATACCTGATGATAATGAAAATTTGTCTGTAGGGTATGATATAATTTACACAAAATGAAACTGTGAACTACTATTTTGTTTATATATATTATGTAAATAACTATATTTATAGTTCACTGAATTCGAAAAAGTTTTTAATTGAAGTGTAATTTATGGATATTTACCAATTATCGACTGATTTCGGTATTTTGTTTTGTATAAATACATAGCTTAAAGTACTGACAAATCGACAAGACAACTAATAGAGAAACTGATTGTATTTTGTTGTGTATCTTTACAGATATGTATGTAGTTTATAAACAAAATCTAAAATAATTTTCTCGGTAGACCATATTTCTTTTTTTTTTTTTTTATCGTATTATAGGCGATCTCTTGGTATTTCTGAACCGACTTTGATAATTCTATTATAAGTACTATAATTTAAGGTAAGACTTTATTAATTAAAACCAATAAATTATGTATAATTTTACTATTTTTGTCATAATAATAATTTAATAAATTATTGATTTATTTTACAATTTGTCACAATGATTATCTAATAATTTTTATTAAATTGGTTTTATTGCTCAAAACGTGTTAACTAAAAGAAATTTAAATAAAAATTATACATTACATACCGTTCATAACTCTGTATTATTTGTGTAAGCAGGTTTATCAGTAATTGGGTCTAATTACCTCTTTGTTAGCAATATATCCTATCAAGTCGACCTCCACGCGGTTCCCTCTAAAAACTATAGCGATTATTGTTAAATTCGTCACGGTGGGCCAATTGACCTACTTCATACTCACCTATTACCCCTCACTGGTGCTCCGCTAGTGAATACCGATAGTGCAGGCAGGGTCGCTATTCCATTTTCACCTATTAAAAAACTGTATTATTTTGTGCTCGGTACTGGGAAATGGCGACGCTCTATTATTTTATTATCGAATAGATTCAATGCGGAATTTTACGAGTCGTTACAGGATGAACGATCATTCAATTAATAAACATCAAGGGAACAAAGTTCAAGGTGAAAGCAATGATGTTTTACGTTCACAGGATAATTTGGTTCAGGTCCGTTATGGCCACTGAAATTTGAATCTCCAAGACTATAATGTCTACTATGTTAAAATAAAATCGAAATGAATCAAGTCTCTGAACTCTATTCTTATTAATATTATAAATGTGAAATTCAATTTGTTTTTTTGTTATCACTTAGCGCCTTAATGGCTTAACAGATCACTATGAAGATTGGTAAATATATACTATATGAGATGGAAAAGGTCACGCGTAGAACATCGCGGGTAAAAGAGTGAATTAATAATGAAGTACCTAACAACGTACCTACAAAACATCATATTAATAATTTTAGCAAGATTATTATGTAATTCAAATTAAAATATAACAAGATGCAGACTTCTGTAAAATACAATTTAATTTTTCATCCTTTACGTACATGGGAGCTTAGAGAGCAAATTATAACTACGCAATTCATCATTGCCAGAGAAAGAAACTAAAAAGAAAAATCATCATTAAGTAATCTAATATGGAGAATATTATTAAACAGAAACCCACGTCCAGCAGTGGGATGTTAATTTATTACTAGTTATAAAAAAGAATACGCTGCTTTTTAACATATACTAAGTATAATGTAAGTAACATAATACTTATTATACGTTAAAAAGTGGCACATTGGGATCATCTACGTAAACGAAGTAAAATAATACATGCATAAAAATGAAATAAAAATCTGTTCATCATTGAGTATTTATTGGGTCCTAACTACAATTTACGACAAAATTCGTTTTATATGCAGATTGTTACCCGACCTCACTTTGCTACCGCCACATTGCTTTTTATTGGGATCGTAAAGAAATGCCATAAATTCTTAGAATGAAATTGATAAGTTCTATTGTTACTACGTAATCAATGAAGACTTTGTTATTTTTTTAGAATAATCTTTGCTATAGCAAAATTAATAATAAAAGAGTACTTGTAGCAATGACAATGACTTAAACTGCTACAGCAAGTCTTAAATTCGTGTACAGGTGTTCTTTGTTTTCACATACGAAGCTGAGTCATTGTGGACAAACCTGTGAGAGTACAACAAGATTGATACTGTAGAAATATTGCAAAGGTGAATATATTTATAATTATGCTGTCGTGGAAATAAAACGACTAGTAAAAACTAGTAAGAAATATATAAGAAATATAATATGTAGTAAAAATATATCAAGGATATCAAGATCAAAGGTTAACGTATGTCACACTATAACTTTATATGTACAAAAGCTACCAAAAATTGATATTGTGACAAAATTCATAAAAATCCTCAATAACGCCGTCCATTTTCTGAGCAATATAGAGGTATTTTATCCTCAGTGGGTGACGAAATCTCCATTCAAATCCTTATCATAAAGGATTGACATTTCCATCTTATATTGCTCTCGAAATAATATCGAAAGTATTTCTGAACATTTATAAAACCTATGTAGTTACGTCGACGCCAGACGATTGAATTATTATTGAAAGAAGAGTAAAATAAAAGTTATTTTTTAACTTTATATGTTTAACTAGAAATAACAAACGAACAGAGGAACAGACCAGCTATTTGAATATAAAGTAGTAACCGTCGTCTCCAAATGTAAACAGTATATGGACATGAGTTAATGTGTTGCCATTTCTAAAGACAACGTTGTTATGCCTCCATACTCCATACATTCTTTGTATTAGTTATTCGTATAAAATATAAATTTATAAAGAAATTTGTTATTTTGCATAACACTAAGATGGATGTTATTATAACCATACGGTAGTAAATTGTATTCTCCAATTGAAGTTGTTATACTTCTAAATAGTTCAGCAGCTTGGATGTAATTTCTTTGCAGATTGTAACTTCAAAAAGGAAATTTTTAATTCTTTTTTTTTTAATAGATCCTTACCAATTCTTAACCAATTTTGATAATTCGATGAGGACTATATAAAATCAACGTATTTTTTTTTTTATTGTAATGCATGCAGATTATGCATTGCTGGTTTATAAAGTATTGAAGTGGAAGTCCTGCGCTAATGCTCGCGGTAGGCCGACCACCCAAGAGGTGATCGGATGACATCATATGTATCCACTCAATTAACTTAATTTACTGAAATACTTGAATGAACAAATTGAAGAATTATGATTTCGAATTGAACTTATAAAAAATATTCTTTTGAACGAAAAAAAATTGTTTAAATAGTGATAGTGAATCAAACATTAGTAATTAACAAAGGAATCCTTACTATAATATTAATAATATGAAAGTGAATCTGTTTGTCTGTTCGTTATATTTTAGCGTCTAAACTCAGATTCAACCAATCCTTGTGAAATTTGATATATTATGTGTATTATTAGATAAGTAGAAGGACATAGACTACTATTTATCAATCATCATGTTCTGTCACAAATATGCAGCTGCGGGTAAAGCTAGTAGATATTAAATAACTTCCACAATAATTTTAAGAGCTATGTGATGTCGCTTTGGAAATTAGAGCTGACAATTTATTCGTAGGCGTTCACTGTCACTTGCATCGTCAATGTACGGAACGGAATATGTAATATACATATTTTAGGGATTATCCTATTTACCTATAGTATAATTTAAGATATTTTCAAAAATCTATTTATTCATTTTGTATTTTCTTTAATATTTTCTTTAAATAAGAAAAATGTCATTATGTTTATATTGTCATAAGTATATACTTATTTCATAAAGTATATAGTGTAGTGATCACCGTAAGAATATATATATGACTGTCATTATACTATATGCATTTCCTGTAATATATTCGTATTCATTTTTATAATATCGCAATCCATAATTCGAAAATTAATTTTTGAAATTACCTCTGATTCTAAATTAAAGTTACATATACATACATACCTACTTGCAAAACTAGAAATTTAAACATTTATTTATTTGTATGCTTTAGTATATTCGCTTTTAATATAGATACTAGGTCATAACAAAAATGTACACAGGTGGACTTATCTCTTAAACGAATTTCTTCCAGTTAAACTTGAGAACCCGAAAGTAGAAAGTATCTATAGGGTTTGTGTATAAAGTATAACATATATGGTACAAAAACAATATGATAAATAATAAATTATTTTATTAATAGCTGTACACTTAATAACAGAATATAAATAAAAGCAATTATAAATAAATATATGTAAACAAATATATATATATAAACATAATAGCTATTATACATATAAGTTTGAATTTTGCACATAATTTAAATTATACTAAAAATAGTTTACAGATAATGCCTAATTTACCCATTGCTTTTGTAGTTTGTGTTCCTACAACAACACACGTAAGGTTCCATTTATCATTCGAATTGGCACATATGACGTTTGCACTTCCATTTTTATGTCATTATAATTCCACAAGAGCACAACAATAGTTGTATACAACAAGAGCGCACGTAGAACACCTAAATTATAGTCAAACGCCGCCATTGTTTCTGTCAATGAATATTCGATGCGCGCACGCATGCAGTGTTAAATATTTCGTTAGAAAGTCTCCAAGGAACTCTCGGATTCGTTTAGGGACAATGAACATTATTTTTATTGTTTTGTTGCTTGTTTTATGTCTTTTGAGATTTTTTATTATTTGTAAGTGACTCCCAAAAGATTTCAAAAAAAAGATTTTTGTGTCTAACGATGCGTGTTCTAAGTTCAAATATTTAAATTTTAAAGTAAGTAATGTGTGTGAATTATCCTGTTGTTTACTATGAGTGTGTGTTTGTGTGTGTTTAGGATTAAAATAACTATTAAGCGAAGCGAAATATACTTCGCCTGTATCCAAAGATTTCTGAATAGCACAACAGATATCGCAGTAGCACGCAGTTTATCAGCACGTGAAATATAATTAATCTGCCAATACATCACAGATCTTGCACAAGGCAATTCAAAGTCATCAGACAAGTTACACAAGCGATACAATAACAGTAACATTAACGTTTTGTTAACAAAACACCGGTCGTTAGTTGTTTTTCACAATTCCCTTGCCATTGTTTTGTTAAAAGCCGATTGAAATAATTATTCTCACGTTCCAGAAGATATGAGCTATTGTCGTGGGTAAGGTTTTTTAATGCTGCAGTACTTTCGTAGTGCGATATCGAATTTCTATACATATTTATTTGCCCGATATTAATTATTTAATGTTTCAATATGTCATATTTAATCGTCATTCTCCTTTTTATATTCTAAATGTGAAAGTGAGAAAAAATATGTAAAAAAATAGTATTAAATTACAATATCTCTTTCTAATTATTGTAAACTGTTTTGCTTGAAAATTTCTAATATATCCATTAGGATAAAAACTTAAAATAGTAAAATTACCTCCCTATCACAGTGCATATTTATATTGTCGTAATGTCTTCAATATTTGTGTTTCTCATTTTGTTTTTAGACATTCAACGAACACAGACAAGGAAATCATATCATATCACCGATAAAGTCTGCAGTGTTTTTTAACCTTGATATTGGCAAAATCATTGGAATCCCAATAGAACTATAGCTATCGAGTATAAGTATACTTAAAAAATGTTAAAGTGAGTTTGTTTGCTATCGCTTGTGCATTACCGTGCCGTATAACTTAGCATATTCTAATTTTCGCAAATCTTGTTTTTAATTTTAAGTTGAAATCAAATCCTTGCTAATAATACTTTAACTTTTACATTAATTTTGTTTAATATTTCACATCTGTACCTAGGATAATGGACGTAAAAATAATTATTCGAGGTGCTTTTATTAAAAAAAGAGCCTGCACTTGGCGAGGTTTGATAAAATGTTGTGGGACACGTTCCCGTCCTTATGTGACATTTCCCCGTGAGACGTCAAATAATCATTTCAGTGAAGTGAAACGAGAATAAAAAGTCAGCGTGAGATTTTCATTAATCTCCCCTCTATATAAATGGCATTTGATAAGATTTTTCCTGATCGAACCCCTCATATTAAGCTCGCATACTTAAAGGGTACCCTTTATATATTATATATATTTCAAATAAATCAACGAATATTATCACCGATGGGTCAGTAAAAATTTTATTGTAACTGTTTTATATTTTAAAAACTACTAAGCATTACTATTATTATTTTTATTATCATTTTTTAAGCATTATTGCTAAAAAAGATAACGGTCTACCTAATAGAAAGTAGTAACTATTGCCTACAAGACATACAGCATGCCATTCATGGGGATAAAGGAATTATGCCTGCGTACTGCGTAATTTTACTGCGATATATCACGCTTAAAACCGAAACACAGCCATGCGTACACATCTGCTTGGCGATGGAAACACGTATGGATTAAAGGTATATGCAGATGACTTTTGTACAAGGTTTCCCTCTGGCATTACGTATTAAATCAATAACGCTTTTACCTAACAGATGAACAGAATAGGCCGTGACTAGTGGTATACTGTTTTGAATTATAGACCGCAAACGTATATGAGTTCGAATCTGACCGTTACCAAAGCATATGGTAATTTGAAGTCCTGACTATTTCCTGGTAATTTAAAACACCGTGAATACATCCAATTAATTCTAGAGAACGATAGACTGGCACACATTAAATTCAAATACAGTCGATGAAATATGAGTGAGTCAAGTTTTATGTTTACCACAACTGTAACAATCAACAATAGATATGTTTGATTACTCCATAAAGGATTATAATATTTCTCTAAAAATTAAACATATTTTGTTTTGTAAAGTTAACTCTATGATCTAATAGACTTGAATTCCACTTTCCTAGAACGTAAAATATAAAAATATACAGCTACATACAAAATAGCTTACGTATTACCTTAAAAATAACATGTCAAATGCAGGCTTTTTTCGCGATACAATCTGTACTTAGAATAGTGTACCGAAATAACCTTTATTTATATAATACTTTTTCGATAACGTTGCAACTTGAAATTCTTTTTCAGGTTTGTTTATTGATAGATATTCAGTTTGAATATTTCCTCGTGGTGATCGAATAAGATTATAATGTGTCACCACCTCTTTTTGTATCCTGGATATCGCAAGAGGCGACTACAGAACCACACTAAGACAATATACAAGGTAAATTGATCTGAGATCTTAACTAAACCGTTTGGTGTTTATTATGGATTTAAATGGAATCATCAGGTATCACAGCCTGCATTATTGATATATGCTGGTGAGGTACCAGTGAGAGATGAGAGGTGAAAATTAGGGCAGGTTAGTTGACCCATAGCGATAAATTCATGAAAAATTAACTACAATGGTGTCTAGGGAGAAACGTGTTAAGGTCAATCTGGTAAAACAATATACTATATATTGCTAGCAATGGGAATTTTAGACACCATTACTAATAATCCTTTTCTTTCCAAATCACTTGTTTAGTGTAGCAATAATATGTTAATGTTCTCTTTTTATGGAGAGAGATCTGTGGACAGTAACGACACATATTAATAATATAATTAAGGTAAGTACGATAAGGTAAGCAAAACTATTAAGGTAAGTAGTAGCTAACAGCTGGCTTTTGTTGTCAGGATTAAATGACTTGATAACCCTGATTAAGGGGTTTTCAGAAATTAACTTTAAGAAGTTAATTTTTATGAGTAAAAATAATATGTGTGTATTAACAAGGGCTCTCACTGGATACTGCAAACTAAACAAGCATATAGCCCAAATAAGGTTATGCCTAAAAAGTGTTTGCAGATTTTGTTTCAATGAAGAAGAAACGCCGTAGTATTTAATTTATGACTGTGGCGCACTTATACTTAAACGATATATCTCCTTTGAAAATTATTACACTTTATATCCCGAGGAGATAAAAACATCGCCACAAAAAACATCTTAAAATTCCTGTAATTGACAAGAATTAGCAGCGAATTTTAAAAAAAGGGCGACCACAATAGATCCTGGAAAGGTCGCAATGTCACAGGTTGTTTTTCCTGGAAAAAGCCCGTCTTTCAATAATGATAAGTAGTTACTAACTGGTAAGATATAAAAATATGTAGAGACCCACATGAATATTTTTGCTTCAGTATTAAAGAAAATGAAATAACTTTTAAAATACTTTCTGTACGGTACATTCTACAGATTTCAATATATTTTCACAACGTAAAACCGATCTCGCTTTTCTGCATTCTCCAACAATAACACAATAGTGTGGAATACACTGCTATGCGCTGATACTTGCGCTTAGTGATGTGCCAGTTTAAATTGACTAGAATATAGACTCGAATATGTAACAGGTACTCAGATATTCCAAAACTTAATATTTTTATATTGAGTATTCGAATATCTTACTGACGTTTTTACCTTACCTTTACGGTACTTGTAAACTACTCATAAGAACATAAGTTTCTGACTCTGCATTTTGTTGATATTCTTCTTTATAGTTACTACGAGAAAAATTATTAGATTATTGAATATTTATTACCATCATAAAAATAAACTTCAAATATCAATTGAAAAAGTACTCGATTCGAATAATATACTCAAATAGTCGTATAAGTACTCAAGTATTTTTCCGAGTTCTCAGAAAAGGTCGGCACGGTACATCACTAGTCGCACTCCTTGACATCACTTGGCTACTCACAGTGCTGTGAACTGTATTTTTCGCTTTCACTCTTTATTTAAGAATGTTAATATTGTAATCTGATTACATAATAATATGTTTAATACGAAAATATCATTTTTCAAAAATAATGAATATTATTAAATTAAGTATCATTTTGCGGAATAACATATCACTGATTATGATATACCATTACATATAAATACTTTTGATTGATTTTAATTAAGACAGTTTTAGTGGTGTAGCTGAGCAGACCGACTCACCTTCAGACGATCGTCAGTTTGAAGTGCTCTTATAATGCTCTTCTTAATGTATAAATGTTCTTATTAAACTATTATTGAAATATTGGATTTAGACGGTAAAAAAAAATTTGAAAAATTCTAAAATAATATATGAAGCAACAAAATTATAGTTTAAAATCTATATAAAATATATTATCATGATTTGTCTTGAGTCTCTAATTATCAGTCTACTACAAAAAGAATTAGGGACCTCTTCAGAAGAATTATTGGCAAGGGCGATGTCCTTGTAAAATGTAACAAACGTAACTATAAAAAATACAAACAAATTATATTTGTCTATATTTTAGATTTTGTTTTAATTACATTAAGTATATTCTTTCAGATAAAAAAAGAAACTTCCATATCGGTTTATAAATGACGGAGTTGGGAACAACTGAAACCTCCTCCTTTTTGAAGTCAGTTAAAAAGAAGTTGTACAATTAAAATGAGAACGAATCGGTTAATTGATTAAATATTTCGATTTATTATTAATTTTCTTTGGAATTTTTTTTTATATAACTTAGAATGGCAAACAAGCTGTTGGCCCACCTGGTGGAAAGTGGTAACCATCGCCTATAGACCATGTACATAACAGAGTATACTATTGCATCCATAATACACCCCCATGCGTTGCTATTCCTGAGGACTCAGGTGTTATTCCTTTGTACCCTGTAAATTCACGCCAATATCCACCCTTCAAACCGAAATACAGCCATGCAAACATACGAGTAACTGCTTCACAGTTTAAACACGAATGGGACAGATGTACCTAAGCAAACGACTTTTGTACAAAGTCTCCCTCTGGCAATTCTGTTTCCATATTAAATGTTTCTGTGATAATTATAACAAAATTTAATATTATTACTCATTAAGTTCCGTTGAAACAGTCTATATGAATAATATAGTGGAACTAATATTTATTATATTACGTAAATTAGAACTAAAGTTACCAAAAACAATGAGGAGAGAGTACCTAACTATAGTACAGAAACAGTGACACGAATTAATACCATTGTCTGACACGACCAAATTCAAGATATAATATATTACAAAGGAAATACCCTATTTCAGTATTACAGGAATTCTGGATTACATAATGACTCGGTTGAACAGGACAAGACATCTATTCTCTAAATTATTTAGTCATAATTACACAAGTTCGTTCATTTGAAAATCGTCGCAAGTTTCCATTTGTGAAGGAAGCCGCTCCAAATGTTGGATAAGTACGAGTCTTAATATTACAATTAAATTGTAATATTATTACTGTTACGAATATTTGATTAATACTATTTACATAAAAGCCCTCGTGGTCCCAGCATAGAATGGGCTATCCCTACCATTCTCGTGGGCGTCGTAAGAGATGACTAAGGGAACTTAATGATTGGGAGATAGACAGCAGCGTCCTTCTTAAAACATCATCGTTGCCTAACTGCGGTTGCTAACCTGTCTGCCAAGCATAGCAACTACTGAAAACCCCTCCCCCCTAAGAGAAGGCCTATGTTCATTAGTACATTTTTCTAAGCCTAAGAGCGAAAAAGGCAAATCGCTCTATCTTACATAATATATATGCGACCTTCTCGTTTGCTCTTAATTCAACGTATTAATCTTTAACAAAGCCAGCCTCTACATATTTCTTTTTTTCCCGTTAAATTTGTTAACGTATAAAAAAATATCATCATAAATAATGTAGGTACTTTATTCATAACTTGTTATATACATATACATCTTTCGGTGGTTACATAAAAGTCTGCAAAATCAAATTTCATAAAATCTTATACAAAAAGCATCGAATATATTAATTACATACCGGAATTCTCATAATATAATGCAATTTTATCTATACTTGAGTCTGAGTATTATTAACCCACTTCCTATAAAATACGTGCTTCGCATTCCTGCTCGATACCCTTTGAATCTATCCAATTCATTCAACCTACATTCATGATTTTCCACTTTCTCTGACATAAAAACGAAAAAGGCTATTTATGTTCAATCCAAAATCACTTCTATGATTAAAATTTGCAATAAATATTAAGAATTTCGTAACGATAATATAAAGAGATTAAACTTGTGATTATTAGAAAATTATGATAAAATAAATGTTGTCATTTAGCCAAATTTAAAGGATATAGTTTTTAGAGTTGTCCAGAAGAAAAATGATCTTAATTGGCCTGCATTTTTTATGTGTACATATTTTACACGTTGTTTTCGTAAACAATGAACTGATTTTGAATTCTTTTTGCAATTATTATTGTTGGCGACAGACCTCTTTTTATATAATTTACCTTTTTAGAATTATATTTTTATATTATGAATATGTCCTTTTATACTTATTTTGTTTTCTATTTGATTGACATATATTATTGTTTTATTGTAAGAAGTGTGTACCACATATATTATTGTTTTAGTATGAAGTGTGTACGTCTAAGAAAATATACTGGTAAGCCTCTCTTAATATTATTTTATTATTGTCGCTGCCCTCCTCTTCTACCATTGCCGTTTTCATTGGTCCTTCTCCCGGTAAAATAATTAGATATATATTTTAAAAAAAATTAGAAATTATAAACATTTTTTCAAATGGTTTTCACAAGAGGTATGGCAGCGGTACAAAGCGCCCCAGCGAATTTAATCGTTCCTCCTTCAGAGGTGTCCGCCGGCGTTTCTTATAATATTAACAACTCTAGTTCGCGTCATAATTCACGTCGCTCATCAATCTCTATTCAATCGCAACGACTTGCCGCGAAAGCGTTACATGCACGTCGTTTAGCCGAATTAGAGGCCAATCTTGACCGCGCCGCAGCTGAGCGGGAACGCGCTGCAGCTGAGCGGGAGCGTATCGTAGCGACTCTAGAACTAGAGGTTGAATTAGCGGCTATTGATGAGGCCGCCAGTATACACTCACAATTGTCTAAAAACTCTAGAATAGAAAATTGGGTGACCTATTCTAACAATTCTTTGTCTGAGAGACAGATCAACTCGGTGCTGGCCACAGAACGCGAGCCCGTGGTCTCGCCTGGCGTTTGCGCCACCGGTATGGCTGGTGTCGCAGCGCGCGAGCACGTGCCCCCTTTCGCGCCTGTTCAGTCGGCATTGGAGGCGCATACGGTAGTGAAATTGGTCGGGCGCGCGCATGAATACTCGCCCAGCACCGCCGGCGTATCAGCCGCGGTGCGCGAGTGTGCGCTTGTTACCGCGCCGGCCCTAACTACCCTTGTATCTTCAAATGTTCACGGCATGACATCCTCTCAGCACTGCGGCTATGGAGCGCAGCAGCCAGACGCTGTTGCTTCGTCGAAAGCCTTCAACGAAGCCCGCGAACTCCACTTCAAGTCGCCGATGCCGCAACCTTCGCAACTTCCACATTCAACTATTCATAACTCTCATACACATACACACACTTTAGGTACACAAAACATATCATTTGATTGTACACAAAATAAAAATAAGCTCATAGCCTTTAACACTCTTCATCATCAACCCAGTGATTTCTTGAAGTTGGCTGAGCCTACTGATGTCGCTCGTGGGAACAACGGAAACCCTAATTCAGGTAATGTAGTTAGTATACCTATGTTTACCGGTTCGCCGCCTTCCCATTGGCTATTATTATTATTTAAATCATCATTTTTAAATTCCAAACATTTGTTCATGGCGACGGAAAGCATAGGTCTGTCGAGCTCTCTCTCTGCTCTCCGTGGAGCCGCTCGTGACGTTGTTATTTCTCTTCTGGCTTTGTCACAAGACCCAGAAGAGATCATGGTGGCTCTGCAAGAGCAGTTTGGTCAGACTGACCTTCTGATACGTCAACTAGTATCACAAGCGAAAGGCATGACCAAGCTGCTTGCATCTGACGGTAAAGAACTACACCAGTTAGCTTGTGTGGTACACAACTGTGTCCACACCATAAATATGTTAGGTTCTGTGAAGTTCCTCGCCTCACCAGAGTTGTTCAAATACGTTAACGATGGCGTATCTTATAACTTCATCTCCCCAAAAGGTAAGGTAGTGTCATCTATCGTAGCTACTGACCTATTCAAAATTTCTGCTGTAAACGATAGATGGCATTGGGTTAAAAATAAAGTTTACTTTAGAGAAAATTTCTATCACGAGTTGCCTCGTAGCCGACCTAATTCTATCCAATGCCTTTCGATGCCACCAAGAGGTAAGGAAAAAATAGAGGGTGAACTTGCCTCTCTGACTGTGGTACACGTAGACAGTTGGAGCTACAGACGGCTCACATGGCTACTCGATTTACAATTTTTATCCTGGAAACGCATTGAATATTTTGAATTTGTATAATTTTATTGTAAATGTTTAATATTTTGTTAATGTTTAATATTGTATAATTTTAGTCACTGCCTCACTGTAACTGTCGTCAACTTCCTGCGCGGGAGATATTACATTATAGCAGTATTGGTGTTAACTAGGTCTGTTGCCAAATATTATTGTTTTTACATAGTTATAAAGCTTCTTCCGTTTGCGCCACTATTTGGTGACCTTCTATGTGATAAGTTATCGCATCATCGGCGTTCTTTTTTACCGGTCTCTATTACTTTGCCCCGGTGGAGGTTACTATTGGATGCAAGTGAGAAAAGCGCTAGGTAGCTGTACTTACATATCTCACCGCCCAAGCTGTTTACCTGGAAATCATGAGATGCCTTTCAGTGGATGCTGTCGACATAGATCTTAGAAGATTTATCGCCCGTCGAAGATTGTTTCCGAAACCGTTAACGGTTTTTTGTCGGTGCAGCGAACCAACTTGCCAAGGTCTTTGTTTTTACAGCCAACAACAAGATTGACGAATGATGATTGAGTCCAACAGCACTATCAATGAGTAGCTCCTGGGGACGTCTTTTCAGATTTATCAACTACACTTTTTCCATAATTTTGCTACAGAAAGCACCAATGGAAGAAGTACACCCAATTCTACTACTAGAAGCAGAGGTGCTAATAAATCCACGTCCAGTCCCAGCAGACTTTGAGAAGCCGCCATCTCTCACAGTGTTTCATTTGCTGTTGGATACTCCGTCGACTGAAGCTGTTCGCCCCATACCGATACAGATTTGTACCGCCACCACAACAACAAGATGGAACTCCGATTGACTGAGATTTTATGGACCTGAAAATGTCTCCAATGTCCATTCCTGAAAGGCCGGGTTTACTCCAACTTCTCGGGTGGTCTAAATTATTATAATAAAAGATTCTTAGAAAGATCCAGCAGAAGAGTGGTGCTATTGCTTTTGTCGCCTTCTTAGATTGGTGCTCTGCACCGGGGCGTGCCATGTTGGCGACAGACCTCTTTTTATATAATTTACCTTTTTAGAATTATATTTTTATATTATGAATATGTCCTTTTATACTTATTTTGTTTTCTATTTGATTGACATATATTATTGTTTTATTGTAAGAAGTGTGTACCACATATATTATTGTTTTAGTATGAAGTGTGTACGTCTAAGAAAATATACTGGTAAGCCTCTCTTAATATTATTTTATTATTGTCGCTGCCCTCCTCTTCTACCATTGCCGTTTTCAATTATATTTGAAATCATTATTTTTTATACATTATCGTTATTTCTAAATTATCTTATTTTATAATATTTTTCATAAATAGATTTAAAATAAAACTTGGATTTTATTTATTTATTTCTATCTTCCAAACGACATTATATGTAGTCTTTTATTTTTTTTCAATATAAAATATCATCGTGTTTTGTACACATAGATAAATAGAGCTATAAATAAATGTAATAAGGTAAATATAATTATATAATTACAAGAAAAATTTCCATTAAATGTTAAGAGGAAGATTATTTCCTTAAAGTCCAGTTTGGACTTTAATCTCCTTATTAGATTTCATCAAATTAGACGTTTCTCTGGAAGATTCGATTGATGGTGATGTAGGTAACATTTGTCAGTTGTTAATATTTTATGAATGATTGTTGGGAGCAGTCCTATACCCGTGTCATCTATTTTCAGATTGTCATGTACTTACTACCTACATATTTGTTGCTAACGTTCTTTTATTGAAATCTGAATGCTAAACGTGACTCAAATTTTATTGGCAATAAAAATAAATAAATATTATTGAATTGGGACTAGATATAAATAGCGCTGTGTATATACACAACGCTGTTTAATCCTAAACTACGCAGAGCTTACTATGTATTTTAGACAATGGATAGACATAATTAAATACTTTTTTGGAAATATATTGTATATTATGAGTAGAAAATACATAGACTGATACAAATATGCACACTCATGAATGTACATATTATGCAGGGAATGAATACAATACCATTGGATGATAAACGGTGCGTTAAACCCCTAGATTATTAGAGTTACTGTAAGAATTTTAGTCATTAAAAATGTATATAATTTTTGGATTTTCTTTTTGCAAACATGGCAGTCTTATCGCCTCAGATACAAAAGAGTAAACTATAAAATATGATACAGAGAAGAAAGAGTCGCCCGTAATAGTAGCTTACGAGGTGACAGAGACTCAAGATGTCTTAAGAAGTTGAATTATACAAAAAGAAATCACAATTTTCTTAAATACAAACTTTTTTATAGCTTACATACATTTTATAAAAAAGGTACTTATACGTTATAACTATATATAATAAGTATATAAAAGAAGAATTATTCTATGAATAAATTTTATAATAGTTAACATGAGCTTCACTAAGGACTAATATACTCTTTCATAAAATATATAAGACGCCACACGAGCAACTCGGTACTAATGCTGCCATAAATGACGTTCTTTTCAGGACTACGCCGCAATAAAACGGGTGAGGAATCTTCAACGAATTTACATATTACCTACTTACATAGTTGACGCTGTAAGGACGTAAGGCGTTTATGATTAGGTACCTTCTAAGAACTACCACTATAGACAATGTCCTCTGATTTGCTTAAAAATTCAGCTGAGGTAAGAAAGTAAGTTATATTTTAGCTAAAAACTATGTCCTGCGTATACTCTTCATATATAATTTAAAATATCGCTGAAAAATTTTCTACAAGTGACGTGCGGGTGAATTTTAATATAATGTTTTATTTCGGGTATCTTCATGTAAATAAGTGTAAAATTTACTAATTATTTTTCTAAAAGTAAATAATAAAATATTTAAAAATTATATTAATTTAATAAGATATTATTTTTTTAAATATTATTTTTTCATTATTATTGTTATTGTACATGTACATACAACAAAAATGTTTAGGGATCAATAACGTTTTAGAGTATCGCCGTAATTGAGCATTATTGTTTTTACTTTTTTGGATCGTTATTGATTTTTTTAGTGAATTTCGCTATCTGTTTCCTTTAAATTTTGATTAAATAAGATAACCAATTCAGAATTCCTATAAAAGTGTATAATAGCGTTTTTACAAATCAATTTCAATTTCTTTTAATGTATGCAGATATGTTTTCAAATAGACTACTTATAAACGGGTCTTTAAATATGTATTTATATTTTGGGACTTCCGATTGTATTATTATGTGTGGGAAAGCTACTTGTAACTTACCACAAGTCATAAATTACTTTAAGGCAGCACCGAGATTGAATTCTTTTCTTAGAAAATATGTCACACAGAATTCATGCGTACGTTCACAGTAAAAGAAAGTTATAAAAAATGTAAAATAAGAGCTATTTCATTTCCATTTGTGTTTAATTTTGAAATCAGAATTTGGTCTTAGTAGGAATTCCTCATAAAAGGCACATAAAAATATAATTATGTAATATACAAAAGTTTCATCTTAATTAGATAAATTTTCACAAATTTATATTTCTTTGAAATGTGAAAGAAAATGTCGGTGACAAATGAAAAATAATTATACGTTGGGAGATCTAGTGTAATATGACAAATAAATAAAGAAAGAATTTATTCATCGAATTATGTGACTCGATAAATGAAAAAAACTAAGTGTAACAATATTAATTGTAAAGAAAAAAAAAGAAAAATAAAAAAAATACAATATATATAAAATACAAATATTGAATATATGGATCTCTGAATATTATAGATGTGAAAGTTTGTAAAGCTGTTTGGATATTTGTTATATAATTACGCTTAAAGGATTTGAATAAAAATTGGTTTACTTAAATGGATTGAATTTTAGATTTAAACATAAAGGATACTTTGTACGCGGCTTAGATAAATGAGAATTTTATACTTGCAGCATTTATGCGGATAAAATAGTAATAAAATACAATAATGTCTCGGTATTACTCAATTTTATTACTATTTTGCGCTAATTACACTACCTCGACTTACACGAACCCGGAGTTACGCGATTTTCAATTCTCGTAGTTTTGTTTGGAGTTTAACTCCACAAAACCTTTAATTACTACACTTCCTCACACTATTGTTAACCTTATTTGTATATTCGGATGTATCGCGCGAATTCGACGCATAGCTAGGAGCTCACAGAAATGCGTAAACAATTACAACCCGACTTACGTGAATTAGATTTACACAGTTATCGCTCAGTTCTACCTATCGCGTAAAATTATAATATTTTTTTTTATACAACTTAGAATGGCAAACAAGCTGACGGCCCACCTGATGGAAAGTGGTAACCGTCGCCTATAGACATGAGCAGTACCATGGACATAACAGAGTATACTGTTTCGCCCATGATACCCCCCATGCGTTGCCATTCCTGAGGTGTTCTAATTATATAATTTTGTTAACTTCTTTCCTCATATGAACGTGGAATTTTTGTTTCTTGAAAAAAATGCATGATAGACAGTAAAGGTGTGTGATATATCAGAATATCTATATATTTTTATTACAATATCTATATGTTGTTCCAATAACTAATATATTAAATATCTGTTATCCATTATACAATATCGAAATGAAGAATCCAACTGAAATCCGATTAGTATGTGCGATATCGAAATTTTCTGCTATTAATGTCAAGAGGAACTCAATATATAGATATTGGTGCGGTATTGATATAACCCAAGCTTACTAAAGAGGTGAGCCTTTTAGTTCTGTTGATAAGGAAACTTGATTAAAGATTAATACAATGATGGGACAAATAAAGTTAGTATTGGCATAGTAACAGCCAACTTCGGATGGTTTGAAAGCTGTCAAATGTTAGCCACGGTCGTTGAGGTTAAATAGGAATTATTAATAGTGTCTTGATTGACCTCTAACCTAATTAATATTTTAGTTGCCTACTATCTGATAATAAACACATCAAACTATATTGAGTATCAAAAGTTGCGCAATACATCATCATCATCATCATCATTATTTCAGCCATTATTCGTCCACTACTGGACATAAGTCTCCTCTAATAGACTGCCATAAAAACGGTCCTAAGCCACCTGCATCCACTGGCTTCCTGCAATGCATTTCAGGTCGTCATTCCAACTAGTTGGGGAGGGGGTCGACCTACACTGCGTTTGCCTGTACGCGGTCACCACTCAAGAACCTTTCTTTGCTATCGGTTGTTGATTCTTCGAGCTATGTGACCAGCCCATTGAAACTTCAGCTTTCTTATTCTTATCTATATCACAATACATGTGGGATATATATAGTAGATCTATTATAATACGAATATATCAATTTTTACCTGCATCGTCGTCCGCTTGACTGGTATATAGACAGATACTCTTTATTGTTTTTTCCATAAGATTACAATAGTAAACTTATTATAAATACAAACAATTACAAGAAAATATTGTACTGAGGAAACAATGGATATATATTTATTAATCAAGATAAAAACTAGTCCTATCCTTCTCTAATCCGGACTAGGCAAATGTCAAATTTAGTAACAATTCGTAGATGTAAAAAGTTACAAAAGAATAAGCAAATTCCAATTTATAACATCGAGGAAATCGTAGAAAGAATTCTAAAAATCGCTTTAGAGTAAACGCTATTAAACCTTAATAATAATTACACGAATTACGAACCTCCTTTTCTTGGAAGTATCTTAATAAAAAAAAATATGTTATTTTATATATTATAAAAACATATTTTATACTAGCTCGTACCTGCTAATTTGTTCGCGTGAACAGAATGAAAAGGTTAAGTCGTTAAAGCGCGAATATGAAGCAAACAAAAAAACACTAACATTTATTTTTTATTTGTTAGTAAGTATTATTATGTAAACGAAATTAAAGTACCAATTAAAACAAATTTATATTTTGTATTATAATAAAAAAAATTGCAGGAGATAATAATTGGAATATAACGTTAATAAACAGTTGCCAGTTTTAATTATCGCTGTTCATCAATAAAACATTAAAGAGTGTTGTTTAATTTTAGCTCGACACAATTTCAGTATATTATACAAGTAAATAATTATAATAATTAAGGATTTTCATTCATTGTTACCTAGAAAATTAATTACACCAAAATAATGACGCCATCGTTGCTTAAGGTAGATGTAAAATAATATAATATGCTTTTTTAGTAATTTCAAAAATAAAAAAAGACATTGCGCTGAATATAATAATGTTATTTTTTTTTTTTATTTCACAAATTTTTTGAGTGCAATGATATGTTTATAATAATACCATAGATACATCAAAGTTATAGAGAACTGGTGCCTGAACTGGATATCCCAAGAACCCGTATCACAAGTCACCAGGAATATAAAATATTTTTTATCTATGTTATGCTATATCTTCGCTTAGCGTAAACCTATTCTAATAATTCTTTTTGCAATCTTTAAGTTCTGTCGAATCTACGAGTATGTAATTCAGCTATCATATACCACTCTTAAATGTAAACAAAGCACAATTACTTAACAATTGAAATACAAGTGAGACAGAGGTACCTAAGCATTGTACAATATCTCCCCTTGGTCAAGTTTTCCACAATCTCTAAAATTCTGTGTGGATTTGGTATTTCCCAAACCCAAAAAAATTTATTCGTAATTTAAACTTTTTTAGAGCTGAAATGGTGATAAATCGATCAAATAGATACCTAAGTCATTTCATTTCATTGCATTTCCATTAAACTAATTGTCAAAGTCCAATAATCCCTTGAGATATAATTTGTGCATCAAACTCAGTGATGAAAATGGGTCAAAATATTATCATATGGTTATTTGTTTTCTATTGACTAGTTATTAATCTGGTTTTATGATAATACCTAAACTACACAAAGTAAAAAAACGATGGTCCACTATTATAATAACGGTCATTTCAAATCATATTTCTGATCCCACGATTGTACAAATTTGATTGCTTACCTAATTTTTGATCATTATAAAAAAATACAATGACCATCATTAATCAAATTACAAAATTTGATATCTATTTTTCATTGTTCTTGAATGACACTGATTTTTAACCGTTTGTTTTGCATGAAATAAATAAATGGTGATTAATGTAATACATAGTATATACAAAAATTTTTTTAAATTTTAATTTGTGTACTGGTTTTAAATTTTTCAATTATATTTTGATCTACTATTATTTATTTTATTTATATTATAATATAAACTGTTTTAATCATCAGAAGCTGTATTTAGTCATCACTAGTTCAAGATAAGTAAGTATTTTAAGATATTTAGAAAAAAATCAATATCTTAGTTTTCGTAAATTTACACAAAAGTCCGTTCTTGATTAAAAGTGAACATTTTTTTTTCCAACAATACCTTACATTGCATTATGCCTTTGTCTGTAAGAAGATAGAACAGAAATGACGCTGGGTCTAACTAGAAAAGGCTCTGTGCAGACTTTCAAATAAAAGAGGATATCAGAGAGCGATCAAAGATTTAAAAGATTTTAAAGATCGGTTTTAATTTCATAAATAACACATTCATTCAGTTGTGATGAAATTTATATTAGTCTAGTACATAAGAAAATACTGTAAAGCAAAAAATTTACAAAATTTATTCAGAAATAACAAAGATAACGAAGACACTCAAATAATATAGTTTTATTTTACTTTATAAAATTTAAAATAGTAAACAATAAGGACTTAAAAAACTTCTCCTTATTCAATTTGTATAAAAATGCTAACAAATGTAATTAAAGTTAAAGACGAGCCCTCAAGTAGGATTACAATAAGACGGTGACTTTATAGATTAAATAACAAGAAATAAAAACAAGCTTAGTTGCGAAGTTAATAATTAAGCAATAACTGAGTAAACTCTATCACAAAAAAAAAATCGTTGCAACCAAAATCAACATATTTGAAAAAAAAATTACATGATATATGTATATACACAAGATAAACTAAGAATCTCTTATTATAGGCGCTTAATATCTTTCACTGCTTCGTCAGATATTATTTACTAACAAATCTTTTAATCTTTTTTAAAATGGAATGATAATACTATAAAATCTATTATAGAATAAAATAATATTAATAAAGATATTAAAATGATTAAAGTGTCTTTAGAATTGAGGATAATTAATCTTGTGATGTTATCCTTTACTAACGTCTCGTACGTTATACGAGTGCCTACGCTTTCAAGGGTACTTACTTACATGTAAGTGGTTCGAACTGGACGTCTCACTAAACATCGCACTCAATCATGCCGCATCTTGGTTTAACAGCCTAGAAACCGGTGGGATTAAACAAACTTCAATCTTTAAAAGTTACGCAATATTTTATACGACATAGCCAAAGAAAAAAATTTTGTACATAATTAAATATTTTGTTCCATCATCAAGTTCTTTTTGCTCAGAGAAAAAATTAAAACTTCAGTCGTGATAGAAACTAGTACGTACCTACCAGTATCCTTCTGAATAATATAAATATGAAAGTAAGTTAGTACGTTTGATACCTCTTAGTACATTAATAGCATAACCAATCATTACGAAATTTGGTGTAGGCGTACCTTATGAGATGGACATAAATTATTTCTTACCTCGGTCTGTAAACAATTACAGGTCACGCGGACGAAGTCGCAGGTGTAAGCTAGTCCTTAATAAATAATATACATGAATGAAGAGATGTTTCATAGTCACATAATATTAAAAATATATAAATCTTGGATTTGAATTTAGAACGCGAAATCATGCATCTATGAGTGGATTTTGCTTGCAAACCAAATCTAGAAGTAGCAGCTTGTAAAGTAAATGATGCGCGTTATGACATATAATTATAATCTAAGAATGTAATATAGACAATAAATACGGTAAATTGAGACCTCCTTTCTCAAGACACTTAAAAAAGAAGAAAATAAATGAAAAGTCAAGATTGAAATCAAAATATATACAGTATTAAGCCTTTTTGGAGCCGAATAGAACCATGCTACTTTATAACAAAACTTTTATTTATAAGTAATACATATATTGTTAGCAGAGGGCGTCTTCGTACAAAAGTCGACTGCAGAGACCTTTTTTATTATATTCTTGCTGCACAAAACGGTAAAATTACAGGATGGACAGAAATAAAATTTTTTTCGTGAATGATGTTACGGTATGGTTCATGTACTATAGTTGACGGGTATTACTTTCTATAAGGTGGGTAGTCAGCATCTTTATAATTACAAGTTTCAAAAAAAATGACTAACTTGTATTGCGTTTAGGAGACCACCATCTTAAGGTGGACCTGTTTTATGCCATGTCGGATATCATACATAAATTCGTACCTGGAACAAAAATAGATATAATATAGTTATGTGAATTATCAATTATCCTAAAGGAATGCAATGCAGTCATTTCTATTCCTTTTTCATCATTCGTGATTTCCTTCACAAGTTAAAATTATCCCACCAGTGGGCGTTATCCTCCTACGCAATATAACGTACTATGTTCTTGACAAAGGAGATTAGAATTTTATTGGAATTAAAATTAGGCTACAAGATTTTTTTATGTTATAGCTAAGTAGTTATTATAATCTTTATTGACTTTGATTTTTGTTCTACTTTTTAAAACCCTTCAATAACTTACGTCTTGTATTTAAAAATATTTTTATTTAAATTTTGCCTATTAAATATTTTATGTACATTAAATTTTATTTCAATTTTACAGACTATGTTATATTTATGTTATAAAAATAAAAAAACGATTTTGACAAATTTACTCAATGGCCAATTTTAATAATTTTTAAATATACTTCTTAAATTATTCTTTTTATGAATAATTTAAGTAAATAGAAATTTGGTGGTAATACGCACGTTTTACAAGTCACGTCATCAACTAATGTAAGCAAACTGAATCCGGACGGCTGATTGAAATGGGATTATACAAATCTCTAGAGTTTCGCCTGAGAAAGTCCCTCGAGATATCTTCGGGGGTAAATTGGAACATTGTGAACACGACTTGTTGGTGTAGACCGCTATACTCTGATCATTTATTGGTAACTTTCTATCATGGTATACATGATATATTTAACAGATTAGTAAGGATATTACTTGAGATAAATAGAAACAAATCGTCACAATTCAAGCTAGTTACTTACATTAATAATAATTTATTTGCATAAATATTAGTGTTACAGAATCACATATTTAACCACATTGTTTTAATGCCATGTAAAATGGTAGTCTATACTTGTATATATTTCAAATATTTTCAGACCATATAGTAACAATATTTATTCTAATTACAATAAAAATAATAAGTAACATGTCAATTACCTTTTATAACGTCATATGAGATACATTCATTTAAATAAATAACATGTCAAAATCATTTTGATACAAATTATTTTATGGAATAACAACGTTTCTCCTGGTGCCAACGTTTTAGATTGCCTTTAAAACGGTTCAGTAGTAGTTCCCTTATATATTTTGGAATGTTATTATATAACGTTATTATCATAAAGTAACAATTTTTTTAGTAAACTGCGGTTACATACAAGTATATTTTTTTTTTATTTGCCCCCTTACTGATTATCGATTTCGTTCGCGTGTAAGGGTTTGATTAAAGTCATTGCTTAGAATAAAAAGTAATTCTATTTTTTTCCCGTTTAAAATACTACACGAATGCCAAATTTCATGATGGTTGGTTGAGTCGTTACGGTGCAAATAGGTAACAAACAAACAACATAACAAACAAACTCACTTTTACATGTAAAAAGTTTACGTGTGTAAAAACAATTCAGAAATATAAATTCGACCATGAACCGACTATAAACCAAATGATATGTATGGTGTTGATTAGAAAAGTTTTTAATTTAGCTGGAATGGAAACTTGACGTGAGTATCTAATACAGTACAGGGGTTATCATTGTATATGATTATGTATATAAAACGACTTATTAGCTTATTCGTCATGCTAAAAAAGTAAGTAATTAGTATACCTAATACAGCGAGACATTGGCAGGGAAGGGATTGTTACTAATGGAGAAGTTAGTCCCCATTGCTATCAATATACCCTATCAGGTCGACCTTCACGTGGTTTCCCTTGGAAACTATCGTAAATAATTTATCGTTGAATTCGTCACGATGAGCTAACTGACCTGCCTTTTAATCCTCACCTATCACCTCTCACTGGTACCCCGCCAGTGTTTACCGATAGCGCAGGCGGGGTTACCAGACCATTTTCACTCATCAAAGAAAATACAGAGGGATAGTGATAAACATTACGTTTACAGAGAAATTCATGTCTAATTCCTTTCTGTAATGTATTATGTAAATTCTTAATCAAACTGATTGCAAAGCAATCACACAGTGAATTCAATTGGGAATGAATTTTAACATCACTTAAGCTAGCCTGCGACTTCTTAAGAACACCGGAGTCGAGTATCGGAAAAAACAGTAAAAAACTTTTTCCATCTCGGGTAAATATAATTTTCGCATTACCTAGTAAAATGACCTCAAGGGCGAGGGCTGAGGCACTGGCTGTAAATAAATTATTTAGAAAAAAGTTGCCGGAGTGAGCTCTCGATGAGATTATGCAAATCTCCCACGTAGGGACTAGAGTTGTACTTACCTGTAAGGAACTCAATAACTGAGGACGCGTTAACACGGCAGCGATTTATTCGACGTAATATTGCCTCACACCGTTTATATTTTCCAATGCTGAACGGTTTTTTTTCGACATGTTTACTTACGTTTCGTTAAGAGTATGATGTTTTATTTGAATATAGACATGATGATTGTTGATGTCATCCTATTAACTGTATATGACATACATACATATTGCAAATGTGAAAACGATTCATGGCTTAACATAGATATAAATTTGATTATGTATTGACTGTAATTCAGCTGTGCGTTTTCCAAAAAATAAATAAAATACATTTATTTGTAGTTTTTATTCTATTATCTAAACTATTTGGATTTTAATTTTTAAGAGTATCGTTGTATAATAATGTATAGTCATTAATTTCTATAAATTTATTATTAAGCACGATCTCTTCTTATGAGAGAAAAATATATCTATGTCGGCCAAATGGTTTAGGATATTGTTTTATTTTGAAACTTATTTCTATTATATTTTATTTCACGTATTACTACTTGTGACGTGTTCGTGTATATAAGCTCCTATTGATAAAGAAATATTTTTAGAAAAAAGTTTCATACAGAAATGAGTTCACGCACATTCTTGAATGGAATCGTGAGTAAAATAAACACAATTAATTACAGATGGAATTATCTATGGGATTTTTGAAAAATTAAACGTATTATTTATTTATTCATTTGTACAGGTATGTGTACAAGGGAAGTATTAGAATACTCGAATACATGCATAAATAATAATAGATATACAGATACATACATATACATACACACACGATGATAAAAATAATAGATTATACATTCTGTTCAGATATATAGTATAAAAGTGAACATGAACTTTTTTAATGACAGTTTAGACGGAAGTCTCTTGACGTTATCAGAAGATATCGTATATGTATCGTATATATATGTCGTTTCAAAGCCGTTAATAATGTAAAAGAAAAGAAAAGAAATACGAGACCAGTACGATGAGATTACCAGTACGATGAGAGACAGTTGGATAGAGAATTGGAGAGTTCCACAGAAACGTAGGTTACGATCGTGAGAGTGAAACAGGTACTGGAATTTGCTGCTTAAGTAATTTAGAAACTGCGGGTTTCTAAGCCGAGGAAAGAGAGTGCGGAGAATCCTTACGTTTTTGTGTTGACGCATGGGAAGCTATATATAGTGATATATGATCAAACTTAAGAAATAAAGCATATGGCTTAGTTGACGAAACAGTCCAGCTTATCAAGAAGATCTTAATGGAGATCTGGATAACACACATCAGCATAATCAATAATTGGAAAAAACTAGGGCGGGAACAAGACAAATTTTTGTATTGGTAAGCAAAAAGTTCTTAAAGCGGTGCAAAGTGCGTAGAATAGCAATGACTGAGCTGCTTACCTCCGCAACTTGATATGTTGAGTCTACGTAAGTTCAATTGCGTCTAATTATTATAAACGTCAATATATTTGGAGAGGAATCACTAAGTATATCTCTAAATAATTCTACTACAAGTATTTTTGTGAAACTTTCATAATGAATCCTTTTCAAAGTAACATATGTCAATATAGCAATTTATATTAAATACATAACCGTAATAACTATAGCAAATGAATATAAATCGTGACTGTAAGACGTCAGAAAAAAGAAAATTGTCAATAAAATACCAACAATATCAATCAGTCGTATTGTTGCTCTATTCCCTTTTGGCAAGAAATATCTAAAATGGAGGTCATCAGTAAGTCTTTGTGATATACGTAATTAGGAATACGCTTGGAATGAATCTTATGTGAATAGATATTTATAGGTTTATAAATAATATTAAATATTTTCAAACTATATTTAACTATTTTACTTTTATTTATTTAACGCAAAAGTTTATGAGAATGTAAGTATAGACAAATGTCTGTTTCTCTTTCAGTCAAAGACTCTTGAATGGATTTAAATTTAGTACACATATAGATTATATTCTAAAATAGAACATAGGATACTTTATATACTAATTGACGCGGGAGAAACCACGCTATAAAGCTAGTAGGCATACACACAGTAGTACATAAAGACGAAATATGTTAATAAATTCGTTTTAATGCAGACATATTCTTCTCTTGTGGAAAAGACCCATGGTCAGCAGTACGACTTCAATGGGTTATAAAATAGGGAAACGGATTGTTAAAAACAGGGACTAGGGGCTCATTGCTATCAATATATTCTCTTAGCATTTTTCCCTGGTTTTATCCTCGTTTATCATCTTTAACTGGTACCTCGTCAGTAAAACCAATAGGTGGGATTACCTACCATTCCGTTAAAATCCATTAAAAGTTACACAATAATAAAATGTCTTTATTCAGCATATTATTCAATTATACGGAGTACGGTATCGGTACTGTATAATATAAATTTATGTGAAATTCTCAGTACCCTCCGTCATTTCGAAGTAGTTTTACTGTGCTTGTAAAATCCATAAAGTAGGCAATATCAAATACAAAGCGGCTATTCATCTACTATCTGGTCATTTATAGAGAGATGAAACAAGGTCCCGGTAGTGAAGTGAAAAGTTTCATCGATGTTATTGTAATAATTTAAAAAATCCACATATCACACAGCTCCTTTTGGTCCCAAAGTAAAACTTGTACTAAGGAACTTATAGATATTATTAAATAGATCCTATTTTAAGCACATACATAATATATTGGTTTGGGTATTTTATCCCAAAACAAAATACATCATCATCATTACAGCTATTATTCGCTCACTGCTGGACATAAGCTTCCCCAATAGAAAATACATATGTATGGGATTAAGCCTAAGATATTAAAGTTTAAATATTTTGATGTATGTATATTGGAATCATCGATTTCTTCAAGATTTCTGGATCGATTTTCCTGGTGACTATTTTCAATTTAATGAATTTATTTATATTCAGGTTTTAGTTTATAATTTTATTAATATGTAATAAATTCGACTGTTTTTGTAAAAATTAATTTCAGCGTATTATAAATTTGGTGTAGTAGTTATTATAACAAATTAAAATTTACCATATAGAAAAATGTCTAATAAATATACGAGTAATAATTATTTTTGTTATCTACAAACAAAAATTCTAAAGTAAATCAATAAGGCTTTGATATTTGATAGATTTTACGTGATATTAAATAATTGATAGATTTTATATAGGTATTCGAAGCAATTAGAGTTATTTCTTAGTACAATAAAATAATTTGTATAAAAATTTAACGACTTTAAATGCTTTACTTTTTTACTTTACGTATAATAAGTTTCAATTTAGTTTTTATTGTTGACGGTCGATAATTTTTTTCCCATCACTCTCTGGTGCCGCAATGTCGAAAGGGTGCAGTGCTTCAGCAGTCGACGACGCGCTGACATCTGACTCGAGAAAGGTCATTGACCTGCTTCTATCTACTAATGTGACCAACTTCAACTTCAGTTAAGAGCGGAGATTATAAAATTGGCCTAATTGTGAAAATTCATTCTACTACAATAATTGTATCGAGACAAACTATGCAAACGTATACAAAGATTATGTTATAATATGAGCAAAATTGTTTGTCACATATTTTTGTAATGGTGAGATAATTTTAATAGTGTTTACGATTGAGATACTGAAAATAATGAATATATATCCGTATGGTGACAGAGTAATAATACGATCTATCACCACCCACCTATACAGAATGTCGTAAGAGGAACCCAGTACTCTGTACCAACGCAAGAAAAGGAAATCTCGAAATATCTTAAGTCGTATGAACAGCGGGAATATAGTTGACTATATCTTTATGAAATATAAATGGTTATGGGTCACTAATTAAATATTAAAATATAAAATAGTAAACGAAATAAGAATATTAGAATTCGGTGACTTCTATCTTTTTATTCTTCCGATATTTAAAAAAATTATATATTGTATATATTAGTAGGCAGCAAACATGAAAGAAAGTAGGTATTTTCCACGTGTATGACAAATATCATATTAAGGAAAAAATAAACGAATAAAGTATATTTAAATTGTTATTATCAGTGTATTTGTAACCATATCAAAAGTTCCACCAGGTGTTTATAGTAAATAATGGTAAACAAACTTACTTTCAGATTTATACATTTTATTTTATATTATATATGTATAGTAAAGATTATGAGTACCAAATAAACTTTCAATTAATTCGCACAAAATAAACAAATTAAATAAATTGCGTGGACATTTTATGACGCTTCCAAAATTATTCGATCACGGTGTCTTATCTAATATTCTATTGTTTCTTTTTTACATATTGCTTTTCTTGTTTATGATGAAATTTTCCCAGCCACCCGTGACTTACATGTCAGTAAATTGTTGTATTATTATGTGTGTTATTATTTCTTACTGAGGTAGACAGACTTAAAATGCGAACGATTCAATGTGATGATATCATCATAATCATTCATGCTAGGCATGAGTCTCGGAAGAAGAGGAAGTAGTATGCGATTACTTGACTCAGGCAGCGTGTTAACAAAATACTATACTTTGTTAAGATATATTTTTTTAACCTATCTTGAACTTTGATTAATATTATAAATGTAAAAAAGTCTTGCAGTTTTGTAACTAATATTACCTACATATATAAAATTAACTTTGTAAATACGTTTGGATATTTGTTGCACAGTCAGTCATGATCAAATTGCTTAGTTTTGTATACAAATCACAACCGAAATATAATATTTGTAGGAAGTAGGAAAAATATAGGAAGTAATAGATTAATTAATTGATTATCTCAGGCTTTTTCCAAGCAAATATTGGCATTACGAACTCTGGCAAATTTAAAAAAAAATCCCGCTTAAGTACTTGTTTGTGTTACATAAGGAACCTCTGTACAAAATTTCTATACCAAAAAGTTTCAGTTGTATGTTGATTAATATATCAGTTATTCCAGTTAAAGAAATTGTTACATAAATGTAAAGTTTTTTTAAGATTTTCAAACTTCTTTAACAAAATTTGTAAGCTTTATTCTAATTTATTAAATCAAAATCTACAGGCTGAAATAGAAAACATTATCATACTTTTAAGAGAATATTCTACCAACAAAATAATCATAGGTTAAAAACCAATAAACATTTTAAGCCCTCTATACTAACTAGGCATGCGCCCTGATAATATGGGAGTCAATTGTTAATTTTTTCGGGAGTAAGGTTTCATTGTACTCGTAGATCCATGATAAAGATTTTTTTATTTATTATTATTAGGCAACTGAGAATAGCAAACAAGTTGTTAGGCTGCTCGATGAAAAGAAAGCGGTAATCGCAATTGGTATTAACTGTACCACGAAGATCACAAAATCACTATTACGCCCTTGATATGTATACTATTTATCCACAACAATTTTCAATATTATTCACCGCATTATTACCTACATTTATCAATGTTTTGCAAAGATTGACTGGGAGAGAAGCTATATAACATTATGTCCGCCTCTTGTACAAAACATCTTTTTTTTAATATAGTCCATAAAGAATAAATAAATAAATATTCCTTATGGTTTAATATTCCTGAGGTAGTCTTTATAGAATACAGAGGCGTAATACCATAGTTGGTGTTATGACTTCGTAGCCCGTAATTTAATCCTTCAAATCAAAATATAACTATGCAAGTTCATCTACTATTCATCGAACTATCGTCAGATGGGTCCTATGCTTGTTTGCTCAGTGAAAGATTTAAAAAAATCTGCCGCAGAAATAAACGCGAATAGAACAGAGGTCCCAATGCAAACGAGTTAGTACAAAGTGACCCTCTGGAAATGAAACTATCGAAATCTAACTGTACTAGAATGATTTGTATTTACAATTCATTTTTTTTTTTTTATTTGGAATCAATTTATTTATTGCGATTCGCCAGAATAAATATCATTGGCTATTTGAACTTCACTCCAACTTTAAATCACATTTATCGGTCTGCTATAAATAAATGCGAATGAAATCTGACGTCCATTGGAGAACATTTCCACGAGCGTATTACTCGTAGTTTTCAACGTGACAGAACCGAACCTATTGCTTGATGCTGCAAAACAAAGATATATTTATCGTGATCTCATAAAATGTCGTATTAACGTGGTAAATAATAGGGTATAATAAAATTACTTCAGATATGTTTTATAGCGATGCAAAAAGATATGGAAAATAAAGATCTGTTCAATTGTAAAGACACACAAACATCGAAATGTGTATGTGTGTCTATTATTATAGAAAAAAAAGGATTATCCATTATGTAACTACGAACACTATAAGTAATATCATGTGTGATATTACGAATAAGCTACATACCGACAGTTTGTCGATAATATTAGATATTATCTATCACTAGAGAGAAATATAAATTAAACGTTTTTTGTATAGACCAAATTTGTTTGAGGTTATAACTCATGATATATTATTATTATTGTTATTGGGTCATGCCGTTCTCTTAGTATATGACAATCTTATTGCTATTTCTATATGTTATAGCTACTGCTATAAAATTTATTTTTTTAAATTTAATTAAGCAAGAAAATGGACATTCATTTAAAAATGTAATAGACCTGTAATTTACGGGGAAAACCTTTTGAAAGTTCATCACTTTTGCCTTTGACGAATCTTGTTAGAGAAAAAGCTGTGCCGGATGTTAGATAAAATCATAATTGTTACCTTTATAATTTTTAAATTTGTTTTACAAAATGTCATTTTCACAAATGGAATTTTCTTTATATAATTATCCTTTTACATACATATATACATATCTGTCATACCTGTTTCCCATTAGGGTAAGCAAATATAATGGACATAATTATTTTCTTGTAAATTATTTTAAAACCAATTAAGTGGTGTATCAACAAAATATCTCTTTATTCATCGATATATGTGTCTGTTCATGATTAAAGGCCCTATAGTTTTTATGTGGAGAAAAAGGTACTTATTCAAGAAATTGTACATAAGAATAATACATATTGCGTCGACTCAAATAATGGGATGGGACGAATATACATAAGATAAAGCAATTGTTCGAATAAAAGTATCTCGCGCGTAAGTAAAATCATTCACGTCCGAACCTCATTTAGCAAACATAACACGTATTATTCATGGAAATATCTCCCTCGCAAATGTTTTGTTGTTGTCCCTAATGAAACGTTGGACACTAATTAATTTTGGTCGGTAGCAAAATTGACCTATGCCCGCAGACTGGCGGTGACAACCCTAAGTGACTTTGTAAGTGACATTCTACGTTATGCAATGGTAATAGAGTTTATTTTTTACATAACAAATGTTATAAATTACTGTTTCATTAAGTATTGTTAACAATACTTACTAAGTAAAAGTGCAATAAGGTCAGCACGTCCGGAGTTTGTCTATATAAAATGTTCTTATTTGTTTCCTTATTAAAATTATAAATGTGATAATGAGTTTGTTTCTTTGTTACCTCTTAGCACCTTAACAACTTAACCAATCATCATGACGTTTAGTATACGCGTAATATTTGGGATGAAGAAGGACATAGGTAGCCTATATATTGATCAACAGTCATGCGAATAAAGTTACGGGTCTTAACTTTTACTCGTAGGTATTAGTTATACTCATATAATTGTATTCACTATACATACCTATATATACAAACACTTCCGCTGGTATTATTAAATACTATTTAAATTGTTTAAACAACTTCCAGCAGCAGTGTTTCCGAATCGATACGACATCATAACCTTCAAGAAAAGAGCATATTCCTTTTTAAAAAGCCGGCAGCACACCTGCAATGCCGTTAGTGTTGTGTGTGATCATGGGCGGCCATAGTTACTTACTATCAGGTGAAGCGCATGCTCGTTTGCCCCTGTGTTGTAAAAAAAAGTCTCTCATTTTTATACAATTTTTTTCCTCCCTCTCTGTCTTAAAAAGACAAACTATAACTATCCATGATTTTTTTTAACTTAGAATGATAAACAAGTTGACGGTTCACCTGATGGAAAGTGGTAACCGTCGCCTATAGACATAAACAGTACCATGGACAAAACAGAGTACACTCTTTCGCCCATAATACCCCCATTAAATAAATTTAATAAAAGTACATATATAGCATAAATATTTTCACCTTTAAAGATGAATTCCGTAAAGAACTATTTTATCAAGCTTTCCACTTAATTTAGAATGACTCATGATCAACTATCGCATGATTCAGGTTGTACTCTCAACCTGTGACCTTTACCAATACCTTCATGAAGAAAAAATTAAAAGCTACTGTCACCTTTATGGCTTCAGTGTTAGAGTCTGAAATGGGGCAAAATAATTGTACAATCGAATGTATCAAGGTTGATAGCAAATTCATGGATGCCCTGATTTATATCGCCTGAAGACAGATTGCGGTCGGGCTACCTACTGCCTTTTTACGGATACCTTGATGAAGAATACTGATAAAAACTAAGTTCTTCCTTTGTAATACATATACATTTTGTTTATGTTTTGTATTTTTTGTAAGTATGAGTGACAAAAAGTTAAAAGGATTCCTACCGTAAAAGTCGCTCTTTCTAAATAAAATATACAAATGGCGCAGACTGTTCATACCTTCAAAACTCAAATAAAAAGAATACAATACAACAGTTGAGTTACTTATATGTATAATAGTTATTGACTGGAAGAGATTCCTTTAGGGGATAAGTCCGCCTGTGTAAATTGTTGTTATAATCTCATATCTATATTAAAAGTGATTGTAAAAAAACCATATAAATAAATAAAATATAATCTAAACTAACATTATAAAGGTGAAAGATTTTTGTATGTAATGAATTAAATTAAAAAAATAACAAATATTTAACCGTAACTGCTATAGAAAGCTACGTTATTAGCATACACGGACTGTATTTTATTATCAAAATAAACATTCGAACATGCGAAGTCACACGGGGTTGCTTTTTATATGTATGGGTTGGTCGAGTAATTTTCTGACAATCCCTTAATCAGAGCTTGTGAGTGATTTAATACTGACAACAAGAGGCAGTTATTATTTGCTGCTTCTATGCTTTCAAATTTTAGGTGTCTGAACTTCAGGCTTCGAAGTACGTCACGATAAGGTTCTGGTCTTATTTGGGCATTCTTTGCCTCTTATTATTTATGTAGTTAAAACTTAGTTAATTCTCACACATCTTATTACGGCTATAGTTTTTGCCTGAAGGATTGTAGCATATATACCTAAGTTTAAAGAGCTGTGGACTATTGGCTTAATACCATAGCTACCATATCCTAGGTTTTGGATACATCTGTGAATCAAATTAGGTCATATTCCGAGTGAGACGGTAGATTAACTTTTTTCCATTTGTTGTTATTTCAGACATTTCAATTTTGTAATATTTGTTTTTGTTGCTAGATACAATCTGGTAAGTTTTTAATTAATTACCAGCTTCATCGTCATCATCATATCAGCCGTTAACTGTCCACTGCTGAACATAGGCCTTACCCTCGAACGGAGGCAATACCCTCCCCCCTTATGTGGGACCATAAGGGAGGAGGTTATTGCCAATAGTTGTCACGCTTGGCAAACGAATTGGCTACCGCATTTAGGCTTTTGTTGATGTTTTAAGAGGGACGCTGCTGCTCCTCATCCCTCGTCCATTAAGTACCCTTAATCGCTTTTTACGAATTACAAATTTAAACCAGTCTAATTTTATATTCTCTTTCGATTCAGTAATAGATAATAGGTCAGGAAGTTTAAATCCATTTCCGTTTACAATTCTGGTTCGATCCGGTACCTAATAGTGAACTCATTAATAGTACAGTTGTGGAAAATATTAAATATGTAATATATTTTTTAAATATCAAATATAAGTAACATGAAAAAAAAATCAAATATTACTAAGAGCCATACCATTACCATTTAATACTCATTACAGGTTTCAATAAAACTACCACCCGTATACTAGGTAGGTATCCCTTCAGTTACAACAGATGTTACATACGCTTACTACTCACAAGATTGATGTAGATACTATATAGATAATTATCACTAAGTATCTTGCCGGCCTTCGGTCGATTCGGTATGTAATAATAAAGTCATTAAAAGTACAGTCGGGTAAAATAATAAATATCCAAAATATCTGATATCGTTTAAATATCAAATCTAAAAATCTTGTAAAACATTATTAAAAATACAAATTAATTAATTAATTATTAATATTACAATCCGCGTACTAACGATAGATTCGACAGATGTTACATAAGCTTGCCACCATATAAGGTGGGTTAATATATAGGTACCTAGTTAATTATCACTAAGCGCGTCACGACCCTTGTTTATATAATTGAAGTACCTTGAGATGATTGGGGATCCATACTAATATTATAAATTAGCTCGAACTCACCGCTTTGCTTCGTGAATTTTATTATAAGCACATAAAATACTAAGTATATATTAAAGGTTTCCGGCCAAAAATATTTATTTTGAAATCGATTTGAATTGCGAGGTCTGAGATCGATTTACGAGAAAATCGACATTCAGTAGATTGATCTTACGAAACACAAAATCGATCTTATAATGTGCATATTGTAGTCTAGACAAACGTGAAATAACACATAAATAAGTACAATACATGGAATGGAATAGAAATTGTATCGATTTGATTGAAAAATATTGATACAAAAATCGAATCGATAAAAGACATTTCAAAGATGACATATCAAATCGAGTTCATAAATTCTACAAAGTATCATACGAGTCAATTCGGGAAATTGATCTTCATAATTTTTTTTTAATTTCCCAAATTTATTTTATTAGTAGGATATGAATATTAGTCTGTCTGTTATTTCTTAGTGCCATAAACTCAACCAGTCGTTATGAAATTGGTATATTTCTATCCTTACTAATATAAATGCGAAAGTGAATTTGTTACCTGTTAACGCCTTAATGGCTTGACTAACTATAATGAAATTTGGTATAGTAGCACTATATGGCATGGAGAAAGCTATAGGCTACTATTCATTCCGGTTAGTAAACAAATCCTGGTCACGTAAAAGTTATATTAAAATAAATAATAATATAATATTGTACACCGATCTACCCGCTGACATTGATGCTCCTTTCCCATTTGAGTTTTCTGGAAGGTTACTCTTTTAGAGTTAACATAAGCTCGCCTTTGTACATATGCTTATCTCTGTCATATTTGTTATGTATTGATAAGTGTGTACAATAAAGTATACATAAATTAAATATGGCTTTTCATAGAGATTCAGTTCAGAATCAGCGACGTAATCGAGTAATACAGCCACAAAACAATAGACAAGCATCTTCTTTTCGAAAGTCACTTAAAAATTCAAATAAATTCTCAACGTAGAACATTTAATTTAGTACATTATATATCAATTTCGTTGTTTAATTTCATACTGTTATCATGTAGCAGACATCCGTATAGCAGGGATCTACTGTAATAGGAATGTATGGGTGAGGGATTGTTCCGAGTAATTATCTCATGAGTTTCTTGAGGCGGTAATATTTTAGTATAGGAAAACGCCGGCTTACTAACAATAAATGCCTTGACCCAGTTATTTGAGCATCGACAAATCGCGTACAACAACTGAAACACGTGAACATCGTCTGTAATTATGCATCTATTAACTACCGACCATATAGTTAGTAAAGTCGAGCCCTATATATATATATATATATATATATATATATATATATAAATCTATCTATGTTTATTAAAAAAATCCGAAAGATGTCTTAAATTCACTCAGTGTCTTGGGAAGATGGGTAATGATTTTCAAGCGTATAAGCGTATATGTATCATGTATGTATGTAGGTTACAGGTTAATCAATCACTATGAAAGGATATTTAGGATGGGGAAGCTATTTTCCGACTGCAAAAAGAAGAGTTCTTAATTTGATTGTATTATTTTCTTTCTTTTTGTGTTTGTTGGATCATAACTCCGTCAATTCTAAACCGATTTGGAAAATTCTTTTGTTTTATCTAAATAGATAAGTTTCACAAAAAAATATCAAAATCGATACAGTAGTTTAGTTTTTAGATCAAAATAACTTGTTTTGCACAATCAGTGATTTTGATCAACCAAGGTTCTTTGGTAGAATTTTTATTTATGCAAAAAAAACAAAGTCGTAGATGAAAATTAGTATATTTTGCAAAAACCATAGAACCAGCTAATCGATTGTAAAAAAAAAAACAATATCGGTTCGGTATTGCGAAAGAAATCGCGTCTCATCATACACACGACCATTCTCGTAGAATTGAGAACGTCCTTCTTTTTAATTTTGCTAAAAAAATATATTTATCTAAATTCTACGCCTACATGAAGGTGAAAAAAAAAAAAAATTATCTAAAGCCACAAGCCTCGGTAAGGTCCGGATAAATTTATAATCCCCTCATTCGCCGGATCACAGCATTTCCCTTGGACAAAATTACCTAATTTATGTCCTTCCTCGTCATTACTGCTGTATTCGTCTACATATAGGTATATAATACCAGTTTTTGCCGTACCTTTTTTTCTGTATTCATTATTTCCTTTACTTTACAAACCGAAGCGTGATAAGACAATTAAAAAATGTGGGTAAATACCATAATGTTACCCTCGATTTTGTTTTCAATAGGTATCATAGATCCATCTGTGAACGAAATTTCCGTTCATTCCGTTAAGCAACAAACTTACAAAAATGTTTACAAACTTTTATAATACTAATAACAGTAAGAGCAAAAAAGTTCAAGTGGAAATAAATTATAAACTTTTAGTAATATGTCATGATAAGCAAAAGTACAAGAGACAGCACAGTATATGTATATCTTCATATCTTTAGTTAATGGCTACTGCTTTCATTTTGTTTAATATCTCAATATTTGTAAAATTGTTGAAGTAGTATATGCAAAATAATGACTAAAAATTATTAAATTTGACGAAGATATAGCAAAAACACACATACACAAAATACAGCCGAATTGATAATCTACTCTGTTGTGAAGTTGTTTAAATACAGGAATAACTAGCAATTTATAAATATAATAACTCTATAATATATGTATAGTTGTTAATTGTGTACCAACATCTATTTATTTTACTATTAAACGTAAATATAATTTAAAAGCTAAAAATACTGTATCTACAAATAACCATTATACATGCATTTCTATAATTATATATTTGACGTGACAGGTTTCTCAGTTTTTCACCACCTACTCGTCATTTTCACCTCATATTTATAGCCTCCTCCGTTATTCAATATTATCTCGGTATATATTTAACTCACGACGTCCGTGACTTTGTTATTATACCTTGAATTCATTTTTATCTAAGAAAGGTTTTTTATATATTGTCATAGGTTGATTTAAACTAAAGGATTTTGAGATATAGAAGTTGAGATAGTAAACTACTAAGCTAATGTACTTTGCTCATAAAAAAGCGACTTCAATTAAGAACATACAGACCAATAAACGAATAATGAATATAATACATTGAAAGTATTATGATTTAAAGCGCGGAATCGCATATATGCAAATGGAATTTTCTTCTCGATAAGTTTTTGTTTTTTAAAAAATGATAATAAGAATTAAAAAAAAAAAAATATTTTTTACTTTTTCATTTTCAAAAAGAATGATGAAAATGGGCTTAGAATTGGTGGCAGAAATGCCTAAGTAAACTATAAAAAAAATCAGACGGATTGAAATTTATTGTACTTATTGTTTTTATCTAGAAAAAAATATTCTTGAAACTTACTCATTATTGCGTGTATTAACTAGTTACTTATGAAATATGTTTTATGTAGGTATAATTGCAATTTGGCCTTCTATTTATACTGTACGTATTTCTAGATTTTTAATACATACTGCGTTCCATTTCGGACTGTACTTACGTAAATAAATTCTTTTTTATTTTCATGCATAAAAAAGCATAACTCAATCTAGCATCAAGACACAAAGTTTTTTTGTTAACAAATTGAATCTCTACGTAGCAAAAACTCCAACTGTCTGTACGAAATGAAATTAAACTCGGCACTACTGCTTTTATTAACTTAAAACTAGTTAACGTAGAATTTACTTATAGTATAAGTACATAGAAAATTGAATATTGATGTCAAATTATTTTAGAAATATTTCTGTGAAACAAGAATATAATTCTTGTTTTGTTGATTTTTGTCGGTTTTATTGACAAAGCAAGCCAAAATGTTGTTAAAATGTTAACATTATACTCAAATCACAAAATATATAATTATATATATTGTCAGCTTGTTTGCCATTCTAAGTTGTATAAAATATATATATATATATATATATATATATATATATATAAATGCATACAGACGTGTAGGTATATTTACTTACAATCTATAATGTAGTTATACTAAAATATTATAGTATAAAACTCTTAAATAAAATAGCAAACAATAATATATACTTTTAGGTAATATTAGTAGAATCTTTAATTTATATTGTACATTAATATTTATTACTATATAATCATTAATATTTCTTTTACTGTATACACTAATAATATGTATAAAAATATGACAGTGGGAAGCAAATATACAAAGGTGAGTTTAAATCTGCAAGAGTTCTCTTCCTGCAAATCCAAAGTGATAAGGAGCATCAGTCATCATATCATCATCAATCATCAATTATATCCCAGGCAAAAAGTAAACAATAAATTATTATTATTTTACATTAATCCACAAGGTCAACAGTCAATAAAATACTTCTGACTACGCCATCTGGGGTTATAGTCGGGAACATATACGTTTATATTACTCCCTAAACGTTCGAAGATTACGGACTCCATAAACAAAAATGGTTTCTTGTTATTATTACATAAAAACTTTTATTACTATTTTATGACAGTTTCTTTCTGATGTAGTTATATTGTTTTCGTAAAAAGATTTATGGATGTATAAAGTTCTACGTGGAAGAAAAGGTAAGTATCCTATGGTTCAAATCAGAGGGCTATTTAAAATATTTCTGTTTATAATTTAAAAATGAACATTTCATCAATATAACGACCAAAACATAAAAAATAAACTTAGTGATGATTTTTTTTTTAATATTATTTTAAGGGCTTTTACCTTTTTCAGGTATATCAGTCCTATTGTACCCTGAACTGATTACTCAAACAAAACTTTATCTACTTTCCCTAGACGCGGAAAGAGAAAAATTAATGGGCATCAATAATTTACACAGATGTTCAAAAATTTCTGGTTTAAGTTCAGCTAACATAGATTGAATAAGACCAACATTCAATTTATTTAAGTTAAAGTGGCGCATGAATTCTTCTCTTTCCTTCGTGTTAATACGACACTCTAATAGAATATGATGCACATCATCGATGGTATTACAAATTTGACAATGGGGTGACAAGGACTTTCCCATCATACGTGCAAATTTTTTTGATGGATAATGACCAGATCGTAGACGAACAGCTAATTTAATACTGTACCTATTGATTTTAATTCCACAAAACCAAGGAATATGCGGAGGTTCAGCCTGAATAGTTTTGTGCCAAATGCCTTTTTCCTTAGTGATGATAAAAGTAATATGGGTAAGATAGGTGGTAAGTAATATTGATATTGTTAAGACTTGGAAATGTAAAATTGTGAAAAAACTTATGGCTAATCTGATGGAAAAATATTATATAATATCGTCGATAAACATGAAATGCTCATGAAAACATACAGATGTTACCATTTTTGAAAATTGTAAAAATAGATTGTAATAATACGTGTGAATGTTTAGATATTTTTTATTCAATCACGTTTAAACGATTTAAATGAAGGTACTTACCAAAAGTATACATATGATGTTCTAGTTAAATGCATATTTTTATGACACTGTTTTATGGATCATCATAATAATGTAATATACTTATACCTATTGGAAATAAATTAATACGAACAAAGCTACTGTACACGTATAGTAGTAGTATAAATATGACAAGTAGATTTTGTAGCAACATAAATCGTAACGAAATCAATCTAGACTTCGTCGATGAAAAACGAGAATTTGTGTAGACACTTCATATTTAAAACGTTTGAATTTAGAATGCGAAGTCTATAAGAATCTCCAATTATCATAAAATTAAGATTCAGTAATTATCAAAACCAATTTAGAATTGGCGATATTGAAAAAAAAAATCCGAACGAATTGGAAATTGTTCGTTTTGAAAGTTGCTTATAAATATAATACGAAACAGACAGTGCATATAGCGTCTAGACTGGACTCTAGAGAATTGCTGGATCCTTGCCATATGCTCAAAAATCATGCTTACAAGTTTAAACTACTTGTTCTTGTAACACTCGTAAATTTTATCTGCACCGACCTTTTTAGACTTTTAGTCGACATACAATTATTCAGTTCTTTTTAGAACTAAATGATTGTCGGTCGATATTTTTTAATACCTGAAAATATAAGGGATATCCATATTCTATTATTTGAGTTTATAAATGTTACTATAGTTTTATAATTGGTTTCATTTGAAACTATGAATTTAAAAATGCATTTTAGGACAACCTCCACTAGATATAGTGACGACCTCAAGTGCATTGCATGAAGGCAGTGGTTGTAGGTGACTTGGGATCATTCCTTATGGTAGACTATGGGTAGGCCTATGTTGAGCAATGAATAGATAACGGCAGATGTGATGATGATATGGGTAGATTATAGGTATCCTAACTTAACACAAGC
Source organism: Galleria mellonella (assembly GCF_026898425.1). Taxonomy (NCBI): domain Eukaryota; kingdom Metazoa; phylum Arthropoda; class Insecta; order Lepidoptera; family Pyralidae; genus Galleria; species Galleria mellonella. The sequence goes on along the minus strand of NW_026442147.1, from coordinate 418,953 downwards.
ACTTCATATTATCGATTCATGCGGTCAAAACGACAGAAAATAACTAGTTGAAAAATAAAAAAATAATAACATGTAACTATCACCTAGCATCGTGACGGAGTAAGAACACAATAGAATTATCACTTCCTATCGTGATCCCTTTTTATCCTTAGAATGTCATTAGAGATAATTAAGGAAATAATGATCAATATCAGTGCAAGAGAACGAAAAATGGAATGATACACCAAACAGCCTGGTTAGTATAATTAATGGTATAATATTATATTACTACTATAGTATTAATATTCGACTTCACTTACTTTTTTTTTATGGGAAGATAGTTGAACCTAACAGTAAAAATATAAAAATATATAAATTTATGTAACGAACTAGTTTAAAATTGTAAAATTGAAATAAGCACGCATCCAAAACATTTAGTTTTCATAACCGTTCACATTGACTGCCGTTGTAGGGCTAAGCTTGAACTGTTTGTCTAATAAACCGCAACAAACTGTAAACTTACGTAAGTTTAACATATTAAATTACTTGTATGTCTATAATATTACACTCACCCACATGTCTTAAACTGCTCTTGCGCTCATGATAATAAAATCACGATCTAAGTTGTAATCTATTGTGCAATGAGAATGCGCAACGTTATTGTATTATATGTAGTGTGCTACCAGATGTATTATTAGTTGTATTGTTGTCTTTTCTTTTGTTTGATTTATTTTTGTAACGATAATACGACATGGTACTTACATATTGTCATATTTATAGAGCACAGCATTTCTCATAAGGAAAATGTAGATGATGTTAGGTAAGGTATTGTGGAGTACAGGCCACATATATTATTTATAGTTATATATTATTATTTACCAAAATTCGAAATTGACACGCATATCTATTGTTTCATTTTGGCTTGCCTTCTCGGCCCTGGTCTTCTAAGTTCCTTTGATCATTATACATATATTTCCAATTTCCATTCCTGGTTTCCTTTGTCGCCCACAGGTATTAAACACTTCTTTATGATTATTTTACTGATTTAGGTATTTTGCGGAAATTTATATCACTGACTATTTGATTAGAATTATTTTGTTTCATTCCGCTATCATTAATATATATGGGACTGCCAACACAGGAAGATTTATTATTTATTTTTTAAAGTTTATTAATGATTAGATTACGTATAAATTGCTAATGGTAATGATTTTTTTATTATGTCTGATATCGTGAGTCCAGTGAAACAACAGCTCGACTGATAAGACCACGTATCCCGGTATAGCGTTGATCTAAAGTCAAATCTAATCTACTTCGAAATTTTTCAATTATTTGATAATTGTGGAGTATGAATTTATATTTTAATAATGCCTTATTTACATTACAACATAATATTTTATACAAACATGAAACTACTTAACTAGCGAGCCATGGACAATGTCACATATATTTGTATTATAAACAAAGTAAAATAAAATCCAAAGAAATCTTATTTCACGAATCCAAATAAAGTTTATAAATTGAAGAAGAAAGTAAAAGTACGTACATGTAGAAACGAGTTTTATTATTTTTGTGACTATTTGCATGCTGTTATATTACGTACAGTTACGATACAAAAAGATCAGACCGTAACGGAAGTTAAATGAGAGTTGAAGACTGCCGTTTATAAATATAAAACGGTAAAAATTAAGCAATACACTCGTAATATTGCAAATTATACTTGTTTTTACATGAATAGAATAGAAAAGGCCACCCGTTCCTTTCCCGTACGTGTCGTAAAAGGTGATCAAGGGAATTTAATAGACGAGAAATGGAGAGCAGCGCCCCTCTTAAAACATCGTCAAAGCCTAACTGCGGTTGCCAACCCGCCTGCCAAGCGTGGCAATTTCTAGCAAAATCCTCCTTATGGGGGAGGATTTTTTTCAGTAGTTGCTATGCTACCGGCTACTGTCTACTGCTGAACATTAGACGGTAGAGCAGTAGACGGCTGATATGATAATGATGAACTGTAAACTTTCGATTAAAATCGAAGCCACATTAAAATATATTCAATGTTTCTAATTACGTTATGAACATATAGTAAAATTAACTCTTTACAGTAGGCGTTTTACAGGAAATACAAAACATCTTAATGTAATGTGAAAGTTTGTAAAGCGAATGGATAGGTATTTGTTACACTTTTACGCAAAAACTACTAAACAGATTTGAATAAAATGTGGTATACGGTTAAGTTATAATCTATCTTGGCACATAGACGTAAAACAACTAGTTTAAATATATTCCAAATATTGTATTGTATTGTATTGTAAAATATTTATTGTACATAATTCATACTGAATACATTAAAAGATTTAATATACAGTTAAACTAAAAAGTATATTATTTGTTTTATTTTATATAACATTTTTTGATGTTATTACGGAGCGGTGGACTGTGATGAGGTGATGAAATGATGTAGACACGAAATTTAGTAGCGAAATAAATGTATTAAACAGCAAGCAAGGAACAGAACAATATGATATATGTCAAAAAATATAAAATTGAAATTATAATTAATAAGAACATTCTAAAAGTAAATGTAAATAAAAAAGTATAATAACGTCTAAAGAGTTTGCATCGGCCGGTCGCCAATAGATGTTAATATTTTTTTTTTTTTATTTAACATAGAGAAAAGATAAGGTAAGTAGAAAAAATATATATTATATTTATTTTAAAAATTTCACTTATCGTTAGTTAACCGTTGATACACACTGTGAATTTGGAAGCCCTTTCTCCTTCCTTCAAGGTATTATTCGAAAAATCTATGACTTTATTTATTACTGCAGCAATATGCATTTCTAGCATTATTTAAGTGTAAAATTTTCTACAAGATAAAGGTGCATTGTTAATCTGGCAACACTAATTTTTCAGTGAGAAACATTGCTATATCTCTTTTTCCTGGTGAAAAAGAAATACGGTTAAAGATAAATAAAAAAATATAAAAAAAAATATCAGAAATAAAATATACTTACCTAAAAACATAATTCCATTAACGTATTCTTTTATTTTCTTTCACTATATAGTTCTAATGTGTTTTTATTTGTTTGGAAATGTTTTCACGCTTTGGTAAGTGGACGGATCGGGTTGTTTTTTCAAGTAATCTTCAGAAAGATGGCCACATTTTTTAAAGAAATATTCCATGGTTAAACAATTTCTATATGAACATATAAACATTCTGAACAAATACTACAGAAATTAAACAAAAAAATTTGTTCAATAGATTGAAGTAGCTTAAAACTAAATATAAATAATAAATTTCGACAATCTATTTCATATACAGAGAGTAGCAATTACATATTTTTTTGTCTGATGGTAAGTGGTCACCGCATCCTATTAATGTTTGCACTGCCATCATTCGAATGTTATAGATATTTCTTTTGTAGACCGACAATAGATATTTTTGTATAGCATTGTTATACAAGAAAACAGTGTTCTAGTTAAATACATGATAACAGAAATTGGTAACATAAAATAACCCATTTTACAATCAAAGTCATCGCTAACAATTAATTAGTTCAATGATAAAAGTAAATTGCCTATATCTAAAAGCTTTATAATGTCTTTGTTTCCTTTTATAAAGATGTTCAGTGAATGCAAGAATAATAAAAGTTTGTACAACCAAAGTCACCGATAACAACTACCTAGTTTAACGATAAAAGTAAATCCGTTCACAATTTTATGTCATTCAGGAAAGTTTTGATCGTTACGAGTTGGTAGGTAGGTACTTTATGTACTAAACAAGTTCCACGCTTTACTTGGACTAAATACTTTCAAATATTTACGACAAAATGAAAGGAATAAACGACTTTTGTTTTAGTATTGATAATGTTAATTGTTGGCACTTAGTGGTATTTAGAATTTATAATCATTATAAAAAACACTGTTCCATAAATTGATAAGATAATCCTTACCATTATAATTGGGAAAGCAAATTGATTGGTTTATTTTATAATCAACTTCAAAAATAAGAAGGTTCTCAATTCTGTTACATTTTTTTATGTATACCATATGACACCGTCACTTATAAACCGATTTCAAAAATTACTTTATCACTTACCAAAAACTACAAAACAAACATTATAATAATACAATAATGGAAAAATAATAATAATAAAAAATAATCTAATTACGCAAAAAAAAAATATTGAAAATGCACTTCTGCGTAATTCGTGCTCTGCGAAACTGTGGCAGTACAGTGAAAAAAGTCCAGTTCGGAACTCCCTACTACCTTATTGAGCAGACGTAGCATAGTTTTTACCTGAAACTTACAAATTGGTGCCATAGAAATATTATCAAAATCGCTTTAGTACTTTAGTTTTTAATACAAAACAACTGGTTTTGCTATAATTGAAGACTTTGTACAAAAGTCGATTGCTTGGGTACCTCTGTCCCATTCGTGTTTCAACCGTGAAGCAGTTGTGTTTGCATGGCTATGTTTCGGTTTGAAGGGTGGGATATGGCGTGAATTTACTGGGTACAGAGGAATAACACCTGAGTCCTCAGGAATGGCAACTCATGGGGGGTATCATGGACGAAACAGTTTACTCTGTTATGTCCATGGTATTGCTCATGTCTATAGGCAACGGTTACCACTTTCCATCAGGTAGGCCGACAGCTTGTTTGCCATTCTAAGTTATATATAAAAAAATCTTTTTTAGAACACAATCGTAAATCATTGTTACCTGGCACCTTAATAGCTAACACTATTGTTATGAAATTTACCATACCTTCATATCTGATATAGAAAAAGACGTAAGCTACTTTTTATCCCATTTTTTTTATTTAATTTTAATATTTTAATTTTTTCCTAAACACGTGGAATAAATTGCGGATAATAACTTGTATTATAGATGTTTAAGTGGTTTTTTTTTTTATTCTAGCGTCTATATCACACTTATACCGGCCATGATTGAGAACACTACGCTCCGAGTTCGATCAAGCGAACGAATTTAATTCGGCTGGGCAGCTTTTGGGAAACTACGTCAAATCTTCTCATGAATCAGAATGCTTTATAGTTAAAAGACAGAGGTCTTTAACCAGTGCGTGCTGTCAGTGATGACTTATGGAACCGTAACACGGTCCTACACGATTGCTTGTATGCAAAAACTTCAAATTACACAGCGAGCTATGGTGAGGGCTATGCTCGAACTTACTTTATGTTACAGAATCTGAAATGAAGATATCCGCAAAAGAACGAAAACCATCGACATAGCCCTAAGGATAAGCAAGCTAAATTGGTAATGGGCTGATCACATAGCTCGAAGAACCGCTAACCGATGAGGAAGAAATGTTCGTGAGTGGCGACTCCGTATGGACAAAAGCAGTGTAGGACCACGCCCCACTAGATGGAAAGACGACTTCAAATGCATTACAGAAAGGCAGTGGATGCAGGTGACTCAGGACCGTTCTTTATGGCAGTCGATGGAGGACATAGGTCATGTTCAGCAGTGAACGGATAATGACTGAGATGATAATGTTGAAGAGATTTTTTGTTTTTTACCTCAACGGGCCAATCAAATATAAAATTTAACATACAGAGAGAGACTTTGTATAAAAGTCGTTTGCCAATGGAACATACGTACCCATGTCTCATTCGTGTTTCTACCGTGAAGCAGTTGTGTTTGCATGGCTGTGTTTCGATTTGAGCGTGAAATATGGCAGTGAATTTATAAAATACGGAGGCATAACACCTTAGTCCTCAGGAGTGGCAACACATGGAGTATATCATGGGCGAAACAGTATACTCTGTTACGTCCATGGTACTGGTCATGTCTATAGGTGACGGTTACCACTTTCCATCGGGTAAGCCATCAGCTTGTTTGCCATTCTAAGTTGCTTAAAAAGAAATACATGTTTTGAGATGGAAACGGAAACTGTAGACAATTTGATCGATCACATCACAGTGCGGATTTGGCGAACAGTTGTTTTTGTTGTTTCTCCAGGAAAATTACGCAGTTTCATAAATACACTACCGTTATATTTAATCTCTTCGTATCTGTGTCCACTATAATGTCTTTGTATTATGTTATGTTCAATGAATTGTTATATTGTCCTGCGTTTACTAAATCGCTTCTTGTGAATGTGTTTCGGTCATCTCTCGCTGTACGTACGCACGTCAAAAATTTTAAGATATAGTTATAAAATTATATTTCTACTATCATCTACACTAATATTATAAAGATGAAAGATTTTTATTTTTGTGTGTATGTTTGTAATCAATAAACTCAAAAACTACTTTACCGATTTCAAAAATTTTTTCACCATTATAAAGCTACATTCACCCTGAGTAACATAGGCTAATTTATTGCTAGAAAAGATTAGGGATCCTTACTAAAACTTTAGTAACGTAACTCAAGGTGTAAAAAAATGCTATATAAAATATCTTTCGTCGCGTGCGCTGGAAAAACTATTGGTGATGGAACAAAAGTATGTTCTACAATTTTAAAGAAAATATCAATAACCACAAAAAACTTCGTGATCCTATATGTCCAACTATTATCGTTATGTCACAATAACCACTTTTTAAAATGTTGTAAAAATGTCCACCCGTGCGAAGCTGGGACGGGCCGCTAGTTATATAAGATTAAATCTATTCTGTTAATTTGATCTGTAAATAATAATAAAAGAAATAATAGATTTAACCCGCGATTTCATTTGTAGGATAAATTTGACAGAGATAAAAAGTAGCCTATGTTCTTTTTCATCCCAAGTATTTCATAACGTTTAGTTAAGTTGTTGAAGTTATATTTTTAGATACGAAACTACCATAAGTTTCATTATTTAGTTCTCACCTACACGAACGATATATCAATATCAGTCATACGTATTGCGTCAGACATTCATTCAATTACTCTTGCAATGCATGTGGTCATTGGTTCCACAGCCGGCTGCTTGCAATTTGAAGCCAGATGTTTGATATCTATATGCGGACATTTGTTTGCACAGTTGTCGGTTGATGGATTCCCTATCTGTGTTCCGACCAATCATAACCTTGTAATATTTATTGAATGGCATGTTGGATTATTCTGCAAAATACATGCCTTTAATTATGTTATTAATATAGTTGTATGTGATAACCGACTATGTAGTGTTGTTTATTTGTGTGACAAATCTTTTTCTAATAACTTAAAAAAACAGCGGGTTTTAAAGTGCTATTTTGTGTATTTTTTTTATTATTATATTTTTTTTTTTTTTTTTTATTTATCCCATATTAATTTAATAATCGATGATGCCATTTTTATTTGCAGAGCGGAAAGTTATTTATTGAGAAATCAACATGTGCATACACAATTCAACAATATTCTATATTCAAATATGTATATATACAATTTAATGTATGTATGTACGAACGCCGAGATACATATCTCGGCGTTCGTTTGTGTTTTGCTATTCTATAAACTTGCTATTTTTTGAAAAATATATTTATTATTACTCCAATGTAACACTTGTGTTTTGTAGAAATATTTTCAAAAGTAACAAACAATATTATTATTAAAATATTGAACTTAAAGTAGCACAACATTTTAGACATATTGTGTTTATTATTCTTTAAAATATTGGTTGCGAAACATATTGTGGCTGTTCGTAGCATTTGTTAGAGCGTGACATTGACAGTTCATACACTATCATAGAATTAGATTATAAAGAGTGTTTATACTGATAAATAATAATAATATCATCAGGTGAGCCGTCAGCTTGTTTGCCATTCCAAGTTGTATAAAAAAACTGTTAATATTTTACAATTAAATTTTAAAAAGTAAACAATTTTTGATTATATTATAACAATTTATCACTATTTTGGATTAAAAATTTTGCAATAAATTTATATTCCTTATATAGGTTGGCATTTTTTAAGACACTTTTTATCAAAATCCAAAATTTCTGAGATAGTAATAAGAATTTTTGTGCATGGTTAAAGTTTAATGTCAAAACACTTTTTAATAAGATATCAGAAGAACATAGGTATGTAAAAAATATTGAAAATAATTGAAAATTAACAGACATATATAAATATTGGTAAAATTTTGTGTGAAGTTTTGAACACTCTTGACGCTACAACAATGTAATAATTTCAATGTTTCATATTTCTGCCATTCTGTTTGCAATATTAAATCCAACTCAAATTATACTGTTGTAAGTAATTATAATTGTTAATTTATACAATTAATTTACGTAATGTTGTTTAACACAATATAATGTACTGTTAAATTTTCTATATTCTTTTTTACAAGTATGAAAGAGAAGGGATTATTAGTAATGGGGACTAGTGACCTAATTGCTAGCAATATATCCCCTCGGGTCGCCCTCCACACGGTTTCCCCTGGAAACCATCGCAATTAATTCTTGATGAATTGTTCGCGGTAGATCATCTGATGTACTTTTGTCTTTACCTTCCATCTTTCACATGTGCCATATCATTACCATACATAAATAAAATATAAGGCATGTACTTCATACCTCAATTAGTAATTCCATACATTGGATTTCGTGGTATGAAGTAACAAGTAACAAGCTGTATGTAATAATTATACGTCATTTTAAAGACCATATTTAGGCTCGCTGGCCGAGCATGATCTCGAGGTTAAGCAAAGCATAACGACGTCAATCATACAATGTTGAATTGCTATTAACAATAATCAAGTATTAGACCTTATTTTACACACATTTGGGTATATATTTCATTGGCAACAATTGGGCACATATGTTCTCAAAGTTCTCATGCTTGCCTGTCACAATAGAGTGGACAGAGATGAGCGGTTTTGTAAGATTAAATACCTTTACGTTGTTTACTATGGTAATTAATAATATCGAGTTTCTAAAATTTGATTCCGAATTGTTATTATTATAATATAATGAGTATAAAATAGGTATTTTTTGTTGAAATTAGAAGTACGGTAATAATACAAGTTATTACGAATAATGTGAGCAAAGGTGAACTTACTATCTCTAAAAGTGATCTCTTCCAGTCAATACAACACAGTGGCTGATGCTGTGCTGCATTGTACTATGTTGGATTGTATGATGGACGATAATAAGTATGTATCAATGGTGCAAGAAAGTATTGTATCTATATATTTAAGTACTAGCCGTTTCCCGCGGCGTTACCCGCTTCTAACTATGTAGTTCCTGTATATCGTTTTCATTGTAACTCTTCATGTATCCGGTAAATACAATATAGGGTATTATATGATAATTACGTACCTTTAACCTTTATAAAGTTTCACCCAATTCAACTGATCGGTTATTTTATACCATTTTATATGACTCTTTAGATTCATATAACTTTTTTATTTATGAACCGATTGAAATAAAACAAACACTAAATGTAAAGTAGAGAAAACCGCAACACATTAGTGAATATCAGATTCAAATCGGTTAAACCGTTTCTGAGATCAGAGTGTACAAACGAACAAACAAACAGACAAAAATTCAAAAAATCATTGTTTTGGGTTCTATTGCGTTCATAAAGCCTCCCTATGATAGTTTTCTTATATGTCTTCTGTGTACAGACAGCGACTAGTTACGATTTTATTATATGTGTTGGTTACTACATATATATAAATAATAAATTATTACATAGCTTATAAATTTAACACATAAATTAGCTTAAATTAACTGATTAGATTTTGTACATACTTCTATCATGCCATGTTTTGCAGCTAAGCAATACGCCAGTATGCTGTATTCTAGTTTGAGTTATGAGATCAAAGACATAATATAGAGATTGTCAGAGCAATACTTCAAATGATAAAAAAATAATGTTGCGAAATTAATTGACTTACTACAAAAGCCATTTATTGATAGTAAACTCCCTGGGACTGACGTTACTATTTTTAAGATTAAATATATTCCCGGGATCGATTTATAATGCGATTAAAGAGGAATGAGACATAGAAAATTATTATTATTGTATGTAAGTAGATCTGTGTCCACAAGATTATGTAGAGCTGCAAATTTTCCAAAATCCGGATACAAGGGCGTCGTTGTTTTAGCGTATTCTGTATTATGTTACGTTGCTTTGTTACTAGAGCAAGGATTAAGGAATTAAACTACCTACCAACAATTTAGCAATTAACCTTGTACGTTTCGAAGTGGAAGGTCCTTTTTGATAATAATACCGCGTAATTGTTTCACTAACTTTGATCTGAAACTTGTTTATATAAACTATATAATTATGACACAACTAGTTTATCTCTCCTTACTAATATAATGCGAAAGTGAGATTGTTTGTTTGATAATTTCTAGCGCTTTAATGTCTCAACATCATCATCATCATCCTATCAGCCCTTAATCATCCATTGCCGAACATAAGCCTCCCTCTAGGGGGATTATGCCAGTAGTTGCCACGCTTGGCAGGCGGATTGGCAACGACAGTTAGGCTTTAGAGATACTTCAAGAAGAACGCTACTGCCCATCTCTCGCCGTCTCTTAGTCGTCTTTTACGAAATCCACGGGAAAAGACGCTTTAACATTTACACATACTTAATGGGATGAAAAAGGACATGGACTACTTTTATCCCGGTCAGTGAACATATCACGGTCGCCCGGACGAAGTCGTAGGTAAAAGTTAGTATAATATACGTATAAAAGATAAAATTGAAATCATTCGTTATCGGATCAAAACATGACAAAAAATCGACGTGTCCAGATGTCATGTTAGTAAAATCTGAATATTAAGCTCTGAATTCTTTATTGGATTTTGATCTTTGTGTTTACGGGGAAAATGTTCAATTTCAGTAATATAATACTTGCTTAAAAGAATGCTAATAGTTTCTATTATACTCTACATCAAAATAAATGTTTGGTTGATCAATTAATAAAGTGAAAACTACAATAGCGTGTTTAAAATCTTAACATTTTATAAATGTCATCAAGAAAGAAAAATCTTTTATAAATGTAGTCATTTTATATTATCTTGTTTTGTATTGTTTCATATTAACCTTTTATTTCTTTTTTTTTTTTGTAATTTGAACATGGAACTCTCAAAGGAATAAAAACTACAAGAGCATAAACAATGAAAATAGTAGATAGAGAACTATAATTAAAACGATAATACAGGAAAAACATTATACAATACAATGAAAACAAATGTCAAGGATGTGAAAATTCTCTAGCGACCTACAATAATATTATTATTTTTATTAGAACTGTAAAACATGACGGCTAACTGACTACAGAGAAAAACCCGTACCATGTGCCTTTATTAAAATAATAATTATCTTTAGATGATGAAATATAAAACAGGACCAATTAAAATGTTAAGTGGCACATATACAAAGTTTTTAGATACAATTTCTTATAACTTATAATCAGAATCGATTTTAAATAATTAAAGATTGTGTCCCACATAAGAACCGAATTCAATTGTGGCAAAACCAGTTCTTTTAAATTTAAACTAAAAAACTAATTTTGATAAAATGTTTATGACACCAATCTGTAAGTATATCCTTCTATATTAGAGTTATGAAATAACAAACATAAAAAAATACAGCTAAATTAAGTACCTCATTTTTTTGGAAGCCAGTTGAATTTTATAAATTAAATGTTTCAATTACCAAAATGTTACTTGTTTATAATCATTTTTAATTTAAAAAATCTAATTTAAACAGTCCGAAATATGCACAAAAATGGTACTGCAGATATCTATTAAATTATTAAATAACCATTTATAATTTAATGTAAGCCTTATATTCTATTTCAATTGTGATAAAATTAACAACAGGAAAATACCGTTTTACTTTGTATATATTAAAAATAAAGATGAAATGACTCCCTTTTTGAAATGTGACGTTCCCAAGTAAGTTATATATATTTAGTCTTACATTAATTTGTTGTTGTCGTTAGAAATAATATAAATTATCATATTATATTTATGGTGTAATAAATAAAAACTTTAGTTAATTTTAATATTACTACTGATAAAAATCTTAATATCAATGCATTAAAATTTACAATATATAAATATAATTTATAGTTTCTGTGATATATTAATATAATAATTTAATAATTAAATTCTTTCTCAATTATAATTAAATAAAATTTTACAGTTAAATTATTCTAGAAAGATTTAATTTAAATAATTTAATAAATAAGTAATATAATATCTATGTTAATTTTTATATTACATAATGATAGAGTTTTAAATTTTGTTTTTAATGAGCATAAAAATCATAAGGTAAAATTTTATTTGTGTACTTATTTTTTTCTTGCAACTTAATCCACATATTCGGAATGAAACTTAGATTATATAGATAGAGCATAGAACCTCAAAAACGGTTCAAATTTTGGTAATTTTTTGACTCGTTTTTTTTAGCATAAAATGTATTTTGACGTATTATTTAATAAATAAAATGAGTGTTTACGCATTAAAGAATTGCAGAAATTGTAAGATAAGTATTTATCACGCAAAATTGTATGAAAAAACAGAACCTTTTTTTTAAGCATTTCTATGGAGACATTCTATTTATATAATCTAAGGAATAAAATTAGTTTATATTCTTCTCCATCCTAAAACACTGTGTAAGTCAATTATGACCAGTGTGTAGTGAAACACAACTTGCTAGCTCAATACTGTTTATTGTATATCGAAGGTACTAATATAAAAACCTCATCTTTCCTACCCACATAATTATACTACATCTTTCCCCTTATGACATATAACATTATATATATGTATTTATAAATAGTAAGTAAGTATAAAGGTAAAAATATAACAAATATCTGTTCGAATTTAGTATATAAGTGTAAACTAATATAATATGTATAATTTACAACATTAACAAAAACCTATATATATATATATATATATATGTACTCACTACATTAATGTTAATACAATAATACTATTTATCTACCTATTCATCATGAAACTAATTACAAATTAAAAGAATAACAGTATCAACACAAAATTAATTTAAAACACTGTTTGTTTAATTTGATAGTTTTTAGTCGGTTTAATAATAAATATACATAATATTATGTATATTTACTTTAACAATTTATTTACTATATGGAGAACATAGCTACCATATTGGAATACATAATTTGTGATTACATTTTATTTGCATTAAAACCTGTTTTTTTTTTTTCTAATAGTTACAAATTGCGCATCGTTAGTGCTGGGTAATTCGTATGTACGTATATGATTAGATATGCCTGTCTGTATGGCGTTTTCTTTTGCACAAGTACTCGCCTCTGCGTCACAGCCTGTGGTGCTGGATGCAGGAGTCCCTGGCCTTTCTACTGTTTTATTTGTACCTGTGACTGTAGCTTGTGCTCCCTCATTACCTTTGCGCCGCCTGCAAACTATATGACGACGATTACGTCTAAATATACGTCCAGTCTCGTCTTCTAAAATGTACGACCTTGGCTCCTTTGCTTGTTGCACCACCTTCATTAAACGACGTTGACCGCCATCATTAATGACCACCTTATCATTTTGATCCAAGCTGGGGTAGACTTTGTGTTTTGCTTGTCTATCATAGATGGATTTTTGTCTTGTCTGTTTGTTTAATAACTTATCATAATTAAGCTTGTTGTCCACTTTGTCAGCTAATAACGGCTCGTAAATCGGTAGACGGGTATTTAAACGTCTTCCCATCAAAATTTGTGCAGGCGAATCCACACCATCCCTAGGTGTAGATCTTAAATTTAATAAACTTAAATGGAAATCATGTCCCGAATCTTCACATTTTTTTAGCATATTTTTTACGGTACGTATCGTGCGCTCGCTTTTCCCGTTAGATTGTGCATATAACGGAGATGAAGTAACATGCTCAATCTCCCAATTGAAAAGAAATTGTTTAAATTGTTTTGAAGTGTACGCCGGTCCGTTGTCTGTTATTAACATTTTTGGTATACCATATCTACAAAATTGCTCTTTCATTGCTCCAATAACACATGAGCTTCCAATTGAATTTATTCTATTAACTTCTACATAATTTGAAAAATAATCCACTAATATAAGGTAATATTTTTTTTTATATTCAAAGATATCCGACCCTAACTTATTCCACGGTAAATTTGGAATTGAATGCGGTATCATCGGTTCTCGGATCGGCCGCGGTGCATGCAGCGCACACGCGGCACAACTGCGTACGACACTCTCTACGTCACGCGACATGCCCGGCCAAAACATCACCTCCCGTGCGCGCCGTTTGCACCGGTCTATGCCTAAATGTCCTTCATGGACACGACGCAACATATCCTCCCGCAAAGTACTCGGAATGTATAACCGATTATCTTTAAGGATCAGGTTTTCTACATATTGTAAAGTATCCCTATAAGACCACAATAGACGTACTTCTGGATTCACGTTGTGTCTACTTCGAGGCCATCCATTACTAATATAATTTATTAATATTTGCGCTACTCTGTCATTTTTTAATTGCTCTTTTATTAAATCCAGTTTTTTATCACTGTATTGTAAATGCTCTAACATAAAACAGGTTTGTGCTTCTAATTCTTCATTGATCCGTTCATGCATCAGTATAGGTAATGGGGCGCGCGACAAAGTGTCCGCTATGTACATGAATTTGCCGGGCGTATAAACCACTTTGAAGTCATAACTTTGGATGCGTAGCATCATACGTTGCAGTCGCGCCGGCACAGCTGAGAGCGGTTTTTTAAATATAGATTCTAGTGGTTTATGATCCGTCTGTATTGTTACATCGTTTCTACCGAATATGTACTGATGAAAACGTTCGCAAGCAAAGACAATCGCCAGCATTTCTTTTTCTATTTGCGCATAACGACGTTGTGTATCGGTAAGTGTAAGGGAAGCGAACTCGACCGGCCGCCCTGCCTGTAACACCACGCCGCCTAGTGCCTCCGCGCTCGCGTCCACTGATACCACTATAGGTAGTCGGTTCGAATACAGTGCGAGGACGGGAGCTGATGTAATAAGACATTTTAATTTATTTACAGCATTAGTATGCTCGGGTCCCCATACCCATTCCACATCTTTTTTTAGAAGCGCTCGTAACCCTACTACATTTTCGGAATAGTTTGGAATAAATTTAGAAAGATAGTTTACCATACCTAGAAACCTTTCTAGGCCCTTTCTGTCTTTAGGTATTGGCATATCGACTACGGCTTTGACCTTAGCACTGTCGGGCCGCATGCCTCGTTCATCAAAAACATGTCCCAAATATGTAACCTCTTTTACATTAAATTTACATTTTTCTTTATTAAAACGAATGCCTATCTCTTTGGCTCTCTGGAGTAGCTTTTCTAATCTAGCATCATGTTCCTGTTTACTTGATCCCCAAACTACAATGTCATCGATAAATGATTCAGTACCTTCTATATCCTCAAGGTACTGTCTCATTAAACCATGAAACATTTCCGGCGCACAATTAATTCCATAGGGAAGTCTTAAAAATTGATACCTACCATAAGGGGTGCTGAAGGTACAGAGGTCAGCACTAGCCTCGTCCAGTTCCAGCATCCAAAAACCACAGCGTGCGTCCAACACGCTGAAGTGCGTGGCGCCGCGCAGGCGCGCGGCCACCTCCGTCACTGTCGGTAGCGAGTAGTGTGCGCGCTGCACCGCCCTGTTCAGGTCACGCGGATCTAAGCATATACGGATATCACCATTTTTTTTAGCAGCTATAACGATGGCATTCACCCATTCAGTAGGGTAACTCACCTTCCTGACAACTCCTAACTTTTCCATTCTTTTTAATTCTGTGTACAATTTATCTCTCATACCTAGAGGGATCCTACGTGTTGGACAGATAACGGGGGCAACACTTTTATTCACAACAATTTTGTGTTTGCCCGGTAGTTTGCCGAGACCGTGAAATAAATCCGAGTAGTTGTCAATATTTAAGGTATTTACTCTTTGGATCGCTCCTATTTGTAAACATGCATTCAATCCAAGAATGTTTTGACACTTCATATCTGCTATAACAAATTTTAAATTATGTACTTTATTTCTAAAACTAATTTTTAAATTGCAACTTCCAATGACAGGAACCGAGTTTCCCGTGTAGGACAACACTTTTTTATTGTATGGCATAAGACTATTCGGATTTATTCCTAATCTGTCAAAATCTATCTTTGTTAACACATTTAACATTGCCCCTGTGTCTAATTTAAAATTGATACGTTTACCACTAAAGTCTATTATTTCTATCCATTCCTTGGGTAAATATTTTTTACTTTTACCCATATTTACCATATTTATGTATAACACATCCTCACTAGAATCCGACAACGAAGTACTCACGGTATGCACTCTTTTGCCAAGCACTCTATTTGAACACACTCGAGCAAAATGACCTTGACCGTTGCACACGAAACACGTAGACCTAAACGCTGAGCACCGTTGCGCCCCCTCACAGTAGGTATTTCCACAACGCCTACAAGGAGTGTCGCGTTGCTCACGCGGTAGGCGCTGCTCGCTGCGCCCGCCGCGGCGGCCGCGCTGGCGTCGCCGGCCACCGCTCGGGCCCGCGCCGCCGCCTCGGGGCGCGCCGTCACCGTACACTGCATCCACATGAGTACCCGACGACGTCGCCTCCTCTATCTGTCTACGCTCCTCTCTAGACATCTCGGCCGCTTCACAAATTTGCACCGCTTTCGCGAGGGTCAAGTCCTCCGCCCGTAATAATCTATCACGCACGACGTTATCCAATATTCCACAAACTATTCTATCTCTCAGTAAACCGTCCACTAGGTGTTCGAATTCACACCCTTGACTCAGTAATTTTAATGCCGTCACATACTGATTAATTGTTTCCCCAGCGACTTGATTTCTTGTAAAAAATTTAAACCTTAGAGATGTAACATTCACTTTCGTTCCGAAGTGGGTATCAAATTTTTTTTTCAAACACTCAATGTCATCGGGATTTTCCTCTTTTGAATACGAAAACGTAGAATAGACTTCATAGCCCTCTGCTCCAATGAGATTCACTAGCAAGCTCGCCTGTACCTCTTTAGATTCTTTATTGACGCCTGACGCTTTTAAAAACATGGCAAACTGTTGCCACCATTTCCGCCACGTTTCTGCTCGGACGGCAGGATTACCATCCACACGTAATTCTGAAGGAGGACGCGCGTGTTCCATTTTCCAGATATAACAATATGTCTACGGACACTGAACTTGACTTTCTTCACACCGGTTTTTAATTATAATACTGTAAACGCATTTATTTGATCGGACCGCTGCCACCATGTAGTGAAACACAACTTGCTAGCTCAATACTGTTTATTGTATATCGAAGGTACTAATATAAAAACCTCATCTTTCCTACCCACATAATTATACTACACAGTGGTTGACTCGTTAGTTCGCCAAGAGCTAACAAACAAATAAATTAAATATTTTTTACATTTTTATTAGTGAGAATAGTAAAACCTTTGGAAAATACTCTCAAATTACTCACGACATTCTTCCCCCCAATTGGGTACTTAAAACTGGGAGATAAGGCACGCGCCAACAATTGAAAGGAACCTAAATTGCTCAAGTACCCTCCAGTGTCCTTACAATGTGATTGCGAGAGATAACTTAAGTGTTTCATTAAAGTATACTTTAAAGGGCTTCGATTTATGGCACGTACTGTACTGTAATGGAGCTGATACTTGTTACGTTTATGCTGAATCACCTCTATGTATTAGTTGGTAAGTTATTGAATAAAAAATTTTATTCCTATCGTTTAACTACTGGGATCGGCGATATCATGGTTAAATTGATATTAAATTAAGTTAAAGCTTTTACTAAATTAAGAATCTACTGATTCACTGTATCACACAGATTTGTTCAGGTGAATTATAAGATTCTTCCTGTATTCTAAGACTTTTTGATAGTTTGAACGTTATTGAGTAACAATTATGTACATGTTAAATTTATATATTTTCAGATATTTACATTGTATCGACATAGAGAATTTATTTATTATTTTACATAAATTACACTTCCTATATTTTTTTTATACAACATAGAATGGCAAAAAAGCTGACGGCCCACCTGATGGAAAGTGTTAACTGTCGCCTTTAGGCATGAGCAGTACCATGGACATAACAGAGTATACTGTTTCGCCCATGATACCCCCTATGCGTTGCCATTCCTGAGGACTCAGGTGTTATTTCTTCGTACCCAGTAAATTCACGCCATATTCCACCCTTCAAACTGAAACACAGCCATGCAAACACAACTGCTTTATGGTTGAAACACGAATGGGACAGAGGTACCCAAGTAATCGACTTTTGTACAGTCTCCCTCTGGTATTATTATAATTCTTAGGTTGCTTCATGTCAAGGGTGAAAATATGACATAAGGTATCAAGAATGATACCTTATGTCATATTTTCTTACTGCTAAAAATGCTGCTAATATTTTTAGCAGTAATAAAATATGACATACATACACACAAAAATATTAGCAATATTAAAAAATATATATTCTTATAAAAAATATTTACAGAATATCAGTGTTTTGCTCTTTTGAGCTATTCTTCGAAAAATATGTTAAAGTTACAGTTAGGCGGAGCCGTAAATATTTTAAACATTATATGTTAATGAAACTATCATTTTTGACATGAAATTAGTCTTTTTTCGTTATTAGTTAAATTAATGAGATAATAATTAATTAAATAAATGTTAATGAAATTATATTTCAAATTAATATAAAAAATCATGATATTAGTAATAACAATAATGAATGTATAAAACAATATTGTACAAAAAGATCAAATGACGAGTTCTTAATCTAGACTACACTGTGTAAAGCGAGCTAGATGATGAACATGTGAGATTGCACCACAGAAAACCCAGACCCGAAAGGATTTAAAAAAAAAGGTTCTTTTTAATTAAGAACAACCAAAAATCTAATTCGGTGCCTTATTTACGCAAAGGGTGCTCATTTATGTACCAACAAAGTATGAACGTGGTTTATAAATTATAGATGTAGAAGGTGGAACGCGTTTTATGTATCTGTAAACGGTATAAACGAACGAAAGAAATGAATATATGTTTACAATTTGTTTAACCTACTTAATGAGAAAAAAAGTGAAGTTATTTACAAATGGCGTAGAAATAATACCATATGTACTGATAGCGTGCTTATATTGGAGAAAGTGGTTATATTTCTACCGAGTTAAACAAAACCAACATTACTATTGAAAATTTATAAAATTACTAGCCTACAACTTTTTTCACGTGATTGGGATATATTTATTGCCTGGAATAAAAAGTAGTGTATAACCTTATCTATTTCATAAGTAGTACGTATACATCAAATTTAAGAGTGATTGGTTAAGCCTTGAAGGCGCTAAGAGGTATTAAATATTGAAATAAGCAGATTTACATTTACATTATATTATATTATAATAAATATTATTCAAATATATGGGTTATTTAGGTTATTGTTATATACATTCTTTTTATAAAGTGTTTTACCAGTGAAAATTAATAATTTCCCAAAAATCATGTGTCGAAAAATAAATAAGGCAGTCTTTCATATTCATATGGCGCGTTCGCCTGATAAGTTAGTGTGGGTACTTCTATCGCAGTCGTGTTTTCAAGATTAACATTAATATGGAAATTACCTTAAATATCTTCTTATTCCAAATATTTATAAATTTATAAATAGGGAACAAAAGTACTGAGAATATGTACGAAGCTACAAATTCGTTACTACATGATTTACCTAAATAACAAACATGTTCATGGCCTTAATCTCTAATATGGTAGGCATTTATTAACTATTAACTGCTGTAAAAAAAAGTAATCTGAGAATCAATTTTTTCTAAATTTAAATGTATTCTAATACAATAAAATAACCGATTTTTTATTATTTTTAGCAGCGATTCAGCAATGTGTAGACCTATGACCTATTGATCTATAATGAATTCGTCTGTATGAATAAATGATGATGACTCGAATATACGAGTATATTATATATATTACATATTTGGTACTTTTTATAGGCAAGTTCATGCGTCATATATCGAATATATTATATTATTTGACATAAAACATTACGTATTCGTTTTATTATGCTGATACTCAAGAGAGTATCAAGGAAAGGTAAATATTTTCTTCGAATAAACATTGACTGTAGGAAATTGATACAGCAAATACAAGTATATATTACTTTTTCATAGAGTATTGGTGTTAGAAAACTATTTATATTTTCTGTAACCTAGTTGGCTGAATAAATATTAAAGAAAATCATACTAAAGTATATTCTACTTTTGTATGATTTTCTACATACAAAATATCGTGAATCATGAATATTATATAAAATAAAAATAATCTAGTAAATTATTAAACATTAATAAGAAAATAAGCGATAATGAAACTTTGTATTCAAAATTCAAAATTCAAAAATCATTTATTCATGTAGGATATTTTAGCCGCTTATGAACGTCAAATTTTTACATTATAATTTTATTTTTTTCCCTACCGTCCAGTTCGGTATATAGATCCAATTGAGAAGAACTGGCAAGAAACTCAATTGAATTACTTTTTTTTTAAAGCCAGTTTATTTACAACGTATATTTATATAGGTGTCTATGTCTAACATTAAATGAAAATTCAGTACATGAACAACTATTGCCATGCACACTCGTCATTCAAGTAATCGTTTAGTGAGTAATAGGCTTTGCTCAGTAAATATGATTTAACAGATGTTTTGAATTTATTTAAGGGTAATTCCAACATATCCTTTGGTATCTTATTGTAAATTTTTATACCTATTCCCATAAAAGACCTATTAACTTTTTCTAAACGATACTTGGGGACAGCAAGTTTGTCTTTAAATATAGTATTAATATTATGAATATTGCTGTTTTTTGGAAATAAGTCAAGATTTTTATGAACATATAGGATATTTGAATATATAAATTGAGAAGCAACGGTGAGAATATTTGCCTCTTTGAATTTCTCTCTTAATGAGTCACGACTCTTCATACAGTAGATCGCTCGAACGGCACGTTTTTGTAATATGAATATATTCTTAATATCTGCCGCTTTTCCCCATAGTAATATTCCATAAGAGAGTAAACTATGAAAATAACTAAAATAGACTAATCTAGCAGTATCAGTATCAGTGTACTGTCTAACCTTACGCACGGCAAAAGCTGCTGAACTTAGTTTCGCTGCAAGGCTTTGAATTTGTGCACCCCATTGTGTTTTATTATCTAGTGTGATTCCTAGAAAAACAGTAGATTCTATAAATTCGAGAGATTCGTCATTTAATTTAATATTGCAATTAGTATTAAAACTTTTAGACAGAGAGAAATTAACACATTTTGTTTTTTTAGCGTTTAACATAAGATTGTTAATTGTAAACCAGTGCAGTTTTTAGCTAATTGAAAAATATCAGGTATGAATATTTTTATATAAAATTTATTTATAGAAGAAATTAAAGTCTATGAAATTATTTTTATGAATAATGTTTACTTATTTTTTTTTTTTATTGTTGATCGTTTGATTCTGTAATAATTAGGATAGATTATTCTAACTTAAGGAGTAGGTAATTAATTGTGTGACAATTGTTATCATATTAGGATATTAGGTTTATTCATTGTATAAATTACTCTAGTACCTAAATAAATCCATAGTTTGTATCCTAATGAGGCAAATTAGATAAAATAATATGCGATTAGAAAGATTCATTATCATAATCATCATCATCTCAGATATTATATGTCCACTACTGAACATAGGTCTCTTCCACAGACTGCCACGAGGAACAGTCTTGAGTCATATATAGATATATTAGAAAGGTATATTTTATTAATGGATGAAAATGGAATGGTAACCCCACCCGCGTTATCGGTATACACCGATGAGGCACTAGTGGAAGATGATAGGTGAGAATGAATGCAGGTCAGTTGGCCCACCATGTTGAATTCAACAAGAATTAACTATGATGGTTTCCAGGGGGAACCACGTGGAGGTCGACCTGACAGGGTATATTGTTAGTAATGGGGCTATATGACCCCAATACTAACAAATAAACCATACTAACAATCCCTTTCCTTCAAGAAAGATATATTAGGAAGTTTCAATAGTTACAAATTAAAATTTAAAATAGAAAAGATTTACCTTTATAAGAAACGATTATCGCCCAATATTTATCTTGATTGACCCATCACACGTAGTGACCGCAACTATTTCCAAAGTTAAATTGCTATCTTTGCGTCTATTTGATTACGAACACAATGAGCTTTAATAGAAAACCTTATACCGTGCTAGCGGCTATAAAAGGAAGGGTGCGAATAAATCTAATTGACGAGAAGGTATCTCGTGGTATTCATGAAATATAGATGAGTTACCTGAGGGTATGACTGATAACAATACTGGTATATATGTAATATACACTATACTAGTGTAGAGCAAAATGCTTTTCTGTTCAGTATTATTTTTATGATGACATCGATGGTATAGACATAGATGGTATATACCGTCTCACCTCCCTATGATCACGGGTTCGATCCCTGCACAATACAAATAATGAGACTGTTATCAAAGAATAATTTGTAATCTTTCTGTTGATGATGGAGATTGCGGACACTTGAACAATCAAATTAGTATTTTTTTTTTGTTGGGTGAAAATGGTATGGTAACCCCGCCTGCGCTAACGGGATACGCTGGCGGAGCACCAGTGAAGGGTGATTGATGAGAATGAAAACAGGCCAGTTAGCCCATCATGATGAATTCATCAGGAATTAACCATGATACTTTCCAGGGGGAACCGCGAGGAGGTCGACCTGGTTGGGTATATTGATAGCAATGGGATTCTCAGTTTCCATTACTAACAATCCCTTTCCCCCCATCAAATTAGTATCTGGAATTCTTTTTTAAGCGACAAAATATTTATACTACTTCCACAGGTTTTGAAAGAACACAAAGTATTATAAGTAATTTTTTTCTCACTTATAAAAATTTATTACAAACGATTAGGTCACTTGAAATCTTTTATCAGATTCAATGTAGCGAAAAATAAGATAAATACGAAATACATGAAGCAGAAATATACACTCGCTGTTGTGTTTTCGATTTAAGAATATGTGAGTATTTCATACACTTAACATCATCTACGGTGTGTGACCGCCATAACTTATAAACAGCTGTTACACCAGGATTATTATTGGTCCCTTGACATTAGACATTCATCGTCCACTGTTGAATGCCTCCTTCGTACTGTAATAAATAACACTCGAGCCTACATCTTATTTATTTATTTATTTACACTTTATTGCACCAAGTAAAAAGAGAAATAACAAATATAGTAAATATTAATGAGAAGAATGAGAGAATTTTCTTCCCACTTCCTTTCTCCATCTCCATCTATCCTCTTCTTACCCTGCATTATTTTGACATCTTCACTCTATCCAATACTGGAAGTTAAATAAATAAACATAGACAGTAAAAAAAACAGCATTTAAGATATTTTTATACATATTATATGAAGCTTAATATTGATCTATTGATATAGAGTAAACTAGCGACCCGCCCCGACTTCACACGGGTGCAATGCTGATACTATTAATTATCAGTGTTCCTCTACTATATAATGCATATATTATACATATAAACCTTCCTCTTGAAGCACTCTATCTATTTAAAAAAACCTCTTAACATCCGTTGTGTAATTTTGAAAGTCTAATCATACATACGAACAGACAGCGGGAAGCCACTTTGTTTTTATACTTTGTGGGGATATATCACGTTTGTGTTCGGAAACGAAAATTTTCTGTAAATGTGAAACCAAAGCGATCTCTCTAAAACACAAGCTTATCTTTTAATAAAACGCCCAAGCCCTCGGTCCAAATACAAAACTAATTTCAAACTTAATCACGACCCAAAGTTTGTAAAAGTTCTCAATACGATTTATATTTAATCTCTGCCCTTTACCCCGTTAAACCATAAAATTAAAATGTTATAAACCTGGATGGTTATGAAATAGTAATTAATGTCGCTATATAATTCAACAAAAAGCTATTATAGTCGTCATTTAAGTAAATCAGTCCCAACCATTCTTAAAAAAAAACTCAAGATGCGCATTCTCATACGAAGGCGCACTTCTGCGTACTCGCGTAACCGTCTCCAATTCAAATTATAAAAATAAATAGTTGTTCCAGAATAAGTAGTACCAAATATTTATCATAATTTAGAAACTAGGTATATAGATGTAATATTTAAAAATAAAGATAGTAAGAATATTTTAGCATATTTGACTACAAATATCTAGTTCAGTGGAAAATATGGTTAAATGCATTCTATTCTCAGTGACGTTTTTACTTTCTGTTTGAGCATCTCTATTTTTTACTATTGATCCGGTTCGACTTAGCGAGGAAAGAGACAATTTGAGAAAATAGATAAATAGATAATTTATTTACCTTACTTACAGCACACAAACAACAATAGGCATACACAATAAAAAGAGATAAAATAATACATATACAAAATTAAAAACAAAAAACACAAAAGAAATAACAGTATTTTCCTTTCATGCGTGTGCTATAATAATACAAAATGGTCACAACTATTTTTTGTTTTGTCCTGAAAAGAACAAAACACTGATATTCTGTTGTAGCCAGAAGCCTAAAATAATATACAGCCTGTGTCTGTTATGGATCATGCAACTTTCTATTGGTAGAAGAATTTTTAAAATCAATTGAGTATTTTTTAAATTTATAATGGATAAATAAAAAAAAAAATCTCTGTATAAAATCATATCATAATATAATATCTCTGTATAAACAAATGACCTCAACAGATATTTTCTTCGAGTAATATTTTGAACAATGAGACGAAAATAAAGCAATTGACGCTCAAGTAATATTGGAAGGACTACGCGATGCCGAGTACTTTGTATGTAATTATAAAAGGACGAGGCAACAATTTCTATTCGGTAGAGATTTTTACAGTACATTTCTTCATTTTGCGAGGAACCGAAAAGTTTAATTCACGTTACAAAATACATTGTAATTTGTCATATAACAAAAATTAAACACTTTTTCAAATAAAATAATATTATTGCAATTTCCTTATTTCGTCTTTTATTCACAATAATAAATATATAATAAGACGTGTATTGTTTGCAATAACGCTCAAGATGAAATATCATATTTCTTTTATTAGACATATAAAAACCTCTTTTACATTTAAATTTGTACATGTTTTATTGTTATAAAACACGAATGAAAAAATAAAGCTTCATACTAACTTTAAATGCAGGGGTTGAGATGTTAAAAAAAATGTTGGGAATAATAAATAAGTTTATCTGATAAAAGACTCCTTAAAAAGCGTTTTTATATTACTCCTTATATTTACGTAACACAGCAGTATCATTATATTTTGTAATAACGATTCTTTTGATGAATAACAATAAGTATAAGAATTATAGGAATAAGTCACTGAAACAACGTTTGCTGTTCATTGAAGTATGTTATTATATCTGTGAACTATTATTTCACTGTAATTTATTCCTTTATATTCTTTTATTTCAATATTATACATGTGTTTACACAAAGTAATGATATGATACTCATTTAAACACATCGCCCTTCATTGAAGATGATGTTTTCCATTTTCCATTACTCTTATTGGAGATTACAGCTGACGACTTTTGTCTTTATAAAATCGCTTTGGCATATTCTTTTTTATGAGTCTAACAGTAAATTCAGTTTTATGAGTCACCGCTAAATAAGTCAAGAGTCACTTCTATATTTGTCTGAAACATCCAATAATAAGAGACTGCATTGCGTATATTACCATATCAATACATGCATATAATATATTATGTTAGTCACAATAAACTATTTTAACTTCTATTACGACTTAGGTATAACTAATGATAATAATCCATATATCTGTATGTGACCACATGGCTATGGTTCGCTGTAATGTAGTGAATGGATTTTAATGATATTTAATATTGTGACACTACGGATAATAATAGACATTTACTATATAATAATTTTAACTATGCTTTATCGAATATTAAAGCAAAACGTTTACTAAATCGTGTTTAATTAAATACATTAAACATTATAACAGATTAATTACAACTACTTACAAAGCACAAGTTGGAGTCTACATAAAGTAATTATTATTACCTTTGAAATATCAATCACATACCAGCTGGTTTCAATTGTTTCTGTGGAGCTCTAAGCCAAGAAGTATGCTAAAGACGATTCATTGCTGTAATCTAAACTTCAAAATCGAGAATGTTATCGTAGCATTGGCCGCATCTCTGTGTGTATACAGAATACATTTTGGAGAGCGCTGCATTACTCTTTGCGTATTTTTTTCTGTAAAGTAATTTTTGCGTCTATTTTTTATATAAAGATTTTTTTTAATATGAAAGTGCTCTCTATAGTATTTTATTGTCACTTCAAATTCAAACCATCTTTATTCAAACAGACATGTTTATAAGCACTTTTAAATAGTCATTTTTTTATGAACCTTGCAATAGGTTTTTCAATTTATTATTTGCTAAGAATAACCTGCAAGGAGCTCTACAGTTACTCTTTTAAATCTCTGTTAATATTTAATGGTAAAAAATACTCTAGAAAAATATTAAATAATAAAAAAAATCTTATATCAGAAAATTTGTTATAATATTTCCAGGTATAGGAATTTGATAAACTAAAAGCTTTTAGCGAGGGTAACAGGAATAACCATTTCTTTTTATGGGGGTTAGCTAATATAAGGCATAGATACTACATACAAATAATTCATAAATCTGTCATCGATGAACAAAAAAATTTATTTCGTTTTTCAAGCTGTAATCGCTTGCAAATTGGTTACCTCAATTTGAAGCATGCTGGCTGACTGACGGACTGTTCCTTATTACACTATTATTACCACTTTCCATCAGGTCGGCCGTCAGCTTGATTGCCATTCTAAGTTGCATAAAAAAAAGAAAATATTAATGTCTGAATTCATGATAACGATATATGAATTACGTATAACTATTGAAATAGTTGAAATAGTTGAAGAGTGCTAAAGTTAAACATTTAAAACATTCACAAGTTGTGACTAGTATTTTTTATACTATTGGTAGTACAGCGTAAATATTTTAGACTTTAGAAATAATATTTTGTGACGTTGAATCCAATCAGCTCATTAGAGTCTTGCTGAAAAGCAAATGTCCCTTTTACTATGATGAGCATATACTATTATTATGGCAACCAGGTAACTTGGTATAGGCTTTCCAAAATTTATTCTCATGTATGTCTCATGAATCTCATTTCTAATACATGGCTTTGTTTCATTAATCACGTCTTTGATATACCATGAATTATAAAGAAAACAGGTTTAATCGTTCCCTTTTGTGATTAATAAATTGCTTATAAGACATATGTTGTATTATTTAATTACCTCCGTAGTCACGTTATTTTGCGTAAATAAAATCTCAGGTTCGATTTCTGATCAGGTCAATTTAGAAAACCTGCTTTTTTTAAATACCTCGGGGTCTAGATGATTTGGGATTTCTTAATGGGTTATAATGGAATGGTAGCCCCGCCTGCGCTACCGGGATATGCTGGCTATCTGTAATCCCTCACTGGTGCCCCACCAGTGAGGGATTACAGATGAGGTTCATCCTCATCTGTAATCCCTCATAGGCAGGTCAGTTAGCCCATCGTGACGAATGCCACCAGAATTCCGGTTTCTAGGACGGTTTCCAGGAGGAACCGCGTGAAGGTCGACTGGATAGGGTATATTGCTAGTAATGGGTCTATTAGACTCCAAAAATAACATACCTTTTCCATCCAGGTGGCTTGGGCTGTACTCCTTCGTGTTTGTCGCCTAGTCGGTTGCCTTATAAATTATAACATAGGGTATCTTAACTTGAAGAATCAGGTGATCTAATGTGATTGTGTGGTACATACTATTATTATTTGCAAGAAATGCAATACATAGATATTTTCTGTATATACTTTTATCATACGTTATGTACTTGTATAGGCTAAGCCTATTAAGTTTCTTCTTGTAAGGAAAGAACTTTATCTAATAAATGATTCACCTCTCGTTCGACTGTGGAGATAGCATTAAAGTATAAATTATTTACAAACCGAGCTCAGAATTTTCTATCAAGTCATTGTTTCAAATCAAGATTGGATGCGCCTAAAGTACTCGTATTGACTTTTCCTATTTAGTTATCACAATTGATACTCCTTTATTAAAGGAATTTATGGGGCTATTTGATATAAAAAAAAATGTAAAAATACAGAGACTAAAAAAACGGCACTTTTTTCTTTTCTGTTCTATTCTACAGAAAATAAAAGTGCATTTAGCCAAATTTTTGTATTTACCATATATTTGACCGTCTATTGGCCTATGGTAATCAAACGTGCCGAAATATTTCTACAAATTTTGTAAAAATTATACGTCAGACATGTTCGGCAAGTAGGTATTTATCTCCTCGTCTCGTCGCCTTATCTACAAATACTCGTATCTTTTTTTTAATATAAATTCCATAAATGCCATCATTTTATGTATGAGATTGGGAATCTTATTTTTTTATATCAATAAATGGGCATCATGGAATACTCCATGATGCTCATGCTGTTCCTCAGACGTCACTTTCCCTGAGAATGGAGTATATATAGAGGCATTTTTAAGCAATATTGTAATTAATAATAACTTATTTTTTATCGAAATCTATATAAGCCGGTCAAATAACTTTAACTTTTCTATCCATATAGGGAGCCATGAATACTTATTGGGTATTGCACTCCCTTCAAAACCCCAAGCGTAAAATATTCATAGTTTTCTAGGCCACTAAACTCCCAAACAAAAGGCGTTTGTAAATTAGTTTATAGTTCAATGGAAAACCATTATATGTATAATATTTTTGTATTACTTACCTATACTTTTTTGTTTTGCTAAGTTTATTATTGTAATACTTTGAAGGAAATAACATCTATCTATTTATGAAGCAAATATTACTAGTGATCGTCATCCTTACTTTGGTGTCTCGGTAGCCATTAACCAGTTTTGAGTCTGCGACAACATCACTAATAAGGCACCTCTGTTATGTGTCAATAAACAATATTTTCAAAAACGATTTACAACTTTATCCCCATCTCTTAATGAACAGTATTGAATGTCTATATTTGTTGATGCAGTAACGGAATGTCACAGTTCTATCGAATAGTGATAGATTGTCTGTCGGTTTATAATCTCGTTTTCTATTTGTACACATTTAAAGAAAACATCGTCTATCTTAAGTCTACTTTGTTTTTATTTTATCATTGTTTATACTAAAGTGAGCTATTAATATTGATGCATTTTTTAAATTCTTCTGTTGGTATTAAATTAATTTTGTCGTATTTAATTTGACTGTTTTGTGAAGTAAAATTGAATTTAATCTGCATTTTTTTACAAAGAAGTTATGCATAATTCATTTATAGAAAATTAGACAATACTGATTAATTATTTATATTTTTTTAATTATCTTGATATCTAATTAGGTATCGTTATTGATGGTTTTGTTGCATATTGCAAATATTTATATTATTAAAATATTATTTATCTACTTTACACATTATATAAAAATAAGACCCTATTATTATGAAATATTTGATACCTTAGTCAAAATAAATAATGTATATATAGTAATATTTTTTAAATGAGAGATTCATTATACAGAATCACTGAGCGTAATGGTTAAATTTTCAGTAATAGCACCTAAAGGCAAGATTCTTTTTTTTTTCTAACCCAACTTTGTTGTTATGAAAAATTGTAGATACAATTATATTCCCTTTGACGATCATTCTACTTTCATTTCGAAATCATTATGAAAGTTTATATAAAAAAGAATAAAATCACATCGTTTCTCCCAAAAAAGGACAGTCATTAAAATTACCAACGGTGCAAATTGAGATATTCCTCCCGTTAATACTATATAATGATAGACAATGATGGTTTGCGTGAAAGATAATTTTTTTAATTCGTGTGCTTAGGCGTTTAAATATTCGGCATACATTTTAGTGCAGAATATGAATATAAATATAATAATTGATGTATAATAATAATATGTCAAATAATACGCAAAATAAACCAGAGAGAATCTAATGCCAATGGCCTCTATCTTTCCTTATAACACTTCTTGTTTCGTCCACTTTCATAACTCGTCTCATGCGTGTATGTTAGTTCAGGAAGCTGTCGACTTCTTCCTCAAACAGTACATGATTTATATTATCACGATCAATCTTACTAATATAGTTAAATTTAAACTAAATGATATATGAACATGGGAAATATTCAGAAAAAAATAATAATAAGGGATTTTAATAATGACAATAGATGGCAAACTAGTAATTATTAAAAAAATTATATATCTGTATGTTTGTTTTCGCATCTCACAAAAATAACTGCTCTAATTGCGATTTGCAAAATTCTAGATGCGGTTTTCCCAGTTGTGTTCCTAACGGTCTAACATAGAAATAACGTATATTTCATTTTAATAGGTCATCTAGAAAAGGTGTATTGCATTATTTTCCTATTGTAGTGATCCACGCGTTCGACGCAACGGCCAAAAAGCTAGTACGAGTATAATATTATAAAATATAACATAAAATCTCTCTATAGTAAATTATTGAAATTAATTTACTACAGAGAGACTTTCTACAAAAATAGTCTGCAAGAGTCGTCGTCATAGAATATAGAACGGGAGTAAATCCATTCTCAGGTTGGTCCCACATTATTATTCACATTATTATTCTCACACAACAAAATAAATATTAAAATCTATTCGAGAAACTTCTTCTTTTGAAAATTTATAAAAAACTAGATATAAACCTGTTTAATTTTTAAAACCTGTAAAATTTAATATAATTAAGATTCTGTGGAAAAGACTATTTAGCAATAGGACCGCTTTTTATATATTACATTATTTGAATCAGATTAAAAAAGAAATAAAGTAAAATAATAATAATTAGATATTTGAACACTCATGAAAGTTGATAAGATATTAGGTATAATATATAATGTGGATTTGCATTTTAACTTTTAGAGTTTCGTGCTGCATGTTTTATGTCTTGTAAAAGACAGGAATTAACGTGATCATTTAGGTAAACGATCGAATTATTTCCGATTTTTCAAAAAAACATATAATATGTGGTTACAAATAAATAGATACGATGCAGTAAAGTGCTAATAAATAAAAGTGAAATGTATAGGACACTATAAAGGTGGACAATGACAGTATCAGAATAATAGCCTAACCTATTACATAAAGCACTAAAGAGGCCATCAGCTAGACAAATGATACTAGTAAAGTGGCCACAAAAGATGGATTGATACAAATACAGATAGTGCAGTAGAAAAATATGGGTTGTATATTTGTTAATAAATTTTTTAATAATTTCTTTCTCTGAAACCCATAGACAAATGCCTTCGATGATAGATAAGGATAAAAACAGGTCAGTTATCCATCGTGACAAATTGTACAAAAATTAACCGTGATGTTTTCTAGGAGGAACTAGGAGAGGTATTTTACAGGTTATAAGACCTCTTTAATAACAACCCCCCCCCCCCCCGGTTCCTAGATTTCTTTTTAATGATATTAATGGAATGGTATGCGCTGGCGGGACACCAGTAACGGATGATAGATGAGAATGAAAAGGCACGTCAGTTAACTAATCGTGATGAATAAATCTGGAATTCAACACGATGGTTTCCAAGGGAAACCACGTGGAGGTCGACCTATCAGAGTACATTGCTAGCAATGGGGTTGTTAGTCCCCAATACTAACAATCTCTTCTCACTCCCTCGGTTCCTAGATAAGGCTGAACGAATATCGTGGCTTAGGATTTGTTTTAAAATTTTCATTAACAATTACAGAATGAAATGCCGACTCAGTACTGGGAAATAAAAGATCAATGAGTGTATGTTTTAAATTAATCAACCGTACAATATCGTATGCATTCTGAATTGAAAATTGCGCATTGTAATTGCAAATCAAGACGCTCGTATCGCAGGCTTGTACTTCTTGATTGTATATTATATGCAACATGTTACTATATAAATATTTATCATTTATCTTTGACATTAAAATATTACATATGTTAAATTCTAAAATTACATTTACATTATTAATTATATAAATATTGTAATAAAAAGTACAGGTACATTTTTTCAAATTGAAGACGTCGTTTCAAATTAAAGTCGTTGTTGCGTTTTTAAAACGCGGATGGTATTTAAAATTTTGTTAGCAGGCAATATGGCAAAACAACTGTATATCTAATCTATGTGAATATTAAATAAATGTAATATGTTTATAGTTTCTATTATGTTATACCTTTACTAGAATAAATTAGAAGGTAATCATTGAAGATACTCTTGAGGGTCGCACAATTAGTTGATTAACACTGAGTGTAATAAGTAATTAATTTATGAAAATGAATATAAACTTTACCTATATAAATCTCTAACAACAAAGTAGTTATTATAACCTAAAAGTGTTATAAGTATATACAAAATTGTTAAGCAGGTATTTAAAAAAATATGTAAGTATACTAAATAGACATAAATTGCAAAGATGACAGCTTACTTAGATAATCTCAATTTTTTTATTATATTAAAAGAACTTAACTATTAATAACTTTAACATTATTATTTCCAAATCACGAATATAAGACTTTACAATACAATTTACTATCTGCTTTATTTGCAAATCTTGATAGGCAGCTATAGTAAGTAATATAACACGAAACGAAGCCGGCGCTTCCGTTTATGCATTCGCAAAATTCGAGCCACTTCGAGTAATTTCCGTCAAAATCATTCGATTCGGCCTCTGCATAGATAGTATTGGATTTCTAGTTTTACACCCGAACCGAGAGCGACGCTGTCTAGTGATTTACTACCCCGAATTATATGACCCAAAAGGTACTGAAGTTGAAAGTAATCAATATCAAAAACTAATAAAAACAATATACATAGACAAGTCGCTTAGATGTGAAAATTAGTTAATTCTTAGTAATTTCATCACGATGAGCCAATTGATCTGCTTTATTCTTCATATATCATCCTTCACTGATTCTCCACCTAAATTAAGTGTAGCTATTTTATTTTAAGTTTTATTCCATTTAATGCAGGGAACCGTTTTCTCAACCGTTTAGGTAGGTAGGTAACCGTTAGGTTTAGGATATATATATATATATATATATATATATATATATATATATATATATATATATATATATATATATATATATATATATATATATATATATATATATGTGTAATTTAAAATTATCATAAGTAAATATATATCCAAAAAAGCATAATAAATAGCCAAATTTTCATCCTCTTATTTTAAGTTGACAGATTATAAATTTTTTTTTCATAATGGGTGATAATGGAATGATAACCCCGCCTGAGCCATCGGTATACACTGGTGGGGCATCAGTGAGTGATTATAGGTGACGATGAAGTAGGTCAGTTAGCCCATCGTGACGAATTCGACAAGAATTAGCGACGATGGTTTCTAGGTGGAACCACGTGGAGGTCGACCTGATAGGATATATTGCTAGCAATGGGGCTTTCAAACTCCATTACTAACTATCCCTTTCCCTTCCAGATTATTCTAGACTAGATTGTGGTAGAGATTTTTTTTTATTGTTATTCGTTCCATGTTTATTTTTGAATAAATAACGGTCGACTTTATAAATTTCACTTTTAATTTAATTAAAACATAACTATTTAAATTCATATAAAGATTATTTAATTATCACACAGTATGTTAGTAGTTATTAATTTTTTCCTTTCCAATTTCATATCCCTTCAATTCAATTATTACCTACAAGCACTTATGCTGATCGAGATTTCAGAATCATATACCTTTTTTCTCCACTCCTCACTGGGAGCAGTGTCGATATATAAACATCTATGGTATAATGATTATATCAAATCCATAAACATAGTTAAGCTATGTGGAATTTATGTAGGTTCTTACTTAAATCTCCAATTTGTCCCAGTCGATGAAAGCAGTCACTGAATTGGAAATAATAAGGATTCTTCCTAATAGGTCGGATATCTTTGATCGGGCTACCTCAACTAAATGTTAAGGTCATTAAAATTACTTGTATAATCCATAGATATTATACGGAAGGCATGAAACCACCCACTCACTGACTTCTTGACATCTCAAAATTTGACCTAAAAACTAACAGTTGATAGATCCTATAATAAATCTATTTCAGCGGCAGGTGTCCAATTTTTTTTTTAATTCTATATAGCAGATTTGTAAGTATTAAGACATGAAAAACATTAATATTTTATAATGAAATCGAAACTTAAACAGAATCCAAATTCATTAATGAAAATGTCATAAAAATTCTATATTTACTAAATGGCTTTTAGCATATCTATATCCTACTATCTAGATCTAACTAAGCTGTGTTAACGTCTAGTAATTATAATACCATATCAGCCTTTCACTATCCACGACTGAACATAGACCTCCCCTATTGGTGGGTTTTGCCAGTAGTTGCCACGCAACCGTTTGTTAGCAATTGGCAACCACAATTAGACTTTGGTGTCTCGCCTCTTATGATATTCTACTCTAGGCAAGCAATATGAAAAGGGTTGTATGAATTCCCACTGAAATAGGAAAAAAATAATTTCTCGAGTTAAATTGTGTAGTTTTAGGTGATAAGCTGTGACTTTATTTTATATTCTAAGTCCTAAGTAAAAAGATCTTTTTTTCTTCATCATAATCACAAATACCACACGCTCAGTAAATGGCTCGATATAGTTTTGTTTTTAATTTTAACTCACGTGTTTTTTATTAAGCATGCTGTTTTATGTAATACTGCTATCTTGGATATAAAAAAAGCGATGATCACTCAATTTTCTCTTTACATCCATAATACAATATCTACTTTAAATAGAATTACTTAATATTTAAGAATATGGGCAGAAATATACATACTGTTAAATAAAAATTCAATTAGGTACTTAACCATGAATATAATGGTATTATATATAAATGATACATAATAATAGGAATCATTTATATTCTGTTTATTTTCAAGTGACTTATTAAGAGGGTTCTTGATCCGACGATATTGTTTTACTAATATATATGTTACAGGATAATCTTTGCGAATTATAATATTATTTTTATATTTTTGGAATCGAAATAGTTACTCTCTTCTCAGTCCAATGTGCGTATTTTTATCACAATATTATTTGAGCAGAACATTTTACTATAAATAAATATTTTCAAAATTTCTTATTAATACGGTCATTAAATTTTCATGAAACTAATAAGTTCCCTTGAGATCAACCCAAAAACTTCTTCCGGACTATAGATAAGTTTTTAGTTATATGTGTATAATATATATATAATGCATACTAGAATACGTACAATATATCATATTTAAGTAAAAGGAATATAGAGAATTTTTTTTTTCTTTTATTTTTAGATAAAGTATAAATTAAAGTATAAGTATAAATTGCGCAAAAAATAATTACAACTTAGCACATACATAAAGACGTTTAATATATATTTAAGATGTTTATAAGTAAGCATATATTTTTTTCCACAATCCTCTAATTTTTCTTCGCACAATTTTTATGAGTTGTGATATTTTTCATTCTTCTGGTTTTATTAGTTCTAAAATTTAGAACTGACAAAACAAGAAAAAAATGCCTTATTTTATATACAAGATTATAATGTAATACAAAAAAATAAATAGAGTACAATGTAATAAAAGTGCAAACAATAACAAGAACACAATAAGAAGATATGTAATTGTAAGTTTAGAAATGACTTTTAAGGAACTTAATAGAACATATAATATAGTTAATGTAATACATTTATTTAACAGAATCCACTGTGTTAATTTTTATCTAACGCCATTCATTACTTACACGTTAGTTAAACAATAATTAAAAATTACATCACTACTCAATCATTTTAAAACCGGTGAAATCGTACAAACTGCCAGCCGAAAAACTACCGGCCGACATATTTTTCGTGTGCATTAAAAAAAAAATAAACGTAACATGCATTACCTGGAAAATTATAAGCCAACGACCTGTAGCAATTTTCACCGACTATTCAAAATCCCACTTGTGTACTTTTATATGAGCACAACACTATTTACACTAACTGTAACACCATAAAATTTACAGTACACAATGCTGATTGTAAATAAAATATTAAAAATATATTTAAATTAAGAATAAGTTATGTTCCATTTACGAATTATTCCGTTTTGTTTACAATGTTCCGCGAATGTATGAGTATACGTCACACAGTAAAACGAGCTCTCTCACCGCCTGCACGTAGCGAACTGGATGGCGGGTGGCGTAGCAAGAAAATTGTTATACATACTAACTAGCCTGTTGAGTATGGAAAATGTCGTTTCGCACACAGCGGTTTATTTTTCAGTTGTATGTATACACAATATATTATATTTTCACCGCGCTAAGACTTTTTAGAACAATTGTAAAAATAACCGGATTGACTTAAGCGTTTTTTGTCAAGCATTCTCAACAAGTTGTGCGATCATCAACGAAAATACATGCAAATCTGATTATATATAAAAATAATATATTTATAATGTGCGCTTATGAAGTAATATAATTTTAATATTATATTTATTACTTATCACCTTTAAATTTTATTTTGGGATATTGACAAATATAAATATAATAATATTTACGTTATCCTGCTAATTTAATTTTCCGAGTATCTAAATGCAAGCTACACTAATATTCTACAGAGGAGCGATATGATTGTTTGTTTATAATAGATAAACTCAAAAAAAAAAACTCAATTAATTTTATAAAATTCTTTCAACTATAGAAAACCATCAGCCAGTAAAATACATACTATACAACAATAATAATATACAATAATATTATACAATAAAATAAGCATACATTATTTTCAAAAATTCTATCTACAAATGGGAACCGAACCAGATCACTAGTTCATTTATAATTATGGACACGCAATTGTAGTACATAATACATTTATGCGGTTAGAGATCCAAACTCATAATGACGTCGAATGATAAGGCGTGTCGTCATCTCTAAAGTGGCGAAAACGTGTAATGCTAAAATGTGTTTAGTTTTAAGTGAAAGGTTTTTATCAGCATATTTTGAATAAATGTTACTTACATTTAGTTAAAATAAATATAGAGTTTGTAGAGCTGTTTGAATATTTATTACCAATTTGGTTATGTCTTAGATTTATATCATAAATACTTTTATTGTAATTCCTATAATTGAATACACGGGTTACAGTTAATATATTTGTAGTTATTAAAAAAATATTTTTAAAATTATATGTCATATATTTTATCAACCCTAATGATTAATTAGAACAAACTTCACACGCACTGTGGCCAGAAATGTTAATAGCATTATCAGGCTGAAATGCGACCGATTTTAGACTAACTTTGTAAAAGGACAGGGTTCTCAATTCAAATGCATTTTTATTGCGAACAAATTCAAATGATATGATATATATGATTTTGTATGAATTCATATATCGTCATACTTATAGTTATTTCTCAATACAAAATAATATTACAATTTATTTGGAAATTTTGGGCAGACTTGGATAGTATTTAAATAAATAAAAATTCATTTATACTTATATTATTTAAAAAAAGATAAATTTTATTGTTATAAAGATA
This sequence comes from Galleria mellonella, assembly GCF_026898425.1. Lineage (NCBI taxonomy): Eukaryota > Metazoa > Arthropoda > Insecta > Lepidoptera > Pyralidae > Galleria > Galleria mellonella. The sequence continues at coordinate 381,311 of NW_026442147.1, read as the reverse complement.
TAACAATAAAAATAAGTTAAGAAACCATAAAATATAATTATTAATAAAGACTTGCTTCTTTTAGCTATAACTCTTTTTTATTTAACAAGTTAAACTCCTAAACTTATGAAATAAATAAAGAGTTATAATTTAATGAAGGCTTCAAAATAAATAATTTTAAGATATTCAAAGTTGCTGTCCAGTAATTTTATTTTAACTTTCATAGATAAAATATTGAAGAATACTTCAGAGACAAAAGGTCTCCAAAGTAACCCACTAAAGAGATATTTAAACAAACATAATGTTTTATTTTAAATTGAATATTAATAATGAAAATATTTTCAACGAAATAAACAAACTTGTCTCCAGTTTAAAGAGGCCGTAGGGAAATAGGCGTATTATTTGGTTGGTTAAATTTTAAAAAATGTACTAGGAGATTTGTGTATTACATAATTTTTTTTTTCTGTTGTTAGAGAGGCAAACTAGCAAATGGTGCACCTGATGGAAAGCAGCTGCCGTCGCTCATGAATTCCTGCGACACGAGAAGAGTTTCTTGTGCGTCGCCGGCCTTTTAAATGTTTGTAGGGGCGTTTCTTGAAATTCCCCATACTATATTGTAAAGGGACAACTGAAGTCGGGAGCTCATTCCACAATATACTCTGTTATGTCCATGGTATTGCTCATGTCTATAGGCGACGGTTACCACTTTTCATCAGGTGGGCTGTCAGCTGTTCTAAGTTGTATAAAAAAAAATCTAAATGTACGAAGTAGGGATGCACGGACAGTAGTACTATGCTATGCACCCAAGAAATGATATACATCTTATATATGATTAACTGATAGGTTTATATTATACAAGGTTCAAATTTCATTTGAATAAATTACATTAACTGATAAACTTGTTACTATAAACATTTTATAAATGAAGACTAGTGTCCTTAATTCTTGACCAATTCTTATCCTTCGTAATTAATTAAATAAATGTTGTCAAAAAAGTGTTTCTTAATATTGAATATAAGATCACAAACAATATGAATACTTATTAACATTAATAAAATATGAAAATTATTTTTCAATAATTATTGTGTTTATTAATTGTAATCTTTCGCTCTCACGCCGTTCATTTCAATTTTGCCGTGACCACGATACACGTTGAAACGTCTTCAATAAAATCAGTAAACAGTACTTACATATAGGTACTGTTTATATACGTAACAACATTGCGTCAAGTCCCTGTAGTGTATTTAAAATTACTGTGTTACCGAAAAAGTTTGAACTTGCTAAATGTCTGAGTCGATTTTGTATACATTTACATGAATATGATCATGTATCATTTACTTCTAATAAAAAAAAAATACACGTCTTCCTTGATACTGGAATTCTTCCATTTCCGATTTGAAATATAAGAATGTGAAAGGCATACCACATTTGTTCAGGCATGTGTAAAAATATGTCATTACATTCAACATTGCCTAAACTAACAATATAATTATTTAATTAATTGCAAGAGTACAATTCTGTTTTTATTTAGCTAATTAAATTGTTTTATACACATATCATCACTGAAACTGACGCATGTAATGCAAACAAAATTATACTTACACATTTTATTTCCATCCTTTATAATCGTATTTCTTACTTAATATTATTAAAATATAAAAGAGAATTAGTTTACTTAACTCTTGGAACACTAATGATTTATCTAATAGTTATCAAATTGCTAGTATGCGTTATATATGGCTTAAAGAAGGATAGCAGACTTATTACCCCAGTCAATACATAGTAACAATTTCGATTACGCGAAATTGAGGATAAAATCTACTATTATATATGTAAATAAAAGTGTTCGTTTGTTTCTTAGTTAACATTTGATTCAATAGCCTAAGCAATCTTTATTAAATTTGTAACGTAAAATTTAATATCAAGAAGGGCAAGAACTACATTTTATCTCCGCTACGCGAATGAGAGTGTCGGGTATTGCTGGTATATACACAAGTAATTTCCAGATAGTGTATTTCTTAGAAGATAGAAACCTCCACAAGGCTTCATAGCTATAGAAATTGTACATTATCTAGTGTCAGCTGGTCAAAGCGTGATAGCTTTTGAAGGCTTCAGCCCAGTCGAGATGAAACGGAAAATTTCTTAGTTTCACCTCATTTATGATAGAGTCATTGATTTCAATATGAAAAGCAAAGCAAATACAAAAAGAGAGCAATTACTTCAATTGTTTACTTATATGTATGTATACATTTTGATTTGTCTAATGTGTATCTTTAAGTATACTTATCGTATATTTTATTTTCATTATATACAAATATACATAGGAAATGTTACATACAAAAAAATAAAAAAAAAATACTGGGTTATTTTTTATATATTTTTTTTATTTATTTCAAATAAACAGATACAAAAAAAATACAAATTGTAAATGCCGCGAAACTGTTTTATCTGCAGTTCTGCGCTCTTGTATATATAGCTCTCTTACATAGCCATGAACTTGTATGAGAACTTTTTTTATATTAATATGAAACCTATACAAAAAACATTTTCTGTCACTTAATATTTTAGATGGTAGATAATCACCATATACATCATGGACAACATCTATGAGTACCAACCAAACCAGATCTAATAATGATCCATAAAGAATTATATAAATTTTCTTTTAAAACATTTTTTTTTTTTTTGCATAGCGTTGCCCCAGTCGTGTAGTCTATTAACAGGTAACTATGTTTACGAGACTGTGTTTCCTTTTTTGTTTATATATCTTTATCTTAAGGAAATTCAGAAATAATAATGCATGAAAGACCGCGGTCATCACACTGTAGGTGGCACTATTTACGTTTATACATGATGGCTACCACTTGCCATCAGGAGAATTAAACTTTTTTTTGCCATTTCATTGCATTAAAACATTGAGCAAACATTTTTAATGGGCGTAAGCTTTTTAGGTGTTTTCTCTTATAAATTAAATTAATAAATATCAAATATGACGCAATAGCCGTGTCAAAAATATTTTTGATCATAAATATGAGAACAAAACGTAATAAGATGCGAGCAAATACTCCCCCTTCTATGAATCCTATTAATATTATATGTACGAAAGTTTGTAACGACAGATTAGTGGATATTTGTTACTCTTTTACTCAGACACTACTAAACGAATTTTACAGGCACATAATATCCTAATTTGGCATATAGGATACTTCATATACTGATTCACGTGGATGAAATCGCGGGATTCTGCTAACTATAGCTACATATATATAATATTATTCATTTTTAATAGTAGGTCGATTAAAATTAGTGGGGAAATATTTTGATACTATATCATGATTCCTATTACAGTATTGCCTGTATTGTATACCTGTAGTAGTTGGTCTATATATAGGGCAGATATTAATAATAACTCGGAACACTACGATAAAGAAATCAACTACTCGTCACGCCATTTGTGTGAGTTCTACTTAGGTTATAACACGCACATGTAGCTTAAATTATTATTTTTGAAGTATTTAATGATTAGATACATGGATACTTTTTCTAGATATTTTCTTATTATTTATTTATTTATTAAATACAAGAAATTTACAACAGCGAGTACATTGTATAATAAGAAATAAATAACAGGCAGTATTTTGCATGTAGGTCCATTTTGAGTTTTTCACGTAAAACTTTTCCTATATCTACTATAGACAAAATAATTACCTAAATCATTTGGATGAAAAAAATATTTTTAAGCGTTTTGTGCTTATATTTTGCAATTATTCGTTAACTCAGAACGGTTGTTGTTTTTATTCTATTAGATTTAGTGTGTTGGTTTAAATTAATTGCTAGTAATTCGTACCGGCTTCGACGGATATATAGATATAAAGATAGTTTTTCTATGTTAGCTTTAAACAAATTTTTGATACTTTGCTTTACATTATTTTAATTTTCGAAAGGATCAAATTTTTTGGCTCATGATACTCGCAAATGATGCCTTTCTATAACGAAAGAATTTTTAAAATCAGTTAAGCAGTCCTTGAGTTCAACAAATCAAATATTTCCTCCTTATAATTTTAAAAATAATAAACTATAGATGTGATAATTGCCGTTTTTCTTTGCCGTGTAAAAAACACTGCTTGTTGAAAAGTAAAATTGACTTATAAATATACGATTTCGCGTTTTTAATATCAAAATTTTAATAATTTATCATGAATTTCTTCACACTGATATACAAATGGATGCAGGTTGCTCAGTACCATTCCTTATATGTATAGGAAAAGTCAGTGGACAGATAATAGCCGAGATAATGAATAAAACTCAGCCTATAAGCGTTGCGTTTAGAAACCTGAAATATTTTCTCAGTAGTTCAATAAATAATGTAGGTCACCACTAAATTTTTTCAATATTCCCACAGAAACAGGAAGTATCGATGTCATTATTATTCAAATTTTATGATCCTAACAGATAAAATTTGGTGGGCTTTGATAAAGAAATGGATACATAATTACGTCCAATATCTACGCGCTACCGGTAGGGATGTAATCGTTTATTGTGGTGTAGTGATTTTCCTTCTCATAGCTAAGAAAATGAGCTAAATAAATAACAATACAGGCAGTCTGGTATATACATATATTCGAATATATCTATCAGAATAACATTGAAAATCTTTTATATTATTTCAAAGAAACAATATTATCCATTAGAATTCAATAGAATATGTCATACTGATTTGTAAATTTGTTGTGGTGTGTTTGACTTATGCATTTTTATTAGTATTATTATATACATATGTATTATTTCTCAGCTTATAGCTGGTTTTGTAGAGACAAGGACGGGATTGTTACCAAGTCACTTGTTCTCATATTTTATTTTATTCAGTAGGAATGTTAGGAATTGGACTATTTAAAAATTTTCTAACTATGGAGCATGTATCTAATACTGTAGATTTCTGGTGTTCAATTAAGAATGTCTTATTAAGGTGCAGTTTATTTAATGAGTTGTGTAGAGATTTTGGGATAACGCCAGTAGAAGATAAGATAATCGGGATTATATCAACATTCTTTTGGTATTATTATTATTAGTATTAGTATTGTCATCATCATCATCATTATATCTACTGTTATCTGTCCACTGCTGAACGTATACCTCCTACATAGACTGCATAAGGAACGGGACCATTCCTTATTAAGGGTGAATAATATACAGCAATATCAATATATTGTAATTACAATATCTTTACATATATTGGGCCAATAACAAATATATTAGATATCGTTTATCCAATAATAATTAATAAATAAAAAAATGGAAATAATAGAATCTAGTGACACCATTGCTGTTAGATCGTCCTTTACGTGGGCTTCCCTGGCCACCATCACAGTTAATTCCTGACGAATTCGGTACGCAGGGCCAACCTTCTCACATGTCATCCCTCACAAGTTCCCGTCAGTGAAATCGCATTGTCGGGTTACAATTTTCATTTATATAAAAAAAAGTTTTAAATATATTACATTCATTATATAACGGTTACTTTTCTTTATAAAATGGCTTCTGTAGGATTATACAATAATTTTAGGAAAACGAAATTAAGTCAAATCTTTTTTTGGTAAAGATGTAGGCGTTATATATTCATTCTGTTATTAAGAACGAATCACCTTTATTATATTCATCTATTACCTTTGGTTCGTCGACCCGTTCTGTTCTTGGCATAATAATTTTTCGTAGCGTGTGTTTCTGTGTTCCAATTAATTAATTTTATTTTTGGATATTTTAAATATTAATAATATATATTTTATTATATTATATATCAGAAGAATATACGGAATTACAGAAGACTTTAAATCCTCTTGCTGAAAAAGTCTAGTGACACGACAGTCAGAAAACTAACGAATTCATTGAAATTTTAATTTAAGCCTAATAAAAATCAAAATAAGGCGTTTCTATGCTATTTTAATAAATTTTGTGTTGTAAAATAACATATCACTGAACATAATATGGTAATTTTATCACATCAGTGTATATATATATATATATATATATATATATATATATATATATATATATATATATATATATATATATATATATATATATATATATATATATATATATATATATATATATATATATATATATATATATATATATATATATATATATATATATATATATATATATATATATATATTCCTTGATACCTAGGTCTTTCTCAACATTCATCATATAATATTTTTTTGGAACTTTCAAATTTATGACGTGTTATGAGGACTTTCTTTATTAAAAATTACTAATTAAAAATAAAATATTAGCACAAACGCGTTTAGACACATCAATAAGACAAATTGTTTTACAAAACGCAACATGATTTATACTCGTAAATGTGTTAATAAAAATGTGGCTCATGTGAGTTGATGTGACTCTGAAATTATAAATGGAGATAGAAAAATTAAGGGTGTAATTAGGAATTCCTAATTTAAAATTTTTAAATTTTCATGCATCTATAACTATAATATCATAAAAATATCAAATGTCAAAATAATGCGACTGTCGCAGTACTTTAAAAGGCTCGATATTTTTTTACAATAAAATAGTTGTTGTAATGCTCATTCTGATGTTAAAATTACAACAATAAGACGAATATTTTAAAATTATATATTAATAACAGTACTTTTAAGTTGACCTATGTAACTTTGAATACTTTATATGCTAACACATAAAGCATTAAAATTATTGATCACGACTCGATTATCCTTCAAGAGACCGAACTTTCTACTTATGTCATTAAAGTTTCATCGAAAATCGAAAAGAGAATTTTTAAATTAGTATCTTTAGTCGTCGTCTCTTTGTTGAATTGAAGACATTAAGGTGATATTGAGTGGATTAGAGTATTATGTTGCATTTTTATATTTTCACTAGTGTATACCTATAGAAAGCTATATTATCATCGAGTAATATGAATCACATATTGTTTTCTAAAATTCTATATGCCAATGCGAAGCCGGGCCGGATCACTAGTAAAAAACAAACAAACAATGTAAACAACTTTACTTATTTATTTTTGCATCGTACTTGCATTTACATGTTGATAAATTAATTATCTCACCAAGGGGAGTTTTCGCTTTTTCCCCAACCCTAACTCGACTTTTACAAAATAACGTACATAAATACTCCAAAATAAGCTCAATGCCATTGAAATAAGAATGAATATTAGTTTCGACGGTTACAGAATCAATTTGCGATGTGGTGTTATACTCATTTCATTCTATTCACACTATATAGGTTGATATAGGGTTAACAAATGAAATCAAATTTCATGTAATAAAAATATTAAGTCCTCCTGTATTATAAATATAATAGTTAAATTCAGAACAGAATTGTACTTTTTTTAAATATTTATACGATTTTTATCATTGCAGCAAAGTTTATTATAAAGAAAAATTATAAATAAAAAAAATCACCGGGTGGTCCCGGTATAGAATAAACCACCTCTTCCTTTTCCCTGGGTGTCGTAAGAGGCGACTAAGGGACGGCGAGGGATGTGCAGCAGCGTCCCTCTGAAAACATCGCCAAAGCCTAACTACGATTGTCAATCTGCCTGCCAAGCTTGGCAATTACTCGCAAACCCCCCAAGGGAAGGAGAGGCTTTTGTTTATTAAAACGTATAAAAAATATCACTGTATATATATTGTGTTCAACCCTAAATGCAAACGCTGTATAATAAACACACACGAAGCGTGTCATGTTTAAATTATTAATAATTAATTATTAAGCCACCAGAAGCGCCTCTCTCTACCAAAACATAAACAGAGTTGCTACATTTATGTTTAGCTTCTAGCGTTAAAAAAATAACTCTAACAATCTGAGCAATGATAAATTATAAACATTTAAATTTTATTCGCAAAAAAAAACCCACTACTTTCATTAGTAGTAGTATTTTTTATTGTACTTCACATACATACATCACCTCTGTGAATAAGAAATTTTACTAATAAGAACTTTTATTTTAATTTTATAATTAATTCTTATTCTCGGAGTGGAAATGTGATACCTACATTATAACTTTAGATTTAGTTTTTACTTTATTATTATTATTTATAAGTGTGTAATAATATTGGGAATTGTTTGTTACTCAATTTTATTCAAATTTGAATCAAATTTTGCCTTTAACTAAGGGTTAGACGCTTCCCCCCCCCCCCCCTCACTGCGCTTTCGAGAACGAAAAAAGTGAAAATTACGTGACTCATTATTACGACGAAAAAAAAAATCCACCGACATCTGTTGTTTATTACAAAGTTTCAGCGCAGTTTTGAATTTGATGAATTCTTTTCAAATCTTTATCTCACTTCCAACTCTTGACAGAAACCCTAATGAAGAATAATATAATTGTGAATTTAAATGACTTATTTCGTAATCGTATTTATAAAAATGTAGGAAGTATTTTAACCAGAGTTGGTTCTTATTTTTCTTTTATTCACCGTTTGCGAAAATAGAAGATAAACATAAACAGAATAACTCAAACATCATTATCAGAATCACAACAAGAACTTTTGAGCAATTTGCAAACTTTGTAATGGAATTTCGAGTTCTATTTTCATCTTGAAACCTATTAAACTTGATATTTATTATGATATAATTTGAAAATAGAGATAATATGTTTTTTTTTTTCTTCCGCCAAAATATTTATCTATCATTATTTACCTTAAGCCTCTTATGCTCATAGTACAGATGACAACGACTTAGTACATACATTTTCCAGTTAAGATGCAATTGCGAATGTATGTGAGCGTATCACTTCAAAACAGCTACGTCTATTTGTCAATTTTTATTTGTTATATTTGTAAAAGTATGTATGAGGTTTGTATGAATAAAAATGTTTGAAAAACTGTGGCTCGTGCGGAACTAGTGCGGACAGCTAGTAATCAAATAAATAATTAAGGAGTGTGTCCTATAAAAAACCGCCTTCAATTGCAACAAGACTAGTTATTGTTATTTAAAAACTAAACTACTGAACCGATTTCCATAAATTTTCTATGAGACCAATCTATTTTATTTTTGTTTTTTATAAAAGAACAATTTTCCAATTCAGTTTGTAACGGAGATATGAAGTTACAAACATAAAAGAAATACAACCGAATCCACAATGTTTTCAAAACAAAAATTAAAAAATACAGAAATTTTGCCATGTACATATACACATATGCACGCACGCACGCATGTATTCACGCAGTACGCACCCATTCTAGTACGAACACACGCATGCACACAAGAAAGCAAGCACACATGCACTCACAAATGCACACAAGCACACACCCACCCACACGCGTTTACACACAATGAGTAACAACTTAAATGTCTTAAACTCAGCGGGTCTCTTTCAAAAGTAAATTTTAATCTCGCCAAAGGAATAATCAAATCCCAGACTAAAAGGGTCGAATTAATTTGGAGCGTCTTTTTTCAGTACCATTCCCCTTTTGAGATGTGTACTTTCTGAGTAATAAAGATGGTGTTCACTTTTGTTTTAGTTATTCAAATAAATTTTGAATGCTATAATATAATTATTATAAATATCGCACTTTGGTTGAGAGTCGTTTGAGGATTTTTGATGGTTGAGGTAAGTACCAAAAATAATTATTGGTCATCTTAAAACTATTGGCCAAAAAGTAAATGAATGACTTCATTATACTCGTATAAAGAATTTATTTTATGCAAACTGTAGGTGTGTTATTATTCTGCAAATGCCAGGATTAGTCTGTAGATGATTAGGTATTTCATATTTAGGTATTTTTGTATGTTTGTTTGCAATAAATAAACTCAAAAACTACTTAACCGATTTTAAAAATTCTTTCACCTGTGAAAATCGAGTAATATAGGCTATATTTTATTTTAAGAAAAAAATACTAATTTGTTAATTACAATTTTTATAGAAATATTGAAATATTTACGCGTGAAAATTAATATATAATAATTGAAGTTATTTTTGTATAAAAAAATTCTTCGGAGATTATTATTATATGTAGGTGAAAATGTATAATCTAAAACATCAACGAATATCCGAAAAAGGAACTCAGACCATTAAACACAATAATAAGATTATATAATAAGTATCTATTACGACGATCAACTCTGATATCCTAATTACACAACGGATTCATTATTATAATAAGAACTTTATTAATATAAAATAAAATATTTTTTTACAAGCAAGTACGGAACTTTTTTAAGTTGAAAACTTAAAAAAATGCCGAAAGAAATGTTCTTACTTTTAATGATGAATTTCAAATTTCACTGACTGTGACTAATCCTCAACGTACAGAATTAGACTAGCAACCTTTTAAATTTTTAAAATAACACAAAACAAATGCTCAGAAATTTATTGAACATAAGTTTGTTGAACAAGTGTGCATTCGAATCAATTCGATTCGGTGTACCATTTTGTCGAAGAAACGTTAATCGCACGTCCGTATCTCAAACTCACGTACTCGTAGTTTGAACTAATACATTAGGGAAGAGCTTCACCACATCAGTCCCCAGATTTGATTTCGATATTCATGGCCAATAAATCTTGGCTATATATTAAACCAATCAGTACTATTGAAATGCCAATACCCGAGGGTCGGGCCCCTCGGAACTGAATTATCCCATTAACCACAGGAATGGAGTCATCAACGCGCGAAACTACTCTACTTCCTCGCCACACGGTCGATAAAATTATTTTGATTAGTAATCGATTTGAGACATGTTTTACCAGATTACTAAAGGACGTAGTTTTATGTTTTTCGAATGAATGTACGGATATATTATATTGTAAATTGCTGCCCAAACGGTTTGTTACTTTATAATAAAAAAGGGGTACCCTAAGATTCGCTCTATACACATAATTATAATACAAAATAAAAATTAAGTAACTTCAGTATATCAGTATGAGGTTTATATTTGGATTATGCAAATATGACCATGTTTCTCACTTCCATTTACAACTCAAGTTGCTTCAAATTCGCCTTCGCCGAAACTGGCATATTTTTTCTCTTATTTATCTTTTCTTTTTCAATCCTGTTTCTCCTAATTACTTTAAAGAACGATTTATATTCCTCGATGATATGTAAAATCATGGTTTACCCAATACTGAAAATCTCCATCTTTAAATTCCTTCTCACAGTTCTTTGTTTTACTATAAATCCTTCTTATAAATCCAGTGCACACCATAAGACTATGGAACTCACTACCATTCTCCTCTTCATTTTTATTTATATTAAAAAAAAATCTTACTAAAGATCGTTTGTTTGTTTTATTTTTTTTATTTTAAAATTTATATTATTTTTCCCCCTCCTGCTCTTGGAAATCGCTTTATTTTTGTTACTCGATTGAACAGTCTTGGTCAAAATTTTGTGCATGAATACCATTTAGTAATTATTTCAATTAAAATTAGAGTTAGTCTATAATAGTAATTACTACATAATCACAACGCTGCAAATATCTAATTTTACAATACTAACAAATAAGTTTTTTATTATAGTGAAACAAACGTAGCTCAACGGACATCCGGATTAAGTTGTTTTGGATGTTTGATTCCAAACATACAACATAATATACGTATGTACAATTATGTGCAATAACGTACGAATAGACTACCTATTATTAATGGTTAGAATAACTAAACTGATTTAAGTGTATTTGTGTCGAAAATGGCTCATGTTAAAACCAATTAAAACTGTTAACAATAACTGGCTAAAACTAGATCAGCGCGACTTTGTCTGCGTGATCAAAATACGAGTATATTGCATGGCTATGTCGTTGTCCTTTCCAAATACTATGTGTACACCAAAAGTTCATGATTGGTTCACTATTGGTTGAGCCGTTAAAGCAGTAAAAGGAAGCAAACAAACTTGCTTTCATATTTATAATATCACTAGCTTTTACCTACGACTTCGTCCGAGTAACGGAGATATATTCATTGACCGGAATAAAAAGTAGTCTATATTCTTCCCCATCCCGTATAATATAAGTATACCAAATTACATAGTGACGTCAAGCTGTTAAGGCGAAAAGAGCTAATAGACAAACAAATGTAATAGAAAAACACTTTCACATATATAATTCACATTCATCAGCCATGAGTTCGAAACTGGCCGACTCCAATAACTTATAAATCATTTTTATATTCAAACCAACTCTCCATGATGGTCATTATCGCTTTTCGTCAGAAATTAATCTAATTCATCCTAGATGCGGTGATATATTCGATTGTAAACGAATAACAAAATTTGATCGATATTGTACCGATTCATTATTATGTAAAATTACGACTGTTACTGGTTATCATCATCTTTATATATATATATATATATATATATATATATATATATATATATATATATATATATATATATATATATATATATATATATATATATATATATATATATATATATATATATCCTTCAAACCAACTCTCCATGATGCATTATCGTGTGATATAGGCTAGATTGTATTCTCATTCGATTGTAAACGATTAACAAAATTTGATCGATATTGTACGAGTAAGAGCCATATAAAAGAACGCAAATTATTGTAATTTTTAATATCTTTACTAATATTATGTAAAATTACGTTTGTTTATCTGTTACCTTTTAGCATTGATCTTTGTTATACAAGTACATGTAGAACAAATATATATATATATATATATATATATATATATATATATATATATATATATATATATATATATATATATATATATATATATATATATATATATATATATATATATATATGCTATATATTGTAATATGAAATAGAGAAGAACATAGACATTTATTTCAGTCAGTGCACTTATTCGGGTCACGCGTATGAAAACTTTAGTCATTGAATAGGTTAGTTTAGTTATGAATCTACAGTAATTCTTCGAAAGGACGAACTAGAAACTCTTGAAAATATAGGTAAGGCCATCACACGGGTAGTTGTTATTACTCATTCTCCACACGATAAGAGAGTAACAATACAATGGGGTCTCTTCTAAGGCGCCACATCTCTAAACTTACCTCTTTACCTATTTTTTATTTTATAATTTGAAGAAATTATTACACCAAATTTATAATAAATTTGACAATTAGAAATTTAATTCATATTAGTTTTTATAATAAGAGTTAATTACGATGGTTTCTAAGGGTACCGCGTTATAAGGTATATTACTAACAATGGGACTTTTAGAGCCTATTACTAACAATCCCTTTTCTCCAATATTCAAATGTCCTGTGTGAATTCATGTCATCCTGAGTTCACGAGATCTGCCTGAAAAGCATAGTTATTATTAGATCTATTGTTAACCTAGCTGCATTCTCGCCTATTCTTATTTTACTATTACAACACCAGAATAAACCAATAGAGAAGGCGAGGTTACCCTTTTATTATCTTCATTCAAAAATAACAAGTATAATTATGCTCTATAAAAAATAGAAACACTGACATTAGTCTTGATTGAACCATTTATTTGGATTTAAAAACCAAACTACTAACTTTGACGACTTGGACGGAACGATTTTTATTGAATCATTCTGGAGTATTTACACTAAAGTATTTATATTAAATAAAAATTATTTTATTATATTTATACTAGCAGCCCGGTATGTGCTTCGCTACGTATAAAGTGAAATAAAAAAAAAAATTAACATCGTTTTATTAATTACTAGCTATTTTAAAACTTAATCCAAAACATTTGGATAAACAATATTTTTTGTTTTTCCATTTTGAGCATGAATAAAAACGGCTGGGGGTACCGATTCTGGAACAGGCAACATAAAGTTTTTGCTTTAATCAAAGCACGTCCAAAATGAACTGACCGTATGAATGACATCACAACATGCTTGTACTGTCAACACTGAAAAAAGTTTCAATTCGACAACATAATCCCCATCTAAAAAAAGTTTGAATTTGGCACAAAAATCTTCATTAATAATATGATCCGCAATTTATTAAATTCATTTGTAATAAAATATGTGATAAATGAAGAACCGCTTGACCGATTTTGTGCAAACTTCACATAAATCATCTACTAAATAGACCGCACAAAGCCTAAATATTTGGTTTGGATAGGTGAGTCCGTTCTTGAGTTATAAAAATACATCGAAAAGTGGCATTAATTTATATATATATATATATATATATATATATATATATATATATATATATATATATATATATATATATATATATATAAATAATTTAATTTTATTTAATAAAAATTTAAGCAGTTTATAGATAGCTGAATCCGAAAGTAACAAACTTAAAAAATACTAACAGATGAGATCTTCCTTTTTTATTGAAGTCAGTTAAATTTTTTGTGTTTATGGAAAGGTTACCAATTAACAAAATACGTGTATTAGATATATTTGATACAATATATGACGATAACGCAGCCAGCTTGACGGACGTCCGGACCGGAATGTATTCGATGTTCAGTTATAAACTGCATGTTTACTGATGCTGCTCGTATGAAGGAAATATAAATATTTACTGGAAATATTGTTGCTTATATTAATAAAGAGTTTTAAGATCTTATTTGTGACAAAACGTATATAAAATCAAGACGGTAGTAAATATCATCGCATGTAAAAAGAGTAATCATAATTTAAATTTTAATAATAAAAATAAAAAATAACTAAAAGTGTTGGAGTGTAATCCAAAGAACGTTCTGTGGTTTAAGTCAGTCAGTGAGAATGAATATAATAATGCCGCTTTTTGAATGTTAATATATTAACAACTATTTGAACAATTTATAAAATATTATTGATTTTAGATAGGCTAAGGGCCTTTAATAACTGTGCTAAATTCTTTATATAGATTTAGAGTTGTGAGCGGTCAAAAATGGCTCGAAATGGTTCGTATAATACACACAGTTCCTGCGTCGCCAGTTCCTTTTTCTATGAACATGGTTGGATACGCTGCCTCGTGCCTAGATATAATCCATATAATACATCATTTAGATTGGATCAATTACTTTGCACAGAATAACTAAGTTGGCGTGACTAATTCACAAATAACTTGCTAGTTTTCTATAGTTTACAACCACTGTAGTCGTTTATTTTACACTAACTTCTGCCAGTAGCTTCGTTCGCATTATTTATTTTATTCATTTATTTATTTTTTATTGCACAATAAAACTCTGTGCAAGGGGCAAGCTTAATGCCATAATATGGCATTCTCTACCAGCTAACCATTATGTAAAAACAGAAAGCGTATGAAGGGCAGATGTGGTGAAAAATATGTGACATAATTATAGCAACATACTGAGTATGTTCATTGACCGAGGCAAGAAGTAGTTTATATACTATATATTCCTTCCCATATAAGTACAGTTATACTATTTTATAAAATTTATAGTGATAGGTTTATCTATTAAGGTGCTAAGAGGTAACAAACTCACTTTCACATCACTATCGCTACATGGTATAACTGCTGATTTTAACCATTGTACAACCAGCCACAAACTAAAATGTCATCCCAACTATCTGGACGAGCGGCGGTCTTCCACCGTGCGTTTTTCAAGGCACTTTTTTCTACGCACTACCATTCTTTGGAATCAACTTACAGCAGTAGTAGTATTTAAGAAAAGAACATATTCCTTTTTAAAAAGCCGGCAGCAAACCTGCAATGCCGTTGGTGTTGTAGGTCATGGAGAATAGGATCATGGGCGGCGGTAGTCACTTACCATCAGGTGACCCGCATGCTCGGTTGCCTCTTGTGTTGTAAAAAAATAGTATAAAACAAAGTAGCTTCCTGTCTGCCTGTCCCTATGTATGCTTAGATCTTTAAAAGTATGCAATGGATTTTGATGCGTTTTTTTTTATAGATATAGTGATTCAAAAGAAAGGTTTATATGTATAATACACGCATAGTACAGTAAAGAAACATTGATAATTTTACAGGTTTCTAACATGATACAGTGAAAAAACACTTTTTTGCGCTTACATTGCAAACGCTGGCTGCACCCTACGAGATAGATCAAAGTAATTTACTACAGTATTGTATACCTTAAGAAGATCTACAAAAAAGTCCGCAATATTATATGTTTATCTCTTAGGTATAACCCACAATAATCATTTTTAACAGATTTTTAACATAACTGTCATAATTTATCTTTTACCTGTAAAAAAAGTCAATAAGTTATTTCACGGTAGCTGTTGCCGCTGATGATAACAAATTATAGACTAGGTCTTATGCTCTTATGGGTTGTTATTATATTATAATGTATAAATTTTAAAATTGATAATCCTTATATTATTTAATTTTATTAAAATACTTGGTTAAAATTTAACAGTTAACGTAATATGCACATATTTACCCCATATAGAGTTTGTAATGGCAAAGGCATCAAGAGCTTGGGGTTTTGTAATTCGCAATGCCAGGGAATTTATAAATCCAAAAACTAAAATAAAATTATATTATTCATTAGTTCGAAGCGTCTTGGAGTACGGTTTGATAGGTTGGCGACCACATTATTCAACCCATATTTTAAGATTAGAGTGTATACAAAAAAGTTTCTCAGACATTTGGCTTTATCTCTAGTATTCTTAATATTAAATCTTATCAGTGTAACAATTGCTGGGAGACCAAATAAAGATGAAATAAAAAATTACAAAAAAAGTAGTTATGTAAAAATAATTCTAGAAAAGGATGATACAGATGTGCTTACTTGACAGGGGCCACTGCTGTCCCCTGACTAAATTTATATACTAAATACTATAAAGTTATATATATAACCAATAGATGGCGCTGCAACAAAACTACTACGCGATATTAATGTTTATCGCTATTCTATGACTACCTGGGAGTTGTAGATTTTCTTTATCGCTTCTCGGCCTTTTGGCTAAGATCAAAGTGTAGTATCTGTTCTTATCAGCTTAATATCTGATACGTCCCTCACTGAGGGACCAGTATATTAAACTGATTTTTGTAAACCGACGGGATGTTCGGGGCTCGCTCCACTCCCGTCACGGGTCGGCCCGGCATTGCAGTGCCGCCGGGATTGGCCCACATAATGAAGTAAAAAATTTCTCTCACTGGCCCTTATACCCGTCGCATAATGGTAGAAGATTCAAAAGAAATGCATGCATGAGTATATTAATGGTTAAGTTTTTCCACAGGAAGACTTTACAAAAGTCGTTTGGTTTTGGGTGCTTCCGTCCCATTCGTGTTTTAACCATAAAGCAGTTGTTTGCATAGCTGTGTTTCGGTTTGAAGGGTGGTATGGCGTGAATTTACAGGGTACAGAGGAATAACAACTGAGTCCTCAGGAATGGCAACGAAATGTCAGATTTTTTTCAATTTAGAAACCTGTAAAATTATCAATGTTTCTTTACTGTACTATGCGTGTATTATACATATAAACCTTTCTTTTGAATCACTATATCTATAAAAAAAAACGCATCAAAATCCATTGCATACTTTTAAAGATCTAAGCATACATAGGGACAGGCAGACAGGAAGCTACTTTGTTTTATACTATTTTTTTACAACACAAGAGGCAACCGAGCATGCGGGTCACCTGATGGTAAGTGACTACCGCCGCCCATGATCCTATTCTCCATGACCTACAACACCAACGGCATTGCAGGTTTGCTGCCGGCTTTTTAAAAAGGAATATGTTCTTTTCTTAAATACTACTACTGCTGTAAGTTGATTCCAAAGAATGGTAGTGCGTAGAAAAAAGTGCCTTGAAAAACGCACGGTGGAAGACCGCCGCTCGTCCAGATAGTTGGGATGACATTTTAGTTTGTGGCTGGTTGTACAATGGTTAAAATCAGCAGTTATACCATGTAGCGATAGTGATGTGAAAGTGAGTTTGTTACCTCTTAGCACCTTAATAGATAAACCTATCACTATAAATTTTATAAAATAGTATAACTGTACTTATATGGGTAGGAATATATAGTATATAAACTACTTCTTGCCTCGGTCAATGAACATACTCAGTATGTTGCTATAATTATGTCACATATTTTTCACCACATCTGCCCTTCATACGCTTTCTGTTTTTACATAATGGTTAGCTGGTAGAGAATGCCATATTATGGCATTAAGCTTGCCCCTTGCACAGAGTTTTATTGTGCAATAAAAAATAAATAAATGAATAAAATAAATAACGCAAACGAAGCTACTGGCAGAAGTTAGTGTAATATAAACGACTACAGTGGTTGTAAACTATAGAAAACTATCAAGTTATTTGTGAATTAGTCACACCAACTTAGTTATTCTCTGCAAAGTAATTGATCCAATCTAAATGATGTCTTTAATGCATAATATGGATTATATCTAGGCACGCGGCAGCGTATCCAACCATGTTCATAGAAAAAGGAACTGGCGACGCAGGAACCGTGTGTATTATACGAACCATTTCGAGCCATTTTTGACCGCTCACAACTCTAAATCTATATAAAGAATTTAGTTATATATAATAGCACAGTTATTAAGGGCCTTTAGCCTGTCTAAAATCCATAATATTTTACATATTGCTCAAATAGTTGTTGATATATTAACATTCAAAAAGCGGCATTATTATATTCATTCTCACTGACTGACTTATAGAAAAAAAAACCTAATCCACTTCTAGGTGATCTAGAAACATGATACGATTATAAAATTTAAATGTCTCAAAATAGAAATTAAATCATATTTATTCGCTTGCTACATGGTACAATAAGAAGTTATATATACAGGTACATAACATGCAGCACCGCGCAGAGGTAATATAATAAAAAACAGTATATAATTGAAATAATGTGTATTTTACATTTTTCAGTATCAATAAAATATTAATTTTATTATATTAAATCTATGGTTACAAAAATAACTGTCCCTATATCAATTATAAAACATATTCATAATTACATTTTCATACATTACAATGTTTTGCCTTTATATTAACTTATTCATAAAATTTCCTAGTTGTATTTAAAATAGGACTATTTACAATGAAAGAACTCAATGAATACTTAATTATATGACTATTTTAGATGTTGGTGTTATATAATAATGACAAGTCTTAAATTATGTCATGTTTTGGAGATAGCTACCGTTACAATTTAGTATATGACAAACTAAATGAGCAGTAGGATCTTATAAAAACAGTTAGTGGATTCCGTAAACATTAATTATACAGGTTGAATTCGCAATTGTTATTGAGGGAGCGTTTTTCCAATAAAATTTAACAATTTTTTTTGTAAATTTTATACATTTTGAGAGACATTTCTCTGAAAAAAAAATCATTAGTTTTTCTAGTAGAGCACTCCTTTAAAGATGATAATGATGTTAATTACATCCTGTATATCGATAATATAATTTACAATAATTTTAATTACTAGATAAATATAAGCTTTATTAGTTTTTAATAATGCAATTACCAGAATAATGTATAAACATTTGAGCACCATGGTTACTGTACATTATGTGAAATTTATAATAACACAAAATACAACAAATATATTTTTATGCGTAATATTACATAAAATAATATAACATATACCATACATATATTTTATATGTATTTTCTACATTTTTATAATGACATAAGTTAATAATACAGTTCTTTCAATTAGCATAATTTTAAGTAATTATATTTATACAAATATAAATTTTTGCATAAATAAATATTGTCAACAGATTTATATTTGATAATAATAGGTTTGAATTATTTATTCATTTTAACCTGATTAGTATGGTTAAGACAAAACTACAATGAAATTAATTTTATTTATTTATAAAATGATAAAAACAGTTCAATAGTTTACTCTGACTAAACTATTTTTATTGCATAAATAATATGTAATTATAAAATTCATAATAGGATTCATTATTATATAATATTATGTACATTCGATTTATTGTAGAGGAAATTCTGGTAACAATATTTTGGCAAACTGTACAATTATTATTAATATAAATGTATATAATAACAAAATAAATATTGAACTACATTTTCATCATAATATAAGTTCCAGCGAAGAAGTCACTAGGCTAAACAAAAAAATTATTTAAGCAATAAATTGTAATGAAAAAAAGTTTTAAATCATAGTACTACGATATTGCACTCTATTAATTTTATTAAAATTTAATACATTCACAACGAATTATATTTATTTAATCGATCCTAATAAAATGTTTAAATTATCACAATTTAAATATAGTATTTATTCTATTAAATGAATTTATAATATAAATTAAATATAGTATAGATATTTATTTCAAATATATTTCGAAAACATATATGTATATATATTGTCGATAATCTGTATATAATTTAGAAATATCGTCATTAATACTAGTTTACAATTAAGACTTGAATTTTGGAATAAACAATACACTATCAAATAATATTTACAATTTAAGTTCATATTTAATGGCAAGCCTATTTAAAAGTACATAGAAATAAGATCTGTGAATTATTAGCTAATATAACAGAGAATATACTGTTTTAACACTCATGTACGTATTTAATATTCATTTTAATGTATTGCTTTTAACAGCACATTATTCGAATAGTAACTTTGTAGTTTATTAGGAAAGTCAACTAAACATTCAATATAGATGGCACCACGTAATTTATTGCCATTTCTTTCTATCGTATATATTGTGATAATGATAGCATCAAGCTAAATTGCAGATTATTAAATACTAAGAAATCAAAGTGAATTTTTCACAGTGTCACAACATAAAAAAAAAAATGTTTTCTATGAGAACTATCTCTTTTCACTGAAATATATTTGTCTCACTTATAAATAAGTTTCAATAGTGTCAAATCGATATACTTACATGGTGTTCAGATTTAATTGTATGGTTCGGTATGAGACAATGTTATAACGAGGCTTTAACACAGAGACCGAAATGTGGAAATTGTGGACTACATTTTATATAGAATATCGCCTGTAGTTTTTTTTTTCGTTTAGAATGTGGCGTCCCATCCGGAGAGGTCGTCAGGTGGCGGTTCATCTGCATCAGGCGGATACTGGTCGAAGTTGTGCGTATCGACAGCGGACTTTACGACTGGTGTGATCGGCGGCTCTAAGGTGCGCTGAGCCAGGCCCTCCCAGTTGAAGCCGTCAAACCATCTAGAAAGGTCATTGTTCGTTTGTTACACTTCATTGTACAGTGAAATCTTAAAAGATGAGCTACAGAGTTCTTAAGAAAAGAATGAGTAACATGACAAACTGTAATACTGTTATTATATTATTTTTTATATATATACATATATCATCATTCATCATTTTCCTACCCTTATCCCAATTATTATTTGGGGTCGGCGTAATATGCTTTTTATCCATATTATATATATATATATATATATATATATATATATATATATATATATATATATATATATATATATATATATATATATATATAATTTATATCAGGGGTGGTCAATTGGTTGATCGTGATCGACTGGTCGAACGTGACTTGACTAATAGTAGAACGTTACTATTAGTTCAGTCGATCGCGACTATTAGTCTAGTAGATTGTGGCAAGGCTAAAATATAATATTTTGCTAATATAACGGAGTATGCTCAGACGCAATGCTTACACTAATATAAATAAGTAGTTGCTAAGAATAATTTTCAGTTTTATGTTAGTCAAGTTTGTCAGTCCCTCTTAATAAAATACAAAATTGTATACTGAATTATATTGTTTCATTTGAGATTTCAAGCAGTATATAATTGGTCTTACAGGGTTTCGTCTGTAAACAGTAGATCTTGGGTCTAGTCAAGTCGGCCACCTCTGATTTATTTCATCATATAAGCCGCCGTTAACTATCCACTGCTGAACATTGGCCTCGCCTTTGAAGGTTTTGCCAGTTTGGCAACCAAAGTTTAACTTCGGCAGTTGACGTTTTAAGAGGAACGCTGTTGTTCATCTTTCGACTATTAAATTCCTTTGAAATGAAGAAAGGGATGACCATTCTATATCGGGACCACACGGCTTATTACAATTATTTATTGCTTTTCATTCTGTCTCTAATTAATCAGATGGACATTTTGTAAAAAAGTCGTCTGTTTTGGTATTTCTGTCCCATTTGTATTATTGCCGTGAAGCAATTGTTTGCATGGCTGAGTTGTGGATGTATGTGGCAGTGAAATTACAGTTACATGGCATATCACCTTAATCAACAGGAATGACAACGTTTGCGGGATATAATAATAATCTTTAGTAATAAAAATAAATATACTCTGTTATGTTCATGGTACTATTCACTTTCCATCAGGTAAACCATCAGCTTGTTTGCCATTATAACATGCATAAAATAAAATACAATGCTGATTAATTATGAAATTAATGTACAGTAATATTACAAATTTACATTTAAAAAGTGTCAAGGTTTAATATTAGAAACTGTACTCACTTGTGTTTCTGTATCTCAGTGATGCCTCCTCTCTGATACCCAAGTCGTTCGGCAGGGTTGTCACGACACAATTTCTTTATGAGATTAGCTGCGTTTCTGGTGATCGATCGGGGGAATTCCACGGCATCAATACCCTTGAGAATCTTGTTATAAATTTTCATTGGGTCAGCTCCGGTGAATGGAGGTGATCCTGTCAGCAGCTCGAACATTAGCACACCTGAAATAGATTTTTTCATATTCATTATGTTATAACTTTGGTTTTGGTTTGTATAAATACAACATGTCTCCAGCTACCGCAAGCAATCCAACTAGCTTTCAATAAGGCACCGACGTAGTATGCACATACTGTCCTTGCCGTACAAGATGTTGTTTGGCCCTTTAGCCCCAGATTACCTCCGAGAGAGATTTTCCTTCAAAATCCCCGATCCCTGTGTGCGTTGTCTAAAGCATCATACATTGAAATTAGCTATCCACAACTTCTAGTTCTACACCAAATCCTTTACAATACAAGCTGCTAGACTCTAGAATTCCCTCCCAAATTATACCAGAATGGCGCAGACCGTTTATGCCTTAAAGCTCAAACAAAATATTTTACAATACAATTAACAGTTGAGATACTTAAATGTATAATAGTTATTCTATGTTAATGTATAAATATATTATTTATCGTATTATTTTTTCACCATATATATTATGCTTTATATACAAACTGACTGGAAGAAATCCTTTAAAGGATAAGTACGCCTGTATACATTTTTGTTATAAACTAATTTCTATAAGTGAATGTACAAAAGCATATAAATAAAAATAAATAAAACTTTTTCAGTTTTACAACACTTGGTTTCACAAACTATTATATTATATAATTTAAGGAAAAAAATGTTGAACATTTGTAACTGGATTCAAGAAGCTATATTTAATGATACCTTATCTGGTGTGATCTAATGGAAAGAAAAAACAAATCAAACGTTTAATTTATGGATGGACATGGTCCGTTAACATTTTAAAATTATTTATGTATATGACACAACAGCAACATCAAAATCACGTGTACAGATAGACAGACAGACAAGTAGACAGCGATCGACCACTAAAAGTCACTATCTAACATAATGATCTTTATCTATTGTCAATCATGCAAGCCTTTTACATACGCTCCAAACCATAAAATCGTTCAAATCGTCCATCAATAAAATAACACACACAAGTTTTCTGTCTTCAGTTTTTGAACGGGTGCTACTTAGTTGCAAGGCCTTTTGTTTGGCTTTTACTTAATAGCTGAACCTCGAAGCCGGATCTTACCTAATGACCAATAGTCTGCGCTGATATCATGACCTCTATTCATAATGACTTCGGGCGCAACATACTCAGGAGTACCACAGAATGTCCAAGTCTTACGGCTCGCTTGCAGCTTCTTGGAGAAACCGAAATCGACTAATTTCACATAACCTTTGGAGTCTAATAATAAGTTTTCCGGTTTGAGATCCCTGGAAATGAAAACGATATATTTTTAACTGCTGTCCTATAAAATTTACTTGTATAATTTCAATAAGTACTAAAACTATATACATTACAAAAGTTACTGTTACAATATAATGAATTTTGAGACCTGATAATCTCACTCAAGTTTCAAATTTGATTGTAGATGTGACGATCATGATCTCATAACGCTCTCCGTAACAAAAGAATAGAATATTCTAGAATTTTTATACAAAATATAATATTGACTTTTTATTAAACATTTATATAGGTTACCAATAGTTTATTTCTGTTACCAATAGTACAATAACGGCAATTGATTGTGTAATCATAAAAATGTGCTCTATAAGTACACTTATTTTTATGACGTATATAAAAATGAAAATTAAATTTTATGAGGCTCCAGTGAATATGAATTAAGTATTATGTAATTTTAAAGTGTAATTTAAAGTAATTTATATACTCAAGTTGAATGTATTGCTCACCTGTAAATGATATTCCTAGAATGTAGATAATGGAAGGCTTCTACAACGCAAGCGGTATAGAACCTTGTTGTGGCATCATCAAACTGGCCTAAAAATAAAAAGAAATAGGTTGTTAAATAATGACTATCATACAATAATGTTACACATTTTGGATAAATACAAAGCTCTCTTAATTGATAAGCTTTTAGCTTAATAATTTACAGATAAACTTTAGAATAAGATATTTTTTACAAAGTTGAGATAATTATATAGTTAATTTTAAATTCACCTCTGTCTCTTAAAATAGTCCACAACTCTCCTCCGAGGCATGTCTCCATCAACATATACAAGTATTTGCGATCTTTAAATGTCTTAAATAGCTTCACTATGAATTCGCAGTTCATTTCTGACATTATCTCCTTTTCTGACATAATATGTTGCTGCTGTCTCGTTTCAACGATTTGGGCTTTCTTCATCTGCTTCAAGGCGAACGATCGACTCGGATCTCCTTGTATTTGCACAAGTTCCACTCTTCCGAAACCGCCGATACCGAGGGTGGCTATGATACGAAGATCTGATAAGCGCAAATTGGCAAATTCTTCATTTAATCTGAAATGACAATTAATATGCATTAAATACTCTGAAAATTTTAATATTATCTGTTAAAATTATATTTTTAATGATTCCAATATTGTTCATATAACAAACCTAATCTTATTAATAATTATTTTTATATTTACTTGTATATCAGTCTCAAGTCATCATAAAGACACTGTTATTTTTTGTTAAAACAGAGTTTTATGTTGATATTCCTAATGCAAAAATTCAGTATCAATTAGTCTTTCTTTTATAATATATACATTATTTATTATCACTACTTGTCTTATTTACTTTGGTACTTACTTAGAATAAATCCATCTTTGAATTAAATATTCATATATAAATAGATTGATTTATTCTACAGCCATATCACTTATGTGGACTAAAAGACTAATTATAAACATAATACCTCTCAAGGTTTATATAGTGTAATTATAATATATTAATACAAATAATGTATTTGTCAATAGCAAATCGATTCAGTCTCACTACTTATCTATTGTTCGAGTTGCAACTATGGTTAAATATGTACAAAAACGCGGGAATCTAATCTTATACTACAATGGCTCGCGTTAATTTAAATTTTCTATATCGAAGAGGAAAGTTAATAACTAGTTATTATAACTATTTGACATTGACAACAAGTTTCCCAAAGAAAGTTTTGAAATAATTAACACAACATTTATCATCTTCTTACTTACCATATTGCAAATAAATCCTCATAATTGTTAGCAGGAAAAAATAAAAAGAATATAGGATTATGGATAGCGAAATATAGTCATGAATTCAATACGATTTTCTATTTATACCGAAATTAGGTATTGTTCTAGATAAAAAAAGACATAGTAACACAATAGCAGGACTGCATTGAAATGAAATCTATTGTGGACCATGCTAAAGGCACGATTTCGATGTTTTGTGTAAACTTGACATAGGAAGCTTGTATGTAATGAAATCATCATCGACTAAAACGTTAACTGCATATATGAATCATTACTTCTGTCATAATATCATTGCTTCAGTCATCATTGCTATTCGTTGGATCTATTTACAAAACATTCATATCTTTGAACTCATCTCATATAATCCATATAAAAAAAACAATCATTAAGCTAAATTTTAAAAGTACTCTGACCTAAAATGTGTTTTTCTAATGTTTCCTACATTAGTAAAAACTCTATACAATGAGAAAAAATGGACAGAATGATATCAACGCAATACTATTTTAATATGATTTAAAAGTCTCCCATAAGAATACTAAATAACTTGGTCCTTTAATTTACATTCTCAAGATTTTTCTAATTAAAAACCGAGCTCTACGATATAATGAGTTTCTTCTCCTAAAGTGGCCAATGACGTCAATTAGGCGACTATTTATCTTTGTTGTGCTACGAAGGTCGGTTGTTATCATAAGAAACAGATGCTGAGAATAGATCTATGACCTTGACACTGGCTTTATTCTCACAGAAACTGATAAAAGTAGATTATATCCTTAATTCTTACCTCTGTCTACTATCGCCTTCGTCTTTATATTTGGTACGTATCTCATCTAGGGTCGAAATGAGTTGGTTGAAGGTCTCCCGATCAATTACAAGGCATGTACAACCTTCTGGTGAGTCACAGATGATATTGGCTGTTCGAAGGTCATCTCTGAAACATTGATAGAAAGCATGGAAAAACTAAAATAAATGTGCCCTGAAACGTGCGAAAAACCAGTTAAATTAAACGAATTAAACGATACGCACTACTTCGCAAAAGTGAATATTTTTCAAATCTGAGTTTAACTTCAAAATAAATTGCAAGAAAATAAATCAAGAATTATATGGTTAACTATTGGAAAATCCCCGTTAATTTACGGTAAAAATATAAAATAAATAATGACTGACTAAGAATTGTTACTTCCTTAATATTCAGTGGATTAGAATTATTTTGTTAAATTGTGCTACCATTTGTTTGTGTAAAATAAAACTTAATTCAGGAAAAAAATAAAAATAACCAGAAACCCGGAAAAAGCAAAGTATATTCAAGTTTCCGGGTAAAATTCGGTTCAAAATCGCGTTGAACCACATATAGTCTGAGTAGGAGAAATCCAAAGATTTGTTTGAGCAATGGATTTGGTCCAGGCTTATCGGGGGCCATTTTTTACTGTATTTGCAATATAACCAATTTCATGGAATTCAAGCCACAGAAGACAATAATTCTGGGAAATTTATAAACCACAGAAAAATAACAATGAATATATGGAATTACTACTGTATCTGTTTGTTAGCATACATCATCCATATGAATTATTCTAAAGAGGTTTTATTATGTATCAAAGTTACATTCGTATACTATTTTTTCAAAAGTGAACGTAATATAGTAGATAATTAGCAGGAACACTGTTATTAACATAATAATCTCATAAGAAAATTTAAGTCATAATACCTAGTTAGCTGCTCTATCAATTGATAATCTACATTTTCTTAAACGTTAAAATTAACATCGGAACGTAATTCTTAATAAAATCAAAATATCCTATTATAGTTGTAATAATGACACTAATAAAGACTAGTACATACCCTTGTAACGCTTTTTCTCCGAAGAAATCGCCTTTCGTTAGTGTTCTAATGAATTTCTCATCGTTACTGTTTGGTTGCTTCTGGGTCACTTTTACCTGAAATGCAAAAAACAAGAACACCATTAATAGATCGTCGGATATAAAGTAGTATTTTTATGTATGATAATCATTAAACATGTTCACTGTTTTCAATTGTAAATAGACAACCACGAGCAAATTTATAGAAAGCTGTGGTTCGTTTATCACATAGTTGAATTACAGCTCTAAAAAATAATACAAAATAAATATGCAATACTAAGCTACTGGAATATTATGTGAGAAATATATAATACAACATAATCTACTTGTATTCTTAAAAAAAAAAAAAAGAATTACAATTTAAAAGTAATTAAAGTAACATCAAAATTTGATAAAATGTTAATAGATGTTACATGATCACGAGAAAATAGGTGAATGCATTTCAACGTTTATAATTAAATGGGTATTAGTATCAACTTTGTACATTAGTATTGAAGAACAGTCAAACTGTAGTTTGATTTCTTCATTATATAATGTTGCGTAGAAAATAGAGGTCTTTGTTAATTGGATGATCATGTTTGAGGTAAACTGATAAGTTAGATCCTTTAAGTCTTTAGAGGGTATAGACATTAACTAAGAAAAAGGTCTTCTGAGAACGAGATAAAATGCGATTGACATAGGAAACTCTAAAATAAAGGTGTTTTTTTTATTGCAATTGATAGTATACTTATTGAGAAAGCTGATACACTATTATAACTACGAGCAAAACCACAGAATACACCTAGTATATACCTAATAAAAACATAACCTAAATGCAGTTGGATGAAAAATCTTTAACATTCATATCGTGGTGATAAAATATCGAGGTATTACCCAATTACTGCACGTGGCTATGAGTATTGAATAGAATCATATATAAGATCGCTTTTAATGTTGCTGTCACGCTTTCTTCCCTTTATGATATCAACGTCCACATGTCCACAATTGTATTCATCGGCTTGTATCGTACCATCACACATTTTTCTACTTCGTACACGTATGTTGGCTTTTGTTAGTCCTAATGTGAACTTCTTTACGAATATCCCCGATTTTCTTGACGGTCGTTCGTCACGTTTATAACCAAGTTAGTGATGTTAGAATTTTTATGATGTCATACTATTAGACCCATTGTCCATGCTATATAGCTTTATTACTTCTATATCAAATTTCATTCGAAAAGGTTGAGTTTTACTTGCGTAGCATAACGGTCAGAAAGTTCAATCAATAACCGACAATCACTTTTTCACATTTACAACATTAATGAGGAACATGACAAAGTCATACGAATTCAGTCAATTTAAATTATATTTATGAAATATAATTAACATTTAATTATGTGACATAAAGTAGGCGCAATGCTTAGATTTGTAAACTAAAACGTAGCAGAAACAGGTTTGGTCAAGATTATTATCCATAGAAAACCGGCGTCAATATCGAAAGTTGTTATTAAAATCCGGATGTACAACATTAAGGCAAGAGCGTAAATTAAAATACGACGGAAATTCGATTGTTACAATTTTTTTATAATTACGTTTATAATAGAGACTTCAATCGTGACAGATTAAATATTGGTCCAACACTGGAGAAAATCAGAACTTTTTTATACACATTTATTTATACACCTACTAAATACCAAAATATTGCAATCGGTTACATAAAGCTACATAAGAAGAAGATTCATAAAAATTGCATACGTTTTCTTATAGATACGAGTATATACATTTATTTTTATTTCATGATAACCGTGACATTTGACATCTATAAAAATTTATGAAAATTATTTGCAAGTACCATTAACAGTTTCTCAATACAATAATCAATATGAGTTAAAGAACACATTACCTAATAATAAATACACTTGGGATTAAAAATAATACTGGTATAAGACAAAAACCTATTATTGTAGAAAATTATACTGTTTTAAGCGTTTTTATTAATGCCAATTGATAAATGTTTTATGGATATTAGTCTATTTTCTTTGGTTAACCACCTGATATTTCCACATCTGTCATAATGTTCGCATATTTATTTTATTCACCTATGTATGGAAAGATGGCCTTAGAATTCAGGTTAATAAAGTTCTACCAAATTGTTGTTATTATATAGCCGTAAAAGGTTAACAGATATAATACCTGTAGTTACTTTTTTCAATTTCTTATTATTGTCATATTTTTATAGAATTTAGAATGATAAATAAGCTGACGGCCCACCAGATGGAATGTGGTGTAACTGTTTACTGCAGATATGAATAGCACCATAGATATCAGAGAAATTACCGAGTTATATGGCGTTCTATGAACTTCTCCTATATAAAGTATATATAGAAGTATACTCTCCTGAATACGTCATACATACCTGAATACTAGGATGTCATTCCTTTATATTTATGGAATAATCTGACTCTAATATCTTATTTTTCACAAAGACGAATGAAGCAAGGATAGGTACCCATGCAGATAGTTTTATATCCTATCTGGTTAGCTATTATTATCGATTATTATACTGTAACAATGTTCAACAGTGAACTATTAATGACTGATATAGTTTGATATGGTATATAAACTAATAACAATCTATTACTGGGCCCATTAAATGAGGCTATTAGATTAGTATTACTGTAATAATAAGGCATTTTAATATTATTTAGAGTTTTCCTATTCCACCATTAGTAAATGGTATTATTACTACTATTTGTATCTTTGCTTATATTGTGATATGGTGCTTTTCCGCCTTATCAACTCTTACGACACATTTCTCTTATATATATAATATTAATAATAGTAGCGTACATAATATTACCTTAGTCTTACGCAAATTATGCTAATGCTATGCTACTTTAGGTTAATCATAATTTATAAAATTTCTTTCTCATATAATTTATAGTTACTTTCCGGTAAGGTGTAAATTAAACATTAAGCAATGAGAGCAAAAAAGCTATGAGACGATGCGATAACAACGGAAATGGATGAGATAACAGAGTTTGAAGTAACAAGCGTCTGACCAAACAAGCCGGACAGTTTCAAAAGAAAAAACGGGAACCCACTTTCCGCTCTAATGATTATTTGACAAGAATTCATAATCATCGCATTTGATTATGTGGTTCGTAGCTAGCATTTAATTCAATCTAAGCTTACCACCATGACTGCGACATTTTCGCACTTTCTCTCATTATCGATTAAAAATTTCTCCGTTCGATCAATCTAATCAGTTTTTATGAACAATAACTATAGTTATAAAAACAAATATAATCAAGTAATTCAAGTTAGTATTGTAGAAAATCTGTTGATAAATATATAAAAATTAATTGAATTGAAAAATGTTGTTGAAACGTTCTTTGTTCTGATGCAATGATTAAGTCATTGGCTAGGTCTTGTAAGAATGGCATTGCTTCATTATTATAACTATAGCTAAACGTCATATTATTTCTATTTCATAATTAAGAACAATGATCTCGCGAAAACGTTGCATATTCTCCTAAAGAGATTTCGTAAATATTTTGAGCCTAAATGTATAAACTGTAATGTCAAATTCCACAGTATCCACTAAACCAAGTCCTTTAAAGATATCTATAAAACACAATTATATGACATAATTAGATGGTATATTTTGCAGATTTGACCGCGTGTATAATATAAAGAAGCATCCTATGTATGTATTAAACTAGGATTTAGTTCATTTGAGTGATGTGAATAATCATTTTTGTTCAAAATTTTACCGGAATGCGAATACAAAATATCCAAACATCTTTACAAACTAACATTATTAATACTAGTAGAATAAAAAGAAATGAAGAACAAAGAACGTAAAATAGAATGAGGAATAACAATTAAAAAAAATCAACTAATCTCTGTACATCTTTATAACATAATATGAAGCCCAATTTTTATCAAATATCCAAATATTCTTAACCGTTTTTATCATATTTAAAATGTTTATATTCAACGAAGAATGTTTCATTAGTTGTCAAGAGTAGAGTATTCCCACAAAGCCGTATAAAAATCTGGCCTCAAAATACCATACGTCCTCTCGCCGCGCACAGTGCGCTGACCTTGCGGCACAATAGCGCTGCTTTTGGCCTTAACATCCTTTAAACAGACCAAGCATTAAAAACATAGTTAACCACAGTAGTAACAGACTAGTCAATTTCTATATAGTCTCCTCTATATCAGTTATCATAAAAATAATATCACTAAACACAACGCGTCGTCTAGTTCCAAACTAAGCAGAGCTTGGGCTATGGGTGCAAGAGAGCACAATGACATACTTAAATACATTTTTTTTTTTAAATATAGATGTTACATGAAAAACACCAATACAAAAGACGGTATTGTAAGTGGATACAAATTGAAACTTGCTCTTCCGAAGTATCGTTTTAAAAAAAGTTAATAGGTCTTTTATGGGAATGGACATCAAATAAGATACCGAAAGATATTTTGGATCTACATTTTAGTAAATTTAAAAGGGTTAATAAAAAATTCTTATTGAACGATACATATTAAATAATTTAAATAATCGACAATGTGCATAGTGGTAACCGATCATGCACTGGCTTTTTATTGCACAGTAATTTTAGACATTTAGATAAACACAATTTTAACACAGATCTAAAAAAATAACTATTAAGTTTCTTGCGGGTTCTTCTCTTTTAACAGTATTTAACTTAATACAGTATTTTAAATACTGTATTCATAAAAAATAATGATTTAAAAGTGCTTGTAAACAAGTTTATTTGAACAATGATGATTTGAATTTGATCGAACGCGCGACTATCAGAAAGTGAGACATTGTATAGAACCATCTTCAACAAGATTTTCAAAACATACACAAAACAACACAACACGAAACACATCAAACACAAAAAGTTAAGGAACAAATAGTATATTAATAATTAATATCGGTTATGTAGTTTAACTCTATATTTATAATTCCTTCTCCTTCTATTGGTCAGGCTGTAACAACCGGGCTTTGCAGAATTATAAGCAACACAAATGCCAAGGTGAACCTCTTACACAGTCACCCGTGTCTGACGCGATCACTATTATATATTTTCACAGACATTTAAATGAGTAATAAAGGAACTGTTTCGACTATATTAATATTAATTCTGTGAACTGTCTCAAAATCGTTTCGAAAGTTAATATATTAAAAACGAATGTAAATAAGAAACTTTCTTTGTTAATTTTATATAGCGTAATATGAGATCCAATTGTTATGTCATCGTGTTTGAGCAGACTGAAAGCGAAGTTGTGTTTGTTTAAGATGGTTTGGATCGCGATTATGGTTCAAATCCTTGTTTATAAAACATTACGCTATATACGAATAAGTCACGTAGTTCAAAGACTATGCGACTGTGCGAACATCTTGAAAGTTGTACCGCAGAATGAAAGTGAAATTGTTGACTCTCGTTCGACAATCTTCACAGTAAAGATGGAAAGAATTTCTATTTAACACATTGTTATCGAAACAGATTATTATGTTTTTAAATGACAACCAAAAGGTTATATAAAAATAAAGTTCTAAATTGGTAATATATTTTGATTATGTTACGCGATAATATCGCCAATCGATTATCACAATTCTTTTTGCAATTGATTGCAATAGAATGTACTCCTATGCTTGTTTTTATTTTATTTTTTGACAGCTGCCTTTTCATTACTGAGCAAAACACTGCTTATTGGGAAGCTAAATTTATATTTAAATACGCAATGCATTTCCGCATTCTGATTTTAAACATTTGCAATGTATAGTATCTACGAAACGTCTAGTCATTTATTGGTGTGTGTGCATTCACGCCTAAAGTTGCAAACTTTTTTAGGGAGCAATATGTATGTATGTGACAGTATTGACTAAAGAAATAAATTTCATAACTATCCCATTAAATTGTATGCAGACAAATTACGCGTACATATAAATTGATTCTAACATTACACTGCAGTAGTCGTTAAAAAGTCACTTGACATTATAAAGATAGTTATTTATGGAGACAAGTTAAGCGACTTGCACTGGTTTAATAGCATAAAACATTTTGTGGACTGGTTGAACAGAACACATATCCTTTTACAGAGTATAGCAATGCACGTCTTAAAAACGTTAAGAAGGAGAACGCAATAAAATCTGAATACATTAACCTACTGCTATTTTTGTAAATGGAAATAGGTATGGGTCAGTGAAAACAGAGTGTATTTATAGAATTTTAAAGTACTAGGAACAAGCACTACATTTGAAATGAAATGTGCTTGTTTGCCATTTCATGGTACATAAAAGAGATAATCTTCAAGAGACATTATGTCATAGTCATGGTGGCGGAACTAAATTACAAGTAAAAATAAGTAGCCATAGTTATTTCAATTATGACTCAACAACCATTATATTTATTCCAGTATTTCAAAATATTACGATAAGAAATATATATATATATATATATATATATATATATATATATATATATATATATATATATATATATATATATATATTAGGAATGAATAAAATTTTCAAATAGATTTTTTATAATAATGAAATGTGAAATAGTGGAACGTGAAAGATAAATGTAGATTAATACTTAATTAATATGTTATAATAATAGAATAAATATTTATAACCCATAGTATAGTACTTAATTTGAATGGAGTTATTTCAAATAAAATAAAAGTATCTTGCCAGTAATGAAAACATTTCTAAACCAGAATTCATAATAAAACCAGGAGTGAAACTGATACAGGTTTGCCAGACATTTTGTCGACGAATAAAAATAAACTGGATGCATTAAAACACTCACCTGTCCCTTGGAAATGATGAAGAACGTGTCACCACGCGCTCCTTGCCTGATAATGTAGTCACCGTTCTGATAATGTGTCTCTTCCAAAACATCAGAAATTTTGATAAGCGTGTCTTCGGGAAGGTCTTTGAAGATCGGCACACTGTTGAAAGAATATACTTTTAATATTTTCAATTTGTAATTGAAAATTGCAATCAAATTACCTTTAGGATTATTATGTAAAATTATAACAAAGAAAGACATAAACCAAAAAATTATGCTAATATTATTTTAATAATGGTATTATTTAGAAAATAGGATTGAGAAATCTTAATGTAAAAAAGTTAATAATTGGTACTATAATATATATGGCCTTAAATAAGGTAACAAACATCCATATTTCAATATTTTAAAAACTATAGTATTTAAGTACAGCAATGAAAACACGTTTTTGTTGGTACTGATGTGTGCTGTTATAAACAAATATCTTTCGTAAACTATAATAGACTTACATATTAGTAATAGAACAAAACTAATACAATTATTAAATAGAATTAAATATACAATAATTTTAAATATAGAATTTACATTTAAATATAGAATTTGAAATGCAACATAAACATTCTTAAATGTAAAACTTCCTAGAAGTGTATTGTGTAATTAAGATTGTTTGACCTTCTTTTCTCTATTTTTTTTTTTACTTAACACAAAATTTAAATAAAATTAACAGTTATTAATTAATTAGTAGTGTACTGAAAGTGAATGTAAATTGTAATTACCTAACTCATACTGGTTTAAGACTCCTGATTCATATGAAGAATAAAAAGTTACCACAAAACCAGTTTACAGAATGAAAACATTATTATAATTATTACAGCAATGTTTAAATGATAAAAAGTCGTAATAGTAGTTTGTCTATGTTTTTTTATATGTTTATTTATAGAATTAGAAGCTATAATTATTATAACAAGACTTAGTTATGTATAGACTGATGAATATGGAGGAAGCGAAAGAGGTATGTTTGTATCGGAATATTTGGCGTTCTATTGTTTTAGTCTACCGCAATAGGATACAAGCGTAACGTATATATATGTATGTAAGTAAGGCTTAATTATTTAATTGTAGGTGTACACCAAAAACTTTTATGAAGTAAAAATTTTAAAATTACACATAATAACTGTCGAAAATTAACTATTTTTAACGTCTATTAAATTGTATAAATTCTTTAAAGGGTCAGTGTCAATTTGTATGTTTTGATCCATTTCTAAATTTCGCAATAATACATTTGTACATCATAAAAAAATAATAAAGCATGTTTTACATGACATTTTAAAATTTACCAGTCAAGACAAGGTCTTCAAAATACATGTTTGAGAAAATGTTACATATTCTCTCTAAGAACAAATAGTTACATCACAAAATGCACTATTACATTAGTTTTGCGCAATTAAAAACAAATACACGTTTTAGAAGTCATTATAAGCACTCACGTACAGTTTTGCCCCAACTTGGATACGTGATACATAAAGAATTTTGTAAGTTTCTTACAAAACACACGATGTAAAATTAATTACGGTTCTGATAATGTGTATACCAAAAGTGTTACTTCATGTTAATTTAAACTAAAATAAAAAATTATATTACATGTACATAATATAATAAAAGAAATCTAAAAGCGATAAAAATATATTAAAAAGCATATCAATAATAGATCAAACTAATAGATCGATAAATTAATTTAAAATATCTTGTAAACTCGATAATGACAATTATTAGTAAACAAAGTTAATAGTTATTAATACTTTCGCCATTACGTAATTAAATTCAATGACAACAATAGTTATTCAATGTATATCTTTGTACCTAGTTAAAGTATGTCGAGGTAATAATGAGCGATACATGTTTAAGTAATTAAAGAGGAAAATACAAGAGATTCATTAAAACTATTCGTTTCTGTATTAAACATAGTTTATGGTGTTACATAGAAAATGCCACAAACTGTATGTGTAGTGGCATAAACAAAAACTCCATAAACTTATAATGGGTCATCATGCTTTTTTATTCCCTGGATGTCGTAGGGGACATTTAAGAAACCAAAACAAAATACAACTGCAAGAGAAGCAATAATAATAGACTAATATTTCTCACTTATAAAAAGACTTAGCTCAGTGAGATGTTAATTGGTTATTATAATTATGATGATGATGATAATGATTTTAGGAGAATCTTTGTTGTCTCTTCTGCTAGTGGATATATACTTAGTAAAAAAAGGAGCTGTCTTCTGTAGGGATATCCCATGTTTTGCATAGCTTTTTTAAACAGTGTTTTTAATTTGTTATTTATTATGCTTGAAATTATGATATATAAATAATAATATTATGAACCTTATATTAAGTACATATTTAATCACCAAACTAGAACACGATAATGCACAAATTATATAATATAACATGGTAAAAATAAACAAAACCTACATAAAAAATAGTATAATACCTATAATTGAATATTTTACTTTACAAAAAGACAGCTACATTAATCGCAGTAGTAAAGCTCAACCAAACTGAATATCTTTGGTTGAAAGGTATACTCGTATAAAAGAAAAATAATGTTGTTTATAGATGGCATTCAATGATTCACTGTTTATATTATTCAATATGTTTGCCTCGTCCAAATTGAAAGGTAGATGTGAACCACGTAATGTCGCCATAAAAGTTATGTATTACAAAAAATAAGGTATCAAAGTAGACTCAAAATTGCTAAAATTATCGCGTAACATGCATAAAAAAATACAGGTGAAAGTAGAACATCATCTTTTTTTAAGTCTATTTTTGGATCACAATTTTTTGAAGATTAGGTTTTACTAATTCGCATGGTCGGATATGTTTATTGATCGAAATAAAAACTAGCTTATATTTTTTTCCGTTCGATATATAATATGTTATACCAAATTTCATAGTGATTGGTTAAGTCGTTAAGGCGCTATATAGTAACAAAAAACAAACTCACTTTTATATTTATATTTATAACATTAGTAAGGATTCTCAAAGAGGTGTTCTCTTACCTAATAATATAAATATAATATAACAAATGCAAAAGTTTGTAGCGATGTATGGATGGATGGATGTTTGTTATTCTTTCGCGTAAAAGCTAATAAACGGATTTGAATGAATATTGGAATACGGGTAGGTTATATCCTAAGTTAGCACATAGGATACTTTATGTACAGATTCACGTGGACGGAGCCACGGAATACAGCTAGCATTAAATAAAGAGACTTGGTCAGCAAACTAAATATTCAGATTTTATCAAGATCAAATTCAGTATTCCTAGAACAGACAGTTGAAGTGGTGAAAGGACTTCAATTGAAATGCCATGAGACTGCAACATGACGCTTATTTCGTAAATTGTGCACGAGTGCTTGAGTAACAACAGTGACAAAATTTCGTCAACAACGCCTTTGTTTTACAGCTCGTTTAATACTTTAGAAAAACACTTTGATATCGTGTAATGCATTGTTGGAGGTTTGCATCCATTTTACATATATGGTTATTAATCCCATTAAACAAGGTGAGATTGCATTATAAATTTTTATACAACTTCCTAAAGAAGGAGTTTCTCAAGCCGTCTGTATTTTATATTGCGGTTATGTTACGAAATTTATTTATTTACGTATTTTTTATTAGCCAAAAAATTATTGGTACAAAATGTTGAAAAAAAATATAATGTCACATTAATTTTGAACTCGTTTCAAGAATTCTTTTTCCACAAATGGAAAATAAAATGTATTTTTTTATGAAGAATGAAGGCGTTGTTTTTCTTTCTAGAGTGAAATTTTGCTTGTTGTCTCTTAAAACATTACCAAAAACCTAACTGCTGTTGCCAACCCACCTGCTAAGCATTACAACTACTGGCACTACTACCTCGCCTATAGGTGAGGCAGTGGACAGTTAATGGCTGATATGATGATGACGACGCAATCAAGCTTAAACAGTTAAAAAAATATTGAAATGTGGTACATAGATGAAATATTCTAGAGACTTATCATGTAAAAACCCGTAGCTAATTTTTAATGAGACAAATCTTTAGCTAATTATTTAAATTTATATAATTGCAGTTAAGCAAAATAAAAAGCTTGTATTACAAAATTCACAAACATTATTAAATGTAGATGTTACCTAATATTTCAACCTAGATGCACCGGTACAAAACAGATATAATGCCTAATAATTATATATACACAGTGCTACTTTCATAAGGATGTGTATATACAGATGTTCTGCAGATTAAACCTTGCATCATAATTATAGTAACTCTAACCTAACTGTTTAGCAGCCTACGCACTTACGAAACTGTCTACAGTCACTAAAAGCATCCATATAAATTGTAGAAATAAGATGAAAACATGTAATAATTGATAAAATTAATTTGATAATTACCTTTATAACAGGTATATAAAAGAATTTCCAACATGAATCACTTGTGATATAATAAAGAAAGATCATTTAATAAACAAAAAGGAATTTAAACATTTGGGAGGATAGATGTATAAAATAAACACATACAAAAAATTACCATACAAACATAAAATAATAATATTTTTAATATTATTTGCGGATAATTTTAAAATGTCTAATTTTAACATCTTTCTTTTAGAAATTTAGAATATTTACTTTTTAATTCATGCGTATATTAAACAAATAGAATATAAATTAATACATGTCTAATTTTATATGCAGAAATTTAGATAAAGATGTTAATCGAGAGTCAATAAATATATATTTTTTATTATCTAATTCTGGTAAGAAGAAAATAAATATCTATTAAATTTATGTTCTAATAGTAACTACTACATACAAAGATTTACTATGAAATACATATATTACAACACAAACAAAAACATATTAGTCTATATTAGTACGTACGTGTTCAGTATGGCATGTTAATATCATAAATTAAATATCAATAAAGAGTTATTATCATATAGTTCATGCTTATTAAACAAATATATCATAGGTATGTTCACTACACATGTATGTATATTTCTTTTTCTATTTTTTCACGTTGTATTAATATATGTATAGTATGTTATATTTAGTTTTAGAAAAACAGCATATAAATTTTTAGAAATGAACTTTATCGATTTTTAAAATAATAGATCAGTATGAGCAAAAATGTTAACAAATATACACATAAAAGTGAATCTAGAATAACTCCAGAAGTTTCTTAAAGACTATAGGATAGCAGAATTGGTATAGTAGGTTCCTAAATTTGTCAGAACTACCATAACTGTATGTCATGCTTCAATTCGTCTGTAAAGCTTGTTCGTACACAATGGCTATAAATAAATGTAAATATTGTACTGACGAAAGCAGAAGAATGGGACGTTGTCCTTAACCATTGCATTTGCATAAGTGTCTCGAGGTCAATATCCCTTCATGTCATCGGTAATGCACTTACAAGCAAGTACTTGTATTATAGACACAAACTTTAATGTTACCCTTAATGCAGTTGATATGAATAAAATACTTTTTTACGTTACAGAAAAAAAAATTAACTGTTAATTATTTTCATATTAAAAAGAATGATAATGACTGTTATACGAATATCATAGTACCGTTGTTGATAATTATTACAACAGAAAAGAGAGACATAAAAGAACATTAAACAAAAACATATACAGTAGAACAATCCATTGTTTACTCGGAAAATAAGATCATAAACGTAAACGTACTAAATCATCAGAAACTTAGATAAACCTAAAATTTATTACTGAATCTGAACATTAATATGTCATAAAATATATGGCTAATAAAACTACGTACCACATGTACAAGTAGGGCACATGTTTTATTTCAATCAAATGTTAAAACAATTTCAGTAAGATCACCACAGGCGACGTGAGGTTACTGTCCGCATTACCGTAAACAATTTGTCTCATTAGGAAGGAAAACCAGAATAACTCATTCTAAATACAGACAGCCATTCAAGTGAAATGAACTTTTGAATCAGATAGTTGAGACTCGATCGTGATTTTGCATTTTTTATGATACGAATGGTGTTTGGAAATATAAGAATCACGGTTGGCGGCTCTTCGAAGTCTATTGCTGTCGCTTTACAATTAGGAATTAAAATAACACGATACGATTGTATAGTTTCATTAGGTGTCATTCCTATACTTATAAAATATATTTTTATACATTATATAGTTATATTGTATCAGTATAAAAACTCTATAGTTTCATCGTAAATTATTTGTAACAGTGGTCATGTTGTTTACAATTTTGTAAGAATGAATGACACCATTGTCATCACTATCAGCAATGACCTCGTTAACTTCTGTGACAAATCAACAGACAATGAAAGTTTAGTCATATAATATCCTTGATATTAAAAAATAAAAGTAATAATTAATTATTTGATAATGATTTTAATTTTTATCAAATTCCATTAATTGTCAGACCGAGTTATTATTTTACTTAAAAATCACCATTTCTTTTTTGTTGTGGGTGAAAAAATTAATTGGTCGTTATATACATTATGGAGACCACTTAATAATTTTATATCGCCAATATTTCAATAAATATCCTATTACCATTATGAATGCGAAATTTTGTGATTTTTTTTAATGGATGGATGTTTGTTGCTCTTTTATGCAAAAACTACAGAACGTTTTTAAATATAATTTGGTATCTTAACTTAGAATACGGAATATTATAAATACTTATTTACTATGATGAAAAATCGCATGATTATATGATATGATTTACTATGTGTAAAATTGCAGGATTAATTTATTTATTATATTAATATATGACTGTGTATGTATAATGTTTTGTATATTATTTTATATTTATTTATTGATTTGCACTCACCTCTTCAAGAAATCAGTGTATTCCGCTTGTCTTATGAGTCCAGTTCTCATCATAATAGTCTGGAAGCATTGACGTTCAATGGCCCACAACCGACAATCAGTTGCTGCTTTTATTGTGGCCGTTCTCTTGCAGTTGTAAAGAATGGCTAGTTCACCAAACACCTTGCCCGGTGCCATTGTGCTGAGGTATTTGTTCTCTCTAGACACTTCCACTCTTCCCTCTGTGAAAGAAAATAAATATAAATATTAGAAATTTTATCATATGTGTTTATAATTTTTCATTGGGTTTTAAATTAGCTTCTTCACAATTTCCATCCAAGTCTTTTAAGCGCAGAACTTTACAAAACCGTCTCAAACTTATGTTATTTTCGGTAAAGATAAGTGAATTTTATCAATTGCATAAAAAGTTATCAAAATCAGTTCAAAATACGCTAAGATACCACACAATGCACACATTAAAAAATGGGTGAGCGTATTGGAAGACTGTAAGGCTCACCCAGTGGATGTAATAAATAAGTGAATTGAGAATCTACTCCTTTTGTAAATAAAA
Organism: Galleria mellonella; assembly: GCF_026898425.1. Lineage (NCBI taxonomy): Eukaryota > Metazoa > Arthropoda > Insecta > Lepidoptera > Pyralidae > Galleria > Galleria mellonella. The sequence continues at coordinate 339,616 of NW_026442147.1, read as the reverse complement.
ATATTGGATGTTTATATGTTACAAAATATTTTATATTTTATATCATAACTTATAAATACACTGCAGGGCCATTCATATACATACTGTATAAATTAGAGTATATATAGGTATTTTATAAGACATGTAAATTAAGACCAAGCCGGAAAATAAATGCACAATATTTAATAGCACTTGAAGCGTCATTCAAGGTTTCAAATATTAAAACGGTCATTGGGTCGGATATTGATGCGGCAGACTCAATAATATTAATATTATAACCGAATACTATTTATATCAATAAATAATAATTATTAGAAAAATACTTGTACTCTTGTAATTATTGTTATATTTGATTGAATGAGAGCCTCTCCTATATAGAATGAGCAACTATTGCCATGTTGGTCAAACGGTATAATACTAGAATGTATTTTATTACTTTTCCTTCTCCTGCACTAGGCATATTATACTAGAAAAATGGTAAAGGAATACATTGATGGAACGTTATCGTTTTGCATCATGAGACAAAGACAAAGCTCTTCTGAACTACTTCAAATGATTTTAGTTACACAATCAATTTTATATGTTTTGCCATTTTTATTTATTACTAATTTATATATTCAATAAATTAAACTTAGAATGTACTAACATTCTAAATAAATTTTAATTTGCCTTTTTTAATATGAATTTCAAAGTATTTAATAAAGAAATACCTGTAATCGAAACCGTAATTTAACCATAATTTGTATACGATGATGAACTTAAAAAACGAAAGTATTACATCTCATCATGTGAGGCTGAAGGTGAAAGTTCATATCGTGTTTAATTTTATAGACATATGTTATTAAGAGGTTTTATATAACCTTTATATAGTTACCTGGGTTTAATATTTGCAGCAACAAAACATAAATTTGTTAGTATAAGTTCAGTAACAGTATTTTGCAGTCACAAGGTACTGAATTACTATTATTTTTTAATGATACGAAAGGAAGTTTTCAATTTGTCTGGATCAGTTAATATTTGTATGTCATTCCATGTATTCAAAAATTCTGACCCAATTTTAATATACAATCGATAGAGTTTTGTAGTTTCCGTCCTGCGTTATTTTTATTTACTCTCTACTATTAGTGGTCGGTTCTTCGCAACGCATCTCATTGAGGTCTTACGTAAAAAAAAAATTGTTAGCTCCACAGAAGTCCTTATATTGCCTATCTACCAGAGATAAATTTCAAAAATTTTGGATCCGAATAAAATTAACGAAATTGTTATAAAAATTAACGAAAGAAGAAATACAAAACATTTCTATCTACAATTATTATCATTACGACATTTTGTGGATGACGAATAAATCAATACAAAACACTCCTTTTACGGACATAAATTTGATACGAACTAATTTCATCATACACACGAGATTTGAATTCGAAACTTTGATATTAGATTTACTGGTAAATACGTGGACAACAATTAATAATAAAATGAAATAAAGCTTAAGTTTTAGTCAAAACATGAATAAATATAGTCATGTTTACCCTAAGAAAATATTTCTAAAATACAATACTTCCTCATTAAGTCGTTGTTTCACATGTCATGCGTATTCAATGACGTAGAAATATACGTCAAAGCACAAAAATTTTGTAAGACAGTATTTATTTGATTTTTAAAATCATTATGTAATCGCATATGAATGTAATATTGATATTAATATATGCTTCATATATATTTCTTACCACTCTTTTATTTAAATACGATGATAAAAAAAATGATGGTTTCTGTTAAGAATCAGATACTCTGTAAAATTTCATACTTCTCGCATTAGTGAATGTTATTTTATAAATTAGTTAATCTTTGGATAAAAAAAAATTAGCGATTAATTTCAGTAATCATCATAATAGTTATATATATTTAACTAAGTATTATTATATATTCAACTGAAACTTTCAACCGGTAGAGTTTTTCTATCTTGTTATGTTCCTTACAAGTGGATCTAAAATGGGAATCAAAGTTTGGATGTTAGTTTAAATGAGCTAAAAACGATATGATGATATGATACGATGATTATATGATGATATGATACGATGATTATATGATAAAAGCAGTTCTAAATCTAATATTACATACAATACTAAACCTACAGCGAGTAGAAGAAGAAGAGTTTGCGAAAATCGAAAAATATAAATGCAAAAGTTTATGAGGATTTTTGTATGGATGATGTTTGTTACTCTTTTACATAAAACTATTGATTTAAATAAAATTTGGTATAGGACTATGTATCCTTACTTAGAATATAGGACACTTGATATATTATTTCATTTCCACAATTTTTTAATTTATGATGAAAATTTAAAATACAATATCCTTATCTACGTAGTTTGCGAAGCGAAAATCTTACATAAATTATAGTTGATAAAATTAACAGGAAATATAGAAGGATTTTTCAAACTACCACGATATATATAGATTAGTTTCACGAAAAAAAACTTCACAAACAAACTTACTTTTGTAATCCAGTTTTTATTTTTTTAACATAGCTATGGTCTAAATTAAGGGACTTTTAATTTCTATCATAATAATTATTTTAAGTGTCTATTTTATAACAAATACATAGAAAAACATTTGTTTAATCATAAATTTTACCACACCTACATATTTTTACTCTAATAAATTATTTCAGCACATAACTTACACTTGACCAACTTGAGTATTATTTACAATTTAAAATGGAACAATTTGATTTATTTAAAGTGTTGACCTCGTTATCGATGTACTTTAACAATAAAATTATTAAAGCAAACAAGTAGACAATTGATTGATATCTAGTGACATCAATCAGTCGATAAAGACCAATTAATAAAATCAATCATTGCAAAGAATTTTTCTCATTGACAAAGTTAAAAAGCAGTTCATACTGCCTTTAGGAAGAAAACAGTTAACAATTAAATAACTGTTGTTGTTGATGTTAGAAATCTATATATCTAGAAAATATTTCTTAAGAAATTACAACATAAATTTACTAAAAATAATATTAATATCGTTATCAATAAAAATGAACAAAAAACAAACAAATATTACAAAAAGACATGAAATGCAACGGTTATACTTATTAAATTGTTAATTTATCAGTATTAGTTATTATATTTATATTATAATGTCATCATGTACATTTGGATATATAAATCCAAGACCTCCTTACATATGCATATATTATGTTGCAGACCCAGAGGATGGTTTATAGCTAGATGGATAGATGTAATTAGAAAAATCCTTAGTTCCAGCAATAATTCTGAGACTCTCATCAAGTGAATCTCACATAAAATGACTTTATAATATTTATGGCTGAGAAATATTTTAAAAAATACGTTGAATACACAAATAGGATTTATTACTACCACTTATTTCTCTAATTATTTATTTTTGTATAAATGTTATATCTGACATACATTGTAGTAGACATAAACAACAAAACTCTAAATGTTTGTATTTAAGCACATCTCTTTCGCCTCCTCTATATTCTTCAATCTATTTAAAGCTTGCCAGTTAGGAGTAATTTTATCTTGGCTCTTTTTCAACACGTCGTCTATTTGGTTAACGCCCATCTAGGGCTACCTTTACCAACGTCTTCACTTATTCGTAACTGATATAATTTCTTTCATAATTCTTTTTTCACTTATTATTTGTCCACATATTCGAACGAATACAATATCCTCCTTCTAAATTTTTATCATTAATACAAAATTCAGGTAACAATTTTCTTCATAAACTTTATACTAACTATACCCGACGAGAATCCTATGGTATAAAGTTTCCGTAATAAACGAATGAATGAAAACATTTTATTGTTCCCTTCAAAGAATAATATAGATTATAAAGATTAATAATATGCACATAAACAAAATTAATAAGTAATTACATAAACTTAATTACAAGAACATAAAATCGAGATAAAGAGGCAATAATCTAAGTTTATAATGTAAGTGTTAATAAGCGCATATTATCGATAGAATCCAATGTGGTAGGACGTAACACAGTTCCGATAAATTTCTGGTAATCTACACTTTAATATCTATGTTTATGATAATTTTCCCATCGGTACTGTTAGAGATAAGGTGATGAAAGTATATGAGTAATATGATCCGGTTTAGCTTATATTATATACAAATTATTTTATATACGTAACAGTCAACGATTTATTGTATTGTTTTATTATATAAAAATATTTCATATTAGCTTTTACCCGCGGCTTCGTTCGCGTTAATACTAATTTTTCTCAACAAGTTTAGTTGTTGGTATAGGTAGAGATGGACCCACTTCCTTTATGGATATATATATATATCCTATCACCTATAAGTTTTTCAGAAGTAAAAACCTATAACCATCTCGATGATAACATCTACCTCTATACCAAAATTCATCATAATCGATTCGGTGGTTTAGGCGTGAAAGCGCAACAAACAAATAAACTCACTTTCGCATTTTTAATATTAGTTAAGATACGAAACAGCCAACCACTTATTGTACTTATTGTTTAGTTTAAATTATATTTAGACGTTCTAATTCGAATTGAAAGTGAACTTAGTTTCCAGCTTATTTTTCAATATTATAACAAATATAGTAACAATACTTGTTATAATGAGACAGTACAATGTAAAACCTGTTGTAATACAAATAACACATTATTTAAATAATATTTCTTAGACTTAATATGCCTCAATCAAATAGGCTCTATATATATATATATATATATATATATATATATATATATATATATATATATATATATATATATATATATATATATATATATATATATATATATATATATATATATATAAGCTAGCACAAAAAGATTGCCGTGTATAGCGTGGCAAAAAGTTTTTCTTACAAAAGTTTAATGACCGTATATTTTGATAATTTTATCCAAATATAAATTGCAAATTATATTTTCAAGTTATAGAAAACTGTCTACATTTTGTCAGCTAAATTGTTGGACAATTAGCTATGTTAATTACAGTCCGTTAATACTCATATTCATGCATGATTTAATGTGAAACTAGGGCGAAACCTAACTAACTTTAATTGATATGCCGGTCTCGATGTGTTTAGCAACTGCTAAGTGACTCAATACGATGCCTTGGCATCTGTTCTTGTATCTTATATGGACTTTGTGTTTTGAAACATATAACTATATAATAACTAGACAATAATTGCTGGTGCATAATTACTTAAAAATAAACTTAACAACGAAATATCCTACTTACTCTAGCTGATATTTTTATATATTTAAATAGATACTGTAAATTGTAAATAAGTGTAATTTCGTCATTTGGCATTTAACAACAAATACAACCACAAACCAAATTAGTATATTTGCAATTGTTGCCCCAGATACTAGGAAGTACTCGTACTTACGTGACACAATATCATCTACATTATCAACTGATAAAAATCTTGGTTCTCATAAAACACGCACATCAATCAACTACACTGTATATACGAAATCAAAATTAAATAATGATAACAAAGTACCTTTTTATGTACTAAAAAATATCTAAAATGATTACCTGATTCTTCGTTTTTTAATCGTTTTTCCAGTTCTTTATCACTTGTTTCTTCTAATCGTGTAACATCTAGTAAGACTCCAGCATCTAAGGAAGCCTCTGTAGCATTACTATCACGTTGGCACAGATTTCCTGTTCTTCTCTTCCTGGTTCCGTAGGTGTGAACAGGCACTATTAATTTAGGACGCGGTATAGAAAAGTCTGAATCTGAACCACTAGATGAACTCTTGGCACTCCTCGAATATACACCACTACTATTTGTTGCACGCTCTTCATTAATACGTTCTTTTGTAACACCAAAGGATAATAGATCATTAAATCTATCATACCTATCATCACTTTTCACTCTCACTGTACCATACATTTTTCCATATTTTTCACGTTTAACTTGTGACGAATTACTATTGAAAGTCCGATTTTCACTTTCTTTCCCAAGATCAATATTATGAAACCCATTATTCGTTGGGTTCATAGATGGTTGCTTAGACTGTAGTTTATACATTTCATACTGCATCATTGTCAGCTGTTCGCTTGGAGACAGATTACGTTTTGGTTGAGTGACAGTAACGTCATTGTGGGATTTATTATCAGGCTGAACAACGTCGAGATAAGCTCGGAGTGGAGCTCTTCCTTCGCTCTTAACTCTCATAGATTTAGAGCGAAAACTTGGTTTAATGTTTTCAATACGTTCATTTCGTTCGTTCGTAGTTTGTATAGTGTGATTAGGAAGTTGTTCGCATGTAGATAATGACTCATTAATGGGCCGCATGTACAGTCCTAAATCTTCCGCTTCACAACCCACTTCGAGATCTTGTTTCCCTAAATTAGATTTCATTGGACTCAAATCTAATGTTGCCATTGAATTAATTAATTGATACATTTTATCATTGCTAAAAGCACTTACACTTCCGCTATGTATATCGTTATTAGTATGATTTTTATCCTTTTTTGGATCTTTTTGTAATTGTTTTAATTTATCACTATCAGTATCATTATTTTGTTGACTAACTCTTGAATAATATTCATAATAGGATTCTGAAGACGGGTCTGGTGGTACGGGTCCAGGATCCGGTAATGGGTAATTATTTTTTTTCGAATCTACTTTTCTCTGTCGATGTGCATATTTAAGAGAATCTTTACGCTGTGGTGGAATAGGAGGCTGTTTTTCGTGCGCTCCAAATGCTTCTATATCCCATTCGGTAAAATTTCTTCTTTTAACACGTCTCAACGTTGAAGGCTTATACCCATTTGGCATATCCTTAAAACTGAAACTATGTTTCAATTTATTTTGCACAATGAGATTATTATTAGCTCTGGCTTTCTCTTCTATATTTTGTTGATATTTTGCTAACTGAGATATGTTTTCATTGGATACATTATAAGAATAGTTATAGCCATTATCTTCAGCGGAATATGTTTTAGTATCATAATTTCTGTCATTAATATGGCCCACATCTCTACAAGATTTACTTCTAGAAATCGTATTATATTTTACTTTATTTGAGCTATTGTCATTTTCGTTATATGTACCGAGATTACGAGCTCCAACCCAATTTGCAGCATAAACAAGGTCCATAGTCCTATCAGTGATAGAAAGCCAAGGGTCCTCCATGACCACTTTCCCTGGGTAGTGTTTAATTTTCATTTTGCTCTGATAATAACTGAGGACTTTTTTCTAGAAGCCTGAAGCAATTTTTCACAAATTTTATGTATACCTGATAATTTTAATTCCATCTTTATTTCTGGATTATTTATTCACCAACACTGCACGGTAACATTTACGTCCGTAACTATAAAATGTTAATACACCTATTATTTCCACATTTTAATTACTACAAATGTCATATCATTTGACGGGGCCAAATCCGAATTGTCGTGGAATTTTTACCACTCACGGAACGATCTTGGCGCAAATTTTTTTCATTTTGAAGTTCGTTTCTTAAATTTCGTGGACCACGGTTTTGCCCAAATGCATTTATTATTATTCACTACGTAAACCTGTAAATTTATTACATATATCACATAATTATAAACAGATATGTATAGCAATGGAATGATTTTGTAGTAGTAATGCAGCTTATAACAGAATATTGAATATAGTAAGTCCCTTCTTAAGTCTTTTTTTACGAAATTGTGTGCAACAGGTTGTCTTTATTTATAAATCTTTGTAAGTATACAAAATAGCCTGTGATTTATTATGATTTCACAATAGGAGCGGATGCGTCACGGGATACAAGCACGCATTGCCCAAGAGTCTTTGGAGCATCACCGTAAGCCACAAGGAAGTGGCAAGTAGGTCTTGATAGTCCATCAAACGAATGCAAATGGAACCTTGTTACGTAATAATTAGATAATGGAGCTGAGCGAGTGTAAGCAGTTAGCATCTGCCACAAAAGTCATCTTGTAACATTTATTGTTGTTATCATCATATTTGCATTTTTACTGGTATTCTTTACGAATATGAAATTTATAATATTGAATATTGTAGGCATAAATGATAAATATTATGTATATGTCAAAAATATTTCTAATCGAATCGTTATATTTTATGAGTTTTTAACGCGCAAATTAATTTGATCAATCATTAAACGCATGATCAAGTTAGTAGGAAACGATTTCTAGGCACCAAGCGATGAACGGGTAAAAACCAGTTCATTGGTCCACATATGCAGTCAACTGGTCAGCGATGATACGTGAGAATAGTATCCAGGAACTTAAGAAATCACAGTCACCCAAATAAGCAATCAGTAAACAAACTTAAATTAATCAAAATAAAACTGTCCACTGTTTTTTAAGTAATGAACAATTATAAGAATATTTGAAATAAAAGACATTGCTTATATGTATTAAAAATACAAATTGTCTCGACGTGTATAACTAGATATGCGACATATAGTAATTTTATAAGATTTAATAACTGTAATTAAAACAACAATATAAAAGATTTTATTTATAAAATTACATATAATAAGCTTCATTTTATTAAAAAAAAAACGATAAGGCCTCTTCATTATTTCTAATAATGTTATGTATTTGCAAAACCTATCTAAAGATAAATAAAAAAATCCATATTTCTCCAAAAATAATATCGAATATATTTAAACCTACAACGGTATGGTAAACAAAATTATATGTACTAATTCTTTATTCTATTCAATTTGTTAGAATTACATTTCACCATAAAAATAACGTATACTGAATTTGAATCGTATAAATTACATTGAATACTTTTGTAACATGATCGTAACGTACCTATGCTAGATGCAATATTGAAACGCTAACTTTCTATGCTCTGATGACCTTAATAATGAGTTAAGTATTATAGTAATATCTCGATAAGATCATTGTTATCTATATGGTTTATTGTTGTTCATACGTACAATGTCAGAATTAAATCTGGCAATGGGTATCAATTCAACTTTCCCATCTACCTTATGATGACAACTGTCAACAAATCAGTTTATCATTAAAGTTACATACAAAGTATCAATTTTAAAATGAAGTATTGAACAAATTATTATTTAAACGAATTTCAATTAATAGACCAGTAGTTATTTAATCCTATAATTGAAACTAGAATAGCTTATAGGACAAAACTCCTAAATGCATTATGAAATTATAAAATATTATAAATAACCTAAATACTAACTTAGTCTAACTAATCGTGTTTAGAAGTTCTTTGTTGTATGTTAAGCATGAAGGCAGACATAGAAAGCTCGGGTCTCGAACATTAATATGCTAAAATATCTTTACCGTGAAGACAACGTTCCGAAATACTTTCACGACATGTACGAGTAGTGCACGCAAACATAAACCGCTTGCAGTAACCTTGGTGCATGAGAGCCCTCGTAATTCAACTTTCAGTTAACTTTGCAAATGATTAATCCTAAGTATAACTGTTTTTAATATATTGCTATGGAATAAAAACTGATTAACAAATGTTATTGCTTTTATATATCTATCAAACAAAACGAAATATTTTTATAATCATTCCATGGTTATACAAGTAACAAACATAAAGAGAAATAATGTTGTGAACAAAGGTGATATAATTTAATATCTTTTATTTGTTATAGGCACTAGGTATCCTAAAAATATATTTAATGCAATGAAAGCTGCATCTTTCACAGAAAAAAACACTTCGATACATTAACATTTCTACACATTTTTACCACTGTCAAACTAATTGTTCAACAGAAACTATTTATGTATAATACAAACACTTCCAATACTGTAGGTCATTGTTTCTTTGACGTTGAACACGATCGCGCCTATTATAAATTCGGAACGCGATACATAGAGAACGCAGCGACCAATCACGCCAGCGTCACTCCGCCTACTGCTCTACTCAGATCCGATCGACTCCTGCGCACGCATCGCTGGCGTGTGCGAACGAGACACATTCGTCATGGATAGAGACAAAACATGTACCTGAATTTAAAAAGCTTCTATAGATGACAAAAGGTGAGCAAGACGCTGAACCCCCTTTATAGCTAAGTACTAGAATTTATTTCAATAAAGCAAAAGTTCGAAAATAACTATTTTAAAATACTATAAAAACTTAATTTAAGCGTTCCCTCTTATCAGGCAATTAAATCGTGAATTTTCTCCAACCGTCACTATTTTTTACCATATTTATTATTCTTGTCTTCCCTTTAAGACATGACGACGATGATGCTTTGACCCTTGTTTTTTACCTTTTATTTTTCCTTTAAGATGTCCTTTATAAAGTCATCGTGTCGTAAATGGGAGTCCAGTGTTTTGTCCTCTTCTATTCTATTCTATATTATTTTAATTAATGTTCTTCTCTAAATTATCCTTTTCAAGATTTCCTCGTTTGTTACTTTTTTGTCCAGTTTTTCTTTTTTATTCTTCTCTCTGTTCATATTTTCAATGCCTCGAACTTTCTTATATTATATATATTATTTTATTATTATAGGCTTGTTTTGTGATTGCTTTTCTAGATTTAATATTCAACATGTACCTACCGTTATTTATGGTTGTACTCTCTCCAAGTATCATAATTAATTAGGAAAACTTAAGACATCACAAACAAAATATTTGTTTTTATGTTAATATTTTTACACAGAAAACCAATAAAGATAACATATTTTTTTAATCTCCGTTTAGTTAGATACTTTTGTTTTCTGACATGTCAATCCCATTATATCTAAGATAACGACATTTGTAACGGTAAATGTAAATTAACATATTTATCTTTCTGATTGTTTTACCCTGTTTATCTTAGACTTGAATATAAATTATTATGAACTTCTTTTTTAATTGTAAAAAGTATGTATCAAATTTGACCAAATGAATTCAAATGGATGTTAAAAGTAGAGCGACATTTTGTTGTTTAAATGTAATAAGTATTTGGTGAAGGTGAACAAAAAAGTGAATTGGTGCAAGGCATCATCCATGACCGGATTAGTTAGTGAAATATTTGTAAAGTGAAGGTCAAAACCTCCAAGTCTGGAACAGTTACTTATATAAATATCACAGTGGTAATATTATTATTAGTAGTAATATAAAGATCAATAATTATTTCTGGTTTATCATCACTCCTCACCAATTTAATTTCGAAAAATATTTTTAAATACCAGGCAATTTTATTTTCTAAATTTTTTAATTCATAAATATCTAACAATCTTTACTTCAATTAAAAACGATATATATTATGCAAATTAACTAACTTTCATTAGGTAATAAAAGAACATAAAATTTGAATGTAAAATCATCCAACCTATAAAAGTACATAATAAAAACGCAAATTCCGATCCAAAATCCGATTACTTGTAAATGTTTAGAGTACCAATGATTACTCTATACGTAATATACGATCTTTTTATTTATTCAGATGTTTCATTTAAAACTTTTCGGTAATTGATAATAGTAAGGTTATATGATATTATATTTGCAACATCTATACATTCAATCTATTCATTTAAGTAGATATGCATATTATTATATTTGTATGATATAAGATCAGTAAGAACTTAGATTTTAAATCGATTCATATCTCGAAATAAATATTGAATAAGGGTTTAAACTGTTTTAACTGTTCAAAGGAGTTCTTAATTCTGCTGTTAGATATTAGTTACCTAGTTCTTCATAACACAAGGCAGTCTAGCTTGAAGAACAGGTGATTTAGGATGTAGCTTGAAGATCAGGTTATTTTATCATTTAATTTGTTTTTATTTATAATTTATATTTTTTATTTTAGTAAAGTGTAGTGTGGTCTTTGAAAAATAATTGATATTACTGATCGAGATATGTGTTTATATAATATATACATATATATATATATATATATGTATATATATATATATATATATATATATATAATACTACAAATAAAGTAATCAAAATGGTACACTATATACCTACTAAAAATTGTTTTAAGTTATTGAGTACCGTACTTATTGTATATTATAATTGTAGAAGTTTTTAATTTCTATAGACAACAAGAACTGTATTTCTTTTTAAATATGTATATTAGCAGACATAATTTTATTTTAATAAGTACCACTGCATAGATACTAGTAATTTTAGATAAAGTTCGCGAACCGAAAGTTCAAGTAAAAGTAGAAATGCTAATCGGATGCTATCTTGAGTTTTCATTTGTGACGCAATCACAGCGGTCAAGGCTGCAAAGATCACGGTTTCACTTTCTCATTGTACAATGGACATTTGTAAAACATGTGGTATTTCAATCAGAAATCATTTTATAACTTATTGTATTTACATCAAAGAACCATTACCACTTTTTCATGACCTCTAGGCTAAGCCAGATTGTTATGTGAACAGTTTTGTATTAAATTTACTTGATTATTTTCTCACGTTTACAATTTAAAGCATACTATGGCCATTGTCATTACCCTCTTTGTTGCATACTATTTTTATAAAATGATTAAATTCTTTATGACTATTATTTAATATTACTAATAATATGTAATAAATATTTTTTGTTTAAGTGGACTTAATAATAAGCATTTTCGAATCGTAATTTTTTTAAGAATCTACCGCCCAGTTCAATATCCAATTTCAGCTGAGAAAAACGGGCAAGAAATATAGCTATATTTTTTTTTAAATAAAAATTATGTTTATAACAACAAATTATAAATGGATAAAATTACTGCTATAAGATTATTGATAGCAAGGTTTGTAACGTTAAAGCAGTATAAAGTAAGCGAACTTAAAAATATCTGGTATTCATGTAAATCATATTCTTGAATTATGTTACCAGAGGGAGATTTTGTACAAAAGTAGTTTGCTTGGACACCTCTATCTGATTCATGTTTCTACCGTGAAGTTGTTGTGTTTACATGGCTGTGTTTCGGTTTTGAAGGATGGGATATGGCAGTGAATTTACAGAGTACATAGTAATAACACCTGAGTCCTCCGGAATGGCAACGCATCGGGTATCTTGGACGAAACAGTATACTCTGTTATATCCATGGTACTGTTCATGTCTATAGGCGACGGCTATCACTTTTCATCAGGTGGGCCGTCAGCATGTTTGCCATTCTAAGTTGCATAAAAAAAAATTGCACAAGTGTAGCGGAGAACAATCTCTAATCCAAGATTAATATAAAATATTATTTAACCTACTTCCAGCAGGCAAAGCTGCATATAGAGATAGTTTATAATGCACCAAGTAACTTGCTTATAATAGTTTTAATGCAACAAGTTATGAATAGAATTTATGAGAATTAACGGTATGCTCTCCCGAGCCCTGGCGTGTTTAATTGAACAATGAAACTATAAATGGCACGCCATGCGGGCAGTCGCCCCTTCTGTTCAAATGAAACATATTGTTTGTACTGTACCATTCTTTATAAACCATTCAACCCTTCAGTTTCTATTGATCGTGAGGATATTCTAACTATATATACATGTACTGTATACATATACTTTTATATTATACATAATTTTTTTTGTTTTACATTTTTTTATGCTTATTATTTATATAAATTAAAACATAACTTAAATATGCAAGTATTGCAGATATTCATCGTTAGGCATAGTCTTTTTGAAATGCCTACCACTATGTGTAGGCTTTTCGCATCCAAGCATTTTCAGCCTTACAGTTTATACTTCTACATATGCACATATATTAACAAAATATATTCATAAGGATAAGATGCTCATTAAGTATTACTATACATTATAATAAATTCGATTTCAAACTATCAATTCTGTGTTTTATATTATATTACATATACTTATATTACAAGATAGTCTTAGTCAACTCTAAATCAATTTTAAAAAGTCTATTTTCTTACCGTGTTGGTGTAATATTAATGCTGTTACAAAATCTGTTAAATATTTGGTTTTATATTAATTTTGTCGCTTAATGTGGAGCAAACTTATAAATAACCTTTCTTTAAAATTATCCACTTTGAAAGTATGATGAATATCTAATTCATTATTGCACGGTGTTCAGAGCATTCCTTGGAGAAATCTTGATATGGATGGTCACTTCAACAGAATGCACTATTGAGAATATTATAGATAATGAACTCTAATACCCTACAAATTAACTTCAAATTAATACACAGCGGGTATCTAAGTTCTATTAGTGTGTCACTCGACTAATAATATTCTATGGTCACGTTATGAAAATCATAAACAAAGTAAATTATCATAGTTATATAGTTTCTAACATTTTTTAATTTGTGTATTATTTTTTTTTTTTTTTTTTTTTTTTTTTTTTTTTTTTTTTTTTATACAACTTAGAATGGCAAACAAACTGACGATCGACCCGATAGAAAGTGGTAACCGTCGCCTATAGACATGAGCAGTACCATGGACATAACAGTATACACACATACTGTTTCGCCCATGATACCCCCCATGCGTTGCCATTCCTAAGGACTCAGATGTTATTCCTCTGTACCCAGTAAATTCACGCTTAATTTAAATTGATGTTTATAACAGATATAATAAAGAGAATAAAACACATTTTTTACTAGATATTATATATAATTAAGGTTTAAAGATAACACTATTTTACTGTAATATAATACTGTTTTCTTTAATAAGTGTCACATGGTTCATACAAGCATAGATCGTCTGGCCCTTAAGCTAAAAAGAAGCCAGGTGACGAAAATCTGGAACAACTGACAACCTAGAACATGCAAATTCGAGTTAATTAAATAAAAATTCGTTTTCTAAATTGGCTTAAACAGAAACGAGCCCTATAAGTCATAATTGAAAAGCTACGTGCACACTTCGCGAATCGTCTAAGCAGTTGCTCTACTTTCAAGACAACAAATGAATTATTAGTTAAAATGAAAATAAAATAAAATCGAGCCATAAAAACAAATTCTAAACATTTCATCATAATAGTGATAGACTGTGGAGTCTAAAGAACTCTCTTTACATTTCGTAGTACAAAAGGTCTGCAGCCACAATTGCTGCTTTAAGGGGTAATGCTTTTCTAATGCACCATCCATCTGCGTTTGATGGTAATTTTGACACAATAATGTCGAACTGCATGAAACATTAAACCTTATATTGTGCAATATCCCTTGGATATTCGGAAATTACCTGATGCAACGATTTGAACGAACCATGACACGTTATTGCGACATGCCACCATAATTTATGATACTTCTATAACGCTAATATTAAAAGTGTAAAACAAACAAGGTCACTACAGATTGTAATCACACAGAAGGTACAGTTATAGTTCCTTTCACGAAACCAGACATAATTAAAGACATAATTAGTGAATTGTAAAAAGAATATGCAAATATTAAAACAAGGTAATTTATTTACCTTACCCATCTACTAATACGTATATTGCAATAACGTTTCTTGAATTGTTTATAAAGTAAAAGACAAAGTAAAAGTTTTGTACAAATTCTTTTCATTTGCAAATTTTACTTCGAAATTTATAATTAATAAAGTGAATCTGAACATTAGTGCAAAAAAATATCGGTTGAAAAACGACAAAAAATGTGCACCCTCTCATATGTCTTGACAGGTGGGTAAGTTGTGCATGGGAAGCTCTTTTTTTGTCCTTTTTCGATAACACCTGGTATTTACCAGAGGAAGACTTTGAACAAAAGTCGATTGCTTGGGTACCTCTGTCCCATTCGTGTTTCAACCGTGAAGCAGTTGTGTTTGCATGGGTATATTTCAGTTTGAAGGGTGGGATATGGCAATGAATTTACAGGGTACAGAGGAATAACACCGGAGTCCTCAGGATTGGCACCACATGGGAGATATTATGGGCGAAACCGTATACTCTGTTATGTCCATAGTACTGCTCATGTCTGTAGGCGACGGTTACCACTTTCCATCAGGTGAGCCGTCAACTTGTTTGCTATTACTATTCTAAGTTGTATAAAAAAGTATTTGTCATAGCTTTTACCAGTATTGATATAAAACTAGAATATTGTCTGCTTCATAATGAAATATCTATAATTTAAGATTGTGTTTCACAAGACAAAAAACCGCCTTCAATCGAGACAAAATCAATTTTGATAAAATTTCTGAGAGAAGCGAAAAAAAATACAATCTGAAGGTATATCCTATCATATAAAAAAAAAGTATTTTCTAAATCAGTTATAACTGACAGAGTTATGAGATAACAAACGAAAATAATACCACCGAATTAAGAATCTACTTCTTTTTTGAAGTGGATAGAAAAGTATGTTTTAACGTACACACACATTTCAATACACCATAGTGTATTTTCAATCGAAGTACCTACTGATATCAGCGCCGCTGTCGGTATGAAAAACAATTAATGCAAAACGAGCTATTTAATAGTCGCGACCTTTCTGAAAGTAAGACGCAACTAACTTACGATATATTGATCATTAAAATAACAAACGTAATAACTAATATTACAATTATGTTGTTTTAAAATCATTACGTACATTGAGTAGAAAACTTAAATAAAGTTTAACATCTTAATTTCAAGAATTTGATTAATTACAATTTACTTATCTTAATGATTAAATAATATGTTTCACAAAAAAAAAAAACAAATTCTATTGTAACAAAACCTATTTCATTTTAATGTAGAAACTAAACCAATGAAGAGAATTTAATAAAATTTCTATTGAACCGATCTATAAGTAGGTATATCCTTTTAGATAAAAAAAATGTTCCAAATCTGTTCAGAACTAACGGAAGTTATAAGGTAACAAACAAAAAAACAAAAAAAAATACAAACAAATTGAGAACCACCTTCTTTTTGAACTCGGTTTAAAAATAACATTTAAAGTATTATTTTAAATGTTAACCTGTTCAATATATACATGTTATTTTATCTATGTATGTAAATGGACACGAAGCTTGAAAAGAGAAATCAGGGTAAGACATCACATCTCTGAGATAAAGAAAGATACCGAATTCACAAACAGTACAATGCAACAATTAATGCAAATAAAATAGATATTTTCTACAACATTATTACGATGGGAAAGGGATTGTTAGTAATGGGGTCTAACTGACCCATTGCCTGCAATACACCTTATCAGGTCGACCTCCACGTGGTATCTCCTGGAAAACCATCACGGTTAATTCTAGAGGAATTCGTCACGATGAGCTAACTGCCCTGCCTTTTCATCCTCAACTATCACCTCTGGTACCCCGCCAGTGTATTCCAATAGTGTAGGCGGGGTTACCATTCCATTATCACACATTAAAAAAAAACATTACGAAGAATGCAATCATAAATCAGTACCGAACAAATTAATATTAGTGTATTAGTAATAGTTATTCATAACCTGGGTGATTTAAATACCTATTATTATTAAATCTATTTGTATCTGTAGTACTAAGAATTCATTAACAGTTAGTGTCATCACTTTGCTTCTATTTTGCATTGAATGTAAACTTAGATAAGTATTACTAGGAAGGAATAAAATCATGCACGATATCAAATTTCTTGCAACAACAATTTATATTAGATGTATATAATCTATCTTCGTGGTAGGTCTGTTATAAAAAGGTAGGAGAATTGAATATTGAAGGCTTTTTTTTATACAACTTAGAATGGCAAACAAGCTAACGGCCCACCTGATGGAAAGTGGTAACCGTCGCCTATAGACACGAGCAGTACCATGGACATAACAGAGTATACTGTTTTGCCCATGATACCCCCCATGCGTTGCCATTCCTGAGGACTCAGGTGTTATTCCTCTGTACCCAGTAAATGTATATTTTAACTCAACATAGTTTCACTTCATGTTATACTAGTGTATATAAATAAATCTATTTGATATCATAATTATAGAGTAATAACATAATAAGTTAAATACGTACGCAAATGATGATAAATATGAATAAATTTATCTATATAAAATTGTATTCTGGGTTACAAGGATTTTATGAGGAGGCAGATAACATTATCAAATTTTAGGTCAACTTGAGTTTATCGGCTAATTAAACTAATGCACAGTTTCAAATATCATAACGGACACTGCAGTGAGAAGTCACTATTTATAAATAAAATATCATCTGACAAAAGACATATGTAAATCTAATAAAACATATCTTACTGTATCAACAAGAGATATTTCTATATAAAGTATATCTAAATATTGTTTTAGAGCGCAAGCGGCATTAAAAGTTGAACAGAACAATTATTTTCGTCCACATCTTTTATTAGTCACTATTAGTCACAAATCGAATAAAAGAGTAATGTATTCAATATTATCCTCAAAAAGGTTCGAGCATTTGAATATGTCATCAATGGGTTATTTTATACTTACATTCCTTAAAAAATAGCAAATATTAAAATATTTCAGGTTATCTACTCTCAATTGGTTAGCAAAGGATTCAATAATAATGTAAGGAACATGGAAAAAGAAGGTTTACCAACTCGCTTGAATTTTTATTTTTTTAATTTTTATATATTATATCACCAATTCTGAATCATTTTGTAATCAAGTACTCCCATATTGATTTTGACACTATTGTGCCGCAATTTTTTAGTAGAGCAAATGATCCTTACAAACAATAAGCAAGGTGGGTTGACATTACCTATTTACCGTTTTCTTTCTGACTGTATAATTTTTACAAAGAATGTTAATATACGATGTAATGTGGGATCTACGAATTATATCTAAAAGTTAAAAATGGATAGCTACTTTCATTGGTATATTATTCTATTTCATTTATGTACTACTATATGGTTTATAAATACCAAAACTGTCAAAAAATTTACCCCCATTTTTGCGTATCCATTTCATTTTTCTACAACTATTTCATTTTTCTTTTGGCGAACGCAAATATTTTTACATAAAATTACAATACCCAATTCCTATAATTAATAATGGTTCCCTACAAGAATTTTCTGTAACTGTTAAACAGTTGCAATTTTTTTATTTTTTCACCTAGTATTGCTTTTTTTATTGGTATATTCTATTTAATTTATATAGTACTATACTCTTTACAAATACAAACCCTGTCAAAAAAGCTAGCTAAATATCTTTATTTTATTTATTAAGTACTACTTTTAGGTAAAATACATTAATAAAAGTACAGATAGGCAATAAAACATCATACGTAATCAAGCAGGAAACTGGAATAGAACGGAAGCAAGTAAACCCGTCACACCTGTATTATAAACCAGGAACTATTGGGCGCCGATTATCGTCTCCACAAGCATAAACAAGCAGACTACCAGCTATTACCATCTAATGATACCCATTACCGGCTTATATCGTCAGTCACGTATTCATAGAGCTTCGCAAACAATATTGGATTGACTCACTTTCACTTTAAACTCGAATCGGAAATGTCCGTACAAAATTAAGGTGACGTCATCGGCCGCGTAGCAAAAACTCCGCAAGGTCTCTCTATTCTCAGTCTCCGGCAACCAAGGTCGGAACTCGATCATGCATTGTCATAGTTGATCAACTTTTTGCTTATAACCAATTTCAAAATAAGAACAAGTACGTTTTCGATTTACGAAATCTATTCACAGACCATTTGAATAATCGATACGTATAGTCTGCAAAATTATGATATAAGAATGGTTTCTTTTATCCTCAAAAAAAGATTGATATCACTTAGAAAAAAACTTATATATTATATTGATTTAGAATTGGTGAAGATATCACACACACTAAAAAGGGTTGACTCAATAATTATTGAAACAGCACAAATCATATAATTAGTAAATATTAGTAAATAATATTAGGAAGTTTTTATTCATAGCAGGAACACTAAATACTAAATAAAATTACGCAGTAATTAAATGATTTATTTATTTTCCGGTATTATTACTTGAAACTCGAAAAAATGTGGAAACGAGTTGACATGACTACTAACATTTATTTCTGTATTTATTAAAGGGCTTTTATATTAGATCCAATTGTATGTCTTATGTATATATATGTTATGTCTATATGTATAATTATGTAGTACTCATATAAGTTACTGGTCAAAATAGCGGGCAATACAGTATCGAAGCCGCTAGTTTAACCGGCACGTTTTATTCAGTTCTGTTACCTATTTAACGGTAATAAAATCGAATTTACAATCACTGACTTTGTATTTATGTTTTATTATTTTTGCTTTATAAACTAAATATTACTTCTGACTAATAATAAAATTGTAACTAGATGATATTTGTATATAGAAGATATTTAAGAAAACTTGATATAAGGGGTCTCAGTGTGATGGAAATCAATACAACAACTTTCAAAAGTTTTGTTTGTCTGTCTATCTGTCTATTACCTAGTATAAATTAGTATCAAATCGAAACATTAAATAAATTAGAACACTCTTTATTTATACTTTAGTTTTTAATGAAATTTTGTAATGCTGTTTGTTCCAACTAGAAAGACAGCATGTTTTTTTTATCCCTATAACAGATGGGCCTAGTAAATTATAATAATCACCTTAAGAGCAAAACGTTTTCCGGTTAAGGTTTTGCTAATACATACTCGTATATATATATGTAAATATTCATACTATAAATCTGAAAGTTTGTAAACATAATTTGCATGTTTTACGGTAACACTTTAATAGATTAGATTTAAATGAAATTTCTGATACAAAAATACCATATAACCACATCCTGGATTAACATACAGGTTACTAAATATTTTAATTTATGTGGGAAAACACGGGGGTCATGGTCGGTATTACATAATTATTTATATTTCTCATCTTGTATGTAGGAGTATGTAGCAGTAACCTACCATCACTATTCAATAGTAATGTTATATAATACACACAAACAGTTTATTTAACAGTTTCCGCATAACTTC
Source organism: Galleria mellonella (assembly GCF_026898425.1). Taxonomy (NCBI): domain Eukaryota; kingdom Metazoa; phylum Arthropoda; class Insecta; order Lepidoptera; family Pyralidae; genus Galleria; species Galleria mellonella. The sequence continues at coordinate 318,840 of NW_026442147.1, read as the reverse complement.
TATTATATTAATAGAAAAGACAAACAAACTAATCCATCTGTTGGAAAGTGGTAACTGTCGCTCTCGAACAGTGCCGCCAGACAATATCACAGTATATACTGTGCCGCCTACATATCCTTCATATAATGCTATTCATAATGACTAAGTTATTATGCCGTTCGTGTAAGAGTTATATCAGATGTTTTGATGTGAAATAAGGATCTACTTTCGTAATATATTCATGTAATGTTATAATCTACGGATTTTACGAAAACAAAAATTATCTTTCGTGTTAGCCTATATATCTTTTTTAGCAAATTTTATTCAAATCTATTTAACAGCTAGACAAAATAATATATGTGGAACTTTGCACGCACTCATATATATATAATATATATATACACACAAAAAGTAACATATGTACCCTGTCAAGTCGACCTCCACGTGGTCCTCCTGGTGCTGAATTCAGGGTGTATAAATCAGTATCAGCTAACTGACCTGACTGTTCATTCTGACCTATCATCCCTCACTAGTGTCCCGCCGGGGGGAAAGGGATTGTTAGCAATGGAGACTGAGAATCCCATTGCCAGCAATATACCCAACCAGGTCGACCTCTTCGCGGTTCTCCCTGGAAACTTTATGGTTAATTCCAGATGAATTCATCATGTAGGACTAACAGACCTGCTTTCATTCTCATCTATCATCCTTCACTGGTGCTTCGCCAGCGTATCCCGTTAGCGCAGGCGGGGTTACCATATAATGGTATGGTTTCCAGGGAGAACCGCGAGGAGGTCGACCTGGTTGGGTATATTGCTAGCAATGGGATTCTCAGTCTCCATTACTAACAATCCCTTTCCCCCTACCATACCATTTTCGCCCATCAAATAAAAAATTGGTGTCCCGCCAGCGTAGACCGTTAGCGCAGGCGGGGTTACCATTCCATTATCATCCATTAAAAAAATATTATATTATATATTTATAAATAAGAAAGTGAGTTTGTTCGTTTATTTGTTTGATTCCATAACGGCTTAACTAAATGTCATTAAATTTTACATACATGGCATACACGTAGTACCTACGACATATGCTTCTTTTTAACCCGGTCAACTAATATGTCTCGGTCACGTGGACGAAGTCGCGGGCAAAGATAGTGTTATATTATGCATTCCGAATCGAGACTTGCACAATATTTGTACGCGTAAAGCGTCATGAAATGATGTCACCGGCAGGTGATAGGCTTTCACATCGGTGAACAACCGTGTCTGAACGTTGATTGAACAGAATGGAAACAGTCTGTTTGTTGATGCAAATGACCTGTAACACTATTTTATAGTACAATTGTTCAAGTCACCCATAGTTTGGTTTTGCTTCCGTTGATCAATCTAATAATTTTTAGTTTGGTTAGTTAAATCTTGTTTTGTTCTTAATTTGAATTTTATATGTAATAGCGATATACAGCATACGTAAAAAACACTACTATAACAACAATGCACAAACAATGCAATCCATTGAAATCTTAAGATATAATAATAAATAATAATAAATTTCTTTATACAAAGGTAGTTAGTTACATTACAGGGTTTGGTATCTTCTGTTAAGCAAAGATTGCTTGTATTAGGAGAAACCGCTGTTTCATAACAATAATAATAAATAATAAGATAAATAGCAAAATAATATCTATAATATTAAAAACACTTTTTTTGTGTTTTTAAAGTTTGTATTCAGCATCGGTCAACTAGGGTCAAAGAGGGGCAGGATTATTTTAGAAACATGTAGGTACTCATTGCTAGCAATGTTAACTTTATGCTTCCTATCTCTATGAAACCATCATAGTTAAATCCTGGTGAACTTGTCACTATCCTCCCTCTGTTCTCTTGCTAGTAATATTAACGGAGTTACATTTTAATTTTACAAAATTGTATAATCTATGAAATGGTTCCGCGTAGACAAAGACACGGGAAACAAGTTACTACTTGATAGTGAAAATATATTTATACTTTATATATTATGTGTGTACTCCTACATAAATATATATTTATTATGTTTCGTATATCTATTACGAAATATAAATATAATTACTGTAGTCTTCATCGTATATTATTAAAATTGTACATTTTACGTAATTAGTACGTCGCGTTCACTGCGCTCAATAAAGCACGTTTTACATTGAAAGTTATTAATGTTTCAAAATTATTATTTACGTTATATAATAATATCATAACAATATTATTCAACTAAATTCTTATACTATGACTCATTATTGTATGGGTACGACTACGGGTTGACCCTGCTGCCCTTGTCGATTTTCACCAAGAGTGACATAATAATATTATGTTTCTTGTTACGTTATTTATGATTATAGTTTCTTTTTTTTTTTGTCTAATACTTAGAATAGCAAAACAAGCTGACGGCTCACTTGATGGAGAGTGGTAACCGTTATATATACTCATGAACAGCACAATGGGCATTTCAGAACATCCTATGACGCTCATGGTAGCCCTGTCAATCGTTATCATTTCCAATGACTATAATGCCTCAGTACTCTATATTTGTATTGCCATACCCACCCTCCAAACTAAAAGATAGTCATGCAAGCACAGCTGCTTCACGACAGAAACGAGTGTATCAGAGGTACCCAAACGCATGCAGACAAGGAGGGAGGGAATTATTAGTAACAGGTTCGAAAGACTCCATTGCCAGTAATATGCCCAATCAGGTTGACCTCCATGCGGTCCCCCATGAAAACCATCATAATTAATTCCTGTATATTGATCATGATGGGCTAGCTGACCTAACTTCATGCTTACATATCATCCTTCATTGGTGCCCCACATACCGATAGCGAAGGTGGGGTTATCCTTCCATTTTCATTTAAAACACCGTTGCAGGCAACTTTACTAGTCTACTTTTAGTATAGTCACATATTACGAGTATGTATTAAATCGAAATGAATATTGTATTTGAAACTTAAAATTGCGGAATCAAATTTGTAGAGCTGTATACTTCCACTCAAAACTTATACTTCATTAGGGAAAGATTTCACATTTTTTTTTAAATTGCCTGCATTAGGAACTTATAAGCTTTCATCCTTCTATTGAAATCTAAACTTATTTAAGCTCCGCTTTGTTTAGTTAGTTCTGTTAATTTTAGAATTGTAAATTAGAAAAGGATTGAATTAGCATGCTGTCGCTTCGTGAAATACGTAACTATTTTAAATGTAAATAAAAATATTCTATATATTTCCATACGATCTTCATAACATCCATCCATACTATAAATGTTTGTGTTGATAAATGAGACGATTGACTTTATCTTCCTTTTGGTACACCATCGTCAACTTATATTAATTTAATAGAAAAAAAAAAACTAAAATGTACGCTCGTTAAGTTAAACGGATATTGTCATTAGCAAATAAACAATAACAAAAAACATCACAAACAAAATAGTCCGCTCGATCACGTTTTCTAATTAAATAAAAACCATGAAACACGATGCACCTACTTTTCCTCTATTAAACCCCAAAAGGTGACCTTGCGATGCGTCCCGAAGTCTATTAATAAATTTTTTAACGATATGAAATCACGCTATGGGCCTGTAAACTGTAATATAAAATGGCATTACATGTTTATAAATTTTGAATACCAAGCTCTAGTAATTGCTCAGTATTCGTTACATGTTATAAGCCTCGTTACACATTAACTATTGGAGCAACACACAGTATAATGGAGTGCCAATGGAAGAAAAAAAAAACAATTTGAGTGTCATTTAACAAACCAGACTTAGTTGACTTGCGTAACGCGCATGCAAATTACAAATAGAATAATTAATAACGCCAAGTCTCAAGCCTGTATTGGTAGTGATTAGAAATGCTGAGCTCGAATGTCGTTAAGTAAAACTTCAACTGAGAGGTCAATTAACAAGTCCAAGGCTGGGCAACATTTGGTAAACTCACACACATCTTATCATACAAAACAGCTCAGTGCCGGATACCAGTTCTGAATCTAGAAAGAGTTTCAATTCTTAAAATTGTATTTATATCCGTTTTACTCACGTATTAATTTTGAGATTGACCACTGCAATTTAACGATCGTCATGAATAAGTTCTCTTGTTGGCTCCGAAACTAGTCAGATAATTTCGAAGTTAATACTTAATACGTAAAGAAAGCCGACATAATTTTTTTAATACAATATAGGTAGTTATTATTATAATACAGTATAGTAGAATAAGCAAGCTGGATTAGCAAAAGGCTAGAAACATAGAACCGACAATCGATGGGAAGAAAGGTTCTTGAATGGCGATCTCATGCGGGCAAGCGCAGTGTAGAACACACCTTACTAAATGGAATGACGATTTCGAATACATTGCAGGGAATCAGTAGATGCAGGTAGTTCTTGACCGTTCCTTATAGCAGTCTATGGAGGAAGCCTACGTTCAGCAGTTGACGGATATTGGCCGAGATAATGACGACGACGTCGATGATAATGATAGTAGTTAATGAAAGATGATATAATTATTTATTAACAATAGCTTTAAATCTGTCAACGACGGCTATGTATACTCATATAATATATAATATGTATACTATATTCGCCGCGGGGTCTACTTAATTAGAAATGAGGGTGGTCAGTGCACCAAAGTAACTATGTAGCATACAATATCCGTATCAATACGTACAATATCAAGCAAAAACATTTCTGAGAACAGCGAAACAAGTATGCAAAATCAGTCTTGAGTTTTCCGTTAACTAATAGTGTATCTCAAAAACATTGGTGGGTAATCAAAGATAGTACCATAAGATCGATGATAAATGATGACGATATTGATGATAATTGTTAAACTCTTATAAATTTTCCATTCGTTAATAGTGAGTTTTATATTTTGAATAAATAATTAAGTTGTTTTGGAACTATCCACAACCTAATATTAGAAAGTTGTACCGTCGATATGGAATCAAAATTGTAGACTGTACAATACTCGTCTATATAAATAATGTTGTTAAATAACTGAGATTTGAGATTCTTAAAGTGAAATAATAGAATAAATAATAAATAATTTCTATAGTAACGATCAATAGGTACCAAATTTATTCGCCACTTTACCCAATTTAAAAAGGTAATCAAACAATCTGTTGCAACCATTAGATAGATAATATAAATAGGTATAAATTTTGATCTTATAGATTGTCAAATTTATAAACACACAACCTAAGTAGCTAGATTCGATTTTCTAAATTTTTCATTGAATTCGATTAAACAAAAACGCGGTAATCAGCTTGACTTCGATAAGTTTGTTTACATGAATAACAAAAATTCGAAATTTCATATATAATTCCTGTTCTCTATATTAAAGTAAAATACGTTGATCGTTACATTCTTACTAAATTAATAAAGGTGGGAGTGAGTTTGTTTATTTGTTTGTTACTTATTAGCTTTTTAACGACTTTACCAATCACCACGAAATTTGGTATACAGATGAAAAAAATACTATTTGGGATGGATAAGGACATAAGCTATTTTTATGCCGGATAATGAACATATCCTGGTATCATTATATCGAAGCCGAGGGTAAAAGTTAGGAATTAATATAAGAAATAAGTAATGACAAAAAATATGACACGAAAAGATAGTATTTTTTGTTACAAACGCATACCTCTCGTTAACCTATTTTAACGATGTAGTAATTATCTCTCTGAGAATTTATGATTTCCTTCTCTCTGTATATAAATTAAAAATTGTGTAAATGCGTATCGACAATTATATATCTAACAAGTATGCAAGAATAAATAATAGTGCGTGTAGAACATCACTAACTGTTGGAAAAGCCGGTGTCACGCTGCTGACTTCTCGGCTTTCTCGGCGCCCGCCTCTAGAAAGTACCGGCTCTAGTACACACTCGTCATAATAATTATTATGTTTACACAAACCACTGTTGATTGGAAATTGTATTTTTTTTTTATTATACTTATAAAAAAATAACTAATTATTTTTGGGTGATAATGGAATGATATCTTCGCCTGCGCTGTCGATATACGCTGACGGGGCACCAGTGGTAGATGATAGGTGAAGATGAAAATATGTCAATTAGCCCATCATGATGAATTCATTAAATAAGTTATGATGGTTTCCAGGGGAAACCACGAGGAGTTCGACCGTCTATCGTAGATTGCTAGCAATGGGGCTGCTAGCCATCATTACTAACAATCCTAGCACACTTTAAACCACAGTATCATTCATGTTTTTTTTTTTCAGTAAGAATTATTTTAATTATGTTAAATTTATTATTGATAACTATAAAAATAAAGGTTTTGCTAGAAGAGAACTCTCATAGAGTTAAACTCGCCTGTTGTACATCCTTATTCAAAATAAATTATAACAATGTAATTTTTGTGTACAATAAAATATAAATATAAAATTGTGAAAAGAGCTCATCGTAAGAGTAAACATCGTCACATAGACAGTACCAGTTTATTCGGTGAACACAAACCGACCACGGTAAAAATCCAAATTATTAAAATTCCATTTTTGATTGAAAAGAGCAAAAGTCGAGATTATTGATCACTCACTAATTATAATTGACCGACTATTGACCGACTGAGACTAATATAGAATAAATGAAATTGAAAAGTTACTTGAAAGTTAAGTGTATATTGATAAGATTAGTTGATTTTTTTTAATAACTTATTAATTTGGAAAGTCTAGAATGAATGTAGTAAGTACGTACACCAATAGCTGATCTTGTCTGGAAATCTTTGATACTTATCGACATAATAAAACATTTAAACATGAAAAAGAACGGACTCTGTATATCTCGTAAGGGATCGGTTTAAAGATAATTAATAAGAAGCCACTAGTGACATCTAAAATATAATATAGATAACTATAAATTTTAGTTTAATAGCGCCATCTATTGAATAGTACGGTACTGAGTGCTATTAATGATTGATAGTTTCGCTATTCGACGCTAGATGTCGCTAAACTACACTATAGTTAAAAATTTCTGTTATTAAACAATTATTTCGAATATCATAAAATATTCACTATTTTTCTAAATTATAACTTAAAAAATATGCAACTAACCTTCCATAACATATACAATACTGCCAACATCTCCTTCTTTGATGATGAGGCTACCGGCGGCATATTCTACTGGATACATGCAATCCACTATTTCCCGGATCTGAGTCATCTCCAGATTCTTCATGAAGTCATTGTCCAAAATTGCACCTTTGATCAACTCCCGTGATCTGAAAATAATACAAATATTTTAACTCCTGTTGTTATTTCATTAATATTGGGGGTCTAGTGATGACAGTGATAGCACTATACCCTGTCAAATTGAATGCGTCGCCATCCCACTAAAAATCGTGATGAATTAAGAAAGAACTAAGCATAATAGTTCTTTCTTAATTCATCACGATAGGCTAATCGACCTGGCCTATTTTCACCCTGACCTATTCTGATCGGTACCTGACTAACGCATAGTACAGGTGAGGTTACCATTTAATTTTCATTGCTATAAAAATTTAATTATTATTGCCGTGAAAATTTTCTTATTTAGTTCTCATTTATTAAAAAAACCCATGCGTTGAATTTCATGTTTCTACATCCAGCAATTTTGACTACGTGATAAATGATAATAATCTATCAGTATGTTATATCTTTTCTTATATGTATAACCTACGATTATCAAGTACAGTTAAATATTTTTATGTTTCCAATCTATAATTTTTTTTCAATAAATTCTCTATTATCTTAACAGATATATTTTTAAAACTGCAAGAGTTATAAATAGAAACCTATAAATAGCACTCGATAACGAGTTTAATTACTCGATAAGTGTAGATATTAGGGTTCTGTATCGATCAACACACTGCGATAAGCTACTTATTTAACATTTTTTTTTTAACTTATATATTACGTTAATTTGTACTTTTTATACTACCGCCTATAGACAAAAAAAAACGTCACGTATATCATAAACTATACATAGACAGACATAGTCTGCTTGTTTGTAAGACATTTAAGTGCGACATGACGTCTTTGAATGCCATTCTGGATGAAAGGTAGTCGATCCTTATAGGGGCAGTGCTGATGACGCGAATCGACAGCTGGTCTACGTGATAGGCACGTTGCATTGCGTAAATGAGAACTTAAATTTGATTTTCGATACAGTCAATTTAAAAAATAAAATGTTGAAATTTATTTCTAATCTGAGTATTTACAGTTGTACTACATGTGTTACCAAAGATTTTTCGTGACATAAAATAAATAAACAAGTTTTATGTTTTGCCAAACTTGCCAAAACTTTGGTCATATGGCAAAAACATATTACGTCGACCTCAAAAATTTATATAATTGGGATAAAGGTAGGAAGATGATGATGATGAATGATTTTTAGTAAAAGGTTTTGTGTATTTAAAAGCCAATAAGAATATTAAAATTGCGGGATTTTTTAAACAAATGCTTCATCCATTTCTTGTTGATGCAGTAGGTACATTACAACATAGAAAAGAAGATGCATGTTATAATGCAACATCAACATTCTGTTAAAAGCATTGTCAAACAGCTATAAGAACACAACTTTAGAAATGTAATGTGTTTAAAATTATCATACGTACAACGTAAGTAATTATTGAGTTTCTTGCAGATTCTTCTTGACAAATAACAACATTCTGAGCCTAGCAGTACAATCATAAGGAATGACAAGAGATTATCTATTTGATAAATCTATTTGAATTAAGATTTCTTTTTTAGTCTATTCAAAGTTTAAAGTACAAAAATATTACAACAAATGTTTGCTAGATTATCTTACATGAATATTTATATATAATACAAATTATAATATAATATTTAATACCATCATATTATATTTATATCAGTTGACCCGACTGTTTTGCCATATAAATGTTTTTTTTTTTCTGTAGAGGAAAACTATAATCACTTAGCAGTATGAAATATACCTACTATACTTTAATTCCTATTTTCATACCTACCAAATATACATAAAACATTTTATAAAAATCGATTAAGCTGTTGCAGAGGCATTCTACTACAAACACCGTAACTGATAAAAAATAATATTTAAAATTTTGGATTGGTTGGTAACTGAGATACAAACAGAAAAAAAAAATACGAAATGAGAACTTCCATCTTTTTTAAGTCGATTGAAAATATTCTGTATCATATAGTGCAGGAGTTCTTAAACTTTTAAGATAACGGAACGCCCACTAAATACCTTTTATTTTATGAAACCACATATCAAACGATTACAAATCAAAAACACTGTAATTTAAATAAAAACAAAAGTTTTTATTAGAACTATTTTTAAAATAAAACACTTTATAGCTTCCTTTAATTTTTAATGTGAAGAATGAAATTGTTTCATTGTATAAATAATTTTGCGGAACCCAGGTGACTTCTGTACGGAACTTCTAGGTTCCGTGGACCTACTTTAGGAATCGCTGATATAGTATATTCTGTCTATAGTAGAAATCCTCTTTTGTACACGAGGACTCACACTTGTCACTTGCTAAATAGCTACAATTATGAAACAATTCTATTGTTGTCATTGATAGGTATTATTATATGAAAGAATTACTTTTCTTGAAAAACTAGCACATAATACAAAGACAAAACAGGTATTACGATATTATTTTAGGACGGAAATAATTATGTCATTTATAACATTTTATTGCTGTGTGGTCCCGGCATAGAATGGACCATCCCTTCCTTGGGTATTGTAAGAGGCGACTAAGAAAACTTATTGGTAGAGGAATGGACAGCAGCGTCCTTCTTAAAACATTGTCAAAAGCAAAACTGCGCTTGCTTGTTACTTACTTGTCAAGTGTGGCAACTATGGGTAAATTCCTCGTAATTGTATACAGCAATAAGGAATCGAATGTGAAAAAAATATACAAATTTTTATTACTTTCGTTTTGGTTTTTGGTTTGGTTGGTTGATTGGTTTGGTTTCATATAAATGCAATACAACTGAAATAGCTGTTTTTTTTTTTTTTTGTGAAAAACAAACAATTTTTTTATGTTATTACATTTTTTGGTGCCTTTGCCAATTCTTGGACTGTATATTCCATTAATGAATAGAATCTTATCAATAAGCGGTACATGAGGTGAAGCTGGACAGCAGCGACTGCAAAATATGCTGAGTACGTGATCGATCGACTCCTGAATAGGTAGCATCTATCATTTCAACGTTTTGATTTATTGGAGATGAAATATATTACGTATTTTATATTAAGTCGATCATATGTGCAGTTTATGTGATAAACAGACACATAATGATAGATTACTACTATTATTATTATAGTTTGAAAGATAAACTATAGTTAGATTTTCTTAATCGTTTTTAATAAAAGATAATAACCTAAATTGCATTGAATTACAGTAATAAAATTATATTGTTGTCTATAAAAGGTATTTGTTGGAATAAAAGAACAACTGATTTTGTTCATAATAACAACATCAAAATGGTAATGTAGAGTCTTTAAGAAATATACGTACACGTGAATTTCTTCAATACAAAAACCAATAAAAACAGGCCATTTCTATATGACGTATAACGATATAAAATACACGAAACAGATTGTATGTTAGAACTTCAGAAACAGTTGTGAAAACTGCATCCATTTTGAAGCTGTAGTTTTTGCGTGATGCCCTAACAAAATTTACAAGATATAAAATATTTTATATTATGTATATTAATTTTTCTTAAATATCTCCCAAGCACAGACATTGTCTAGTAATAATTTTATTATATTAGTAAGATTGGCAAGTTGGTAATTTCATTGACTATATTTGTCCTTTCTGATAATTAATTATCAGTTATCCATCGTATTGTGTTCATGTAAATTACACTGAATCTTGTTGCTACTAAGATTTTATATACCCTCACATGTTGAGTTATTATTACGAAAAAAGATAATGTTCTCAATTAGTTCAAATTTTATTTTTTAATGAGACTAATGTAAACACTTTTTGCACAGATGATAAAATAACTCGGTCATGATAAAATGCGAGCTAAATTCGGTAAATGCATTTAAAAAATTAATAATATAAATATACAATGCAAAGATCCGAAAATTCTCTTCTAACTTACGTATATGACTAAAACAAATTAATGAATAAATTAAATATATTTAAAATTAATAAATGTACATGTTTTTTTTTTTTACAACTTAGAATGGCAAACAAGCTGACGGTCCACCTGATGGAATGTGATAACCATCGCCTATAGACATGAGCAATACCATGGACATGTATAAATAGTAAAATATAAACCAAGACTGACATATATATATATATATATATACATTTGTAATTATCATGGATTAGAAAAAATTGTATTGGAAGACAACCTTTAAATAGAGTTTAATAGTTAGGGAGACTTTGTTGCGACGTTATATTTTAAATAAAATTAAATAGATGTCAGATTTGTGGAGACATTTTGGCACGTTTAGTACAAACATTTTTCGCTGGTTGGAAGTCCATAATTTGGCTGACTACGTACTATTTTTAGTCTAGCTTCTTAGTCTCTGAGTGCATCTTATTGCGTTATTGTACGTAGGTAAATTAAAATAACTCCTATTTTTATAAATGGATCTAATTATAATATGAGTTGTGTCTTTATAAAGAAAACGTATTTATAATTTTTTTAAGTACTTCTGCATATTCTGTTTTAACAGAATTTAATATACTTGAAACATTTCTTACACCACTGAGGTGACGAATAAACATACGGCCCACCTGATGATAAGCAGTTTCCGTAGCCTATGAACGTGTACAATGCCAGGGGCATTACGCGCGCGTTGCCGACCTTGGAAAAACCTCATTATCACTTTTTATAGAACCCCATACTATAGTCTCTTGGAAAAATCTCGCCAGGGAGCTCATTCTTATACGATGGTAGAAAGTGGCCGTGGGCATCATATTGAACAATTCCTTTGAGCACTGTTCGTTCTATAATAAACACGCAGAATGAGGCAAAATCTCTCCTATGACTTGAGAGATCCGATATCGCGTCTATGTTGGGGATCATCGACAATTCTCATAGCTCGTCGTTGCAATGAGTCACAGGGTTCAAACTGGTATCTAAGTGCTCCCGCCAATAAGTGACAGCAATACTCCATGTGGGGACGGATTTGTGATTTATAAACACGAACAAACTTATAACCAAACAAATAATTGACCCAACTACAGTCTGCTGATGTTCAATAGTAATACAAATAACAAAGTCGAATAATTGTTTGAATATTGCAAGCTATTAGCAATTTAATTTAGAGAGAGTTTTTGTGATAACTTCAACAAATCTTGGTAGTTGATATATTCTTTACGTTTATTTGATATTGATTTTATATATCAATTTTTATATTTTATTATCTAATATTGATCAGTGTAAAGATCACCCAATAGTAGAAGATACTTAAATACTTACCATGAACTATTATTGTCCCTAAATAGAGCTATAACTCAATATTACAATGCCTACCATTTTTAAAGTCTTATTATTTTCTTCACACATGCATAATTGTATAATATGTGCATCACATGCACATAACATGCCTATGTGCATAGGTTGCATATATAATAGAACGTAGGTATATGTTTGTTTAGAACAAGGTTGGATAATTATCGTAATTACTGGCTATATTAAAAACCTTATTGTTGTTTATAACTAAACGTATAGTAAAACACTTACTATAGTCTATATTGGGGTTCTAAGTGAAATGGAAAGAATGGCTAACCTTATTAAGAATATAAATAAATAAAAATAGAGAACCTATCGCCAATTACGAACAAATATTAATATTCTTTAAACAATAAATATTTTTATGTTAGTCTTATAATCATGGTAGTATCTGTAAACGCTGTATTTTTGGCTGTGCGTTCAGAACTTTTAGGATGGAGATTTTCGAAATTAAATACCTATTATGTATTTACGACTGTAGGATTGTGCATTTTAAAACATAAATAAGTGAAGTAAAAAAGGCTGGACGGTTTTAAATATAATGTATACAGCCCTATACATTTAGACAGGTATACAGAGAGACTGTAACCTGAATTAAAATATAGGATACTTTTTTTATAACTCAAAGAAGTAACATCACAATTTAGAATTAATAAACGATAAATCTATATATTCACATCAAACCTTATACAACATTGTAACTTCAGAGAAAATAATTTAAAAAGACTAAATAGCCGAAAATATATATATTAAAACATAAATAATTATATATAATTTACCTTGAAGTACAAGAAGCGTTTAACACATATTAATATGCTACGAAATTATAATATTCACCTAATGACACTATCTCATATGTTAAGTAGTAATTTGCTAAATTGCAATGTAATTCATATAAGAACATCAACAAAATTACTACCATAAATATACTATGAATATCGTGACACAGCCATCGGCGAGGACAATGTACATAAAGTTCGAACGTAATTATACCAAATAGGTACGATCGAAGGCACACTGGCTAACACAGGGCGACCTCGAGTGCATAGCTGCTGTAGCATAGAAGAAATTCAATCTCTACCTTGAGTGATTGATAGATAACGTTACATTATCTTTAATATATTTCATCGAGTGGATGTACACATGTTGGGTATGTTCTGTAAAATACGTTGTTAATTAAAGCATTATTATTTTTATACAATTAAAATTTAATTTAAATTATAAGTATATTTAAGTGTATAAACGAACATCTATTGAAAATTTCTTTTTACTCAGCGTTATTTCTACTAACCCCCTTATTTATTAAAGTCCTACAAATCTGTTTTAACTATAAGAGTATTTTGTCATTGTCTTTCAAATTGGGATATTAATGCAAAAGAAAAAGACAATTATATGAATAAAAGGGTTAGTCTTTATTCTTATGTTAATGTTCAGATCTTGGATGACATGACAAACATTGTCATTAGTAGTTGTAATTGATGGTCCACTTAATAAAATGTAGTAGCTGTCGCCTATAGATATGAACATTACCATAAGAATAAATACTAGGTAGATGTGACACTCCCGCCAATTCGGTAATTTAGTATTATAACGAATTGCCTTTCATTATTTATGTGTGACAAAATAATTTATTATATAAGTATAAATTTGTGACAACCCTATTAAAGTAAGGGGAAGTGAGGTACATTTTGTCGGCACTGGTGCACTGATAAATGAAAATACACGAGTGTCATTTCCAGCCAGAATTTTTTTTCTTACGACATTACTATGAGTATCACAAAGTGTATATATTTTAATATCTACGTTAGAGGTACTGTGTATTGTCAAATATTAAAACTAAATATATTACTAGTACGATAAATATTAAGTTGAATAATAAAAACACTATTTAAATCGTACCTTATTATATAAAAAAATATATATATTACTTTTAACTATAATCTAAAAAGTATTAAGTTTTGACAATTTGCAAGCAAGAAGATTCTATTCATGTAGATACGAGTACGTAGTGTTCACACTCACTTGACAAGCGCAACAAATTTTAGCTTTGACATTGTATAATATAAGAATACATCAAATCTAGAAAAAAAATCTATCTACATTTTTGTAGAAACAAAAGCCTATTTTGTTAGTCGTAATAAATATTTTTTTAACAACTTTCACGTAATATAAAACAAGAAAATGCTTGATATTAATAAGACTTTTATTACTAACACAAAATCCCACACAGAATTGGTTATTCATACACTTTACACTCCGTCGCCAAATGTTTATAAGGAAACAAACATTCGGCTCGGATCCTAATTAGGTTTTACAATGTCGTTATTATAGTTGATGGTCGGACAACCAATCGTGCTGGGACTGCTATAAATTTGCAACGAATTATGAGCGTTCCTGTTAACGAGCTCTCGCCCATAAGTTAATAACTGTGACAATTTTATTCGTGCAGACAAATAATATTATGTAATGTTTATTTTGTTTATTGTACTGATTGAGTAATCAAGACGAAATCTGTCAATTTTATAAATATGTAATTGTTTTTATAATGATTTTCATTTCCAGATTAAATATCATATACGTGTGAATTTCCTTATTAAACTTTAACAATTATGTATGTACAAAAGAGAGGGAATTTAATAAAATAATATTTATCAATATCATTTTCTAAATAACAATTACTAATATGTTTGCCAAAATTATTTTACGAAATGTAATTGTTTTAAAACTATAACTAAAAACGATAATGTTACAAATGTACTCTGAAAATTTTAATCCAATATTTTTACTCACTTTTTACTCTTGGGAATCTTCACCAATTTGAATTCATGATCTTGCGTCAACGATGACAATGGCTCCGCTGATATGGCAGTCCTCTTAAGTCGTGGTTCACCAAGAGGTAACACCCTAGTATTTTCCACCCCAGGTGTTTTCATAACAAAGCATTCTTCTTCTGAACCATTTCTGTGATTATCTATAATCTGTCTTGTTAATGGTTTGACAACTTGTCTGAATTTGTCTATTTCATTTTTGAGATATCGTATTGTTGCGTCCTTTTCGTCTATCTCGTTTTCGAGTAAAGCTATTATTTTATCTCTCCTTTTCAATTCTTCCGTCTTCTCCATCACCATACGTTTTAACTCTAATAGTTTCTTTTCTAATTTAAAATTATGGTCCAATTTGCAATGAGTTGCATGTGTTTGTGCCATTTTTATTTCACTGATATTTTTATTAACAGTCACTGCATTTATGAGAATTATTTTTACACCATAACTTTAAATTTAACGCATTATGTATAAAAAAAATTATTCCACTCTAAAACACTAAAATTTTGTAATATTTTGTTTATATAGAATACGTAGCTTTTCTCTACTACTTATTGGCCAACCAGTGTCCAGAATATTAATAATTTAAAAGAAACTATGACGTTACAATGCTTATTGTTTCATTCTCAATTTTGCATCTATTGTTCGATTGATTACTCAACGAGTCCTTCATACGTTACTTAATACAATTTTATATGATAAGACTGATATGATATATTTAATCAAATTTAAACTTTATAATGTCAAGATCAATTGGAATAGTTTTTGTAATTAATTAAATAATTATTTCGAATTTCAAGTATCTAATACATACAGATAATAGATACAGTTGTTCGTACAACCACACTAATAAGGAATTGTACTTTACCACATGTAGATTACTTTCTGTCATGTGGTAACATTAATAAAAGTAGTATTAATTACCTTTGATTTATGATAGATAATAAATAAACTATAAAACCTAATTTGCCTTAGGCCACAAAAATTACTAAAGCACGGATTGGCAATAAGAAATAAAGTAATTAAGCTTGAAATATATGCATGTAGTAATGACGAATTTAATTAAATCAATAACACATTGCTGTTACGTTTCTATACTTACGTACAGAACTAGTATCTTATGTCCCGTATAAAGTATGTATATCTGTTTGCCAAATGTCATAATAATTATAATATCATCTAAAATTTATTAGAGTTGCATACTTGTCAAACTTTTGATTAGCCTGGCATTTATCGTACACTTATTGTATTGTGTCAACTAATTAGCATTTGTATGAACGATTATTTTGTGAACAATTATGAACATGTTGGATAATATATCAGCATCCACAATTAGTCGGTGCACGAAGGCGATATTGTTACGTTAAGGTCATTCAACTAATACATAACACCTTTCTAAGTTCTCCTCATGAAGGTCATTAGAATTAATACTGTAATATATTTTAGAAATTTATAATTAGTTAAATTTATTTCATTAAATACTTATTTAGTCAAAGACATACGCTGTCTACATTCTGTTTAACATGTTTGAAATTAAAAAGACAAACGGTCAAACTACAACGAATATATCGGATAGATTTCTTAATAGTGTTTTTTAGTCCGCAATTACACTTATTTTTCGTTGATATCAGTAAAGATCTAAATCTTAGTCAGTCATTCAAGATTTTGGATCGAGTAGTAAAATTCTTAGAACTATAAAATGATTCGTCATTGTCAATGTTGTCATAATCAATCAGCAATTGACATAAGTTGTTAACTGATAAAAATATGAACGCATTATCTAAAAAAATATCATCTTTATAGTATAGTATACAAAGTATGCAAAATGTCTAGTATCAATCAACACAGTAAAAAAATATGTATCTTTATTACTACTTATTTTAAGAAATGAGATAATTTTAGCTTCAGTATTATTGTGAAAATGATTTTAATATTATTTTAACCAATAAAATTATTAGGACATATATAAACGAGTCAATGATATAATTGATAAAAAATCCTAAGGGGGACAAACTCTTTGTCAAATTTCATTGATACCCATTCGAAGTTCAGGAGATAAGATAATGTATATATTATTATCATCGATATCGATAATTAAAAAATATACACATCTTTAGAAAAGATTGTATAAATATGCGGTAGTTATGATAGGTATCTACTAGAGAACATATTCGAACTCGACCTAGACCCGTTTTCTCTTTAAATTTGGACGTGAGCCCAAAATGCAACTTCTACAATATTAAGCCTTATCTATAGAGTACGTTTTTCCGCAAGGGTTCATTACATATATTTCTTTTTTATTGATATTGAAGTTTTTATGCGCCTACTGATTACGATATCATCAACAATCTAGTTTTAACTATATTTAAACAATATTTTTTTTTATACTTATTATTAAGTATTTGTTAAGTATTTCAGTTGCATTATTATAACGATTCAGTCAGGCACGGGAGTCAGTGACTGCAAGTGGTTCAGGACCGTTTCTTATGATAGTTTATGAGGGAGGCCTATATTCAGCAATGAATAGATAATAGCTGGTATTATAAAGATGATTATAACGAATCACCTTTATTATTGTTTTATAAAATAAATAAAAATACAAGCAATTCGCAGTTGTGCTTTGCAAAGTAATATTTCCATATTCGTGTTACATCTATAGGTCAATAAAAAGGTCAAAGCTTTTAATATTAATTTGGGCAACCTTCATATTTTAGTCATATATAATCCACCAGTTATTGATATAATACAGGCTAATTAATTAAAAGATTTAAATATTAATTATTACATAACGCCAAAACAGCATCATTATTTTAACTTTTATTATCAATACCTATGCCTTTAACTTCGTGGCGCGATAAAGATATATTGATTGAATGGTATAAAAATATTTAAATTCTTCTCCTGTACGTTGGATGAATCTGACGATACACCGCTTAATGATTTTAAATAAAAAATATTTCACACTCTGAATATTTCACTCTTCTCCGAAAAAAATATCCAAGTAAAAGATTAGTGATAAACAAATACGAGTAACGCAGTTCATTCCTTAGTTACACATATTTCATTCTAACTCTTAAATTTTATCGAACAATATTTATATGTGTAAGATTGGTATAATTTTGAAATAAAAAACAAAAAGAAGATAAGCAAATTATATTTAACAAGAAATGATCCCTAATGCAATTACACTTGGCATTAAAATGAATGCTCTTGAAATGTTTATTGACATAGATACGGTCATGTGGACGATGTGATAGGAATCTCAACACGCCGCTTGAATGTTGCACGGATTGATAAATTTGCATGTACTTCATATCTACTACTGCATTATAATTAAAAAAGTATTTATAGACAATGATTATATTGTAGGAGCTATTATTTCAACAATTAGATAAATAATTTATTTTTCTTGTCTAGCAGTCTTGAACTGTGTTAAAAGACACACGATATCTAAAGTATAGATTCAGCTAGATTATAAGTGTGACCACTACATATGTAATTTTAAGTTAAATTAATTCCTATATTGTAAATGTGTGTAATATGAAGAAATATCTCTTAAAAAATGAGCCTACAAAATTTTAAAAGATCAACATTATACATCGCATTGCAAATGTACATGAGTGATGATAGCCATTGCCCATTACCCGTTAAATTTACTAACAGCTCGTTTACATTCCTAACAATAAAAAACAAACTAGTATTGAAATAAAAAAGAAATTACATAACTTAAAATTTCTGGCCCAGCGAAGAAATTTTTGTAGTGGAAAAGTGACTGGAAAATGATTACGTTAAATAAACCCACTACTTTAACGTAATACCGTAACGATATTTAATTTTATCTAAAAGCTGGATAATCTCCGTCGTATCATTCTGACGTCACTCGTTACATTTAAGCCAGTTTCAGGCCACGTTGACAGACTACAGACTAATGCTATTTATGGGGTTTGACGTTATCGCGACTCGAAACAACAAAAACCATTAGGGCAAACACCCGTTTGAGTACCAGTTCTTGAATAATATTTTTCTGAACACCGTATTTTCATCATCAACATATCAGGCGTTTACTGTCCACTGTTGAGCCTAGGCCTATACAATAAGGGGAGATTGAACACTGTATTTTATTACCAAAAAAAAAAAAAAAACATAATGATTCAAATTCCACAATCTTTTCTCAGATTTGCAGGTTCAACTCAGTACAAAAACAATGTTTGATTTTGAATAGGAATTAGTCTAGGAATAGCAATATGTAAAGAAAATGATAGTATATAACACGTGTATTCTATATTGTTCGTGCTATTAATTCTGTCAACAGGTGACGGCTACCATTATATCAATTGGGCCATCGGCTTATTTGTTATTCCGAGCTGCACAAAAAAGTATAGAAATAAATATGCTCAACTTTTGGATTTTAAAATTTTTTCAAATTCCCACCCTATCAACAAATATTCTTACAATGCATTAAATATATCGTGAAAATGTCACTTGTTTTGGTTAGAAGACACCATAACCTGTATCTAAATTCTAATATTATTTTGTTTTCATATGACTAAAGTAAATACAGTAGGGAAAAGAACATCTACTGGGTTTTAGAAATAAACCTGTCATACGTGTCATTCATCCTAAATCTCAGACGTAGCCAAATAAAATATATTTTGTTTACTTTAAACATTTCCTTTACACGCCTAAATTAAATTGTATTTATTGAAAATGCATAGATGTATGTAGTATGTAGACACTCATATCCTTACGGTCACATTCAAAAACGAGTTTCGAAACGGGTTTTAAAAAGCAATTACACAGCTCAATTTGCGTATTATTATATAATGAAGGGCGCCTCCGTGTCTCTGCATATGTCTACACAAAACAGTGACATTTATTTTCGGTTTTCTCCGTATGTCTCCTGAATTCGGTAATAAAATAATGGCGGAAACCAGATCGATGAGGTACATTAATTATTTTGCAAGAAATTCGATGTACTATATACATTTAAAGATACAATACGACGATGCCGACGATAAAATATAATTATCTAAAAATAATATTACGTCTACAACTCTTAATATCAATTTATATTCAGGCAAAGAGCTGGAACGAATGTATAATGTATATATTGATTAATTTTCTTATTTAAAATATTTCCTTGTATATATATATATATATATATATATATATATATATATATATATATATATATATATATATATATATATATATATATATATCTTTCTTTCCCGTGAGAGATGGTCGAGAGATGGGCAGCAACGTCCCTCTTAACCAAAGCCTAACTGTGGTTATCAACGCGACTGCTAAGCTTGACAACTAAAGGCAAAACCACGTTTTTTTTATGCGATTTAGAATCGCAAACAAGCTGACGGCCCACCTGATGGAAAGTGGTAACCATCGTCTATAGACATGAGCAGTACCATGGACATAACATGGTATGGTAAAAGTAGTATAAATTATCCATATTGACAGTAAAACTCGGCAGTAAGCTACAAGGTATCATCAAAAATATTATCACTTATTAGATATTTTAAAAAATATTATTACTCTTCTAGAGAAGAATTTCTCGCCATAAAAAAAATATTTACTATCTCCATTTTGAATAGACAATTTGGTAAATACGAGTAATATATACTGTAGCAAGAATTTCATATTATGCACTGCATTCGCCGCTACGATATCCTAAGGATGAAAAGATCGGTATTCTTACTCCGTCACGACACGGAGAAATACTACCAATATAGATTACAAAAAAAAAAAAAAAAAATAACTGCTAGAACCGAATTGTCTCACGCAAAAAATTTAAAAGGGGCTTGCAAAGGTATATGTTTGTAGAATGAACCTTGACATACATTTATTTCTGAAGAAATGCACGTCTGTCACGATTGTTAAAAAACCACAAAGGTTGATGTCACCGGTGAGGAAAATAGCGTGGCCGCCGCTTAATATGATATTTTCGGGATGAGACACTCTTCAGACTTGACAACCAAATATAATGTTACGCCACTTAGAAAAGTACTCCGCTAATAATATTCAAGTGACTATTGAAAATAACTGAAGAGATATCTTAGCGAATATTATTTAAATTAAAAATGAACCTTGAGTTTTTAAATATTGATGTTAATATCACGTTATACAACAAGTACCCATTTCAACAGTAAATGTTGAAGTGATTCAAATTCTGTGAGAAATGTTAGTTGTTTCAATGCGTTAAAAATACATGGTCAGATGGACTTTGGATGAAAATTTGCGAGTGTAATGACACAGCGATAAGGTCCCAACAAGATGTAATAGAAAAGGATAATAAGAAAATCTAAATACAATACATGGATATCCTCAAAGGAGAGCGAATGAAGTTCCTTGTGGATATAATTATAAAAAAAGACGTTATACTTTTTCACAAATTTTGCTATTTTGTGTTATTAATACATGTATCTAAATGCAATCAATTACAAAAATCGAATCCGAATCGAATTAGCATATATAATAACAAAATGTGTAAAAGATACTTAAAAGATTATTTAATTTTAACTAAAAATACATTTTCAACCATTTATATTAATTTATATTATAGAGTAATTTGTTTGTAGAAAGATTCAAAACTAATTTTCATATTTCATCCTCAGAGAAAGTTGATCAGTTACACAAAATACCTACTTACTATCGCTAGGTTTTGACGTATTGCTTATGCATATAATAACCTTTTCGTAACATTTTATAATATTATTGATTAAATTTAAGTTCATATGTACGTACAAATTTATTACTGTACATTAATCACCTTAATTCTTAACCTTCGACATTGGTTTTAAAACATGATAGTGAAATAGAATCACCTCATAGTAAATTAAGTATCAATCAAAAAAACTTGGCTCAAGCTAGATAAATATTAATGGGAGCTGAAACAGATGTTAAAACAATCTAAATTTAGATCTAAAGAATAAATTCTACATAGTTTGCTCACAACAAACTCAGAGATAGTGTAAGCTAGCGAATTAACTCTATTGAATGCAAATTTACCAAGAAAAAAAAAATATACAAGATACTTTTAACATATTTTAAATAAAACACAATAGTCTTAAATTGTTAATGTTTTCAGTATTGAAAATGACAGCAATAATTTTACCACGATTTATAATTTTGTTAAAATGTAATTAGGGATACAAGAACTAAAAAAAAAAAATTACAAATTACAATAACAAACTAAACTAGCAAGAGGAGTAAACAAATTTCTCTCCCAATATCTCAGTCATACTACAAATATATTCATATAAAAGTTGCTATAGCTCTAAAAGAAGGTATCTGCAAGCAAGACAATTGTAAGAAAAAACTACCGGAAGATACCGACGAAGGCTGGACTTGATAGTAAGTAAAGGCAACGATGCGTAAACACTGCACCAATCACGTAAATGCATTATCGAAGAATTGTGAATACGAGTATAACAAAAATATACAAGGAACTAGATAAAAAATTACAATGTATCGATCACCTTTATTCTGGATTTATTTGCCGCTAGAATTTACATGATCAAAATTATATAAATGTATGGTGATGCATGATAATGTAATTATTAATACTAGAAAAAAAAAACCAAACAAACAATTGCGCTTATAACCGTTTTCATGGTAGATATCATGGACTCGTCATAAGCTGCAACTAGTATGCAAATTTATAAGTTTATTTGCATTAAAAACAATATATTTTCTCATCATAAATACTAGTATAGGATGATAGTTTATAATAATATAGATATTACTCGAGGTTTTCAGTCATTACCTCCCTTTTAGATAAATTCGTTTTTAATTCGATTGTATGTATAAAATAACGTATTTCTATATCTAGCCGTTTTAGTTGAATGTTAATCAGTTACTTTATCTTATATACATCAACAAAATTAACAAACTTACGTACTATAATCGATTAGACAAATTTAAATGAATGTCCTACTTCAACAATTAATCACTACTGTCAACGTTATGACCATTTGGCAATCAGATATACTTTTCATTTCATTTTATTACTTGTTACAATCTCGACAGTATTGTCAAATCATTTTTTATGTGTCTACATGCAATGATATAGATCAGTGTTTACATCAGAATTCATTAATTGTATCATAATTTATATAACACTGTTAACATCTATATTTTATACAAATTTAAGATTTAAACTATTGTAATAATTTATTTATAAATTTGGATTATAGATTAGATCATTCACATTTACTTTGTACATGTATTGGAAAAATGTTGATCCTACATAATTAACTGTGAAGACTTATTCTTGTTCATGTAAAAAAATTCTACAAAGTAAAATAGGGATTGCTCCATTCTCTCTAGCTTTTTAGGATGTAAATAAAAATATTTTTACATGCGTGATATAATGTTAAACACACTTTATAATTCGATTATTAATGTAAACCTATATGATATACACCTGTAATTTTAACGCTATCTAATGTTGTACAGAAATAGATTAGGGAACACGTAACGATGAAGAAATATTACTTTCAAAATGACATGTTGAATTCAAATAAATTTTCTGGAACATATAATTATTAAAGATAGTTTAAAACTTTTTTCCACACTGACTGGCCAAAACACTTTATAATTAAAAAATAAAATATATATTAAAAAAAATAAATTACGTTCGATATTCAAATTTTGCGAGCGCGTTACAAGGTAATGTTCGCTACGTTATACCGGTTCGAACGCCGCGCATGAACTAGATGGCCGTCGTATGGTAAACATTACTCGAGCAAGTCTTCTTGCAGACCTATTACAATTTCTCATTCTTAAATAACTTGATTGTTGTTGATGAATTCATTGACATGAGAGTTGACCGCTTGGTACAAACAATAAACTTTGTCTATGTGTTGTTACTGGTATGTTTCGAAACTGGCAGGATATTTATTAACAAGTAAGAATGGATGTGAAATTGCCATGTGGTCTTGACATAGAATAGGCCACCCCTTCTCCATGGGTGTCGTAAAAGCGACTTTGGTGTTCTATGATCGAGGGATGGGCAGTAGCGTCAATTTTAAAACCAAAACCCAACTGCAATTGTCAACCCGCCTGCTAAACGTGGCAACTACTGACAAACCCCCTAAGGAGGAACTTATGTACAACAGTGGACAGTTAATGGCTGAAAGAATGATGTTGATGAACAATGGATATATTGATGGAACATACAAACTTATTTAAAATATTGTTTGATTAGAAGGTTGAGAGGAAGAGTCGGTAGATATATTTAGGATAATTTCGCTTGTCTAAACGCCTATTGTATGTTATGTTGCTATCTAATTTTTCTCTATATGATTTACAATAATTTTAAGGAAACAAAATTTGTCTATCAGAATTCCGAATTTTATCACTAGTTTTATTATTACATTATTATTACAATATTATGATACGATATGAGTATACTGTGTTAGCCATGATATCCTTCATGTGTCGCTATTCCTGAGGACTCAGATGTGACCATAACACAGCCATGCAAATACAGCTGCTACAAGGTAGAAACATTAATGGAACAGAGGTACCCAAATACGTATATATATATATATATATATATATATACGTATATATATATATATATATAAACATATATATATATATATACAAATAAATATTCTATATAGAATAATTATAAATATATATATATATATATATATATATATATATATATATACACGACATCACTGTTACCATTATGATGAATGTCCGTATAAAGTATTATTCAAATAAAATTGACATAAGTATTCAGAGTCACATACGGCTAGTTTTTAAGGAAACCATTTCGAAATTGTGCTTAATTTATACCCATAAAATTTTATTGCACGGATATCTTTATTTGGATGCTAGCCTTGTACTAATATCCAGTTTTTTGCTATTACAACCTTGAAAATGCCATAAATCTCTATCATGAAACGTGGCGAGGTCTATTTTAGACCTCGTAAAACCATCAAAAGTAATAATGAGGGGATGATTAACTGTCCACTGCTAAACATAGGTCTCTCCCATTAAGAGGGTTTGGTTAGTAGTTGCCACGCTTGGCAGGCGAAATAACAACCGCTATTTGGTATTGGTAATGTTTTAAGACGAACACTATTGTCCATTCCTCGACCATTCAGTCCCCTAGTCGCCTTTTACGATACCCATGGGAACAGAAGCGATGGCTCATTCCATGAGGAGACAACACGACCTGTATTATACATTGGGTATTTATTTTAAAGTGTGAAATCAAAAACCGAAAAAATATAAAGTTTGAAGTTTTTATAAAAAGTTTATAATTTCACGCAAAAGTAGTGTCGTAAAAACTTTTTTTTTTTACACTTTTATTAAACTCATTTAATTTATTGCGTTCTTTAATATTAATGTTAATAAAATATTAAAAATCAGTAAAGTACATTGAAGACCTTGTTTTTATATATACGACTAGATATATATATATATATATATATATATATATATATATATATATATATATATATATATATATATATATATATATATATATATATATATATATATATAGATAAATTTCATCAAAAAAGAGGGAAAGAGGTTTCTTCAAGGTCGGCAAATCGCTCGTAATGCCTTTGGTATTGCAGGCATTTATAGGCTACAGTAACTCCTTACCATCAGGATTGACATCACAGTGGTATAAAAAATAATAATAATAAACTTACTGAATGCATACATCCTGAGGATATAAAAAACGTCGCTACATAAAACATCTTAAAATACCTATCATTTATAAGAATTAGCAGCGAACTTTACGAAGAGCGAGCACAAAAGATCATAGAAAGGTCGCAGTGTCACAGGTTATTCTGCCTAAAAAGCCCGATATTCAATAATAATAATAATACTGAATGCATATGTACACAAGTAACAATATGTATTAAAAATATATATATGGGAAACAGTTTTCAGTACCTAGTTAAACATTAACAAAAACTTTTCAAGCATATTGAAAAATTTTAGGCGGCCTTTTCAATAATTACTCCTAATCATATGGAAAAATATTTTTAATTAATTCAACGATACTTTTGGTTACTTATAGTAATAAAGCGAAAGTTGTATATAATTAAAACAAAAAAAACTCCGGATTTTATTTCTAATTGTATTCAAGACGATAGGTATTTCATTAAAGATATCTGATAATAATTATTTATTATTAAAATTTCTCGTGTTAGGGCGAGGTCCAATATTTCGTTCAGGAAGTACGAAAAAATTTATTATCGGTATATAGAAATACTAACTTTTACCCGCGTCTTCGCCCGCGTGACGGAGATATGTTTACTGATCGAGATAAAAGGCTTTATCCTTCACCATTATACATGATTGGTTAAGACGTTAAGACACTATAACGTAACAAACAAACACACTTTCACATTTATACCTAATCTTAATAAGAATACCTTTAAGCAGAAGTATTACTGAGTGTTACGATATTCTATATTTCTGTAGTTTTGTGGAGGTCGTACCTACCTATAGAACAAAATGTATTATTTTGTGGCATACAAACATACATATGGACAGATTTACTAAATTATAAGATTTCGTATTAGGCAATTTGACTAGTAAAACAAAAAATACGCCATCCTGCTCAAATATAAACTGACATTCTGTGAGTAGGTATTATTGCTACTGCGTAGTCGACAGTGTTATTTGCAGATCAAAGAGATGGCTAAAATGTAAATAAATACACATCAGCGAAACTTAATGCATTAGGTAATCTACACTTTATCTATTCTGCGTACAATCTCGTAAATAGATTTATTTAAGTGCTACCTAATGTACATTCAAATCAACGATCACAATAAATTTAGATACGTTCGCTGCCTTCGCGTCATCACAGTGCAGGGTTTAGAATTTGGTCGGGTCACAGGTAAAAAATTAAAACAAAAGTGGTTATGGATTTGTTTTTTGTCAACTCTATAGATGCTCGTCATTTGAATTTTATAATAAAAACAAAATATAAAATAACAAATCTTATTATGTGTTATAAATAATAAATCTAGAAAAGCTGGGGAATCTTGGGGAAATAAACCCACATAGTTTATTACAGTCTAAATAATTCTCATATCACACTGCGATTAAGTTTATTCTTTTATTAAACGGTAGGCTATACAATAGCGGTATGATAATTCCTTCAACGTATAAACGACTTATAATTTTTGGTCCAGTTGTGTATTTAAAGCGCAATATAGATATTTTCAAATTAATTTTTATTTTATATTAATTGGGTCTAGTAACAATAAGATTATTTCAACTAAAAACGTATGTATGACGTATGTATGCCTTTGATACTAGATTCACTCTGTCTCGTAAGAGATCTGTCTTGAAAACAGGTTCAAATATATATTAAAATTAATTACAATACAAATCGGTAATTAAATTGTTACATTTCGGGAGATATTCACAAAGCGCCACCTGTTAAATTTATCGAAATTACATGCAGTAACATGTAGTTCCAGTAAATTGTCTGCAAAGTACTGCCATCTAACGAATGCTCAGTAAAATAAATAAATCTTCTACTCAACGACAGATGGCGTATATAACGACCTAATTTGTGAATTTTAAACATCATCTTAATTTATAACAAAAAACTAAAATAATAAAATATTTAAATGCTATATGTGGTCTCTTCCAATCAATACTGGTTATATTAATAGGTATTTTAATGCTCTGAATGGGTCAAATTGATTGTGTGGCGTAGGTAGTTTATTGTTGATAAAGAGTCTGCCTTGTTGACGGTCTATAAATAGAATGGATGGACACTCAACCGACAATAGTAGGAGGTACCAAGTTTGTCATTCGCTGATGATATGTGAAATATTTTATGAACTTGATGACATAAATAGCATAGTATTGTTGTTCAATTCTTTATGTTGGGTTTTGTGATTTCTAAAGGAGAGAATGTTTGCAGAAGGAACAAGTATAATAATATCTGTAAATATAAATGACATCACATCATCATTGTAAAGAAAATGAGATTGTACCTACGTGTATCTACATAGATAGGTTGTATTGTGTTATAGTCTATCAATTATTGAAACTCTTTACATTAATTTATTTTTAAAAGATAGTAGCAAATACATTCTAGAAAATATTATTCTTTGGTAATTTTAGGGTTTCAAATATCGATTTCTCGATGTTATCGACAAAATATAAAGTCAATATTATCGATATAACCAATGTTATCGATATTCTTATATTGATACTGACATGTTAAAAAAAAAGATGTATCAATATTTTAGAAAAAATAATATTAATGTCCTTGAACTGGGGCATAGTAATCGTTACGTAATATAATTGGTATGCTGGCTGGCACCCTTTACGTGCAAATAGTATATTTTTATTTTATTCTTAAAAAAATATCGGCATTACAAATACCTTCAAGATTCCTTTTAAGTGGATTTTATATTCTATAAGAAATAATAACTTTAAGCTAAAGAGAACAGAATGATAAAGCAAAGGAATTTTTTTTTTTTTGATTAAACCGTATAAACGCGTAACACATGTAACTTTTAATAATCTATTATATATGAACAAACTGGAATTTATACAATCAAATATAAAAACCACGGAAAATAAGATGAAAATAAAAGCAAATTTAATTGGTGAAAAAAAAATTCAGTACATTATCTCAATACTAATATACAATAAAAAAAAACATAAACATCACTACAGCACACCAAATAAAATAGGATTCTTTATCTATGTAACTATATAAATAAAAATATTTAAAATGTAGGCAATAAAATTAGTTCACACGTATTACCATAAGTGCAGTTATCTATCCTGTCATTTAACATAATAAATTGCAAATAAATCATAATTTACGCACTGACAGTCATATTTATCAATGTAAACATATTGATCAATATGTCCCATATAATAATTGCTACTGACGTTAGGAATCGAAGGACTATTAAATGGAGTAATTTTTACTGTATCCCTTACCTACTAACATACTTAACATATCAATCAATGGTCATGAAATTAGGACATGCACATAATATTAGGGATGTAAAAAAAGAGTTTGTTTTTTATAACCTGGTTATGCAAACGAAGTTGCGGGAAAAAATTAGCCTATTTAACATGTATATTGATACCATCTTCTATATGAGGTAAAGAAACGACCAAAATTAGTTATCAGGTTATTTAATTTTTTTTTTTTACAATTAAGTACTGTAAACTGAAAATAATAAGAATCAGCATAAATCAATCTTTACTTGTTTTAGAAACCGCTTAAAAAGAGTCACTACTATATTTCCTATTATTGATTAATATTAGATAATACCAGTATAATTGTATACTTAGTAACATAAACTAGGACATTTCATAAAGATAATACGCACCGATGACACGGCTATACGATAAAAGGAATGAAAACGAAAATGATTTTAATGGAAATGTAATTGATGTTATAATTGTGTTTAAATAGTAAATGTGTGGTTCATTCAATTTCGAACATTCAATAGAAAGATGGACTACTTAAATGTTGACAAAATTAAGAAGTATGAATGACAAAAACTAGATTTATCATTACAAAATTTGTATAAAACCGACACCGGATTAAAACTCATCAACTGAAAATAAATAAAACCATTAAAATTAGGAATTGGTGAAGAATAATTAACATACTAATACACAAAAAAATAGTTTACTGCATTTTGAACGTTTCAAACTCATGTTTTGAAAGATTCTCTATAATAATTTGTATAAGTACTGTAATCAAACAAAAATCACCTTACATTACCAAAAGTAATGAAGTTTAGAAAAATAATAATAAACCCACCGGAAATTAAATTATAGAATAAAAAAAAAATTTAAATGTTTAAAAATAAGGAATAAATTTTGAGTCACGTTACAGAATGGATCACTCTTTCCTTTCCCATAAGTATCGTAAGAGGCCACTAAGAAAACTTAATAGTCAAGGGACAGACAGCAACGTCCTTTTTAAAACATTACCAAATACCTGGCTGCACTTGCCAAGCGTGGCAACTATTGTTCAGCAGAGGACAGTTAACGGCTGATATAAATGAATGAATGAAAAAAAAATTGAAATGGTTTTTTTAGAGTCACGTTTTTAATTAAAAAAAATAGTAGTTTTATAAATGACTACAATACTTACTCGGTATGGCTCGGGCATAAATTATTGTCCTCGAGAAGCAGTCTATTGATTGGTCAAAACTGGTTTAAAATCTATTCAGCACTTCATTAGCGCGTAAGACAAACGGTCTCAGCGGGGGACTTTTCTATTACAATGTATTGGTATCGGGTGCCAATCAATTTCAAAAGACAATCTCGTGCTTTATGATTTTGATTCTAGTTTCAAACTGAACAATATCAGATAAGAGTGGCAAAGACAGATATTTTGTCCGTGACAGATAGTTTGTAAGTACACGATTTATTCAAAGAAATATTTTTTTCCGCAATGGGCTTATTAAAGCATGTAGGGCGGCCCTTAGTCTATATGGCGCCCTGGGCATATTTTAGCAGCAAAATGACGAAAAATTTTGTCAACCACTGTTTACTCCAAAGAAGCATTGACGAATTCCATACTGATGTATGGCTCACGTGGTGCCTCTTTTAGACAACTGCCCCACTAAGTGCTTAAGACTGGTACTGATAACATGCAATTTTAGATGTGTTACATTACCGAAATATAAAATTATGCCGAAAATTGTATTTTGTCGTATTTAAAGGCTTGGACGAATAAAATACGAGAAACTTTTTCCGTATACAGAATGTCAATCATCTGCGATCTGCAATTATTAAGTTTATTTGGTAAACAATTAATTTCTGAAAAATCTAATATAAAATTTACAAAAAATTACAAAAGCGAATAAGAACTACTATGAAATATGGCCATAGCTACGAAATTCTTCCAAAAAATTCAATCGATTGTATTTTAAAATATTTTGCAGTAGAAATCGAAATTATTAGGATCGTTTTATGACGGACTGCTATCAGTGGAATTTAATAATTTCCTCAAAGAAGCATAAGTTGAAACATCTGAGAGTGCTCAGATCGACAGAGTGACAGATCAGAGACTGCTTGACTTGATTCTTCCATTACCCTTTCGGCATCGGACGATCAGAAAGGGTGAGAGTCCCTACCTTTATGTCGTAGATATATATACGCACGAAGCGCTTTGCGTCTTCCTTCATCATCCAAACAGCCTAAGAGTGGAACTCTCTTCCGGCTTATGTTTTTCTAACCACACATAATGTAAATCAATTTAAGGCAAAAAGCTATTCGTGAATCCGCAAGCTAGTTACCTAAAGTATATGGAAGACTAAATAAGAATAAATGTTAAATACTTTCAATTTTACTCTGTATAAGGAACTTCCGTGCTAAGTTTTATGTCTCTAGAGGCATATACGAGTACACCAGTTTAGGTTGTGCGTTGCCTAAATTAAGTTAGACCAAAGTTGGAAAATTCATTGGAACAGATAGGAAGACTTATATGTTTATGCATTTAACTGCATACTTTATGCGTTGGTTACCACTTTTCATCGGGAGGCCCGTTACTTTATTGCTTGGCCTCAAATCTTAGTACGTATGGTAATTATACTATAATGGCTCTTTCAGTATGCTATAAAATAAAGCTGAACGTTTTAATTCCTTGGCAAGTGAATTAATATTAACGTTATTACAGTAAACTAATTCCAAAGTTAAAGTTGACATAAAGACAGTTAGTCTCTATTGCTTGATCTAATTTTAGTTTAATTTGTCAGACAAAAGCTATTTTTAAAACTAAACAGACAGGATATGAACGTCATGAAAATTATCATACGCTAGAAGCTACAGATATTATCTATTAGCATATCAATATAATGTTGAAAAAAATTAATGCCACATTCTTATTTATCTAGTTGCAAATTTCAACTCGTTTATTTCAATCACTGTATATATTTGCTGTCAACATTTTGACAGCTTTTAGCTGTATATACTACACAATCTCGACGACACGAACCGAGCTAATCGATAGAGCTATATCGTTAAATGTTGGATACATTGGTTCACAGCCTTTTTAAGAGAATGGAGTTCGAGCTGACTGATTGATGTAGCATTGTCAGGTCCAATTATATATTTTGCCCCAATTTTGAAAGAATTTTTTCTTTTCATATTTCTTTACGTTTACCAAATCTAAAAATTTTACACGTATTTATTTTATACTAAAACGCCATCTCTTTGCTGATGATGATCTATTAACATCATCTTAATATCTTCTATGATGTATTATATAATTTTATACGGTGTAAAATGCCAAATTACTCCAATAAATTGCTTAAAATTTCCATACCCATATTATTTTACACCAAAAATTTCTACAACAATTCAGTTTTATTAAGAAAACATTTTTGCCTAAAAATGTGAAAAGAAAATACCCAATCTGGCAACACTGAATTGTCGTGCAGTATTTGTGATATGTAATAGTATTGAGCCAGGTGTCAAACAAGCCAAGTACTGGCCTGACAGGCTGAACAACGAGAACTGGGCGTGACACGTAATCCGATTAAACCAATCGATACTGACCGACAGATAGTTAGAGAGGTGTCAGCGTAATTTAAGGGGCTTATCGTGTGATCTGTGTGTAAGTATACGCTATTAAAATAGTGTTACAAATATTTATCGGTATCTAATGGGACTTTTTCGAAAGATAATCAACTGTAGTATTACTTGACAAATTGCAACCAAAATTAAATTGTAATTTAATAATATAAGTATTAATTACCGAGTAATAAATCATACATCATCATCATCTCAGCCATTATCTGTATCCATAGCCATATCTGAACATAGGCCTCCCCCATAGACTGCTATAAGGAACGGTTCTGAGCCACCTACATTCATTTACTCCCTGCAATACATTTGAAGTCGTCACTTCATCTTGTGGGGGTCATCCTACACATACACACACAATAAATCACACATGCACATGAATGGATAATATTATTAGTAAAGTGTATAGAGTAAGAGGAAAAAATTCTTTAAATTTAAAGAATTATTAAACATCATAATAAAATTCAATACTTTTCCCTCTTATTAAGATAGTAAATACTGTGCTTTTGCCGAAATCGGAACGTCCTATATATTATAATCAAGTACATATGCCCTTGGATACTCTACGTATTTGTATGTTGTGCTTTTGAGGTTACGATAAGATACAATTTCCGGTTATTAAATTTAGATAACAATCGATAACGTAATCCCCTTTAGGAGGAAGATAGTTTTCTACATTTTCAATCTTATTTATTAAACTTTATCTGGTTGAATTTAGCTATAAGTTATCATCGGTTGATGATATAACAAAATATAGAGAGCGAAATCAAAATCATTAGCATCGTATTAAATAATTGTTGGACTAGTAAAACTGAAAGTATTTCCAAAACAAAAATAAAAATCAGCATCTTTCTATAATAACTTGATTGCTGGTGCGTCATGTTAGTTTGGAATGATAGATAGAGAAATAGATAATATATATAGTATATAGGTAAATAAATGGTATATTCTTTGTTGTTTCCTCTAAAAGTTTATATTACAAGTATTTTTATTGGTGTTTATTTTTTTTATAATACTATAGTGGTAAACAAGCATATGACCTATCTGATGGTAAACAGGGTTACCGTAGCTTATGAACGCCTGTAATACCAAGGAAGTTACACGCACGTTGCCGTTTTTAAGAAACCTTTATAATATAAGGATGCAATAAGGACTCTGCCAAGATATACAAAATCCTTACTGCTCGTGCTGCGATGACACAACACTACAGAAAAAAAATATGGTACCCAATACCTTGGGTTTCATCAGATCTTTTAATGAGTAACAAGGAAGTACCGCGTGTGGATGATGTACAGTGTAAGTGTGGTGTGTAATAAAGTGTGGTACTTCTCTTGTATGTGTAGCTGGACTCCACGCCAGCCCAATGACGCCGGTTGTAGTTTTTCAACAGAGCACACTCTATTCATCGAATTTCACCCCTTTTTTTGTTAAAAAAGTACGCACGATTTATTAAATTTCACCACCTTTTGTACAAATATAAAACACACAAAACCCCTTTTTTGGCGATAACTATACCACGCATGCGCCATCGACAATCTGTCAGACTTAAACAAAAAAAAGGAAATGACAGATATAGACAATCACAGTAACACAGCTGTCAAATAATGCTTGCCGCTGTAATTAAATAATGAATACTAATAAATTAAACACTTTATTTTCACCAATCTTTCATTAACATTTTATTAATATATCTTTATTAAAAATATTGTTATTCACTGACAGAATTCCCTTAAAAGAATATTAATATTTTTATTTCATCCTGTAAATTAAACGAGACGAAAATAAAGAAAAAGATAAAAAAAAAACTTTTGTCATGTATATAGGCAACACGTTTTTGGAAAATATTTAATGTAACTATATTATTTTTATCTATACCTATATTTATACAATAAAGCGAGTTATTGATGTAAGTTATTAATGATGACAAAAACTAGAAAAAAATATACAATATTAATGTACTTAAGTTTTCATGACGCGATTTAATACATTACCAATTTAAGCGAAACTTGACTGACAAGCGCACTTATAGGGAGAGATACTATCTCAGTACATCTCATCTAATCTTATATAATCGACAGAAGTTTTGCATCGCAACAAGTAGGTTTGGCTTGATAAAGAAAATCAAAATATCAACTGTTATTAAAATATGGGAATAAACCTTATCGATTTGAAAAATGAATCATGAGAATCTGTTTAGAATTAAAGAAAAAAAATCAAGCAAATTTATGCATTTTCGAAATGGCTTAATAAACACTACGTGTATGCAAGATAGAATTTGTGTACTACTATTTTTCATTGCCAAGTAAAAGTAATTAAAAAAGAATAATTTGTTAATTCAATACAACTTTCAATTATGCAGAATTACAACCCATTAAAGTGACTATTAAAAATTCTGTCGTACGATTGTTAATTCAAGCAATTGTTGGGTTTGCTTGAATTCACGATGCAATAAACCGTCCACTTTTGGGTCTCTCTGGTAATTAAATAATTCAATAAACCAGCTTTAAACATATAACAACTTTGTCCATTTTTCTCAGTAATTGTATGCAATTCTGTTTATGTTGCCGAGGTAATTGTTATCTGGTGAACTTATTTGGTGGTCCACAATTTTAATGTCCTTTCCATCAAAATCACTCGACCGATGCTTAATTTAACACCAATTTTTTATTGAGGTATAAAATGTGAGTCAATCTAAAGGTTGATCACGAATTAATTTTTAATTGCATGATAAAAAAAATTGCAAATAAATTTATGCATAATTAATTTCTTTTTTTTTATTGTCTTACATTCATTGTATCCATTACTTTTTTTGTTCGGATTTTAGTTATTCAATAAGTACAATAAGTTCTTAATTCATCTGGAATTAAGAAATTAAATTTATGAAACAGGATTTAATTTTAGAATTCAAAATTCAAATTAGGAACATACCTAACCTCTTTAGTTGCGTAACCGGGTTGACTACTAGAGGTAAAAGCCAAATGTCCTGTTGCATCTCTATTACTACGTGTATATTTCATGACGATTAGTTTAGCTGTTGCTAACCGGTTTGTTACCTATTAACGCCTTAACAATTAAAACAAATAATGTCAATTTCACATCCTTACTAAGTACCTAATACTTACTACAACTTTATAAACATAAAAGTGGGTTTTTTGTTTCTAAGTTACCCTATGGTTTCTAAGTTGCGCTATGGTGCCTTAATAGATTCACCTATCGCTATGAAATTTGATATCACACTATACAGGATGAAGAAGGTTACTTTAGGCTACTTCTTCCCAATAGTGACTATATTCTGGTCACGCAGTCGAAGTCGCGGTTAAAAACTAGTTTGTAATATTAGTAAGAATGTGAAGCTATCTAATTATTTATAATATATGAAACTATATTAAAAATATACATACATACAATATTCTTCATTGCACTCAGAAAAACAATAATAATATACCAATAAAGACTAGACTTCTTCTTTTTCTTTGAAATATTTATAAAGTAGGTATTTTTGTTTTGTAGAAAGTGGCATTTATTGTAAAACAATATCCTCAATATTACGAAAACTACTGGTTGAAAAATGTTTAATCATCCCTTATATCGTATATATATCTAATACTCGAAAGATAATATTTGTGGAAAATTTACATTACAAGTTATGTATCCGTAAGTTCACGGCGCGACAAACGTAAGCTAACACTTACAAGATATCTAAGATAAAATTTTATTATCGAGAAATAATTCATAAAATTGAACATATATACCTATACAAATAGACAAAATCCGAAACGTAACCATCAGGTGCAAAACTTGAGTAACGGATACCTCGCATGCGTCGACGATATGACGGCAGCTGGAGCAAGTGCGTCATATAGTGGAGACTTTGTGAGGCCAAAAGAAGCGTAGTCAGATCACCAGCCATATGACTCAATAATACTGTGACAACCGCAAATGACCTATGTCATCGACAGACCACAGGCTATGCTACGTGGAAAGACATTCGAGAGGCGGTAAGCTATTCCATGTTGCAAATGCCTTTATGGAATTATCAGATTTTTTTTATAGTTCTAAAAATCACGTAAATGGTACCTACTAACGTTGTTAACGTTAACCATCTCGTGTCATTAGAATTCCTATATTGTACCTACAAAGGTCTCTGACGTAGTTTATCGCAGACAGCTTTATGTGAATTTCTGTAGTTTTTCCTTTTTAACACCATTACCATTGAATACAATATGTACGATTTGACAAAAGGTAATTTTTTTGTCCAAATCCAATTGTTGCCTTCGCCTATAGAAAATTACATTATCAGCACTCGCTGAACATAGGTGGTATTGAAATTGATATCTTCTACTAAACTACGAAGGAATTATTAGTCTGTAATAATTATAGGAAAGTTATTAGAAACCTATTATAAAGTTCATCGACATTAGACTACGTTCTTGACCATAAACAAAGCTCTTTTTGTATGCGTACTGCGTACCACGAAATGATTTATGTGGCTAATGTTTTCGATTATAGTGCATCTCTGTTAAGGCTTATCAAACTTATTACTTAATTGTAAATGAGTTTATAATCAATTAATTTGCCATCAATAAATTATTCTAGATTTCAGAAGAGAATTTTTAGTAACCATCGGTTTTAAGGGTAAGATTGCTAGAGCAACCTTTAAAACATGTTCTATCTATGCCTATGTATAATTACCACTTTCTATCAGATGGACCGTCTGCTTGTTTATCATTCCTCATGGCATTTTTTGTTACTTGTGTACCTACTGAGTACTTGATTGAAAGTGGTATCCGTTGTATTACATTGCCATTACATGCATTTCCATTCCTACAGGCTAAGTAAACCTCTATATCCTATAATTTCATTGCCATAACGCTACTTTTAAAAGCTAATGTAAATACAGCTTCTTGGTGGATAATTATATATATTTTTGAGCGGTCTGCGTCTAGTACAATGTTACAGGATCTTTGTAGTGAGTATAAGGTAC
Organism: Galleria mellonella; assembly: GCF_026898425.1. NCBI lineage: Eukaryota > Metazoa > Arthropoda > Insecta > Lepidoptera > Pyralidae > Galleria > Galleria mellonella. The sequence goes on along the minus strand of NW_026442147.1, from coordinate 280,989 downwards.
GAATATTACAATTAAGTCCGCCTATAAAAATTTATGAGATTATAAATATATTACTACTTTACCTTTTTAAAATAAATATAATCTTTAAATAAACAGCTTTCAAATGCACCTATTAATAGGCAGGTGACTGTATACACATGCCCCTTCTTAGGTATTAACGCCCACTTGTAGTGATTACCTCGTAATCTCATACAAAGTTCTTTTGAATTGTCAATCGCTGCATTAATTTATATAAACAAAGTAATAACTGGGATGCATATCTATTGCTACTACATATAATCTAATACAACTACTATCAAAACACCCAATAGGAGAAGCCCTATGTTTAGCAGTGGATAGTTAACGGCCGATTTGATGATATCTATTGCTAACATTAAAAGCTCGCTTTATGTGTACTTTTCTTTTAATTTACATATAAGTGTGGCTTAAAAATTAGGTTTTATTTTTTCCATAATTAGAATAATAAATACAATATAATACCAATAGCGCTAATCACCTTTCGATCTCCTCTAAAACGACGTAAATATCAGTAATAAATTCTATAGAACATAATAACATGGACAGTAATAATTTATCAGATATTCAAATCAATGGGTCAAACTTGACGTGAGTACTATGTTTAATATACGATTACTTAGTAAAATAGATCACACGATTATTTATGTATGTTTACTATTAGGATTTAAATAAATGAATATAAATTATGTTTTCCATCAGTAATTATTAATATGTAGAATATTACAATCGTAAAAAATATAGCATGCCACTTTTATTATAATGAAAACAATTAAATAATGCCTCCTTCCTGATTCTCTAATACCCTATCCGAGATTACATTTATATTAGATATATTACTTTTAAATTTAAAAATTTATCTGATAATATAATATAATTAATAATATAAATGTTCATATTTATAATAAGTTCACTATTGTAATCTTTTGGAGGAACAATAAAAAGTATCAATCTATTAATTGTTGTGGTTTGTTACATATACTTACACTTTTTTTTGGATGTGATTCCCTGCTTTTCTTCGTCACAGGTAATTATTAGGTCATCTATAGGTAAAACTAGAAAATTTTAAAATATCTGTTACCAAGTATATTTTATGAAAGTAGATACATTTATTAAAGTTGGTATAACTATAGCTACTATGTGCGTTGTAGCTTTGAAAGGGTGACAGATCAAAATCTAGAAAATAACATTTGATACAACAAAGAACATTCGATTCGAGATAGCCTCTTTTATAAATATTAGATGAAATTAAACTCTAAAAACGTCACAGAATACAACTAGGTAAATTTTAAGAACTGGATATAATAGGCAACCGTTACTGTGAACGTTTATATAAGGATATTATTATATAAGGAAATTATTACTACGGCTTCGTAGTAATAATTTCCTTTCAGTTAATTATAGGCGCTAAAATGAAAAATTTTCCTTTTTTATTTCTTCTTGTCTTAAGTAAAAATTTTAGATTTTTATTCTATATCCGGAGTGACCTAATATGTCCAGTTTAATACGTCAGAGTTAAAAATAAGACATTTTGAATTTTTATTCCTTATATCTAACTAAGGATATCTTGAATTTTTTTCAAAAAAAAGACAGGTAACGTATTTCATACAATGTATACGAACAGAATTCAAGTTAAATCGCTCTCTTGTGATAAAAAAAATCCTGTGTAAAATTTATCACGACCTTTTCCACAATCATTAAGTAACGTAAGCACATAAACTTTAAAGTAAAATAAACACATCACATACGGGCAGAAAACAACATTTTTATGCAGATTAATGTATGCCATCAAGTCAATATTTCGCCCCGACTTAATCACATTAAGTTAAAAATGAAGATGTTGTATGTAATTATTGATTGAATTGAGATAATTCCTTTCATTGTTATTTTTTTACCATTTTAACTCAATATATGTTCTAATAAATGCAAAATATGTCCGAGTTAAAGTATTTACAATACAAAGATAGTCCCATATTCGAAAAATAAAGTAAGAAGGTCGATAAATAACTATAAAGACACGTGAGATTTCCTAATCATATCGTTTCCGTTTACAAATTTGTGTTCGCAGGTACCTTAACCATTATTTATATCAATAAACTAAATTATTTTTTTAATATATGTATTTTCCTAATAATTCTTGTATAAATATTTCAAAATTTTTTGATAATATTGTTCAGTGATCAGATTATATTTTTATGAAGAAATAATAAGTTTACTATACACACGTCGCTGTTGTGGTCAAGATGAGGTTCGGCTTGCCTAAATTATACAAACAACTTATGTCGATGACGATGCATTACTAAGGTGTACTTTAACTTTGATGATTCTTTATTATTATTATTTTTTGTTATTCGTTATCATTGTAAACAATGTCAACACGACAATTTCGTACAGTAGCCAAGAACACCGTTTCCCTCGTGGCCCCATCGGAAACGACCAGTTCGTTCGATGCCCGCTTCCGTCGAAGATCGCATATTAAAGATACATTCATCATGTGGCTGACTCACCATATTGGAAAACTCGTCAAGCTATAAAATGGACCAACTACAGAAAAAAGAATAATTTGTTATCAATTTATTGCATATTATTCCAAAACCAAAACAATATTAAAATTCGTTATTTTGATTTAAAAGTATAAAATTTCAGAAATTTCAAATAAGTTATTATATTAATTATATACAATTTTAACAAATTATTTCTACTGATACGTATTTGACGGATGAGTGAATGAGTACACAAAAATTTTAACAAATAAAAGTACAAATTTTCTTTATCTATTATTGTACGTCAAAATAGTTATCTATTTAAAAATCAAGAATGCTTAGTCCTTTTATGAGAAATATAAACTAAAACCATGACATTTTACTTGTCTGCGTATACCATGTATGCTTTTAGTAAATTATATTACAATTAATTTCACACAGATCAAGTTACATATCTGTCACGCCAGTCTCTTTTTTATTATTAGGGTTTATTAAACAATGGTTATATTAAACAACGGAACGCGAAATACTTCAATTTTTTTTCTAAACAAAATAAAGAGCTTATTTAAACATTATTTTATATATGAAACTGTGTGTGTCAACAACTCGTGTTTAATCGTTTTTTATTTGTAAAAATAGAAAATGTCCACAAACTTTAATCATGTTTGGTTCTCTTCTGCATAGATAGTGCCTGTTTTTATCAATCGAGTTACAGTGTTGCTAGGCTGTTAGATATCTCGCATGCTTTCAGATCAGTATTTACAATTTGGCCAATTATGGCGAAGATTATGACATTATGCTATGCAATAAATTATTAGAATTGATTTGTTCGAGTGTTAAGAAGTAAAATATGTCAGAATAGAGCAAAAAATCAGCTGAGAGCACGTCTGATATGCATTAATTGTAATTTTTTTTTTACATCACACATTCGCGACGTCCCCTCCAATTCAGAACTGATTTTGATCATTTGCTTTCGACAGTAACAGCTGAGTTTTTGTTCTTCTTAACTGAATTTGCATTCTGAACTAGGTGATATATTAAAAAAAAATAGTATTAAAAATAGTCACAATTAAGTTTACTCGAACAAAAAATATTTTTATCTATTTATATAGTGTTTGTTCCCTATCTGTTTTATAATAATTTACGTGGAGTGTGCAAATTACATATACTGATATTTTTTTTTTATATGTAAAGAGTAATTTTTATATAGCTAGCAACCATTATATTATTATAACAAACTAACCTATTAAAGGTTATTATATTTCTAGGGAGCACTTGAAGAAAAATTTGAATATTCTAAAAGATACTCCAAAAATCATTAAATTTAATCTCGCAGATATCCATACTAAACAGAAGCAAACAAAAGAAATTTGAATCCTAATTTCTTTACTCTTATTCTAAAGAGAAGCAGCGTGTATAAAAATTGGACAGAGGACAAACATCCCGGTTTAGAAATTTCACTTTCATCTTATTGACTGCTCCTAATGGCAAATTGAGTGCCAAAAAGCGACTGCGATTATGTTGCACATAAAAATATAATTGATGTTCACAAATATATTTTATAACCTAATAGTTACTGCTCATTACCATATCTGCTGTATAAAATTTTGGGCAATACGAGGCCCGTTGCTAAATCTATAATATCATTAATGATTTCGCTACTAAATCATAAGAGATAAAAATCATGATTAAAACTAAAGAAACACAAATAGAAATGTCACCTTAGTGATTTATAAATTATAATCTTTAATACCCAACATCAAGCACATTTTAAGAAATTATAAAACAAGCTGTATTCCGTAGCTTATTATTTCAGTCATTAACTGTCTACTGCTGATAAAAGGCTTCCCCTTCGCCTGCCAAGCGTGTCAACTAGGGAGTTTTGCCAGTAGTTGCCACGCTTGGCAGGCGGGTTGGCAACCGCAGTTAGGCTTTTACAGATGTTTTAAAAGGGACGTTACTGCCCATCCCTCCACCATAAGTTTTCTTAGTCGCTTCTTACGACACCCACAGGAAAGGAAGGGTTGGTCCATTCTATACCGGAATCTACACAGCGACGGCCGTGGCTTACTTCATATGAATTAGTATAAAAATATCTTATATATGAGTATTATCCCTGATATTGTTCGCCTGAACGTAAAGGAAAATTTAAAAACTAGTAAGAACATAAAAGTTTGGACAATAATTCACGACACCAAATACCGACAGAATTTATCACCAGCCTAATTTGGCCACAATTAGCAATAATAAACCATTGACAATAAAAAACATAATGGAGCAGATATCCTCACAATTTCATTAAATATTACAGCCCAGACGTCCTTACTTTTGCATTTATGCCTGGCACTTGTTTAATAAAACACACATTGCTCGAATGACTTGACACACATTGGTAAAAGAAATTCCCATGTTAGTTCCAATATCCTTATTTGATAATAATTATAAAAATCTTAATATATTTTTCTAATTATTCTATCTTAATTTCAGTGCAAAATTAAACTCTACTGTTTTGCATTCTTTTAAATACCATTATCTATTTGAAAACGGCCTGAACTCTACAAAAAATACACCATTTGAAACTACCTTAATGTATATCTATCAATATAGACATAATAATAAACATAATAACGAGAGATTACCTTACGATAACCCCTTATATATGAATAATGTGTGAATAATAATTAAAATTGAAGATATCATAGCCTTTACAGAAATGAATTGTATTGGTGTTTTAATGGCATAGTTACTGCTATGAATCGAAAAAGGGGATAAAATCTTAACACTCTTACCTGTAATTTACGGAGGCGTAACTATAAAGGCCAATTTGGACAACATGATTTCTCTCATTGCCATTTTGGGATTTAACTGCCATCCGTATATTGTTTTTGGTCCGTTGAATTTGTTCAGTTATTTTTATACAATGTAAAAATATATCTGCAGAATAATTAAGATATCCGAGAGACATTTAAAAATACATCTTTAAATATCTATATCTTAATTTTTCATATATTAATAATAAGTACTGATCTTAAAAATTAATTTTATTTTATTTTAATTAGTCTTATTATGGATACTTCAATCGTCTTTTTTGGCAATATTTTTGGATATATATATTTATAATAAATTAAATAATTTATTTTAAAGTACTTACAACTACAAACATGTTAATGGTCCAATTAATGAAATACATGAATAATAAGTGGTACTAATATAAATATTTTTATTTACTTCGATTTATAGTTTTCAAATAAATGACATGGTTTTTGATAGAATAAAATTCTTATATCTCTTATAAAAGTGTAAAATGTTATCTAGTTGCAATGCAATCTTTTATTGCACCTTTTTATACCATTATATCTGATACTCGTATTTCGTTTAGTTCATAATCATTCCAAGCCATTATGTTAAAAATATGCATATGCAGTTCGAATAAAATGCAATACGAGTAACTAGTAGTCCTACTACTAATCTATATGTGACAAGTTCGATTGAGGTAACTGATAATGTAGCATAATTTAATGACCAGTTAAACGATAATAATCAACGCAATGATATAAAACGAAGTGGAGGTAAGACCGTATTTAATTAGTGTTAATTGATGTATAGCGTCTTACGTGGACCATTTCATTTAAATTGTTATTATGAATCTTATATTGCTTTCAATAATTTAAAATTTAAAGAAATCGTTTCAATAATAAGTTTATAGTAAAAAAGTTTCCGAATTACTTATAATGAAGTAATTAAATTAGAAAATTGAGATTGCCAATTTAGGAAAATTTTAAATTGTCAAATAATAAATAAAAAATTTTAAGGTAAACATTTCTATCGAACTTGACAAATAATCAGTTGAGAAAGTAAACAAACAGAAACGATATTAGTGCCGACAAAGGGCCTAATAAAACTTTAAAATACCCTAATTTCAATAATGACATTGCTTTAACAACGTTTTTAGCATACGTGCGAGATGGTACAATGATAAGGATAATCAGTAAGGTTATCTAATTGCCTTGAACTGCTACTTTTGACTGTATTTTTAAACTTGTAATAAATGCTAATGAAATGCTCAGTGTATCAAGATAGTATTGTACTTTGTACATTTTCATGCATATTAGATAAAGTAGCTAGACTTTTTTAAATAACGATTAGTCTATTTAGACTAATTTCACTTAAGGAATTATCAATCACATTTTATTCATTCTTTATACTTATTTTAAAATCTAATTATAACTCAGTGTTCTTAGATAGTATTATTGTACTTTGTGCATCATCATGCAGATTAGATCGATTAGACGTAGTTTACAAATTATTTTTTGAACAACAATTACTTTAGTTAGACTACTTCATTGATTGAAAATTTCAATGAATAACTATCAATTTGATGGCACTTTTTTCTATTCTAAATAATTAATATTAATATTTTAAATTTTGTCAAAAATACTTATGATAATTGGAATATTAGTGTCTCGATTCAAACGTGTGATGAATAGATACTTCTCATTTAAAAATAGGCAAATTTTAATTTTTGATTGTCTAACTACTAAATTATATGAAGACGATTTTACATATTTTAGTAAATCTTGAAATAATATATAAAGTTAATTATATACTATGTAGGTTAATTATTAAACGTGTTTATAGTAAAATACGCCTAATAAAAAAAGAAAAATACCAATCTAAATAATATTGTATTAACTTGATTTTTTTGCGTATGTTTTTGCCGTATTAATTACAAACAAACATATAAAACTACGTTTCAACGGGGAAACAGGTAATACCCATATAAGTAACAAGTACACCATAGAAGGCATTAAAGATGCGAAGGATAAGAACAACCAAAACTAAACCTCCCGCATTCTACCTTTACGCATACTAATAATCAACTTTGAATTCAATTCAAATATTCCTCATTATTACGACTAGGATGTGTTTTGAGGTAATCACTGGTAATGTTTTGAATACTAATAAATAGTAATGGATCGCTGTGAACCGTTTTTGGTCTTAGCTACAGTCGCAAATGAATCTTGTTTTTTTTTATTGTAATTGATTATTCAACAACTTCATAGTTCTTGGGTCATCTGTAATTTAATTGATAAAAGTACAGTAATGATAAAAATATACATATACATGATCAATTAGTCTTTATAGACAATGTAGTTTCTATGTAAAATATTGTGCTCTTTCATTTATTTATTTAGCCTCTTTTTATCACATAGGAGGCAAGCGAGCATGCGGGTCATCCGATGGTAAGTGTCTACCGTCGCCCATGATCACATATATGTTGCCGGCTTTTTAAAAAGAAACATACTCCTATCTTGAGGGTTATGATGTCGTATCGCTTTGGAAATACTGCTGCTGGAAGTTGATTCCAAATAGTGGTTGTGCGTGGAAGAAAGCGCCTTGAAAAACGCATAGCGGAGGAACATCACTCATCCAGATGGTTGGAATGGAACTTTAATTTGTGGCTGGTTGTATGGTGGTAAAAATCAGCAGCAGATATCAATCCGAACAATTCCTCAGAATATTTATTTTTATATTCAAAAACATAATATAAATTATTCGGCTTACCATTATAAATAGGTAGGAGAATAGGTAGAATCGGACTGCACCTTTAACCTTAATAGAAGATTGTACTAAAAACATTACACGTTAGCCTATTATGTCAACATTTCTAAATAGTAGAGTTGTCTAAAATTCACGACACACACTGCATTTCGTTTTATTATGCATTTAGGACACTTAAAGGCGTAACTATTAACTAATGTCTAACTAAATAAGTTTTAAAACGAAAATCAGTTTTTTTTTCTTTTGATAATATTCTCTATAACCTTTTTTGTATTGTAACAGTACACACACACCTAATCGGTGTATAAAAAGGTACTAAGAGTTAAATGTATTAATGAAATATATTAGTTATATGCATTTATTTATAATTCTTTTTGTATGATACTTAGAATGGCAAAGAAACCCACCTGATGGAAAGCTGTAATCTTCACCTATAGACATCACAAAATATACTGTAATATCTATAGGCCCAACATGCGTTGAAGTACTTTTAGAATTAATATAATACTATTCTGAACTGAATAATTACTTATTAACTATTTTTATCTATATATATTGGCTCATTGCTGTTGCCAATTGGCCTGCCAAGTACGGCAACTTTTTTTTTATACAAATTAGACTGGCAAACAAGCTGATGGAAAGTGGTAACCGTCGCCTATAGACATGAGCAGTACCATGGACATAACAGAGTATAATATTTCGTCCATGATACCCCCCATGCGTTGCCATTCCTGAGGACTCAGGTGTTATTCCTCTGTACCCTGTAAATTCACGCCATATCCCACCGTTCAAACCGAAACGCAGCCATGCAAACACAACTGCTTCACGGTTGAAACACAAATGGGACAAAGGTACCCAAGCAAACGACTTTTATACAAAATCTCCCTCTGACAAAACCTCCCCTAATGGGGGAGGCCTATGTTCAGCAGTGGACAGTTAATGGCTGATATAATGATGATGATAAATTATTTATTATCCATCTATATTTATGTAGTCGATTGACAGAGATTCTTTCAATAATAATATAAGTATTTATATAGGTAGTTACTGTAACTGCTGATCGTTATCAAACATGCAACATGTTTGTTTAGTCTTACTGAATAGAATAATATTTAAAGATATAAAAAAGAGTAAGTATTCAGTCGACTGTGTTACCAGTTTGTGGATTTTTTTACCTTTTTTTATACTACGAACTGCAACACTTTCAGTGATTATAAAAGAACTGTAAATTTTTATGACTTGTTGAAAATAATAACTATATTAACGTTTACTAAACAACTATACAGTGCTTTGAAAAGGATTTTATAAATGTAGAATTATATATGATTTATGATACATTATTGAGTGAATTACTTAGTTGCAACATTCAAAGCTGTACTACTATTTTTTTTCTTAGCATTAAATTATAAAACCACAAGTAACATGCGCATTGAAAGATATCGTGGCATATGACTAACGATTGTACATAATTGTTTAGTTGTGTTGTAAATAGATTTTTTCAATAATATTTTTTTTTATACCATGTGGTCCCGGCATAGAGTAGACCACCCCTTCCTTTCTTGTGAGTATCATAAGAGGCGACTAAGGGTGGGCAAGGAATGGTCAGTAGCATCCCTCTTAAAACATCTCTAAAACCTAACCGCGGTTGACAAGCTTGTCAGCCTGCCTGAGGCTTATCTTCAGCAGTGAATATTTAAAGGCTAATACAATGATGTACTTTTTATTTATTATAACTTCCCTAGAAACAATAATACATGTTTAAATATAATAACCCTGATTTTGATGCTCCATGCAGGTACAAAATAGTTATTACCTAAGTACGTTAAACTTTAGGTGTTATTGGTCTATATACTACTAAGTGTATGTAGCTTATGCTAGCTTCTATGTTCAAATAAGATTGATATGTATCTTATTAACTTATATGTATATTATATGGTAAGTTTTCCAATTCTGAACCAATTCTGATTTTTTTTTATAAAAAGTGTTTGAGAACTCACACTAATATTATCAAAACTGATGAGTTTACCTTAAAGTTATTATTAGAAGTAATAATAATTATATTATTATGGAAAATAAATCAAGTTTATATCAAAATCACCAAGTGAAATGCCATCTTGATACATTTAATATTGCTAAGTTAACTTTTTAACATAGGTTTACTTATTATTTAGTATATAAGACAAATAATAAGTAAATATATATAATATAATAAATAATGAAGTAGCGAATATACTAATTAAGTATAAGATTTTTTATACCATAAAAGTAAAAGTTAGACATACGGCCCGCCTGATCTGTTTACTAACGGAAATGTAAGTAATTAAGGAAGGAAGATGCATATTTACTAGTCGGTTAACCTACATCCATGCTGGAAACCCTCATAAATATAATTATGACTATTAAGTAGTCAGACGGGTTAATTTAAAGATGGCAAAATATACACCTGGACGACTGACATCTTAATGACATAATTACATGAACTAACGGTAACTTAAGGATATAATACTTTATCTCGTTTTTCTTATATTAAAACAAACATACTGATCAACTGTCGCAAAATGAATCATTTAAATATCGTTGAAGTCGAGATCGTTTGATCGAGGCTCTATCTTAAGTTTGTAAATAGAATTCAGTTATATTTATCTGAATTGTGCCAAATTTCAATACAATTATAAAAATAATATTTAATACATATTAAATATTACTAATATGTAAAATCGATATCATTTAAGTAGAGTGAAACCCTTTAAAGGCAAAAATATTTTAACTCTTACTGACTTGACAGCTCGAAAATTGTCTATGTTATTCGACTTATTATTTTGGAAAATAATATTCATTTACATTTTTTCCCAAAGTAATAGATACCTTTTATTACTTTAGAAGAAAGTGCTTATAATTTAAATTTCAGCCTGTATTTGAGTATTCTTAAAATCAGCATCATTCAAAAATGAGAATGTCATTAGCTTCAATAACTTAATCGCTAAGATACTTTGCGGTTCTTGTTATGGGAATCAAGCTACTGATAATATATGGTTACCATAGTTAGGTACCATAATTTAGAGACGTCTAGTATATAGAAAGTAATACCACACGTTTTGCTTTTCCTGCTATCTAAATTATAAAGTATATAATATTTTAGTAATCGAATGAAAATTAATTCACATTAATTGGGGTTATTCTTAATATTCCGATAGGAAATGATGTCTATAAACGATATGTAAATTTTCTAAATTATATGGTTTATACATTTTTAAAAATAAATTAATATATTTAATATTTATAATAATACTAGTTATTACCCGTGATTTCGTCCGTGTGACCGGGATATTCAAATGAGCAAGATTAATTTTTATCTATATACTTCTCCATCTTATATAACATAGTACGTGTATACTAAATTTAATGATTTATAAAGCTTTAAATTCATTCAGAGTCTTTGAATTCAGTTCAATTTTCAATCTAGATATCAATTTATTGTCATATTGAATAGTGATTGTACATAACGATAATGGTGATAAACAACGATAACCTAGAATGTTAAATTCAATCAAGGGAGTAAGTCCACCCATATTTGCTGGTGGTGTGGTCAGAACTGCAACCTGAGATAGCGAAATTTGGAGAATACGTCATTATATACTGGTAGCATCAAAGTAATGTTCAGACAACCTGACGGTTGCAATGCCAAACGCCTGTATCTATGGATAAAGGTATTCCTGATGAATTGACACGACAAACCTAACATTCATATATTCTCTATAAAGCTAGTATAATTACCCAGATACACTGAAGCCTCAACCAAAATTAGAATAAAAAAAAAAACACCCGAAATAAAAATTTCAGTGTATCTATAAATTCTGTTTATCCTAATTCTTTTTATTTACCTTTTAGTACAATTATTCACAGCTTTCAAAACAAGTTATATGCACAATCATTACTTATATTATAAAGTAAGTTTCTTTGCTTTTTTTATTACCTTTTGGCTAAATTAATCGCTGTGAAATATATACGAGTACATACTATTCGCCGTGTCTGCCGCGACATAGAATGGGCCAACCCTTGTTTCCCTGTGGGTATGGTTAAAGGCGACTATAAAGGGCGAAGGATGGGCAGCAACGTCCCTCTTAAAACATCCTAAAAGGCCTAACTGCGATTGCCAACCCGCAACTAAGGGCAAAACTCCCCTTGTGGGGAAGGCTTATGTCCAACAGTGGACAGTTAAATGATGATGACACACTATTTGAAATGGAGAAAAACAGACTACTACTCGTCAATCGGTCAATCAACATATCTCAGTTACACGGACAAAGTTAAAAGATAAAAACTGGATTAATATATTATATTCAAAATTTTATTTCTAATGTCCTATTATAATTTGATTTATTAATGGAATTCTTTAATCAACTCAATCAACGTATCAATTTGGCTAAAAAGCCAGGTAGAGCCGCCAGAATCTTGAAGACTTTGGCACACGAGCTCTATTTTTTATAATTATTTTAAACTGACTTTTATCTATTTTTAAATTACCTTAACATTCACAATTTTCCTATTAGTGCCTATTGATGACTGTTATATCACAATGTGTGATCAAAATGTCGTAAGATACGGATACGGAAACAAAGTTCGAAATAAACCCCCTGTACTAGGTCTCTTGTAGAGCGTGGTAAAAATAAAAAAGTACTTGTACTATATATAGTCTAAGCTATTTTTTTTATGATTTATGATTTATTTAGCTTATCCGACAAGCTGAGGGCCCACCTGATGTAAAGCAGCAACCGTGTATCATCAAGCACCATCACAGAATACAGTAACCTTTATGCGTTACTATTACTAAGGACTATGGTGTAACGTTTTATGGTAAGGGACCAATATACAGCAAACAGAGAATAATGGGTTATACATAATATATGTATATGAGACATTTGGTACTACAAAATGTATATACGAGTACACATCATACTAAGTACAAAATGTTTTTGCTCACTCTTATAAAATGGAAGTGACCAGTTATCTTTTTAACTAAGTGACAGGAAAGAAGTAATGACACGGAGACTTTTACGGTTTATCTTAATGTGAAATTGCTAGTTTAAATGGATAATATTTTAAAACACTTAAGATGTTACAAGAAGGCCGCATTGTATATTGCATTGTGTGAAATTTTATTAAAGGCGATGCAAATAATTTACACGCTAAGAGTGTCTTATTTTAATATAATATTAAATTTTAAAAAAATCTAAGAAACTGAATAATTAGTTACTTGGTTTAAAAAAAATACGCTTTAATAAAAAAATGTCAAATGTATAAAAAAAACTTTTTATATAATTTTTGTATAAATTTTTAACTAAAGATGTATTTTAGATCTATGTGAGCTTATCATCTTTACATTATTTGTCTATTAAGGAAGTAAATAATAGTGTACTTTCAGACTTCTAGTCATTCCAGGAAATAAGTATCTTCACAAACGCAAATTACATGAACCAGTCAACATGTTCGTCCTTGGGTTTCACTCTACAACAACACCAATTTTAACGTAAACGGTTCAGTTGTTTGGCCGCGAAAATGTAATGAACAGATGCAGACAATCAGACATGAGTAATTTATATATTGAAATATAACTAAACATTTATCTATGATCAGATACATGATTGTAAATTTTATTACATAAAAGTTATGTAACACATAAATTTTAGTGAAACATATTCACTAAAATATATCTACTACGAGACTAAAATTATAATCAAACCAAGTAGTTATTTTTACTGAATACTGTAATGTATAATTTCTTTCTACTATAGTATAAGTATACGTGTGAAACAAAGAAGATTTTATTTCTAATCTTTGTTTCACTTAGCAATAATAAAATGTAATCCTAAAAATACGCCTAGTTTTTTTTTTTTCAATAAAACTAATTATTCTACATTTTAGAGATAGCAGCTAGACTTGGAATAATAATTAAAATACTAACTAATGTAAAAGTATGTGAGTCAAGGTTAAAGAAAAATAGTTATCCATTTACAGGTGAATCCAATTTAACTCCAGTATCTATATTTTATGCATATTATGTTAAGTAAATTGTATTATTAAACAAATTTGAATCTCTAAAGAAATGAACTCATATTAACTATTATTTAAGAGAATTTATACTAGTTTTATTTTTATTTTGTGTTTTTTTATCTATGCTCACAATTTTATCTTGGCTACCATTTGAAATAATGTTTTATATAAATATATGAACCAGCAACTCAATGATGCTTGTAGCTATGACAAATCTATAATTTATTCCTATTTGAAATAAAAATAATCAAAATATTTCAAACAGGAAATGAGAAAATTTAATAAATCAGGAAATACGCAACATTGTTTTGAAGAAAATTAACATTGTTTTAAACATAATGCTAAACAATGTGTATTAAATGTTGTTATCCTTTTTCTCATTTTATATTAATGGCAGTCATAAAGATGCTGTCATCAATTTTAGTAGCCTAACTACTAAAACTTGCATGAGTTATTTGTATACGGATATAAATAATTATAAATATGTATTGGGATTTGTTACATACTTATATTGGAAGTACCGCTATACTATTGGCATATGAAAACACGTAAATTTGTTAGATTATTGGTCCTCAATAAAGAGTACCGAATATCATTCATTAATAACTAGTTTAAAAACAAAATATACTTACGTGTCACTCTTATCGTATGTAGGAAATGTCTGGTGAGCCAAATCTTGAAGCGATGAGCTTGTTTGGGGCTCAGCGGAGATACCCTGAGCTCGCTGTTTCCTGGGCCCTCTGGACCCTCTCACATACTGCTGGTAGGGGAAAACGCTCTGCAGTTTATCCAACTGTGATCGTAATTCCACCATCTCTTGATCGCGTTGCTTCAACAACGCCTCCAACTCCCTAATCCTCTCAACTAGAGGCTGCATATCGTTAGTTATCGTTGCATTAGCAACACAATTCTCCGAGTCTGTATTCATAGCGCTCGGAGTCCCCATTATACCATTCACTTCTAATTCTCTATACGTTTCGTTCAACGCTCGTCTGTCGCCGTTGACTGTAGGCGCCACGGTAAGGGCTCCTCCACCAGTATTCACTACCGACCTCGGCTCATCGTCACCAGCTGTCCGCTGTGACGATCCAAAGCAGAGGTTGTCGAAACACACGCGCATTCACTCGGCTACCGAGCACTGCACAGAACCACTGGGTATCCGGGTTGCACTTGGGTTTGTAAAGTTAACGCGTACGTCCACTAGCACTATGTTTTGTAACGGTTCGTGAGCACAGTTTAATGGGGAGGTGCAGGATGTGTGCGGGCTAGCTGCGTGCGTGCGGCGCGGGCGCGGACAGGCGGTACAGTGGAGATGCGCGCACACCGCCTGCTCGTTGACGTGCTGTCAGCCTCGCGTGTCTCTTCGACACCCTGAAAATTATATTGTGTTATTCCATACTCTATATTTAGCTTATCAAATATCTAAGATATAATATAATTGCACAAAAATATTTCAATATGTAATCTTTCCTACGAATGATTATCGTTAATCGGAATAATTTATTTAACACTGATTAATCTTTTTGTTATTCATTTTCTAACGTTATAAATATTAAATTATGGAAAGATATTAGGATGACTAATAATAAAGATGTTTGTTACTCGATCACGCTTCATTCGACAGATGGACTTAATAATAATAAAAGATTTTGTTTTTAAATAATAATGTATTCAGAAATTGACTATAATTGAGATGAATATAGCCATAATATATATCTTTTCTGACATACTGGATATTGTTGTTAAACTAAAGTAAGACAAATAATCTTTTTTATACTACTATAAGCTCAATAAAATTACCACTTAGACAAATATAAAGTATCAGGCATATGAGTGATTCAGTTTTGTTTTTAACGATGCCAATCAGAAAATACGAGTACCCACTTGTACTAGTATTTTCTTATTATTATATATATACATATATTGATTATTAGGACAATGTTAAAAGTTAAGCACATAATACTCATGATATTGTTTATACTTATGGTTATACTTCACGTTTATCGATAATATATGCTTTGGCTACTGATTACTGATAGATATTTCTTAAGTAGAAATAAATAGTTTCATTCTGATAATACGCTTGTATATTATTCATTATCTTATAAATTAAATATATTTTCAATTGTTAAAAAAGCGATAAAAGTGATCTATTAATTTGCCTGAAGATGCCTTGTTTAGATGAAACACGTGTCATAAAACGTGCGTGGACATAATTACAGTCGGAGATTGATGGCTAATATGGAAGGTTGTAGAAATTCTGGTAATAATAAAATAGTTAATCTTTGAGTGTTGCCAGTCGCATACATACTAATGATAGCGAAATTAAACAAAATAATTGTAAAGAAATAACCAGTATTTTTGGTATGTTTAATATTCCGTATTCACTTTAGCATTGTTCTTCAGGACATTTCTATTTATATTACTTATTTTATAGAATCTGTAGTTCAAAAATCAATAAATAATAGATAATAAATACTGTTAATATCCATATTCTTAATATTTTCTAAATAATTTGTAATAATACTAACAATGTATGATGATAATAAACACAATAGTATAAAAACAAAACATGCTTATGCTTAACTGTAGATCTTAATACCGTTCAGCAGAAATTTAATCATCGCAATAAATTGTTTGTTAATATTGGGTATTTTTTTATAATAATATAATAATAATTTTATATAATAATCTTTTTTATAATCATACTATTTCTAAGTTTATTATATCTATATTAAATCTACTTGAATTCATGAAAACATACATATGGAATTATCGAAATAACAGGTGACTGATGCTGACATGCATATCATAAAGACAGGTAACAGCTTCTTGTCAGCGCAACTACAGCGACATAGACATTCACTCTTTTGTTTTTAGATGAAAATGTAATGAATCCTACCTGCGTTGTCGGTATACAATGGGGGATGATAGGTAACAATAAAGTTAGGTCAGTAGTCCATCGTAATATAGTTTGTTAGTTCTGGTATTAGATAAATCTAAAATTTAATTGACACAAACTTAAACATTGTGGAATATTAACGTCTTTTTGATTGACGTTGGTCGAGGTAATATCATAAACTGTCAACATCTGAATTTCCTGGTTATGTTGATTTCGTACTGTATAAAATTCATATCTGTGTCTTATGTAATTGATTAAAATTAAACGACGTTATATTTTTTTTATAAATCTTTTGCAACAATTTATTTAATATACAGAAATTAGGTTTCAACCAGAAGTTATTGTTTTAAAAGTATGCCATATAATTCCAATAAAATAACCGAAAATACGTTTGTGCTAATAAACTATTTAATTAGTGTTATTCTGTTTTAGCAACAAATCTCGTATTTTTTTCATTTTTTTTTAAATATTGTACAACAATTGAGCACAAAATGAATCATCTAATTTCAACGTAATCTATAAATATCTTTTACAGATTTGACAGATGATAGTGTATTGTGCGATAATCTCTTGTAAGTCTACAAGGCTATGTCATAAATATAAAAGAATCTTCTTTAGTTATATCTATCTTTAAACCCATTTTCATAGATAAGCAAAACAATAAATAAAATAAACATGTCAAGAATTAGTGGAAAATATCTTAGGCGCTGTATCTACGGCAATCCCATGATGGTCACCTGACTAATGACGAAATCCACCACATGACCGATATCTTATCTGCCACATCAAAATCTTTCTCAATAGATGTTACTGATGAGGTAAGGAAGAAAAATTTGTTATAAGGATAAAGTGAATAAAATATAAGTACTCTTATTAATTATACGGTTTAAGACATTTTTATTATTAATTATTACTTTTTACACGCGACTTCGTTCACGTGACCAGGATAATTTGATTGGCCTATAAAAAATAGCCTATGTCCTTTTCTATCCCAAATAGTGTATACCATGTTTTATCATGATTGGTTAAAACGTTGCAATAAACCAAAAAACAATATAACTTAGGATTAAGATTGTGTCACTTCTCTTTGTAAAAGTCGGATAAAATCATGCATTTATGCTAATCTTGGTGTGACGTATTAACCTGAAAACCTTACAAGAGGACATTCGAACAGCAATAACTGTTAATTGCCACGTTATGGTGCTCTCTGATAATGCGTTAGAAACATTTGTAATGACATTAATTTCACGGCTAATAGGTGTTTACGATAATGCACGTCATGCGAGGCAAATTTTCCGTGCCGAGCTGCATTGAGGTGTATCCATAGCAACAAATTTGTAGAAAACTCACTGCACGTTTTGGGAAACTGCAAATGAAGTGAGCAATTTATTCTTAAATAAATAAATTAAACCTAAGTCGATCGAATGCAGCCAATGAGATCGTATCGTTCGAAATTCAATATTTAACTATTGGATTAATAAGATTTGGCCGTTGTGGGCTTATTTTAAGATTTTGAACTTACCATTGTCAATATAATAACATTTAAATCTATACATTATTTGCAATCTTATACAATTTAAAATTTTATTAAAAAAATTCAATTTTGAGAATATTAACAGGAGTAGACCTTTTCGAATAAAAATAGAAATATATTATCTAAATATGTTGAAAATTAGTAAAAATATTCTCATATAATAAAAAAAACATACAACATATACAGGCGGATTAATAATCACATTCCTTTTGAATTCCGTTGGTAATATAACTCTGTAAAAATTTCATAATTTCGGATTTTATTTAGTTAAGATGCCAATCGTAACAATATTAATCCAGAATATGACAAAACCATACAGACTCTAAAAATAATTATCATAAGATTGCGTTCAACAAAAAAGATCGACTTCAATTATGGCAAAACTAGTTATTAATATTTAAAAACAAAACTGATGAAACAGTTATGATAAAATTTTCATAAGACCTATCTAACAGAATATACTTTCAAATAAATACATACTTTTCCAAATCGGTTCATAACTGACGGAGTTATGAAATAAAATACATAAAAAAATACTACCAAGTTGAGAACTCTTTCTCTTTTTTACGTCTGTTGAAAATAGGCTTTATCTTCCAATAGCCAAGAACTAAGTGAACGTATCGCGTAACATATACACAAAAAGAATCCCACGCAAGACACTCTCGGTTTTATAAATGAAGCGTAGTGCCACAGGTAGTACTATTGTTAACATCTACTAATGATATAAGTAGATGACAACAATAATGCATAATCAATTAATGGTAAACATCACATGCATTGAAAAACAATAACATAAGTTACGTGAATATCGCTTTAAAGATTACTCACAAGATTAAAGTAATGTTATTCGCAAAATTTATGACACATGCTTGTGTAAAACATGAAAACACGCTTATCTAAGGTATTTCATTTAAAAATAAATACAACCATAATAGAAAATATTATACAGAAATATCTAGGCTTAAACTAAGCAAAGCTTATAGGTACAATGAGTACTAGATAATTAGTACGCATACTTAATTTTTTTTTAATTACATACATATAAAATACCCAGACCAATACAAATAGATAAACTTATAAATACAATATATTTACATTGCGCATAAAATATTTATTTCTTTATACTATTATTTATATTAGAATTATTTCAAAAAGGGCATATTATTAAGGTTTCTTCAGGGTCGACAAGGCGCACGTGATACCCTTGATGTTATAAGAATCATAGACAATAGACTTAGTTATGTTTAAGTTTTAAGCTTAGTATGCTTGTTTGCTGCCTTTATGATATAAAATAATAATCAGTATCAACTTCAATTGTGGAAAACAGATATTTTGATTTAAAAACTAAATTACTAAATCGATTATGATAAAATTTCAGTGGGACCAAATTGTAAGTTTAACCTTTTAGATAAAAATAGAATTTCCCAAATCAATTTATAACTATCAGAATTATGAGGTAACAAACATAAAAAAATATACAACTGCATTGAGAACTCCTTCTTTTTGAAGTCGGTTGAAAAAAACTTTTTATCGTTTTGTATAAATAATGAATACGTAAATTTTGCTCTGGAAATTAAAAATAACATAATTGCCTTGCTGAAAATGTATTAAAAAATTTACATCTAACGATACCCCATACATACAGAATTGTTCAAGTATTTAGAAGTTACAATGATATAAAGAAACGAATTCTAGAAACATTTCACTTCTTTTTTTCGGACAATCGAATAAAAATACAACATCTAATTGCGAATAGTGATTACTAAATATTAATAACTGACTAAAACTATCCTAAACTATCCGAAATGTAATTAAAAACAAAACAAAAATATACTCATTAAAAATAAGTCAACTTTCAATTATCTCAATATATTATTGACTAAGTAGGAGGCACGTAGCCAATATAAATTGGATGTGTTTTCGTTATAAATCAAATAATCATTTCAAGGTTAATTGAGACTGGCTGTCCAAACATGGAAGTTTTTCTTTTAAAAATAAAAAATAAATAAATACCATTTGACAAATTACGCAGCGGCATCTTGTTCTAATTACACAGATGTTACTAAAAAAGAAAAAGTCTACGTCTATGTATTTAAAAAAATATATAATTGAAGAGACAAAAGAGATCCATATCCCTACCACCGTAACATGAGAGAAGAAAGAAGATCACGGATAGAGAGCTTAGACCCAGCGACAAGGAAAAAGTTGCCCCCGTAATTGAGACCGGGATAAAAGGTACGTCCCGAGGCGCCTACCTAACCTTCCTACCAGGAAGGTCAGAAGACCTGTCGTTGTTGGGATACTAAGCGACTAATATAATTATTTAAATACTTTTTTCTAAACACATACATTTTATATATAGACAACACCCAGACCAATACAAACAAACATGCACATGAATACAAATGTTTGTATTGTGCAGAGATTGAACCTGCAGCCATTGGAAGGTGAAGCGGTATGTTAACCCGCTAGACAATCAAGGTCATTCAAAAAAAAAAAGAAAAATAAGAATGAAGTCACTAATTATATGGTAATCGTAAGCAACCTTACCCCAGTTTAGACAGTGGGTGTACTTGTTCCGTATTAATTGTACATTTCCGGTGGGTGTACATAAATATCTATAGAATATAGTATAAAGGGTATCTCATATACACACAATCAGCTATGGATAGTACAAAATGTCACATCTACCAAGGTCCGAATGATTTGTGTTTGTGTCTAATCCAAGAACAGTTACGCGCACGTGACAACCCTAGAATTGCAGGTGTTCATGGGCTACGTTTTTTTTCAATGGGTGGAAATGGAATGCTAACCTCGGTTGGACTATCGGCATGCTGGCAAGGCACCACCAGATGGATGAGGGGTGATGATGATGGCCCATCATGCCGAATTCCACAAGTAAGAGGTCAAAATGATAAGATATCTATATTACTAACAATAGAGTTATTAGATCCCATTGCTGCTAAATCTCCTTCCTTCCTTTGCACATGTTACGGTTAATGATTACCATTAGATTGGCCGTATGCATATTATAAAAAATATGGGCTCATTTATTTAAAAAATGTTGCTAACATTTAAGTTAATTCAGTGAAAAATTTATGTTGTCGGAAAAAGTTTAAATTCGAATACTATCTTTTTCTTCCCCTGCGTGTCGTAAGAGCCAAGGGAACTAATGGTCGAGGGACGGACAGCAGCATCCCTCTTTAAACATCACCAAACCCTATCTGCGTTTGCCAATCCGTTTGCCAAGTGTGGCTACTATTGGCAAAATTTTCTAATAGACAAAGGCCTATGTTCAGCAGTGGACTGGTAATAACTGATATGATGATCATGATAGTAAAAAGTGGACTATATTCTATTATATTCTGCTCTGGTATATTCTAGGAAATAATTTGTTTGTGTATAGAATTTTATTTCAGATATTATTACGTATTTATTCATACGTTATTGAGTAAATAACTTCCAAACACGTCATAAATTTTAATACTAGTATTAGTAAGAAATTAGGAACATGATAACTGTCTACGCTTACATATTAGCAACGATTTAACAATGACTATATGTAATTAGCATTTCCTTTATATAATGATAGTGAATGATAAGATTAAATATTACTAACAATAAAAATATTAGATTACAGATACTAATCTTCGACAACTACTCCTACTATAAATTTTATAATTTATGACTCTTTCCCATAACAAATTACTTGAGTTGAAAATTGAGAAAATTAGTATGGGAATAATGTGGGTACAAAAATTTCGGCTGAAAAAATAATCATCATCATTAACGAAGATATCCTATGATGTACATACAAAAAATAACTTTATTTCAAATTGCCAAAAGTAAATACTTTAAAAATATTGAACTTTTTTTTTATTCAAAGTACACGTATATACACGTATAAAATCCGAATTACAAGGCATACTTAATTTAATTCTTTGATAGAGAATTCAATAATTGTATTTTATCTATACATTTCTGTATCGTAATTATTCTACGCAGAGTTTCTAAATATTTGTTTTTATGTTAATTTATTAGTTTATCATCATTTAAATCTTTAATAATTATATTCATGTTCATGTCAAATTTCATTAGTTTATCATTTAACAAATTACTCGAGCACTTATGCACTGACAAGTGTACATAGGCCTTATATCTAAACATTAATCATCATTTTCAACATATAATTACAATTGACGCAGCTTTCCGAGTCATTTTTCAATAATAAAGGTTACAATAATTACGCTTTTAATTCTGAAGTATATTTAACAGGTATAATATATAATAAATCATTGTAAAAAGTATTTAATTGTATTATTATACTGAAACCAAAATACTGAGCATTCTGTTAAGAGTGAGTTCTATCAGTTTAATAGAATACTTTCCTTCAAAAAATATTGGTAGAGAAATGATAAAAATGTTGAGCCCCCTACGTTAACATGGTGCACTCAGCTGTCCAGTTAGTATGAGATGCTTAAATAAAAAAAAATATGTAAATAAATAAATTGCCGTTTGGTCCAGGCTTTATGCCGGCCACTCTTTCCTTTCTCATGTCATAAGAGGCGACTAAAGGAATTCAATGATCGAGGGATGAGTAACAGCGTCCCTATTAAAATATCACCAAAGCCTAACTGCGGTTGCCAACCCGCCTGCCTAACGTGGCAACCACTGGCAAAACCCCTTTAATAAGAGAGGCTTTTGTTTAGCAGTGGATAGTTAAAGGCTGATATGATGATTAAAATAAATAAATTAAACAAAATTTAGTTTTCACTCACTAATGGAATACTGTCAACTTTGAAAGTATTCTATTAATTTTTAGAAAGTGACTGATTTGATTAGATAGATCTTATCTTAATTTACTTGATACTCCGACCCACTAGCTAGGGGTGTGAGTTTTCCACAAATCGATTTTTAACACCAACGTCCATTTCAATTTTTTTACACAAAATGTTTCCTCTAATTACTAAATTAATATTAATTATATGAATTATTTAGTATTAATTAGTGATGAAGTTCACTAAAATAGTAACAATTTGTACTACACCCCACTCCACTATACCTGCAGTAATTATATTTCTTAAATTAATATTGTTGCATCTCTGTCATTCCTTGTAAATATCTTTTAAACATTAAAAAGCGCTTTAATATTATTATTATAACTGTGTAACGCCTACCATTTACCATTGTAATAATTAAATGATTGTTTATCCCTACACTGAGTGACTGATGAAAAATTTTTGCAAGTGGTTTATTTTTACTTAATTTTTGTAAGAGAAGGTATACAATATATATTATAAACATGCAAACGTAGATTATGTTTATACACAAATTATATTATTTTGATAATTAGTATATAAAATATTAATATAGAAACGAAAAGTTACAACTCCATTATCCAGTCAACACCTGCAAGGCTCTATTGTAAGGTGTGTACTAAAGTGGAACATGAACACTTAATTATTTTAATGTCATGGTAAATCATCATGACTATTAAAGTTAAATATTACAGTGTTGTTTCCTTCGGTCGTATGGAAAATAGGTTTTATTAAACTATGGCCACAGCTTCGTCCGCAAGGCAGTTAATTTTTATTTAATTTATAAACATAATTTAAGATTGTTTTTTACATAAAAAACTAACTTCAATTTTGTGTTAAAAACTTACCTACTGCATCGATTTGATAAAATTTCGATGGGACTTTCAGATATATATATATATATATATATATATATATATATATATATATATATATATATATATTTTATTTTATTTATTTATTTTGTGATACATAGGTAACAATGGATGGTAAAACAATATAAGTCCTCTATGATCAACCCCATCTATCGAGGTATACAAATTTGCAATTATATAAGAAAAAAAATATATAAAAAGAAAAATCAGCAATGTCACATTAATAGTAAAAAATTATAATTATAGAAATTTATTACATTTATCTTCAAGGAAATCGTCATTTGAATAGTATGTTCTGTTTTCTAGGTATTTATACAGTTTAGTTTTATATTTCTTTATGTTATCTATGTCTGTGAGGGATTTAGGTAATTTATTATATATTGTAGGTGCCATCCCCAAGACACTTAGTGAATAATGTCTTTCTATATTGGTTTGAAATGATTTTGTGGTGCTGTCTATTATTTTTTTAATTTGTTATAACATATTTATTTAAATTATTTTTAACAAATAAAGCCAGCTCAAAAATATATAACACAGGTAATGTCAATATGTTGTGTTTTTTGAATAGTGACTTACAGCTGTCTACCGATTTAATATTGCAAGCTGCCATTAGACATCTCTTTTGAGCTTTAAAAGCAAGGTTTCAGTCAGTATCATTGCCCCAGAAAATATACCATAGCGTATTGTCGACGTTACATAAGCATGGTAAGCCACTAGTACTGTATTTTGGTTGACTTATTTATTTAGTTTATATAGTACAAATGCGTACTGACTTAATTTGCTACATATTTTATTAATGTGTATTTTCCACGTATAACTGACGGAATTATAAGACAACAAACATAAAAAAAAAACTACAACCTAAGACTATAGACAATCTAAAGATTATTTTGTACTATCACCATCTAGAGAATTTGTTTGTAAATATAAATTATTCAATTTAAAAGACAAGGATTCAAAAAAGAAATGAAGCTATATATATATATATATATATATATATATATATATATATATATATATATATATATATATATATATATATATATATATATATATATATATATATATATATACACATATTTCATATTTCACTGAACTATGTACTTTTTTTATAGAACGTCCTCAATTTTTAAACTGGGACAAATACTAATTACTTGTAATTGTAAAATTTTGTCGCAATCCAATCAATCTATAACAGATATCAATTCTATAAATTTCTGTATTGGCTTCAATTTGTTAATTTTAGTACAGACTGTATTGTTAATCTTTACGATTTTATTATTGTACCTACATATACTGCATAAGGCAACATGTCATAGTCTCTGTGTTCTTAGAATATTGCTATATTAGTCACTATTATATATCTACTATCGTATTGACATTTTCCTCTATTATTTACATAAATTGGCATTATTTATGTGTATTATTATAATTATTTTACATATTATAATTTAATAATTTACGTTTCATTTGGCTTATCACAGTTTATTTCTAATTATGTATAAAGTAAATAGATATTTATTTATATTTTTACCAACAATTATTCAAATGAAACCAGTTCATTGAAACTTGCTAAAGAAATGTCACTCATAAAAGTGTCGACAGCCTTTACCGCTAATTAAACAGTAACATTACAAACAATTTGATCTCAAATAAATGCAATAAAGTTGTTTGTTTATTTATTTAAAAAATCATTACACCTATTAGCCAAAGACGTGGCTATCTTCTGTTATAAAGAATAATCTTATTATTATTTCTTCGTTTTTTTAGAATTAAGTACTTTAAATTGTTTTATTGCATTGATATTGACAAAATATTCAAATTTTCTGTATATATCTTTTATGTATATATTCAAATGTACAATTTTCGAAATACCATCAGACAATTGATTTTTTGAGACACGCACGAATATAAGCGAAGAATATATACAAACGAAGCGGCCATGAATACTTGCAATACAATCTGATAATTTTTATTACAAAAATATGTGATATCAAATTAATAATAGCAGACAAAACATCTTGTGTAACAACAATTTATATTTACCACAAGTATTAACTCTCTCTTCTTTCCCATCTATTTTTAGACTGGTTCAATTAAATCCAATTCTACACTGTCTGCGCGATGTCACATGTTCAATTATGTGATTTACAAGATGCTAGTCTGACACAATGTTTGAAGAAATCGCGTTTATTTTGAATTGAGAATAATTGTTCTTCATTGAGTAGCGGGTTATTAAACATAGTGTTTAACGACTACCAAGTGGTATTGTTTTCATTACATATCATTTTTTAACAGATGGAAAAAAACGTTATATTTTTCCAAATGTCATGTAGCTGTGCAGTTTTTAATGCGAATGTTGGATGTTCGTTATTTAATAAGCGACTTCCGTCCGGTATGACATCAAATAATGAGAAAAATTTTATGAAAACTGACTGGATAATGATAGTTTTGTTTTTGTCGATTAGAATTTAATGATAGGTTATAATTATAATAGAGTACATTACCAGACAGTTTAATGAAATATGACGTTTCTTATAGAAGGTTGTAAATATCTGTATTTTTTTATATTTCTTGCTCTTAGCGCGACTTCACAAATAAATATTACTATTATATTTTTTGTAGGTTATATTATAACATATATATATTCGCTAATTCTAAACAAGTTTTCTTAATCCTGCAATAGGGTTTGCTTTTGTGTGTCATATTAATTTTGTAATGGTTAATATAACTTTTCTCGGAAAAGAATATTTGAATTATAATTTTAGTGTTTACTAGTAATTATTCCGATACTAAGAGTATCAACGTCTATACCTCCAACTCATACCCACATGTTGCGTCGCATGGCATTCCTGAATTGTCAACGTTATTACAAATCTACGTAGAAATAATAACTTTGTATCGTTTATAATCATTTATCATTGTTATTTAGAGCAAATGTCAATAGAACCACAATGGAAATAAATACAATAGTTGTGCTGTCAATAGTAAATTATATAAAATATATGTGACCATGGCTTAGACGATTGTTTGTTTAACTACGTTCCACCCAGTAGCTTTAAAATAGGTATAATGATTCGTTTTCATAAAATCAACCGATTTCAATTTCAAAAACATTAATAATATGGACTAGATATGACAATAAATAGTTATTATTTTACTCAATGTCACAAATAAATATGGAACCAAAAACAGGTATATATCCTTTATGATAAAACATAATGATCAAAATCAATTGGAATATTTGTCAAACATGCAAAAAAAATTGTAACACATTGACAAACAAAAGTTACATCCGAAAGTGTCCCGAATTAAAATCAAAAGAAACCTGTTTCTTTCATGTTTAAAGTGCTTAAATAATCAGCTACACATATATAGAATCTCTATCTAGAATATCTACCTGATATTCTAAAAATTCGTGTTCAAACGTTATATTTTTTTAAATGTTGTATTTTCATTTGGCTACAAATATAGATAGAAGTGAGTGCATGATTCGGTTGATATGCGCTCTATTTTTGGTACTATTTTTTAATGTCTAATCGTGTACTTTAGGTTTTTGTATATGAAATAGATGTATATTTCCTAACATAAAATATACAACGAATTGGGAACCTTTGCCCTTTTTAAAGTCGGTTCAAAATAAAAATTAATGGTCATCAATCGTCGCTCCGTTTGCTTAGAATTTATAAAAAAATACTTACGTAATGTTTTTTATATATCCTTGAGATTTAAAATACCTCTCTCCTAATTTACATACAAAACAGATCAGTAGTTAAACTGTGAAAACATATACACATATATACAAATATAGTGGATAAAGAAACATACTTTTAAATAATTTCGTTGCAAGATATTGCGTAAAGGTATTAGTGTTGGATACTAACTAATAGGTGGAAAATTTATTTTTTAAACACCTACAATTAATATGAAATTAATCTCGTATGTAACATCTACAGACATGGATTAAATACGTAGATGCAAATGAATGGATGATTTATGAAATAAAATAAAAATGCAATTAAACGTAATGAAGTAAAGAATATGTAATACTTTTATTTGTAAATAGAGCACACACAAGAAAAATAAATAAACATGCACAAAAAAAATGAAAGAACATAAAAAAGTAATACAAACTGACAACCTGTGTACTCCACAGCAACAGAAAATGGTCACATTTATATTATCGATTTGCCCTCAAAAGGGTAAATATATAAATAGATACCAAATACATATTAATAAAAAATACTAATATTACATTAATTTATTTTGAGTTATCGCCAAAATGTTTTGACAATACAATTCAACGTTCCGAAACATTGTCAATTTCTCACAGCAAAATAAATATTTATGTTTTTCCTTTTAGGGAACCTTCGAACTTTTTCAGACCACTGTTGTCAGTATCCGGGTGTTTCAATAAAAAGGCCACTTCGGTATTTGATTGACAGACTCCTTTCAATGAGGTGTCAGCGATATGTTGAGTGAGGTCTGCCCCTTTGAATATTGGATATTAAACATGTCATATCAATGCCAAAACATATACTTTGTAGAAATTGAAGACGTTAGCCGTATGTAAAATGAATAATGTAAATATATTATATATATTAGAATAGAAATCATATAATAATAATAATTTTCAACATTTTCACCAAATAATTACATTTCAAAATTCTATACAGCATTTAATCCGCCTTTTGTATTATTTTTTTTGTAATGTGTTAAATAAATAAATAAATGGAAATCAAGAATTCAAAAATGACAAAATTTGCGTTTCTCATTCTAACATTCAATTTTTCATTGTCAAATCATGGGTCGAAAAACATCAAAAAAACCATGTTTCATTGTTGAAAAAGGTCAGTTCCATTTAAGAATATAGTATAAAACAGAAACCGAACAATACGGACGAGAGAACTGAAAACATTCGATTTTTTACGGAAATTTTAATATTATAAATTATTTAAATCAATAAACACGTTATTCGATAACATGTCTAACAAATATGTGTACTTCCTAAGTAAACTGTAAAAAGTGTTGTTTGTTGGTACGGGAATAACACATAACGTATCCGAATTAGCTGCGCTTGCGACATTACCTACATGACCGCAATGTATTGAATAAGATAAATAGTAGTATTTGTCCTGCACTATTTAAAAGGAGAGGGGGAGGAGGGAGTGTTAGTAATGCGAACTACCAGTCTCATTGCTAGCAATATACCTTGTCAGGTCGACTTTCACGTCGTCCTTCTTGGAAACCGTCATACTGGATTGAATTGCTGAATTCCTGGTGTAATCACAATAGGCTACTACCTTTTCATCCTCCTCTATCATTCCTCACTGATGCGCCGCCGGCGAATACCGTTAGCGCAAGCGAAGTTACTACATATATCATTATCATTCATTAAAAAAAAAAACACTATTTCAAATACTACATGTAAAGTCAAATTTTACAACGATTGTTTTAGCTAATGAGATGTGTCAAGCAAATAATCAAACCATGAAATAATACTATACTTTAAATACTATTCTAATTTCTTAATAGTTTTGAAAAAATAATTGATCTGGTTCTAACTTAAGAAAAAGTAGATATAGATATATATTAAAAGTCTATGTAGATAATTAATATTAAAAGTTATATTTGTAATAAAATGACGAAGTAAATAAGTATGATAATTAATCGTCATCTCTGAAGATTAAAATGATAATGAAATTCCAGTCCAAATGTAAAAAAAAAGAAAAAACAAATATATAATAACAAAAGTAATAATCGAATATCAATCTTTTACAATTTGTCAGCTGCATTTCCATTTTAAAAGGGCACCCAGGCGAGTTGATTTTTGTAATGCTTAGCAATGACGCATAAGCGGTCTGTACCTCATTTAGCGAGTGAGTTGTAATTGAAACCTCGTGATATGATACATAAACTGTACATATGTACAATATTACGCGCGAATGTATTGAGGTTCAATTTACTATATATTTTTTTTTTATGTTAGTAGCCATGTATTGCCGCCTACCTCGTTAGTGCGTGGACAATTGAAACGAAGTTTGATTAGGTTTTCTAGATGTAAAAATTATTATGAGTCATAAATACCGTTTTTTTATGTAACTACGAATTGCAAACAAGCCTTCGGCCTATCCCATAAAACATGGTGACAACTGTTGCCATTGCTGAGGACAAAGACGTGCGAAAGTGGACATTTTTTAAAAAACATATCATCAATAACAAGTAGATGGGAGCCTCAAGACTTATTGTCCGTTTTCGATTCTTTATACTTGATATTCTGTTTTACTAATAGAACCGTCCCTTAAGCGCCATAAACAAGCCATCAAAGTTCCTATTCTTAGCTATAAACACAGTGGCAACTAAACAAGAAAATGACAAGTGATAAGTCAGCTGTCGCCGAGTATAAGTAATACGAGTAGCAATACACAGTATACAAAGTATACATCCTAAATGTCACCTGTCGTGGAGTTAAGCTATACCAGCCATCTTATTTTTTCTATATTAAGGTTGTCTTTTTTGTCTATATTATTTTCTCTATGAATTGATGGATGAAAATTATAAACCTAATATCATTTGACACAAATCTGTCATATAATAATAGATTTTTTTTATTATCTGATCGTAATCAATCAAGAAGATAACGGCCATTGCTCTTTGAAACACATTTAAATGAAAATACATAATATACTCGTATATATATGTTATGTAAAAGTAATTCATTATTACTCATTGTTTTTTTTTTCTTTGTTTTGTATTATATTAATCAAATGAAATGAGAAATGTTTTCAAATGTTATAATACTGATAATTAGTGTCATCTCCAGATCTTATTTTCGACGTGCTGGTGACACATATACCTTTTCGTCTTGTACTGAAATATCATTGCATTTTTCTTTCTTTACAACACAGGGGGCAAACGAGCATGCGGCTCACCTGATGGTAAGTGACTACCGCCGCCCATGATCAACCACAACATGTGAATACAAAAACTTTATGTAAAACTTGTTCATTATTGAACATAGTTGTTTTTTTTTTTAGAAATAAATCACAACAACTATTATCTGTTTTTTTTTTTTGCTCTTGACATATTTAGTAAACAATCTTGGCATTCTTGGCATGTCTTTTTATCAAAATATATATAAATATAGTGAAGCGTCTGCGTAATATAAAATAATTTTCCATTATATAATATTTTCTTCAGAAAAAATGTTATTCTTATATATTTAGCCACCGGATTTTTAAATAAGTCATCGGAAAAAACCATCGGAAAAGTGTGGTGTCTTCGATAATTCTATTTATACATTCTGGACATTGAAATACATGGTTCTATTGAAATTTATGCATAATTTTTATTAAGAAAACCTCTGTAATATATATATATATATATATATATATATATATATATATATATATATATATATATATATATATATATATATATATATATATGTATATAATAAAGAGCATATCTTATATCATCCTGTCATATCTTTATGTAAATTTATAAGTTTTAGTACTGTAGTAAATTGACAAAGAACGATCAATTTGCCAAAAACAAAAGAACCAAAAAAGATCCATCCTAATCTCGTTCGGCAGTAGATGTAATCTGAAGTGACCTTAGTATAATACGAGTAAGGACACGGTGTTAGATCAACATTTACCTATATGTAAAGACGACAAAAATGACCAAAGTTAACACACAAGAGTTAATGAGAGAAAGTGCAAAACATGAAAGTGTCATACTCCAAAAGTGGAAGAGGTAACACTTTTGGTATTTTATCACTTTTGCTTCTCGATCATTGTGATTCTAATTCCAAATTCAAACTCGTTCATTTCTATTTTTAAATTGGATCTGTTTTTAAGCGATTAATAAAAACTCTAGAAATAAATCCGTTTTATGAGTTCTCTGTTTATGTTTAATTACTAAGCTTTATGACAATAATGATAAAATTTTAATTTGGACCAAATCATTCATAACTAAGAAACAAGGAATTCAGCTACTGAATACATTATGAGCGATAAATTTTCATTAGTATAGTATGAAAACTTCTTCCGTTATTCAATGGTTAATAATATAGTTTCCCTGTGGTGAGAAAATAAATTATTTATTAATAAATACATTTTAAGCACTAGAATTGTCGCCTTGGGTGCGCATTGAGATGTATACTAGCATAAATGTATAGAGAATTAACTTTCAAAGAAAGAACGTCTATATAAATATCAGGATCCCGGATTTGATTTTATAACTTTATATGAAAATCATTCTTCTAACGTTTACTTAACTATTAGAGCTAAATTACTTTACAATTTGATATGATTATTATATACAGGGTAAAACCGATATCATTAGTATTCTATTAAGAAGTCTTTGTAATTATCTATCTATGATGTTGAACACTTTTCCTAAAAAACATGCATCATACTAAATACCTGAATGCGCTATATTAGTATGGAACTTCAAGTTTTTTTTACTAATACTCTAAATAGTATGTTTTCAGTGCAAATAATTTTGAACGTTGCACGTTTGAACCTTTTTGTGGAGGAAAGTGTTAAATTATATTTAGATAACTGACATGAGGAAATTTTTTAGTTAATGGGAACACAAACGAAGAAGATATTGGATTGGACTGTTTAATTTTAGTTTAAATTGTGTTATCTAAGAATAGAGGATAGAAAAAAAACTAGAACAAAGAATAAGCCGACAAAATTAAATGTGACATGTGTTACTCAATCTTTTTCGTTGTATTTTATTTGTAGCTATTACAATAGAACAATGACTTCAAACACGAGTCATTGCTTGTATTTCTCGACATTAGTCAAATTTACTTTATAATGAGTACAAATGAGTATTTAATAAAAAATGCGTTCTAGGAAGCAAGAATAAAATTAATACAATAATTAAATAATATACATGTATTGTTTATTTTTATTTTATATGAAATTTTTGATATAATTTCATATTTCAATAATTATAATTAATTATAATAAAATATACTTGAAAATAAAGAGTATTATTATTATTATTGGTAGGTATGCGTAAAAATAATAATAATCTACCAATAATAATAATAATACTGTTTATTTTCAGGTATATACCCATAGTTTACAATTACATTATAATTACATTATTTACATTAATACATTGATATACAATAACTCGAGATATATACGAGTAGATACGAACAATCAGCTCTGAATATAGTGCATATTTAACTAAATTATGCAATTATTCAATAAAACAGTGACATTTATAATCAAACGTGGCAAAATATTCTTATAAAACTTCTAAAAATATAACATCAAAATATGAAATTTCATATGTACGGCAAGTTCTTGATAATTGTCTCACATTTGTGAAATAAGAAATAACTATTTTAATTCAGAGCTGTGTGAAACGTAACGTGGAATAGGGATCTTGAAGTTTTATATTATTATTGTAAATCGAACTACGATCTATGAAATAGAAATATAACTGATAAAACGTAGTAAAGTTATACAATTATGTAAAAGGGTCATTGGAAATTATGACTGTTTATACTACTGTTGATGTTGTATAATTCCAGATAAATATTTTTCTCTACTCGTATGTAAAGAAATGAAATGAGTGCAACAAATCATAAATTCTTTATTAGAAATACATACAAACTGAATAGGCTACAATAAGGGTGTAAGTTTTATTTTTCCATAAAAAATAATGGCTTGCTTGTCGAAAGAATGTTCAACGAAAGAAGATTTACAAAACAGATATACAATGCGACTACAAAAAGTGAAAAAGGTAAAAAATATAAGTTATAAAAGATTTTAACCACATACATCTATAGTGTACACGTATGTGTTTCTGTTTGCAAGCAGCTGTTCTTGCATGATCGTGTTTTGGTTCGAAGGGTGGGATATATATTGCAGTAAAATTGCAGGGTATGAAAGCATAACCTTGCATGAGGGGTACCATGAGCGCCAGAGTGAATTTATCTTATAAAGTCTACGATGACGTTCTTATTTATAAATGATGGGTTGGTGATTGTTGGATCATTAGGTTTTTTGTCATTCCAAATTACATAAAATATTTCCTTAGAAAAGTTGTATGATGAGTTATTCAGTTATTAGATTTTCTATTGCTGTATGTTTTCAAAAGTGAAGCGTTTTTATAAAATAAAGTTTGTGATATTTTATATTTATTTATTTATTTAAACTTTAATGCACATTGAAATTTTATGTATGTATTTTTTTGTAGATAACTTTATTATATGTATATACTATTGTATATGATGTCTTATATAAAAATAGATTAGAAATTCGCTCTAGCATTTAATATGAAAAAGAAAATTATATAGTTCATTAATTTTATTTCACAATTTGGAAATAACGAACAATAAATAATAACAAATTACAGAAGCATAACACTTTAATTCTCAAGAATGACAACGAATGAATGCTATCATGGGCGACAGTATATTCTGTTATGTTCATAGTACTGTTCAAGTCTGTAAGCGCCGTTTATCACTTTCCATCAGCTGGGCCATCAGCTTACTTGCCTAGTTTGGCTAGAGTTTCATAAAAAATCTATAAGAAACAAAAGAAAACATCCATGATCAATCTAGTGCTTACCGAATTATACAGCGGACTGAACTAAAAGGGACTCAGTTTAACTATCACTGAAATCCACACATGAATATTGTATCACACGAAACTATACCACAAA
Source organism: Galleria mellonella (assembly GCF_026898425.1). NCBI lineage: Eukaryota > Metazoa > Arthropoda > Insecta > Lepidoptera > Pyralidae > Galleria > Galleria mellonella. The sequence goes on along the minus strand of NW_026442147.1, from coordinate 246,052 downwards.
TAACTCAATAGATTATTTGTCACGCTGATTGAATGTTTGAACAAACGTAATTCGATTTTCGACACAAACAATGATATGTTTAAAGATAATTGTATTATATCTGCGAGTGGAGACGAGCGCACTTGATAAAGCCGTGTGGACAATAAATTTATATTGAGACGCTAACGGGCGTAGTTGGGTTGATTTACTAGTTACAAGTGCTACAACTACTTCGGTCGCGGTGCAAGGCAGAGGCGCGAGACAATAAGGGGTTATCGTAACGCGCGATAACAACTTCTTCCGGTTTGAACAGGTTTTAATTACTAAATATTACATAAGTATAACATTACCTTACTAATATAATAAAATTGTAACTAGATAATGTTTGCACAATAAAAAGATGCTTAAATTAAATTAATATAAAGGGTTTTATTAAGACCAATAGACGCCAAAATATTATTTTTTTTAGAAATTTTATGTCTGTTGTCAGTATGTTTGTTCTGGAATATGCCAAAACTATGGCACTAAATTGGATGCGATTTCTACAGTTATGTTCCTGAAGGTGTAATTTGAAATATGGTGTGTATGTCATCTTGGTACGCCGTCTAAAAGTGCTTTATTGCATTGGTTTTCCTATACTTAAAATCCATGCGTATGAAGTAGGGAGCAATGAACTAGTTACGAATAAATTCAAATAGATTAAATAAACAAAATTGCATATAAACTTACAAAGTATTTATCCGTAAATGGCGCCGTGCTGGGCACGGTTCTTTATGTGATGAGGTCTCGGGTTCGATTCTCAGATAAGTCAATTTAGGAAACGAACTTTCCTAAATTAGCTCAGGTCTGGATGTTCTGGGTCGTGCCCCTAGATGTTCGTTGCCTTATTTTTTATAACATGAAATATTCTAGCTTGAGGACCAGATATTTGATATAATTATTTAGCATTTAGTAAAACAATATATGGGTATATTACACAAAATCTTATGAAGACATACTTCTTTATAACTTAAATTTTTGGCGTGAATTTACTGGGTGCAGAGGAATAACACCCGAGTCCTCAGGAATGGCAACGCATTGGGGGTACGGTTACCACTTTCCATCAGGTGGACCGTAAGCTTGTTTGCCATTCTAAGTTGTATAAAAAAAAAACTTAAATGCAGTAAACGATAAATATTATTCTGTGATATCCACATATGAATAGTATCATGTCTATACATGAGAGTTACTATTTTCCACCAAGTGGTGCATCATCTTATTTCTATCTTATAAAAAAATATAACAATTTTGTAATTTGTATTCCTTGTTAATTGTTAATTTCTAAGGTCACGTTTATTAGAACAACAGATATTCTTACAATGAAAACTATACATAGGTACACCGGAAAAGCTGATTTTGATTAAGCATTAAATTCAAATATGACTATTTTTGATGATAAGATTGTTATAAATAGGTATACCTAATGATTGTTATAATTGTTATATATATGTATATATATATATATATATATATATATATATGTATATATATATATATATATATATATATATATATATATATATATATATATATATCTGGGTAGATAATTTTATCATTAAAATACATCTAAATACATGTCATACCAATGGGTGTATTCTACGATTCAAAACATGAGTATATTGTTCGATTTTAATAAATTATTATCGAATAATATATTATAACATGATATTATGATAAATTGTTTATAATAATGGAGTGTAGACAATTCCTTAAATATTTTATTTTCATTGTCATTTATTACATTTTATTTGTATTGCAAAAAATAATTAAGCCTCTTTTTTATTTATTCGATATGTTATAATCCAATCCACATTTATTACCCCATTAGCTTTTGCCCGCGACATCGTCCGCGTGACCGGGATAAGAAATAGCTTACATCTTTCTCCACTCCATAATGTATTTGTACATGAAATTCCATAGTGATTAGTTAAGACGCTATAAGGTAACAAACAAACAAACTCAAATTTATAATATTAAACAAGAATTATGATGTAATCATTCTGGGTTATTTATAACGGTATTTATACAATCGAACTCATTTTGATTTTATTTATTTATTTTGTACCCAATATTTAATGATACTACCAAACCCCCTATTAAAAAAAAAGTATTTATAATAAAATAATTCAAAAATCTATTACCGAAAATTCATTTTTTTAAATAAAATTTTACTCATACTTCTAAGTGAACCGTTTTTATAACATGGGTCAAACCGTAACGTTTCAGCTCGTACAGCATGCGCTTGCGCAAGGTCGGTATTCCAACGTACTTTGACAAATGCACTACCGTGGTAAAAAAATACATTCGGTCAAGCATGACTTCCGGTCTATCAGAGTATTGCCGGATAGCTGTAATTACAAAATTTTGTATTTATTACGATTCCTATTTAAGATTCGAATTCCATGGGTGATTTAGATACAATAGGCATAAAAATAGAAAACATGTAATTAATTTTACTTTAGTCCTTTTTTTTATTAAAGTACTCGTTAACATTAATTTTTGTGTATTGTTTTCTGTTTATTAAAACATTTTTTATCGCTTTTATTATCATCAAAATTATTATATTAATATTAAAGACTGGTTTTGCCATCTAGCGTCAAGTAGCAGAACTAATATAAGTTCTTGACGATTATTGTAGATGGCGTATTTTAAAAACATTATATAGTTAAAACTAGTTTAAAAATACTACTACTACAACCTCATAAATTTATTGTTTAAATTTTAATATTGTTTACATAAGCAACCGGTTTCGAGACATCACCATAAGGCGTACGACTTAAAGAATCTAAATATTTTTTACTTTACAATTATATACAGCTTATTAAAATAACAACATGAAAAAAGGCGTTACTTTAAAGTATCTACGACGTATGCACCTATCTATATTACGCACGTTAGTAATTTTCTAGAAAAAGATAACATTAATTATGTATTTTCATACTAATAAAATTACTAGATATATGCATGAATTTGTTATTAATGTATTTTTTTAATGTTTACGATTACATTATAACCATTTGAATGTTTAATGCATATTTATTTGATTATTATTGGAATATTTAAAGCAATCAAGCATTTGTTCCGTGTGGTCCCGGCATAGAATAGGCTACCCCTTCTTTTCCCATAGGTGCCTAAGGGAGTGAGGCGACTAAGGGAATGAAGGATGGACAGTAGCGTTCCTCTTAAAACATCTCCAAAGCCTAACTGCGATTGCCAGGGGGGGGAAGGGATTGTTAGTAACGGGGTCTAACAGCCTCATTGCTAACACTGTACCCTTGGTGGAGGTGGACCTTCACGCGGTCCTCCCTGGAAACCATCGTGGTTAATTTTCGTAGAATTCTTTACGATAGGCTAACTGGCCTGCTTTCATCCTAACCTATTATCTCTCACTGGTGCCCCGCCAGCGTATACCGTAAGCGCAGGCAGGGCGACCATTCTATTATCATCCATAAAAAAAACTACGGTTGCCAATCTGCCTGCCAAGCGTGAGACCTACTGGCAAAACCCCCCTAGGGGGAGGCTTATGTTCAGCATTGTACAGTAAAAGCTGATATGATAATATGGCAGACAGGGTGACATTTGTTAAAAATCTATATACATAAAAGAAGATGCTGATTAATATATGTATGTAAGATGTATTAATTGTTATCCTTTACTATTTAATATTGTACAGCCGATTCCGCTGAATCTAGACCCTTGAAATTTTACAGATAATTTCTTTACATAGCGTAAGTGAACAATAAGAATTTTGAAAATCCAACTTCTAAAGGGGTAAAACGGGAAATAAAAGTTTACATGGAATTTCGTCACTTTAGCAGAAAGGAAATTTTATAGACTAAAAAATTTAATACGACCCGCGAGCAAAGTAGCGACTTTAGTGCAAAAGCTAGTCAGTAATAATAAAATTACAATATGACAATTTTCAATATTTACCAATTTTATTTTACGTTTACGTATCTAATTAAATTACATTTATTATTATTATTTATTACAGTATTTTTAATTTGAAGATTTTTCTTCGTAATATTTTTTCTTAACCTTTGTTATTATTTTTAAAAGTAGCATAAAATAGGGCATCCCTCCCTTTTTCGTGGGTGTTGTAAGAGGCGACTATATAAGTTCCACTTAATGGTCAAGAGATGAACGGCAGCATCCCTCTTAAAACATCGCCAAAGGCAAACTGCGGTTGCCAACCTGCCTGCCAAGCATAGCAACTATTAGCAAAACTTTCCGTTATAGGGGAGGCCTATATTCAGCAGTGGCTGATGTAATAGTGATGACGACTATAGAGTTTGACAAATATATTGTATATAGAAAAAAAATGGCATGAATGCTGCCTGTCTAAAATAACAACAGTAACTTATCTAATATTTTGTTTGGGTCTATCTACTCTTATGAAACGATCATTTTTTTTGCTAAATTTATTATTTATATTTTTGGTGGATGCTCCAAAATCTGCCTTATCAAGTTATTAATTCTTATTACAATATTGTGATAACTAAGTAATATCAATGACCCCATTACACAGCTGCAAGCTATACATAACACCTTCATTTTATTTATAACTAGGTGATCTGACAAACGTTGTCCTGTCCAAACATCAGTGTGACCTCTTTATTAGTACCGGGTTTGGGGAAGTCAGGAGGAGGGGATTGATTTTCTAATGGAATTTCTAAAAATGAGACCTTTAAATTCTACATTCCATTACTAGTTAACCCCTCGCAGGAGAATGGGATTGTTAGTAATGGGGTCAAATAGCCCCATTACTAGTGATATGCTCTATAGGTCGACTTCCACACGGTTTCATCTGGAAATCATCATGATTAATTCTATTTGAAATCGTCATTATAAGCTAACTGTTCTGCTTTCATCTGCATCTGTCACCTCTGGTGCCCCGCCAGGGTATACTGATAGCGCAAATGAAGTTATCACCTAATAACCCACTGAAAATAAAAACTACTTATTTAACTGTAATATCATTTCTGCCGTTAACTGTCAGTGCTGAATAAAAGCCTTCTTCATAAGAGTTTTTCCAGTAGTTGCTAAGCTTTGCAGACAAGTTGGCAACCGCAGTTAGACTTTTAGAGATGCTTTAAGAGGGGCTTAGCCACCCATTCCTCCACCATTAACTTTCTTTAGTCGCCTCTTACGACACCCACAGGAAAGGTAGTGATGGCCTATTATATACCGATACTACACGGAATGAAACATTTAACTGTAACAGTATCTATTAGTACACTAAGTGCGGATAATAAATTTACCCCTTATCCATAAAAACCAAAATCTCCCAAAAATTTACTTTAACGATTACACTGTTTTGTCACTTTCATTAAAACTGAGAATTAGCACGAAAGAAAGAGACAAAACAGCTCAATAGTTAAAATAGGTTTCTAAGAGGTTTGACGTTTTTATGAATAAGAGGTTAATATACAGTACGAGAGTCCTTTAGACTTTTGTCTTTATATAGATAGTATAGTACACACTTTGTGTATTTTAATGTTGAACAAGGACATTGTTTGTATGTAAGTGATGGTAAGAATGAATTGCAGTGTGATAACGAAGACATATCAATGAATAAAACTTGTTTTAATCGTATTAGTTTTATATTCAAACAATTTTACGCCTTAATTTAAATACACTATAGGAACTTAGGGTGATGCAAATTTTTCATCGCATCGAGCAAATTTAAAATATGTGTAAAGAACGCGAAAATTTAAAATTAACTAATTTTACACGAGTCTTTTTTGTAGGCGTAGTAAAATACATTTGGTTTTAAATTATGTAACAAAATAATTTAATGTCATAAAATAAAATTAAAAAGTAGTAACTTTATGAATATTAGTATGAAACCCAAGAGTAGAAGTAAACCATATAAATTGCAAAAAGAATGACAGTGAGTAAACTTTAAAAAATAAAAACATTGACACAATAAATCTCATTATTTATTATTTTAAAACGAATAAAACACAATGATAAATAACGAGATGTTTTGATGACACATACGATTTAAATGATTTGAATTTAGAATACGGATTGCGCGAGTACGTTGACAGGTATATAACGCTTAGCAACTAGCAGAATACTGCTTCGCAAAGAAAAATGGCGTCTGCAATCATTAAAAAATGAATATGGGACAGAAACAGAAAAGAATTAACACAGTTGATTTTGAATTTACAAAGCTATCGCGTAACATAAACTTACAGAAACAAAAAACAGACAACGACTTCCTTGAAAAAGTGGTTTAAAAAAGAGTTCAGAATTGGCAAATACACACAAATATAGTAAGTGCATTCTCCTTTTATAATATTCTTACATTTAATTCGACAATTTGTTTTTTAAATATTCATTAAAGGACCAATATTATCAATATATATGTAACTCAGCGGATTTTAAAGCTGAAGCGGCAATGGATTGGTCATATTTCCCGTAGAACTGACAACCGTTGAGGCAGACGTATTTTGGATTTTGGAGTAAAAATCGTGTATTGGCAAACGTAGTGTGGGACGACCTGTAGCTAGGTGGAGCGACCATACACGTAGAATAATAAAAAAAAAAGATTGTTATGAAAATCGTGCTCAGCGGCGTGCCTTGGGAGAACCCTATATCCAACAGTGGTTTACAATGAGCATGATAATGTTAGGTATTATAGGATAGAATTATAGGGATGAGATTATCATGATGCTGACGATAATTTTTTAAATAATTATGAAGATAAACCTATAATATAAATTCTTTATATAAACTCCACTAAAAACGTAAAAACCTTATTTTTCTATTTCCCATATAAACTATTCTTAAACGGACTGCCACAATCTAATAGTCTTTGACAACGCTAGTCGGGTCAGTTATTATATTTAAGAATAAATTTCACGCATATGAATTCTAATTTACATAAAAAAAAAACATAATAGCTTATAATAATAGATAACATCCAAGAGATGAATAAAGTATTAATACATAAACAAAAAATATTGGCATGTGAAATATCGGTTCGCACTTACCCAAAGAAAGTAGATTACAGCATTACTCATTTACCGGTTTTCTATACAAAAATCAACTTTAGCAATAACGAACCGGTTTTAAACCATGCTATACATTCTGAACAGGAAAACATCAACGTGATATGGACGACAGGTATCTGTCAATATTAAGTTTTTTAATACTATTGCCAGTATGATATTTTTTTCTCCCCAAATTTCATGTTTTTTTTAACTATTTATTAGAATTTTACCGAGGATAAATTTTTGAATGATCTATTTAAAAAAAAATTCATTACACTTCGCCGTTAAAATCTTCGTACTTAAAAATCTACCTGCTATTAATCATATTAAAGTTTGTAAGCATCTCATACTGAGGGCGTAATATTAATTGACTAATAAATTTTAGTAACTTATATATAGCAAATCCTATTTTGTGATTCATATACCTACAAGAGTTTTTAACTCCTCTAAACGTCATTTTATTGCTTTCGATGGTATATTAATAATTACTGTATGCGGTTTCAATTTCTCCAATAGATAAATTTTTGCCCAAAGTTGCGAAACAGTACTCAATCTGGCAACGTTGACACTAAGCTTACGGTAACGTTATTATTTATATACTGCTGTTTCGGTTTGCATTATCATTATCGAAGGAATGTACACTAGAACCGGTTCAGGCTGGTTGAGCTCATTCAAATAGTTCGTTTAGTGTAGCATGGCTTAATGTTAAATCCCTGCTACAGTCACGTCATCTGTGCATGAAGACGACTTTAGAGAAATAGCACGTTATTTATCATACAATTTGGTAATACTACTTGTATTTCAACAATTTGAATATATTAAAAAAAAAAAAAACATTTTAACTTAACGCCTGATTATTATTGATTATTTCTATTTTTCTTTTTTGTACTCTTAAATCATATGTACACATTTTTTATGTGGGTTGGTATGTAGTATAGTTTATACTGTTTCTAATAGAATCTCGACTTTAATCGTGACTACATAATTTTTTTTGGAGCCAATACGTAATATTGCAAGGATATAACAAAATCGGTTTAGATTTGGCAATAAGTACAGCATAATATACACAAAAAAAAATGTGGGCGAATTAACAACCTCTTCCATTTTTAAGTTAAAATTTATTTAAGATTTATGTTCATTGTTTATAAAACTAGACAATGAGAATTTAATAAAATTCGATTTAATTCCAAAAACAAAACAAATGCCAAAAATGACAAATATAGTGAATTCATAAATTTTCTCTGGGTTCAGCTATATATAAATAATGAAATAAGTCAAGTTATGTAAATTATAATCATCTACTTGTTTTTGTAAAGAAGTTCAAGTTTCGAATTACACATCGTTGATCAAATTACCCACCGGATGTCTACTTTTGTCTTTGTTATTTTTCATTGTAACATATTTTTATGAATAAAAACATGCTATGTATGTACTCGTACAATAAAGTTAATACAAACAAACAAATTCATAAGGTCAAACGTATTTGTGTATGATGTTGTAGGTATAATGATATGAGTCACATTGTCCTAGCTATAAATAAAATTGTTGATAACATACCTGTAAATTTCTGTAATTACATATTCGTCAATCAAAAATACTGATAAACATTAATTATCTATTGTGACATAAACATATTCAATAGAAAGATGGATTTTGCATTAACATTTATGCGTATTTGATTCTATTATATATCATATAAAAATTGTTATTATTATTTATAATACAAAGAGCAAATGAGTATGCGGTTCAATTGGTCTATGAGCACCCCCGACATCAGAGACATATGTATGATGCCGACCTTTTAGTTTTATAGTTGTAGTTAATAGATACTCCAAATTCCATTCTTTGGAATCAACCTCCAGCAGCAGTATTTCCGAACCGATACCACAACATAACCTTCAAGAAAAAAGTATATTCCTTTTTAAAAGGCCGGTAACACACATGCAATGCCGCTGGTGTTGTGGGTGATCATGGGCGGTGGTAGTCACTTATTCACACCCGTAATTCAGAATCTACATATTTGAGTAGGTAATGGCATTATAGGAGATAAATAGTTATATCTGGTGTCTGGTGTCTGGTGTTGATTGAGAAGGATCTTTGCCTTCGCTGCTGCTGTCTTCTAAGCAGCCCAACACACCTTAGTACCTAAAACTTTCTCTATTCTTTCTTAGATCTTGTGAAGATCTCTGACACGAAAATATGTTATCCACGCCTGTGACAAAGTCCATCCTGTGTTTTCTATTGTTTCACAAATTTACGAATAATCCTGTGTCCAGGATTATTCGTAAATTTAACGATTCATCAATTCATTACAACCTGTGATATTTTTGAAACCAGTTGTTACATGTAGTAAAAGGTTGTAGGGTATCGCCAGTAGAGAACATATTCTTCATATCGGTTAATTGTTCTTGAGCTAAATTATTTGTATTATTTCTATATTTTAAAAATTGTCTGCAAGAGATTGTTCTAATAATAAGATTCGCCTTTGTACCTACCTTTTTATATCTATAATTTGATCTCTATTATATTTTTTAAGTGTAGTACAGTTTTTAAGTTTCAATAAATAATTAATAAATAAATTTCATTTTTCTTATTTCATATTCTGTCACAGAGTATAACGCAAATCATTTCACCAAAGATTTGGCACGATAAATTTTATATTAATCTCTTAGTCGAAATAAATTTCTCTAATCTCAAAATTAGTCTCAGGTGTATTTATAAACAAAGGTCGCAGTCCAAACTGTGAGTTTAGTGCCGGTGATGATCGCAGTTTGGAAGACATGTAGCTCATGTTACACAAACTTTGTACCGTTGAGGCACAACATACCTCAGCTTCTGCGCAGTTTTAATGCATCTCAGTTGAGACTACTCAATTGGTTAACCTGCTTAAAATCTTCTGAAATATTATAGAAGTCATTTGTGTGATATACCAAACTCATCTCATGCTTTAATTAATGTCATCTATACAGAACGATAAAATGTGAGTTCAACGACCAAGTATCATCTGAGATACAAAGTGGATTTTATATTATATCTTGTACATGTGACAAATATTTGTTTTCATACAAATGTTTGTCCATACGAGGAACATTAAATCCGCGATTTATAATACTTGAATTTGGTTTTTCCGAAAACACATTTGTGACAACTCCGTACTTAGATTCAAGTCATATTGTGATGTTATCTTTTTAGATAAATAAACTAAAACAACGTCAGTTTATACGATTGATCGAGCGGATGCTGATAACATTGTAGGTAATTGTGACAAGATCACAATTGGACAGAGTCCAACCGTTAAGGATATCGCTGACTGTCTGGCTGTTAGCTATTTCGGAATACAATGCGTTTATATGACGCATCCAGCACTCGAGCATTTGGTTCAAATGGATACCGTGTTATACTTGGCCTCATTTTATGGCATAAACACGAAAATTAACATCTGTCGCATATGTTTTAAATACTAAATATGTTAGTAAGAATTATTATGATGATAAATTCACATTGTTAGATATTTTGTAGAAAAATTAATATCTTGGATTGTGTCTTAAAGTTGTAAAGACAATTAACAATTTAATTATATAAACATCCAACAAGTATTTTACCAAGCACTAATTTTTCGATTTCACTTGTTATCATTTCATGTATTATAGGCATTTTCCTTTATATTTCACTAAAGAATAATTATAACTTTGTAAATATTTTTCATACTTATACATAGATAGATAGATACTCTTTTTTATTTCCTCCAAAAGATTACAAGTTTACTTACTGTTTCTTAATTAAGTACGTAACTCGTCCTCATTTTCTAATTCTGACATCATACTTTTTTCTGTTCAGAAAAACGATATTGTCTATTGTGTTTTCTTTCTTTTCATTTTCAATATGAATATTATGCAATTATCCATCAGCCTTTTTATCTATGTTAGTAATAATATGGCCTTCATTCAAATATGACCACATGATTAAATAAAGAGAACGGATACCTTACACCTACCTACCAAAAAAGTATAAATTTTGTTCGCTCTTTGTACACTTTGTTCAGTTTATTTGCTCATGTGGTATGACCAAAGAGTTCTAAAAATAGATCCATTGATCTGGAATGGTCGCAGATAAGTGGTACGACCAGACGTGGCTAGTCACATTTTTCTGCATTCATATTTATTAGGTACTAATAGTTCTTTCGATAATAATTCCTATTGATTTTTTTTTTATTATTAGCCAGTGCTTTATAGATCCTTTTTTATGAAATTATATCAATTTTGGGGTTTCTATACCATATACAAGTATATATGAGTATGTCTCATAGTTGCAATTTCGGTTTTTGTTTAAGTTCAATAACTGTAACCATTAAAAAAAATGTTAAATTAACTATTTATACTAACCTAAATTAGTATAAAAATAATAATAGCAATGCCAAATAATAGTATTCTTAAAAATAATACTAAAGTAAATAAATACTATTATTTGTTTAAATCTGAAACAAGGATATCTGCGGAAAATCAAAGTGACCATACATAGAATGATCCGTGATCTGAAATAACAGAGTTAACTACTTGACCGAAATATCGTCAACCGAGGAAGATTTTTTTATTTTGTTATTTGTATAGGTCTTCCACAAATATAATTATTTTTTATCCTAATCTTAAACGCAATAAAAGTCACGGACAGAGAAGATTTTATCAGTAATTGTGTCAAATGATATCTCATTATCTATTAATATTATCTTATCTGACTTATTTACGGAAACACAACATTGGTAAATTAAAATAATGTACTATAGTATATACAGAAGGGTTATGCAAAGATTTTAAATAGAAAAACAAAACCTTAAATTGATGTATCGAGAACTAATAGTGTAATAAATGTGTTTACGTTACAATTCTTATCTCGTGATGCAAATTGTCTGATTTCCACTAAATATATCTAAAAAGTGTAATTATTTTGCGGAAGTCCGTATAATTGGTTATTTATTTATTTATTATAATTTTATTTGGTTCCGTTACAATTAGTATGCATAAGACAAATAAAATTCGGTGCGAAGAAGAAGACCATTAGTAATAGGGGCTCTGTGACCTTTATCATCCTTGATCGATTTTCAATTATTTAATAAGGCTACACTCATATTGCGACACTAGTTTCACCTCTAAAGGTGGTATAATCAGGCGACTATTTGAACGAAGTTTGACAACCTTGTGTTGACTGTTAAGCATTCAGACTGTAACAGTCACTTCAAATTGGGAAGAATAGGTTCTAACGGGTTCATTACTAGGAATATACTGTGCCAGATGGATCTCCAATCGGTGGTCTATAAAAATATCATGATAAATTCTTGATAAATTCATTGCGTAGGTCTATCGCGTATCTACGATAGCGCTAGGTAACCAACCGTGAGGTTTTTTTTTAATGGATGATAATGGAATGGTTACCTCGCCTGCGCTAACGTTATAAGCTGGTGGGGCACCAGTGAGGGATGATAGGTGAGAATGAAAAGACAGGTCAGTTAGCCCATCGTAACGAATGCACCTAGAATTCAGCATAATGGTCTTCTGGGCACGTGGGGGTCGACCTGATAAGGTATATTACTAGCAATATGACTGGTAGTCCACATTACTAACAATCCCTCCTCCCTCCCAACCGAAAAAAAAATTGTAACTTATTTAAACTTATGGGCAGAAAGTTTAATTTTTGTCACTGACTTTGTGAGAAAGATACAAGACTAAACTTCAAATACCTTCTGTTTTGCAACGAATGCTGATCGTGAATTCTATAGTGAGTTATATATGAGTTATATAAATACATAACATAGTACACTATAAGTCTTAATGTTCACGTAATCTGAAGTTAATTATACACATGGCGATGTTTTTATGGCTATTCGACCTTTGCTATGTCAGTTTGTATAATATTAGAATTAGTAGAATGTACTTATAGAATAAATATGCTTTACTTCCTTCTATTTATATTTGATTATAACGTATAAATAATAAATTAATTATATGTTTTTCTTATACAATTTCCGACACAGTCATCTTCGACATTAAATCTAATTAAAGTTTTAGAATAATAGACAACGAATTTAATTTATTTAATAACTTGTTGATAGATAATATAAAGATAGATCATATTCATAGATTAAGATATCTATAATGTTAAATTTAATTGCTAGAATAAGTAAAACGTAACATGTAGTGTTAAAATTACAAGTGAATAGCAGTTATGCTATTCATTTGTAATTTCATCAACATCCAATCAACCTATATAATTCATTCACTGATAATCCGTACGATGTTTTTCGAACAAAATATTAAAAATGAAAGATGATATTGTATCCAGTATACAGGAATTTTTAAGTAACTTAGAAAAGAAAAACTTTCTTAATTATTTAAATGACGCAATCAATAGGTTTATTTACATTGAGTTCATACTCGTATTCTTATTACTGAAGCCAGCGTTTTTCTTTGGGCATGAGTATAATCCTGCTTATTGAGAAGCAAATTTAACTTTTTTTATACAACTTAGAATGGAAAGCAAGCTGAGGGCTCACTTGATGAAAGTGGTAAACCGTCGCCTATGGACATGAGCAGTACCATGGACATAACTGTATCGCTTATGATACCCCCCATGCCTTGCATTTCTAAAGACTGTTTCATATCTCTGTACCTTGTAAATTCACTGCCATCTCCCACTTTTCAAAACGAAACACAGCCATATAAACACAACTGCTTCACGGTAGTAACACGAATGAAAAATTCTACTTAGACAAACAATCTCACGTTTTAATTCAAATATCATTGCATCTATAAAACGTTTCGCCGTGAGGGAAGGGCTTATTTGTAATCTATTTAAAGCAATTTCATTGCTATCAATATACTATATGAATTCGACTCACATGCGGTTCCCCGTGATACCAATGTGAATTTATCCCGATGGGTCAACTGACTTAATATACTAATATATACAAATTGCATGTACCAATAACACAAGCGGGACTTCCTACAGTCTTATTTTCACCCATTAAAAAATATCTAGCCATTCAACGGTCACATCTAAAATCGTCGTTTAAAAACGGGACTTGCATTTATCTCGAAAAACGTTTGATGTCTGCAAATAAGTTTAATGCTGTTTGTTCTACAACAACCGTAAACAATGACTGTTGACTGAGCGATGTTAAAAATAAAAAACAAAACGCGTAGGTAGGTACTGTTATCAGCGGAACCTTGTAAAACGGGACCAAATTAAAATACTTAGTGTATTCGTATTTGCCTCTCCATGAAGTTAATAACTATTACTATTACCGAGATAATAACGTCATTGATGCAAATTAGATACAATCAAGGCTTCAGCGAATGACGACTCGGTTTGTACCTATTATAACGATAAATAGTTTGAACTGGTTTTTAAAACTTTAAATTTTATGAACTTTAATATTTATTGAAAAAAAAATGTGTAACTTGGAATTGCAAACATTCTAATGGTTCGCTTGATGAAAAGTAGCAATCGTTGTCTGATGAACATGTTGTACACATGAACTGTACAATGAACATCACAGAATATACTGTGACATGTAAGGTACTATAAACTCTTATATCATACATGAAAACTACTATAATCGTCAAGTATACAATGCGTTTATATGGGAGGGACAGAGATACACAAGCGGACGATTTTTATATTTAGACACCCTCTGGTAAGAGTAATATAAAATAATTGAAAAACAAAACGGCTATACTTTAGAATTATGTAGAAATGCAGCCTCTCTCAGTGTGTTCTACCGCTTATTCCATGGGTAGTGCTCAGAGGAATTTCATTCCCTTACTCCACCTTCCCTTTTCTGGTATCGCACCACGAGGATGGGCTAGCAACTGCACTCGAACACGGTAGACCGTCTGCGCTCACATACAAATTATATTGCCAACTCCGTGACAATTCAGTATAGTCTTTCCCGTAACATGTTTTCTTCGCCCCTTAACCTTCAAACATAGCATGAAAAAGCACTTAGTGAAGCGACATAGTGTAGCCATCCGTTGAAAGTAAAATATTCCCTTTTCGGTTAATCATATTTATGGACCATGTTGTGTCTGTTTTCGATCAAGATGGTGTGATCACATGTCGTGCCATAAAAAAAAGAACAAAATTTGAAATGAAAGTGCATTGGATGGGTAACATAGATATGAATAAGGTATTCATTTCACAAAAATCATCAACCTCATATTATAATATCTCTTTATCTCTGATTATAGATTATAAAATATAGTAAAACCCTTCAATATACAGCGTCATCTACCTCCAAACTAAATAAAGATTATGGATACCAGACAGTTGGTAGACTTAAATAATATTTTTTGTAAATACATACAAATAATTATACAGAATTTACACCAATAATTGCGTTTAATGGTAAAATGAACAATTATTCAGTTACTAGAGACATTGCTTATAATGAAGGTCATTTGGCCAACACACCTGCTCCAACTGTGTTAGGTATAGGTATCGTTTGTTATAAAATGGCCTATTTTTTTTCATACATATGTATTTTATAAAGTATTTAAAATGATTGTATGTACATTTTCATGTATTAAAAATGTGAAAGTGATTTTTTTTACACTTCTCAGTCCCTAATGACTCGATCCATCATCATAAAGTTCATCATACCTACTTATATTATTTGTCACAGAAAATATATGCACATATAAGCTTATTATCCTAATCAATCTATAAATTATTTATTTTATATTTATTTATTTTATATTATTTATTTTTTATTTATTTACCCCATTACAAAAAAAAGTCGGGCACAAAAGGACTTAATACTGTTATAGCATTCTCTCCTAGTCAACCTAATTGTCAATTGGCAAAATAAAAATATAATAATGCTTGAAAAAAAATTTAAATTGTTGCAGATAAACAATTATACGTACATATCCATATATATGCAATATCCATATATATATATATATATGCAATGGAGAACTACTGCACATTATGATTATATAAATACATGAACACATTAAACAAATATTACTTGCATATACAGGTTATGCGAATGAAATCGCGGGAAAAGTTAGTATGATATAAAACTCATTGGCATACTTCGAGATTTGAACTTCTGACCTCACGATTGCAGGGCTATATAGACTCTAACCTTAAGCTACCAAGCTAATAAACAAACAAAATTTATGTTGACGAGAATAAACAGTTCTGTAAATCTTGTTTTTAGTTATAATTAATTCCTTGAATTGCGACTTGTTATTGAGATTATAATGTAAACAAACATATTATAAAATACAGGTTGAAGTTGATAGTACCCATTTAAGGACACTCCCTTAAACCACTGTTTAGCAGTGAAATTGAAAAATGAATCGAAAACCAACAAAAACTTTTAAACATACTTCCTACACAACAACACGTTCTGATGTTAAGTTAATATAGAAAGCCTTAATTTGTACAGTGTTTGAACTTGTTTCTTTGAGAATAATGTTATTAAATATTTTGATGTAAATTTGTATATTAGAATTTCTTAATAAGTAACGTGGCAGAATTTAATAAAAATAAAAATCCCTGATTCGTTCGCCTATTTCAGCACCAAATTTGTTAGTGATTGTAACTGTATTTATTGTAGTATAATTATTTAAGTTTTTAAAATAAAAGATATATTCTCGTAAAATGGAAGTCGGTATATATTTTTATTGAAATTTATATTATCATATGTAATAAAAAAAACTATTCATATATAATTATACTACAGAATAATCCGTTAATCAATTAAGAAAGAATGAAATTTAATAATTAAATCGCCACCTACCTATTTATGCTTTAATTCCTTCTACCTAAAGGCTGTTTGGAAGAGATTGCTTAGCAATAAGACCGCATTTTGTACTACACTATACGTACTAAAAATTGTTCAACAAATCCTGTTATGTTGGTGCAATAAAGTGTTAAATAAATAATAAATAAATCAATATTTAGTTATACTCGACAGAAAGTTCTTATATGACCAAATTATAAAGGTTCTTTAGTGTCATTTAGGTACAAAACTCTTGATGCTACTTACAGTTAGTCATACGAGTATGCAATTTTTTTTAATAACTCAATCTTAATTTTATGGTTATGTTCTTCAATAATTTTAATTTTAGCAACTTAATGTAAATTTTATGGTAGTGTTTCTTTAATGTCGCACTTCTGATAAGTAAAAGAGGAAAGCTGTAAAATTCAACACGTGTCGGTTCGGCTTTGTAATTACAGGATTTTTTATCTTATTACTCAGAGCCAGCTTTTAAGTGAGGTTATAAATGGATCACGGTTTTATGTTTTTTTTTCTGTTAATATCATAATTATTATCATATAATCAATATTATCATAAAATCTTAAGTAGATTTTTTTTGCAAAGGAAATTACATTATCGAAGTTGTTAATATGTTATTAAAACAATTTGGACTTTATTGATAGTGTCCGACCGAGACTACTCTTTACGGTCGAAACCGAAACCCATAATCTAATTTTAGATTCGACCTCAATTTCGACCGAATCTATGACGGAAGCTGCCATATACGGTAATATTTTTGTGGTAAGAAAAATAGTCAATTACAGACTGTTTTTATTAAGTCTCTGATATTTGAATTAATCATTAATATAACATATTTGAAACACACAACTTGTTTGAAATAAATTATTTGTAGTTTTCGAAATAAGAAGTTAATTTGAATTTACTACCTACTTTTTTTTTAAATATTATTTAGAAATAATACAAAATAAAAGTCACAGGTAAGGCAAAATGACGCTTCGTCATTGGTAGCTCATTGCACCGAGCACGTCCGATCGCAGCGCAAAATCACTCAGATTATTTCGGTTTCGGCCGAGTTTCAAATGGATAGAAATCTGTGTTTTTTACCAAAATTAGGCCGAAACCGAAAGTTTGGTCGGACACTATGTATTGTAAATCATTATTTTTATTTAATACTAATATAAAATAGTTAAAAAGTATCAAAATATCAAATGCAATCCTATAATCTATGATGTTTAGACTGCGATATTTTATGAATGATGTTTGAAATTTTACCAAAGTTAAAAAAATATTTGACATTATGTAAGATCTCTCTAACGACTCTTCATTCATCGAGATCTAAGGATAGGAAAGTTTAAAATTCTAATAATTGTGTTCAGAGGGATTATTAAACCTACTGTTGAATCTCACCACTGTATAAGCCGCCACAAGTTAAAGTTTTATCCCGATCATCTAGATGAATGGCGGTCCTCCACCGTGTGTTTCTATAGATATTTTCTTTTACGTATAGCTAAAGTACGAAACCAATGCTCAGCAACAGTATTTTCGAACAGATATGACATTGAAACGTTCAAGAGCATATGCCCTCTTAAAAGACTAGCAACACACTTGCAATTTCTCTAATGTTACGGGTGCCTGTGAGCGGCGGTCATCACTTACCATCAGGTGAGCCGCGTGCTCTTTTATACAATTGCTTTTATGTTATTAAAAAAGATCATAAAGATCCAAAAATATTCTAAAGTGATAATCATCACTGCTTTGAAACTATAAATATACGCCATTTGATATAAATGTAAATTGATGTACTCACATCATTTATGAATTTGAGATAAGTCTGTAATTCTGAACTATTAACCGATATTCTGTAACTTTGTCTTTATAAATAATTGGTATTCTTTAGTACATAATTGCAAGTTTGGGGCAGTCTAAGCATAGGCCTTTTAAATAGACCAGCCCGTCAAAACAAGTGGCATATAAATGGACAGATATATTAACGACGCCGTACGTATGAGATAGAACGAGACAGAAAGTTCCTTGTTCTTTCTTGTGATCACGGTAACGAAAACGTGTTAGTTTTAGTTATCTACAATAGATTCGTTTACTACTTGTCTAGGGGGCAAGGTCTAATAACAAACAGCATTTGTTGACCGCGGTTAGAAATCTAATGCGTATTTGTCCATCAGTATGTATATCAATAATTTACTTGTAGGTCATACATATATGTATGTCTGTTGAAATATTTATTCAAGATATTGGACCAGCTAATCATACTTAGCAAGCAAACAGAGGTATTTTATAATATTCGATTTTTCATTGACAATAAATATTGTAATATATGTATATGTGCGTACGTAATGATATTACGTGCCTTTATTATAATATGAAGTTCAAACCATTGGCCACTTTATTATATATCTGACAAATAGTTTGTGATAGTCGAAAATTTCACAATATTTGCTGTCAATTTTAATTAATTATAAGCTTTTATTTAACTTGCTATGTATGTAAGTGTCATTGCACAAAATTTGGAATCTATTTGTTTACTACTTGAAGATCTAAAATTTGGTACACTTTTGTAAGTTCAGTGATATTTTCGAGCTGGTCTGATGATGAAGACTGAATATGGTCGTTATAATTAGTCAAGTACGCTTAATAAATTCATAGTATTTAAGCTCTTTGGCTCTTGACAAAAACTACAGTTTTTGGTGGAGTAGCCGGAATCTGTTGATGAAAATAAATATTTTTATAAAAGACAATTTTTTAACACGCTGCGAATTAATCAATAACGATTAGCAAGCGATGGTTAGTTCTGCTTCTGCAAAGCGATTTAGAAACTAAAATTACTACTATAAATTAGTTCTATCTATTTCCACTTAATTATTAATGATGCTATTTGTCAGAAAAAGCGATTAGGAAGCAGTCATGGTAAGTAATAATAATATTTTTTATATTTAGCAATCGCTCAAGAAGTGATTACGCATTGTGCAGGCCAGCCGTTTTGTGTTCTTTTTTTTATTCGACATATTTATCATAATATGACATAAAGCTTGATGTATTCCGTAATCTATAAATGTAGTATACTACTCAACAATTTTGATATACAAAAATTGTTTATTAAATATGTCAAGTAAGAAAAAACCAGCGTACACTGTTAGTTCAACCATGTAAAATAGTACATATTAATAGCTGTTTTACTTCTGAGAAATTACAGTCCTTGGTATTCTATTTAGCAATAGCTTCTTTGAATTCTTTTTGTTTTGCAAATAATGTGTTTCGTAGTGAATACTTTTGAATATTTTAGTTAACAAGTACAGTTATCTCCTAAGTGCACGTACAGCCTGCATAATATACAAGTGCAAGAATTTTAATATTTTTTTTAACAACTGTCGGCATAAATTTTAAAGCGGAGAATCGTGTTCAAATTAATACGTATACATATAATAAAATCGTAACTGGTCGCTGTCTGTACATGGAAGATAAATAAGATACTATATATTATAAGGGGTTTTTGTGATTATTGATTTTCAAAACTTCTTCTCGTGCGTAGCCGTATTAGATTGCTAGTTTATAATATATTTTATGCTACTTTTTTTTTTAATAATAATCTACTTCGTGGAATTTTTTTATAACAGATTCTACGAAACTATGAATGTAGAAAAGCTACGTGGGGATCGATAGAGTACATTGATACGAAAGAGACCACACTGATTCCCATTACTAAGACATTCCTTTACTCCCCCCTTTAAGTTTAAATTAGATAACACTGTTTAAAAGTTTCAAATTTTATTTATAATTTAGCTTACCTTTTGTGAGTGGAAAAGTATTGTATAAGGTGGGTAATATGGATTAACTATCTAATGTGTTATTTCTTTTTATAAGTCACAGAAAGCCTTCAATATCAATTAGGCCGCCAGCTTGCTTTCTGTTTCTACTTGTAGGTAGATAAAAAAAAAACTCGTTACAATTTTATTACATCTACAGATTATTATCACAGACCAATTTAATTCCGTAGCTGGCGCTAAATAACATAGATTTATGGCCTCATCGGAAGACAGCCCGATAGCCAAGAGTAACCCATGATATTAGTTCATTGGCATATTGCCACGAATTGCACGTGTTACGAGAAGTGATCCGTGATGACACACGGACTTACGGTATTTTTTTTTATAAAACTTTCCTAATGTTAATTCCAAGGTAGAAAATTTTAATGCGTTGTTGATTGCTGAGTTTATGATGCGGGTATTTGTACGAGTTTACATGTCCCACACATATACTATAGGATATTAAAATAATTGAGACTTAAATAAAGATAAAAATATAATGATTTAAAACTATTTGTCTTCTCTCAAAGAAAGATACAGTATGATTACATAATATATATACACAGAAAACATTATCATGAAATGCAAGGTAAAGAGGAAACGATGTAGATTGTTCTTTACATCCTGGATAGCAGATACGAGTATGAAAACCTTTAAATACTGTAATTATTAGGTATAATATTAATATAGGCAAAGAAAAAAGTAAAAGTATCAACCTTTATCATTATTATTATTATTTATCATGCTAATATTGTATATCAAATTCAAATTTACCATTAATTCCCAGGAAAAAATAACAAAACATCACGTTATAGTTGAAATATAAAAACCAAGCAATGGTTAAATGAAACTATTATAACTTTGTATTAAAGTATCATAAGAAAATCAGAACTATTTAATTAATACAGATATATAACATAAAATATACAAGAACATACAATTGAATTGATAACGTCTGCCTTTTCGAAATTAATTGAAAATAGTAGCAGCAGAAAAAAAAAGTTCATAAATTAAATCCTGATTATTAAAAAAACACACCCTGAAAATTATAAAAAATATCTTATCTGCATAAACAACTCCCTTGCTAACAAGTTGTTAAACTAAGCGCTGTATCTATTGTTCAAGTGCAACAAAGAATATATAAATACAATTTACACGTAATATATTTAATTCAAAGTGTTGTTTAGTGAATAGCCGTGGTCGTATGCTACCTACCGTAAAAAAAAAACAATAATTCTAAATAATAAATTCGTATGAGATTCTAGTTTTTAACTATAACATTTGAAACGGAGATAATACTTTTAACATGCAATGAGAGGATTTTAGAATAGAAAACTACAGAATAGATTAAGAGACAGACATTAGCAAAATATATTTTAATGTAAAAACAATATGTTAGAAAAATATATAAATTTCGAATGACAATAAGAATATAAAAATGTAGCAAGGAGTTCGCTACAACACTGTTTTGTCACTTTTCTTCAAACTAAGAATTTAGTATAAAAGAATAAGATAAAACAATTCAATAGTAAAATAAGTTTATGAGAAGTGTGGCGTTTTTATAAATAAGGGGACAACAGTAGTAAGAGATTATAAGCTTTAGGGCAATTCATCACGATATACATTTAAAGGATCACATATATGAATGGCATACTAATGGCAAATCATTTTTTTTCTATACCACGAAGGTGGCAAACAAGCATACAGTCCGTCTGATGGTAAACGGTTCTTGTAGTCTATGAACGGTTACAAGCCTGCGGGAGAAAATTCCTTTGAAACCGCGATATATTAGTAACAAAACTAGGAATTCACTTACTTGATTATAACATGTATAAAATAATGTTACAATACAACGTTTTTACAACAAGTCAAGAATATATTAATGCCCGAAACTATAGTCCGTTTTAGTTGCCATGCGAAATCAACGTGCATAGAATACCCGATTTGTATGCGTAATGTAACCATATTCTAGCTAATAAATATCCGTACAAGTACAGTTATGTTCGAGGAATGTGTTTAAATGAAAATGCTTGAAATATTAATCCTAACTGTAGGTATTTTATTTATTTAACACTTTATTGCACCAACGTAACAGGATTTGTTGAACAATTTTCAATACGTATAGTGTAGTGCAAAAGGCGGTCTTATTGCTAAGCAATCTCTTCCAGACAACCTTTAGGTAGAAGGAATTAAAGCATAAATAGGTGGTAGGTGACGCGTTAAAAAGAATAGATCTGTAAAAAAATAATGTCTGTGATAGCATAGTCATATACACATACATCCAAATATATACATATATATACATACACACACATATATAAATATATATACATACATACACATATACATACATATATACGCATAAATACATACAAATATACCACACTAACACACATATATATAACACACATAAAACTGAAAATACGTAGGGCTAAGTGACTATAAGAATAGGCAGTGGGATTTAACTAGGTTTTTAAAAATGGGCAACGATTGAGCGTACGAACTGCTTGCACGGAAAAGGATTTGGAGTAGAAAGAGGAAGAATGAGTAGGAATTATGAGTTGGAGGTTGTTAGTACTACGTAAAGAATAGGAATTGCTCTCTCCAAGAAGTATATATGTATTAGAGTACTCAAAAATATCTGTACGTTATAAAATTGTAAATGATATTTTTAGATTTTATATGTATTATGCATCTAGCTAGATGGAGAGTTCGGTGGCAAATGAAGGAGTTAAGATTACGTTCAACAAAATAAACCGACTTCAATTATAGCAAAACCAATTATTTTAATTTAAAAATACAACTGCTAAACCGATTTCGACAAAAATTCTATAGGACCAATGCCTAAGTATACTATTTCAAACATAAAAATATATTTTTGGATCCGGTTAACTGACAGAGTTATGTAATAACAAATTTAAAAAAAAAGGAAAACCGAATGAGAACTTCAATCTTTTTGAAATCGTTTAAAAAGTTCTAAAAAACGTTCTGCCAACTGTTGGATAATGCGTAGTTTTTTATTAATTAAAATAAAGAATAATAATATATTTGGTATCACTATTAAAGCACACACTAATGAGTCTCGTATGTAAATCTACATGGGGTTTATATACAAATTCACTAACAATAAAAAAGAGCGTTTATAAAGACGATAGACGGAATAGATAGGTATAATATATTCACGGAATTACAAACTGAAAATGCAATGACAGAGGTGACACTAAAAAACAATTACACTACTGTGTTTGTAATGTATGCATCGGCAAGAAATTTTAGTTAAAAAATAGTAGATATTTATGTATTTGTTGTTAATTCATAAAAAATAAAGCTTTTAGTAAAGATGATTTTCTCTGATCCACACCATCCACATAGACTATAATGATTAATATATAATCTGAATAGGTATGTAGGTATTGTTATACATTATGAACACAATAAACTATAAATATTAATTATGCTATATGTAGTATAAGTTAATCTAATTTTAAAATTTATTTATAGATTTATTGTTTCCTTATTTGAATTGTGGTTTATTTATCAAATATAAAGTTTATTTAGCAGTATTCTCAAATCATTTTATTATTATTTTAAATACAACTTAGTTTTCACTTCATTTAATTGTTATATTCTATAAGCTTTAATAATGATAAGTGAAATGAAATTATTTCGATTAGAGAAAACTAAAGTTCCTATAGATTTTAGCACACTTACTCTAGTTCAACGCCACAACCTTAAGGAAATGGTGATGGGCTAGTGAAATTTAAGTGAGATTAGAGAATAACATTAGATCTACTCTCTATTATGATTTGTAAGAATGAACAGACAACTAATATCTGAGGACATAATTTTTAAGATAAAACAATGAACAAAATATATTTATTTAAACATAGATATGACTACTTAAAATGTACATGATACCTAGAAAGCATTACCTACTATTACTAAACTACGAATACAATATACTAAAGTAAATTGTTTGATTACATAATTGTCTAATGATATGGTATCTATAGCATACCAGGAAGCAATAAAAGGATATTTTTAGAAACAGACATGAACCCGAGCGGTTTCGAATTTGTTTGACATTTATTTATTTAAATGGAAAATCCTAATTTACAATTCCACAACAAAACAACCATTGTTTGAATAATATTAGATGCAAAAATATGTAATTTATTTACTTATGTAAAGTAACTAAAGATTTGTGTACCTATTTAGCTGCGTACTATATAATTCAGTAGAATAATTAAATTTTGTACTATAACCTTACTTGAGTATTTTAATGAAATATATGGTTAATACATAATATTTTCTAGTACTATTCGAAAATATATTCGTTAGAGTAATTACTAAACTTGTCCCGATAGTGTTTGTCACAATATAGTAACCATTATAGTTGTCATTTCAGCGGACACTCTGACTTCAAGAAGTTATTCAAATGCAACGTAATTAAATATAAGCTTGTTATAGCTCTAATACACAATTTTGATGAATTTTATTGTGTAATATAAGCAACTGGATTAACGTAATTTCGTAAAATGAAAGTGTTCAAGTATCATTTAATTAAATCGTTTAATCAAAATGCTACCCAACGTTGCAATCTACAACTGAATCGTTTCTTATAAAACGTAATGGAGTTAATGTTAGAAAACGATTGAAGAATGATAAACGTTATGTTAATACGTCTCAAATTTAAACGATTTCTCCCTTGAATAATCGGTACTCTTTAAGGATAAAAATAGTTTTACAATTCAAATTCATAAACCAAGGTATTCGGATGTTTAAATTCATCTTGACTCGTATTAGAGTTTATTATTTGAATATATAAGGTAAACTGGTAAGAACACCGTCCGATGTTATGACCGCCAAATGTACATAGAATTTTACTGTGTATAAAGTTTAAATAAATAAATAATACATGTACTAGGACTGGAGTCTCAATTTCAAATTGATTGACATTTACTGCATTATTCCAAATAACTGGATAATGAAGATTTGTAATACGTACCTCTCAAATCTCAAAATATCCTTTAAATTATTTTAGAAAAGTTTGTTAGTAAAAAATATAGGTACGTAACTATCTTCTAAGTAAGGACAAATATTCAAATTTTAGTATTACAATTGGTTACGTTATACCTATTAAGTAATATGCGATATTATGCACCATTAAATATAATACAGCTATTTGCACTCAATACACGGCAGTACCTCGAAAAGTTGCTATTTACCCAAGTCACGCGTCCTGACTAAGGAATACTTCTCAAGTTTTGCATATTTGCATTATTCATATGGTATATCGACCTGTACTAGTATTCCAAGTAAAATTAAACTGTTTCAATTCTTAACAGCAAAAAAATGTAATGTGTTTCAAGAATACTAGATTATGTAGGAATACTTTGCCAAAAGAATATTTGAGACCGAATATTCGTTAAATAAATGGCTAATAAAGAAGTCAAGCAATGTTTTCTGATCTATTTTTATTTAACAACATTTCAATAACAAACCTTGAAACCTTGGTATCGAATACAGACAGTATATTTTCAAATTCAATATCAAAAGTCAATGCAATGAAGACCTTAAATAGTGACCTGCGAGAAAGTATTTATAAACAACAAATGTGGTGACTGAACTTCAAGGCGAAGTGCATCAATCTCAAAATAGAAATTATCTTATTAGTAAAACAGCTAAGCAACGGCTTGCTATTTCTGGACCAAACGTATTTTTGTTATACGATAAAAGACTTCTTCGCAATAAAATTATATATTATTCCGAGCAACACAAATATATGATAGATTAAGTGTTATGTATCATCTTCTAATATTTCCAAATCAAGTAAATTAACCCTTCTTTGCATTATAGTTAAAATTTCCATCATAACATTGAATGCCCAAAAATTATATAAAAGACCAAGTTCACTTTAAGTTGATCGTGTCTGGATACCTTTTTAATGTCCATTGCAAAAAATAAAACATAGCTGTCAAATTTATTTTTGTAACCATTTTTCCTTTAATTTTGAACATGTATTATATCACCTTGATTTATTTCACCACAAAAAAAAAATCATTCAAAGAAGATTTAAGTATTCGTAATACAAACAAATTTTATTTATTAATTTAAAATGCCCTAACTCTCTCCAATTTAGTAAGTTTTGTAAAATTTTTAAAACTTATGTTTAGTTACTTAATAATCATTATTCTTTGACGATAATATAAATTTGAATGTTATGAAAGAAAAATTATTTGATATTTGCATATCTTTACTAGAATATTAAATACGTTAAATGTATTAATTTTAATTTTAAAATCTTTTTTTTTTTTTTTAATCATGATCGTACGTCTCTCCAGAAACCTAAAGTTCATTGCTTATGTTAGATATTTAATGGTGTCAGTCACCATATGAACAATATGAACGAGAAACAACAAAAATAGTTTGTCTATATCCGTACATATCTAAATAATAGTTTCCAATATTTCGTCTATAATATTAAAGATCGATAGAAGTAGAAAAATATCAGAAAGAGATTATACACGAGAACCAACATTTTCAATCACCACTTTTTTTTACCAATCATCCAACGGACATGTCTAGACAGAGAATTGCGTTTCGAATTACAATTTAATTATTCAGGGCATACCAAAGACGTTGCATGATTGGTTTTAGCTTATACAATGCATCAATATTAAATAAAATAATACAAAAACGGGAATATATCTCCTATTGATATGATTTCTTAACAGATTTCAGAAAACAGACCATTTTCAATCATTTTAAATATTTCTTTGTTCCAAATTATATATATATATATATATATATATATATATATATATATATATATATATATATATATATATATATATATATATATATATATATATATATATATATATTAATCTAACACTGGAAACTTTATTATATACTTGATCAATAGTATGAGTTAAATGTAACAACACTATTAACTTCATAATAAAGTTATTTTGTAAAGTCGTTTAGCAGCAAAGTAACATTATTTTAGAACTAAGACGAACAATATTAATATTCTAATGTCGATCTTACAAGTTATTCTGCTAGTCTGGTACTTTAAATTCTAATAATAGAGTTACTTCAGAGGAAATATTATAATTGTTTTGGTCAGGAATAATTGTATAAAGCCTCATACACCTACGTGAGTTGTTTTGTTAAATCGAGCGTTTAAGATTATTTTTAGATATCTATATAATTACCTATAGTTAAACGAAATATTACCTTAACTTGTAATTACTCTATTACTTAATTTAATCTTTATATTCCACATTTTATATTACATATTGTAGTCTCTTTTTAAGTATATTTCACCAAACTTTGTACAAAAGACGATTGCTTGGGTACTTCTGTCTCATTCGTGTTTCAACCGTGAAGCAATTGTGTTTGCATGGCTGTGTTTCGGTTTGAAGGGTGGGATATGGCATGAATTTACTGGGTACAAAGAAATAACATCTGAGTCCTCAGGAATGGCAACGCATGGGGGGTATCATGGGCGAAACAGTATACTCTGTTATGTCCATGGTACTGCTCATGTCTATAGGCGACGGTTACCACTTTCCATCAGGTGAGCCGTCAGCTTGTTTGCCATTCTAAGTTGTATAAAAAAATACTCATATTTAAAAATCTCTGACTTTACGGTCACCATTGGAAATACCTAAATTTGTGCGGACTTAATGTTGCTAATATTTACCACAGAACACCTAATAATATACTAGTAAGTACTATTAACATTGTGATATCTACCATAACAGCTGTTTTCGTAATTATCTGTTACATACGTACATAGGTAGATATGTTAATATATACTTGGAAGTTTTCCATACAAAAATTCTATGTTATTTACTAGATATAATGCGTGACATATATCTAAATACCAACTAATTCACATCAGTTTTTTTCATGCAGCCCTATATCTAAATTTCTCTATTATATTAGATACCGATAACGACTGACTTTGGTAAAATATTTAGCTGATGACGTCAAGATAAAAGTAAATAGATATATAGTTATCGATCTCACAGTGAGATTGATACAAATAAGTACTTATCTATCTGCCTAAAATAATAATATAACATCGTTATTATTTGCCAGATTATAATTATCTTATTAATTTTGTTTATTATCTATAAGGTATCTACAACAAACATTACATTGAAGATTAGGAAACCTTGAAATAACGTTAAGGTTTTTAATTGTGTCGAATCACTTAACATTAATAGCAAAAAATTGCATTTATTTAACGTTATCAAATATTTTATCAATTTAATATTATATAAATAGATAACATTCATGGCTGTTACTGGTACTAAGTGAATAAATGTATATCACTAGGTAGTACCAGTAGTTTCATCACCGACTTTTAATTAATCAAAACAACAGGTAGCTAGTTGTAGGAACTAATCGAAGAAGGTAAACTACCTACACTTTATTTTTTATTCGTGTTACCGCGGCTAACTACTTAATGTTTTTGTTACTATGACACTCGTACTTTTAACCAAAACATGAACAATGAGGGACTATAGTAAGTAAACATACTTGATCCTGCGTCAAATAATAGACATCAGCAGAGCTTAAACTACAAGTAAACTGTTGATTAACCGCCATTACTGTGCGTTCTATTTTTAGATTCCGCACAGAGATCACGTCTTTGTCTGCTGTAATGTAAATGACTATCAAACGTTCATGTCCCCGCTTGACAAGCCGGCGAGCAAGCGATCAAAACATCACATTACATAACCTTAAAATACATCAATGTAACGTAAACACATTACTTACCGAGTTCATTACACGATGTATTCCACATTTTGACAGTCATTTTCGAGTTGCACTAAGAAAATAGTAATATAACAACATTCACTATAAGGTTATAAAGAATGGTTGGTCACGTCACGTCATTTTGACAGGTGTGACGTTGTCACTACCATCTTACGCGGTCGGGACACGCGCGATTTATCCTGGCGTTATGGTTTTGTCTTTTAACAAATGGCATAGTTTGGGGATTGAAGCAAGAAGAGCAGAACTCGTCTCGGCTACTTGCGGCCAATGAACGGCGCGGACCGATGAGCCAAGGTCACTGGAAGCAGAACTGACAGCGCGGGACGGCTAATAGAGGGCAGCACAACGCGCGAACGATAAATACGAGTTGCTTGTGTGCGACCCGTACGGCAACTAAACTAACAGAAATATTGTACGCTCAAGATGCGTCGATAAGCGGTATATGGTATAAATAAAAACGCGCTGCTGTGTGAATATGAATGAATGACTAAACAACAGAATGTATGTACATTGGCTCTATATTATAATTAATAATAATATATTTATTCTATGTTGAGTTTTTACAAAACTACAGATTTTTAACTCTTAACCTACTCGGATTTTATAAATTTTGCACTAACTGAAATCCTTATGTATTTTTAGTACTTTAAAATTCGATATAAAACACTGCTCAAACGGTCCCTAATAGTTATTTTTGCAAACAATGACATATCCAATGAAACTTGAACAGATGGTAACCCTACACTTAGTCCTGGCAATTTGGTATTTAAAGTATGACAGACCTTCCCGTATTTTTTGCTTACTTTTTACTTACTCTTATTAGTTAATTTCTAATTTATTTTGCAAAAACAGATACATAATCAACATAGCCATTATATCAGCTGTTAATTGTCTACAGGTATAATTATAGTTATACTTAAAAAAAATATTAATTAAATCAGATTAGGCTATAAATATACCTTGTCTTATATAGAAATACCAATAGATTACATTTTTTACCGATTAATTCTTATATCGATCTTCACGACAAATGTCGCTATTCTACACTAGATGGCACTGTACCGAAACAGATTATTTTGATAAATAAAAACTAACTTCTACTCGCGACATTTTTTATTATCACTTTAGCTACATATTATCTTATTTACTACCTATCTACATACAAATTTTGCACCCAGCGTAACAGGAGCTACCATTTGTTTTTTATCTATTAAAAAGATTACATTTTCCAATTTAAAAAAATAATCTACGTTAAAATTTATTAACACTGTAAAATGTAACTATTGTTTCGATATTTCGGTTCTCATATCGGTATTATAATAGGAACAGATCATTTATTTTATAAGATACATTTTTATAATTATGACCATGTGAAATGTCGCGCTTGGATCTAAAAACAGAAATGCAACGATTACATCATGCCTTTATTCGGAAATTACATCAGTGCTACTACACTTCATAAATTTTTTGCCATTAGCTTATCTATCTTTACTATTACTAAGTACATTCCAGGTTAAAAAAACCGTCAAATTTATTTATTTTCTATCTTGGCAAGTCAATATATACTAGTTGTGTAAAATCACGTCCAAAAACTAGTATTTATGTAAATATGTAAAAATATAACCATGTATACGTAATCATAACATCCCACTTCTGGGGAGAACATAGCCTAATTTACTGTATTTATGTTTTAACTATAAATAAAAATACTTTTAGAATTTTTCATAATATTTTACTAAGTAATTTATTTAATTTATAATAAACCTGTTTATGGTCTACCATATTTAGATTTTTTATCCTTATTGGAATTATAAATGTGAAAGTGAGTTTGTTTGTTAACTCTTGACATCCTTACGGCTGAATCCATCATTATAAACAACTTTTAATTACTGATTATTCCGATATTCGCAGACGAAGTCGCAGGTAAAAGTTTGAAATCTACATAAATAAAATAAAATGCTATTCGATGCTTAATACATCATTATAAAGGCTGGATCGATGTAGCAAGAAAAAAAATTGGATTATGACAAAAAATATCTCCTTTTTTGTGAATTAAATTTTTTTTTTGGTAATAATAAAAATTTATCTAAAAAAATAATTTAAACCTTACTCATAAATACTACTTATAATAAAACTAACTTTAAAAAATGGATGTCGTAACAATATTACATCTGAAATGTATTGAATATTTTTTGCAAGTTATGAAGAAGAAGATATCATAAAATACTTTTACAGTAAACAGAAAAAGAATTAAGTAATGAAATAATTAATAATAATTGTCCAAAAATTATAAAATTAACAAATGTCATTAGTAAAGTATAGTCTATGTTACTCGCTGATAATGTAGCTGTAATTGTATGTATTTATATGTTTAGGTACTACTGTGATTACAGTACAGTGTGATACTCTTTATTGTTTCGTTCAAAAGATTTTTTGAACGAAACAATAAAGAGTATCAATTTGTCAGACTGAATTTTTTTTTTTAAATTAGTTGTGTAGTTTTTGAGTTTATTCACTAAAAACGAACAATCAATCAAATCATTCATCTTTATAATATTAGTACAGATAGAGAGATATTGATCTTTTAAATATTTTACTTCAATTGAATATAATATTTTATCATGATATAACAATAGTCAGTAACGTCATCGTTGATGGACAAGAGACGTTAACGCAGATGAATGAGGCATGCTGAAAGGTGAATGGATCCTTGCAATTTGTATGCTACCAACATTGATTATTTATAATCTGTGCATAGACTGCATACAGACAAGTATACTATGTTTAGAACAATATACTCACACCCGTGAACTTTAAAAAATAATACCTACCGTATTCATAACTAATAATATAAATCTAAAAGTGAGTTTTGTCTATTTGTTTCTATGCTAAAAGTAGTGCCTTAAATAGATAATGCGTTATAGGTTGCATAGAAAAGTATATAGGCCTATTTTTCTTGGTTAATGAATATATCCCGGCCCCCTGAACAAAGTCGCGGGTTCAAGCTAGTAATAGATATATAAATTCATAGACATTAATTGACATATGTTTAATCATATGGCATTTAATAGGAACGTATAGAAATGCATTAGCAGGCTGACAAGATGACGATCGCTGACACAGTATAAATTATTGTGATGGCGACTTTCATGTTTGAATCACATTTCCTGTTTACCATCAGTTTGGGTGTGGTCACTTTGACTATATAAAAAAATGTATTAATTAAAAAATAAAAATCGAAGTAAAATTAAGCGTTAATATTTAAAAAAACGACCATATAATAAAAATAAAATTTTCGTTATTCTTTACATTACTTAATTATAAATTATGCAAAATATTTAAGACAAGACATACTTTACAAAAAAGTTAAAATACAAATTAGGTACTTCTTAAAATTATATCACTTATTTAGTGAACCAAAACTTACTGCCTCGATTAGCTAAGACTTATAAGGTTGTTTTTAAAATACAAATGTATTTTCTTAAGTAAAAAGTAAATATAAATTAACGTGATTAGATCATATTTTTATAAAATAGCTAGCTACATTTATAGTCAAGGTGAGTATGATGTGAATCTGTTTCACGATATTTTGCACAGTGTACCCAAACTAAAAATAACGAAGCACTGAATAACAAAGGCGTCTTATATGAGAATTTCAATAGGTATTGATTGTGACATTCGTTAAATAAAGAGTTATAAAAATAATATTAAAAAGCATATACCTAAAATAATTTTATTTGAAATTTTAAGCGATTTCCAAAAGAATTCGTTTGAATTTCGAATATCGAAGAAACTATTCCTATGTTATGAGATTACGTCACCAATTCTGAACATACTTCCTTATTTTTGTAATTAATGCGATTTAATTTCGTATCAGTTACATATAGGGATGGACATTTTGTATAAACAACACTCAATGTATTTTAAGATGTCATCGAATTCAAACGACGCTTTGTTGATGCTTTGATAAAATCGATTTATATCGATATTTTTCTTTCGGTGTGTCAAATACAGCTAATTTTATTTTGATATTTGTTTACTTAAATTCTATTTTTTATGTTGTATTTAAACTCGTATTATATAGACAGTTGCCTTATTGACAATTTAAAGTAAATCATTTCTTTAATCGCTGTTTGCAATGTCGTAGGGAGTTCAATTCGCAGAAATTAGTTAATAAATATTATTCATGGGAGAATTCTAATTTATGTTTTGAAGTTAATTTATATAAAAATATTGGATATAGGAGACTGATACGTAATTTTAATTAAGACTTCATATTTGGAATCTTGGCTATGTGGTCTCGGCACAGAATAGGCCACCCTTTCTTTTCCCGTGTGTATCGTAAGAGGCGACTAACGGAGGGCGAGAGATAGGCAGCAGCGTCTTTTTTAAAACATCTCAAAAGTTTAACTGCGGTTGTCAATCCGCAATAATATATATAACAAATCATCAATACAATTCCCATATACAATTTTTATAGTAATAGTTTGATACAATTCAATTGCCAATATTTTAGTAGACCATATTACATTTTTTAAAAGCATTCGATGTATTTTTCAATACTTCGATCTTAAATCGATGTCGTCATGCGATGTATTACGTGAAATAAAACATCGAAATTATTTTGTAATGTCCACCCATACTTCCATTTTAATTTTATTAGTATTGAAGTTCTATTTATTCTATCGTCTGTGGAGCGAAAAACTGCTTGTTGTGAAGCAGAATATATATATAAACACATTTATACATTTGGGGTATCTACAAAACATGTTGTGTTTATCAATGCTTTCACGAACGACATCACTTTTTTTGCGGAAAAATATACACTTGTAAAATATCGGCTGTGTTGTCTAGGTATGTTATCTTCCTAGTACTTCTTATAGATCGAAACACAAGCAATATAATACTACACTCCCGCGGATTTGCCCACGTGATTCAGTATATAAACTTCACACCCTTCACACCATAGATGGCTGTGTTACACTTTATTCCTCAGGTATAGCAACACATGAAGGGTTTAAATCGGCGACACAGTACACTCTGTTATGTCCATGGTTCTATAGGTTACCACTTTCCATCAGGTGGGCCATCAGCTTTTTACCATTCTAAATAGCTTAAAAAAAGCTACATATTATATTAGACATAAGTATATTTATGTGTAACATTTCACACAAAATTCTGTTCACCTGTATAAGTGTAATTATTTTACGTGGACACTTCATCCAACACCATCTAGTGTGACCTAAGTAAAGCTTATACTATGGGTACTAGATAAATGATAGAAATACTTTTTTATTAATACATTTTTTAGTCCCATCAGGGACGTAATTACAACTTTGCCTGCCTGATTGAGCGACAAACGTACAAATATCTTAACTTTCACATTAATTCTAAATAGAAAAATAAAAACTGGTAGTATTAAAATGCACTAAATAATCTAATATAATTTTGATATCAAGAAAGCCCTATTTTTTAATGTGTTTAATGGGTACTGACGATGCACCAGTGAGGGGTGGGACGACAGGTAAGTATGTAAATAGAATTCAGTTAGAATAAATTCAAACATAAATTACGTTTCAAGGGAGGACCGCGTAGACATCGATTTGACAATGTCTATTGGAGTTGCTAGACCCCATTACTAACAGTTCTTTCCCCCCTCAAGAAACCTCTGTCGATAATTGAAAATCGGATGTTTACTAGTAAAAATAAGATAAATTTCGCGTTGGCGAGGTTAAAAGGTAAGTAGGCGGGCTAGTCGGTCTGGCCAGTCTAATAATATCGTGGAGGAATCTAAATTGTTTTAAACGAGTTTATGGAAGAATGGATACAAGAATCATTATTATGTTTACTACTTGAAAATATATTCAAGGCAAATTGCCTTGCTAGATGTTGAAAGAAATCAAATCAACATTAATAGCGCGCGATCTAAATATTTTAGTATTTATTTTGTTCCACACTGCATTATAGAATTGTTATAAGTGGGATAAAAATATATATCAAAAGACTAGCTGTATCCTATGGCTTCACCCCTGGTCGTATCATGATGTTAAATTATCTATAAATTTCTTCAAGAAGTAAGCCACCAAAAGAAAAAATTATCGAATCCGACTGATAGTTCCAGAAATTAATGCGTTAAAACAAACAAAGAAATAAAATCATCGTTTTTTTCTTTTATATTAGTATGGATTTGTTAACGCCTTTAAACTGTACCCATTGGTTTGTAATATTTTCTTCTTTACAGAATATAGTACAAATTTATTTGAAAAGTGTCTAAATAAAAAAAATATATTAATGTTTGCCAATCGTCGTACTAGT
This sequence comes from Galleria mellonella, assembly GCF_026898425.1. NCBI lineage: Eukaryota > Metazoa > Arthropoda > Insecta > Lepidoptera > Pyralidae > Galleria > Galleria mellonella. Next base: position 210,320 of record NW_026442147.1, on the reverse strand, counting down.
GTTAATGATGGACAGAAATGACGAGTAGGAAGTTAATGTTTTATTCAAGATTTCATTTAGATATATATTTATCTAAAACTGTTTGTTCAATAATATAATTGATCTCAATTAAAATGTAAATTGTTGTATTTTTAAATTGAGATACTTGTTTTTTGTTATTATAGAGTATTTTATCGATTTTTCAATCGACTTCAAAAAGAAGGTGGTTTGTTTCAATTTGGTTGTATTTTTATATTTGTTACCTTATAACTTGCACATCAATTTCAAAAATTCTTTTTTTTATCTGAAATGATATAGTTATTGATTTCTTATAAATTTTATCAAAATCAGTTAAATCGATTAAATAAAACTAAACACTTAGTTTTTAAATCAAAATAGCTGATTTTGCCACTGATGAAGTTGATTTTTGTTTGTGGAAAACAGTTTATCGTAATTCGAGCTACCGTAGGAGACTGATACTTGAATAAAACATCCAATTAATTATTTTGGTTATGAAATAAAGTTATTATTATTATTATTAATTACCGATTCGTTGAAGTATGTTATTTTTCAAGGACACTATCATTTTAAATATGGAGAAATCCTTACTATATTGTAAAATTAAAATTGATAATTTTTTTATTTCCTCTAAAAATGTACTGAAGAATTTCTATTCAAATAATATACAGACTTTTAATATACCAACTAAATATGGTATAAATGAAATACAAGATACAATTTTATCATTATTCTCATTAAAAAAAATCATAAAACAAAATATTTTTTCAATAATCGCAAAAATCCCAAACACACAGTTATTACATAAATATGGCTGGACCATCTTTTTTCATGGTCTGTTAGAAGTGAACGAATCTATGATAATCTAAACATTCAGTTCATGGTTATAGTATCATAGGTAAGTAGTTGTCAGTTCGCGTGAATCACGAATAGGAATATGGACAGTGTAATGATCTTTACGTGTTTATCTTCATTCCGATTTTATGATTGAAATAGTATTTTATTTAAACCTTGGCGCGCACATATATTATTTACAAGTTTACATCACAATGCTTGTATCAAATTACATTCAGTGATAGCAAATTAAAATAGTCATATACCCATGATGATAAAAATAAAGTATCATATAACATGCATATGTAAAAATATATTCGAATGTAGCTCTTCATTTTTGAAGTAAATTGAAAGGAAATTCTGCAAAGAACATGTTTCGAAATATGATACTAATAAATAGGTACTAAGCCAATAATAGGTAATAATACAAACCCACCAGAGGGAAACTTTGTGTCGATTGCTTGAATACCTCTGTCCCATTCTTGATTCTACCGTGAAGCAGTTTTGTTTACATGACTGTGTTTCGGTTTAAAGAGTATGATATGGCAGTGAATTTACAGGGTATGGAGGTAGAACACCTTACTCCTTAGAAAATGGCAACGCATGGGTGTATCATGGGCGAAACAATATACTCTGTTATGTCTATGGTACTACTCATGTCTATAGACGGCGGTTACCGCTTTCCATCAGGTGAGCCGTCAGCTTGAAACAAAGGTACCTTAGCAAACAACTTTTGTACAATTTGTCCCTCTGGTGAATACATAACTCCTGTTGTTAATAATCTTTCATTAGGGGGGAAAGGGATTGTTAATAATGGAGACTAAGAATCCCATTGCTAACAATACACCCAACCTAACCAAACCAGGTCGACCTGCCTCCTCGCGGTTGCCCCTGGAAACTATCATTATTAATTCCAGATGAATTCATCATGATGGGCTAACTGGCCTGTTTTCATCCTCATCGATCACCATTCACTGGTGCCCCGCCAGCGTATCCCGTTAGCGCAGGCGGAGTTACCATTCCATATTCATCCAATACAAAAAAAATCTTTCATCCATTCTTACTCGTGTATACCGTTTAGGTAGAAAGTTACAAGAATCTTTTTTTAATAAATTTCGACTGTGCGTTGATCTAATTTCTACATTTATATAGGTACTAGTATATGTAGGTATTAGATAAACAGAGCGTGTGCACTTGCGCGGTTGTTGATCTGAAGAAATAAGGGCAGTATGTACCTTATCTTATACTTACTACAAATTTTAAGCAAAATTATGCTAATTAATGCATGCATGTGACGCTTCTGAATTATAACACTTTGTTTCTTATGTTTTTGTTAACTTTTTTATATGTAACATAATAAGACTTGTTTTTTAATGAAAGAGTCTCGACAACAGATTTGCGTCATACAATTATTACACTAGGTATCTGTGTTTTTTTGATGTGTGTGTATTTATTATAATTTTTATATCAATTCGTGGAAATTTTGAACTTTATTTGGATAAAATTAAAGTATTATTTTAAAATGTAATACATTTTAAATAAAAAAAAAAATAAGAATTTATTTTATTTATATTTCCGCCAAATCAGAACTTATATTGTGTAGGTGAATGTCCTGCTGTTGTCTCTCTTTCTAGCCTATATATGTATGTTATTTATTTTTACACATTTACATTGCCAATTTTTACGTAATAGACAGCAGTAAATATAACTAGCAATAATGCAATGATTAGTTTACGTATCATTAATACGAACTTTTTGCAAAATAGTTTTATTTCAATAATAATAGCAGTTATATAACTACAGATTTTTGGATGTAAACCATCTTCAATCTCTTCAACTCATTTAATCCAATAAACATCATCAATGGAATCGTTATCAATGGCGAGCCCCATGATTTAGAATGAGACAGGACGTCGCTACTTCTTTCTATCATTAACAGATTCACATACCACTTGTCTAGAGCCTATTGTGTAGGTATATGTAATTTTACCTACCTGCTCCATTCTATAGACCCAATACGCCAGAGAATATTTAGAATTTAGGAATAGTAGCTATATACATTATTCATCATTGATTTTTTTAATAAAAAAAATAAGGTGTATTTGGTAATTATAAAAAATCAATAGAATTTTAAAACTTGTATATCTTTGTTGCAGCCTCCCACATTCATTATACTTTTATATTATTCTTAAATGTAAACATTAGAAATAAAACAAAAACATTGTTTATTTTTTTATTTAAAAATAAATTATCGCAGTACAACTTGCACCAATAACAACAAAATTTTGGTTTGAACAACATGAAACCGTAACGTTCGCTCAAAGCATGAATCAACTTATTAATATTGCGCAGAGAATAATTAAATCATTACCTACTACTACTAGGTGCGATATTTGCCATAGGATTAAAGTTTTATTTATAGGTACATAAGAATACGTAAGACATTTTTGTCATGTGAAATTCACTAAGCATACACAAAATAACGGAGATTCAAATACTTTATCCTGGGTTCGTATTGTCGCGTAAGATTACATAGATGCGGGTTTTTTTCGCCGATATTCCACAAAACAAAACTTCCCATTGTATACATCGGAGTCCACGGACTCGTGTGCAATGCAATTCTGTTTTCCATTCATGGAGGTGTTAGTACAATCCCAGTTAAAAGTAAATCAATTACTCACAGTAAAGATATTACAAAATTCTTCTTAATTCAAATAAACATAATAATTCTTGCACCTTAAATTATTTATAGTAAATGTCCGGTCAATGCGCCTGTTTGACTTTTACAAAATATGTTTGGGTTGAAGGCACGACATAAACTATAATATCGAGTATTTTCTCTACTTAAAACTATATACTATTTGCACCGAAATTATATATGTATGTAAAAATTTTACTGTATTTATTACTCTCACTCAGAGTCGATAAAATACACATAATCAATGTTTTTTTAACTATAAGAGAAAAGTAATAATTCGTGCTACGCATGAGAGTTGACTATATAAATTCTATGTTTGCGTCTAGTTTTCTGTTTATATTACTTAAAATTTACCTAAATCTATTATTGTAGACGATATTTCCTATAAAACTTGTAATATCATTGCATATAAAATTGTCACTAGAACCGGCAATTTCGTTTGGATTTTTATAGTTAATATTAACTTCCGCATTATCATAAGTGCCCATAAGCGAGATGACCTCATTTACAAGATCCCATTATCCCTAGTTAGTAATCTGATATACGACAATGTACTAGGATAAAAATAACTAGCTGCATAGTATGAATTAAATATCATGATATTATATTAAATGGAATATGTTATTTTTATGAATTATAACGAAATTATAGATCAATTTAATAGGTCATCAATCATTTTACTCACTAGGATAAAATGAGATTTGATAGACTTTACAAAGGTACATGTGATGGTCAATATTTCAGCATTAATGTCTGTATATATTTTTGATAATTACTAATTTTTAAATAACAACTGTCACCTTTTTCCCTCTTTGACTGTAAATTTGAAGACAATACAGAAGCTTAAAGGGAAAACTCTGCATAGGTGACCCCACTATGTTACGACGTAAACAACCGTAAGGCTACTGTCAAAATTTGATTTTAAAGAAATAATTGTAAAAACTTATAAAACTCTGTATTCCCGCCTTTTACTACAGACTAAAGCAAAGATAAAATTTGTTTACATTATAACAAAATGGCGCCCCTTCAGGCAGTAAGCATAATATAATATTTATATTATAAATTGACAGGAAGCTTCCCTATTGTTTCATAGTAATGTTGACTTTTTATAATAACACAGCAACTTACAGGATGAAATATACAAATCCTTATCGCGTTACGATAAGGTTCAAAATTTCATGTCTTTTAGTAACCAATGGCCTGGTATTTTTGTTGCTGTCTGTAAACACTATTACAATCTGTGAGGACGGCTATGCTGAAAATGTTAAATACCTACTAAATGTGTAATTAGGGCTGAAATTATATTCTTAATTTTTTTTTTATTTTCTACTCATGTAGGACTTTTACTTAGTATCAAATTGTTACACAACTTTGAAAATCCAAGATGGCATCGACGATCCGCCGGTAAAAAGTTGATTGTACTAAACGAATATTGATTATACATATGAATAATATGTAATAAAATAATAAAATGCATGCATTTAGTAAGATTTTATATTTTAATTGACTATATCAGAAACGATAGTTCCTTTTATTGCCATATAAAAAAGACTTTTGGATTATATAATAGAAAATCCTTACAGTTTTAGAATTGAATATCAAAATCGACTGAGCCTCTACAGTTTCATATATTTTCAGTCAGTTTTTGTTGGTATACTTATTATTTATTATATTTAATAGCGATAGCAAAGTGAATAGTGACTAAATTATAACGAACACATTGTACTGTGATAGGATACTGAGTAAAAAAGACTTGTGACGTCACACGCCCCTAATAATACGTATCGGTGTCGATTCCTTGTGCCACAAAACTAATGTGAAATTAAACTAAAGCTGTCCTCTTCTGACCACGAATGAATAAAAAGGACGAATCATAGCTATACGAGGTCTGTCCGGAAAGTTCGTATAAAAGTGTTCTGGAATGCGAGAAAGAGGAGTGGGGAGGCCAGGTAAGCGCAGGACCCCTTCCTTATGTCCCTAAGAATGCTTCAGTTCTGGTCTGACCGCCGTGCGGTGCGAACTGGCTTGTCACGCCATCTGTGAAGTTACCTCTTAACGAAACCCCGTCGGCATGGAGCCCGCTTCCGTTGAAGAGCAGCGCGTCGTAATCAAGTTTCTCTCGAAACTCGGCAAGAATGGCCGTGAAATTTTTGCCGATCTCAGAACAGTTTATGGGGATGATGCTGTGAAGGAACCAACCGTCCACAAGTGGCTAAAAAGATTCAGAGAGGGCCGAGAAATGTTGATTGTTTTTTTCGATGTTCGGGGGATTGTCCATCAAGAATTCGTCCCTCCAGGCCAGACAGTTGATGGAAAATTCTACGTCGATGTGCTCAGACGCCTCAAAGCTCGTGTGGCACGAGTTCGTCCAGAATTGGCGCGAGAGGGGCGTTGGATTCTTCACCACGACAATGCCCCTGCCCACACCTCTCTTGTTGTTCGTGAGTTTTTGAGTAAAAATTCCATTACGGTGACCGAACACCCCCCTATTCGCCGGATTTGGCCCCGTGTGACTTCTTCTTGTTCCCAAAAACCAAATTGGTACTTCGGGGGCGGCATTTGGGGGACATAAATGAGATAAAAAAAGCTACGACGGGGCAGCTGAGAAACCTACAACCAGAGGACTTTCAAGGAGCCTTCTCACAGTGGAAACGGCGTTGGCACAAGTGCATTATGTCACAGGGGGAGTACTTTGAAGGGGATAAAATTGATTTACCTGAATAATTGTAAAATAAAATTTTTAAAAAACTTTTATACGTACTTTCCGGACAAACCTCGTATGTAGTAATGTGGTACAAACGAATTGGCATTATTTTGTTTTAATAAGGCGGACGTACTTTGTTTTCATTTTAGGGTAAATTTAATGTGACTCATTTATTAAACACTAGAATCGTCACACGATGCGTCAATGTAATTAGAAGAATTATTCCCGCTTATTATTAATAAGGTAAGGTCGACCAAATAGAACGATGACTCTTATTGGAACTCTATCAGTCTAACGTCTCATCGATGTTAATAGTAAATACTAGTAAATATTTCGCAACATTGCTGCAAAAAGGTACTAAAGTCATATTTTCATTTTATCGACTGTTTATAAAGTGTGAGAGAGGAGTGATTACAGAAATGGCTGGTAGAAAAACATTGAAAACAAATGATGATTTCTATGAATATGACACTGTTTTCTTCACTTTTATTTACCTTATAATACAATTTCAGTATTCAAACCAATCACACACATTAATCGTTCTTATTTACCTCATTAATTAAAAAAAAAAGAATATTTCGAATTTCAAAATTCCTAGACTTTTGAGACATAAAGTAATAATCACAAATTAGGTACAAAGACACTAAAGATAAACTTTATCGACAACGTACGCTGTTAGTTTTATAATTATTATTAAATTGCAAAATTATAAAATAATTTATGCAATTAGAGTATTTATTTTAAGTACTTCATTCAAAATAATTCTTTCAAAATAAAAAAAAAGCTCCCGTATATTTTTTTTTAATCACCTTAATTGAAATACTATATACACTGTCCATTAAAGTGTATCTGCTTTCAAATATATAATTCTGTTGCAACAACTCGTTTATATTAATTAATGACAGAAATGTATAGAATTATGGTAAGTGGATATTTCTTTAATATTAAAATAAAATATATTTTATAGTTTATTCTGTAAAAGAACTAGAGTGAAAGTATTATTGTCACATTGTAGTTTTAGCATAAAATTATTAAACGGGAATTTAGTATTTAGTGCAATAATTATATTTAGAGAAATATGCAGATGACACCATAATGGACAATTGGTCTTATCTATCTTACGTCAATTGTTCATGTCCGTCCATCTGATTAAAACAATTCCGACTTCAGTACTATTAGTACATATTTCTATACTAAATATATCGAGCGCCATTGTTATTCGAGCTGTTTATACATGTCCTCTATCTGGGGTTTGAAGTAATTTCTGATCTCGGGTCTCTTCGCTTTCAGCGTAGGGGTCAGTAGGCCGTTCTGTACTGAGAATGGATCGGGGTGAAGGTATATGTCTTTGACCTGAAAGTAAATAATAAAAATTTTAGTTAGATTAACATTACCATTATTGTATGAGCTATTATTTGTTTACTGCTGAACATAGGCCTCCGTCTATGTATGTACTGTCCCCGTACTCTATAACTTCATTAATAAATCCCATACTTCAGACAGAAATACAGCTTTTTAATACGGGCCGTATTCTAATTGTAGCCTATATAGAAGCCTGTAATACCAGGGATATTATGCGCGATTTGCCAACCCTTAAGAAACCTTAATATGCCCTTTTTCATCAGATCATTCCACAGTCCGAGTATTCAAGGGATGAAGCTCCTCTGAAACCGCACTGTGCGTGACTATTCTGGTTCTAAGGTCTGATGATGGATTCCCTGTTGATAGTAAGCGGCACAATGATGAAAAGTGTCTGTAGAGATCATATCGAATAGTTTTTCAGAACAGAATTCGTTAGACAGACTAAGTACAGCTGGCTGCTTAGCAAGAAAATTTGAGTGGGACAGAGGTGCCTAGACAGCATTGATATAAAGTCTCTCTTTTGACAATGTGTTTATTTCCTTACTTGTTCAAATGTCTTGAGGCCAGCTGTCCTGCCCCATTGCAACATGTCATCCAAAATGACCTTTTTAACTTTCTCGTTCTCGCATAGGGCTGAGAATGTGCCCTTGATGCCGTTTTCTAACGCCCAGCATTTTACAACGTCGACGTCCGGTACCACAACCGCCACAACACACGACTGAAATATAATAATTTATAATGATAATCTATGTTTACTCAGGAGTCTTGTACTCTTTTATACGTAAGGTATGCATGCAAAGTACTCCTAAGTACTGATGACGCTATCGCGATAATGCAGTAGCGAAAACGTATCTATCGTTTGCCATTTTGCAGGTCAAATCATGGTGAATTAATAACTTGAATAATGTGGAATAGTAATTAAATGTACCCATACAATGTAACGGTAGGTTAAGTAATGTACTTTACAATATTTATAAAAACCTACAGTATTTTTTTTAAATTTTGGTTTGTAAATACAGTAATAATAATAATCAATCGCTAATATAATTATAATATAAGAGTTACAACAGCGTACATGAAATAACCTTTCTCATAATGTTTGATAATTTGAGAACAAATTAAATGTAACTTTTACCTTTACAATATTTATAAAAACCTATATTTAAAATTTTAAAATGTTTGTAAATAGTTATTACGATAATCAACACACTAAAACAATTATAATATAATAGTTAAAACGGCGTACATAAAATAACCATTTTCATAATGTTTGATGATCTGAAAACAAATTAAATGTAACTTATATACAAATAACTCACCTTTAATGATTCGCCATGTACAAAAACTTGTTCGACGTATTGACTTCTTATATAAATGTTTTCGATTTTCTCAGGAACTATATATTCGCCTTGCGATAATTTGAATATGTGTTTTCTTCTATCAATAATTTTCAGTGTACCATTCTGCAAATTAAAAAGAAAAAACATAACGCCTTTTAATGATTTAATATTTTATTAAACGATTTTCAACCGACTTGAAAAAGAAGGAAGATCTAAATTCGATTGTTTTTTTTATATCTGTTACCTCTTAACTCTGTCAGTGGTAAACCGATTTGAATTTTTTTTATTTACACACTTTCATATTTTACCTATACTAAGTATATATAACAAAAAATCAACAGCAACATAATCGTGAGAAAATAAATGCTAACTCACTGAACACCACTACAAGATGAAATGTTTCGTAGAAATATTAGATAAAACATATTTTAATTTACAACGCAGGAATTGTTCATCTACGAGTATATATTTATATGATAATTAGGGTTATACGGTTTTCTTTTTAATGGCGTCTGATTAAGAGTAGATAATACGTAGCAATATCTATATATTTTAGTTACAATATCTAGTATCTATATCCAAAACATGATGTTGAAATGAAAAACCCATTTAAAGTGTACATAGATATCCACGATAGCAAAATAGATGATATTTTTATTTTCCGCCATCAAAGTCCAGAGGAACCTAATATATAGTTATTGGAGCAATATCGATATTATCTATGCCTATATGGGAAATGAGTAAGTAAAATATTTAATTCAATGTTTAAACGTCTATATATTTAAAAAAGAATTACAATTTGCAATTTATACTGCGCGCGCAACCTCGCATGCGCTGTTATTTATAATTTATTTTTCTACAGAAATTCAAAAGGTATTTATAAAGGTTTGTTATATATACAATATATATATAGTATACTATATATATATATATATATATATATATATATATATATATATATATATATATATATATATATATATATATATATATATATATATATATATATACGCCACACCTACGTCTGACTAATGTGGTAATACCAGTCTATTGATATTGTAATCTTATAAGAAATGATCTGTACTTAGTAAAGGAGCATTAATGAGTTAAAAAGATTATAGTTTCATACTGTTGATGATAAATTAAAACTACCAACCGGTAACCATTTGCCAACGTCTCCGGTGTGATGCCAGCCATCTTGGTCGATGACTTCCCTAGTTTTCTCCGGTTCCTTGAAGTATCCCTTGAACACGTTGGCGCCTTGCACGCACACCTCACCTTGGCCCTGCGCCGCGTAGTACTCCATCTCGGGCACATCCACTAACTGAAAAGTAAAGAATTTTATTAAATACCTTCCCGAAGTGACAAAAGACAAAATCCGTATTATAATCAACCTTAAGAGAGTGTTATGTTAATGAAGCTGAATATTCTCATTTCATTTAATATCTATATTAATTATAATACATAATGACAATGATGACCAGAGGGAGACTTTGTACAAAAGTCGTTAACTTGGGCACCTCTGTCCCATTCGTGTTTTTACCGTAGAGCAATTGTATTTGGAAGGCTGTGTTTCGGTTTGAAGGGTGGATTATGACAGTGAATTTACAGGGTACAGAGGAATAACACCTGAGTCCTCAGGAATGGCATCGAATGGGGGGTCATGGGCGAAACAGTATATTCTGTTATGTCCATGGTACTGCCCATGTCTATAGGCGACGGTTACCACTTTCCATCAGGTGGACCGTCAGGTTATTTGCCGTTCTAAGTTGCATAAAATAATGCAATTATTTTGTGATGTCCACGGAGTTTATGTTTATAGCCAATAGCAACACTTTCCATCAGATGAGCTATCAGTTTATATCCAATTCCAGGTTATTTAAAAAATATGTAGATACCTTCACTTTACAACAAGCAACGGGAGGGCCGACATGTTCAGGCACGTGGTCGCCCTGAACAGTGAGAGTAACCGGCGCGGTGCACTCCGTCTGCCCATAACCTTCCACAATCTGTTGATACAATTAATTCATTAATATCTATATTATTTTTAAAAATTCTAAACAATTCTTAAAAACGATAAAAAAACAGTGAGTTCACTATTTCACGTTACATATGTATACAATCACTATTATTACTACCTTTTTATTGATGCCATTTTTGTTTATGTATTTCTTAATTTTTTATTTCATCAAATTTTAATTAGATCATCTATATATACATATTGATACTTATTATAAAATTGGATAAGCGTTTCAAGTAAATTTTTCTAATATACTTATTTCATTCATAAGACACTATACGAGTAACAATCGCCTTTATTGATTTAATGATTTCAATAAAGTTAGTTTTTAAACTACCAAATATTTTTTATTAATTAATTGGTTAGAAAATAAATAGTAGGAATTTATTTTAATAATGAGAGTTCCCTGTGATAAAAGAAAAAATAATATTTTGCGCAAATATGTAGTACTAAAAATCCCAAGTGAATCAAGAGCAACATTTCTTGATAAGTCATTATCTGGCCTTGTCAAAGATATTGTTGTGGCTAAGAAATCTGTGTATTTATGGAAAACGCCCAATTCATAACATTGGCTTTAAGGCGAATCATCGGATATATAGCTCTTGGCCGTTCTCCATATTATCTACTGGATAAAGCCACTCGGATCTGAACGATATGCCCTTGATTGTGTAAACAAATCGAAGGAAAGCTATTTTAATTATGTTCAAATATTATAAACAGTGCAAGTGGTGCGAAATATGTAGTAAACTACAAAATATATGGTTAAATCTTAGATTATGTAGATAGAATGTCTCCATACAAATACTTCGTAATAACGTATCAACTTTTTCATACAAATTTGCGTGATAAATAGTTATGAGTGATTCCTTTATTTTAGTGATATTTATTTTATCTTATAAATTCTACACCTTTTAATGCGCAAAAACTCATTTTATTTATTAAATAAATAAATATAGAATCGTCAAGATACATTGTGTGCGTAAATATAAAGAACATTAATAAAAAAAAAACAGCTAATTTGACAATTAGCTGACAAATATTTGACCAGTTTTTGAGGCTTGACGCTTTATCTATATAATCTAAGGGGTAAATACATCGGCAGTGGACTAAAAAAAACACGCTTATGAATAATGATGATGGTAATAAATAATAACTGAATTTTTTTTTAAGTATTTTGCATTTTTTTTTTCGCTGAAATCTTTATTTAAAAAAGTGTTTTCTTTACAATTAATGATGCTATTTATGTCTAGGCAAAAGTTACTACTTTGCGTCAGTTTGGTTGTCAACTTTTTTGCCGCTTTAGATTACATAAAAAAAATAACTAAGTATTATACTTTCAATAATAATTAAAATTACTTTTGTATTTAGAAGGTTTTAGTTTTATAAATAATAGTATTAGTTGTTAATTTATTCTAGCAAAGATGAATTTTAACAAAGAAAGAGAGAAAGAAATCTAGAGAGTTTTATCTTGAAAATGAAATACCAATCAGAATTTTCTATAAAAAAATCACATAATCTACAAATTGATGTCAAATGAAAATCATTGAACAGACATCAAATACATGGTAAGAAAAGAGCTATTTTTCAATTTATTGTATCATCGATTTGATCACATTTTAATTGCCTTAAAATTACCTCACTAAATATGACAGAGTGTAGAGAAGCGGCATAAATAAAAAAATGGATAAAAGAAACTCACGAGACATCCAAGAGCGCATCGTGCGAAGGTGAGTACGTTGCCAGCAAGAGGAGCCGAGCCGACCACCATTAGTCGTAAACGTCCGCCCATGCCCTCGCGCACCTTACGGAATACCAGTTTATCCCAGATAGAGTCAGTGCGGATTATGCCTCTGGGAATCAGCAAGAAATTAAGAATTATTCTTAAGTTATACATTTACTAATATTATTTATAAGAGTAGGTTCCTATCTACCTATTTTCAACTAATATTTTTAATGTGACAATTTTTAATGTTTTATTTTTTAAAATCTAATATTCAATTACGGTTAAACCACTAAACACTTTTGAATTAAATTTAGCATGATACCAGTTAAATGTAAATTTAAATGTTAACTGGACTCCTTTTTCCGTTTTTAACTTCTTATTTGAGGAATTAAGGTACTATTTATTCTTAAGTCTTTATTTATGCTTTATCGTCTGTTACGATTTCAGGCAGAAAGATTTAAGTGCTAATGTTCCAACGTTAATGATTTTATATTAAAATAAATAAAACAAGAGGATCAAGAAAAGATATCTACAAGGACAGAGGTATTTGGCATTGGGGACTCTCTGCTTACCATGCAAGAGAGTCGGCGTGAATATAGATCTTAACAACCAAACAAATGTTCCTTTCTAACTGTAAACAAAATTGGAAATATTTGCACTAAGAATTATCCACCTACCGTTTTAATTCAGACTCCTTAGCTGATAATGCCATATTGAACAGTAGCTTTTTTATCTTCGAGTTTGATATTTCAGATTGTGCCTTATCGTAGAGCCTGTTAAGAAGTCGAGGTACAGCTGGGATCATTGTTGGTTTCAGAGCACTCAAGTCGTCTGCTAATCGGCGGATATCTCCACTATAGAAGCCGACAGCCCCGCCTACCATGTATACGGAATTCTGGAAAGAGGAAATTACTTTTATAGTAGGTAACAAATGAATAAGTCAGAGAATTTAAAATTTCATAGTTATATACTATCTAAATAAATATTTATAAGGAAACCTCTGCACTTCTAAGCACTGCTGGTCTGGTTATGAAGATACTCAAGAAATCAGAGTACGAAATGAAGAGTCTAAATTAAAAAAAATATACATACGTTCATATTCGACACAAACTATCTGTTATGACTGATTGTTAATAATACAAGGATAAGGATAATTATTCCCCTACTAAAGATACAAATATGAATACAGATATGAAAGCGAATTTGTTTGTTTGTTATTTCTTGGTATCGTAATGTTTCAACTAGTTGTCATGAAATTTGATATGTATGTAGTAATTAAGATGGAAATGGGCATAGACTACTTTTTAACACAATCAATCAATGCATATAGCCCAGTCACGCGGATCAGATAAAAATTAGAATAATTATAAAAATGCGTCACTAATATGTAGAGAAGTATGAAAGATGAGTGATGTCATCCTTATTGATTCTCCGTGGTTAAATTTTGCAGCATTTCTGTTGCTAATGCCAAGATAAACACAAAATTTCCGTTTAGTTATTTTTTTCTTATTATCAAAGAAATACATTTTGGGAGAAATGTAAATAAGAGTAGTTATATTTCCTGTTTTTTTTTCTACCCACAACTGACGAATAGTGTAATTGTCAGTAATTGTCCAGGTGTATTATTTCATAAATATTCAAATTATACATTTTTCAGCATGAAGTATGTAATATCTTGTTACAATCTGTACACAAAGTGTACAGAAAATAATAAGCATTTCAATTAAAAATCCAGTATTGATATATTTGTATGTTTTATAGTGTCTTGCTTTTGATATGATTTCTCAAATGTGAACTGTGAGAAAATATAATATAGCATTAAGTAAGCCTTTTATGCTATAGTCTTTGTGTAAATGTACTCAATAAGGAATAAATAAATAAGTGCTCAACGTGTACGCAGTCAGGTACGCGAGTGGTCGGAAAATTAGTCGAGCATTTTTGACAAACATACACGTAACTCATTCCGTTTATTCTTACAGTTCAAATTCGTATTACGTTAGAACACTATAAGACTGGCATTTGAGTTTAGAATAAAAGTTTCTATAACAAAAGATAAGAATAAATCATTTATTATATATACATATATTTTTATGTCTGTAATGTAAAATACTTCTTTGTTTAATCAGTAAAAACTTTATAATAAACCCACCTCGCAACATCGCTCCAGCATATGAGCAAGTGGTAGGAAGGAGATCATGACGTCATGCTTTGACGGCCTATGTTCGCCCAGCTGCATGTTCACGCTGCACATTGACGCGACCACATTCTCGTGCGTCAGCATAACGCCTTTTGGCATTCCCGTAGTTCCTGAGGTGTAGCAGATTGTGCACACGTTCTCTGGTTTCGGTGGCTAGAATAATTAATTAATAGAAAAAATAATGAAATATTTTATGTACGTAACTGTAAGATTTTTTGAACTTCAAATTAAGTAAAATATAATTTTATTTTTTGAAAAAGAAGATGTTTATAAAGTACATTTTAAACAAATGTGTGCCTATCCTAAGGTATAAATGAATTTACGATTTCGAATATATATAACTTTTTCAATTAGGCTAAGCTGACGTCATAGGTTATAAGATGCTTCAATCCAGATATGAAATTTTGATATCATGAATTTTTAATTTAATTAAAAAGAACAATAACCTACCTACTACAGAATTAAGAATACAATATATCACCACTCCTTATAAGAAGCTTGCTATCAAAAGAAAACAAATACCAATGCACTATATACTTCTTACAGTACAACTTTGTACTATTATTATATTGTTACGGTATACCAAGCCATCTGGCCAACAGTGGTAACAGTAGCCGCATATCTTGATCTTATGGGGAGAGAACCACGCTCACTAGTGGAAATTTAAGAGGACAGGGACTTAAAAAATAATACTTACAATACAAGGATGATCCTTCTGAGCGCCTTGTATTTCTACATCGGTAAACTTAAGGATTTCCACGCCACGACTCTTTGCTCGTTGGTGCGTCGAAGGCGATACCTCTTTGATCGTGATAAGTTTCCTTAGACATCTTGGCGACTGATCAAGCAGTAGATTAGCTTTTTTATCGTCTTCACAAATTACTACTGACATTTCAGCTGTAAAAAAATTACATAAGCGATGAAACGATAATCATTCTAAATATTCTAATATCATTAAAGGGCCATTGGCGTAGTTCCTTATGTAATTTTAATCACATTAGAGATTTGTTATATTTTGCCGTTACATGAAATTAAGTATTTTAAAACTACTGCTTTAAGTTACGTGTATTTTATTAGAAAAAGCTCGACTAGTTTCGGGACTACCCGGGACTTGGACTAGGGATCTAACGGACGGTCGGATCCGGACTAAGCTCGATGAAAATACATGTGATTTAAATCGGTAGTTATTTCTTTAACATGTATACTTATGAAATTGTTAACAATATAATAATATTAAACAAGAAATAAATATGTTTCTTTTTTTATAAGTAATAAAAAACTACATTATGATTATTAGACAATTTTGGTCTTTACCAAAATTGTATTCATCTATATGGTTTATTTTTCTTTTTATTAAAGGACAAACAACGTAAAAGTCAGAATATAATATTATTTAAAAAAGAGTAGATAAAATTAAAAAAAGTTTAAAATTAAGAGACCAATAGAAAAGTAAAACTACTCGATTGCAAAAAGAATTATCGAAACCGGTGAAGAATTAGCGAAGATATCAAGAGATAACATATTACAATATATATCATGTGATATAAATAAATATAGTCGAATTGAAATCACTTTAAAAACAATGAATGATACAAATAGAAACATGAACGAAAGTGATAAAGCTGATTTTCCATATACATACTTTGATTAACAATGAAGGCACATGCGTTAGCTCCTAACGTGTCGTACAATGGGACAATGACCATTGAATAGCAGTATGCAGCTTGTTCTGTCATGACCCACTCTGGACAATTCTGTGAGTATATACCTGAAATTACGAAGATACTATTAAGATAAAAAGCAACAAGCTTGCTATACATGTAAATATGTAAACGCTCAACTATACATTTTAAAATTCTAAGAAGTACGCTAGAGAAATCTTAAATTGAATCGCTAAGCGTAGCTACATAGCTGTACAGAGCATAATTAGTACTTCACTGAATTTGCCTTTGCACCATTTTTGATAAAAATTCAACGCGTAGAATCTAATATAACATAATTTATGTAAGATAAACTTTACAATATTTAACAATTTAATAGAATACAATATCGTAATTAAAAATCTAATTTAAAACATAGATAATACACAAACAGTATAACTACATAATTACTGGTTCCAGTAATAATTCTCTTAATAATAATTTAATAACCATGACTGCAGATTAAAACTGCTTAAACAGACAGGGAAAACTATCTGATTTGAAAATTGTTCATAAAAGAATAGTAAACTGAAATTTGAGTAGTGTTAGAAATAGTGGCTGCTTTAGATAAGGAATATTAATTGCTCCTGTTATGTTTACTTACCCACAAAAGTGTTTTGACCAGGAGGTAACCCTTGGCATATCAGCCCAGAGCCGAAATTTTTCGCCCGCAGCAATGTTTCATTATAGGTCTGCCATACGTAGGGTTTATTTGGTCCCTCACGCCAACCGAGACAATTGCCATTATCTGTAATTATTAAAATAATACAAAATATTATTTATCAATAGGAGTAACGACGGTAGACTCGCCTCTTACGACGTTGAATTCAAATACAAGTATGTTGGGCGAGATGTAGGCACTTACAGAATTAAGTTGATTACAATGATAAACATTCGACGCACGCCCCTGAATTCTCTTCAGGAAATACTATCGTGAGAATATATTTTTTTTTCTATAATATATTTTAAAAATATATATCTTAAATATTTCTTGTTAATAAATACCAGCATAAACGCATTTGCAGTAAATTCAGTGGAATATTCCACAGGATGCAAAGTTGTTTGTTCACATTTTGCTTCATTTGTCGATGCAATGAATATTAAGGTTTTGTAAAATAAAATTACAAGAACAACTGTCCTGACCACTCTAGTAGCACAAATTACGTTTAACTGTGTCCTGCAAACCAGTTCTTAAATGACGGTAACAATATTTTGTAATATACGAGGCATTATAGTGTTGGTCACTAACGAGCGGAAATTGCGGGATATTATGATTCCAAGAATATACTTTAAAGCATTTCCTATAGTGCATCAATATGTGACATTGGCATTGACATAAAATTTTATAGTTTAAAGTTGTAAAATTTCGAACTGTATTAGAATATGTAATAATTCATAAACACAAATTTTAATATTGTTGTTATAATAATTAAAAAATATAGATGCTTTCTTCAAAAGCTGACTAGTAATTGTGTATGATCTTGGCAAAGAAAACTGCGATTGCCAACTCGCCCGCTAAGCGTGGCAACTACAGGTAAAACCCCCTAATAGAGGGAGGCTTATATTCAGAAGTGGATAGTTAATGACTAACATAAAAAAAAAATATTGGCAAAAAGCTGAGAAAGAATGGTACCTAGTTAAAGTTTAGAGGGCGTTTCTACAAAGATACGTACGTATAAGCACAGATAATATAATACTATATAGAGGATGTTAATATTCTCTTTTTGAAAAAACTCATACTGTAGTTTTTAAAAAAAATCTCGACTCATTCCATCACTTGAACATTTGCGAAAAAAAATTGTCACTATAACCCTTTTGTATATGATAGGTTTTAGAATATAAGGTTAAATATCTTATCGATAGTGATACAATGATAGAAGGTAGCTGGACATCTTTTCAAATTATTACACATAACACAATTCCTTATACAAGTGGCATGATATAAATTATAACAATACTCACTTGATTCCTTAACGCCTCGACGAAAAGTTTCGTAAAGGGTGCGTGTGTCCTCATAAAGATAACGGAGGTATCGGCCATTTTTAGCTTCTTTATAGAATTTTGACACACGAACCATTTCAGGCCCCTGCAACAAGATGAATTTAAATAAGTAAACATGCAAAGCGGAAACGTAATCCTAATGGTATACTACGCAGGAGATTTCCCATTAATTTAGAATATGATATTTAGCTTTACTATAAACATGCTGGCCAGTGTTTTATTTTAAAACTTATTTTTTACTACGCTACTTCGTAAACATGGTCTCCGATGTAGGAAAACCAGTGAAGTACAAGACTCCTATTAGATGGTGTAATAAGATAAAATACAATATATACCAAATAAAAGTTCTTTCGGAACACAACTGTGAGAATTGCATCAAATTTGGGGTAATAGCATTTGTTTGATTCCGTAATAAACATACAGACAGACAAAATTTCTAAAACTTATTATTCTGACCTTTATTGGTCTTATTAAGACCCATCATATTTTCTTATATATCATTATAATATATATCGTCTAGTTACAATTTCATTGGGTATATTATTAATATTAGCCATTTCCTGCGACTTCGCTCACTTAAATTAGTATGTTAAAGACCTGCATGGTTTTTTATTAAAATATTGCAGACCATGTTACGGCCTAATAATATAGCTACATTATCAGGCCATAAAAAGGCCGTATAAAGCTTTATACTCGGATAATATAGAGATATTTCTGTTCATCCAATAAAAACAAAAAATCAAACCTTTCCTCTTTCTAATATTAAATAAAGTATTCTATTAAACTAGGATATAAACTACCCGTTTACTAAATTTCATTTAAATTTATTCAATCGTTTATACATAATTGAGTAACAAATATTCAAACATCCAATCAACTTTACAAATTTTCACTTTTTTAATATTAGTATGCTTTTACTCCTTTTGTACTAGTATATGTTGATTTGTCTCTTTAGTTGCCTTTAACGACGATAATTTAATTAATTACTAATAATATTCATTTTATTAGTTTTAATCTGACATGTAAAGAAATTAAATAAACAAAGAATGTTAAAGTACAAATCAAAAGGTTATTGAACTGAATCCTTTTAACATACGAAGAACTAATCAGCGATAATCTAATTAAGTTTTGTATAAGGTACGTAACATATTACGCATTGTTGAGAATTAGAGTCGAGCTGTTAACATGAGTTTACAAATATCATATTGCACAGTAGACAACCTTAAACAGTTTTATGTTATGATACTCCATGGAATCGTATAAAGTGAAGTCACTAAAATAATATGCAAATAACTCTCCGTTAACCTAATGACATGTTTGGCCCACTAACTTCAAAACTTGACTTTAAGCATGAAGTGCTCTTACACATTACGGTATATTATTATAGTTTGCACAATGATAAATAGAACGATGTTCGGGTCAAAGTCACTGCGGTGAAAGACAACAACACTTTGGTGGTAAATTGACATGTCATAAATTGTTATGTCATTAGGATAATAAATAGAGTAAACTTAGTTTGTGGGTTTTGAGGTCGTTCAACTGTGCAGTTGAAAATATTGAGGTGTATATGATAAGTGTATGTTTTACGAAGTCTTTTTTGGTTGTGAATAGTGTGCTTAAATATAGAAATTGGCATTAATCTCTTGTTTACTGTCATAGTTTACTGTGTGTTATAATTTAATGATGTCATAAATATAGTTTGTAATAAGTTGTTAGACCCTAACACAAACAATCTAAATGTCATTTAATTATTCATACTTATTTGTATTCGTTAAATTTAACGAATATTTACCATAAAATTTAAATATACTTCAATAATTCAATATCTTAGATCATAAGATATAAAAAATATAAAACTTAGGAATGAAATCTGACATATCAACTACTACAATAGATAATTTTATATTTACCGAAACTTATTTTATGATTGCTTAGTAGCAAATAGTAGGATTATAATATAAAACTACATTCTTAGATAGAAGAATTTTTTTTTATTAATTTTAAACAAAGAAAATTAATAGATATAAATTATAATTTATTAAACAATGCGACTCAAAATATTTCTACTCAGTGTATAACTATTTATGTTATTTATGTTAACTATTTATATTAACGAAAAGAGGGTCAATGACTAAAATAGTAGAGCACAAATGTTGATACTATTATTAGTTTACGATGTCCCATTAAAACAAAATAACGGAGAAAATATGTGACACCAAACTACTTGATCTTGAATTAAGTTTGCAAGGTCGTCAGGGAAATTAGTCACACGATGCCAAGTGAAAAATGTGATTGTGAATACTTGTGACTGGGTGTATTTATAAATTGGGTGTGGTGTGGCATAGAAGCTTTAGAAACGTTGGATCTATTCTGAGTTCAAGAGTATATGACAATAGATATAGAGTTGATATCTTCATTCAATTTTCTTCTTAAGCGACTTTTAAAAGGGAGAGGTTAATTTCGCTAGTATAATTTTGCTAGTATAATTTCGCCATTAAGTTATGTGATAGTTTTCTTTGGAAAGTCGGAACCGAATCTAATAATTCTTTTTGCAATCAATTAAAGATTTATTCCAGTAGATGTCAAACATTAGTTTAATCACGAAATTGAGGACATTCTTGTGGAGTTATATTAAATTATAGTCAGACAATACGTTTTTCTCATAAAATGATCATAAAAACACACATAAAATAACATAAAAGACGTTAATTCTGTCAACATATTCATTTCATCATTCTCAAATGTAATATTATTATAAATTTCTTGGTGGTCAAATTTATAGAAATGCTAACTGTTACATGTTCATTGGACCGACTCTTTATTTTATGTTCCCGAGTTAACTTTTCAAGAAAATAATATAACCTGTATTACTAAGTATTAGTAAAATTTTTTACTGTTTTTGAGATGCAACCTTACGGCCTTCATGTTTGCTGGTTGAAAATTATGGACAAAGATATGAAAGACAATAGTTTTGCAACGAAAAGTGTTGATGGCGAGAGAAGTGAGGGAAATTGTAATGGAAAGTGGACCCTGGCAAACAAACCTGAGATTTTTGGTATAAAAATGACAAAAATCCTAGCTTTGATAACCAATCAACTTTTTTACTCATAAAATAACAATTAATTTTTTTATTAGTGAAAGAGCTAATCTGTATGAAATTTATAAAATTTACTCATACCTACACATACATAATTAAATAAGATTATAAAATAATACTTCCTAAAATTTTAGTACAGATAATGAAAATTTTCTAAGTATCTTTTATAAAAATATATAATTCACGTGAACCTTTTCGAGGGACACTCTGATGATACAGCAGACTCTCTTGGCAGATAAAAATATCGTGTCTCCAAATAGTTGACATTGTAGACACGGTTGGCTAGGAAATGTTTCCGCATAACATATGTTCATGAGAAATAACAGTTACTAGTAAATATGCACATAGTTAAGATGAGAATCAGATGGTTATTGTATTACAATTATTTAAAACTTTAATAGTCCACTGGCTTTTAGCCGCGGCTTCGCTCGCGAGTGGTATTCGATTTCTTGCGAGAATTATTTTTCCGTCTTAATCTTAAAATTATAGCTGTTGTTAGCACTTAATAGAAAGTGGTAATTGTCATATGTAAACAAAAACAGTGCCATACAAATCATAAATGCGCTATTACGCTATCTTGCGTTGTTATTCACAAAAAAAATATAGATAAATTGAAAACCTTTTGTTGTATTCGATAATATTTTAAAAATATAATAATTATACATATATATATTTTTATTTCAAACATTCTAAAGGAGTAATGTTGTAAACTGTTTAAAGATTTTAAAAATTACTATTAAATACTGTATTACATTTTTCTTTGACGCGCCTTTCGTTTTGTTCGACACAAATACACAAATTAATTAAAATTCCAAACTCCATTCATTATCTTCACAATACAGATGTACAAAAGATAATTAAATACACAAATTTTTATCTCCGATTGTAGTCTTCTGATATAATTTACCGGAAACATTGGAGTGTTATTAATATTTATTCTTATCTTGAAGTAGTTGATCAGAATGAATTTTATATGTCTGTAAGTTCACAGTCAAAATACAGTTAGTGTATTGATGAAATGGACAGAATACTTCAAAGAGTAAAAATAAAAAAAAAATACACAACAGAAAAATAAAAACGAATCATGCATGGTTACATGAACACTTCCGAATAAAACTGTTTAAAATCCAAAGATTTCAAATAAAACACTGAATGCATTCATAAAACTCAGCACGTTTCATGATTACTATTACAGGGTTTTGGCTTGATATATCTTACCTATTATGACTAATTCTATAATATATATATAGATTAATGAGAATAATCTGATTTATTGCAGTAAATAACTGATAACAAAACATAACGATGCTACAAAGCATTAAAAAAATAAACAAAGACACGATATCACTCATGACTTATTAGCTTGTTAGGAAGATGTAAAATAAAAATTGGCAGATATTCAACAAAGTCACGCGATAACACCTTACGTGGTTATTACTCAATTATAGAACACACCAGTTATGTACTATGACCGCGACTTTGTCCACGTGATCGGTGGATATCGATTGACCGGGATTAAAGTAGTCCATGTCCTTGACAGAATATTATTACTGTACGCCAAATTTCCCGTAAATATCGTGAGAGGCGACTAAAAGAACTTAATGATCGAGAGATGAGCACCGTCCCTCTTAAAACATCACTAAAAGCCAAAATGCGGTTACCAATCCGCCTACCAAGCATGGTAACTACTGACAACTTTCCCCCAATGGTAAACTAACCTAAGAAATGGTCCTGGTTCCTTATGGCAGTCTATGGAGGAGGTCTATGTTCAGCAGTGGTCATATAATGGCTAATATGATGAAGATGACGATTAAGACGCCAAATTTCATGACGATTACAGTTACAATATTAATTAGTGACAAAATTCGGCAGATATTTCCTTGCCGGTACGTATTTATTTAGCTTTATATTTGTACTGTAGATGTATATACATAAGGATGATTTGACTGTGCCACAGCACTGTCTAGCAATAAATTGAATAATATAACAATTTTATCTACAAAAATTACAATTAATATTTTCTTTAGATTTTATCCGGTTTCTCTTGCATTAGTTCTATATTGACATTGTAAAACTTGATCTCTATTTTTCTTAATAAAATTATTTACAAGTATTTTATTTATAAATAATAATGAAAATAAGTAAATTGAAAAAGTTTATAATTAATAAATTCCTAATAAATCATTATAAAAATAAAAAAAAATGGTTATCGCGCTTTTACACATATGAAAATATCGTCTGCGCATGCCTTAAATTGCAATATAACGTAAGAGAAAACATCTAAATATATCTAATATGCAAAATCTTTACTGAGGTCATTGTTACAGTTGGCAACGTGTAATGGCTGAAAATTGGCGATATATTTTGCATACGTTGAATTTTTATTTACTGTTCCAATCGCATTTAATTGATATTTTCACGTGATGTTTATTGATAAAGACAATATTGTAACAATGTAATTAATTCGTCATATGACTAATTCTCGTCGTACTGATAAATTTTACGCAACATCGGTAAAAAGGTGGGCTATATTTTTTAAAATACAGCCCATCTTTTACAATATTTTCACCGCGATTACGTTAATCATAGTCATGAACAGGAATATGATTAAAAAGTTAATAAACAGGGTATTGTGAAATTGTTAGAGCGTGGTATAATCTACATGGAGATAAAAAAAAATTAAATAGTTTGTATATTTGTTAACTCTTATCATTTTAATTGCTAATCAATCTTTATAAAATTTATTATACATTTAACATTTGGAATATAAAAGAACACAGACAACTTTCCAACCCGGTTACACGAACAAAATCCTAGGTAAAAGTTAGTATGATCATCAGCTTTAAAAAATTTGCAAATAATTATTTAATTGTTTTACCTTGTGTTAAATCATACCATCTTTTATTGTCGGTATATATTATTATATAAAAAATATATCTCTCGGCTCTGACTACGTGAACCAATACATAAGGTATTCTATGTGCTAAATTAGGATGTAATTTATCTGTGTACCAAAGTTTTCTTCAAATCCGTTCAGTAGTTTATGCGTAAAAGAGTAACATATCCATCCATCCATCGTTGCAAATTTTCATATATATTACATTAATAGGATTATAATTTAGTCTTTAACATACATAAAGTTACATCAATTTACTTAGTAAAAATATTATGCAGCTGCTTGCTTGTTTATCTTGGCGTTACTAATTTTGGCGAAGATACTTCCCTGCTCCGAAAGCCAGTTCTTTATTATTACAATCATCTATTATGGAAAAACAAATATATATTTTTAATCGCTTCTTATTTTTCTAAGATATTAATCTAACGTGCGAATCGTTCAGTGCAAAATTCACATAAATATAATAAAGGATAAGTTTTAGAGGTATGTACCTTAAATTAAAAAAAAAAACAAATGAGTAAATTACGTTAATTTTTTTTTTATACAACTTAGGATGGCAAACAAGCTGACGGCCCACCTGATGGGAAGTGGTAACCGTCGCCTATAGACATGAGCCTGACTGAGCCATGGACATAACAGAATATACTGTTTCGCCCATCATACCCCCCATGCGTTGCCATTCCTGAATCAGGTGTTATTCCTCTGTTTCAATTCTTCATCGAAACACAGCCATATATATATGGGACAGAGGTACAAAAAGTATTTTTTCTTTATATATATTACAAAAAGCATTTTTTTTGTAAAGTATAATATAATAATATTTATTATCATACTGTCATTCACATCTGCAATATATAATATAATGCTTACAAATTAAAGAGGATTTCAATTCAGTTCGAATAGAAAAATGTTTTAATTATAAGAATTTGGTGCAGTGCTCTAATTTAATTCAAAATAGATGACATTCACTGCAGTCTCTGTTAGTCAGGCAATTTTAAATCTAGCAACATTTTACGACGTACGTAAAATTATTGTGGTGTCCGTGTAGTAAGATTTTATTGCATCTGATGTATGAATGACTGACAAGTTTATTTCTCTATAAACTGCTTTTTTATACCACCGCAAATAGCAATCAAGCATACGGCCCGCTTTACGATAAGCGGTTTCGCCAAGAGAGTTATAATCGTGTGGTCTCTCCATTTGAATTCTAAAAAGATTGGTAAATTCTCAAGAGAATTAAATTAGTATAATACGAGTATCCACACAGATTTTAGCTGCTTGTAAAGCTGTATGATTAAGTTATTAAATAATTTTTTTTTTTTGTAATTTTTGGGTCCAGAATTTCCAGTGCATTTGTTATTTTATGTATTGTATATAATATATTTTATTTTACTAAAAGATTTTTGTACAATATTAAAAAAAAATCTCTTTTCTTACTGCAAACGTTGGATACATTTAGATCTAAAAGGATATTTTTTATCAAGCGTGCAACAAGCACGTAGTAACTTATATTATGGACAATCATTCATGCTACGTGCTTGATTCAAGTCGCTTAATCGTCTATAGAATTCTTATAGTACAAGATTACATTGCTACAAAGTAGCGTTAATTTTCTGTAGGTTTTTTTCACTGCTCAGCTAATTCAGTCATTAAGTGAGAAACCTCTTTTAACTCTCCTTGTTTATTGGATATTTAATTATATAATTATAAACTCATAAATTCTTGTATTAATGTTTTCATAGATGTTAAAAAAACTAGTAAATATTTATGAGTATTTTGTAAACAAAAAAACATATTGCAATAAGTAAAATTTTAATTCTTTAATATACTTACTAAATTTTTCAAGCGATTTAATCGCCGTTTAAAGGTTACAAAATGATTAAAAATATTAGATTGTTAAGTTGATTACTACTAGATAAGAGCTAGTAGTAATTAACAATCTAATATAACTCTTACAAATGATATCTAAAGAATATTTTCAAACATTAGATACAGCAAATATGCCTCAAAGATATATATATATCTACAATTTTATTAGCAACATACTCATAATTCATGAGATTGTAGTTATTTATACTAAGCTTACATAATGCGATGTTAATATTAACACTCTGCAGCTTTGCTGAATCTTGAAATTAATAATCGTAATTGGTTTATATTTAGTGTCAAATTCAAAGGCAAATTGTGAATACTAGTTAAACATAGCAATTTATATTTGTATCAATTTATGTAGGTACTTCATACATATAACAATAACAAGACTATGTATATTATTATGTGTTTATTTACTGAATAAATGTTCTAACAACTGTATCCCTAACTAACCTTCATCTAATTCTATTCATGAATAATATTCCTCAAAACTAGTAATCAGCGCCTCAAAAATATTAATATAAACCTCTTTACCAAACTTATATATTAAATAATAAATATATTATTTAAACGAGATGAAGAGACTGTGACTCATTAAAAGTTAATAAATATTCACTGAAACAATAATGTTATTATTTAAATGCCCTGTAATTAATGTAACGAAACATTAACATATACATAAATAAAAATTGCATGCCATCTTTATGACGAAAATGACAATGTTCCCTTGTCTTACATTCATCCCTTGTTTCTTTCCCTTT
This sequence comes from Galleria mellonella, assembly GCF_026898425.1. NCBI lineage: Eukaryota > Metazoa > Arthropoda > Insecta > Lepidoptera > Pyralidae > Galleria > Galleria mellonella. The sequence goes on along the minus strand of NW_026442147.1, from coordinate 183,118 downwards.
CATAATCTTTATAATATTATTGTAACACAACCGAATTTTTTTTTTTTGTATTTTGTTAATTTTATCTAGAGGATACGCACAAATAGAACTATGCTAATTATCACTCAAAATAATACGTAATTTCATATCTTCTTAGATACATCTACTCTGAAAGTTTTCAATTCAGTTCCATGACCAGTTGTGAAAAGAATTCCACATTAAATTAAAGCAACCCTTCCGTATCACTTTAGTTGAATGACAGCTCAGCCACTGTTCAGTAGGTGGAGAGGCACCATAATATATTTAGAGTTAATCTTGATTTACGACAATGTTTTCTTTAGACGTTAGGAAAGCAATGTTGAACGCTAAATACTTTGCGTTCGTTTTGTGTCACAGTCTGAACATGTCATTCCCAGTAAATAAATTTTATGTTTAAATTTTACTAGTCTAGCTATTTTCTCATACGAGTATAATAAGCGTAGTCGCATTGGCCACGCCTTAGAGAAAATACATAAAAGTTTATATGCAAATAACCGAAGCGTATTGTTAGCATTAACTCAAGTATAATACTTTGTTGACAGTAAGATGCGGTGATAATTATGATTTTGTTAAACAAAATGTACTTTATATAGACAGTATGTACATATTGTCATAAGATCAACGTAGTGAAAATCTGAACAAAAATAGGAAAAATATTGGGAGTCTTTATATAGATATAGTTATTAAAAACTTAATAACTTTATACTATTTTTTAATAAAATTAACTTCACTTATGTATATAAGTGAAGTTGATTTTATTAAAATTCTTTATTTTTAACTAAGAATAGAATGAACCGTAATATTTCAATTAACTGATATATCTTTTTTTATTACTGAGTATAACAATATCTAAATGTTTGCTCAATTTAAATAAACTAAGGGTACAGGAATACCTGAAATAGTGGTATAACTATTTACGTAAGTGCGCGAGTCGTGACAGAAAATATAATTTATTACATTTTGTCTGTCAACAATAGTCATAAATCAAATACAAAGTAAAAAATAAAGAGAACAAAAAGAGTATTACTTGGTAAATAAATAACTATACACTACCTATCCATTATAGTGTCGAGGCTTTGTCGATCAAGTCTAAAGATAAATGCTGGTATAGTCTCCGTTACAGAGTATTTTATTTTATTGTTTTTATCATAATAATTATAAAGAAGTAAGGACATTCGTAACAGAATATTAAATAGATTTCAAGACAAAATTAATTGACATTTACTATGTCTTGAAATTTATCTTGTAACAAGAATTGTCTCCTGTTGCTATTTCTAATCATTAGCACATGATTCTTCGACAGTGGGCCTAAATGTTGCGAATCTAAATGTTACGGATCTCTGCCAACTATCATCAGCTTGTGAGCTGCAGACTGATAATATTTCGACCTCTCTTATGATGTCTAGCAGCTGTATGATTAAAATATTAAACCATTTTTTTTAATATTCTAAAAATGAAATAATTTACTAGACTAGTGAATTATTTTTTACTTTAGTTCTGCTATATTTTATTATGAATATTTTTTTTGTTATTAATTTCATTTTCATTCTAACATTATACATTGAAGAGTTATAACTCTATAAAAATAAATATTATAATATCCTGCCCTTGGATACGGTACAACATTGTCAATAACGGTTCTTATTAACATAACTTACTTTAAGAGATTCCGATTGTTCATTCAAGTTTATTGGAGGTCTGATCGGAGCGACGCCGATACAGCAGTCACAACACGCCATCCTTATTAATTAACTGTTATTACACTACGTAATGCACCGTTTATTTTCAAATTTGTTCAAGCTTTGTCACATTGCGCAATCATAGTTGTCAATACAATTTTTTTTATTTAATATTTTCACTGTAACACCATTCACTTCCGAATAAGTCCTAAGTTAATAAAGTCGTCTAAGACTTATATTCGGTTGGCATAGGTTTACTGTCCCATCACTTTCGTTGAATTTTGAAGTAGTGACAGGAGCAGCGGCCAGGGCTGCCAGTGGTACAATGAGTTAAAAATATCGCTCGAAGATGCGCTTTGCCAACTCTAGAACGGCGGCAGTTTGAATTAGGACAACTTGATCTTTGATACAAGGAGAGAATCCATAGGAATTTCCCTTTCATTACAATTCTATTTTTGGTCACGTGATACTTTTGTACACATGGTATAACTAAAATCGGTAGCATCCGTTTAAGGAAGTATTTCACCACCGAAACTTAATATTTTCACCGAATAAACCAAAGAAACGATAGAAAATTTTTACCCTCTCACAGTAGCATAGCGCGTTCAACTATTATATTAGTTTAGGAGACTCAAAATATTCTTTAGGTCTTAATTTTTTTTTTCACGAAATTTTTATTTTATTTAATATAATATTTCATAGCATGCGTACTTAAATCGAAATAGCGGTATGTAACACTAAAAAGTTTTAAAATATTTTTAGATTCGAAATGTAGAAGAATGTTGATGGTACTAAATTTGCCACCAAGTATCTAAACTGAAAATATAATAAGCATCCTTTGCCCCGGCAACCGTCATAATATAATTCATTATCATAGTATGATATATATATATATCTTATATTTTGTTATTTATTTATAAGACAGTTTCAATAGTAGCATATATTGATATTTTCCTGTAATACTAAAATTACATTTATTTATCTAATCAGTCGATTAACCCGAGTTTATTTGATGACAAAGGAAATGTGTTATCGGTCAACACCCGAAAAATCGGTAGTCTGCAGACTTCCTATTATTATACGCAGGCATTATCAATGATACATTCGCAATGATGTAACGAAATTGTTGTCGAGTGTCGAAACTCAAGTGGCCACATGATGTTCTTGTCTGTGTATATAGGCACAGATATAGATATTTTAGGGGATTAAACGATTATAATGTAGGACATTAACCTAACAATTACTAGTGTTGTTTGTAATAAAGACTATTTAATCAATATTTTTATTATCAAAAATTTTTATTCCTATCAAAACATACGAGTAAGTTCTGACTTAATGCAATTTGTTATACCTATATTCAGTACATGGTATAAAACAGCATCTTTAAGGAAGAGAGGTCTTGATAATGTAATATAATATAAAATACAATATCTTTAACTTAGTTTTTGTAAATTGTTTAATAAAAAAATCATTAATAAATTACATGTAAAAATGTTTAATTTGTTTCGTAAAATACTAATTTACTAAATAGTTTTTAATTTAGCCGATTCCAGTCTGTAATATTAAGAAAATATTAAAAACACCTACAGACTATATTTATAGAACTATTGGAAGTTTACTAGAGTCTAGAACTCTAGAAACATGAAAACTGGCAATCGTCATTTAGTGTTAGAACGATATTTTCTTTTATTATTGTCAGTGGGCGATATCAAACTAAACCTATAACACTAGCAATCTCCTAACAATCAATTGTGTTATGTGGATTCTAGTAGAAATTTTAAAATATTTTCAGTAAAGAAAATAGATAATAGTGTTATTAAACAGAATGTTGGGGAAATAAAAAAAATTGGCTATACACGCATAAAAGGGTATGAAATGAAGAAAAAGAAGACAAAAAAAAATCGATATATGAACTTAAGTACGAAGACTAAGTGAGGAGTTATCAATGAGATCTTGGACTCACCGGCTCAAGGAGGCTCTGTTCGTGTAATGTTACAAGCGGCTTCTCCGGCCTCGGCCTGTAGCTGAGGTAGAAGGCGGATGCTGCAACAACACCAGTCAACGCCAGCGCACCCGTCGTCCCACCAACCAGCCATAAGTACTGGTCGATTTCACCTACTGCAATAAAACAAGAGATACATATAAACAATTGCGAATAAATAAATCAATTAATCATTTATTTGGTACTAGCTTTTACCCGTGACTTCGTCCATGTGACCGAGACATGTTTACTGACCGGAATAAAAAGTAGCCTATATCCTTCTCCATCTTATATAGTACGTGTATAGAAAATGACATAGTGATGAGGAGAAAGGGATTGTTAGTAATGGAGCCTGAGAATCCCATTGCTAGCAATATACCTAAGGTCGACCTCCTCGCGGTTCTCCTTGAAAACTATCATGGTTATTTCCTGATGAATTCATCATGATGGGCTAACTGACCTGTTTTCATTCTCATCTATCACCCTTCATTGGTGCTCCGCCAGCGTATCCCGTTAGCGTAGGCGGAGTTACCATACCATTTTCACCCATAAAAAAAATTACATAGTGATTGGTTAAACCTTTATGATACTATAAGGTAAAAAAACAAACCCCCTTTCACATTGATAATATTAGAAAGGAAGCAAGAATAATTAACAATTAAATTGATAATAAAAGGACATTACATAAGTCTTCTATGATCAATCTCATTAGGTATACAAAACTATAAAGTATTATTTAAATTATTATATAGACAATTCCAATACAATCCCAAAGGAGACTTTCTATAAAAGTCGTTTGCTTGGGCACCTTTATCCCATTCGTATTTCTACCGTGAAACAGTTGTATCCACTCTCACGAGAATTAATACAGATGGAGTAGTCTAGAGACATGTGTCAACTTTCGCTGTTATCACAACACAATATTTGAGTAGCGCACATTTAAACTTTTTTGCAAATAATTTATATTTTATAATAGTACTAAATTAAAGACATGCTAATGGCCTGCCCTTGCTTCGCATGGTATAATGGTATAATATCGAAATACGTAAGCGGACAACACTCAGATACTAACAGTGACTTTGTTTTTTATTGATTCTAATAAAGGATCCTAAGTGTTACAATAAAGTATCACTTTGTTGGCATTTATAATAATTATAAGCCAAGCTGTATCTCGTAGTGTGTACTAGCACTGAACCTTTGTATACATTCAATGCCATAATTTCCGAATAATCAATAAATATAATAAATTATTCTGCCAAGTAAATGAATCCATTAAGATACATAGTAACAGAACAGTGATGTACAGAATTAACGGGTGGCCACTTAATAAATGCAAAAGCCAAATAAGGTGGTATAGTAATGACAGTATCCATTAAACCTCAACAAAAGACTGCAAGTCTTTACTTTCGATAATGACCTATCTGAAAATGACCTTCATTGTCAATCTCAGTATAATTAATGACGATTTACGGATTTTTTTATCACTACGATTTTTTGATGAAAACCTGTGATCAGTTTGTTTCTTGTAGACTTTCTTTTCGGTACGTTATTTTTTTTTTATTGTTGATGTTATTAATACAGTCTCAATCTCACTGATACACCGCCAGCATATATCGATAGTGGGATTACCAGTCCATTCGCATACATTAAAAAGAAAACAATAAAAAATAGCCTATAATATTCATTGTTTTATTACTATATCCTGAAAAAAAAAACAGGAATTTTAAGATATTTTAATAGAAAAGGTATATTGCTTCCCAGTTATATAGTGACTTGGCGATAAATTCATACCGTGACATGCTACAATGAATTATAAAGCAGCCAATGGTCGGCATGGCATCTAGATGGGATATCACTCTAGAAATACTTCGACAAAAATAGTCTGTTTTTTTTTTATCGACGCATAATTGTATTAAGCATTTAATTGGTGACTTTTATCACATTCAATAATTGTGAATATTAAATTTATTATAATAAAATATTTAAACATATTTGTACTTTATGGAAAAACCATTCAAACAGTTGGATGATTGCTCCATATGTACGTATGACTTCATCTATATGTATAACTCCATCTATATGTATATTATTTATCCCTGCATTTTAATTAATTTATGTTTGTGTTCCGCAAACCTTAATATCAGTTATGTTCTTAATAACATCTTTACTTCATAACTAATTATGATGTTATATTCACTAACGATGTATATAACTGACAAACGTAAAATAAGAAACTGTTTAGAAAGATTATAATCGTATCTAAATAATAGATTAGCTTCGAGAATAAGGAAGTGTTAGTACTTCCCTACGAGGCGACAGCCATTTCCCGAACTATAAACAAAGCTAGGGTTACCGCATCATATTAATCGATAATTATGACTAAAACTGTTATTTCATAAATCCTTTTTTTTTTTTTAATAAAACATACATGTTTAAACAATCCTATCGTATTGCTATTGGTTTCAAAACGTCCATTGTGGTATTCTGAAATTTATTTATGAGACTGGACCATATTTTATTCTTATTATTTTAAACTAATACACTATTTAAATTCATGGGATCAAATATGTACTGGTAGAAAATGCTACTGATATTAAGTTAGCCTTTTGTATCATATTTTTATTTAATCAACACTGTTATTTAAATTAATAAATAAATGTACTAATATATCAAATATGTTTTAGTAATTAACTACCAGAGAAACCGTACACTTTTCTGACATTAAAGCTGGAAACCTTTCAAGCAGTTAATTCCGGAAAAGTATCTGGCAGCCCTAAATAGTAAGTCTAGCCAGTTTAGAAAGTGGGGAGTACGCAGCCGCATTAGCGCATAGATTTCTCGGGATTCTCTCGCGCTTTCCATTGGCACACTTTTACGGAGATATATGAGCATGTACCTATATATAGACATATCGTGGTAAGATTACTTAAAAAGAGAGTTACTACTATTATTATAATTATATTATTAATAGATAGACCGTGTTTTTATTGAGGGAAGAGTCAAGAGTCACCGGAACAGGCTAGCATGAATGAGACGAGTTCTGAATGTCCAGGAAGCAAGAGACGTATGTAACGATAGCGGTATTTTGGCACTCTGTTCTTTCTGCCCACCTCAAGAGGGACTTGGCGTAAAGATAGACAACATAGGCCACTTTTGAGTAAAGACTAGTAGTAGAATAAATTAACAACGGTGAATTTTAGGCAACTTGAAAACTCATCTATTTATTTATTTTCAATTTATATAAGGCTGGCAGAAAACTCGCAAAAGTCAATGTCGCAATCGATCTGATCATTAGAAGGGCTCACATAGGTATAATTTGAAGGCGATGTTTAAGGCCGAGCCGGCCTCGATACCATGTCGCTCAAGGTACTGAATGATTTCAAAAGGCAAACCTTGATGCTCTAATTTCCACTCATTGTAAATTCAAAGGGCGTAACAAGCCTGTAGGCCCTTCAAAGGCCCCTGTTTAAAGAATAGAAACCGGTAATTTATTCTTAACATGTGAATTAAGTTACTGACAAATGTACGGTTATTTTAATTGAATTTCCGCTTTCGTTCACTATTGTAGTATATCCCGTAATTTAAAGAGTTCAAATATAAGCATTTGATCACAAACAACTCCAAACACTTTTTAATAGAGATAATAACAAAACACATATATATAACGTCTACCTTCTACAGGAGTAGTCAGAATAGAATGCCAACTGTTCCTATTCAAACAGACCTCTTTGGGGAGAAAGGGATTGTTAGCAATGGAGTTTGACAGCCATATGCCCAATATGCCCTATTAGGTCGACCTTCACGTGGTTCCCCCTGGAAACCATCGTGAACAATTCTTATTGAATTCGTCACGATGGGCTAACTGACCTGCTTCATCCTCACCTATCATACTTCACTGGTGCCCCGCCGGTGTATACCGATAGCACGGGTGGGGTTACCATTCCATTATCACCCATAAAAAAAAACAGACCTCTTTTGCCTCCACATTCATTGATCTATTTATACAAATTCTTTATTCAATTTTACGACCGAAGAGTTAATTTACTCTTTAGTCGTAAATGTATATAAAGTTCCGACTATTTTCATAAATATTATACATCAAGCACCTTGCGGAGTTAGCAGATAAAACCGAGTACCAAAGATCTCTCTATCTAATATCTCTATAAAATGAACACGGTCTATCTAATCATAATAGGATAGTCTAGATTTCCTCCCATACCTTCGTTTATTTACATTCACATTGTATATCAGTTGGTTTGATTGTATTACTTATAACCAATATTTAAGTACCGTACATAATATTTACTAGAATAAAAAATATATTAAATATCTTACAACTATTGTACTCGTGCCACCATATCCTTTTTTCTTTCGGCCGGGAATCCTTCTTCTCGGAATCAGTCTTTTTAAATTTTTTTTGTATTTTATTATATGTTTTCTTAATACTAAATTTAGTCTTGACCCCTGCCACTGTCACTTTGTTCTTTTTCACATTAAAACCGAACTTTCCGAGTCCCATTTTATATTTTTCACACATATTTTCAAAACATCACTGTTTATATAATCATAGTTATGATAAACTGTAACATGACTATTTCTAATACAAAATTTTCACTTATCTCATTATTTCGTATTACTTCAACGAACTTAACCTGTTTAAAGCTCGATTGTCGTAAAATTCAATATCACATTATTATGTTGCGGAATGAAATGAAATCTATAAAACTAAAAGGTTTTATAGAGTTATCTTGTAAGGCTTTGGCCTTGTAAAGTTCATTAACATCGTTTAAGTCGATAACTGACATGTAATCTGGTGTCTAATTCCATCGAACCTTATCAATTTATGTTCATTGAACTGATTATAAGGTGAAATGATAGATCACAAATTTTTGTATTAAACACACATATGATATGAAGAAATTTATAATTTTTTTTTATACTTTTTTTATTTAGAGGATTTTATCCTATAAGGATATGTCAGCCTCATCACACCCTAATTTAAAAAATTTATAATTAAGACTTTAAATTAGACAAAATATTTTTTTGGAAAATATATATATATTTACAGTGGAATAAATTATATTACAGTAAAACTCAAATAGAAATAAACGTAATAATGCTCATTTTAAAAACTTATAATTGCAACATTCATTGAAGTAAAACGTTATATTTTTCCGCGTCGTTGGAGCGAAACTAGCAATATTTGTCATTTTACCTATTATTTTTTTTTTTGTATTAACAGGATAAATTCTAAATTGAGCAAAAATTAAAATAAATTTATTATATCTGTCCAACATTAATTACGTTTTATATCGATTTTACATAAGTTAACCTTGTCATTACTTTCCTGATTAAAAAAGTACCTACAAGTAGAATAAACGCGGAAGAAATCATTTAAGACCTAAGATTTAATCTGGCATACATAAAATTATTCTGTCATTGAGAAAAATAAAATTGATGACTAAATAATTCATTACACTTACGTTATATTAATGTCAAGTCTATTATCAACAGAAATTACTTTTACTTCTGTGTTCTTAATAGTTAATATACTACTATAAAATTATTTTATTGTGTACATACCTACACATAAATGGCTTTTGAACATTTACGATTGACCATTCAATTATATGGAGTTGTTAATAACATATTTCAAGATTGCTCTTAAAAATTGATGGTCTTTTAAAATAGTTCCATGATTGTCGTTTTAAGTTTTTCCATAAAGAAAGAATTTAACAGAATCTTTATTACTTGTATATTTTGTTTTTGCTTCCGCATTTATAAAAAACATAAAAAATTAACTTGTTAGGTTTCCATGACATGAAATAATAATAATTAAAGAAGTAAGTGTAGACCTGGTAATTAGCTACAGATTATTAGATAAATTTTAAAACATAGTGCACTTTTTAAATAAATTTTCCGTAAAATTGTATAGTTCGTAATGTACGTTCGTAAATGGGCTTGCATAAATATTGATATTAATAGAAAACACTTAAATACCGTAAAAAGATTATTATAATAAATACATGACCCATTTCGTAGTCATCATTATTGACATATAGTTGCTATTATATTGACATGTACTGTAATTAATTTATATTTTTTTTATATTTCAAATATTGTTATAATCATTGTTATTATTTATTTTATTAATTTAAAATTATAATGTAAATATTGACCTGTCATTGTGTGACGAAAACTGTTACATTGGTTAATAAAGATATATAACAATACAATATAATATAGTATTTAGATAGATCGCGTGTGATAGATTAGAAATTTAATCAAATAAATTTAATTTAATTATATATGGATATTTTTTGCTAATATGACGGATTACAAACTGTTTATAAAGATGTTTATTATTCCATTATGTTTAATTTTTTTTTTGTTTTCATATTAATACATAGGATACTTTTTCTTTCAAATAACGTAAGAATAATCATGGAATACGGGTATTATTGTTCTGATAATTACTGAGGCTATACACAAATGCTATACGGTTTTTACAACTCCCTCCCCGTTGAACGGAACATATAATTATATATAATAAAGATTCATTGCTTGTATTACCTAGTGAAACGATTTTAAATATTAAAAATTTTCATTTATTAGGTAATTTCTTTTATTGATCATTACCTCCGATAATTAAAAATGTTTTCGTAAAAAGTTGAAAGATACAATTTACTTTATTGTACTATAAAAGTCTGTTGTTTTGTCGTTATAATTAATTTTGATGTAACTAGGATGGAATAAGTGTTGATTTTATAACTAGATTTTTTATGCATCGTAGGATAGAAAATAAAGTAGACATTTGATAAAAAGTAATAAACGACGCCTAACGAAAACGTTACAAGACATGGCTATTTTTCTAATTTTTTTTATTAACCTGAAACAATTTTAATGAAATTGTAACGAAAAGTAAAAAAACAAGAAGAATCAAGTAATTTCAAAGTACTCATATTACTTAATAGGTTAAGATTTCAGCTTCAGAAAAAAAATCAACAGCTTTATGATCAAATTAACATAAAATCAATTCGGCAATAAACAATTAACAATTGCAAAAAGAAATATCGAAATCAGTTCAAAATGGTGAAGATATAATATTCAAAATAGTGAAGAACCATATTCACAAAATAAAAGAAATATAAAATATTGAAAATCATCTCTTTGAAGTCGCTTAAAAATCTGTGTCCACAGACAGATGCATAAACAGACGAACGCAACGGGCATCTCTGTTTTGTACTATTTACAGAAGCTAATTCCATCGCGAGTATGTTCCGGTCATAATGAATACTGGTAGTTGTATTACAACTATGTAAGTAGTTTCATAATCCATGCATTAGGTGCATAGCGTCGCGTTGACCTAATAATATCTAAGTATTAACCAAGATTTGCAGTTATTATAAATAAGTATGAGAATAAGTAAATATATAGTCATCATATCAGCTATTAACTGTCCACTGCTGAACTCAGGCCTCCCTAATAAGGGGGGTTTTGCCAGTACTTGCCACTCTTGGCAGGCAGGTTGACCCTCAACTATTAAGTTTCCTTAGATGCCTCTTACAATGACACTGGAAAGGATAGCCCTTTCTATACCAAGACCACACAACAAAGCATATAATTATTAAGCGGTATTAATAAAAAATAGATACTTTTCTTAATGTGACATTATATAATCCAAATCATTTTGAATATTTGTTATTATAATAATTTCAATCATACATAAATAGATTTGAAGTTAATTTATGGCATAGTAAGGTTAAGATTATAATGACAAGTTCCGAATAAGTATCTATTATTCAAATAAACACAGTAAATAACTAATGTATGAACAATCTAAGGTGTATATTGAAAGCCGTATTTGAACCTCCGCCTACGAACAATATTTCACATTTCAACAAGTACAAACAGCGGGGAGCTAACTACAGGGCTTACCAAATATTTCCATTCGGTTTTGTTGCGAAATCCGTCAAATATTTTATTCCCTCCGATTCGAGTTGGTATGACAGGAGTTTTGGAAACATTCGAAGATTAATGTGGTTGAGTTAAGCTTGTTGGGAATATTCAAAAGGTAAATATAAAACAAGTATACGTGTCCTGATTAAAGAAATTAGTTGTAAATTCTACTAATTTTATAAATTAACCATAACTCATTCGAGACTTGACTTGCATAAATTAGGAGATTTTTTTTATATTTTTATATATTTTTCTATTTTTATGCGACTCAAAGTGGTAAACATGCTAACGGCCCTCCTAATAGAAAATGTAACCGACGTATATAGTCATGAACAGCACCACCAAAAATTAGAATGATCTTCCTACCTGCCTTCTCTAGAGACTACACCATGAGGTTTTTCAAAAAGATCGTATTAAGGTTTCTTACTTTTGTCTATAGGCTACGGTAACCCCGTTTATCATCAGACGGACCGTATGTTTGTTTACAATAATAGTATGAAAAAATTATCGCCCTAGTCTCTAACCTACGTAGCCTGCTAGTAAATCCGCCACTGAGGAGACCTTTGCCAATATATAATTTTACAACATGGGTTAATAGTAGAGTAGAATACATATATTACAAATATGTATATGAATGTACAGATTGAATAACGTGTTAGTAATTCTCCATTGTTTTCACCTCTACACCGACAACATTATCGATAGGCACCAATAAAACTAACAGCCATTTCCTCTATCGGAACATTCACATCTAACGGTTGTTCCAACATTTCGATCTGGTTCACGAAACAATAAAATTACATGGCTGTCACCGAAACTTGTTCTACTATAGGCCTATTCAGGTGTCATCACCCTCTAATACAGTTGCGATATTAAATATTTACGCTAATCTTAATTATCTACGCAAGTATTATGAAAAGATAAGTCTGTTGTTCAGCTGAATGCAACAGCAGCTGAAAACCGTCATTTACTGAAATCAATCGGCTACTAAAATTTTAAAATCCAATATTTGCAGTACATCATTTACAAGCAAGAGAGGAGTAATAAGAAAGAATTTGAGAATATAAGGGATGAAAGGTGTGGACAGTTTATATTGAGGTCGGACAATTTTGAATTTGCAAACCATTATTAAGATTACTGCACAATCCATTATGGTATATATAAAAACCGTAAGGTCCTGAGATAGAACAAGCCACCCCTTCTTTTACTGTGAGTGTCGTAAGAGGCGACTAAGGGAAGGGGAGAAATGGGCAGCAGTTCTTAAAACATCTCTAAAGCCTAACTGCAGTTACCAATCCGCCTGCCAAGCGTGTCAACTACTGGCAAAATCCCCCAAGTAGGAGACTTATGTTCAGCAGATATGATGATGATATATATATATAAAGATATCACTAATATCGCATAACGCCAAAGGAGGTATATGCAATAGGAATGAAAATTCGTATCTGACGTTCGTCATTTACTAAACTGAAGGCTCAAAATGTTTCATGTTCAAAATATCTGTTTGAAGAATTTAAATTTAGATTTTTGATATCTATATGTGTGAAATACATGTTTTTACATGTATCTTAGAATTTTTATAAAATTACCGTCTAATTTCGAAATTCTATGGTTACAGCAGATATAAATATACTTCTAATTGGATATTACTAATGTAAAAGTTTGTGTCCATATTTTGACAAATGTAGGAATGTAAGAGATAATATTAATAGAAGAAGTAAAATAAGGAAAAGGTACGTATGAGAACAATTATAATTTCCAAATCCATTCCGATTACCCAACACATTGTGAGATTATATATTTACAAGACTGGAGAACTAACCGGATATAACTGTCTCACAAACTTGTCAATTTGTTTACAATGGTGTCAGTAAACGCATCTGATGTCATCTTAGAATGTGCATTGCTTGCTGCAGTTTATAAATAAATGATTATGACACACCGTTTAGACTTCGCCATGAACAGTGACATCGTATTCTGAAGTGTACAATATATCTACGTAGTGTTAACAGCAACTTGAATCAACTCAAGCACTAAGAGTCCGATATAGAATTTGGCAATAACAAAATGCGGGTCATTGAACTGCGTGTTTGATAAGGTCGCCAATTCGCTATTTGATTTTTTCTCTCAGAATCGCGATTACAGTTAAAAAAAGCGCTACGCGGCCAAAGCGGACCGTTTTAATTACTTCATAGTCGCGTGGTTGTAGTAAAATTTACCGTTAATGGAAAGTGATATGACAAACCGGACGCGGCGTTTATTGTAGTTTTTGTATTCGCCTGTTTAATGCACCGTCCAACCATGTAGTTACTGCATTGTAATTTTTTGCCATTTTCTTGTAGTCGATTGCCGTATTAGATATACTGGTATCTACTCGTATTTATAATAGAGACATTTCTGGGTAAATTTTTATTCACTTTCATCATACCATCATATCAGCCGTTACTGTCCACTGCTGGACATAAGACTCCACCATAGACTACAACAAGGAATGTTTTTGCCGTTTTCTTGTAGTCGGTTGCCGTATTAGATATACCGGAATCTATTTATAATAGAGACATTTCTTGGTAAATACTTATTTACTTTCATCATACCATCATATCAGCCGTTACTGTCCACTGCTGGACATAAGCCTCCACCATAGACTACCACAAGGAACGGTCCCGAGCCACCTGCATTCGCTGACTCGCGGGGTCGTTCTACGCTGCATTACATTCTCTACAGGGTTGCCATTCAAAAACCTATGCTACTTATTTGTTTTATCGCCTGTTAACTTTGATATTTTTATATAGTGCACGAACGAAGTTTAAAAGTGGTTACAAATATATTCTTAGTTTTAATTACAGCAACAAAATATCTAATCTAAAATTTATAACAGCTTTACTTATATATTAACTTAAGGGGTGCCCGACTGGTTTCCAACTCGATAAGACCTCTTATTTATAAGCCTGGTTGAATAAAATTTAAAGCCGATGTAAATAATTACAATATACTTCTACAATTACTTTGCATTAACACATAAATACATTAACTATTTAATTAGTAATAAAAAAAAAACAAAAAATTATTTGGTACAGATATTACAAAGCTAATAATACATATATATAGACTTAACATGTCAAAGATTGACACGTTCAGATCCATTTAGCATTCAACACATGACACCAAACTATAGTCAAATTAAAACAAACGTCCGAGCATATGTAATGAAATCCATTACCATTTATATTAAGCATCATACGAGTCTAAAACATTTAGCGCAGTAATGATGCAAATCGATCTAATATTATTCTGCTAAAGTAATATGTAAGGTCAGCATAAAAATTGATGAAGCTTTAGGATTTTCAAGACCATAAATGTTTTGATTGTATATATTAAGCAAATTTTAAATTTGTATAGATTTAGAAAAACTGCTATACTTCGCAATTTATTTAACTCAGGTGTATCCTAAAAAAATAAACTAAATATCCACGCCTAAATTTGATTATTTTTCAATCGTCTTCAAAAAAGAAGGAGGTTCTCAATTTGATTGTATTTTTTTTAACTCATATACATATTTACTATTTAAACTATACTATTTATACTGATTTGGGATTTTTTATTAATTATTTATAAAAAAAATATACTTTTAAATTGATCCTATAGAAATTTTATAAAAATTAGTATTAGTATTAGTAGTTTAATTTTGAAATCAAAATAACTGGTTTT
Source organism: Galleria mellonella (assembly GCF_026898425.1). Classification (NCBI taxonomy): domain Eukaryota; kingdom Metazoa; phylum Arthropoda; class Insecta; order Lepidoptera; family Pyralidae; genus Galleria; species Galleria mellonella. Next base: position 167,773 of record NW_026442147.1, on the reverse strand, counting down.
GCCACGATAGAAATTGGTGTTTTTTTTAAACAAATATTTTACTTGCTTTATAATATTTATTCAAATACAAGCAAATAAAGTTATCATTCAATCATTATTTATTTATTCGAAATCATATTTACTTTGGATTTTAATTTTATTTCTAAATAAATATTTCGATTATCGTTAATAAATATAGGTCGTAGGTAGCTTAAACATAGCAACTACTGGCAAAACCTACCTTTTTTGGGGATCCTTTTGTTCTACAATAGACGTTAGACAACTAATATGATGGCGGTGATGATGATGATGATGATGATAGGCAGCTTAAGTAAAAAAAATTAAGTCCCACGTTGGAGATCTAGACTACAGTATCGTGATCAAATATAATATAAACATATTCTTGTATTAGATTGTCTGAGGTAGAAGTCAAAACTCTTCTAAACCAGCACAGTTGTCTCTATCTACCTATGTCAAAATAGACCTGCGTTAAATTACCGGTATAATAGCTACAGTAATGTTGAAGCTAAACTTCGAAACTAAAAGAAGTCATTTGAAAAATGAGATCGTAAAAGTAATAACGTCAGAATCACAATATACCATAAATAACAACGTTACAAACGATATGGCTAATTGGCACGTTAACAGAATAGAAATTGCGAATACTCGTAATTCTGCGCATCATTCTGAATAAAAACATACCAATATACATAGGAACATCAGTGCACTTCCTAGGCGATGCGCTTGCGCATACAAAATGTGACACCCACAATATTGAGTCACGTGGATACGAACTCAAATACTTGCCATTGTACATTATGTACTTGTAAGACAATAATGATGTTTATCGTGGTGACTTTATCCTTTGAAATGACAATATTAAAAGTTCCACAGGATGTCTTTATTACTTCGTTCGTGTATTTATTTAAAAATGTTGACATACTCTCTATAATATTATCATATATCATAGGTTCAATGTTAAACAGTGAATATTCTTATAATTAGTTAAATAAATAATAAATGATTCTAAGTTATTTCTATAATTAAATTGACAATAAAATTAATGCAAATCAAATAATTTTACAATACAACATTCCAAAATTGTCGTAAAGACCAATCGTAAGCTGACACTCATTTATACGAGAAAAACATATTCGATACAATCCTTATTCGCTTATCGTAAACTCAAGACCATTTTGTAATAACCTTCGCATTCATACAAGTTTACAAATGAAGGTAAAATTATAATCTTTTATTTGCGACGATCGGGATTAACATGACGCTATAATATTTTATTATCTACATAGGTTATGAGATTTCTAAGAATCCGGATTCTGTAATTATGGAAATTGCATTAAGCTAAACGCATCACGAAAAATTAATAAAAATAATAAATTATATTATTTCAAATAAATATATAATAGGCGGAGAATGTCGTGGCCGGCAATAAAATTTCGTACTACGGATATACCCTTAAAATACCTACTTACACGGTGCTTTCTATTTTTTGAATTAATATTTAAGCATTCTTTTTTAACTTTTCTACAGATATGTCCCTTTATTCATAATAACCAAAACCTCGTACAAACGTATCTATTGAAGTGTTTTTCCACTTTCTTTCAAATTGAGAATTTAGCGTAAAAGAAAAAGACAAAACATTTCAAGAGCTAAATAGGTTTAAGACAGATTTGACAATTTTGTGAATAAAGAGGTTAGAATTTAAAAATATTATATACCGTAATAATAAAAAAAAACCTTTTTCTATTAAAGATTTTAACATTGCTATGAGATATTTGAAATAGAACTTTTAAAATTCACTATGAAGCTACCGGCTTCTTCGAAAAAATTAAAAGCAAACTACTTGCTCTAGCCCATCTACTGAACCAGTGGAAGACAACGAGTAAATTTATATTAATTTCCATGACAAAGCCAAAAGTAAAATAAGAATGTAAAATACAGATAAAATGCTATTTGATTATAAATATATCAATTTACATTGTATTTTAGTTGAACGCTCTCGTAGCAACAATCATTTCATCGGATGCAAGCATTTAGCATACAGATAGGTATACCGATTGACAAAGACTAGACATGACTCAGACCAAGTCTTATTCGACGAAGGTAGATAATTTTATAGATAATAGGATGTTGAAGAGAAACAATATTTCATACGTACCTATATCATGACAAGCTACTTTACATGTATATTGAAGTAAATGCCTTGGTTTTGGAGTTTAATAAAAGATATTATTAAGTTTAAATTAAATGTTGGTATTACTAATAAAAACATAACGAATATTTTAGACAGTTTTTTTAGTGCAATGCAACCTATGTTTTTCGCTAATATTGTTTATGGCTAGCTCTCTATAAGTGAAATAATATTTAAAATCGGTTTAAGTATTTTTGAACGTATGTATTAAAAATTAAATACGAAATCTTTCTTTTTTATAATATTTGTTTAGAATCTAAATGTTTAAAGATTGTGTCCCACAAAAAAAAAACAACTTCAGTTAGGACAAAACTAGATCTTCTGGTCTATAAATTAAACTACTGACTAAAACTTAAAATTTTATGGGACTAATTTGTAAACAGATAAAACTAAAGTAAACAGATAAAAAAGAATTTTCCAAATCGGTTTAAAACTGACGGGGTTATGAGATGACAAATATAAAAAAAAAGTATAATCGAATTGAGAATATCTTTCTTTTTGAAGTCGCTTAAAAAGCGATTTCAGTTGAAACAATATTAATATAGAACCAAATGTGGAATAAACACTGTCGAATGCATAAATAATAATCAATTCAGAACTGTTGAATATATCGCTCAATATAAAAAGAAATTGTAGATGGATTAAAATAAAAAAATTGAAATACCCTAAACACGCAAAATCGCGAAATTTTTATGGTAAAACCTCATTTTAAGGTTTTTGATAACCCCCATTTAAAATTGATTGTCCACAATCTTGAATAACAATTATAAATGAGATATCTATCTAATTATATAATCCTTTAAAAAACAAACAATATTAAAATCATTTCGCCTTTATACTTAGTTATCTATGAAGCCCGTTTTCTTAAATCAAATCATAATCCTTATATCAACAGAAAAAGTCAATAAAACAATACAATTTCTCCATTCAAATTATGAAGAGTCGTCAAATTTATTTCAATTATAAATAATTGAAAATTAAACCGTTTATTATAAAAAAACAGCCTTAAGAATTCTTTTTTAAATATTTACTATATAAGTCTTTAACATTTATTATTTCTGAAAACCTCGTTAGCATAATAAAAAGCAAAATCCAAAATTTACAAAATTTTACAAATACAAATATGTTCACACCTGTATCACAAATTAAGTAGTCAGAGGTATTTGTCAACCGTTGGCGTTAACATTTCGCCGAATTTCGCCGAAAAGATCTCAACTTAAGCATCAAAACGGAGTCATTGAGTACTTACTATTGAAATGTAGTTCTAGCCAACACAAAGAGCTCATTTATACAAAGCAGTGAACTGAGATGTAAGTGACCCAGAAAAGCACTACGAATAAGTATCAAATTTCTACCATATTAACTAATAATGGTTGAAAGTATGTGTTATGATTGATTTTTGTTTTTGGACCTAGTACTATAGTAGGTACTCCGGTCGTGAATCCTACTTTATATTTAATATTAATACAAACAATATAATAAGAAAAAAAGAAAAAATATTTTTCACCAATGTACTTTACACTAACATACACACACTAATATAGCTTATATTTATAATAAAAACTTAAAATGCCTAAAAATTTCCAACTAGTTATCATATTATTATTTGAAATAAGGTATAGGATTTGACTTAAATTATATTTAATTCAAATCCTATGCCTTAATTATATACGAAAAATCGAAATAAGTTACAAAACAATACAAAATTCTTGAAAGGTTACCTATGTTTTTGTAAGTTTTACAACAAACATGAAAAAAAACCGATCATCCGTGTCTCGGATGCAAGGACAATGACATGTGTTTGTGGAGCATTAAAGAATAAAACCACGTATTACGACATTCGAGCTTCGAACTGCACTTACAAAATGGAATAGTATGCGTATGTTTGTTTGTATTATCGATTATATCGCGTTAGAACGTCACTTGTTTCGCGTTGAGTCGACTCGCCGTGCGGTAGGAGGCGTTATCGCGGATGCGCGTGCGCAGGTTATACGCGCGGCCGTTGCGGCAGCCGTCCGTTGCGACAATGCGCTTCCATAATTTCGTGAGCTACCTCCCCCAGTCTCCAAGCTAGCACCTCTCTCTTTTGAGTAGATACGAGTCGGGGCAACGGTAGTAACTTCTGTCACTACATATTCAATTTTCAGCTATCTGCTTCAGGACTAAAGCTGAGATTAGGAATTTGAATCCTTAAATTTTATTTAAAATGCATACATGTAGCACTATAACAAGTATACTATGCTAACAATAACTAGAAACTAAAACTTAAATTAATAAAATAATCGATTTTACTAAATTACCTCTACTATCAATATTATCATCATCAAGCAGTGTCATAGCATATTCTAGATTCACAGCTCACGTTACTGTTACAGATCTAAATTAACACATAGTTACAAAACTTTACTTTTGAAAATCTTCCAAAAGGAATTTTCACTTTTCCTTTATATTTTGATACAGTAAATTTAAATGTATGTAGTTTTTATATAGTATTAGCTTTTATTTTTCTTATACAGCTTCTTTGTATTTTACCTGAGGATAGACGCATATTTGAGAATTTAATAAAACGTTGATGTAATAAAATTATTGCATTGTCTGCATCAAGGAGTCATTGTTTATACAATCCGCAGTCTTTTTGTTTTATTTGTGGTGAATATATTGTATATAACTATAATAGTTGTCTTTGTAAATAATTATTGTAGTTTTTCCATAGTTATATACATAGAATAATTTTCACATATTCTTCTAAAATAAATCGATATACACGTTGATATAATTTTTATTTTACACAAATAAATTATGGGTTAATAGTGCAATGAATGCAAAGTCGCGTATGTGTACATACAATAGTTTATTTATCTTCGTTACCCTCAATTCGCGTTGTAAATTTGCTTGTTATACAACTGATTTCAGGTTAAATTAACTGCAAATCTATAAAGTTGGATCGTTCATTTCTGTTTTAACTGTCGGGAGTTCTCGTGTGATTTCGCAGCTAATCATAATATTACTGACAGAGATATAAAGGCCTTTCCCATTAAAGCAAACATTATTTATAGTTTCTGACTGAATGTCTAGCAGTAAAATAGCTTTGAATAAGGACTACAAATTACTTGGATATATTTATAATAGGATACCTATCTAAAGTAATGGAATAAATTTACTGTAATGGATCCTATCGATCGTTATAGAAGTAGGAAAATATTTTTAAACGTATTAAAAAGAGGTTCTGAAGTTACAGGTTTTTTTTATTTCGATGTTACTCCATATCTTTTAGAATTCTGTACCGACTTTGAATATTTTTAATAATTTTTAAGGTTTTTAGAAATTGCCCTTATTTTCTTTTTGTCCAAGACAAAACAAAACATTGCACATGGTACTACGTCACGACAAAAATATACGGCATGTACTTAAAAAAATCACAATAATGCTTAACATAGAATAAAAGAAAAGAAATAGAATATTGTGTAATTATATTACTATTACCTATTAGTAATATAAATAAAAAATACCACGTATCATTCCAAAAGATATTTCTCAGTAAACGCTTAATTGCCCAGAAATCTTAATCGTTTGTGGAAAATTTCAACTTTATAGATCTAACACTTCTTACGGCATACGAGTATAGCATGTATTGATATGATTAATATATCAAAGCATTTGTATAAATAAAACTTTGCCCCTATTTGTCTTATTATAAAGTACGTATAGATGTTTGAATTCTAAGGTATAAGTACATTCATATTGGCCATATGGTCCCGACATCGATTAGTTCACCCCTTCCTTTCCTGTAGATGTCATAAGAGGCGACTAAGGGAACTTGATGATAGAGGAACGGGCAGCAGAGTCCCTCTTAAAACATCTCTAAAAGCCTAACTGCGGTTACCAAGCCACCTGCCAAGCGTGACAACTACTGGCAAAACTCCCCTTATGGAAAAGGCAACAATAAATTTCAATGAAGTTTGGTACACAGGTGGTCACATTAACATAATACTTTTATCTTGCTTCATTTGGATAAAGCCGCGAGTAACATTTTGTATATACGAATAATAATACGTAAAGGAAGTTATTTAGATGATCGGCCTAAGCAAAGTTTATTACGTTTTCAAATTGCGCATCTCAACTCATACCTTACTGAACAAAGTGTTTAATAATTCATACTAAATCAACACTCCGATGAGCAAAATATAAACTGAATAATTTTGTTGTAGCCTGCAACTTATCTAAACAGCAATTACAGAAATAAATAAATATTTCAAACTAAACTTGGAATTGCTTGAACGCATTTTACTCACGTTATAAGGTGTTCAGATAAAATTAAATATGTTTATTATCTCTCACTTATTGTGCTGTTTTGAGATCCCTATAAGAGTTTCTGATATAAGATGTATAGGAAACGTGATGGTGATTCCCTATTTCTTTTATACATTTCATTGATAATAATATGAGCTAATGAATTTAGGTATTAAAGAATATTGCAATAATATTTATATTGTAACAAATCATATTGTACAGCATGAAAATATACTTTCATATAAATAATTGTGTCGTTTGTGTATGATAAAAATGTATAAAAAATTTTTTTACTAACTTGACTGTAATTAAGTTTCTGTAATTAATTGTTCATTTTGATTGTGTACGTATTGTTAATCTTTACAACCTGTATCATTCTTTAAAGGGAATAATAATAAAGAGAAAAATAAAAAGTAAAATTTACCTTTTTTAGAATCAAACTATAATTCTAATTTAATTATCTTATAATTTCATTAAAAATAATTAACAATATATGTAATATACCTTTCTATATACCAGATGAAGTGGAGATAACCGACATTCATTTGTGGGAACTGTTTGAAAATGCCAAATTTTTATATGGAGAGCCCAAATATTTCTAACCTATTTTCTTTAGGAAGGATGCTCTTTTAAAAAGATACTTAAAATTTCGCTTCCATCTACTATAAATCATTTTTCTATTTCTATTAAACTGTACCAGTCTCACTCTCAATTTTTATGTACATTATTGTACAAATTTTCAACATGCATGAAAAACAAACATATTCATTGTAGATATACTGGTACTGTTGACTTGTCGTGTGCTGCAGAACTAGCAACCATCAACACTATTGATGATTTGTTTGCATTACTCTGTTACTATGAATACGCAATCTTACGAAATAACTTTACATATCGTATTGACTTATGCACTGTGTGTGTCAATGCAGTAGAATAAATAACCAACACTGCAAGGGCAATGAACCACACTTGGCTAATACATATAAATTATTTAACCTACGTACAAATGCAACAAAGATTTCTGTAGGTACTTCTGGAATCAGTAACGTATGTATCATTTTCAAGATATTTTTCCTAATTTTAATCCCTCGTTTAAACATAGTTTCCTCTAAGATTTGTTGTTGGAAAGAATTATACTTAACATTAACATCACTATAATTATGGTTAATGACATAAATAAATATATTTTACTGATTTAAGTATTATATTAGGAAAGTTCATATCACAGGTTAGTTTATTTGTTCACATGGAGCATTTCATGCATTACAATGTTTGGTATAAATTCACATTGATATAAAATAATTTGTTAAACTCAGTGCACTAAAAAAGAAATAAATGTTGGTTATAAAACTTATATGAGAGTATACCAAAGGAAACTAGTATCCGAAAACGGAAATTTCAATAAATAAATGGAACAAGGCGAAGAAATAAAATATTTAATCCTACCATTTCAAAATATGAAGAGTATTAGAGACACATGGTTATATAAAAGTACGTATCTTGCATAATATTTGCAAAGTAAAGTGAAGCATACACAAGATCCTATTGACCAAGTTAAAATTGTTAGGACGGCGTATTTCTAGGTGTGCTTGGGACGACAAGCAAATATTCAAACGCACTATGGAAACGTATGATTTGTTGCAATACTTACTATGAGTAATAGTTTAAGATAATATAGGTACAAAGTATAGTAAAAGTACTGACATTATTTATCATCTATGTATATTATTATTTATTGTTTGCATTATAATATTTATTGGATATTATAATGTTTCACTAACTACTACACGGGTTAAAGAAATTATATCGAAAACATGTATTTTACATTTTATTTTAGTATTTCAAAAACAAAATAATTGCAAACAGAACTATCCTACTAATATTATAAATGCAATGGATGGATGAAATGAAATGAGTTTATATGCATTAAACAATCTTAAAATTATTACAAAAACCACGTGGTACTATTTTGGCGTATGTTTAATTGCCGTAAGCGATGTAGGCATCCAAATATTTATATTTTATAAAAAGAAATAAAAATATTATTCAATTATGTCATTCAAATTGTCATTACATATTAAAAGTCAAATTCATGTCACTTATACATATATGTAATAAACTGTTTATTAAATTTAGACTCTTTCTTGTAAAAACTACTGAACGATTTCAATGAAATTTGATATACGGGCAGGTTATATCTTAACAGATGGGACTTTATGTACTAATTCATGCTAGTAAAGTCACAGGTTACAACTAGTTATTAATAATTAGGATGAAATCATTTCACGTCAAAATTAATATTATATTATTATAAGGGATACTATTTTTTGTATGTATGTGCCATTAAGAGCGGTTTCACACAAAAAAAAATTACAAGTAAGAAATCGATGTGACTACCGCCTTTTTAGATTTCGGTTGACAACAAATTTAATTTTCAACTGAGGTTACACTTACTGCGAACACGACCGCAGGTGGTGGCAGAAATAGGGGCAGGACTATAACTCTCCACAATACTATCATTAATCCTTTATGGGGTTGTTAACCTCGGTCCCCGTGATAGACAATGGTGGTAGTCGCGACTGTGAGCAGAATTAATACGTATGCACACGCAATGGGAAGCGGGAGACGACCAGCCTTGAACTTGCACATGCAATTCTATGCTGGCGATGAATGCGAAAGCAGTCGCCATTTCTAGTAGGCGCGTCATGTGAACAAATGTGACCAACATTTGTGACATTTTATTATTTAAATTTTTTTATTCCATAATAATTTTTATCCGCAAGTTAAGCTGCACTACCAGGTTATATTTATACACTACTAGCTTTTACCCGCGACTTCATCTGCGTAACCGGGATTTGTTTACTGACTGGGATAAAAATAGTCAATATTCTTTTTTATCCCATTTTCAAATATAGTAGTAATTGATTAAGCCGTTAAAGCGCCGAGAGATAGCAAACACACAAAATCATTTTTACGTTTATTATATTAATAAGAACTTGCCCGATAATTATACATATTAGATATCTGTATCAAATTTATAATAATTAATTGAGTCTTTGACATGCCAAAAAGTATCAAACAAACTTATTTTTACATTTATTTTTTAAAATAAAGATAAATTTACAAACGTTTTCAAACAATGTCAGCGATCAGTTGTCCTCTCTTTTTCAGATCAGCTAAATCTAAATATTCTAACTAAATATTATTTCATCATAGGAAATCCGCGGCTTTGCTTGTACAGTACCTGTTTTTTGCCGCGGTTTTGCCTACATTATTTATGTTACATTATTATGGTTCTATGTGTAGGTAATGGAATTTCTGTTACTTACATGATCAAAATTTTGTACTGTTTTTTTTTCTATTACTTTGGTACTTAAATTAATTTATTAAATTTCCAAATGTATCTATAAAGTAGTAATTTTTTCATTTTAATTCGTGATGAGATAATATATTGATTTTTTTATATGAATTATCCAAAAAATGTTTTCGTAGATCAATAGAATCAGCTTAACAACACGTATATTATTTGTCTTATGTATCCTAAAATATGTAGTAGTGTGGTCGTCACACTCGTTGCTTACACACATGCTGTAATGATAGCCCTATTCCAATAAGCAAGTACACACACATCGTATCCCATTTTGAGTTTAACAGGAAAATTCTCTTTCAATATTACACACACTACGAACTAACTGGAAGTAGTTGTGAATGCACGAATTATGATCATCATAAACGGACGGATGCTAAGTGCAAGAAAGATAAATAAACTTGTCAATTCAGACGAGATATGAAAGGACAATTTCTACGAAGTATCCACCTACGGAATACCTGCCTACCTATTTTTATAAAGTATTGTATATTGTGGTATTAATACCTATATCCAAAACTAGCTTCTACCCGCAGCTTTGGTCGCGTATGATATTTAAGAGAGGTGGAATTTTCAATAACGTTGAAAAGTATATTATTTAATTTTAATTAGAAGTCTAAAACTAAAATTTCGTTCTTCGGCTTCATTTAGAACTTCCATACAAACTTTCAATCTCTGTTCATCACTTTAGGGGTCAATTCTTCAAAAGCCAATAAACATTATTAGTTTTTGTTTTGCACCTAAAACCTAAATCTAAAATTTACGTATCTAACATCTAAACTGATAAAATCCCATATAATTTTTCTACCCCATTGTTAACAATGTAAGTTGTCAGGCCAAGCTCATGTGATTCTCCATAGAACTCATCATGGTTAATTCTTGATGAATTCCCCGCGATGAGCTAACTGACCAGCTTTCATTATTCCTTATTACCCCCTCACTTGTGTCCTGCCAGACTTCTATATATATATCTATTCAGCTCTCATTAAGCCACTACTGTACATAGGTCTCCTTTGTGTAACGCTACTTGTAATTTTTCAGAGTTACCATTCCATTATCATCCATTAAAAAATACTACGTAGGTATATATCCAATTTTGTGAAAATAAATTAGCATGTCAAGAGGTAAAAAGTGGCTTTTATATTTCTAGTATTAGTAAGGTTGCATTTTTTTTATTAACAATATTATTAATAATTAATTTAACAAGGTAATTTAACAACTACCTATTTTTTCTATATTTACATTAACTCGCATAGTTACAAAAAAACTAAACATTTGTTAATCAATTAAGTTACCTAATGACTAACAAATGACATTTAAGTGTCTATATATATCATATTCAAATAATGATAAAAATGTAAATACTGTCAAATAATATTTATTTCGTTAAATTACTAAATAAACTAACTTCGAGAACACTTAAATTGTTTATCTATACAGAAAATAAAATTACTTTATTCTCACTTGTTCTACTTTATATTCAGCAATTTAAGCGTGACCTGAGGAAATTTTTCGATGAATTTTGAATATACAAAAATGATATTAATATAACAATACCATTTCGTAATAAAAAAAGTTTAACATTTTCAATATACTAAAGTTTGCCCCCTATTGATACAAACACATCTATTGGTACATGTGGTCCCGACATAGAATAGGCCACCCCTTCCTTTCCCATAGGTATCGTAAGAGACGACTAAGAGAAGACGAGAGATAGACAACAGCGTCCCTATTAAAAATATCTCCAAGCCTAACTGCGGTTGCCAATCTGCTTGCCAAGCGTGGCAACTACTGGTAAAACCTCCTAAAAGGAAGGCTTACATTGATCAGTCAACAGACTGATATGATTATACAAAGAGCAATACATCACTGAATACTCTGTGATACCCTTGATGACATTATGGTACCCCGCATGTGTTACAAATATTGAGAAATAATTGTTATGCTTTTTAATACCATATCTAACCATTCAAACTGAAAACAGTTATACAACTATAGCTGCTTAGTGACAGGAAAAGTAGTAATATAAAAACATTAAAAATATAAACAATACAATAGACTTTATAATCTCTAACAGTCTATGATGGCGATTAGGAATCAGTGGAAAATAAAAGCTCACTGTCATATATTTTATCTTTCACATAACCTATCTTTATTTTGTTTCTCCCTGTTTTTATATCCATCTAGATTTATATTGCATACTGTTTTCTAATTAATCCCCATAAATCAATCATAGAATGTCCCAGTGCTGGACAAAGGCCTCCCTGGACTGATCCCATCTCGCACGATCGCTAGACAAGCCATACTAGTCTTTGTGGAACCGGTCAAGATCGTTTCTTCATCGCATATAAAAAAAGATATTATATAAGTATAAATGGCTGACTTTAATAAGAATTATCCTACCCATGCGCATTATTCTTCGTTCTTTTAGATGTATTTTATATATTCATGTGAATATATATAATATATCTAAAAGACAAATAAATAATGGATTTAATTTCTTCGCATAATAAGCTTAATCAAGACAATCGATTACTTCAAAATTTCTCTGACAACTTTTAAGCTTCCTAAAGGTGCCCAGAGAAATATTTATATTTAACACATTACTAGCAACGATTTACGACTGTCCGCATTGTGCAATGTCTAAAAATCCTACACTATTACGTGTATTATTTACTGAAATTTCCTTTATTTGGTCTTTGTGCAGCCAATAACAGCTTAATAATAGTTAGTAAATTTGGTATACATGCAGTATTTGAATAAGTGAAGAACATAGGCTAATCTTTGTCTCGATCTATTTATATATCCCAGTCACGCGGACGGAGTCGCGAGTACAAACTAGTGGCTTATAAGCTAAGTAACACTAGATGTGTATAGCAAAGCTGTGTTGGCAACAGCAATCTCGCGAATTGTACAGGGTAAGCAGCCAGTAGGTTGTGGGGTCAACGACCTCCGGACCGGTCCAGCTAAAGCTTTACCAAGCGAACATAGTGAGGCAAACTTGGCCCACTTTTCGCAGTTATGCACCACAACACAGCACATATGATGTTTAAAAGGACATGAATATTATAGGGCCCTCTTTGCACTTTGAACTTAAAATACTGTTTATCAACACCGTTATATATTTCTTTCAAAATTACACCTATTTAAAATATTCCAAAAGTAAAATTCCTAAGAGGAAAATCTTTGTTTTATCCATCATTGCTCTGTTTATATTGTAATTTTTGTTCCTTATATCTAGATATAATACGCTACAATAATATATGCGATAATGCGCTACCCATGGACATAAGACAAATTTCTAACAAATTTATTTTTAAGAGAAAAGTCTACGAATATCTTTGGAAAAAACTGTGAAAGCAGTTCACCTTCATCATCATCACTTTGATCTCTATCGTTGTTTATTTGTGTTATCGTATATAATCTATAAGTAGGTATATTTATATATGTATATTTATATTTGTATATATGTATTTTTATTACATATTTGTATATTTATGTAATATTTGTTTAATATATTCATGTATGTATATTTATATAATCTCTATTGTATGTGTTGTAATTTTTTTCACCGCATATTAAAATTTCTGTTTTGCCAAAGGTTGACTGGGAGAGAATGCTATATAGTATTAAGTCCGCCTTTTGTACCAGACATTTTTTTTGTAATGTGGTCAATAAAGCATAAATAAATAAATAAATAAAATAATTATTTCGAGCATTGTAATCATTTAAAAACGTCAGTGTTCTTAGGATACGAATTTAAAGTCCAGAGACTACGTCAGTAGGTATAAATTGATGAAATGACACAAATATTTCAAGATTTAATTCTGTTTAACATAATTCCACAACTCAAGTACCGCCTGTTTCGAAATTTTTCAATCACTTAATGCTTATAAAAATATGATTTTCATATTTTAATATTTCTATATAAATTTGCCATTTCTATATAAAATCGTCATCAGAACTAAAATTTTTTATTGAATTTTCACCACTTTCCAACAGACTGATTTAAATTATGTACTTCATATTCTTTGAAAGAGTTTACTTTCAGGGTTGTTTTACCATTTTTTGCATAAAGACAATAATTATAGTCATTAGTAACAACAAACTTATTATTATAACAACTAACTTAACGAATTTAACTTATTTATAACAACCAACTTATTTAACAAAATGGTGTAAGTATAAAATTATGTCAGAGACTTAATGAAAATATATTTGTATATTACCAACTTATGGTTACCACATATGGTACATCTATATGAACAATAATCCTTTCACTATAAAATACATATATATAATTTATAAAACAGTTACAACGGCGCGTCACTACTGTCGTGATGGTGCACTTTATCCTGAACCTTTAATAAAACATTTCCTCATTGCAACAAAAGTAATGCAGTTGGCCTCCATTAATAAATTAATACTTACATATAGACTTGTTATATTCCGTGGTGATGCCCGTGTGAACTAGGCTCTCGTGTGAAAAATTTCTCCAATTTTTTATAACCGAAAATGGTTTAATTCTATTTAAATACCGAAGTGTAGAATGTCATAATTATCTAAAAAGTTTACACAAAACACTAAAAAGTTAATTAATAATATTCTATTCTTTCTATAATCAATAAATTCACTATCAGAGCGCTTTTTAAATAATCAATGAGAAATATTGAAAACTGTTCAATTATTTGCGTGATTGAGTAACAAATATCTAAATATATTTATAAACTTACAAATATGCAACAACTTACATTTTAAATTTTAAAACTTATGTTTATTTTATTTCACAACTTCCGGATGCAGTCGAGTCAATTGTCGGAAACGATAAACATAGTAAGTTTATAAAATTGCCGTTACGCTTATGTACTTATATATATATAACATTACATACATTTTTATAACTACCATTTTAATTATGTGACAACGTTTAACATACCTCGATGGTTACGGGTTTGAATCTGGCACAATAAAATCTTTGTATTTATGGATATCGTATCTATTGTATCATATTAGCCAATAATTATTCACTCCTGAACATAGGCTTCCCCCATACAAGGGGGTTTAGCTATTAGTTTCCATGCTTCACAGCTAAGCCCGCTTGCTAAGCGTGACAACTATTGGTAAACCCCCCCCCCCTCCCCTCCTTGCCCTGGGAGTTTTATGCAGCAGTGGATATTTGTGTACGTTTGTTTGTATGGGTCTAGATGTTTCAATTATTACAATAACTAAATCATAATAATTTCCTAAAACAACAATAGACTATGTTCTTGCTGTGTTATATGGAACCCAAATAACAAAGGCACGCACAACTCAGAATACCCATACTTGAATATATTTACAAAAGGCAATTTCTGGTACAGAAATTATTTACAGAAAATTTTTTGACCATACTGAGAATCGAATCTGAAATCTCATTTTGTATTCGTATCTACTATTGACTCACGAAGATATCGCCATATCTGAAACTTCATGTAATTGACAGTTAATTGTTACAATCTGCTTTGTCAAATTAATTAATTCTCTCTCGATTACTGAATGCGACGAACCATGCAAGTCGGCTGAGAAACTTGCATTACTACGGTTTGCAGTGACTCAAACAATTGTAGAAGAGTATTAAGACAATTAGCAGCTATCAAACTAAATACGATATGTGCCTACTCTAATTTTCATGTCATTGCGTTTCTATAAATAGTTCTTGAATTGAGCAAAATACAGCTTGTTAATAAAATATTACTAATAATAATAATACAGACAGTTTCTAGGTGTATTTTTATTATATTAACAAGCTAGCATTGACAACGTGTTTGTGAAGTTACCAATGATTTTTTTCGAAAATTTTCGAACGTGATTACTGACGCGTTTTACGCGAACGTGCTGTCAGTAAGCGTCTCGTTAAAACTGTTTATTTGACAGCAACTTGGGGACTAGTGGAACGCCCCGTTGATCAGAATACTATTATTTTTAGCAAGCACACTTTACCCCTTTCCATAGATATATATATTACACATTTATGTATTATACAACGACTTTGTTCACAGAAAAAAACGTATTTGCCATTTTGTTTCAATTTGGAATTATAAAAAAATTATTTGTTTTGGACAGTATGAACTAGACCTCAATTTACAATGCGCTTTCTCCCATAGTAATTCTTGCAACTAAGAAAAATGAAAGCAAAATTGTGTCTATTTTTGTATGTTTGTTCTGTACAGCAACGTAACATAAGATATTCTAATGGATATGTAACTTAATAGATTTTAGAAAATGTGACACGAACAATACTGTGATATCTTAATAGATATGTGACATTACAGACTTTAACAAATGGTAAGTTATTACCATACCTTAACAACCCATTATCGCCCCATTACTCTGATTTCTCCATATAAGAAGAAAATTATACTTTACTAACACTACGTTAATTTAGCATTTTATTTCAAGTTATTTTTCTCTTGCACCGGCGTCCTTAATGATGAGTGGCAAACCACTTTACGTATTCTGTCACCACACCGAACGGAGGAAAAAAAAAACATTTGACACATTACTTTACTCTTCATTTTTCATTTGGTACTCCGTTACCACATGGAATGGAGATTTTTATTACGGAACTAAATGCATATTTAACTAACCTACAAGTATATGTAATATACAACCTTTTACTAAATGGCAAACAAACTGACAACCCACCTCATGTAAAGTGGTAGCCTAAAAACATTAATAATACCATGGGCATCCAAAGTACACTGTCTTTTCCATGTATTTCTATTCCTGAGGTGTACACCTTAGTGGTGTTATCTTTTCCTAACCTATACTTTACTCTCATATTCAAAATGGAAAAAATACATACAAGCACAGCAGCTTGGCAAAAACACGAATTGAACAAAGGTTTCCCACGTGAATATGTGCAAACTTCCCTTTAATTTTAGTACGCGTGTTATAAGCTATACGGTGATGGCATTAAATAAATACAGTAGCTATAATTTGTCAGGAATACAGTCCGGTTTTTGTTACTCTATAAAGTTCTTTTGATGACTTATGTCCGACCCGAATACAAAATTCATAATACGTTATCTTTTGTTATAAATACTCCACATACAGTGAGTAATGTATTCATTATCATCATCATCATATCAACCTTTAACTGTCCACTGCTGAACATAAGTCTCCCCCTTGGGGGGTTTCGCCAGTAGTTGCCACGCTTGGCAGGCGAATTGACAACCGCAGTTAGGCTTTGGAGATATTCTAAGACGGCTGCTACTTATCCCTCGCACTCCCTTAGTCGCCTCTTACGACACCCACGAGAAAGGAAAGGTTGACCTATTCTATGTCGGGACACGGCAACGGTTTAAAGAAATGTATTAAATTTATAAATAATGAAAATAATCTACTACAAAAAGTAGATACTTGTTTCTAACATAATAATAATGTTCTCTATGTAACTATTATGACTTAAGAATCAATAGAACTCTAGAAGAGATAGGTAATCCTGTAGCTCTGTATGCGCCGGCACAGACTGGTTACATTAATCTCCCGGTTCGCGGTTACTGTGTCGCGTAACGGTAAAATGGCAGATGGAGCCATGCGCCTACATGATGCCAAAGAGCATGCTATTGCAGACAGTGGTATTTGGACGATTTTAGTTATCTTATCATCATCAAAACTAGCTTCCTGTTAATCCCACACTCATCGTTTCTGGGATAAGAGAAGAATATAAAGGATGGCTCTTAACGATATATTACATCCCACTAAAGAGTAAGAAACTCTCTCATTAAAAAAGAATATATTTTTTTAATAGATGATAATGAAATGGTAACCTCACCTGCGCTATCTACGAGTATATAACCTTGTGGTTACCAAAAAAGGATGATAAATGTGAATGAAAACAATTCAGTTGATTTATCTAGACATTCATTAGGGAATAACTACGATGGTTTCCAGAGAAAATCGACCTGACCTCACATTGCTAACGTGGTGGCCGCAAATTCCCGATAACAATAATCCCTTCTCCCTTAAAGAAGAATATTAGATATTACTAAGCTCGCGAATCAGTTTATACATCAAAATTAATTTCGAGATTTCGTTGCCTCTTATATCCTTATATCCTCAAGATGCAGATAGACAGGCAATACATTGCGCTCTTCGTTCACATAATATCAGACTATTATTACCGTGTTATCAAAATTGGTATACGAACTAAGGTAGTATATTCTTACACAACCAATTATATGAATAATATGAGAAAATTCTCTAACGCTAGAATAAAGAAAGCAAATGTTTCTTTGCACCGTTAGTTTTAAAATAAATACATTTATTATCTTTACGTTTTTACCAAATTATCTATATAATTTGTTGGCGAATAAAACGGCCCTAAATTACAAACTTATCTAATTTCCAAGAAATTAGGTATAATATCTGAGCAAGAATATTAGTATAAATAAATAAAAAGATATAAATTACATTTTATATAGAATAAATAAATATTGTATAGACGAGATAGATAGACGTGGAATTATAGATTTTAAATATTTTTTAACTAACCTAATATGATTGTGCCTGATGACAAAATTCTCAAGATTCGACTGAAGCTGATAGACTATTTTTTATATGATTCTCACGAATATTTCAATTAACACGAAATTACGCGAATAAAGCCGCATACAGGTAACAATAACAAAAGCATTTATTAATTTGCAAGTCTATCTTTTATAATCTATGCAAACAAGCCCACAGAACCTCGGCGTAGTGAACTTGGTGTATTGTGTCATGCACATGGGCAGTTATGTTAGCAACTAAACTGACACACTTTATAATAGCACAAAAAACTTTAAGCTACAGACCATTGTGTTCCACCGCCAATTGTAATGTGGGTAATAATTCATATAATGAATATATATACATATATATACAACGTAGGTTGCCTCTTATTCGTGACTTCGTTTTGAATCTATATTTTACATATCTGTATATACCTATGCCAGAGATTATATATTTAATAAAGTGTAATAATATATTACTTATTAAGTCTATTACTAAGTTTTATTTATTTACTCTTTACTGCACAATAAAACTTTGTACAAGTGGCGAGTTTAATGACATATTATGGTATCTCTAAACTAAGGTTACTAATATAGTTAACTGTGTTCTTTTTTTAAAGGGTGATAATAGAATGGTAAATTAGTCTACGCTATCGGTATATGCTTGCGGGGCACCAGTGAGGAACGACAGATGAGGATGGAAAGGCTGGTTAATTAGCCCATCGTGATAAAAACTCTCAGAAGTCAGCACGGTTTTAAGAGCTGACCACGTGGGGGTCGACTTAATAGGGTATATTGCGAACAATGGGACTGTAAAGCCGCTATACTAATATTCCCTCCCCCCAGATATCTGTGCTACGGTAGGAATCATCAATTTAGTCCAGTTTCAATTTTAATTTTGTTTTTGACTATTTTGCATCGTGATAGAATGTTTTTGGCCTAAACTTACACTGTTTAACAAAGTTGATGCAATGTTGACAACTTTCTTAAGTGATTAGTAATAAGTATCTTCTATATGTGGACATTATAATGCCAGTAAACAAATACCTAATTGATTTCTTTTCCTTCCTAAATCTATGATGTTCAAGTATTGCTTGGGTACCTTTGTCCCATTCGTGTTTCAACCGTGAAGCAGCTGTTTGCATGGCCGTGTTTCGGTTTGAAGGGTGGGATATGGCGTGAATTTACTGGGTACAGAGGAATAACACCTGAGTCCTCAGGAATGGTAACGCATAACTCTGTCATGTCCATGGTACTGCTCGTGTCTATAGGCGACGGTTACCACTTTCCATCAGGTGGACCGTCAGCTTGTTTGCCATTCTAAGTTGTATAAAAAGAAAAAAATATATAAAGTATATAATAATAAAAAATCTTTTTTCTCACTTATCTAAAATAACTTATTAATTCCGCTACAAATCTGTCGATTCGACTAGTATAGCCAGTTTTAATAAAGACGCGTCATATGTTCAAACAGTTATAAACTATAGGCAAACTCTATTTGGCAACACAAAAAAAAAATAGTTGTATCACGAATCAAATGCATAACCCAGATTTGGTAGCAATAAAAAATTACTATACAGTTATATATAGAATCATATCTCTTTTGCGGCAAGGACCGGCAACGGGGTCGATGCCCTCTGCATCCCATGTTTTCGGTTGCTCAGTTTGCGGAATTAAAATCAACTCGAAGTGACCAAAAACAGCTGTTGAAAATACTAGGTCCAATATCCAAACACTTATATATATAAACCTGATATGGACAAATGAATTATAGCTACTTAATATAAAATATACTTAAGTAGTGAATATATAATATTTACAGCATCATTTTTAAAGGATTGGCAGAGAGGAATGCATTGCAAGAAAAAAAAACAATATTATAAACAATCTTAATTTTAATTACCTACCTAAAATGACGAAAAACAGTTTTTAAAGATTCTAAAGTAAATTCTAATGATTTTTGTTGAATTGAGAAAAAATTACTTTCGTTTTGGTCTTACATTAATTTAAATATTAGTATTGTTTTATTTTTTTATGTTACATATATTCTGAGAAATATAAAAAAAAATCCGTTGCCTTTATTCATTTTATATGTTTTCAAAGAAATCCTACTAATATTAAATTTAAAAGTTTGTAAAGATCTTTTAATGTTTTTAACTTTGTGAACGGCTAAACAGATTCGTATAAAAATTGGCTCACGGTTATATTGTATTCTAATACACATAGGATATTTTATATAATATATAGATTCATGTAGGCAAAGCCGCGAGAAACAGTTAGTAATATAATATCACGAACATAATGCCGGTCATTTATTGTATTGTGTAATAAAGAATAAATAAATAAATAATGCAAATTTGTGAATACGCCATGAATTTAATTTTAAACACTGACACTTCAAGTAAAAATTGCTGATCAATATTGTAATTTGCAAAACTGAATACTAATCAATTGAATTGAGTGCAATGACGACACTATTAACAATTGGAGCATCAGCCTTTCCAGTTATGAAACATAAAACTCATCTGACGTATTAGGGATGTATATATAATAAAATTATGCATTATATAGTTTATTCAGGGTTCCGTATGAAAAAATAAAAAAGTGTCATTGAAATTTTATCCGCTCGTCAATACGAGTATGTCATAAAAACCAGCACTGTTTGATTTATCATAAAAATCTTTCACTATTAACTTTTAATTTAGCATCTTGCCTAGTAAGCTACCTACCTACCACGGCATTTCTGTGTGTCTTTGACAGATAAATCCTTAGATTGTATATAAATCGTATAGATAATATAGAAGTTTTCCCAAGAGACTACAGCATGTAGTTCTTCAAAAGGGGGGTAAAGAAGTTCCTTCAGGGTGGGCAATGCCCGCGTAAAACCTCTGGTATTGCAGGCGTTCATAGGTTACGGTAACCGATTACCATCAGGTGAGCCGTATGCTTGTTTGCCACCTCAGTGGTATAAAACAAAAAAAAATTATAATTTGATGAACAGAAGTGATCTGCGGGTCTACCATGAAATGAAATTCCGAAATTTCGGACTCAATTTCGTGTTTTTGTTTATACCAAAATCGGACCAATAAATGGAGTTTAACATTTCGTTTGTCATACATACTATCATAAAAGTCCAAAGGAACAATATTTTTACATTTTTAATATTTCCAAATGACATGTATTATGTAATTTTAACATCAAATTTCTGTTTCGTTTGGCTCCGAAATTTCGGAAAACATTTCATGGTAAGCCCTCTGTTCAGCTTCCAAATGTCCTTATAAACATACATTTGTAGAAACAGCTAAACTAATGAAATTAATCTTCTGAATGACTATTAAATTTACTAGCAAATGCAAAATTTTGAGAACAGCTGGACCGATTTTTGAATGGACGGAAATTTCTTTTTATTTTCAGATAATCCGAGGAAGGTGTTAATAAAGAAAAAAAAAATGCAAAAACTACCCTAAAATATAAAAAGTCCCATTTTTCTTTTTCTCATACAAACGGTTCTAGATGCCAATTTAAACATACCTACCTAAAGTCAGCTATTTTATAAAACTAGTGGGATTTTACAACAACTGGACGATTACAAACTCATCATATTACGAGGCCGTCAGAGCAATGATCTTCATTTTATTAGGTTGAATGAATTATTTAATTTATAGTCGCATGAGCATAATGTGATTGGTCGGTGCAATGACCGCTTGTTACCCAGTTTTGTTTCGCATTTCAACCGACTTCAGGAAACAAGAGGTTTGCAGTTCAATGATGTTTTTCGTGTATGTTACGGGGTATCTTAACCAATTCTGAACCGATTTTCATTATTCCTTTTTTTATTAAAAACAGGAATATTGATTCTATACTTATTTTGTTTTGGTTGAAAACTCATTTTTGGAACAAAATGTTAAATTTAAAATTAATTAGACGACATCCATTTGGTGACAGGATAAATACAATACACTTTTATCCACAGAAAGTCGTAAGAATGACTCAAATCTGTATACCAGGGGGGGAGGGATTGTAAGTAATGCGGACTACCAGTCCCATTGCAAGCAATATGCCTAACCAGATCAACATTCACGTGGTCGCCCCTGGAAACCATCGTGCAGAATACCAGGTGAATTCATCACGATGGGCTAACTGCCCTGCCTTTTCATTCTTACCTATCATCCCTTTACTAGTGCTCCGCCAGCGTATACCGTTAGCACGGGCAGGGTTACCATTTCATTTCCATCCATTAAAAAAATCCTATACCATGGCACCTGATCAAGGTCGTAATAGTAGACTTTTTTGATGAGTGAAAATGTAATGCTAACTCCATACGCGCTATCGGTTTACATGGGCGAGGAAGCAATGAGAGATGATAGTTGAGGATGAAAGCAGGTCAGTTAGCCTATAACTCTATAGCCATAAGGAATAACCCTGTGGAGATCGACTTGATAGAATGTATTGTTAACAATGGGACTGTTTGACCCGTTACTAACAATCCCCTTCCGCTGCATAATAATAGACTAATATCCTTCTTTTAGAGTTATCCGTCTCTTCTAAGAGCTCCACCGACAAGAGCGCAGCTCTTAAATGGATAGATAGATAGATCCTTCTTTTATAAGAAAATACCCATGCTTAGTAATAAGACTTTAATTGGTAGTAATGTTGAGGCGACTAGACGACACAAAGGTGACAAGCATGCAGTCAATCTGATAGTAAACAGTTGCCATAGTAACGGACGCCGGCAACACCAGTGATGATGTCAGATATTAGTTTCCTGATACGAAATGATATGAAACTACATCATATAAACTTATTTATGACAGTTATTAAAATATATTACACTAATAAATATATGTAAATTAATGAGTCATAAATACAGGTTATGGTGACAGTAAGTGATTTTAAATTAACGTAATAATAAACTATTGCAAGCACAGAATTTTAAAATAGCCATGTCACGCTTCAACACTGCAGAGTGCAAACTTACCGCATCTTACGGATTTTTTTTTATGATATGAAAGGAAAATATAACTTCGCCAATGTTGGTCAATTGGCCCATCGTGACAAATTCAAAAGGTTTTTAGATGAGATCGCGTGTAGGTACTGACAGAATAATATAGTGGCCGCAATGACACGTTAGACCCCTTTACCAATCTCCTCGGATTATTTAGGTTTTTTAACGGTGTTAATCATTCTCACTTGTCGTCTCTCTCTTGTAGGGTGCTAGCGCATCCCAGTATATAACCATCATAATAGGTATACGAAGACAAAACCTAATAACTAAATTTTAGTTTACAACTGTATTAACCAAGTCTCGGTTTAGTCTCCGACTAAGCCTGTACAGAGTTATTTTTGTTGTTCAGTTGTTGGTTAGGAATTAGAATCTGGTTGATAGCAAAATACGTGCCTTTCTGCCTAACTTGCAGGTGAAGGGGGACAGAGATTGTTAGCAATGGAGTTTGACAACCCCATTGCTAGCAATATGCCCTATTGGGTCGACATCCGTGTGGTTCCCACTTGAAACCATCGTGAACAATTCTTGTTGAATTCGTCACGATGGGCTAACTGACCTGCTTCATCCTTACTTATCATCCTTCACCTCCGATGCCCCTCCGCGCGCGCGGGTAGGGTTACCATACCATTATCACCCATTAAAAAAAACTTGCCGGTGATGAAAAATATTGATAATAAATCCAAGTGATGGTGGTAGGCTCACTTCCACGTTGAATTCTAATATACTCTGCAAAATATATCTCGAATGTTACATTTATCACAATGACAACAGTCTATAAATACATCTATTACAACATTAGGGATTACAGTCGTGAGTTGTGTTTTTTTATATTTTAACGGCCTCAGTGGCGTAGTAGTTAACATGTCGCGTTGCTAAAATAAAGTTTCGAGTTCGAATGTCGGTCAAGTCAATGTAAAAAACATTTTTTTTTAAATTGGCTCGGGTTTGAGTATTTTAGGGTCCAGATGTTCGTTGTCATTTATTAATACCAACCGATTAGTATAATTGTGTGGCACTCACAAAGAAAACCAATTTTAATTTTAACAAAACCAGTTATTTTAATAAAATTACAATGGGCTCAATCTGTAAGTATATCCTTTCAGATAAAAAAGTAATATTCCAAATCGATTTAGAACTGACGGAGTTATGAGGTAATAAACATAAAAAAAGAAATACTACCGAATTCAGAACCTCCTTCTTTTGAAGTCGGTTGAAAACCCTGCAGACAATTACTTTTAATATAATTCAAACAAAAGGTCAGTTCCATGAATGTTTACTCCGCGTATATTCACACGCTTATGTAGGTAGCCGAGTGCAGCTCCGGTTATTCTGACACACAAACCTCGTGCACGGGTTGAATTGACCGACAACAGTTGCAGGCACAGCGGCTGCGCTCTCACTATAATTGCAAGTGCAATGACCGTCAATTTTTATTTGCCAGCGGAAATTAAATGTTTCTAAACGAAAAACATAATGTTTCGTGAACTCTTTTGATCTGCATTCAAAAACCAAAATAACCGTAATAATACGAGTACATCTACATTCATATAGATTATTAATTACATGGTTCACATTATTAAACAAAATTCCAAGATGCACAATCGGAAAATAAAGTACATTAAACCTAATTATGCACTCATATTTCCTCTTGTGATATTTGTTGATAGGGTAGTTTTAACTATTTTGTAAAAAAAATGTTATTGTTTGTATTTTTATAGGTGTATGTGAATTTAGGATTTTTCATATATATTCAGGCTCACGTAGATATTAGATACCAGCTGTGTAACCCACAGCTTTTGCCTTTATAATATTGGGATAGAAAGTATCCCGTTTCAATCTAAAAACTTAACATTTAAATTAACAATTTTTTAAATTATTGCATTTATACTATTTTCTGCGACTTTGCTAGTTTGAATTAGGATAAAAGTATCGTTAATAATCTACCTCTTTTCTACTCGTATTCCTGCTACCAAGTAGCTATTCTTGCATGACTATATTTCAAGTCAATAGAAGTGATATTGCAATACAATTACAAGATATATATATCTACTATTTGTCTGGATTAACAATTCTAAGGAATTGTAAAGTTTGAGGAGTGACGTCGGCATAAAATAGATATCCTATTATATCTATCTATATAAATATGATTTCCATTATTCTGTTCACATTTTTAATAAGTGGTAATAGAATAATAAGTAACCCCACCTGCGCTATCGGTATACGCTAGCGGGGAACCAGTGAGAAATGATAGATGAGGACGAAAGCAAGTTAGTTAGCCCATCATAACGAATTCCATATGAATTAACCAAGATACCACTTTGCATTAGGTGGACCGTCAACCTGTTTGCTATTAAAATTATATAAAAAATTACAAGTTTAAATTTGTTTCTCATTTCTTCATATTCAATTGCAACTATCTCATTTTATCAGCTGTTAACTGTCCACTGCTGAGCATAGGTCTCATAAAGGTGATTTTGCCAGTAGTTGCCACGCTTGGTAAGCGGATTGGCAAATACAGTTAGGCTTTAGTGATATTTTAAGAGGGACTCTGCAGACCATCCCTCAGGTATTAAGTTTCTTTAGTAGCCTCTATGACACCTACGGGAAAAGAAGTAACCCACTTTATGCCAAGACTATATGGCAACACTCTGATTGTATAATTAATTGGAATATAATTTTTTTCTTCGTTACAGGAAATACTACTTTATATATATATGATACGTATATACGTATGTGTTCATAATTTGTACCTAAATAACTATAGTTTATCTTAAATAAATCATATAGCAAATTTTATGGAACGATTAGTAAATATTTCTAAAATAGTAGGCGCTAACGCAGTACAAAATGTTATCTATATTTATACATATTAGTAATATTATTTATGATACGATGACGATTATAGTATTTTCTACATTTACCTATTATACCAAAAGGACATCAAAAATATTGATTGTCAAATTGGGCATAGAGAATGTTATATATAGCAAAAGGCAAATGATATTTTATCCTTGTTGCGCAGACAAAGTCGCAAGCATAGCTAGCTTTATATAAAAGATCGTTCTTATTATAACGCCAACAAAATACGCTTTTAGAATTCTTCAAAAATTATTTAATAAGTTTTCTTAAAAATCGGCAACGTGTGCTTGATATCCCTGATTAGGCAGTAGTCTGTAGGTTACGGTCATTGTTTACCATCAGACGGGTCGTATGCTTGTTTACCACCATAATAGTATTGTAGTATTTTATAAGAAGAAATATTGAATTGAACCTTAATTGTAGAAGTGAGTTTACAATTTTTTTTTGTATCTTCTTGGCATCAATTTTTATGATTATTCAAGTAGTCCAAGGCGACGACAGCAGATATACTCTCTAACGTACGCGCATACATCGGCACGCGAAAAAAAAACAATGTTTAAGCTCATTGCATTATTGAGCATTGCTCGAGGGAGGATTCTCCAGCAACGTGGTTATTGGTACCTCCCTGGGGTATATTATTTTTACTAAATTGCATTCCCATGGTTATATTAAAAGATAGGGGAAGTATGTTAGGATTAGAAAAGGGATGGGTATAAAATGGGCATCCGGACTCCCTCACTCATCATACGAAATGTGGTAGTACTAAAAGTGCGGCGTCGGTATTCTGTGAGGGTGTGGACTTCCCGGTCCATCCGGCTCATTCATGTTGCAATACAATATAGGATTATAGCGTGGTCCTACCACAGTAATTTTTATATGGAGAAGAAAATTGGTTAATTTTTATCCTGGTGTATGTAATTGTTGTTTGTCATCTCAATAGTATAAAAAAAAAACTAAATATTGTAACTGATTATGAAATAGAAATAATATTATCAATTAAGCAGATATCTAAATATCCAATATTTATAAATATAGATATATAATTATTACAGAGTGTCTAGACATTCATTTATTCAAAGTTCCGCGTAATATCAGTCACGAGCATTAATAGATACATATAAACCTAATTCAAAACAGACAAAACTAACAATCGTCTTAGACTTTGTTCGGAATATTATATTAACCACAAATTATATCATATATGCCTTACTCTGCATATCCAACCGCTTGTACAATGGACTGTGCAGGAATAGTTTAATATGATGCCCGCGACCACTTTCTACAATCGCATCGTACAGCTCGCCACTGACAGGGAGTAGGTACACGCTCATTCCTTAGAGCCTAGATTAGTGCGTATAACGTGGTTTCCAAAATGTTTCTTCCTACAAACAGTTACAGAATGAGCTCCTTATCCAGGTTTTGTCAAGAAACTACAGCATGAGGTTCCTTAAAAAGAATGTAATAAGTTTTCGTAAGAGTCGGCAATGCAGGTATAATGTCCCTGATATTTTATAGGCTACGGTAGCCGCTTACTATCGCTTGCCACCTTAGGGGTTTAAGAAATAAGTCCAACTTTACGTATATACCACATTTCATAACGATTGGTTGATTCGTTAAAGCGCTTAACAAACTCACTGTCACATATACACTATTAGTACGAAAGTAAGTACAAAGTTTACAGACACGATGTAGATATATGCCCAAGAAAACAGAGTGTTACATTTTTATAATTTTTCCCAAACCAACTTAGATCTATTGACAACATTTTGTCAGAACAAAAGATAATACGATTATATACCAGAGACTTTGTACAAAAGTCGATTGCTTGGGTACCTCTGTCCCATTCGTGTTTCAACCGTGAAGCAGTTGTGTTTGCATGGCTGTGTTTCGGTTTGAAGGGTGGGATATGGCGTGAATTTACTGGGTACAGAGGAATAACACCTGAGTCCTCAGGAATGGCAACGCATGGGGGGTATCATGGGCGAAACAGTATACTCTGTTATGTCCATGGTACTGCTCATGTCTATAGGCGACGGTTACCACTTTCCATCAGGTGGGCCGTCAGCTTGTTTGCCATTCTAAGTTGTATAAAAAAATATATACCCTACAGGAGCCTATATTTTTTTGTTTGTTATTTTTAATAGATGTATCTCGGCATGATAGGTATCCAAATTATCTATGTATGTTATTACAGTATGGTTTATTTATTGTTATTACTCTTCAAAGCATCTTACATAAGTACAATGATAAGAACAGTTAAGATAACATCCGTAGTTATTTACCGCCTTTTTGCTGTTTATCGACATCCGAAGGAGATGTTACTATTATTTTTTTTATATATTAATTTTGTGACGATTTTGTTATGTGGATAAAATGCCGCTTTCTTATACCTCTTTAACTAGGCTATCAATCAAGTCTTACTACTATTTTATTGCGAGGGATAGTTTATAACACAAAATTCATTAACTTTGTGTTAATAAACTTGGGTTTAAAAAACCAAAATTATATTTATTTTTCACTTAAGAAAATAAATCATTTAGTACGTACCTAATTTTTTGTCATTTCATCTCTCACACATATTGTAAAGTGGCTAGAAATTACATAATATAATTGCGTATTATATTATTATATAATATAATTATATATTTTTTATTTTTTTATTTAATTTTAATATTAAATCTATATAAAGTATAATTGTGTACTAACACAAAGCTTTTACAGTTCTAAAATACAATCATATCAAGATAATATCGCATTTATCTACCTACTCGTATAGTCATGTACGTTGCTTATCTGCATAGCAAATCAATTTTTCATAATTCGATCGTTTCTTTGGTCTTGTTGACTATTCCAAGGGCAATATTTTTTATCCATGCTCCTACTAGTCTAACAAAAAAATTATTATAACAACAAATTATTGATTTGTACATTTCATAAGAAAATAAAAATATTAGGATTTTCTTGAAATAGGTAGTTAGCACAGTATTTACTACGAGAAAGACTTATGGATGGATTCGAAAGAATGTTCGGAAATGGAAAACATAGTAAGTTTATAAAATTACCGTTTATCAGTATATAAAAACGGAAATAAAAAAAAAATACTTAAAAAGAAATGTAGTCAGGGATATAAAAAAATCACGGAATATATTATGGTAATGTGTATACGAGTACGAGTAATTAATTTTGTGAACTTAAAAGAAACTATGTATTAGAATATACTACGGGTATGATATGAGATACTCAATAATATATAAGGTCTACAGATTGATAGTTTGTATGACTAAAGTACATATAATTTTATAATAACTTATCTATTATTTCGTAATTTACAACAAGCAATTGGCCTCATTTGGTTTTAAAATATCGTCATTTTAATCACAATATAGTATATACTATATATATATTATAATTTAATAAGTTTAGAGATTTGAGTAATTTTATCTTTGGAACTTTGGACCGTAGGGTGAACTAATTTTGTTGTCTTGTAAACTGGTAGTAACCAAAGCGACAGCATAAAATGATGTAAATAATACTTGATTTATATTATAAACCTAATAGTATTTCTTTTTATGTAATTGGTAACAGCAACGAATCTAACGGCCTTATGGAAAATACGAATGGTCCCTTATAGACATGAAATACCATGGACTCTACATATTACAATAATAAAAACCCCTTATGTATTGACGTTCTTGAAATCTAGAGTATCATATTTTCGGGCCATATAATTTCGTCTATATCCCGATTTAAACCGAAATACGGTATATTATGACTAATGATTTTTTAAAAAATTTTCCTTTTGTAAATTACTACATAGACCTTTGGAAGGGATCCCATAACTTAAAAACTTAAGTTTTTTTTATAACACAGAGGGCAAACGAGCATGCGGCTCACCTGATGGTAAGTGACTACTGCCGCCCTTGATCAACCCCAACATCAGAGACATTACAGATGTGCTGCAGGCCTTTTAAAAAGGAATATGCTCTTTTTTTAAGGTTGTGATGTATTGATTCGGAAATACTGCTGCTGGAATATGATTCCAAAGAGTGGTTGTGCCTGAAATAAAGTGCTTTGAAAAACGCACGGTGGAGGACCGCCACGTATCCAGATGGTTGGGATGAAACTTTAGTTTGTAGCGAGTTATACGGCGGAGAAAATCTGCAGCAGATACAATTTCTTAAAGCACTCTCCATGATAAATTCGGTAGAATTTGCACAAATACTTAACATCTCTACGTTATTTCAACAGCTCAAGTCGCATAGTAAGGCGCTGATTATCAATAATTTGAGCCGCCCGACTTTGAATGCGGTCTAACGAAAGGAGCTATGGCGCTCCTGCCCATAGGGGAGAACATTATATGTGGCCTGACTTGAGCTTTATAGAATTTCAAGTGGTGTTCTGGCGTGAAATACCGTCTCACACACATCTATTGCACACTCCTAACTTTTTGGAGGCCATCTTATCCTTTTTCTCCAGATGACCGCAAAACTCAAAAAAAACGGATGTCGCTGGATAAATCAACGCTAAGAATTCCTAAACTTGACTTATTAACAAGAGAAGTACCCTGAAAGTGAGGAATTACGACAAACGTCGTCTTTTTTGCAGTAAACGCACAGATTTTTGTCTTCTTAGGGTTGAATTGCACAAGATTGTGTCCACCCGAGACCGAAACTTGATCGAGAAAAGTTTTGATTTCAGACACAAGTTTATTTCGGCTCTCATTAGTATGTGCTCGCGAGAGGTTTTTTATGAAGACAGAGTGCTTGCGGGTTGGATTCTAGTCAATATGATAAATTGTATTTTCAATTAACCTATTTGCGAATATTTTAAAAGGATAATGGCAGTGAACTTGCCCCTAGTCATGTTGGATTAAAGTAGGTTTGGAAAAACTATATAATTATGGATAAATCAAAAATTACATAAAAACAACACCAATAAAGGAAATATTGAACGAGGCTGAATACTTCCTGAGTGATTTTAAAAGATGACATCCGAATTCTTTTTAAACCATTCTTTTGACTACTGCTTATATGCAGCGAACATGCTTATGACTACTGCACGAATTAAGAATATGCATAATAGATGGTAATTAAATATGTAAGTATATGTATATAAACCCGTAGACTTCTCAGGGTCACATGCATATCGAATAAGATGTTTTGTTCCCATTATAAAAACCAATTACAAGATAAATGCTACAAACTAACTGAAATATAAATGATTAAAATGTACTAATTTATCGGTGTAATAAATAAATATTGCGCATTACAAAAAATATATAGGTAGGTTATTGAAGTCGCTGGCGGAAAACCGAAAAAAAAAGAAGCTTCAGCTGAGAGAATATTGCGGACTGTGGCCTCTGGGTACTGGTACCGGTTTCAGTTTCAGGAGGCAGTTTTTCAGGTGTACATTGATTAGTCTTATATTTCCATACTATAATTATTATAAGACAGCTTAATATAATTATGTAAAGTGGAATCGTAGTATGAAATAGGAACGATTTTGAGGTTTGCTCGTGTGTAGGATGCTGCAAGATCACCTTGTGCTGAATTTCATGAAGTCTTATAAGATCTATCGGTTTAAGATTTACATGAGTTATTTTACGGTCATGGAATTGCATATTCTGGGAGAATCGCAGTATCTTCATGGGTGGGTGGAAGGACACCACTTTATTATTAATGTTAGTTATGGTGAATTCCGGGGTATACAGAATTTATTGGTATTGTTGCGAGATAACTTCCATTCAGAATACTGTAAGTTTCCTTTCCACATAGTGTATGAATTGTAGTAGCATTGGGGAATGATATTATACAGTGTCTCTCATCTAGCTCTTCCATAGCCACTTTAGATAGGTTAACTGTTGCTACTTCGCAGACTAGGTCGATAGATTGTTTGAATATAAGATTCTGTATACAGTCAGTCGAAGTTGATGATCCATCTTATCTCCTTAGACATACTAATTTTCATACTTCGGGCATTCTGCCTCTATATACACATAACCTTTCCTGTTAGTTGCAATCAATGGGTAAGGAGGAATGAGAACCTGCTTATATTTATTCAGAGCTACGGATAAATCTAGGTAAGACGTGAGGATTACCATTAAATTCTGGTACTAGGCGCATGGCCTTCAGAATAGTATCTACGTCACCCATTTTTTTTTATACCACTGAGGTGGCAAACAAGCGTACGGCCCACCTGATGGTAAGTGGTTACCGTAGCCTATGAACATCTGCAATACCAGAGGTATTACGCGTGCATTGCTGACCCTAAAGAAACCTCTTTACCCCCCTTTTGAAGAACCCTATGTTGTAGTCTCTTGGGAAAACCTCTATATTCCGACTCCTCGGAGACTAATTCTAAAGTTAAATCTCTATTTCTATCTAAATCGAGCCTACGGGATAGTATATCGCGCGCAGGCCCTCTAGGGTTGGTTTTCCTAGGGTGGAAAATGTTGCAACTAAACTATACAACTATTCACTTAACTTCACACATTGAGAGCAACTTTACAGGAAAAATGTATAGTGTACTCACATGCGCTGCATATTGGTAGTTCTGGTATCGACGTCTTGTAATTTCACTGTCATATTATATCATCACTCTTCAAACCAAATTGATTAAGCATAGCTGCTTGGCGGCAAAAAACCGAGTGGAATAGTGGGATGAGAAAATACCCTGCAGGCTTATATTAAGAGGTCTAATTTGTATGTATTCGACTATTAAATCCATCAACAAAGTTTGAAAAGTTATAACAGTGAAATTATATAAATAACAGTATTTTTCTTAAATATCTTTACATCTATCCATGCTCTATTTATCTTAAAAATACAAATAAATGTTACTATTGCATAAATTTAAATAATTGGCAGTAAAGTAAAATACTTATTTGAAGTGCAAAAAGCACAATGAGACCGACAATCATTTAACTACAGGTTCTATATTTATGACCATAGAACTCTATTTTGAGCAATGAACACAATGTTTACTTTACAATCATGCTAAACATTGATGGATTAAAGATTTGTATCTAAACTAACAAGCCCAGTCTGTTTGAATTACAATTAAGAAAACTTTTTTAATTTATTTTACCATTTAATACCATATGTATCAGGTTGATTTTTACATTTACATAGTCAGAAGGGAAAAATGTTAGGTCACTATATAAGACGCGACGAACTTATAAACATTATAATAGAAGGTAAGATAGAAGGAAGAAGGGAAAGAGGGAGACAAAGGCATAGTTACATCAGGCAGATCAAGGAAAAGGTTAGTATCGTGTCATGTCAAGAGGTGAAGAGTCTCGCAGAAAATCGTAGTGAGTGGCTAGAACTCCACCGACAAGAGCGCAGCTTTTTAATAGGATAGATAGATACATTTACATATAAATAAATGCACACTATAAGAGTGAAAATTGCATTCATTTAAACTTTAAACGGTTCTTGCGATTCTTTATCATATCATATATATATTTTGATGTACAGAACGATGGCGATATTTATAATGTAAAACACTTAATCTATGAAGTAAATAATTAAAACTTACATTTTGACATGTTGATGAGTTGATCTTGGAACCTTGAAAATAAAGAAACAATCACTGTATTACTGCACTGTAGTACCCTACGCTCGCACTTCGTATGTATTTATATCGATACTAAATTTAGCTTGTAATTTTTTAGTAACGTATATACGACTGCTGTTCACTGTGAACTCAACGCTTGTGATAACGTACAACTAGTAAATTAGTAACAGACTATAATTAAGTTTTAAATTATATGCGATTATGGATAGTGTGCAATAAACTTTATACACTTAAATATCTATAATTTGTAATCACTCAGCTAAAAGTTACAGTAAGCATGACAAGAAAATCAGATTTGCACAATATTTAGTTATCACAAAATTACAGCTTATCCAATATTCATACGAAAACGCTGATACATCTGAAGTATTTGTGAATTTTTGTACACAAATACTTCAGATGTATCAGCGTTTTCGATTTCACGAGTTGAAATATTTACTTATGTCCCATTTTTGCCCATTTAATAATATGTATTATTTTGATATTTAATTTTTAATATTATATCTCAACCTATTATACTGATTATTCATACGTTCAACCATAATTTTGTAGTTAGACACTGCAAGTCGTAATTTGACATTAGCAAGTAAAGTAAAAAAAAAATGTTATATGTGTTTATTAATACAGAATGAGTTTGCATTACAATGCAACAGACTAAGTTAACTTGGTTAATAGTTCATTGCACATAACAAGCATTTTGTTAAGTAATAAAAAATAACAAAATCAATCATAACAAAGTTAATTATAATCCATAAAGGAATTCAAAAAAGAAAGAAAATTCAGAACGTTCTCCAAAAAAATTCAGTTAAAAATACTTATTTATTATTAGGTTATTAAGCGATAATTACAAGTGGGAGTGACTTTGGCCGTGATCTGAAGTATAAAAACAAAATTTAATAGCATAATGAAGGGTGGATCTATAAATAAGGAGTTCATTGTATATAGAGCTAGGGTGATAAAAGAATTTTTGAAATTTTATTTTCCCACGAAACAGAAACCCCTAATGACCACAAATATAATTATAGAATATGGAACAAATTGTCAACAAACAACACAATTTGGCACAAGATCGGTAAAAACAAGTTTTTAGAGGAAAATAACATACTGAGTACTTCAAGGGTTTCACATGAGAAATTAAAAAATATTTTTTATTTCGAATTTTCGATCTAATGTTGCTTAGGAAATGTTTTGTAACACTAATAAATACTATTGCTCTATTTTAGCTCCTTATAACTGGGTCCTTTGTATAATATAAACTTTCATCTTTTGATTGATTTATTTATTTATAATATTTTATTGTTTTTGTATAAATTTTTTATTATATATAATTAGTTCTTACCCGCTATTTCGCCCACGTTATTAGAATGTATTGCTTGAACAGAATAAAAAGAACCTATATAAAATTAGATATATATACCTATATATATACCTAGGTATATATATCTAAATTTATCAAATTTTATGACAAGTTGTTAAGTCTTTAAGCCGCTAAGACTAAGAGGTGACTAATAGACAAACTAAATTCACATTTATAAAAATATTAAGAAGGATATGATAATTAATAGTGTTCGACCAAACTTTCGTTTTCGGTTTCGGTTTCGGCTAGTTTCGGCCAGAAATTCTGCTTTCGGCCTTAGTTTCGGTTTAGGCCAAAAATTAGCCGAAACTTTCGGCCGCGCCAAAATTTTGTGTGTGTGTGTTTGTGTTGTGTGTGTGTCTAACTGAAAGTTGTTTTTTTTTTAAGTTTACTTCCAAAAATAAGTCATAATTTTAACATGTTTGTACATATAAATAAATATGCATATTTGTTACATACTTTAATTAGTGTTTATTATTATCTGTGTGTTTGTGTAAATAACTGTGTAAAAAATACACTAGATTTCAGTATAGAAGAGAAATTTTAAATATATGTCAGGAAGTTTCGGGTTCGACCGAAACTGAGACTAAGGCCGAAAGTTCGGTTTTGGTTACGGTTTTAAAACTTGTTTCGGTCGGACACTAATTTATTAATACTCTTATGCCTATTTTCTGACTATTTTCGTATGTTTCATTTGTTTCCATTTTAAAATTTAAATAAAATTTAAACGAATTATACGAGTCTGCACTAAGCGATTCAATAATTATAGATAAAAATTATTTCAAGTAATGTGATTATGATTATTTTAATCCCGAAATCGCTAAGTTACTCTTGTGGATGTACATGATTTAATATGTGTCTTTAGAATTTTATATCTCTCTGGCTTGACCACCACAAACCAGTCGCATAAAAAATTCAAAATCATTAATATATTGATCCACGCGGGTTGATAACGCTTATTTAGATACAGTACAGTACGTATAAGTTTCGCATTCTTATGACCCCATTCTTATGACCCTTACAATAAAGTTCAATTTTGATCCAAATGAGAATTTGATAAAGCAATCGCGAGTAAAAACCTAATAGTCTAGGAACACGCGTGAATCATAAAAAATACCTACGTCTGGGCTAGAATACAACTGATCAAATATACTATATTCAAAACATATTATTCTTTATATTAGATGTAAGCATTCTAGAAAAAATGTTTGAAAATCGTACATTAAATTATTAAACTATGTTTATAATGTTTATATATTTATCCAAATATATATGTATGTATAAAATAAGTCTTTACTTACCCACGTAGATATAATTAAACCCTTAGCTGTTACACTATAATATTAATATTTCTATTACGTTAGATATCTACATAGAACTAATTAATTTCATTATAAAATTACACAAATTATCTAATTATTCATTCATCGATCACAGATTTCATTTTACTACACAACTTAGAGTTTTACTGCTTTATTTGCTTTATTGTTTCAGTTTTCACTAACCATCCCAGAAAATGCGGTATATTAGTGTCCACTAGGTGCCTATTGCAGTTTGCGCAGCGCATGCGCGTTAAACTTGGAAGGTTATTTTATGTCCCTTTCTATATTTCTTCAACAGGAGAAATAAAATGAAAATCGGATGACATGCGCGACATGCGCAGTGTTATTGATGAAATTAATGGCGGGAAATGAAAATTATTAACCTACAATTTGTGTAAATATGCTAAAGTCTATTTCAACAGAATTTAATGAATAAGTTACAAAGTTTTGTTAAAATTATAAAAGAAACACACTTTAAATGAAATTAGTAAGAAATTTAAAAAAAATTCTTGTAGGAATAGACTGGTGGCTGTAGCACAGGTATTTCTATTTCAGCTATCAACCTCCACTATATGCATATACCTACACTGAAATTTTTTAATAAATAAACTGTATACTATAATATATTGTGGAGATTGAAAAATAAAAATTTATAACTACATATCCATCTTTGGAGATTCAGGTTTACTAACAATATACTAGGTAAGCTCAACCACCACGCTATATCTTCTGTATATTCCTAATTATATAATTCCTCTCGATGAAATAACTGACCTGACTTTAACTTCACCTAGCGTCCTTTATTACCTACCTTAACCTACCTGACGTAAGTAGATAGTCAAAAGCTTGGACGGCGACAGCGAAAAAAAATTATTGGTGATGCCGAGTAAGTCGACCAGCCGATTTAAGTATGCAAATACTTATATTTTTAACTGTAATATATTAGTAATTTTATATATATTGGGATTAAAGATCTTAGAGTCTTTATTTCTAATTATTAATTCAAAATAATACAGAAAAAGTAATAAATACATATCTTCAATAAGTATCCGGTGAATCTCTGTGTGGTTTCCATGGTGGAATTAACCAAAATATTGGTTCCTAATGAATTCAGCACGATTAGCTAACTAACCTGACATCATCCTCACCTATTATACTCACTTAGGGGTCCCGTCAGAGTATACCGATAGCGCAGATGGGATTAGTATTGTTCTGTCAGCTCATAAAAAAAGTCCCGGGGTTAAAAAGGAATAGTCTACATAGTGTTTTGACTTCATCAGTAGATCAAGATGAAATAGATACCTACGTCGTCTGCTAATGTTGTTAATACAAAAATCTGTATTTGGACAAAAATATATTTCCGAGGACCTAAACATCACTCAATCAAGTTTCGATCTGGGGTGAACAAAATCTTGTCCAATTTAACCCTAGGAAGACACAAATCTGCGTGTTCGCCGCAAAAAAGATGCCGTTTGTCATATTTCCTCACTTTCAGGGCGCTTCCCTTGATAGAACGTCGAGTCGTGGAGTTCTGGGTGTTGATATATCTAGCGACGTCCAGTTTTGCAGTCATCTGGAGGAAAAAGTTAATATAGCTTCCAAAAAGATAGGAGTGCTCAATAAAGTGAGACGATATTTCATGCTAGAACACCGCCTAAAATTGTATAAAGCTCAAGTCAGGCCGCATATGGAATACTGTTCTCACCTATGGACAGGAGCACCATAGTACCAGCTCCTTTCGCTAGACCGCATTCAAGGGCGGGCTGCTCGAATTATTAATAGTCAGCGCCCTACTGTCCGACTCGACCCACTGAAACTGCGTAGAGACGTTGCATCTCTGTGCATCTTCTACCGAATTTATCATGGGGAGTGCTCTGAGGAATTGGTCGGATTATTACCCGCTGCTGATTTTCAACACCGTACAACCCGCCATAAACTAAAGTTTCATCCCAACCATCTGGACGAGTGGCGGTCTTCCACCGTGCGTATTTTAAGACACTTTCTACCAGGCACAACCACTCTTTGAGATCAACTTCCAGCAGCAGTATTTCCGAACCGATACGACATCATAATCTTCAAGAAAAGAGCATATTCCTTTTTAAAAGGCCGGCAGCACACCTGCATTGCCATTGGTGTTGCCTTACTATCAGGTGAGCCGCATGCTCGTTTGCTCTGTGTTTTAAAAAAAACCTAACAAAATTAATACAAATGGATTTAATGAATCGACGATGAGCGAATAAGGAAGTAAATTATACAACATAACCTACAAATAAAAACAAGTCATTTATTTTATACCACTCAGGTAACAAACAAATATAAGACCCACCGTGATGGAAAGCAATTACCGCCTATAAACGCTTGCAATACCAGATGCACTACGCATACGTTGCTGACACTGAAAAAAACTCTTTACTTCTCTTTTGGAGAACCCTATGTTTAATCTCTTGGAAAAACTTCGACAGGAAGCTCATTCCATTATCTGATCGTCGTGGGAGAAACATCTGCGAAAATCATCCAGGCTCTAATGTATAGGTGGTTAATTCCCTATCGAAGACGAGCTATACGATGGTAGAAAATGGCCGTAATTCCAATTTAAATTCTCTACAGATTTCTATAACTTATTATAAAACAGCGCCATCTACATGCTAACACACTTTGACAGTCACAGATGCTCCGAAAAGTTGTAATGCGGACGGTAGTTCTAATTTTGTGTTTCTACACAAGTGCGTTCAGTCTTTACTAGATGCCAGCACCTTCCATACCTGACATCATAGTATATAACACCTTGGTATAACATACTACGTACTGACACATACATATACTACTGTCTCTCGGGGGGAGAAGGAATTGTTAGCAATGGGGATATAGCCCCGTTGCTAGCAATATACTCTATCGGGTCGACCTCCTCGTGGTTCCCCTTGGAAACCATCGTGATTGATTTATTGTTAGATTCGTCACGGTAGGCTAGCTGACCTGCTTCATCCTCACCTATCATCCCTCACTGGTGCCCCGCCGGTGTGTACCGATGGCGCGGGTGGGGATGCCATTCCATTATCACTCATTAAAAAAAAATTACTTTCTCTCATCCTGTATGTGCATTTGCAATAACGGCCTTTAGATAATAATTCTTTTTCAGTGAAATTTTGGAACGTTTCGCTAGATATGATCTATATGTATATCTTAGTGGACACTTATAATGTTTATAAAAGACTGTAAGTGCCCACTATGTGACAAGTCAACGGTATGATATGTATCATATTTTTTATTGTTAGGGAGGCAAACGAGCATATTGACCACCTGATGGAAAGCGGCTACCGACGCTCATGAACATCTGCTACACAAAGTTGCTTGTGCGTTCCCGGAGTTTTAAATGTTTTACCTTTTAAATATAGTGTGCTACAACTAACATCTATTCAAAATAATTGACTTTCTCGTAAACGTTGGGGAGCGCTTGTTTTATGAATCCAAATTAATCTAATTAGATTTTTTATTTCACATGTAGTTTTCTATGAGTAATATAACAACTCAGTACTATTGTATTTGCCTTTAAATTCCTCTCCAGTTAAAGTTGCAGAGGCCAAATGGATCATCGATTTTAAATTTATTATTACCATTTAGTCGGGAATACTTTTTTTATAACACACTAAGCAAACGAGCATGCGGCTATTTTGATGGTAAGTGACTACCGCCGCTCACTATCACCCGCAACACCAGAGGCATTGCATGTGTGCTACAGGCCTTTTAAAAAGGAATATGCTCTTTTCTTGAAGGTGTCATAATTCATTTAACTCAATCCGAGAGGATTCGAATTAGCTGAGAAAACCCGTATTTCTCAGCTATCCGGCGTACGGTGGAGTAAGTTTTTACGTGTGTAAGTTAATAGATGGAAATTAAATAGTCACCCTGCCTGCACAATCGGTATACATCCCCAACTTCTCATCCTTGGTGGGAAAGGAATTGTTAGTACTGGGATTTAACAGTCCCTTTGCTAGCAATATACTCTAACAGGTCAACTTCCATGCAGTTTTTTCTGAAAACGATCGTGGTTAATTATTGATGAATTCGTCACAATGGGCTAACTGACCTGCTTTCATATACACCTATCATTTCTTACTGATACCCCGTCGTGGCAAATTTAACAATTATTAACCTTTAAAAGCCTGTTTTTTTAAATCAATTTAATCAATATATAAAAAATATTTAAAAAAATAGTAAAAAAAAATCAAAACGATATTTTTATATATTTATTTTGAAAAAAAAAACATTTGGTATCATTTTTGATACTTTAGACATTACGGTATTCAAAATATTTAAATTTATTTAACAATGAAACAATGCAAAACCCGGTATCAAATTTGAAACTTCAGGCATTTAAGGGTTAACTAAAATAATTTCCACTTAAGAGATTGTTAGTAATGGGAACTAATGGCTCCATTGCTAGCAAGCCTTGTCTACGCGGTTCCCTCTGGAAACCATTGTGCATAAATAGTATAATATTGTGTGTAAATACTTGTTGCATTCATCATGATGGACTTACAGACGTGCTTTCATGCTCATTTGTCATCCCTTACTGGTGCCTCGCCAGTGTATACCGATAGCGCAGGCGGAGTTACCATTCCATTATCATCCATTATAAAAAAAATCCACGGGAAACCGGGAAGGTCGACCTGATAAGATATACTGCTACCAATAGGACGATTAAACACCATTACTAACGATCCCTTTTTCCTCTAGTGGAGTAGATTACCAGTTACATTATAGAAGGCATTAATAAAAGGCAGGTATTATTATTACTCGGAAAAATATATTAAACCTTGTCATCTAAAACTTTTCAAAGTTTCAAGACGAAGGCCTTCATAGTACGTTATATTAAGTTTGTGGTCTTTAAACAATCCAGTGATGACTTGTGGGACCGAAACATGGTTCTACCTACATACAGACAACCCCGTATGCAAAAGCTTGAAAATTACTCAGCGAGATATAGAGAGCGCTATGCTTAGTTTCTTTGCGTGATAGAATTAGAAACGTGGATATCCGCAAAAGAACCAAAGTAACCGACATAGCCCGAAGGATAAGGGCTGATCACATAGGTTCTTTAGTAGCAATCCCGTATGGGTAAACGCAGAGTAGGACGACCCCCCACTAGATGGGGTAACGACCGCAAATGTATTGCAGCAAGTCAGTGGATGCAAGTGGGGCAGGACCGTTCCTTATGGCAGTCTTGGGTTGGCTATGTTCAGCAGTGGACGAGCAATGGCTAAGATGATGATTATTATTATAAATTCCAATTATCTTTAAGGCTAGCATAAGGCAGAGAATAGAGACACATTTTCACATATAAGGACAAATAAATAACTTATATATTTCAAAATTTGTTTAATCATAAATAAATAACATTTTTTGTTTGGAACAAAACAACCTCCATTATTATTCACACACCATACAACTCTTCATTTAGTGAATTACAATTATTAATTCTCTAATTACTTTCTAATAATACTTACAATAATCTTAAAATTAGTGTTGTACATAGTTTATTACCACAATTAATTTGAGATTTTTCACGTAGTAAATATCTATACGCTTATAGAGAGAATTATTCCAATTAGAAAATACTGTTTTTGTATTTTTTTTTGTCAGTGAAATTGGTCTTATTTTTTTTATGAAAGAGAAAGAAAGTGTTATGGTAGTGTAGGTTCAGAAACGCAGTAATCGCATTTTTATTTACTGTCAAATTATCAACCATACTAAAAAGGTTCAAAAAGATAGTATATGTGTAAGAGTGCATAACGATTTACTAATTATAGATAGGTATAGAACGCTTATATTTTTTATAGCACGGCACAGATTAATTTTATCGTCACAGTATAATAAGAAAAAAGTTATGAAATTAAAATGAAAGGTTTCCGGCAAAAGAATACGATATTGATATCATGGATCAATATAATCAAATTGTACATTTGATAATGTAATTATAGCTCTAAGCTAAGAGATAAATTTTCAATATCAATAAATGTTATGATATTTTCTACAGTTTAGGAAACAACGATATCACTTTTATTACAGGATATTATTAATTCCTACGATTATAAATAACGTTTATCTACGTTTACTGTGTTTCCAACCGATTTTATTTATCTAATATAAAATTTTCAGTTATAATTTTTATAATAGAATAGTCATAATATTTCCCCTTTCGATATAATATTTTGTTAAACTGCAATAAATAATATTTCAATATCGAACTCAATAGAATCGAATCGAAAATGTTTGTTCCTGAATTATGAACTTTTTTTGTAGGTTTTTGGGCTCATTTCTCCCTGGCTATTTCATAATATATCTAGCATGAAATTAAACAGATTTTTACCTGAAAATCTCTTACAGATGATTGTCAACAGCGCCAGCAAAAACTGCCGTAAACACTCATCCGTAAGGTCAGTTCGGGCAGCTTTAGCAATTTAGTCGAGTAATCTTGAGAATTTGCATATGGATCTAATATTTCAGTATTTTTTAGTTACTTGCGACTGTACTAAATTACTAAAGCAGTCTAAACTAGGCTTAAAAGTGCTATCATGGACATTAAACATTAAATCATAAATCAAAGTTATTTATAAAAGTCACAAATAAAATACGATAGTAGAGTGAATATTTAAAATACCAAAAAAAAAATATATTGCAGTTAACAAAATATTCATTATAAAAAGCTTTTCAGAATAATCAAAATTTATAAAAATAATAATTGTAAGTCTCGATTACATATTTAATTGACAATTATTTTTGTTGTTTATATATAAGTAATATTAGTGGACGACACAAACGATTGACTGCAAAAAAAACATTGGAATGGATAATTGGGTGCCATAACTGTCTCTAGATAAGTCATTGCGAGGCAAAAGTTCCATAAAACGGTCTACGAAAAAATAAAAATTTATAAGTACTTACCAAATAAATACAGTACATTAGTACTGTTCAATTATTTACACGTGCAAACATTAGACCCTGTTCACATTACTAAAAACTCGCCATGAGAGGATTATAAAGCGAATAGTACTAAATCACTTGAAAGCTACCGTTTACATGCGTATGAGAGTGTCTTAGTAATATAAATAGGGCATTAAGAAGTACTTAGTACGCACACAAACGCCTATCACTAAATTAATCTCGAAAAGTTTTAAATATACCATGCACTTATAGAATTTATTTGAAAAGTGGATACCATTACATAGAATTCGATTTGATAGAAAGAAAAGTTACTTAAATAAAAATATATAAAGAAATACAAAATATTTAATAATATAACTTATAAAGTAAAAATAGTTTATAAGAAAAAATCAATATTTTGAAATAAAAATAGATTTATATTTTCTAAAACGCTCTATTGTAGAAAAGAATCTCTATAACGCTCATTATTGCATTGACATCGTGTGCGTACTTTATAGCAATGAAAATATAAATCATAAGTCCCAAACAATAAGATATAATATGCAACAATTAAATAATCGAATCAACCAGGTGTATAATTCTGGTTGATGCGATTATACTCGTATATAAACTTACTTTTTATGTATTACATTTAATGAACTTAAAAAGGTCAAATCCAATCATCATACATTATAATACTATATAGCTTGCATATTTTAAGTTTTAATAGGTAGGCAATTAATTGTAACTAGAAAAAAGTCAACAATTTATTAAAAACTTTTTGGTATTTTGGTCAGTTGTTTGATAACTACGTTACGACAGTTAGGCCCTGCATTTTCTACTGTTAGAATATCCCTCGAAAATAAATCTTCA
Organism: Galleria mellonella; assembly: GCF_026898425.1. Lineage (NCBI taxonomy): Eukaryota > Metazoa > Arthropoda > Insecta > Lepidoptera > Pyralidae > Galleria > Galleria mellonella. Next base: position 123,482 of record NW_026442147.1, on the reverse strand, counting down.
ATGTGAATTGAAAATTATATAATGTATCTTAAATGATACGAAATCTAGCGATACATGAATAACTTCATGTAATACATAAGAATAGGCGAATGAGGTAAATCAACACATTTATTGCGACCGTACACATTCCGAATTCCTTATAAATGGTATTATTTCTTAATACATAACTCAAACGATAGACTCGAGTACAAAATAGAAGCTAAATGTGATTTTGTTATAAGGCATTCGGAAAGTGTCAAGTCACACTTAGGTACATACTTGAAGATTTCTTAAAGGTAGGTACTTAAAAAAGGTAAAGCTAAAATGAAGTGTACAAAAATAGTGCGACAATCATGACCACTTATCCGATATAGGTACGCCATGCGTTAGATGAATTTCAAATTCGACTAAAATCGTCTATTTACTATTTACTACACAAATATCACACAATCCGTTCGCGACACACTTTTTACTTGATAACTCTTCACTCGTAAAAATTGTCCCTGGATTCAAGCAGACCAATAGAAAATGATATGAGTTTATGAATCACGGCGGGTGCATGCTTAAAATGATGCTTGTGCTTGAAGCGAGTAGGTACTCATTTAATTTATAATAAATTGGCCCATATTCATATAAATTTAAATCTCCTTTAAATAAACCAATATTTAGTATATTAGTGTATTATGTCACTTTTTTCAAATTAAGAATTTAGCTTGAAAAAAGACGGTTATTTTAACAGATATTTAGGTTTTGAAGATAAGAGTAGTTACATAACTATAATGTAAACTTCGATTAGTTACATATAAACAATAAAATAAAATTCCAAATTTCATAATCTAGAAAAAATATACTTGATTTATTAACTTTACACTTAAGGACAGTGGTTTTGAATAAAACCTAGAATGTATATGCTAATTTAAAATTTGGCTTCTCTATTGGCCTTCGAAACAAGGTATGGACGCAATCCACATTTATAAGACGCGTTTCACTATATCACAATGTCATATAAATTTTTTTAATTAATTTAAATCATGTAAATGACAAAACTTATTGGGATCCCTGGGCATAGTGAGAACGTTGTTGCAAAGTAGACCGACGACAGGATTTTCAAGGTTTTCATATTTTGAGTTGGTCTCCGATGAAAGACTTACGGCACCGCTGCTGTCTCCCTCGTATGTGTTCTCAGTGTCGTCCACGTTTTGCGAGCTGATACTCGATTTGTCGTTTCTCTCATTAATATGGTCTCTATCGTGGACCGAATAATCGATTTTCTCACCATTATTGGCCATCTCAATCCAATGGGCTCGATTGCTTTTCACTCGGTCGAGCATTGGCTGTAAAGTTGGTGACAATACCGCGAATGCCTGAAATAAGATACGATTGATATTGAAAATTTATATTAGAAAATATAAATTTAAACATTTACATCAGTAACTTTGTAATCCTACTTCAAGGAATTAAATCTATACGACAAATATAAACACAAAATCATCAAATTTTACTGCAGTAATTACCAGAATACAAAATAAAACGTCAAAATGTACACAAATTTAAGTATTTCAAAAATTAAACATCAGGACCAACGTTTGTATAAAATATTATTTGGTCCTAAAAAGTTCCACTAATAAGATAAAAAGATTCCTTTTTTTTTTTTTTTTTTAAATAATACGAAATAATTACTTGACGAGTGTAATAATGAATTTCGAGAGTACTGTAATATGATACTTCCAACTAATAAAAATACCTTTTAAATGTAATAGGCACTTTTTTTTAGAAAGTTCCATATTATATTGTAAGAGGAAAACTGAAGAAGGGCTTTCATTAGCTCATATTACGAGTGTCAACTACTAACAGTTTACTATATTATACCTACTTACATACTATTTTTTTTTAAATATGTTTATTATGTATTGTAGTTATATATGTACTGAATATATGTATTTTTTTATCGGTGTACCTCAATAAATAACCACTAAAACCATACCTAGTTTTTCTTATATTTTTTGCGATATTATGATTATTTGGAAAATTATAAAAAAAAAAATATATAATATAAAGACAGAAGCCTCCATGTTGCTTTAGTTTTATTCGAATATTTATAATAGTTTCATAGAAAAATAATTTTAAAGTTTGGGATTGCAACCCCCATTTTTCAAAAACGAATAAAGCTAGGGGTTTGATAATTGGTCAAAAATTATTTCCAACAAGTAGCACTAACTACCACTAACGATATATCAAAGCTACCAGTGTCAACAAAGACGCCAGTGCAGATTTCATAAGGAAACACGGCGGGACCTTTTTGTATGTTTAATACTATAATATTGTAGATACATACCTCGTAAATAGGCAAACATATGGTGTCAATAAATTTGACTTGCATAGCAGGGAGTTCATCTTCCTTATCTCTATTCATTAAGTCCTGAAACAAAAAATAATGCTTTAATTCTCCATAACGTATATGAATATTGGTATATTCTTTTATTAAAGATATTGCGTATGTATATGAAATAGGATGAAACTTAACGTTGCATCTATCAAATCGCTACATACCACCATAATCTGGCGCTGAATTTTAAGAAAATTACACTAAATAAAAAATATATGAATGTACTTCATGTATATAAACATATAATAACATGTATGTATATAAAAGTGTAACCAAACTGTACTGGAATCAATATCAATAGGAGCGCCCAGTAACTACGTACGAGCACATCGACGGCACTTATTCGATGTTCCATTACGAAGAACAGAGTTCGCTAAGCAGGCTCCCCTATCTCTTGCATTGAAACTACTCAATGATATTTTGAGCCAGTATCCGCAATTGGATGTATTTGCCTCCAACTTGCTGGAGTTTCGTCGGGTGACCACGGAGTATTTGTGTTCAGACGTTTTTGTTTAAGTCTTTTTATATTATTCTTGTTGTATATATGTAATATTCCTTTTTTTATATGTTGTTGTATTCATGCTTTCCTGGGTGGGCGTATTGGAAGACTGTAAGGCTCACCCAGTGGATGTAATAAATAAATAAATAAATAAATGTAAATATTTTTTAATATCTTTAAAAATATAGTACTTTTATATAAAACCGGCCAAAACAAAAGGAAATAACAACATATTTATGTAAAAGCATTTTATACAATCATAATAAATTATTATAATTTTAATATATAAAATTTTTTGCAGTTCTTATTAGATATTTTATTAAGAGTATACGTATGACTTTCTCAATTGTTTTTGATACGATACCAAACTATTTTTTTTTTCACGACTTGACATGAGCCCATCGTACCGACGAATACAAGAATAGAATGATCCATGAATATGAACAATCGAAGGTAGGAAATCTTTTCAACGGTTATCTGCATATGAAGCACATTATAAAGCACTTGATGGGGTAGCGCGATGAAGACGTTTTAACCTGACGTACTATGTAAATTATCTTCTAAATAATTATTATCATTGAAAAACTGTGCCAAGTATTTTTATGGGATGCCTGAAGTGGATTCTTCAAGTAGCGTAGCATTGAAAACATGCAACTAATATATATTAAACAAATACTTACTATAGGTGTCAAATTCAGGTTTTGCCTCTCCAGATCGCCCTGTCTGAAGAATTCACCAGCGACCAACGCAGCGACCCGCCGCTCGACGGGCCAAGGTTTTGTGATAGCGGCGAGGTCACACGCCGTCATCAGCATAGCCCGGAGTAAACCTCGCCGCTCCTCGCACTCGCCCCACGCTGGTGTCACCGCTCTATCAACGCTCACTAGTTCGATGAAGGGTTTCCGTTTACTGAAAACAACATTCGCTTGACTCAATATTATTTTTCTTCGCAGACCGGAAACATTTACAATGGGGTAGATTGTAGAGGGTGGTATGTAATTTACATGTGCAGACTTTGTTATAAAAGACATTTTTATAGATAACTCTATTCCATCGTATTCTGTTACGAAACAGCTGTATTAGAATGACTACACAAGTTAAGAGCAGTGAAATAAGAAGATATAGATTTTTCAGAAATAGCAACGTAAGTAACAATAAGTCTATGTGAACAAGCTTAAAATGGCGTCACAGTTTATTCTTTGCTGTCCATGGTTTTGTTTTTAATCTAAATAGGACTACTATATACAATTAGGATCGTCTGCTAGGTTTCCATTCCATGTTATATAAAAACACGTGGATGAAAAATAACAGTGCGTACTAACTCCGCATCATTAATAGATAAGTGAATCGATCACGCCACAATCAAACTCTGTATGTGTGCACGCGTGATACATTTACGCAATTAACTACTACGACCCTAACAAACCAATCAACTTACCATGGTGTGTGTTACTGAGCTGTGTATTTACACAACCGGTTCGACTTAATTTGGGGGCAATGTTTTTTTATTTGTGCACTCTGAACTTAGGTGACGCAGAGTTCTTTTTTTCTCGTCGGTAAAAAAATATTTTGTAATAAAAACATTGTACCTACTTAAATATTATGTTTTTTATACTCGGTAATGGCTTTAAACAAGGGCGATTGTGATCATAATTATTTGAATAAAATTATTAACTCCGCTACCATTATTATGTGTGTGACTGCTAACACTCGAAGATTGTCCACCACTATTAGATACTACCAGAAGTTCCACAACCTTCCATTAGCCATCAATCTCCGACTGGCATTTTCTTTATGCACCTTAACACGTATTTTACTTCTGAACGAGGCAACTTCAGGCAAATTATTAGATCGCTGCTCAAAGGCTGTATTATTATAGTATTAATCGCTCGGCCCCCAAACTGCGAATTCTCAGTCGCATCAATCTTTGTTTGTTGGCAATCCATACATATCAATAATAGTGGAATTAAACAAATTAGTTCTAATCCAATAACTAGCGATATGGACTTCCGCAAGATAACATTTAGTTCAGTAAAATATGTGATCATAGTCTTAAGTCCATCTTTATTACCTTCATAGGTAAATAAAATTTAAATAAATAAATACAATGTGTACAGATAAATAGAGAAACAGATAAAGAGATAATTAAAATTATATAAGATTACGTCATAGCTTCTCTACTATTATCAGTTTATAAAATGTTCAGGTAATGTTTAGTAAAAACTTTAAGATTTTATTTAGGTGTCTATAACAAATTTAAAACAGTAACTACTTGTATTTATTTCTAGTTAGGCTATTTGCGACGTAATCCACGTGACTAGAAATATTTATTAACCAGGTTAAAAAGGGATTTATAAAGCCGACGTTAGTTCTCAATGACAACATTTACGTGACAAATTCAATGACGAATGGTTGAGCCCTTAAAGTGTCAATTGGTAAATAAACAACCCTTCTATATAATAATAATAAGGATTAGTAATATAAACTTTACCTGAAATATACAGCTAAATCGGTGGATAGTATAGCATCTTCGAGTACTTTAACTACTTTTTCATAGTCTTCTGAAGATAGGTTTGCTAGAACCTGGTTTCCAGGTGAGTTCAGGATCATCAAACACTGATCAAAGTGATGGTGCTCCATTGTTGATGTTGAGTACAGCTGTGCCAAAGGTGACGATGCTCTGAGAAAAAAAAAAGCAATATTTACCATAGGTATGTATAATCTTACCAAAATATAGTCGGACTAATTAGGTTGTTAGAGTAGAACGATAAAGAAAAAAGTGATAAATTTTTAAGAATAGTTTTCACATAAGGTTGTAAATTATTTAAAGCATTTTCATCAAATATTAGAAGATATAAATGTACTTTATTTATATAAAAAAAAATGCAAAAAATAACGTAAACTTTAAGAAATTAAATAGTAAGTAGGGACAAAAACAAGCAGAACTCCATTGAAATATGTAACATAATATAAGTTTGACGTTATTAAATTGCGATAAATAACTTATAATATAATCGCGTAGTGATAAAGTAAAAATGTGTGTCATTACTATTTTCACCACTAAGATATGATGTGAAGGTAACTACAGGAGCAAAACACAAAACATCAATATAATAAGACAGAAAAACTTGAAGTAAAACTACATACCAAGCCAGAAGGCTTGGTCAAAATGGTAGTATTCTAGTAATGGTAGTATAGTAGCTAATTATAATTCTTGTATTATGAAGCAGGATTCGTGTCTATTATACCATTGGATTGTGACTGGTAATATGAAGAATGAATGTTGAATTACGATTATTAAATATAACTTACTTGATTTGAAAAGAGTTATTGGTCCCTCGATGATCAAGATCGTGACACAAACAGCCGATAATAAGAGCCAGACATTCTAGCTCTCCAAAAATCTTCCACCACTGAGTCTCCTAGAAATAAATGTAAGACACTATAATTAAATAAGAAACGAAGGTCTTAGTGGTCAATTTACAATTGCTATTATGATATACTATAGGCATCTTTGACGACTATGAACAAGATTAAAATATTTAACCTTATTTATTTAACTAAATTATATCCGTTAAATTTCCGTGTGATTTACATCATTCGAGGATTTTTATATATTTATTTTTTATTTTTATATTTTTAACACCATCAAGTAACGCGGTAGGACATTCTTACCGTTAAATGACACTGTACAGGATATCATAAATTTATATCAAGTATTTATAACACCAAGATCAAAAACTTTAGAAAGTTTTACGAAGTGAGCAAAAAATATAAGTAAATAAATATTTAAAGAAAATAACGAAAAGCATTCAAGATCTCAGAAAAGTATCATTGGTAACAATAATAATATTGGTTTTTAATACTTTTATGTTTTTATTTTCAGACTCCTGACTTACATTGCAATTTAAATAACTTACATTACAATGTAAACTTTAAAGTATTCTAGTATAGTGAAAATACGAAAAATATATACCTAGATAATAATTAATTAGTGAACCTAATTATAATATGCAAAATAATCTATTTAATATTATACCTACAAATAATAATTATTAATCTTATCAGAAAAGTAATCAATACAATATTATATCGATTACTTCTCTTATCAAACGCTTCAATTTCATTAACAAGGTGAAGTTCATTTTGTTGTTTTATATTATCATGGCAATAGATAGATAAATAGTAATCAATATACCTATAGTTGTAGTTTCTACCGTGACAAACTTGTCACACAGAACTTTTCATATTAACAACTGTCACCTGTTAACGCCGTTTTCATTATAGATCTTAGAAGCCTTTGGGGATGACTGTCTGTTACAGAACACTACAATTATGTAACTTGCCTAATCATAGATAGAGGAATCCGCTGTAGGTTCTATTTTAAATCTGTATTGCAAATATTTGTCAACACTGCATATAAAAAAGAGAGCTACATTATATAAAATTATATTACAATATCATCCAACTAATATTACAAACTAGCTATATTCTGCGGCTTCGCTTGTAGTCGTATCGTATTATTAAGAAATGAGCCTACCAAAAGCAAATATCATTTATAAAATTCGACTAGTACTTTCAGAGATTAGCGCATTCAAATAAACTCTCGTTTTATTGTATTAGTATAGATACTTGATAAAATCATCATTGTTTGAATATTTAGATGTTATAGTCATATTTATTATAGTAGAATTTGAGTTAAATTTAATATACGAGCTCATACTCTGATAATTCAGAATATTCAGAATGTATATTAATATATACATGGTATATTTTTTATCCTTATTCAACAAAACAAGTCCACAAGTACGATATAATAAAATTTCACAATCTGCATGAGAAGTTAAGCTTAGAAACTTACAGTCAATATGGCGAACATCATCTGAGCGACGTTGAACGCGTGCCGCCAATTATGGTAAGTCACGTTTCTGTAGTTTTTCTTAACGCTTAATAACCATCGGCAGAGGACGCTGTAGTCGATATGAAATCGCTCAACGAAGTCTAGGTCGAGGAACATTCGAAGACACGCTTTTAACGTGTCATCGTCTGTTAGGTCGATATCGTCGAAATCTAGCTCGTGAAGACTAAAATGGACAGAGGACGGTATCCTTAAAGTCTGTAATAAAATACAAGTCTGTTTAAAAACATTTACAAAGACAAGATTTTATAATGTAATTTGCCATATTATGGCTGCAGCCATTTTAAGCTGATATTATTTATAATAATCGTTACCTATTCTTCAACCTGTTTCATTTGGTATCCGTATTAAGAGGACTAAGAAAATATCACCATCCGCCATTTTGTGATGACGGCCATTTTAAGGAATATTACAATGTTGAGTATTACATATACTGACCATATTTATATTGCATTTTGTATAATGCATTATATATGTATATAAACATGTAAGCAAAATCTTGCAAAATTTGTCATAAACCGTTTAATAAATATAAATCTTGTAAATATGGTTTCTTTATTATAAAACTTAAAAATGTCTGATTACTGCTACTGAGGGATGTATATTAATGCTAACTTTAAAAGACATTAGGGTTTAAGATTTAAGAAAGGGACACGTAATTCGTTATAATGTGTAGAATTACCAATTTTTAGCAATTTAGCTTTATTTTTTGCTTTTCGTGATAATATATTCTATTTCTATTAGAAACATTTTATTATTAAATTCATTCATCTACATAAAAATAAAAATAGATAAAATAAGGATTCTTATGTCACGCCCTCAATAAAATGCGGTATACGATATTTAATTTCATTAAATGATTATAAGAAATTGTTAATTGATTCTCTCCCTACTTACATGGCTGTTAATTTAAAACGAATGTTAATATTTTGAATAGTTCAATACTTATGTAGATATCGTAGGTCAATCTAAGAAACTTTAATTATTGGGACCAACGGAACTGGAAATATGGGGACAAATTACGCAAATAGCTTTATAAACTTACCCGTAATCGTTGAGCGTCGTCTAACGAAGCGGATGCGTGGTAACTTAATACCTGGAATTTAGAGAAAACATAATCAAAATCGACTCAATTTGAACAACTAATATGTAATAAAATATTGCTACATTATATATTTGATTATAAAGATTTATAAAAATACATTTAATGTTCTTATTAAAAAAAAAAACTTTACAGCTTTGGAAGATTAAATATCAAATGTTTAGCGGTATCTATAACATTTAAATGTAGATAAAAATTAATAAATATGTACTATCTATCTATCATTATACCAATTCTTTGTAACAAGCAAAGAAAATAGTGGATCAAAAAACTAAAAAAAATACTATTTGGTTATTTTCTTTAGAGTTCTCATAGTTAATTGTGTCATACATTGCAACCATACGTATTTCAGTACATTAAAAATCTGGTTTATTAAAACCTATTTGGGAATCCTAAAAAAAAACCTTTGTTCGTTATCCACTCGGGCCTTTTAATTTTTTCATAGATTTATTTTTACCTGCTATTTCCATCATTCATTCTCAAATTCGACAAAAACATGAGCTAACGAACACATTTATGCCTATGTAGGTAGAACATTCCATTCAGTCTTAATAAGAAACGTTATTTCATTAATTTAAACAAGACGACGATATAGCACAAATCATTTCATTTTATTATTAATTTGAGACGCGAATGCAAGGAAAGATATTAATAGCAGTTCCCGTTCATTATTTCATTTTTCTTCGAGTCTCTGTGATTTTATTTTTCCTGCGATATTAAGTAGATTCGTTATTATTCTTTCATTCTATTTCTAAAATTGGATTATTCTAAAATAGATATAAGGATAATATAATAATACGTAGTCGTTATAGTAAATCATAAAAATATACCAACCAAGTTTAAGGTAACTTTCGAATGAAGGAAAATCTCTAATATTATACTGTTATGCCCCCAATTTTAAACTGAATTCCACAATTTATTTTACATTTAGGATTATATTCCTGTATTATTCCTGGCCTATTTTAATTTTGACGCTTAAAGCTGTCAGTAGTCCATGGTACTGCTCATGTTTATAGGCGACGGTTACCACTTTCCATCAAGTGGGCCGTCAGCTTGTTTGTCATTCTAAGTTGTATAAAAAAAAAAGAAAAAAGCTTTTTTAAGGAACAAAACATTGCTTATTGCAAAATAAAATGTACTTGAGTTCTAAAGGAAAAATTTTCAATGCAATTTATTAATGTATAATCTCGTAGTTTACCGGTGTGTTCACGATAGAAGTCTCTTTATTGAGGAGTAAATAATACTTCTATAGTAACAATACTCACGTCAAGCGTAACACTCTGCTTTGCCATGGCTGTGATGGCCTTCTCATACATGTGAGTGTTGTGGATGCCCATCCCGCAAAATATAGCAAAGGCTTCCACAAAGTTCTCGTCGTTTTTCGTGAAAAGCAGTTCATCAAATTTGTTGACGAGCTGTAATAGAGCAAATTGTTAATTAAATTTTTGTGTTGATTGCATAATCATTTTGTCAAGATTAAAGTCGAATTGAAATATATACACACATACATACATACATACATATATATATATATATATATATATATATATATATATATATCATTATCATTGTATATATCTATATTTTAGAAGTGGCAAATACAAGTTATAATAATTATGGTTAAATTATAAGCTGTGTAAACCCGGCATAGAATGGGCGACCCCCTTTTCCGTTCCCGTAGATATCATCGAAGACGGTTAAAGAAACTTAATGATCGAAGGATAAACAGCAGCGTTCCTGTTTAAACATCACCAGCCTAACTGCGGTTGCCAACCCACCCACTAAGCGTAACAACTACCCCCACTCCCCCCAGGGGCAGGCATATGTTCAGCAGTGAATAATTAACAGTTGATGAGATGATGATGATAGTGCTGTTCATGTTTATAGGCGACAATTGCCGCTTTACAGGTGAACCATCAGTTTGTTTGTAATTGTGATGTTGCATAAAAAAAAAGATATTGATTGTAATTAAAGCTATTTTTCGAATAATATAATTTCTTTTTCTCTCACTAGCCTTAATTACTTATTCAAAAAGTTCTTTTTTATATATCTGTATACCAAAATATTTTTTATATATTTTTGTACTTAACATATACATATTAAATTAACTGTAAAACATTATAATAAAGAACTACTCGCTGTACTTAATTAGTACTGCACTTCATATATTCTGAATATAAAGGAATGGAAACTTCAAAAATTTAATCTACCGACAAAAAGTTCTCGACTTCACCAGCCCAGTAACCATAATTTTGGAAGATAAAATACCTATCTGTATAATATATTACGAAGTAAGTAAGTAATATATTGTAAGTAAAGTATATAAAACTCTTTGTTATGAAAGTGTTGTAATAATGAAATTATGGAAACAACTTAGTACAGTTTGTTGTAGGAGACCCTATAATAAAGACCAAGTTTAATATTCCACAATAAAGGAGAGACTTTTACGAAATATTTTAGATAATTTCGCCTTTATTACGTCATTATAGACAGCTGTTAGTTGTTTAGAAACTTTAAATTCATAGTATTTTTAGAAAAAAAAAAAATAGAAATATTGCGTAGAAACATACTTGGATTTCTTTTAATAGGTACCGCAATGTATTTTTTAAAAGAATCCAATATCGTGTAAATATCGCATAATTGTGACAGCAATTTCCTAAAATATGACATTTTACGAAATGGCGACATCATACATATACATACATATTACCAATACATAACATATCAGCAAAGAATAATGTGCATGAACTAACACATAAACGAGTAGTCTATAATTTAATAAAAAAAATTCATTCCGTTTAATTTTCATTCAAAGTTGTGTATTGACATTCAGAAAAACGTAATACGTATGTTACTATATCATTAAACTATAACTTAGTATCCAATAACTAAGGTTGTTCTGTTATTACTTATTAATTTTGAATTTTCAGTTAATGCATTGCGAACAATATAAAGTAATGGTTTAAATATTTGTCAGCGCAACAGTACCTACGCCACAACCACCTTATTGCAATTATAAAGTTAAAACATGGATATAATACTGTATCCTGTCACACGCCAATTCACAATGTTGTGAGAATCAACATTCATAACGTTATCGTAGTACATTGTGGTTTTCAGTAATTGAAAGAATTTTTCACATAAGAAACAAATTTTCAGTTGTTTTTGATGATAACTCTATTGCGGTAGAATTACGAAGGGACATATAAAAAGTATAAAAAATAAGTTTATTTCAGCAGGAATAGTCTATAACAAAATCCTGTTTGCGTTATAACGTCGAAAAGTTTAATGGGCTATGGACAACCCCTATCCATATGGGAAATAAGAATATCAAATGTATGTTTCTAATACAAACTTTATGACTTTCAAGATAAGGGTCCTCTGCCACAAATGTTAGTATAGCTATAATAGGCTCCTACACATTCGTAAATGATCAAGTCAAATTACTAAAGGTATTGCCTAAACGGAATTAAGGAACAAAATGATATCGTAAAAGCTAACTGATATTGCCTTATCAAAATTCTATTTACTTATTCCCGTTAACGCGGATAAAACGAACGAAACGAAACATAAAGTATGGAACCAATGCAGTTTCACACTATCCTAAAATTGGCCTCGATCTTTTGTACAACAGAATTTGTCGCAGTGCGCAATCGTTTAATAAATACTTTTTAAATTCACTTAAAAGCAATACAATTTTTGAACATAACCGCATTTTTCTATCAGTTGTAAAATATATAGTTTCTGCCACTTATAAATTTAGCGTGAATTCACAGCTACATTCTATTTTCTGCGTGATCGTTAATAGCTAAACCAGAATAATATAATGTTGTAAATAATAATACAGTAGTAATTTTATCACAACCGTTTTGTAGTTCTAGTCTAATGGAGGATACATCTTCAGTTGGAAAATTGAAATAAAATTGAAATAAAACTCGTAGTAAAAATTATAAAATTAATAAAAAAAATTAAGAAGAACTATACTTCTTTATAAAAATGCAGGGTTTAATAAATTTGGAAATATTTTGAATTAATTATGTGACATAAATATCCAAATACAATGTCCCAACGGAATTTATGCTTGAAAATAGATTTGTGTTTATACATGGGGTGTTTAATCATTCTTAATAAAATTACTGTAATTATGCATATTTATTTTAATTTTTATAAATCAATAGACATTAAAGTTTAAACTAGAAATAAAAGAGACAAATCCTGGTACAATTGCCAACAACTCTATTATAATGAAATTAATTAACAAAGATTAACGTGACTTTTAATTAGCTTGGTGGACTTTTAACGACGCTATGCTGCGTATACCATACTCTACCCTCGTATGATAGTAATTGACCGCATTTTGCTATCCCTTTCGCACATTGCCGGTTTGTTCTTGTGAATTTTTTATTAAGCCTATATGATCAAATTCGAAAGGGTAAATTCATATCAGATGTCACTGAATTGGTTAATACTAATTCAATGTTTTCCTTTCTCGATGACAGTAGTTTTTTATATTAAAATTATGAAATGAACATCTAAATTTTTTATATCTTATAATTTTTATTCCGTAAAAGTAGCGATCATATTAGTCATACCATTTCTTAAAATTCATTGAATGATAAAGAAAATACAAATTAAATAAACACGTTTACGAGTAGAACATAGAGACAGATTAACTAAGAGACACTGAGTGTGTCACAATTGATTAATTTAAACTCTCGTATTTCCATAAACGTTCATATTTTGAATTGGCAAGACAATTTATTACTGTCACTTCGTATTCAGTGGCAGAATAACCATTATCTATGAATGCTTCATTCTACGCTCTTTGAATACCGCGAACGCTGTTTCCTACGTTAATCACTTAATACAATAATTTATGAACAAGTCTCACAACCATGTGGAATAAATGGAATGAGAAATGGAAAGATTATTATTGCAATTTTGATATCTAGTTACACTAATTCTAAAGAAGATCTCTGTATACAGCTTCGTTTCATTAATCCAATCGCAAGTCATAAAACCGACACGGCAAGAGCAGGATAATGTATTTACATTCCTTATACTGCCCACTTCTATGTTCATTTTCTTGCTATGAAAACGAGCTATGAGTAAATAAAGCATAAAATGATTGATGATGGAATAAATTCAGCGAGTTATTAACGACTTCGTAGAGAAGGCGGAAGTAATTGCAAAAAAATATTTGTCTGTTCAATAAAGTATCTTTTAATAAAGGCGCCATACTGGTTCGATTTCAAATGAAGAAATAAAGGATCCAAAAAGAACAAAAGATTCACCTCGATGTATTTAATAACTTAATTTTATATCTCGTAGTAAGAAATGCACGTTGTAAATTGATTATTGCTAAATTTAATATATGAAGCAATAATTATTACATAAGCTATGAAATTTTCGATGAAATTGCTTAATCACATAGATAAATCTTTTGTTAGAAAGTATTAGCATAATTGATTCTAAATTATATATGAGGACGATGATAGTAGATGATGTAAGAAATTTACTAACAATGCGATAGGTATTGAGAACGACGGCTTTCTGTGACAAATCTATTCTATAGGAAGAAATTTGTAAGATATTTAAATGCTTGCGATGATATTATTATTAAGCACTTGAAACTTAAATATACCTGAATAACTCCAATTATTCTTCCCTCGGAGTTTTTAATAGCCATACACAAAATAGTGTTGTGTTTGAATCCCGTGCCATCATCCACCGACGGATCAAATCGTGGATCTAAATACGCGTCTGCGATGTTTACGGTCTGTAAAAAAAAAATATTTGTGATAAATAAAATATATTAATAAAATTACCTGTGTGGTAAATTTATAAAAATATTTGTATCGAAAATTTGTTCGTAAGAGTCATCATCAACTTTTCGATTCGCCTTAATGTAATTTTCGAGGAACCGGAAAATTATACCTTTTTATTTATAGAATGGAAACAAAATTCTATCGCAACTTACTCCTAACAATATATTATTATATTTTTCTTTTTCTTTATAGATATATTTAGAAACTATAACTATTGATACAAACCTTTTAGAAATTTGTGATGTATTGAATAAGAGATATCTACCGAAATATTTCGTTTAATATATATAGCCCACCATTAAAATTCTAGTAGTATTTTTTTTTTATCTAAAACCATTTCTATTTTCACTGCCGACCTTAATTTAAACGTTGAATTCGACTTATATTTGGCCGAGCTTACTCGAATCCTTTAACCATTTCTCAGAAAACGATTTATTAACTTTATTTATTTTATATAAAAAAAATACAAAAGTTACTTTTGGGCTTTACTCTTTCTTAGTTTATATAATTCAAAAATTCTTTTAATTCAAAAATTATTTATAGATATCACGAAATAGTAATAAGCAAAGATGTTGAGCATTGTGGTGGGTGAATTTTCAAAAATGCTGCCTACAAACATTTAAAAAGTCGATAATGCACAAGCACCTTCTCTCGTGTTACAGGTGTTCATCGGCGACAAAAGTCGCATTTCATCATGTGATCCCTCATTTTCGTAATTTGCCTCCCTAACAATAAAAAAATCTACTATGATTGATGTCAAAATAAAAAAAAAATACATTAGAAGAAGTTACCTCGCCAGTTGTAGCTACGTAGCCTGTGATGCCGATGTTGATGGGGAAACGGCTCTCGTAGGGGGATGTCCGAGGTGTACCGGGTTCAGCATCGTCACCCGCCTCCAGGTCGAATACCCGTGAGAAACTGCCCTTCGACGCCTCATGGACCAAGAGTACCTGTCATAATATAAACATGCGTAAAGCACAGGCGCATTTAATAGGGGCGGCAAGAGTTGTACTGTGCCCACTCCAAGATGCAAGTAAAACTTTGTAAAGACATGTCTATGTGTACATATGCACTCTTTTTTTAAGATGTCAACTAATCCCTGCCCATTTTCACTATGTTGTATCCCGATAGCAAAGCACTTTGGCTCAAAAATCTCAGGATCCAACCCCCTCTCGATACGCCAATGATTATAAGAATGACATCAAAACCATTAGCATCCTTTTAAAAAAGTATTCTATGAATAAAATTGAATTATTTTTCTCGAAAACCCATGAAAATGTAAGTCTCTCACACATGCACACATCTCACACACATATTTATACATAGTGTGTTCAACTATCAAGTTCGTTTGTTGGATTGTTTAAAACTCTTTATTGCACAATAAAAGAAATTAAATATATAATATACAGCTTTCATTGTAGCAATCATATTATTTTCACAAAAAATATCTTCTTTTAACAATGAACATCTATAGGCACAATCCAGAATACACGGATACAGACCATTTTATAAAAAAAATAATTTCTAAACGGACTCGCCTCGAAACAGAATCTGAGATCTTATTCACACACACCAACGTATATACTCGGTACGGAAATTATGGCATAATTACAATTTAAGTGTCTATAACTGAATAAAATTATTTTTATGTATGTTTAAATGGTGAGAGAAAAACAGCCTATGTTGATTTACTTAAAACACATCTGAAAACGCAAATTAAACGCAGTGCTGTGTAGTTTCGTGGGCTTGTTCATTTAAATGCAAATTGAGGTCAAACATAATTTTAACGTACAAAGTATTAATTTAACTTGGAAACTGGAATGAGACAAAGAATTTTAACAGGATAAAACTATGCTCATTTTAGTACAAAAAAATTACACGTGATATTAAAACTTGATTTTCACACAAAGATTAAAAATATTAGCATAATTCATTAGAAAAATAATAATAATCTTCAAAAAATTTAAATGTTTACATTTTTTAATGTGGTTCATCAGAAGAAAAAAAAACGAGGAACTAGCTACCTGAACACATATTTTACCATCAAATTAAAATAAATGCAAAGATTTTTCTAATCTACTTTATCTAACAAGATATTTCTTTAAAATATATATATATATATATATATATATATTCTTTATTGCACTAAAACATATAGTAACAACAATAAGTTAATAACAATGTTAGCAAAGGCGAACTTATCTCTAAAAGAGATTTCTTCCAGTCAACCTAACACAGTGGCATACGAAGTAGTGAGTGGGCAGTAGTAGTGCAAAATTACAGTCCAATTAAAAATCTCTTACATTTTGTAGCTGTTAATTAAACGCCGATTATTCTTAGTACGATTTCATTGTTACTATGTACTACAAATATAAACTGAAATTATAATTCACATCTAAATTTATTTAAATATTATAGCACTGGTATAAATTTTAAATTTAGTTAAATTTAATTAAATATTGAAATCAACAGCGTCCAAAAAATACATTGTTATAAAGGCATCATCCCTTTTAGGTACAAAAATAGTCTTTTGGCGTAACAACTTTA
Source organism: Galleria mellonella (assembly GCF_026898425.1). Lineage (NCBI taxonomy): Eukaryota > Metazoa > Arthropoda > Insecta > Lepidoptera > Pyralidae > Galleria > Galleria mellonella. The sequence continues at coordinate 106,223 of NW_026442147.1, read as the reverse complement.
AAACATTTGTAAGTCCTATTTTTAGAGCGTAAAGTCGTATTTACGGTCTTCACGAATAACTTTGTTCGTTTTCTCTAAAATTTCGCAGCAATTATTCGAGTTATTTTTAAAAGTAATTATAGTAGATTCTGTAAAGTAAGTTCTTGAATCTTGTGGAATATTGTTTTCTAAGTGAAAATGGAGATTTCGGAATCAAATATAACAAAGAGTGTTTTGAATTTTTCATGACGAATAATTCCTTTTTAACTTTAAAACATTTTCCCGCTTTAAATATAATATAAGTATAGGTCACTTCACAATAGCGATACTTGTTAAAATATCCAAAAATGTCTATAATAACAAATATAAATGTGATTTACCACTTTTACGGCAACACATACTGGTTAAATACCTTCGTCTTCAAACTTGTCTTTGGATGAAAAGATATGGCATAGTTTTCCGAACGCTACCCAGCCGAGTTGAATTCGTTAGTTTACTATACGTCTTAAAAATAATATTTACACGTATCTAGTATCACAGGAAATTTTGGCAGGTACAACAAAATTATCTATGTAGGAGAATTATGATGTGAAATATGTAATATATGATGAGTATGCCCTCAATTCACTACGTAATTGTAATAAATTACAGCTCTAATAATCTGAACAAGACGGCTAATACGTACGAAGGGACAGACATGCGGATGGAAATAATGATTGTCTCTCATTTGACTACAGAACCCTAAAAAGGTCTAATAATTCAATCGACCTTTATTATAAGAGTCTTTAGTAAAGAAATTGAGGTAAGGTCTTTCGAAGGAAACAGATTTAAGGGATGCTGAAACACCCACGTGGAGACAGCGTTTATTATATAACGTTATTTCAAAATTTACAAAAAGCATTTTATTTAAAAATTATCAAAGCTCACAAAATCCTTTTAACGACAGTTTTAAAGACAACTTTTATATCTTGATCTAGAATATCTAGATAGAATATCTCGAAACAAACTTAGACAAAACCAGCCAAAATACTTTTTAAATGACTATCTTGAGTAATTGTATTAATCTTGTAATTGATGGTTTTTATCCTACAAATTCGTCCTTATCTTGTACCTTTACTACAATCAACATTATACACTCACCCTCACAAGAAATTGAATATTTCTTCAATAATGTATTTAACATTGTTTCTGTTTCCAACTGACCAGTCTTTTCTTGCAGCCTATTAATATTATATTACTAATAAAATTTATGAGAACTCTAGTTAAATTGTAAAGGATTTGCTAAATAAACTAGAAGGTAACTTTAAGAATAGACCCCAAGTAATATGAGCCCGATATTGGTGTTCAAACAACAGTAACTTCATCCGAAATTAAATTTGATTTCCGTTCACGTTTATAAACGACCGATTTAATCTAATTTTCAGACCCGATTTGAAAATGCAAATTTTATTGTAAATCGTATCGTCTGATATAATTAAATTAGTAAATATTGATCTACTAAAAATACTTTTCGATAATAGAGATTTTCCTGAACTTTCCATTGCTTCGAGCTACAATTACTTATCCAAAATTAGAAATATATTACGGTAATTTAAATATCGATATTAATTTATTTCTTTTAATCGACTATATTACTGATGTTAACTTATTGTTTAATTGCCTTTTAGGTCAAAAGAATGGTCTGACCGTTTTGTGACCGAAAAATGTTTCATAATTTTTTTTTTGGGATTTTACACTCCATCTAAATTTCTATGATCTGGAAACAAATCTAAAAAAGTCTTTTAAACATTTTTCATTCCTACAAAAGTATTTTAATTCGTATTCGTAAATAGAAACTTGGACATCGCAAGAACATTCAAAGTTCTTTCATCACAGAACTTGAGGATACATGTTGTTTTGAAATAATAAAGATTTTTCTTAGTAAGCGACAGAACTCTGTAACTCAGATAAATCCTAATCTTTATAGGTTTTCGATAAAATTAAAATAACATGCAAAATATATTTCTGTTACCAATTACTTTCACTTTTTAAAATAATGCACAGACGTAATTTTCAATAAAAAATAACTTTATTAAGTATACGTACATAAGTAAAGTATTTATAATAAATATTAATGAAAAATTATTTCCTCATAGTGAATACTATATTACTCAAAAATATGATGAGTAAAAAATATTTGTTATAAATGTAGGCATTAGAGTAAGAAATCTACCTAACTGTGCAATATTTAAAGTGGAAGTGTAAATATTTTAGTTATTTCAAATAATAAATGTTTAAGCTGAACTAGAATGATGCTAAATAGTTTTTACAAAAAAATCGCCTGAAGTATCTAACAACCTTTCTTCAAGATTTCCCAAGAGTAGGGATTTTGCACGTTGCTGATCCTTTTCTATTCTCATTAGGACTTATGCCACCCTTTTCTCCAGATTTTCTCATGCTTCACATTGTTTAGAGGGTGTTCAAAGCTGAACAGATATTTTGCAGAGTCATTTTGGGTTAATGTCTAACATTAAGCTTGTAGGCGTGAATATACTATTACCTTTTTGTCCGCTTTTAAGTGGTCACTTGGGAACTTACCCCGCAGTTATTTTGCAAACACGAATCCCTAAATAAACATTTTTATTCCAACCATATCTACCCATAGATTGAGTTAAGAAACTTTTATAGGCAGTCATTAAAGTATCGAAAAGAAAATATATTTCACCAAAACGTTTTGGTTTTCTTCAAAGGAAATTTTTCTCGCCAGTTGAATTTCAAAGTATGCGGCATTGAAGCGGCAACGCGATTGATCAAGTTATGGGATACTAAATATATAAGTACCTTTTGAATAATATTATTACAGTGAATATTGGCCACGACATTTTGACGTTAAACGTTTCTTTATTTAGACACATAAAACTTTTATTTGTTAAAATACAAAAACATTGCCTCTCGATTCTTGTAAATAATAATTGTTTTATTTTGGTTTAGAACGAATTATCGTTTTCTAGAATATCTCTCATTTAGTAAAGATTGTATTTTATTTGCAGAGATTGGATTAGAATGTCATTTCTAAGTAATTCTAAGAAGTCAGAATTCTTATATTAAATGCATTTTTAGTATTTTAAACGGATTTAGATATTCATTTTTCAAAAAATAGGATATATTCTCATATTAGTGCCGTATTACTAGTTTTGTCACTGTTACTAGATTTAGTTGATAGAACAAAGTCATACATTATGCGAAACTGACCTAACGGCCAATTTCTGATATGAAAATTGTCGTACTTGAGAAACAAACTAGTACATCTCTAATGACCCTTAATTATCAATTAGTACTTAACTGACAGCATGAATCGATGAATGGAGGTGAGTGTGGCGCCAGCCAGAGACAATTTTATCATCACGGATGGACGTCGATTAAACAGAGATTACTAACGAGAGATAGGTGACTAGAAATTACGCTACTGTTTCTTCTAAAACATTACAACTGTGAACTTATCATAACGACAAACAATTACAAGAAAAGATCACAGTAAGAAAACAATAGGCAGCGTTATTGCTAAACGCGATTTCATCCAAGTAACCTTTGATTTTAACTACATCAATAGAAAATGTAACGCCATTATTAAGTAACTAACACCTTTACAAACTTTTACATTATTATGCAGCTTCCTAAAAAGAAGGATCTTAATTCGTTTAATGTTTTTATATTGATGTTACGCAATTATATCGCTATTTCTGAACGGATTTTTACAATTCTATTTGCAATAAATAGGTTTACTCACGTATTCGTTTACAGAAGATGCCGTTTTTTTTCTTTAAAAAACAAAAAACTACTTGTTGCGAGCAAAATTTACGTGTAGACTATTGTTATGTGTCATTAATCCAGGATACAGTCCAAGCGTGTTAAACATTCGAGTCAGATGAGTCGTTTAAACGTGATTGTATAACAAACTAATTAATCTAAATATTTTATAGATTCTCGTATTTATAACGGTAATCTGCAATCGGAAATAACCTTAATAATTATTAAAATTAAGCAATATTATATAAACTTATACCATGACGTGGCTTCTAGTTGATATTAATGGAGATTTCCTTTGATGTCAAAATTAATTTACAGAACAAAGACAATAATGCCATAGGTGTGTTTGATACAATAACTCACGTTAACATGGTATCTGAAGCTAATTTCGCAAATATTATTGTGTAAATTTCGTAACCTCTGTTGGAACTCTCTTTGTCTAATAATATCAATATCACTTCATATAGTTTATGTAATATTGGCTTGTAGATTTTCGTGAAGTATACTTAGGTACACTTCCAATTATATGTTAATATATAAAAATACCATATCACGATATTCCTTTGCCAGATTTCACGAAAGCACTGATTCGATTTTTATAAAATTTTGTATATGTGTATTGTTTACTCCAACTATAAAGATAACAACAATATTTGCTGATAGCTGACCCTCAGCTAGTATTATACATATATTACTAGCTGAATGAGTTGATGATTATATATATATATATATATATATATATATATATATATATATAATGAAAAATAAATGTTAATTTTAACAAAATTTCATATCTCATGTCTAATAACAATTAAATTTCCGTCTTAAAAAATATTGTAAGTCAAGTTTGTGGTCAAAAAGTATATTTTTTTAAAATTTGAACGTGTAATATAAAAGTGGTGCAATTAATTTCTTTCTAACCAGGTACTATATAAAATACTGGCTAATTGATCCAGTACATAATATGGTTGAAAGCCCTTTTATTTTCAGTACCGTGCTGTAACGTATTGTATTATGAAAAATTAAATAATAACGTTCTGTAGACATAACCCAGAACCTAGATGTAAATCATTTTACAAAATTCTTCGCATTCTATATATTCTTTATTTTATTTTTTTGTTTATTGTCTATAGTGGAGATTTTGCAATGGATTAAAATATTTATACGAAGATCGGTCGTATAAAAATTATAATCCATTAAAAACAAAATTGATAGATGCCTAATAAAGCCCCGTCCCATAAAATACACAAATCGGAGAGCAATTTCTCATCTGGGTTTATGAATAATATCGATAATGTAAATTTTACACCTTTCGCCTTTTCCAATGTTTATTCAAAAGCGGCCCAATTCATTCATTTATATATAGTAATACATTAATAAGGGACTTTAGAATGAAATATATTGTTACAAATGTTGCGGATACTTGAAATTTTTTGAAAGAATACAGACATTTTAACATTAGATTAAAAGTATCTAGAATGTCTACAAAGGATTCGTCGCAAAACATTTAATTTTTTTTTTAATTTTTATGAGAGTGAATCGTATCCATAGATCATATATAAACTTACACGATTTATAGGTGTGTATTGATAAGGAAAACAAAAATATAGTTATTATTTCCAATAAGCGGTGGGTAATATATAGCAATATCTATATATTGATCCAATTACATATATGTTAAAAGTCTGATATCCAAAAAATAATTTTGGATAATAGACATATTCAAAAATAGATATTTGACCGATATGGGCGACATCGAAACGGGTGATGATCTTTTATCCGCCATCAATATCCAGAGGAATCTAATATATAGATATGGGATAAGTTGAATATTACCCATGCCTATTTTCAATACCAAAATGGCACTATGTGTTATTTAAAACGAAATACAAATAAAGCAAATCTATGACCTAAAAGTAATAGAGTAATGGATTACATTAGTACATCCCATACTAATAAAATTGTAAATGAGAATGTCTATATTAAATTTTAAAAGAGTTCAATGGAGTTTAACAATATCAAGTACTTATATAAATTAATTGTATTCTAGACTAGATTAATAAATAATTAATTAAATTAATTAGTTCACGCGAGCAAATCTGTTGATTACAACCAGTATTTTTCGAGTATAATGGAAAAATTTATTAACTTCAGATTGATGTATTTATTAAAGATGAAAAGACCAACTTAATTTCTTAAAATTCAGGATATTGCTTTTAAAATGAATTATGCAGATCAAATTAGGCAGATCCGAATCTTGAGAATGCTTGATTGGATTTATAATACATTTTAGAACGTTGAAATTTTATAGCGCTTTCTTTGGAGGACTTGACGAAAAAAAATTTGCTAGTATAATATACTATTTTAAATGAGCAACTGCGTTTGCTATATAGGAATATATTGATAGTTTGCAATATAAAGAAATATTTTTTTTTCTTCATTTGAACCGTTGGCCAAATATAGAAAGCCTTGATAAAAAAAAATTAAGACTCATACTAATATGGCGAGTCCACCTGACAAATTATAACTGTATGGCAAATTATATCTGTAATTTGACCTTCCATTGGTAACAATTATACATATTTATACGGAAACAATTTTGTTTTCATCAGGTGGGCCGTCAGCTTGTTTACCATTCCAAGTCATAAAAAGTAAGATGTTATCAAAATTAAAGAAAGTAAATATTACCTGTACCCGCTGGCATCGTATTAAACTCTGCGTGTGGGTCAGTATCCTTAGCACCATGTGCTCAATCGTGCTCTGCTCCTCGAAGACCATCCTTGCCAGGTCTAGTAGCACTTGGTTACGCTTAACTTCTAGTTGAGATCTTTCGTATAGCTGGGCGTTGCGCAAACCAATACCGCAGAACTGGAGGTACGAAGCGAATACTTTCTCGTCGTACGCGGTGAATGGACCGTCGTTTTGTTTGTTTATCACCTGGACATAAAAGTTTCGTATTAATTATTTTGTTGTATATATCTAAGTGTAATACTTTTAACTGAAAATACAATTTAGAGTTATGTACATATTTTTAACTGTTGGTTAGTGGTACTCGTGGTTTGTAAGGCTCTAAAAAGGAATTACTCAATAATATTTTTGTGTGCGATATGTAATATTCCGAATAATTCTGAATTTTTGTGTGAAAGTTTTTATTGCGTCGTCAGATTTGCTACAAACTTTGCAAAATTATTGTTTTTAATGCATAATTAAGGTTTTTTATTTCTTTTGTGAAAATACTCCTTAAAGGGGGTGGGTTCCAATTTGTAATTATTTTATATCTACTTACTGTCTACCTTGATTTTGTTTGACAATTCTGATTGTGGGTACAATCAGAATTGTTAAACAAAATCAATATTAACGTGAGTTTCGCTCGCCGCTAGTAAAAGCTAGTACAAAGTGAACGTTAAAAATATTAAATTTAATAAATAAGTTAAATTTTAAAGTATTACTTATATACATAATTAATAAATATTATTATTCTTTATTATACGGTAGAAATCACGTCATTGTTCTGTTTCATCATAAAACAACACTGTTTTATAGGATAGGATTCCCTTGTGATTTACAATATACAAATGAGTAAGGTTCGACACTGATGTTCCTCCCAATGGTAACACTCGACAAAAATCCTCCGATTATCTCATCTGGGATTATATCCTGGAGCATATTTAATTTATACTTCTATTAATATTTCAATTTATTAAGGGACTAATTGTTACTCGCGACTTCTTTCGCTCGACTACGATATATTCATTGTCCGAGATAAAAAAAAAACCTATGTCCATCTCAATCTCGTATAGTACGTGTATACCAAATATCGAAGCGATTGGTTAAGCCTTTAAGTTTAAGATGCGACAATGACTAGGGTACAAAAGCATGACATCTTAGTCCTCAGAAATAGCAAAGCTTTGGGCGTATCTTGGGCGAAACAGTATACTCTATTATGTTCATGGTACTGTTCATGTCTATAGGCGACGATAACCACTTTCCATCAGATGGGCCATTAGCTTGTTTTCCATTTTAAGTTGCTTAAAAAAAAAAAACAAAGTCGATATTTAATATTAGTCAGGAAAAATTCCGCATAAGCGAGAATAATAGGTTAATTAACTATCAGAAAAAAAAAATCATTTATACATACCTGGGCGACACCAATGACCTCTCCGTTGATATCTTTGATGGGCATGCACAGAAGAGATCTTGTTTTGTAACCCGTTTGTTGATCGATATCGTGGTTAAACCTTTCGTCCTGAAACAAATAAAACATTGTGTAAGCTAAAAGTTAAACAAAACACGTGATTTATTACACCTCACACTCGCAGTAGTATGTTTCCCGAAAATTCCTATGGGAACATAAGACAAGTTCACGCAGACACAGCTATGGGAAATAGTAGAATCCTCGTTGCCTTGCCTTTATTTACTCTTTTCCCCATTAAGGAAATTATCTTTACAAAAATATAATACCTGCCAACTCACATACAGAAATGGCAAATTTTTAAATGTTATTTTATATTTCTGCAACAATAATAAAGATTTATAAAGGTTATATATAGCTAATATGTCATATAAGCCCCTAAATTTACTAATTACGATTTATACTTTTTTAATAAAATACTTTTAAATATTTTTATATTTTATCATATTCCCATAGTGTTAGGAGCAAGGGAATTCAGAAAAGAGTTCTTTAAACTGTGATATTTCATATAAATATACATACAATTGGTTGTTAACGCACAATTTGCAAAAGCTGAATGTATAGCTACAACCCCTGAGTTTAGTAATCAGAGAACTGTGGTAGCGGTCGACCGCAATTGTCCTTCGTTTCCGGGAACAGATTGTTCGTCACTTCAGTAATATTATGATGAAATGAACAAGCATACCTATTACTGATAGGTATGCTTGTTCATTTATACAATTTTGATTATTCATATACAAGTTAGATAATGTTTTTTTGCCTCTTGGAATTTTTAACAAGCCTACTTGATGGAAAGTGATATTTATCGCCCATAGACAAAACAACATATTCAAATTAATTAACGCTAAATATTTGTAAATAAATTTATAAAACAACTCTCAAAGAAGGAGGTTTACATAAAGGCTGAATTTTTTGCAACTATATTATGCGATTATGTCGCAAAATTCCAAGCCAATTATAACAATAACTTTTGCAACTGATAGTGTTTATCTCTGTGTTGATCCCATTTTTAATTTATTAAGATTGATTTTACCGTTTTTCTTTTGAGAGCAAAATAAATTTATCATATTTGCTATTAAAAAATTTTAACAGATCGATTGATATGACATGCATCATGTATATATGGAATTGCGACACCACATTTGTATGGCTGGAAGCCAAAAGCGTAGTTGTATCCAGCAACGTTCATTATATTTGCCTGTCAGCTACCCAGATTCGGTCTAACTGCGCCATGGTCTTATTTGTAAATTGGCCAAGTCAATGAATTTAAATATATATAAGCTTTCATTTATCTATAAAAGATTTAAATTCATGTGACAAAATAAACCAACTATAACTTTTTGATAGTTTACGATAAGTATATCTTTACTAATATAAATATGAGAGAGGGTCATAACCTCTTGGTGTATTAACAGTTCAACTAATTGTCAGTACTATACTTGGGCTACTTTTTATCCCGGTTACACGGACGATATCACGGACAAAATACTAGTATTATTATAACTATAATCATACACTCCTCGCAAAAATTAAGGGAACATAAAAATTATTGAAATTTTTGGGTGATTTTCAACAGGCTGTATTTCAGTGAAAAATAATCGTACAGGAAATTTAAAAAAAAGGGTTTTGAAGCTTCAAAACTCTAGTTTTCAGATTTTTTGGTGAAAAAATTTTTTGAGCTCCAGTTTCCATGCAATTCTTAAACAAAGCTGAAAATAATTTTTTTCTAAATTTTCTAGGTTTTGTTTTTCACTCTATGGGCATGGAAAAATTTTTTTGAGCTACTCCATTGTATAGGTCTCTTAGCGTGTTTATTCAGCTTCAAAAATAGCTTTGGATGGCTCAATTACAACCATTTGTCTCCGAGATATCGAACTTTGAATGCAAAAGCATCCTTTTCCATTCAACTGCTAATATCTCTGGAACTACTGGTCGCACAGCAAGCGGGCGCCGAGTTTCTTTATCTGCATAAAATTCTCTTGATTTTTTTCGATTTTTTTTTTGATAATGAATTTTTAAAAAACAAAAAATTGAGTAAAAAGTGAAAAACAAATGAAATTATTGATTTTTGAATGGATTAGGGTGAGTTTAAGGGACAAAAACCTTGTTCCCTTATTTTTTCCAAAATTTCAATCAATTGGTCCGGGAAAAACCGTTGAACCGATCGCTCCAGGGATTTTGGGGGTTCTTTAAGGAACAATAGACTGTAAAATTTTCCTCAAACCTTAGCTTTCCCGCCCATATTAGCGAAGATACAGCCAAGTAACCAAAAAAGGAGAAAAAGTCACTTTTTTCCACTTTTTTCAATTCAATGTTAGATGTGAAAAAAAAATTTTTTCTTCACTAACTCTTGACTGTGCTTAATTGGAAATTGTATGCAGATAAAGAAACTCGGCGCCCGCTTGCTGTGCGACCAGTAGTTCCAGAGATATTAGCAGTTGAATGGAAAAGGATGCTTTTGCATTCAAAGTTCGATATCTCGGAGACAAATGGTCGTAATTGAGCCATCCAAAGCGATTTTTGAAGCTGAATAAACACACTAAGAGACCTATACAATGGAGTAGCTTGAAAAAATTTTTCCATGCCCATAGAGTGAAAAACAAAACCTAGAAAATTTAGAAAAAAATTATTTTCAGCTTTGTTTAAGAATTGCATGGAAACCGGAGCTCAAAAAATTTTTTCACTAAAAAATCTGAAAACTAGAGTTTTGAAGCTTCAAAACCCTTTTTTTAAATTTCCTGTACGATTATTTTTCACTGAAATACAGCCTGTTGAAAATCACTCAAAAATTTCAAAAAATTTTATGTTCCCTTAATTTTTGCGAGGAGTGTATAACCTACAGGATTATAATAATTTATATGAAATATAAAAGTAAACTAAGCAATTTTTTAACTGGCGTGAATTTACTGGGTACAGAAGAATAATACCTGAGTCCTCAGGAATGGCAGCGCATGAGGGGTATAATGGGCGCAACAGTACACTCTGTTATGTCCGTGGTACTGCACATGTCTATAGCCGACGGTTACCACTTTCCATCAGGTGGACCGTCAGCTTGTTTGCCATTCTAAGTTGTATAAAAAAAAAAAAAAAAAAGCAAAACCTTGGTATTGGGATTATTTACGATTTTGTGAACCGATCGTGTATAATGTTGATGATGTCATGAACTGAAGATAGAGATTATTTTAATAATAAAAAATAAGATTAAGACCAGGATAGTCTCCTAAACGTAAAGCTTTCAATTACAAAAGACAATAATTAAAACCAATTACATTAATTGGTAATTATTATACATATAAATTTACACAGAAGAAAACAATCGATTTCAGTTTGTGTAGTACACAAACTATATACAAGTATATAAATAGTAGGTACACTATTCACTTCTTGGTATCGTTAAAGAACGCGTTCTATCCAGCAAGAACATTATTTAAAGTTTTCCTTTCTGTACGTAAACTTCTATTGTTATTGCTTTAAAGTATAAAATTGCGGTCTTTACTTGTATCAAGTTTTTCTATCGCGTAGAAATTTTTACTTTTATTACGTATAGTAAACATTATAAATACTTCCTGTCTTTAGAAACTTTATTAAAATAAAACATTAAAGCTTTGACCCACATAATTCAATATGTTTAACTAAGATAATTTTCCAAAAATCATCAATTAGTGAAATGTAAGGAACATGTCGTCCCTCTTTCATTCTTTCTTCACATCACCATTCACGTACTGAACATAAGCCTTCCCCATGAGGGGAGTTTTGCCAGTAGTTGCTATGCTTGGCGAGTTGGCAATCGCAGTTAGTTAGTTTTAAAGATGTGAAAAGAAGGAGTTGTTTATTCTATGTCAAAACCAAACGGCGTTTATGACCTTACTATGTATTAAGTATACAAGAAAAGCTTTAAATATGAATATCGTGATCTTTATATACCGAGAAAACATGGTTAGATGTGAAAGTTACAAAAAACAGACATTGTCAAATTTTGTAAACTTTTTACAATTTCAGATAGAAAAAACTCAACAGGTATAAAAATATTATACTTATAAATTCTGTAAGAACTTGTGTCAAATGTAATAATAGCTTATAGCTCTTCGATGCAATCATGAAGTCGCTTGGGGGTTAAATTCTACTTTTATCGCCAACTGACACGAGAGTGACTTTAATTGGCTTTTCTCTGTAATAATAAATGAAATTCCATTTACCAGCAAAACATGTGATGCAAAAAGACACATGTGTTTTTCCAACTTTACTACGTTATATATAAGAGAAGCTAAAATTCAATTATCGTAAGAACTTGATAGGACGTGACAATCACAAAAAAATCAGTGTTGATAAATATTGCAATTTTTTTAAGTTTTCATAATAACTCCATTAAGGGCCCACTCATGAACATAGAGGTCTCTTCTGATGGAAAAGGAGAAAAATAATAGGTTACTTTTTCCAAGATGGCAAATCTGTATGGTAATTTATTTTTTAATAATCTTTAACCGCTATATTCATTTTATACTGTCGTAATTTAACATTACTATTTATTAAAATCAATCAAGCTACATTTTTCACCAAGAATTTGGATATAGGATTTCTAAAAATATAAACCTGCATTCTTCGATAGTTGGGTAAAATTAAGGAAAACCCCAAATGCTATTGCATACTAACGAATACTATATTTTATACACTACTATTTTACTGTTTTACAAATAATTTTCAAATTTAGCATTTGCGCCATTTATGTAGAATTATTTCTAACCAAAGCTACATTCACATGATCCAATATGATGCTCACGTAGACGTTATAAAGATAAACAGGTACCTATATCTGCCTAAAACATCAATGCGAATGCCTTAGAATGCTTAAATAACTCGTTTTTTATCATAGTACATTTGTAATAGATTCGCACATGGAAATCATTATGTTCGTATTATATTATTACTAAAATTATTAAATATAAATTGCAAGAGGCGATTAAGGAAGGCGAGGTATGGGTAGCAGCGTCCCTCTCAAAACATCTCTAAAGCCTAACTGCGAATGCTAATCCACTTGCCAAGCGTGGCAACTACTGGAAAAACATCCCAAGGAGGCTTATGTTCAGCAGTGGACAGTTAAAGACTGATATGTTGATTAAATCAAACGAATCTCTTTGTGCTTCTATTCTACCGCATTCTCAAGCACAGCTAGGAAAATTACAAGACATCTGCGTATTATTTTCGTGGAAAATTAACTAATAAGGTTAAAATAAACTATGACCTTCTTGATCAATTATAAACCAAAAAAAAAAATATACAAATCAATGCACATAACGATAATAGTGGGTCAGTATAGTCTTGTTTATAATTCAAAGAAATAACTGATTTAATGTAAATTTGTAGCATATATAGACAAAATATATAATGCTGTATTCTATTACTTATTTGTTTGAGTTTATGGCAATCGTTTACACGAAGGCTGTATCGGATCAACATTGACATATTTACAATGTGGATTCAAACACCTGAGTCAATCTAAATCTGCAGTAAATATAATCAAAAGATATGAAACGTATTTTACTACTTGTTTCTTCAGGTTTGGAACCAGTTGTTCACTGGCCTATTAGCCAATATAGTTATTACGTAGAACACTTTAAAAGTGTAAATATTCCTTATAATGGAAATATACAGAACAATCTGCTAGCTAAGAATAAAACAAGTAATATATTTTCATACTCAAGTTACAATGATCTAATCCGATGCGATCTCAAGCATTTATATGCAAATTGTTTGCATAAACTGTGAATACGTGAGCACGCATGTACTGCCAATCTCGGCAAGGTCAGGGTTTTGGAGGTGGGCCAGAGAGCATTATATTCATCTCAAATATGGTATCGGCTTGTACGGGTCATGAAAAAAATCGACCTTGATTATAATACGGAAGATAATATTTATTTCATAACAAATAAAACTGACTTTAATCTTGACCATATTAATATGAGATCAACACCAAAAGTAAACTTTTGATTAAAAACATAATCATCAAAATTAATTTAGACTTACGATTCGTACAAAAAATACAATCGATTGAGGACTTTCTCCTTTTCAAAGTCAGTTGATAAATGTACCCGATGACTACTTAAAATAAGTAACAAAAACATGGTCTAGTATTTACACTTTGTCATATTTTTTTAGAAAGCAGACTCTCTAAACTTTCGTTTGCTGAAATACATACTAGAGTAGTAAAAGCAAGGAAATTATATCCTATACTCTAGTACATCTCAATGACTGTGAGTAACAGAACGCAGGTAATACGTCATGAGTATCCTCGATATTTGCTCACGACATATAACATTGTAACACATTTTACTCTATTTTAATGAAACTTTATTGTACAACCACAAATACACAAAGAAAAACAAAAACAATTCATTCACAAATAAATTACTGAATAATACAAAACACATAATTTTCTTTAAATATACATGAAAGACTACACAATAAAATAAAATCAACAAAGAATAAGTTTAATTGAGGATATTATACAGCCTGAATGACGCTAAATCGCGGCGTAGAGAACAAAATGTGAATTGCGAATTCAGGGAATGTAGGTGGATGCAGACCAAAGCGTTAAATACAACTGAATCACGTACATAATTTAAATCGGCATAATAAAACGGTGTTCCCATTCGAATATTAATGGTTAAAGGGGATTTGGTGTTTTTAGTTTACTACACCTGCGGTAAGAATATATTACGCACATCCGTTAATTCGAATGTAAAATTAAAACGTAAAGCTGTGAATGACCACGAGAGTCCAATGACCATACGCATGAAATTATCGTGGTTCATAGAGGAATTGGAATGAACTACAGGCAAGACTTTAGCCCGATGGTCCGTCTAGGTGAGCTAAAGTGGAATACGGGAAAAATCACTCGTTAATAGGCAAAATAAAATCTGTGAACTACTATTATCTGGTAAACATTAGTAAGTGAAGCATAATTAAATATTACCATGATAGCATCTAATGTATATCAAATTATCATTATAGAGATACAGATATCGAAAATACAGATATTATTATTTATGTCTAAATTTTATGAATTGTTAATGAGTAAATTTAACAAAATAATTATGTATTGTAAATTTTTGCAGTAAAATCTTAAATTATAGGATACAGAGTTTATAAGAAAATACTAATTATAATGGCGGTTTTGCCCCACACAAGGAATTTATTCCAGTCAAACTGAAAGTCTGATAAAAATTGTGAAATGACAGAGACAAAAAAAATTGCTAAAGAAATACATGAAAATAATAGAGGTTCCCACATGGCACAACAATGATACTGGGCAAATAATTTCATGTAACCATTTAGCTTTTAGACTTTGACAATAGATAATACATATAATATTCTGTACAAAGGAGGCATATATTTTAATCTCGTACTTAAAGTACATATATACAAATATAATAATCGAGTCAGAAATAAAAAATATTACAAAAAAGATCATTTAATGGATACTGATGAAAAACGTACCAAACAATTGATGTATGTAAATAACCATCTTAATAATCTTTACACGTAAAATAATAAAAATATGTAAACTACGTCTACGTCACAACAAAGAACTGATAACACTATTCAAATGTGACGCAAAAGAACCGGTCTTGTTATTTATAATCCACAAAACTAGATCACTGGTTTGAGTCAGATACAAGCTTTCGATTGAACAAGATAAAAGGATAGTTCTTTGATAAATCTAGACGCTAGACCCACATCAACGAACGTATGAGGTGACTAAAGACGGGTAGTATTTTTAAGCACGCCATTTGTCGTTGAGCGGGTGGAGACGGCAAGAATAATTTATATTCACTCACTGCTTGTGACGAATCTCGGATGAAAACTGACTCGAGGATTAGATGAAAAATGTTTGTAACAGAGACTGATTTACATACATATTTGAATGAGATTCAACTGGTCAACACGAAACTTTTTATACATTGATTAAACTTTATCTTGGGCTAATTATTTATGACTCAGCTAGCGACTGTATTATTGGCATGATTAATTGAATGGAATGAAAAGTAGCTTAAACACTTCACAATGTTAGAAACTGCCTGAATACCTTTCATGGACAATTGGTTGAACCGGTAAAGCATAACGAAGTTAATAAACGGTTAAATTAATTTCACATTTACGAGTTTAATATTATGAAAGATTAATATATTACTCGTTAGCTTTGTTGTATTCACCAAAATACTATTGAATATTATAAATGTAAAAATCGGTATATGTTTGTGGATGAGTAAATTACTATTAAATGGTTGAATATAGATGAACCATAAACTGAATAATAACATAATTTTTTTTTCATCCTAATTAAGAAATACAAAGCTAATTTGTCGAAATTAATTCAATTTAATATGTTACAATGTCTAACATTAAATTTGTATTCATTATATCTAACAAATTTAATTAAATATCTATTATATGTTTTAGTATCAATCAAACTTAATACCTATATAAAACTTCGAATTTAGGTAATATACAATATTTTTTACTTCTAATATTTTATTTATAAAATTTCTCCGCGTTAAATATTATATGCAAACTCAAATAATGTCTACTCATTCTAGCCTTGAAAGACCCCAAGTTATTATACGAGTCAGAGAACACAGACGTTGGGAGAGAATTCCTCTTCTTGGCTATTCGAATAAGAAATGAACAAGCAACGAGCTCTGCATGTACTTTACTTTTAAATATACATAAATGAACCAAACTGATAGCAAAGGAATACTTCTTCGAAAACACAATTCCTATAGACACAAATTCAATTAACCGTATGTAAATTAGATCCTTCAAATGTAATTCCTGACTAAGCAAGAAACCGCATGCAAATCAAATACATCCGAGATTCAATTTCAATTCGATGAATGAATTTTACTGGATCTTTGGATAGACTGATAAATATATGCTAATGAATGAAACTTAGATAGTCTCGGCAACTCAGTTAATTGATCAGATAGATCAGTGGGGTTACTCTTGAAATAAATTCTAATAGATCGATATTGCAATACTAGCGATATAATGGTTCCATATTGTTCTGTTGTATGCATATTAGTGTAACTTGCCAATGTAAATAAATTTCAAACCGATCCCAATTCTAACTTAATACCTAATTGTTGTTTTATGAGTGCAGTACAAAGTTGTTATTGACATTAGAGTGGATTCATATCGATATTAAATTCAAAAGTAGACCTGCAGGTCGATCTCTCAGGGATACCGAAAATATATTCGAACTTGTTTTCTAATATGTAAACTATTAGTTAGTCATTTAATTTAAAATTGTTGCCCGTAAAAATAACCGACTTCAATTGTGACAAAACCAGTCATTTTGATTTATAAACAAAATTCATGAACTAATTTTGGTAAAATTTTTGTGGAACCAATTTGTAAATATGTCCTTTCAGACAAAAAATATTTTTTTAAAGCGGTTGAAAATTGGCGGAATTATGAGGTAACAAAAATACGATCGAATTGAGAACTTCCTTCTTGAATTCGGTTGAAAAACTTTACTTATCTTACAAATATCTTTACGCAATGTACACAAATCGTATGACTGTCTATTTTTAATTTAAAATAACAATTTAATTCACTTGAAAAGGTTTGCTGGAAGAAATCTCTTGTCGGAGATAAGCTCGGTTTGTACATTACATTTAAATTTATTTGTTTTTATCATTATGTTTGTGTATAATAAAGAATAAAAAGCGATCAAATGGAAATACATGAAGGCTTCTAACGTGACTTATTGGTCGATGGCCTTACATATACGTGCTCTCCGAAGTACGCAGCAAACCACTTAATAAATTAACCATAAATAAATTTTCAAATTCAGATGTTTGTAGGGAGTTCGATCTTAGGATCATCAAACATGCAGTCAAGTTTCGACATACTGATTCACTATGCAGTAGTATATATAACAAGTACATAATTAAAATAACTTTTAAAGATAATAAACCTTAACGTTCCATGTACGTAAACCCAGTGCAGCATTATATTTTTCTGGGATATATGTAATCAAAGATTAAACTACAATGTATAAAACCAAGAATAACTTTATACATTCACTCCAGTATATCTAGATTCTACTCTCATCTTCAGACATAAGATACAATCTCAAACTAGATAAAATGGAACAAAGTATACGCCATTCTCTATATCTAAAAGTAAAATTTCAGTTTCATATTACAGCGAAATCATTATTACAAAAATTCTTAGAATTACAGTACCTACTGAGGTATTTATGAACTAAACTTTATAATCCTTACTATTATTATAAACGTGAACGTGATTGTGTTTGTTAACTTTTAGAACCGCTCCGCTGAACGGCTCATCCAATTGAAATAATACAATATAAGCATATTTCAGTAACATCAGACAGATAAAAATACCGCAAATACCTCTATTTATATGACAAAACTATTTTTGCCAATTCTACAAATATTTAAATATAAATTTTATGTAGGAGTTCACAATACAAATAATGCTAGAGTAATTTAAATTTTTATAAATTAATTTAAGATCAATAATAGGCCAATAATGACAAAAATAATATGGAATCATCACATAAAGGATACAAAAAATATAAAATACTCAAATTGAGAAAAATATATAGTTGTGGCATCTAATTACATTGTTTACGATTCTAAGTTACATAAGAAATCAATAAAAAAATTCAGGTCTGTATGGTTAGAACTACTTTAGTTTTAATTCTTGTTTGTCCGTAATATAAGACGCTAAGTTATAACATTATTAATTTAAAGTTGAAAAATATATTTTCAGAGTGGCGCTTCAGAATGGACCCCATTAAGAATATTTACGTATATAGTTTTATGTATATCCATAATGGCAATTTACATCAATACTTATTATTCAATGCATATTATAATTTTTGACGAAAAAGCAATTTCGAAGAGTCCATTGAGAATTCATTACTTATTCGCATCAATTTATTATAAACGACTCAATATAAGACTGAGTAATGTGTTTCATTCATTTCATTTTCAAATCTGTGGCAGATAATATCTTTTTATTACGAACTACATTGAAAATAAATTATGTATATTAAGACTCTACTTATCTTTATTAAGAGAATTTTGAGGTACAAAATGTCACTTAGGAAACAGTGAATTCTTCAAAAAAAAACTAAAATATAATAATATATGAAATAATATATTTCTATAGGCATTAAAAAACTTTTAATGTACTAAACATTAAAATGCTTATGGAAATATCGTGTTCTTTATTCTTATGGGAATATATCAGACCATATAATTGTTTCATCATCATCATTATCATATCAGCCCTTAACGGTACACTGTTGAACATAACCCTCTCCCTTGGGGGGTTGTGCCAGTAGTTGTAAATTGTTTAATTGTGTAATTGTTTTTTAAAAAATTTACACAATTTATAATACAAGCATTATCTCAAGACTTTTCCGCGTTTATTAAACCAAAATGAATTGTACGTATCAATAAGATGCCAATAGATAAACAACTTCAGCTGTATATTTAAATAAAATATGAAATAAGGATTATTTGTTAATTTAATAATTTCCTTTTTATAATGTGCTATTTAATAAATATAAAAGAATGTATATGCATAAGAGTAACTGTGGACGAAAAGTACAAGAATGCAAACTAGTTAAGTTACGGTGGGGACGCGCATAGAATTCTTACGATGATATGAATCATAAAACGGGATATGAAGCCCAGATCATACCACACGACGTTGCAGAGGGAATGAAATTTATTTATATTCATAACATTGACGTAGAATGAATCAAAGATTTATATAGCTCAAATCAAAGCACTACTGAAAACTCCGTTATAAGTTAAAACTACAAATATTACTATGACAGAACACACATAAGTACCTTTATTGGGTACTAAAACTTATATCTATTAAATGTATATATATATATATATATATATATATATATATATATATATATACACTATTGTATAAGGAACAAGTTCAGAACTCATTAATATTTCTGCGTACCTGAACCGATATTGATGATTATTACGTTTTAAATTAAAAAAGACTCGCTTTTGTTTCATAATAATTTCGTAACTTAAAGAAAATACTGATACCTACCTATAGATATAAAAATACTTTATTGCCAGAAATCGCACTGAATTATCGCAACAAAACATTACATTCTTCTACACTGGTGTATTTCGCCCAGAGTAGCTTCTTATAACAACTTAGGAATGAAAAGGAGTCTTAGTGACACATTGTATTGCGTAAGCTCGAAAATTACTCGGCAATAAAAACTCTTCAACAGAATATTATTCAGTAATTCCACGCTCTACGTTATGATGACTCCATCAAGTCGGAATAAAAGATCACGCCAATCCGGACAGTAAAAAGTGTGGATGTGAAACTAAACTTCCTTACTACAGTCGTGTTCATCGCAAACTGTTTGTATAATAGAGGGAGCGAGCCCTGGCATTGTCATTGTTTAATGGTTGCTCGTAGAATACAAAAAACGAAACGATAGTACCCTTTGTATTATCGTTTCGTTTTTTGTTTTCAATTTTTATACATTCTAATAAACTCAAAATTAACCTTACTAGGAAAGGTAAAGGATTATTTAATTTCCCACAAAGAAGAAAGTTAGAAAAAACAAAGATTTCAGTGTTTAACATGCAAAAATTTGTTATCTACTTTCATATATTTTGGTAATCTCACAGGTATTTTGGTAGTCTCAAACCCTTACTAGGAAAGGTTAATTTTCCACAAACAAGAATCTGGAAATAAACAAATTTTAAATAATGCCCAAATTCTTATTTTAAAACGAATAAAACGGACCTCGACTGAACAATAAGATATTTTATTAACAGATTAGATTAGAAATATTTGAATTTAGATCGTGGAATAATAATTAGATTCTAATCTTTATTTTTTTTTTCTTCGCTAATTATACATACGATTCCACGATCTATATCTATTTTTTTTTATTCTATTATGAGTGTTAACGATTGAAATCGTTTTTTTTTTTAATAGCACTGAGGTGGCAAACAAGCAAATGGCCCATCTGATGGTAAGCGGAAATATTTTATTTGTGAAATAAAATATAGTTATTAGAACTGATGTTAGTCTGTCTCTTTATTATCGTATCATAAGACAATATCTGAACGAATTTTAAATGAAATTATTACATATACATAATATAATTATAATCGAGTAATCAATTTAATACCTTATGATGCTTTTTTAGGATAGATTCAGTGAAACACGCAGTATAGTTTTACATTGTGTCTCCATAAATTAGTTTATCATACTTACAAAATCCTGTTAGTTCCCGTATCCTGTATTTGGTATAAGTATCATTTAAGTTTGTCTTCTGAACATTTGTTTTTACTACTGCGTAATAATAACAATAAACAAGCCCACATATGCCAACATAATTGCAATCTTGTTTGTGTTACAAATATACATAGATGGACTTCCAATCAGATGAACTGTTAGTTTATTTGCCTTCGCATTAATAAAAAAAAATGCATCTTTAAGTATATAAAGAAAAACTATATTTTTTATAAATTATTTTAATTGTAACTACAATGAAAATTCGAGCACAATTAGGAAAATCATAAATTTTGATACGGAGCTATTCAGAAATTACCAAGCAGGTGCGTTTAGTTATAAATTCAGTAATATAACAAACAGCAAAGCTTGAGGTTTTATGAGCACCGCCCTATCACAGTCGTTTTTATTGCCAATATTAATCATGATTTGCTCTGAACTTCAACTGTGAACTGCGATTATTTGAATCAGCTAAAATACTGTATCAGTGCCAAGTAATTAGCTTATCAAATTCGAATAAATCGACTTGAAGGAAAACTCGAAATAAAATTCTCTATCAAGGCACTTGTCCTTTATGATAATAATTACACTACATCTTACTCTAATGTGGAGAGGCAGCGAGACATTAGAATTTTTTCACGTCAATTACAGTTTAAAACAAACGAACTCTACGCTTGTAGAAAGCGTAAGTCCATATAAGTATGCTCCATAATTTTCTAATATTATAATTATTATGTAAACAAAACAAAAAAATAAATAAATAAACAACTGAATGCAGGTCAAACTAAAGGAGGAAAGTGTTTGAAGTAAAATTGAAGAACTATAAACATGTCTTCAAACTCATAACCAGTTTATGTTTTAAAAATTGTTTTATTAATCAAAACGTCCGGTTTTAACTGAACTTGTTCTCGTAAAAGCATATTTAAAAGTTAAATAAAAAAGTTGTAGATCCTTCTTTTACAGTCTTCAAGTTATATAGTAATTCATCTAAGAGTTAATTTTATCTAGACTATGGAATGTCTAGAGAATATTTACGCTAAATCTCTTACAATGTAATCAAAAAGAAGGGATTGTTAAAAATTTCTATCCAATGTTTTTTTTTTCTTAAATCTAGCATACACACTGGATTGTATCTATTAAGTTTGATTGGTCAGTCTAGGTTTTCCCTGATATATACATTCTTCCACCTTCACAATTCCAATCATTTACTCATCAGACATTCTTTCCACACCCCGAACTAACGTAGCATTCATTTTTGTTTCCCAATTCTTAACTAATAACAATAAAGGCGCAGTTTCCTCGATTAGCCATGCTTTCATCCATATTATTGCCTCAGAAATACCATTAATATCTCATTATTTTCTATTATCACATACTGCACAAAAGATCGTTCGCTCGTTGAATAGACATACGAGCCTAAATGATGACATTCTCGGATATTCTTCATCATTTCATAGCAGTAAATGTAATTTGCAGGAATATTATTATTTTGCAAATATTTTGAATTATTTTTTTAAATAGTTTCCTCATAAAAATATAATTTAAAACCAAAGACAAATAAATATGCTCGAGATTATAAACCCAAATGTGATAGACGGAGGCATTGTACTTTGCAATTGTGATGAAAGTAGCACGCGAATACATTTGAATACAACGTCTCGTAAAACCTATTGCAATTTAGTTCGTTAATAGTATATGGCATTGCTGGAGAATTTGCTAAAAGATTAAATAAATATTAAGTACCATTTCATCACACTAACTGTTTATTTTTAAAATATATACAGACATACTGTATTCGAGACATCGGACATGTGGAGATGCAAACCAAATACTTAGACATAAAAAGTTTAGAAAAGTTCATACTCTAAATTGAAATCCGTACTAAGAATAAAATACGAATTTTATGTTATAAGCTAGCTATCTTACATAAAGAAGATATTGAAAAATAAAACAAATTTTATTTTCTGCTGTACTCGAACATATAACTTTTTAAAAAAAATATTGTACATGTGTATTATTATATAATCAATCAAAGAAATAAAAAAAAATCTAACAATTTATCATTATTCTACTCGAATTCTACGCAAAATAGTTCATTATTCTGTAATAGAGATCACTAACAATGAAGTATAAACAATTGTTACGCGTACGTATTTATTTTTATCGATGAAAAACTAATAAACTAAAACTTCCATTATTTGTGTTTCGTGAACACTAATAATGTTTTTATAGTTCTGCAAAATTATTATATCATCTGCGGTAATATGATTATTACTTGCGAATAAACCACGTAAAATTTCCATTTATGCGTTTTATTAATTCAATGTTAAGTTTAAGCTCTCTGTTAATTTTATTTAAATTTAATAAAATTTTGCAATTTTTAATGTTTTAGTCCACAAGAAAAGAGCGAGATAAAAATAGTAAACTTAATATGCCCTTTTTGAAGAACCTTATACTATACTATTACCCTAATGGGAGACAAACGTGACAGGTTTATATGTATGTATGTATATTATTTCTTCAAACTTGATAACTTACTTTATATGCATCAGGTATATTGACGGGCTCGCCGCTCTCGGCCACGTATCCGACGATGCCGCTGCCCCAGGGTATTCGGATCTCTTCAAGTTGTTCCATTTGCTCAGGTGTGGACTTTGAGCACACGTCGAATAACTTCGAGACGAGGCATCTGTGAACGAAAATTGATACATTAATGGTCGTGATTGTCGGCACTTGACGGAACTTAGAAAACATACTCTTTTACACACTGTTATTCGCAGATTATATATATATATATATATATATATATATATATATATATATATATATATATATATATATATATATATATATATATATATATATATATATATATATATATATATATATATATATATATATATATATATATATATATATATATATATATATATATATATGTCCTTCATACAATATCACTAAAAACCTAACTGCGGTTGTTAACCTGCCTGCCAAGCGTGGCAACTACTGACAAACTCCTCTAATAGGGGAAGACCAATATTTAGCAGTGAAGAACATATAAAGGCTGATATGACGATGAAAAGGAAAAATTGTTATTCCAATAAAGAAATGCCGATATTGATCCTTACTCTTTCCACTAAAAGTAGCCATGATAAGTCATACAGCCACCCATAGTGACCAAGTGACTTAACAAATATTGCTAAATAATATAGTATTATTAAACCAAATTCACATACATTGCAGACGCGAGGAAAGCAGCGAGTTTTCGACTTGCATTGAATAAATCTTCTAAACATAAACTACGTTACAATAGAAACCACATTTCATTAGTATCAGAGGAATAAACAAGGCGCAGGCATACGACACGACAGGCTTAATCGAATTCTCTCTGGCCGTTGGGAATTTCCAATCGGCAAGTAAGAAGAATTCGTTTAATAAAAGCGATCCAGGCGGTTAGATAAATAGAACTAGTGCGATACAGGTCATGAATTATAGCTGTTCACATTATACAATAATTGTATAAGTATGATAAAAGTTATGCAAGCAATTCGTTAGTTACACGATCCTTAACAGCAAATCTATTTAAAATAACACTCTATTGTCTTATATTTCCACTACGCGTTTCGTTAGTTCAATGTGTTAATCTAATATATAGCCTATCTCTGTATAAAATTTTATTCAAATCTATCCAGCTATTTAAGTGTGATTTTGTAACAAACATCCAATCTTTTACATTTATAATATTAGCAGTATTTTTGTTAATATTATTATTACAAGTTCCCGTGTGGTCCCGGCATAGGCATGGCCTACAAACAAACAAATGACTGTTTTCAAAACTCAAATTAAATGAATTTATAAATTTTAATTTGGAATTCTTAACCATAGAGGAGATATTTCAGATCAAAGTGGTCAGTACGACAAAACGCTAATTTCATATGTAAGTACCTTATACCAGTCTATACGTTCATGTAATTCTGACATAGAATAGGGCACCCCTTCCTTTCCCGTGGGTGTCGTAAAAGGCGACTAAAGAGGGCGAGGAATAAGCAGCAGCGTTCCTCTTAAAACAGCTTTAAAGCTTAACTGCGGTTGTCAATTCGCCTGCCAAGCAACTACTGGCAAAACCCTCCTAGGGGGAGGCTTGTGTTCAGCAGTGGACAGTTAAAGGCTGATATGATGATAATTATAATTATTACAAGTATAACAATAACTAGTACATTTGGAAATTTTCTTTAAGGGAGAGATGGTAAAGGTATTTATATTAGTAAATTATATTTGTATAAAAAATTAAAAAAAAAAGTATAAAATGCCATAGGAGCTACAAGACAAAACTAAATAGATTAATGTGAAAAACAATATATAAAATTGTCCACCAATCCAGTAGAATAAAAAAAAAATTAGAAAACCAAGGATTCGTTTGTTTGATATAAACTTCTTCTTTAGAATTCCACAGTAGGTACATATTCGGTAGCCTAAAGGCAAACAGATCTCTCATTGAAGATTTTCCTTTCGATAAAAAAAAAGGTCCGCTCCTACAAACGAAAAACATTTTCCGACAAGGATGCCACGTTTCGAAGAATCATCTTTTCTAGGTACTAAAAATCACAATTCCATTTTCTATTCACACAAAGAATAAAAATAAAATTATTATTGCCAACATTTTTACCTATATATCAGGATATTTAGTACCTACATAGTAGAGCTCTATTCTGTAAAATATTTAGGTCACCGCTCGCCAGTATTCAATCCATCAACCCTTAACATCTACAACATTGGCAGCTGAATAATGGCTGTCAAGCCAGCCGGGAGCTTATATACTATCAGGTTCAATATTAGTTTAGGTTTGGTTTAGCATTTTTGTACTCACAACACTTTATTTAAAATACTGATAAACTGTAACAATGTCGTTTAAAATTAATTACTAATTAAAACTCACAAAATTCTTCAATGTACTTATAACATTAAAAAACTAAGAAAAAAAAAGCTTGGATTTGTACTAAATTTTCCTGTTTTGTTTGGTCAGCTTAGTGTACCAACTTCATAATAACGTCGTAATAACTTATAAAAAAAAAAAATATCAATTAATCATATTATATACCTACGATATAACCTTGTTGAGTTATTAATTCACATTATGTTCACATTGTTTAAAAGATTTAAATTTTTAATATCTACAACTATAGAAAAAAATCCTTATTATTTGATATGATATAATAATTATTTTAGACCCATAAATCTATAGAAAATCAAGAGAAAATAAGAACATTCAAGTGACGTCTTCTATCAAAAAGCTGTATTATTGAAAAATGAAGAACATTAATCAAATACGCGATGAATAAATGACGTCAGCAAAATCTTATACTCCCCAGGACTCTGCCTTTAAGAGCACACTCAAACTCAATAAAATCCCTCAGGCGAGATGCTTAAGTGACGACTACACATGTAACTTCGTTTCTGTACTTACGACGAAATAAGATAACTAGATGTGCGTCATAAATGGAACTCGTTTAGTACTCTTTGCCATCCTTTCAGATGAATTTCTTAATGATAGCTTTCAGCACCATTCACACAACTACGAGTCTAGGTAACATTAGTATTCATATGGGATGGAAAAAAATTAGTTGAAAATTTATCAATCTAATGTGTCTGTATAACAATATATTTGTTAGTCGATGTGTTTTATTATAATTGAAGTCGCTGTTTTGCAAAACGTTTTCACATAGACTCCGTCAAATATATTTAGATATTCAGAATCGTGCGAATACTCGTACATACATCGTACATATAGACGTAAAGATTTTGTCATATTATACGTCTAAATCTGTGGTATTGTATGTGAAATGAACTGTCTGATATTCGAATTACTTGTCATTCCTCAGTAAAACAACGAATACCTCAATATTCGTACTAAAATACCAGAGTGCATTAATATTGGTTTCCCCGATATCTGTGACTGCGAGTAATGTATGGTAAGTCCCTGATGGAGCACTATAAGGCCGGATGAGTCGGATCTCAGGTATATTTAATCCGGAGATATGCGAATGGTGCTTTAATATGATACATTGAATGTTTTCTTCACTGCGTCGCATGACTCTCGAAATCTAGTACAATTTTCAAACTTTATTTTCAGAAATAACAAATGAAGAATATTAATGACTTTGAGACTTCTGAAATACAATGGCAAAAATCGATGCTCAGCTTAATTTAATAATATTTACCTTCTTATATTTGGTAGCAACTAATATTGGCATAAGATCATAAATAAAGGTAGTTACCCACAAAAAAGCCGATTCTAATTGAGATAAAAGCAGTTATTTTAATTCCAAAAGTACTCAATCCATATTGAGAAAATTTTAATGGGACCAATCTATATCCTTTTACATAAACAAAAATTTTCCAAATCTATTCAGAACTAATGGAGTCATGAGGACATCAATAGACATAAAAAAATACAACTAAATTGGGAATCTCCTTCTTTTTAAAGTCGGTTGAAATTAAATTAGAAATTACGTCGATTAACCAAACTATAACACATCAGCCATTAATTGTTCACTGCTGAACATGGCCCTTCCTCTACTGAGGGATTTTGCCAGTAGTTACCACGCTGAGCAGTAGGATTGGCAACTGTAATTAGGCCTTGGTGGAGGCGCTTTAAGATAGACGCTGCTGGTCATCTCTCGACCATTAAGTTCCTTTACCTTTTTGTGACACCCACGAGAAAGGATGGGGTGGACTATTCTATGTTGAGCAATTACTCAATAATAAACGGAAAATACTCAAAGCAAAACAAAAAGTATTATTGTTGTGTGTGTTGGGTCCTGTAAAACCGTATTCCTAAAATATACTTGTATGTCATTGCTATTGCTCAATATATCTTTAATATTCCTGAACATAGTTCCTTCGTTGTCAATTAGACTTTATGTCCAAACATATAACATATGCGGATCACCGGATGGTAAGTAATTACTGTAACCCAAAGACGCCTACGACATCAGAGAAATTGCAGATATGTTGCCGGACTTTATGGACGGAATAAGCTTTTCTTAAAGCTTTCAATGGTGTATCTGTTCAAAAAACTGCTGCTGATAGTTGATTCCACATTGTATTAAACGTGGAAGAAATTATTTATCATGCACGATAAATGACCGCCCGTCATCCAGATCGTCGATACAGCACTTCAGCCTGTTGCAGTTTATATGGTGATGTATGCATCACAAAAATAAAATAAATGAAAATCAGTACATATAAAACATAACAGAACTTTTTTTACATAGCAAGATATATTGAAAAAGCTTGTTGTTAGTAATTGAATATTTTGTTTTAGGCCTCGTACAAAAGAAACAAAAATTTGATATGAAAATTCTTTAATCGCATTATGTTTTCGGCACATTCTAAACGCCCCTTTGTTCTTTTATCCCTCTTTGTACGTGACCTTGACCGTAAACAGGATAAGCAATAAAATATTTCAAACTGACTTTCCATTGTAACCATAATGTTCCTACTTGTAGTATAGATAAGGTTTAATTTATTGTCTTGTAACTGTCTGACAGTAAATTATTATAATCTCATCATCATCATTATTATTATTTCAGTATTTAATCATTTACTGCTAAATAAGTATTCTAAATTGATTACTTAAAAAAAAATAAGTCATCTAGACCCACCAACTTCCACCAACATACGTATAATGAAGTTCTGCCTTCTTCTAGTAGAAGTCACCCTAGACTGCATTTGGTTGACTGCACGAGGGCATCTTTCGAAAATCTTTCTTTTCTGTTATTTGTTGTTATCATTAATATAATAATCTACGAGTAGATATACATAACTTTGTGCACATAGAACTATGAAAGAAATCAAGAATTGAAGATAAAGAAAACTGAGTAAAAGCATATATTACTAAAGCCGATAATGTTGTATCTACCAGCGTTTTCTCTTTCAAGTAACACGATATTACGATACTGCAAGATCCTTTGTTTCTCTATAGAGGATCATAACATAGCTTAGTACGTATTTTATACAATACTACGTCAATATTATGAAAGTCAAGCACGTGACTCTCGTATCGTTTTATTTATCGAACATTAAGGAGAAAATAATAGATTTTTATTCAGTTTTCGTTTGATAGTCATATTTCGCATTTAAAAAAAAAATGGTAAATATTAAATGAATATTAGGAAAATTAGTAGGAATAACAACTTACAATGCTCTTTGAGTTCAATATAATAATGCCTTCAGGGTACTGTTGGGGCTACCCCGTCGCTCTAGTGCATCACACATGTTTGCACGAGAGCGTACGGATGATTTTTACACAATACGGCACAAGTGAATTGTTTCGCTGTTGGGTAGGGTGCGTGTTAGCTCAAACAGTGTCCTGAAGACAATTTCTGGTAAAATGGAGTATCTCATCCTAAAATATTGGGTGGGACAGGTTATCTATGCAAGAGCGCCATGACCGCTGATTTACTAACATAGGTTTAGTCAATTTATAACTAACTATTAAATTATTATATAATTTAATAGTTAGTTATAAATTAATATATAAATATATAATAATATTTATTATAAAACAAATATATTAAAGCTATTTTGTATTATTATAGTACTATTTTGTTATTGATGCTGTATAAACTTTATTTTGTACCAAAAAACAAACTAAAGTTAAAAAAGAAAATACTATTATGTAATAATATGGATGCAGATATCTCTGGACCGTTCCTTATGGAGTCTATGGTGGAGGCCTATGTCCAGCAATAGACTGATAATTGCTAAAATGATGGTGATGATGATGAATAATGTAGATTGTATACAAAAGTTTTATGACAAATAATAACAAATATTATTCGTACTTAACTATAAAAGTTAGATATCACATGACTTGCTATAATCATCGAAAATCCCCTTAGAATTAAAACACAGCCAGTTCCCCAATTCCTTAAAGAATGCCAAGGATACTCGAGTTTACTTCGTGAATATTTTAAGCTCCAGGTATAGATTTTAAACTTGATTAGGTACTGGTGCCCCGCCAGCGTATACCGTGAGTGCAGGCAAGGCTATTCTCGTCTATTAAAATGAAACATGAACTTGATTATGTATTTCTTTAGATATACTGAAATTAGTGTTCAATGTTTACTTAATTATTAATTATTATTACACAATTTGTCACGAAATCAAAATATATATGATAATAAATTCTCATTTTATTAAGTTTTTTTTTACGATAATGGAACTTTATTCTTTATAAAAATGATAAAAACATAATGTTTGAATTTTTAACAAACAGCAATGACAATTATTTTTTAAATATTGCGCATTTACCCCCAATAATAATAATTCTAATGCCACCTACTAAAAACAAATGTCCCTATTTGCCGATAATGTTACCAAGCAATAATTATTGCATTAGAAACGGAACACAATAAATTCGAATGTGTTTTTAGTGTACAGTAGACCCAGGGTCCGACTAATCTTGAAATATCTGCTTTAGTCTGTTAACAAGTGGACGTGACTAAGTCACAAAAAAAGCCGGGTATTAAATCCGACAGTTTATGGCGGCCATTTTATAATACCGTCATGTCGCCTGTAGCTCTTCCATAATTGAGACGAATCTATAACGACACCCCATTTATTAAAATCCATCTAGCCATTAGGCTACACGTGGCACCCTAAATGCGAATATACTTCCTCGTAAATATATTTTAGAAAAAATTGCCTTTCTTTAGGCAACGTATGTTGTGAATTGTAATTTAACTCAAAATATATCGAAGATTTATTGTTTTTTTTTTTCTAAAGAAATTGTACATCAACTAGAAAATATTATATTTATATCAGTTCCTACATATATTCAATATCAGTTAATATCAAAAATTTTAATTAAATATGGGTAGATCATTGGATAGTAAAAATTAAAGCCACTGCCGGCGTAACTTTCGCTGAGTATTTCTTCTACACTACATAACGAAATTTCGTACGTAGTATCTACAATACGTTCGAATAAAATTTTCGTATAATTATATTTTCATGATTTACGCTAGTCTTCTTAGTATAGTGTAAAGTTAAGTCAGGTTGCTAGACATTATTAAAAAAAAAATAAACAACTAAACAACTGTAGGTACTGTCACTATGGGTGAATCTGTTTTGCTTAAAAATTTGCCTTTAACCATCTCAGGGTTTGTACATATGTACGAGTACATTTAAAGAGCTTTTCGCAATATCGGGAGTATTTCACACAATTTCAAGAGGTCAACACAGTCGTAAATAACATTAGCACAAGTATAATTCAGTATAAGCAAGTAAATAAATAGTTCTCCCATTTCTTCGTAACCTTGTTCATAAAATGCGACCTCGTAAACAAATCTGAATACTCGACTTCTAGCAACTTTAACTAAAAACACAATATGCTATACAAACTTGAAGTATGTAATCTTCTTAGTCCTTGGAATTCAATAAAAAAATCCCAAACGACTTGTTGTCGCTACGAAATTTGTAAAAACTCGCAGAATTTCAATCAAATTTTTTTTTGTTCTATTAAGTTTTTAGTCTCAGCTGGATACCTACAAAGGAAATCATATCATAATCGATTAGACCTTCAGAAACCTAATTATGGAAACCGCATTCAATTTATACACCACTTCTAGATAACGGATCAAGATATAACGTATACGAGATTTTAAGTTATATATATATATATATATATATATATATATATATATATATATATATATATATATATATATATATATATATATATATATATATATATATATATATATATATATATATATATATATTATATTTTATATATATATATTATATTTGCATAAATACAATTGTGAAACTAGCTTTAATTTGATGCAGTAGTGTTTTAGTTATATCGTGACATACAGAGTAGAAAAAGTTGAAATTTCATTTTAGCAGCTATTGGACGTACTCTTAATATTATTTTTTCTTAAATATCTCCTATGTGCAGACGTCTACTTACAATTTTAATATTAGTAAGACAATATTTATAAATACAATTAACTTAATACTTATCTACCGTATTACTTGTAATGTGGAAGTTAGGGTACCATAGAGACTAATGTTAAATATCTAGAAGATGTCAAGAGAGACGGCATATAGGAAACTTTATTTATTCAATTACGAAAAATTTTACGTAGAAACTACATTTGATTTCCCTTATCTCTCCAAGTTTGGGAGTTTGGGAGTCGAGAATATAGAATTAATCCTGCGAAGATATCTTATTTAATATTTATCTCAGTTACACCACCAAGGTCAGTAGGATCAAGTATATGTGTGGCGTTTGCCCGCAATTATAATATTGTTGTATTACGATTGGATTGAATAAAAAATAAACAAATATTATCTCTATATACATATTATTATATATAAACTGCTTGTATTTATTAAAAATTGTTTCCGTTTGAACGAAAACAAACAAGTAACAAAATTTATTGTTACAACTAGGGTAACCAGATCAAATAATGAAACATTCTAAAAATATTTCAGTAATTTCCCTCACATTTGTTCTAAATATTGTCGTATATGGTATGTGAGAGATGTGGAATTTTCAAATATTCTAAAATACAGTAGCTTATAAAAGTTATATCAATTATTAAACTAATTAATTGAACTCATTGAATAAAAAAATTAATAATGTATTAATTTATGTTTCTATTTTGTTTGTTACGATTATATTAAAATATTTGCATTAAAAATATTCAATTCCTAAAACTCGTGACATTTATAATTCGTTCTGTTTCTCTTACAAAGAGCGGAATTTTCTCGAAGATAATTCCTGACATCTGGTAACCCTAGCTACGACTAGTCGATTTTAGTCAAGCGTGTATATCTATGAATATAAAATGAGGACAACAATCAATGTAGCTACTAAATCGAATATTTTTCACATCAGCACAGAATAAATATCCGTTATGACACAGGAATACCGACGACTCGCTCACACTTGACTGGGATATATCATTATAATGGTGAAATCGAGCGTGTAACCTAAGACAGATTGTGGCGGTCGGCTCTTGCCTGCCCTGGTGAGAGGAAAATATATTATATACTATATTACTGAACATATACGACTTAAATTAGAATAAATCCAGCAATAAGATGTTACACGATTATTTGATTGCATATATCTAAATGTACGAATATTCTCAAAATTTATCTTCATGATTATAATTTGTTACATACATTTATCTGTATTAGTTTTCAGTAATGAAACTCACGTTTTTTGCTTTGCAGGCTAAATAGGGATTACAATGAAACAAGATTAATAACATTTAAATAGAACATGCTTTATTAAATACAGCCGAACTTTTCTATGAGTGAATTTGTATTATTGATCACATGTAGACTTACACGTTCGTCAGTGTGTGCCAAATAATAATGTTAGAAAATAGTACTGCATAGTAAATATAAACAGGGACACCAAAATATAGTGACTAGCAACGCTAAATAAAGGGTAGCTTTGTTTTCTATACAAAAAATGCGACGATCAAGTCAGCTGAAAGTTTCTTGTGATGTTTTTATTATTCCACGCTCCATCTAGAAGCACATAGTAAAAATTGGCATCTGTGCTGCTAAGTGCGCACAAGTTAATCCCCACGGATATTGTGCTGCCATTCTCACTAAACTTGTGTTCATGAAGCATAAACATTTACAAATGCCGAGCTTTGTGTTATTGTAAGTACAATTTACTTCCAAGTTAGTAGATAAAGGATTTTCAAAACAAAATCAATTGTGCGGAAAGTGTTGTGGGATGTTCCCACATCATGAAAGAGTATGCCGGATTTATATCATCAGCATTTTACATCAGTGAAACAGTATATAATAAATTTAGTAGATGCTCATTTTAATCATCATTAACCCAAAGCAGTCTACTGTAGGGTATAACCTTCTCTCAAAGTATGCGACTTTGTACGGTCCTGTACTTGACGCATCCAATCTCACCCAGCAATTCTGCGTAAATCGTTACTCCATCTTGCTAAGGGGCACCCCACATTACGCCTGTCTAAACGCAGTCTCCACTCTACACAATAAATAAAAAATATTCACTACTGTCTCACTACTGGGTACCAGCCTCCCTCATATAAGAAAGATTTGGTTTATTTAAAGCTTTAATATTCTTGTTCGGTACTAAATTTGTTCTCTTAATTTTCTTGGAGACTACAAGAGGTAGTAATATTTTTACCTTACCAAAAGCATTAAATCTCCACAAATAATAGTGCGAAGGGACAAAATTATAATTATTGTATTCCCTGCGACAGTTTAAAATACGACTTGTACTGTAGAACATAATATAATAATACCTTACTTAGCTTGTACATAAATCGATAATAAGGGAAAATATATTACTACCACATGTACTGAACGACAATATTCTGCAGTAACTGATTTTGAGCTTGTAACGTTTAGATATTCTTATATTCGTTTAGTAGGCATTCCTTTTAGTAATTGATCTGTTAAACATTCGAAATATTTTGGAAAAAAATTCAGAATGAAATTTAAAAACTATAAAATGTATACGTTAACTTAAACCTAGTCTACAGTTATACTATTTAAGATTAACCAACAAATATTCAACAAAATAAATATATTAATTGTAGGGGAGGAATACAACAATCTAAATTTACAAAACGAGATCGACCAGATACTCGTAAATATACCTACCTCAAAATATTCTACCTGAATTTAATAATTTATATGGGAAACCTATCTGGGAATATATATTACCACAAATATAAAATAAATTGCCTGCGAATATTACAGTCGCTTATTTGGTAAATAATGACTATATATATATATATATATATATATATATATATATATATATATATATATATATATATATATATATATATATATATATATATATATATATTTTTTGTGGATAAAATGAAAAAAAAATGTATTCCCACTATTGCACTAGTCGCGCGTGACACCCCTGATGTTACAGGCGTCCATAAGCTACAGTGACCGTTTACCATCAGACAGGCTATATGTTTGTTGTGAAAATATATACAGACAGTAACGGAGAAACCTTAAACGGGGTTTTGTTTCGCTATTTTATGTTTGTAACATGTATTTCTATTGATATTATATGTAAATGAAAAAAAAAAGATGAATGTACTTATGATATATTCAGAAAATTTTCTAATCAGTTCAGAAAATTAAACTACAACATAAACACTTATTCACGTAAATAATCCTTATTTGTAAACTTTAATTACTATTTCTTAAAAAAGGATAACGAAATTAAGATTAAAACTTATATCCTTAGAAACATTCCCCAATCTAAACTTATCCACATAAAAACAACTTTTACACGGTTAGGCACTAGATTGTACTGATGGAAAGTTCTAATTGGTTTAATATTTAATACGTTTCACAGTCAAATAATAGCAACTGTAAACAACCCAAGTTAAATTCGTTATTTAAGAAGAACTATACAAAAGTTTTATACTGTAATATTACTAAAATATTTTTTTTTCTACATAACCTTATAAAGCACAAAATGTATTAAACTAAAATTACAAAATAAAAATATTGCCATCAAACTAAATTTTTTGTTTAAGTAGATAATTTAATAAGTAATGGGGTCGTCTCAAATCTCTAAAATTTTAGTCTGATATTTATATAAAAACAATTGCTAATTCAAGATTCATATTTCCAAATCAAATAAACCCTTAAGTCTATTATTAAATTAAAAATACGACAACTATTTAGGTAACATTTTCAGTAAAAACATTAAAAAAACTTCATTGGAGCGTAAATTAGATTTTGTGAAAAATCTACATAATACCTTCGTAATATCTATCTGTCAGTCTATAATAAGTAAATACAGCACCCTAACTTTTATCCTGGAACCTCACACAAAGATCTAGAAGCTCAGTAATGGTCATAAAGAAACAACTTTATTTTTACGAACCGCTCCACGCTTATATACATGAAACGTTTGGATTTTTTCATCTAATCCTATTACCTAATTGAATTGTCGCAGAAAATGTATAAAATACATTAGAAAATAAATACCGCTGGACATTATTACACACTCCTAAACTAAGCAGACATTTTATTATGGACACTAACTAGATAATGGATAGAAGTTTTTTACTTTTCTAATTATATAATAATGTAAAAAAGTAAATAATAGTAAATGTTTATAATATGCGAAGGTCAAACTCAGAACCATTGGAAAACGAGTATGTGTATTATATCGATATATTACTTAGGTATTAGTAATATATAGGTACTAAATAATGTAAAGGTACTAAATGTTAAATTAATATCTTTCATTAAGAAAGTTTTTAATTTATATTTAATTTTATAATAGTTTTAAAGTAAAACGAAGTTACAATCTGCGCCGACTACACGCACGCAGTGATTAACAATGCGTTGGACGCACAGTGCTTCTCGTGATACAGCTGTGAACCACGCACATGAATAAGGGTTCCTATTGAGTTCAAAACTAGTCTGACTTTCCCGAATTTAAAACGTGATTAAAGCCAACATAAATAATTACAAAACGAAGTTAGTATAAAATATTACAGTCACAGAATATCAACACGTTCTTGATACACAGTTTAGTGGCTACGACAGATAAGACCAACATACACATAATATATGTATGTTTTCTCGATTTTATTACCCTCTCAGGGGGGGCGACTTGAACTTATAAAGCGAAGCGTGCATTTCCATTCCCAAATGTCGTTACTCATATAAAAATACGGTGTCAAATGTCTTTGATTTTTTATTAAATTCATGCGTCACATACTTTCGAAACCCACGAAAAAAGTAAAGGGAATTATATTATTCACCTGTATTCCACGAAAAATTCAATCTACTTGTATATATGTTTATTAAGAACATATATATTTTATTGCACCCACTGTGAACATAATAAGGTTTATATCGATATCAATATTTTTAGAATGGGTTAATTACGCATTATATAGTTTCAACATTAGCGCATGACTAGAATATGTTTACACGTAGTAATAATTTTTAATGAGCACATTTGTGTTCAGGTCATAAAAAGCGAACCCGGTTCCACTATGGTATTTTATTAACATATCAACGACGCTGGATATCTGCTTTATAGTTTGCAATTTCTAGTAATATAATTGTGGATTCAAAATTACTATTCCAGCAGACACATTGGCGACATCTGCCTATATCTGATTAACATAAATATGACCAGTCTAGGTTAGATAAGAAATAATATAACGCATACACTATTTTTATGTCATTCTAACCAAAAATTTGTTACAAAAATGGGTATATATAAACATGACAGTTGTTTTGTCTATCTGCTTGATGTTCAATAATAGAAGGCTGAATTTAATGTAATGTGATATATAGGGATAACTTTATCTTCATATCTCGTTACATCAAATTCAGTCCGTTTGTTGAAAATGACTAAAAAAATCACAAAAACGTAAAATAAACACTGAACATATTAGATTTCAACATGGCTATGGGCGTGCCAGTCGTCGTTATTCGCATTAATTTCGTTTTTAGTGGTATTTTCCATTACCTGAGAGTTAATCAGAAATTAAAATTAACACATAACGGTATTAGTTAAAAAAAAAAATTCTCACAAAACTAATATTTTTTTTTTTACCATAACATTATAGAATAACATTGTAAATAGACAATGTTTTGTACATGAGTTATATTTAAGAATTACTATTGTGAGAGGTTCGAATAAGAGCAATAGAAGCCAAAATGTATTTTTAAATAAATATGTATTTATTTAGAAATTATGTCTGTCTGGCTATCTGTATGTATGTATGTTCCGGAATCAAGAAAGATCACTGCGACAGATTGGATGCGGCTTTCACAGGTGTAGTCCTGAAGGTATAACTTAAGACTGATATATGTTTTATCTTTTAGATGTGGTCAATTTCATTGGTTTTCCTACTTCTTTAATCCACGCAAGTAGCGAGAAAAAAGCTAGTTTCAAATAAAATTATAAATTGTAAGTGTAATCCGTAAACACAGACAGAGTCTTTATCATATATCATCATGTGAACTTAAATTTTTCGTCTGTCTCGGTCCAATAATGAATGAGCAAAGACGTCATAGCCTAAAAGGTTTGTTACGCCAAAAGAGAAATTTGTTTTTTCTTGAGGACGAAACCGTGACGGAACGTCATTTCCTGTTCGTTTATTTTGTTTTGCTGTAACAGTTTGCCACAATTCGGTGAAAATAAACTAATAATTCACTTTTCGAACAGAGTAATTAGGTTGGAAAAATTGCGAAGAAATTTTCTCGGGAGCTTTTTTGCCAACCCGTGTATACATATTTTTTTTTTATACAACTTAGAATGGCAAACAAGCTGACGGCCCACCTGATGAAAAGTGGTAACCGTCGCCTATAGACATGAACAGTACTATGGACACAACAGAATATACTATTTCATCCATGATACCCCCCATTCGTTGCCATTCCTGAGGACTCAGATGTTATTCCTCTGTACCCAGTAAATTCACGCCATATTCCACCCTTCAAACCGAAACACAGCCATGTAAACACAACTGCTTCACGGTAAAAACACGAATGGGATAGAGGTACCCAAGCAATCGACTTTTGTACAAAGTCTCCCTTTGGCACAAACAAATTAAGGTATAATCAATTATAAATAAAATCTATTTGAATCTAAATCTCTAGTCTTTCATATAAATAATTGGGCCGATATACGAGGAAATAACAAATAATATTATTTTCTTGTATCATTAAATATATAAAAATGAACAAATTTTGTTACTTAAAAATTATAGGTAAAATGTCTACTTAGATATTATCATCAAATATTAAAATAGGTACTTCTCATGTTTCATTATTATAATATTCTATCTTTCAATCTTTTTGTATATTAAATCCTTTAGAACGCCGTACCTTCGCTCGTTACAATAGCACTCATAAAAATTTCAAGCATCACTCAACGTGTATATTTGAATCACAAAAAAGAACAGACAACCTACCATCCCAATGAGGCCCAATGAGGTTAAGTATTTGGATATTTATTATTAAAATTCTTGTAAACATGCAAACTATATCATGGTTTATATGTTTACAAAAATATTATTCATGAAAATATTTCTACCTAAGTAAGTTATTGAAAATTCAAAATATTTCCTTATAATTTTAAAATTCCATTGTAATCTTTTTTATGTTAATACAAAAACATTCTTTATATATTATGGAGGAAAAATATTTTATAAATAGATGAAATTACAAAATATTAAATTAATATGCAAAAGAGAAAAAAAGAAATTCTTGATGATCAAATTTATATAAATAAGCTTCATAAACTGAAGTATAGTAATTCATTATTATTATACTTCAGTTTATAGTATTATAGTATTCATAAAGTAAGTAAGTATACGTATAATGTAAATCATCAAATCTACGTATAATTTAAATCATCAAATCTAATTGGTGTTTACTCAAGTGAAACTTTGATAATTATCTCATTGTTGAGTTTTTTGTATAAAGTCTGAATCATATCGTAAAAATTGACTTATATTAACGTAAATCATCACTTACACGTGTAATACGTAAAGTTTACGTACTCAATAACATGTTTTTAGTATTTTTTAGAATAAACAGTCACAGAACATCTGTGGTTATACCTGGTTATACGTCACATTTAGACACACGGCCAGCCATTTTATTACACTTTTTATTGTTCACGAGGCAGACTGTAGTAAAGTGCTAACACTAGATGTTTGTTCTGAAAGGCCTCTACTACTTGCATGTCTTAGTGTTATTAATAGCATTTGTATTTTATTCTGCTGGAAATAACAGAAGGTTTTCACAATTGGACATGAAAAACGGATGATAAATTTGTAAGCGTAAAAAGTAAGCCCGATTATGACAGTTGGTAAGGATCAGGGCAAAAGAAAACATACTACCCTAAATAATGGGACAAAGGCGAGACGATTATGATGGGCATAACCAACCCCATGGATATCACATTATATTTACTGTCGGACTAATGACACCCTTCATGCATTAAGAGGTTGAGGAGATGACAGAAAAACTATTATACTTGTGCGAAGGATTACATTAAGATCAAAAATAGTATATCTACTTTTAACAGATACTGCATTAAGCAGTATGATGTAATATTTCTTTGGTTCTTCAAAAAAGGCGCAATAAAGATTCTTTGAGGTCGGCAAGACACGCATGACAGCTCTAATGTTACAGGCTACTGTAACCCCGTCTACCATCAGACGAGCCATTGCTATTATAGTAGTATAGCAGTATAATAAATAAAAACTGTGATAGATATTGTATTGGGATCTAAGGTAAATGATAAGCTAAATAAAGATAAAATGTACGCCATCTTGGACTGATCCTATTAAAACACTCCAAAAAAATAAAGGCCTTAAAGGAAACTGTCGTTCATAAAAAGCCCCTGACAGAGGATAAAGACTAGTAAAAGCTGAACTATCTCACGTGTGTCACGTTAAGCTTGGTAAATCCTTTACAAACGTCGCGATTGCACATACGAGTGTATATAGTATATATATATATGTGGTTCCGGTTACTATGTTAACATTTCACAGAGCAATATTTTAAAAATTACAATAGATAAATGATCGGATTATATAATAATTGTATATTTACTTCCTTGCATTATATGAATGCTAATTAAACATTTATTTTTTACCTAATTAATATTTTTCCATCAACTTGTATTAACGAGTAAGTAACGTAATACAAGTACGTAATATAAAACTTTGTTGTGACAACATTAAAACGATTCTATAGACACATTAGGTAAATTATGATAGCTACGTACTTAATTAAGTCCAAGGATTACGGCATAGACAATATACAACATTACGCATTCTGCAAATGTAAGGATATATGCTATATATATTTAACAAAATTTTTGAGTTTCATTCCGCAAAAAAAATGTTTAGTCACCTAATAAAAATTACAGTTTAATTTATTTATCAAGATTTATATATATATATATATATATATATATATATATATATAACAACTTGAATTTTACGAACTTACTACCTTTGTCGTTTCCAACAATTGTTTCGACTTCATCCGGAAGTCTTCTTTAATGCGAGGCGAGACATTGCGACGTAAAACACCGTACTCACTCTGAAGAAGACTTCCGAATTAAATCGAAACAATTATCGGAAACAACAAATATAGCAAGTTCATAAAATTTAAACATATATAAAAATCGTAAAAAAACAACATTAGTTTTAAAAATAATATCTTTTATCACAGGCTTTTTCATTTATTGTCCTACAAAAATATTTGTTACCGAAACAGATGTGCACTCACAAATTATGACTCACAAATTATGAGAATAAAAACAAAAAACATCACATCGTTCTAGCATTTAATATTTATTACCTGTAAATTTCCCTAAAATCAATGAATAAATATAAGGACAGATCTTTGATATTCGGTTCTCTAAACCTACCTCACAAAAGTCTTGACTTAAAGGTAGAAGACAGGTATCGCATAAAAATAGTTATGTTTTTTATTGTTTCTCATTTATATGTATCTAAATATTAAAATATTCTCTTAAGACGACAACATGTAAATTCACGTATGATTTCATGACAGAGGCCTATAACACATAGACCAAACACACATTGTATTTCAGTTCTGCGTAACTAAAAAAATATCATCATCATCATATCAGCCTTTAACTGACCATTACTGAACATAAGCCTCCCCCTTAAGGAGTTTTGCCAGTAATTACCATGCTTGACAGCCGGATTGGCAACCGCAGTTAGGCTTTGGAGATGTTTTAAGAGGGACGCTGCTGCCTATTTCTCACCTTCCCTCAGACGTCTCTTACGACATTTACGGGAAAGGAAGGGGTGGCCTATTCTATATGCAGTTGTACTTGCAAGGCTGTTTTTCTACTTGAAGATATATATAAAAACTTATACGTATGTCCGTTTAATATAATTGCTTTTCAACAAATACGATATAAGCTATCAACTCAATGGCAATTCTACGCAATGAGTAGTAGTAATTAAATCATAATTTATTTAACAATTAATCCATGAAATTTAGAAAATTACAGTAATTGAAACACTGTTCTACTCTGAGACTTAATAACTCAAAGTCATCAAAGAAAACATGGAAAATTAATTTTCATAATGAAATTCAACCCTTTCAGGCTAATTGCGTTGCCGATGGTCGTAGTCTGAACGTAATTATTTCTTGAGGATTATTCCACATTTTCTTCCAGAATTTATCCTCACCAACATAAAACATAAAGATAACTAAACAGGCACTTTCTCTATTTAATATATTTACTCTAAAACAAAATAATCTTCAGCACCATTTCTAAAGGCGCTCTAGCCTAATATCATTAACTAGCGGCCCGTCCCGGCGTCGCGCGGGTGGACATTTTTAACATTTTCCTTCACTGCTCTGCTCCTATTGATCGTAGCGTGATCAAAAATGTACTATAATCTGCCCAAGAGTATGAAGAATAATTGTACCAAGTTTCGTTAAAATCCGTCGTGTAGTTTTTGTTTCTGTAATGAACATACAGACAGACAAAAATTTTACTGATTGCATTTTTGGCATCAGTATCGATCAGTAATCACTCCCTGATAGTTATTTTGAAAATATATTTCATGTACAGAATTGACCTCTCTACAGGTTTATTATAAGTATAGGTTGAACCACCAAGTATACGTTGGTAAATTATAGGAAGCAAGCTTTTATCTGCGACTTCGTTCGCAAGAACGCCAAGTGTCTTTAAAGTATAAGAAAGTTAACAAAAAAACAAACTTCAAAGTTACGATTTAAAGTTTCTTGTTTGTAAATAAAATATTTTTATGAATATACTATTTACTATAAATAGTAATAGAAAATGTAATAAAATAAAAAAAAAAAAATTGAGAGAATTATAGAAATCCAATTACTGATGAAATAACTAATAGCTACGGAAAAAAAAACAAAATTTTTTATACTCGTAAATCACCTTTTGCTTTTAGCCCAAATTGAACTTTTGATTTACTATTCTTGACCAAATTACCTAGTTAGGGAGTAAAGTTCTGCGATAAAAAAAAAAAAGAATATTGGAATTAGTTCGTAACTGATGAAGACATAACATTATAAAAATTATGACAAAAATATAATCGAATTAGGACCTCTTGTTTCTTAAAACAGATTAAGAATAGTTCAAAATCTAAAG
Source organism: Galleria mellonella (assembly GCF_026898425.1). Classification (NCBI taxonomy): domain Eukaryota; kingdom Metazoa; phylum Arthropoda; class Insecta; order Lepidoptera; family Pyralidae; genus Galleria; species Galleria mellonella. The sequence continues at coordinate 62,724 of NW_026442147.1, read as the reverse complement.
TAATGGTTCACACGATGAGGTATATTGGAATTTTAAATTAAATAGTTTCGTGCTATATGAACTTAGTCACGTTTCTAGTCAATATAAAAACTGTATACAAAACGCTACGCTAAAGGTCGACAGAAGAGTGCAAATACTATTCTGACGCAATAAATAGCGATTACGGGGCGACTTGCATTCAAGTGAAAATGTTCATTTCGATTTCGTAGTCTTATAGCTTTCTTTTTATTTGCTACAAACGAAATAGTTAATAAAGGACCAAATCCAAATTAGTACAGCTTTCATAATATAAAACAACATAATAATTTTGACTAATATCATGAATGTGAAAGTGAATTTGTTTGATTGGCGTCACCATAAAATTCAGTGGGCATTTAGTATTTGGCATGGAGAATGACACAAACTTTTATCCCGGTCAGCCAATAAAAACTCAGTAAACTAGTATCAATTATAATTATGATAAACTAGTTTTCACTCGCAACTTTGTCCGCATGACTAGGACAAAAAGAAGCTTACGTCCCTCTCCCTACCTTACAGTACCTGCATATCCAATTTAGTAGTGATAGTTTAAGTCATAAAATAGTAAGAAATAAACTCACTTATCTATCACTTATATATAATAAGAATTTAAAAACACAACAAAGGTTTTTTAAATCTCATGGAACCAAGCCATAATGGATTCGCGGAAGTGAAACTGCGATACAGCTCTAAATATAAATATTACTAAAATTATGCGTTAAAGGAACCTCAAAATTGAAAGCAGGGATCTACCATGAAATGAAATTCCGAATTTTCGGGCTCAATTTCGTGTTTTTGTTAGTACCAAAATCGACCCTATAAATGGAGCCTAACATTTCATTTTTCATAAATCCTACCATAAAATAAAAAGGAACGATACTTTAGCATTTTTAATATTTTTAAACGGCATGTATCAAGTAATTTTAACATCAAATTTTTGTTTCGTTCAGATCCGAAATTTGGGAAAACATTTCATGGTAGGCCCTCAGTTTCTCTAAAATAGTATTCGGTTGACAATTTGTTGTGAGTACAAAAATGTTATCCATTTTAGACCCTTGTCGAGTGAATAGCTCGAGTTAGTACTCATATGTACATATAACTTCATCTACTCGTATATAAGAAAAAGTAATGTAAATCGTACAGATATACCTAAAATAAACAGTTATCTAAATTTTATACATTAAACTACTGAAATTGATTTCAAATATATTTTCCACTCCACTCTACACACTCCACGTCCACTGACGTTCATTGATCTACCATTGTTTAGTAATAATAGTCACTGAAATGGAAGATAATATATTTCCCTTTATTTTAGAAACCGACCTGCCATTTTGTGGATGAGGTGACGCGACTCTCTCGCCTTGTACCAGGAATAATGAACCCCGATCAGCATCGAGGAGTATTGACACGTTCTGTAGGATCTTGTGACACAGCACCCGTACTTCAAGCTCGTTGCAGATATCTTTGACCTGAGAACAAATATTAGTTGTATAGTAATAAAATGTTTTTAAACTAGAAACAATGTGTTAAGCATAACGCATTGTTTCTAATAAGCATTTACCTACTACATTGACTATTGTTTATTTTTTAATTTGTATTGTTGTCGTTTAATTTATTAATAATATAAATTGTAATAATATAGTAAATAACCATATTGAAAATAATGTTTAGGTATAAGTAGATATAAATTTCTAATTTATATAAATATGGCTATAGAATAAATTTTATTATAAAGAATTATTTTATTATAATTTTTATAATGACTGTAGCATGTCCAGTAATGACAAAATGTATGAAACCAACTATTGTAATATTACCATATCACCTTATTGTACCACATTTTTAGTAATAAATTTCGTTCATTCTTTCTTTCGTTTATTCATTCATAGAAAAGGACTTATGAGTCTATGAACTAGTGTATGTGTATCAAACAAGTTAAAAAGATATATAACACTCGACTAAACTAACAATTGAATTAGATATGATCATGATTTTTTACATATATTTCAATGCCTAATATAATGATCATTATCATATTAATAATTTAAAGGAATAAAATACACAAATCATCATTTATAAATTCGTTTCACCTTAATATCTGAAACATGAAATTTCATCTAGTAAGGTAATTTAAAGTGAGGCGTTTTCAAGCTTTCACGTGGATGATATTCACATTAGAGTGGGTGAGTCACTGAGTCTGCATGTGAGCATGAATTAGCACAGAATAGCGGTTAGTGGGACAATACTAGCGGCACATGAGTAGGTAAGGCAAAAAGGATACATATGTCACGTTATATTCTCACTGTTAAAGATTATGTTATTTGATACACTAATTAGTGATCACGAAATAAAGCTCCTTCAAAGAATAGATAAATTTATTATGAGTTATATATTACTTTATTAATTAATTAAAAAATTTTAATATAATAATAATTCTCAGCTTTTTTTCTCACTCGCTTTTTTAATGACTTAAAGTCATTAAAAAAAGAGTGTTTGTTACCTCTTATCGCCTTAAAGGCTCAACAATCATTGTGAAATATTTTATACACGTTATATAGAAGGGGAGGGGATATGATTATACTCTTTACTTAGATCGACATACTCCCGTTCAAGCGTACAAAGTCGCGAGTAAAAGCTAGCTACAAATAATTGTATGTTAATTATTTGTATGTTCCTAGTCCTAAAACTAAGATAAAATAGTACATATATTTTTAATCTTTTTTTTTTAGAAACTTTTATTCAATAAGTATTCTTATTGGATAAAAGTTCCTAAATAAAAGTGCCAGCCCCATCAAGTATATCGTTACATCACAGAGACATTTGTAATGACAAATGAAAGTACAAAATTTGTATATTTCAATACATCAAGTTTATAATGTGATGAAAAGGTGGGCGTTGTAAAAGCGAACTTGAGAAGAGACACCAACACATAAATAGCTATAACTCACTTTTGAATCTGATTTCGTTGCTAATTTCCGTCGACATGTATTCCTGGCAAACGGCAAGTATTTACCAAATTCTATAACGAAATTTGCAAACCAACATTTACCAAGTTCGCTTTTACGCCGGTTCTGTAATGAATCGCGACACGTGAAGTCTATGGAAACTCGGGTTATTTAAAGAACGACGAAAGTTTTATAATAAAGTTTGTCGTCTATAACTTTAATTTTAAGTACAGACATATTACGTTAACACTTTATAGTCTGTAAAATATGAGACAGTCATTTTGCTAATTATCTTCTGTTCGTTTAGGAATTCTAAACTAAAATCGATGCCAAGTTAGAGTCATTTCATTGCTTTGACCTCTATTTCAACCTTTTTTTATAAAGAAAATGAAAATTTCAATTGTTTTACTTAATTATTCTAAATTTTCCAAAAAAAAAAGTTAATAGCTTAATACTTATTAGACAATTTCGTTTTTCTTGTGTTCTTATGTGACATTAATAAAAAGTTCATACGTGTCTTTATATTTTTGGTATCTAATAACATACTTAATGACAGCCAGATTTTCCATAAACTACTAGGAATAATAATAATAGAGAGTATATCGAGTATCAGTGCATGCTTTTTGAAAATTTAAATCTAGCAATCAATCTGTACACAACTAGAGAGTAAAATGAACAGTCACTAATTGAAAGCCAAAGTGAGCCACATCAAAGTTGAAATTAGGTATCATAGACAAGAGACAAAATAATATAAATTCATTCTAATCAAATAGCAAATTGCGTACATAAATATAGCATTTATATTGTAAATTCTTATGAAGACAATTCGTTAACTGAGACTAAGGTAATAAGCAATAGTCATAATATAAGTAACTAGCGGCCCGTCCCGGCTTCGCACGGGTGGATACTTTTACAACATTTTAAAAAGTGATTATTGTGACATAACGAGTTGGACATATAATATCGCGAAGTTTTTTGTAGTTATTGATATTTTCTTCAAATTGTAGAATATACTTTTGTTCTATCACCAATAGTTTCCGCAGCGCACGCGACGAAAGATATTTTATAGCATTTCTTACACCTTGAATTACGTTGCTAAAGTTTTAGTAAGTATCCCTAATCTTTTCTAGCAATAAATATAGCCTATGTTACTCAGGGTGAATGTAGATTTCTAATGGTGAAACAATTTTAGAAATCGGTAAAGTAGTTTATTCATTACAAACATACATACACACAAAAATACAAATCTTTCCTCTTTATAATATTAGTGTAGATAATGTAAGAATTGCTAAGAATAATGTCTCTATAAAAACAACAGAACCTTACCAATTGTTCGCTAATATAAATCCAAACACATACATAAAGGTTTAAAAAGGTTAATAACCCTTTTTTAGTACATTGGGAAATCTCAGGCGTATTATAAAATATTTCTTCAATTCACTACTGCAATTTATCTATGTCCCTAACCGATAATCACGTGAAATGATTAATTAGAAGCGATTCGGGTAGAACGTGACGGAACAGTAATCCGAACCCAGGAGACGTTTATTTGGGTTAACTTCAAACCTCATATATAATAACTCAATCAAGTTACTAATGAGATTTATATGTTACCACTAGGTACCGAAATAGTATTGGTATTAATGCGAATGATATTGGTGTGATTTATAACATCATGCTAAATGTATAAAATATAAACCATCTTGTCTTTACTTCGTTAAAAATAGCATTTTTTACAAATAACAATATTTAGATATTTTTAGACTACTTTAAGTATTAATAAAATTACAATGTTATTAATGAGATTTTAAAGTAATACCGTAAACAATTTCTTCGAATTTGTCAACCATAATTTTATATAGCTTGGCGTAATTTTGAGAGAGTGAAGCCAACTTTCAACGATAATAAATTATTGAATAATTTCCACTAGCCTGTTTTAACCAGAAACAATAAACAACAAACAATACCATTTTTTCACTTATTTATTTACCAGAGGGAGACTACAAAAGTCGATTGCTTGGGTATCTCTATCCCATTCGTGTTTCAACCGTGAAGCAGTTGTGTTTGCATGGCTGTGTTTCGGTTTGAAGGGTGGGATATAGCGTGAATTTACTGGGTATAGAGGATTAACACCCGAGTCCTCAGGAATGGCAACGCATGGGGGGTATCATGGGCGAAACAGTATACTCTGTTATGTCCATGGTACTGTTCATGTCTATAGGCGACGGTTACCACTTTCCATCAGGTGGACCGTCAGCTTGTTTGCCATTCTAAGTAGTATAAAAAAAACTTAATTTTGTACGATTTACAACAAATATGATTAATAATTCACAATAGACTATAACATTTCATGTATTTACATCAAACGTAAAAATATTCAAACCTATAGCAATGAAATTTTAAACGAACTTAACCAAGTATTAGACAACAAACTATTCAGCAGATGATAAGACATTATAACTTTTATTAGATAAACATAAATACATTTTATTTCAGAAATTACGCAATTAATAATTCATTGAAAGTATACGAGTATAAGCGAAATTAGATCACTCAGTGGTTGATACATTTATCTGAAGCTCCCCTATAAATGCCTTCTAGTCAAATGCTACTAAGCATCAATGAATACGTATGAATATGTATTCACGGTCGGCTTCCACACGTGCTCAGTTAGAAAATTAAGTTCATTTATGACTTGCGAGCTTTATGCTATTTGCTAGAATCTCAAGCTATATTAAAGTCAGTGACTTATCTATCCAAGTACGAGTATATATGAATAAAATAAATAGGCAGTATTGCAAGTCACTGGAAAGAAGAATGAATCGATTGAATACTGTTGCCAAATCTTTTGTAACCCGAAAAATATTTAGGAGCGGAGCGTACTCTGAAATGATAAATCCGAATATCAATCTAACTTTGCATAGTTTTGTTTTGAATAAAATTTATTGAATCGAATTTATTTGAAGTAAGACTTACGACATATTTTATCTTATACAATACGGTCCAAACCAATGGAAAGTCTATACAGACCAACTGAATCCAATTAAATTCGTATTATAAAACGCCCGAACTTTCAGCAGAAAGGTCGCATTTGTCATTTCACAGTAGACCCCGTGTATATAAAATTAATTCTATTTTAATTTATTCGAAGTAGCTATTTTAAACCCCCGTAAATATATGAAATCGACGTAAAGACGAAGAAACAAAAATCTACTACTAAATCATCCTACTGAATTTAACCTTAAAAATAACCTTCTTATAGTAGTGGTCAATGAGTTTAGCTTTGATTCACGATTGAAACCAATAAGGGTGATTTTTTTACAGCGTTTTTATTTTGTGTTCCAGGAAACCAACAAAATTGCCTGACATGACATTCGTTTAGAGTCAGTTTTTGTTTGATTAAGCTTCTGATTAGATACTTCAGTGATACGAATACAAAAGCGAATATTATAATATACTTATGCACACAAATTTCGTTTATTATACTGAAACATAACAATACTACTCTATTTTATTTCGTATTACTTTCTAAAAGTAGTGAGAAAGATTATTGTAGTAGAATCGTTATATTGTATCAAACTAAAGTCAAATAACGATTGTTCGCAATACTTGAACCTCATTACAAATGGCTGAATGTATGTGACAACCACTACGTACCGTGACCCAGTTCACAGGACAAGTTCAATGCTAAACTAGTTTATATAAAATAACATACCCGACGTACGTAACATATATTGGTACGGAGTCGTTAACAAGTAATGGTTCTTAGAGAACACTTCACGTCAACATAGCAATGATGCGACTTCCGTTTGTTAGTACGCAGATTTACGTGGGTACATTGGAATTGTCTTTTTCTTATACTAATAAGAACGAACAAGCTGACGACCCAATTCATGGAAAATGCAACTATGTATAGACATTATTTATATACTGTACCCGTTTTAATGTCTTATCAAAAGATCCTGTTTTTACCTCAAGTGAGAGAGTTAAATGCAGTACTATAAGTCAGTCGTATATTACTTTTAATACTTAGGTATGTTCTTTTTTAAATGTTGTCTATATACATGCACGACAGGAATTTTACAAACTTAGTGTATTTATCGTTTTCGCCAAACCGACTTAATCCGGCTCGCAATGCGCAAAGCGCCGTACATATCCTGAAGATGAAGTTGAAACAGTTATCGAAAACGACAAACATCAGTTGTCAGCTCTTCAAATTAGTAGATTTGTTATTTAACCTTACAATAACTTCCTTTCTGTGAATACGCTTAATTCGAGATTTGCTCGAAACTGAATAGCGAATAACAACTTCCTAATATGGCTATCAAAGCAATGTAAAACACCATAGTCTAAATAACTCTATAATCAGACATTCACAGAAAATGTCTAGACAGAAATGCATTCTAAATTGTCATATAATATGCTTAAATATAATAATACATGCATGACCATGAATCGGTAATCCCTACTTGCTGATGATACTATGTCAAACATGACATAGTATGAATGACATAGTATCAGTAATGAATCGAACACGATTCATTACTGACAACATACTACAATCCTACAAACACCTCTATTTGTCGAGAACTTCGAAGGCAGACAGCAGAGTATTCCCAAGTTCCCGACCACAGCTGGTATTGATGAGATACGGACGTATGACCTAGGTCAAAGGTTTATCTAAGATTAGTTAGACATAAATAATTCATAATTTAAACACGAATATAATCCTAGATGGGTAATGTAGTCAAAAGGAATAATATTCGTTGATTGTTCTATTGTATGGGTGTACACTCAGCTTGCCTATATTTTATCGAGCAATATTTTTAATAATATTATATAAATAGGATCTCATTATTATGTTACTCTATATATATATATAGAAGAGGGTCAGTCAGCACTGAGATATATATTAGTACAATCTAAACTGCTAAATATAGATTATTTAAATTATTCATATAGATTCTATAGGTATGAGCAATAAAAATGGTATTTTGAAAATTCAACTCTCAAGGGGATAAAATGTAGATTAAAAGTTTGTATGCAATTCCATCAGTTTAGATGTTAAACACATGAAAGTTTAGATTTATGCTCTTAATACAAAATAAAAATTAATATGTTTTTGGTTTTTTGAAGAGCTTACAGTTATTCAGTCTACACACATGTTGCATAACGGTCAGATATTGATCACTAATAGGGAAGGTTGTAGAACTTCTACTAATAATAATAGTAGTGAATCCTCAGACGTTGGTAGTCGTATATACGCTAATGATATAATAACCAGTGATATGGACTTCCACAAAATAACAACCAATTCAGTAAAATATTTAGGTTGTTAGTTTCTAGGTTTAGCAAGGGTTACTTGTCAATAGAACACGCTACACGTGTTCTATTGACAATTAACTATTAAGGATAAAGCCATTTCAATCATGATACAATTATCATAATATCGATTATTACGAAAGCAAACCTAGTCGATTTAAAAATTATCGAAAATTATGGAAATATATTGTACACATAAACGATTACACTAATACACACAACACTGATAGAACCCACAAATTTTTTAAATCAGTTCAAAAATACAAACATAGACTAAATAGTTTATAAATGAAAACTTAGTTTTAATAATAAAACAAAGCTAAAAGGTTCCGATTTAGAATTAACGATACATCAAAGTTTTGTATATAATTAGAAAACACCCGACACAATATAACCTTCCCTTTCTTTAATAGTCGGGGAAAGTCTCCAAGTCTATTTATAAATTCTATTCCAATAACAATCCCCGCGATCTCTGCAGTAGGTATTCTAATATAACATAAATCGTTTGTAGAGAAAACGAAAGACAGTGTTTGTCGTCTGCAATTTGTAATAGTTCCCTTTGAGAAGATCAAAGATTGTACATGGCTATAAAATTCCTTATTCTATACACGTTCTTTTCATAGAAATAAATCTAATATCAATAACGACTACACTAAAGGAATTTTTTTCTCTATCATTTAAGGCTACAAAAACATATATACAATAGAATAGAATAGAATAGAAATCATTTATTCAAATAAACTTACATTGAAGCACTTTTGAAAAGTCATTACATTTTTTTTAATTTACCGCTCGTTCGGAAAGCTGTCTCATCACAAGAAGAACGAGCAAGAAACTTGCGTGATGCTCTTTTAAATAATTTTATTATTATTTTACATTTTTAAGTTTAATTGTGTGAATACAAACCACCAATTAGCACTAATTCAATTAAATACTCAAAAAGAAAAAAAAAATTGAATACATAACCAACTGGTTAAACAATTAATAAGAGGAAATCAGTCATAGTGATTAGAGCAGACCAGTCCCTACAAGCAGCACCCGTTCACGAGTATGACGGATGAGCCAGCCATCACTGCGCTCGACCATATTTTAGGGAGCCCAATGACCCGGCCCACCACGCCGCCACAAGTCTGGACATTTTAGTGAGCATGACTACTCAAAACACTAGACCACGTCAAAGCTACTCACAATTGCCATCTGATAGTTATAGTATTCACATTTTACATAAGAATGCATGCGGCAATTAATACAAAAAACCGCTACGCTTTCATATTTCTAAAATTAATCAATTAAATCAAGAAAGCAATGAGAAAATAAAATTATAACGTTGTATGCTAATAAACTAATTATTTACTTGATATGTTGTCATCTATGAATTCGTCTATCCTGTAATAGGCTTTCTTACATAAAAATTGTTTAATATAAGATTTGAATTGCCTCTCTGTCAGATTTAATGCAGATTCCGGCAGTTTATTATAAAATCTTATGCAATTACCATAGAATGAATTACTGATTTTGTGCAGACGGCATTTAGGTAAAATAAGCTTATTTATATTGCGTAAGTTTCTACTTGTACAGTCTTTGAGTTTTTTAAAACTCGCTAAGTTCTTCCGTGTATACATAATATTTTCATAAATGTATTGTGAAGTAACTGTGAGGATATTTGAGTCTTTAAAGCACTGACGTAATGACTCTCTTGAACCCATACCATAAATAGAACGTATGGCTCTCTTTTGTAAAACAAATATAGTATTTATATCGGCTGCTTTACCCCACAGCAGTATGCCATAAGACATTATGCTATGGAAATAACTAAAATATACAAGTTTAGCCGTCGCCACGTCTGTTAATTGCCTAATTCTTCTAATTGCATATGCAGCAGAACTGAGTCTACTGGCCAATTTTGAAATATGGGGCCCCCATTGTAATTTCGAGTCCACTGTTATACCTTGTGACGGTTCGCCTATAGTACAATAGGTTTAATACCATAAGTACATAGAAAAGAAACAGGGGTTCCTATGGGTGACCGCTGCGAAAGCTGAGCTATTTAATATAAACAAACTTTAAAGTCAAGGTTCACAATAGCGTACAGAGAAGACGTTACCATATATGAAATATTGACACAGAAGGGAAACTCCTTTTGATGTGTTTCCAAAGTGTAGTAGATGTCACAAGAAAATTAAATAAATTAAACAAAAATATATTATATTTTATATATAACCAAATTATAGTTTACCTTTTATCATCAAGTGTAAAAAGGATGCATACAACACAGTTTAATAAGGTTTATGAGAGCCTTTAAAGTTTTATAAATTCGATAATAAAATTAATAGAAAATACCAAAATACGTTAACATATAATTAAATTGAATTTGAAGAAAAGTACAGTTCGAATAATAGGCTAAATCTGATTATTGAAATATCTACCCTTCGGTGACATAATCTATGACGTTATTAGAGAAAGAATAGAAAGAAATAAAGAAAAAAAGAGAGACGGCAGATCGGCGGGCGCGCGGGAGTCGCTTTTTAGGAAATTCGCAATGAAAGAAAAAGAAAGAAAAAAAAAGAGAGGACGGCAAATGGCGCGGGAGTCGTGTTTTAGGGATTGCGCAATAAAATAAAAAAATAACTGGGATATACATCTAGGAGGGACTGGATCGATGAAGGGGTTTGAGATCTTAGTGTATCACTATCGATTAAGTGTGTGAAATTAATCAATAGAAGACTGGAGAATCCGGTGAGCTTGTTCCATTTATTACTACGTAGTTAGATTTTTGACTGTGATCGCAGGCAAAGTCTATACTTAATATTTCCCAACAACTATTAAAATACGTATTTAGTCGAGTCCATATACCTTTAGGTAATGCGTATATCGTTAAATGCAATCACATTTGAACAAAGTTTACATCAATATAATTTACGTACTTACGTTATTCTACTCATATAAAAAATCCAATTATATGGTCGCTTGATAGAACTTCATCAATTTGATTCAATGTTCTAATTGTCCAGTTTTGGAAAATACTTATTAAATCAGCTATTAACCTATTATAATATTAACTAGTTTCATATCTAGTTATTATAAAGTATTTATTTATTGAGGATAATAGACTAAAGTGACTATGGTCTTGTCTCATTGCTAGGGAAACAACCATTGATGAGAGAGAGGGGTTATTGAGTGACGACTCTGTAAATGCAAATGCGGTGTGGGCTACCTTCATTGTTTGGAGTGACTGTTTTATGTGTATTGTGGGGCCGTTCCTTATGTCAGTCGGTGGAGGTTGCCTGTGTTCAGTCGTGGGTTGGTGATGGTTGGGACGATGATGATGATGAAATATTTGTATTTATTACACTACTACAGTGTTGGTTTAGAATATCTACTCATGCTTAACGTCTCATGGTAAAGTGTTTTCATACCATTGCTCGGTCGACTGTACTAATGATTCTTTTGTATACTTTTAATTACCCATGATTACATGTGGGAATTTGTTTTACAACAAATGTACAGAGAAACAGCTTAGCTGTTGCAGGTGATTTTATGTGAATGTATTACTTTTAATACATTATTGTGTTAGTAGATAAATTCATGTAACGGTGGGATGTTTATGGTAAACAAGCCTGTATTGTTTAAGTAGATATTTTGTCTTGATTTATTATAAACTTTAATATTGATTTTATTGTAGTAAACAAGCTGATAATAACAATTCTGTGTGTATTACTGGTTTCTAATAATATTTAATTATGCTGATATTATAGGTGTGGATTTAATTCCTAGTGGTAATAAAATTATCAAAGGATTCTCTGACTATAATTACTATTAACTAGGTAACTGTACCTCATGTACAGTATTAAATTAGTACTGAATGACAAGTATGAGTTATGTATTTTACTCATATTTAGGAAGAAAGTTGTCATGGCGATAAAATTTGTATGTGTGTTGTTTGTTCATTCTATATTGACTAGACAAGTTCAGACAGGGTTAATATTAGTGAATCTTTATTGGATTTATATTTAATATACATATTTTGAATATTTATGGGAATAGAATGGAGATATACAAGTAGTAAAATATAAAATTAGTATTTTATAAATTTCATTATCGAGTTAGTTGTATATGTTGGGCTGTATCTAAGGAGATATGAACCTATTAATATCAAGTTAGGACAGTTACTTTAAATATTAATAAAGCAAACACTAACACTGATTATTCACTTCTTTAATAAATTTACATTAGAGGTTAGAAATCAAATAGATAGCATATTGGGAAATGTTCATCACACATGTATTTGAGGAATGTTCTTGATAATTAGTACTGTATGTATATATTATTGCAAGTACAATTGCAATAAGAATGTTAAACTTCTAATCTTCAGTTCATTCTTGAAATTGAGAGTTAGCTTGGCTACTGATATGAATATAAAACTGCAGCATTACTGGATACTATTAATTATTTCTGGTGTAAACCATGATTATTTATGTCACTGATAATTTAAGTCATATATTACGGTTGATATATGATGACTTTATATTTAATTATATTAAACAAATACAAATAAACAAACTTGCTAGTATTTGTTACGTTGACAGTTGTGATAGATAATCAAAATTCAATTCGATACATCAATACGTCATTTTTTTTTTTTTTTAGTACGTTTGTTCCGTTTGGAACAGGCTAAGGTCGGAGACCATGCTGCCTAGTCTTCAAAAAGATAATTTGTCTGGAATTCAATACGTCATTCAATACGTCATTGAAGTGACAAACGTCAAACAAAAGGGAGGTGAATCACGTTATGATTCTATATCTAAGTCTATAGAAAAATTTATATAATTTTCTATTATTTTATAATAACTGTAGGGGAAATATTAGAATTATTTATATAAGAAAACATACTTAAATGATATGATAATTATTTAAAGACCTAATTTCTTAGGGAATTAATCATGATGATTTAAAACTTGTTTATCTGAGAAATCCTCTTAATAAATAGGTTTTACTAAGACACTAAAAGGAAGTAGATATAGTATAACTATAGTACAGCTACAATAATTGTATGGGACTTACTGTCCTTTCTATACAAATATATATTTAATCTATATCTTTCACATTATAATTATACAATATATTGCCTCTACTACTACAACATACACAAATAGGACTTATTGTCCTTCCTATATACCTATATATAATAATTGACCTGGCACTTTAATGTGTAATTTATCAGTACTTATGACAACCACCAATTAGGACTTATAGACCTCTCTATAAAGCTACATAATTATTTAATCTGATTATTTCACAATGTGATTAATCAAACCTCTACAAATATTACAAAAGATCTCTATTACTCTCAACACAATAATAGCTTGTTGGACTTAGTGTCCTCAAACTTATAGAAAACCCAACTGGTTATTTCACGAGACGTTGTTAACTTGTGATTAATCAGTGTCTTTTAAAGGACTTATAGTTCCTTTAGATATATCTCTCTGAATAAATAATTGGTTAATTCACAATGTGGTTAATCAACAATAATATTATATATAATTGACTGGACTTATAGTTCATTCAGTAGCACTCATTACTTTTAGTAGCTCTCGACCTATGGGTTGGACTACTCGTTTTTAGGCTTCGGCCTAATCAACAGATTTAACTTGAACCTTGAGTATTCTTGGTATTAAGTAAATAATATTAAATTGACAATGCTATGTTATGATATAGCAATTATCAACATTATATGGCTTGGCCAATTCCAGGGTGTGGAAGGTATCCCCTATCACACAAATCTTCATCTCTATCGGACTGTCTTCACAGGTGATCTCTAATGTCACATTATAGGGCCGAAGGGTTATGTCCCATCAAAGTAGGTTCTGGTGTCTGGGTGATCTCGCTTCTTGGTCTGATCTCTTGTGGAGCCGAAGGGAAACCCCCATTGAGTAAGCTCGTAACAGGGTGACGCTGGGAAACAGTTTCGTACTGTTAGTGGGTGATCTCTATGTCGCCATATAGGACTGAAAGGGTCATCGCCCATGAGTAAGCTCTCGTGTCGGAGTGATCCTGGGATTTCAGTTCCGATCCGTTTGCCTCTGGCAAACACTAATTTATACTGGAAGCATCGTGGGGCTGGTGGAGCCACTGTAATGTTGAAGTAAATGTACTTATGTTTGGTTTGGAACTGAGAATACTCATTCCCTTATTACCATCAGAGTGCATTAATAAATAGTAATACCCTTCCCTACCTTTTAGGAGGAAGAGTTATAGATAGTTGGAAAGTCTTCCACTGGTCCGGGCGTGTGAGGGGCCCGACCGCTCCCCCATTTTTTTTATTATTACAGTTATTCTGTAATTTACTATTAAATTAACATAACTTCCTAGTTACATGAATTATGAGTATAATTCATTAATTATTCTTAATCCTTAAAGACTTATCAATCATCTTCATTTTTTAACTCCTATCATATACCAATTAAAGAACCTTTTGGTTATTACACACACAACGGGTCCTACATTACTAGACGATCACACATTTATTTATTTGGCCAAATGATCAAGTGTTCTATTATAAGATCTGTTCAATATTATGTATTTATTGTAAGGGTTTATATGATTCATAGGTTGTTTGGGGTGTATAAGACAATATAGGTATGGGGTTATATTGAGAGTGTTAGGCCATTCTTTAGGGTAGGTTTTCATTAGATTTTCATAGATTTCATTAGGTTAAGCCTTCGTAGGCTTTTCTTAGGCTTTGTAGGTTTTCCATGTGTAGGTTAGTTTAGAAGGTAGTTATTTTATATAAGGGGTGACACATAGGCAAAGGGGGGACCATCACAATTGGTGCCGTGACCAGGATATAATTGGTTCATGGCTATTTACATATCAGATCAATATGAACACTTGGTCACAATTGGAGCTTGTGACTTCAGGGATTGGTTATTAAAATATGAAGGAGTATAAAGTTAAACAGTAATATCTGCTAATAGTAAAATTCAAAACCAACTTTGATGATTATGACTAAATAATTATACCGTCATAGATCTAGGATTTGGACCTAATTTCATGAGCTCTATGTCTATAGGTAAATAGCCTATTTTACTGTTATCTCATGTTCTTAGGATTTAATTTATCAAATTCATTCAGTGGTTACCTATTGGAGTCAATTATACAACAAATTTACATGATTTGGTTTATATTTTATTGTACTCTATATCAATTGAGTAAATAATATTAAGTATTACACTAATAGGTACATAACAATATTAGTGAGGATAGCTTACTAGGTTATATTCAGTTCACATTGATCTAATTTTATGCTATAGGACACATTTATTATTCTTTTGCTTCATTAATTCTCAATACTTACTGAACTATTAATTTAACATTATATAAATTTTATAAACAATAATTATGCTATAATGACTTATACATAAAATTTATTAAATTCTTTTTATTGTGAAAGAAATTATTTAAGATGAATTAATGACATTATTTATTTCTGAGGAAATTATTGACTTTTATTTCATAAACTTTTATGATGCAGTGACATTGATTATATATATAAAAAAAAAAAAAATATATTAAATAATTATGATTTGATTTTGATCATCCTAAGATGTTTAAATAGCTTATATAATGTTTTATAGGGGTTTCAAATTGAAAGTTTGACGTTTCATAAAATATCATTAAGGTTAGTTAGGGCCTTTAGTTACTTTATTTGATTACCTAAATTTGAAAATTTAATTAGGTGTTTTCATGTTGTTAAATTTAATTCCAACAATTTATTAGGATGCTATTATAATATTTTATTTATGGTTCTATACATAATTTCTTTATTCCACTTTACAATTATATTTCAGATTTTATTTGATTATTCGCTTATTTTGACTTAGACACTTATTATAAAAAAAAAAAAAAAACTTTATACTTATATCAGAGGGAGATTTTGTAGGTTATTTATACATATACACTCTTTACATGCCTAAGCATTTTACATACTTAGATGTTGCGCACACTTAGTTTATTTTGCTCTTTGTAATTGCACATAACACAAGACATTTGTATCTTTTTAAATGATAATTTATTGTACAAAATAAATTAATTGATGTATCTAATATAGTTGGTTGTATTTATGTTGGATTTGCTGTTGTGATCTTTTGGAGGAGGCGATGGGGGGTGTCTATCTACCTATCTAATGGGGTTACATAATATTTTATTATAAAACTTATTGATCATGTTATTTCTGAGAGTATTAAGAAATAGTCATTGGTAATTTAAGTATATTAAAAGAATTTCTTATAATAAGAGTTTTAAACTATGTTTGTATTATTTTATGTAACATATTTATAGGAGTCTTAAAATTGGGGGGCCGTGCAAAATTTGTCAGACAGATAAGAGTTTTAAACTATGGGGGCCGTTTGTATTATTTTATGCAACATAATTATAGGAGTCTTAAAATTGGGGGGCCGTGCAAAATTTGTCAGACAGGGGGGCCGGTGGTGATAAATTATTATTTATATAAGCTTTACTTCTATGATTAAAATTAATAAATAAAAATTAAATTTATTTGAATTTTGTTAGGGACTATTATTTTTTTATTCAATGAACACTAGGTTATTTCTTAGATGAAATATGTGTTGTGGTTACTTAGACGCTTCATAAAGTTTTATTCGTATTGTTTAAATTTATTTTAACAAATTTATTTGAACATCTTCATTTTAATATTTAATTAACTTGGGATTTTATCTAATCATTTATTTACACTTAGACAATTATTTTAGGATTCTTTCTTTTTGCATTTATTACATTTTAATGCTTAGATTTTTCACTTCATTTCGCTTTAGGTTTTCTATTTAGGCTCTTTCGCTTGTTGATACATTACACTCATACATTTAGGCTTTTATTCTGAACTTCCACTTAGATGTTTAACTTGTATCTTTAAATAGATACTTTATCTAAATTTACTGATACAAATAGAGTATCTGTTAGGTTCTTTACTTGAAGCTCTTCACATATTCAGGTTTTATACATTTAGACTCATCACATACTTAGGCTTTTCAAACATTTAGGTTTTATAGATTCCTTTACACACATTTAGGATTGTATTCATTTATGCTGTTTATGACATTGTAATTACATGCATTGAATTTATTACATATAAAACTTATCTTATTGTAATTATCACTCCGGTAAACTTCTTGATAATTAGGGGGCCGGATGTGACGGTTCGCCTATAGTACAATAGGTTTAATACCATAAGTACATAGAAAAGAAACAGGGGTTCCTATGGGTGACCGCTGCGAAAGCTGAGCTATTTAATATAAACAAACTTTAAAGTCAAGGTTCACAATAGCGTACAGAGAAGACGTTACCATATATGAAATATTGACACAGAAGGGAAACTCCTTTTGATGTGTTTCCAAAGTGTAGTAGATGTCACAAGAAAATTAAATAAATTAAACAAAAATATATTATATTTTATATATAACCAAATTATAGTTTACCTTTTATCATCAAGTGTAAAAAGGATGCATACAACACAGTTTAATAAGGTTTATGAGAGCCTTTAAAGTTTTATAAATTCGATAATAAAATTAATAGAAAATACCAAAATACGTTAACATATAATTAAATTGAATTTGAAGAAAAGTACAGTTCGAATAATAGGCTAAATCTGATTATTGAAATATCTACCCTTCGGTGACATAATCTATGACGTTATTAGAGAAAGAATAGAAAGAAATAAAGAAAAAAAGAGAGACGGCAGATCGGCGGGCGCGCGGGAGTCGCTTTTTAGGAATTGCGCAATGAAAGAAAAAGAAAGAAAAAAAAAGAAAGGACGGCAAATGGCGCGGGAGTCGTGTTTTAGGGATTGCGCAATAAAATAAAAAAATAACTGGGATATACATCTAGGAGGGACTGGATCGATGAAGGGGTTTGAGATCTTAGTGTATCACTATCGATTAAGTGTGTGAAATTAATCAATAGAAGACTGGAGAATCCGGTGAGCTTGTTCCATTTATTACTACGTAGTTAGATTTTTGACTGTGATCGCAGGCAAAGTCTATACTTAATATTTCCCAACAACTATTAAAATACGTATTTAGTCGAGTCCATATACCTTTAGGTAATGCGTATATCGTTAAATGCAATCACATTTGAACAAAGTTTACATCAATATAATTTACGTACTTACGTTATTCTACTCATATAAAAAATCCAATTATATGGTCGCTTGATAGAACTTCATCAATTTGATTCAATGTTCTAATTGTCCAGTTTTGGAAAATACTTATTAAATCAGCTATTAACCTATTATAATATTAACTAGTTTCATATCTAGTTATTATAAAGTATTTATTTATTGAGGATAATAGACTAAAGTGACTATGGTCTTGTCTCATTGCTAGGGAAACAACCATTGATGAGAGAGAGGGGTTATTGAGTGACGACTCTGTAAATGCAAATGCGGTGTGGGCTACCTTCATTGTTTGGAGTGACTGTTTTATGTGTATTGTGGGGCCGTTCCTTATGTCAGTCGGTGGAGGTTGCCTGTGTTCAGTCGTGGGTTGGTGATGGTTGGGACGATGATGATGATGAAATATTTGTATTTATTACACTACTACAGTGTTGGTTTAGAATATCTACTCATGCTTAACGTCTCATGGTAAAGTGTTTTCATACCATTGCTCGGTCGACTGTACTAATGATTCTTTTGTATACTTTTAATTACCCATGATTACATGTGGGAATTTGTTTTACAACAAATGTACAGAGAAACAGCTTAGCTGTTGCAGGTGATTTTATGTGAATGTATTACTTTTAATACATTATTGTGTTAGTAGATAAATTCATGTAACGGTGGGATGGTTATGGTAAACAAGCCTGTATTGTTTAAGTAGATATTTTGTCTTGATTTATTATAAACTTTAATATTGATTTTATTGTAGTAAACAAGCTGATAATAACAATTCTGTGTGTATTACTGGTTTCTAATAATATTTAATTATGCTGATATTATAGGTGTGGATTTAATTCCTAGTGGTAATAAAATTATCAAAGGATTCTCTGACTATAATTACTATTAACTAGGTAACTGTACCTCATGTACAGTATTAAATTAGTACTGAATGACAAGTATGAGTTATGTATTTTACTCATATTTAGGAAGAAAGTTGTCATGGCGATAAAATTTGTATGTGTGTTGTTTGTTCATTCTATATTGACTAGACAAGTTCAGACAGGGTTAATATTAGTGAATCTTTATTGGATTTATATTTAATATACATATTTTGAATATTTATGGGAATAGAATGGAGATATACAAGTAGTAAAATATAAAATTAGTATTTTATAAATTTCATTATCGAGTTAGTTGTATATGTTGGGCTGTATCTAAGGAGATATGAACCTATTAATATCAAGTTAGGACAGTTACTTTAAATATTAATAAAGCAAACACTAACACTGATTATTCACTTCTTTAATAAATTTACATTAGAGGTTAGAAATCAAATAGATAGCATATTGGGAAATGTTCATCACACATGTATTTGAGGAATGTTCTTGATAATTAGTACTGTATGTATATATTATTGCAAGTACAATTGCAATAAGAATGTTAAACTTCTAATCTTCAGTTCATTCTTGAAATTGAGAGTTAGCTTGGCTACTGATATGAATATAAAACTGCAGCATTACTGGATACTATTAATTATTTCTGGTGTAAACCATGATTATTTATGTCACTGATAATTTAAGTCATATATTACGGTTGATATATGATGACTTTATATTTAATTATATTAAACAAATACAAATAAACAAACTTGCTAGTATTTGTTACGTTGACAGTTGTGATAGATAATCAAAATTCAATTCGATACATCAATACGTCATTCAATACGTCATTGAAGTGACAAACGTCAAACAAAAGGGAGGTGAATCACGTTATGATTCTATATCTAAGTCTATAGAAAAATTTATATAATTTTCTATTATTTTATAATAACTGTAGGGGAAATATTAGAATTATTTATATAAGAAAACATACTTAAATGATATGATAATTATTTAAAGACCTAATTTCTTAGGGAATTAATCATGATGATTTAAAACTTGTTTATCTGAGAAATCCTCTTAATAAATAGGTTTTACTAAGACACTAAAAGGAAGTAGATATAGTATAACTATAGTACAGCTACAATAATTGTATGGGACTTACTGTCCTTTCTATACAAATATATATTTAATCTATATCTTTCACATTATAATTATACAATATATTGCCTCTACTACTACAACATACACAAATAGGACTTATTGTCCTTCCTATATACCTATATATAATAATTGACCTGGCACTTTAATGTGTAATTTATCAGTACTTATGACAACCACCAATTAGGACTTATAGACCTCTCTATAAAGCTACATAATTATTTAATCTGATTATTTCACAATGTGATTAATCAAACCTCTACAAATATTACAAAAGATCTCTATTACTCTCAACACAATAATAGCTTGTTGGACTTAGTGTCCTCAAACTTATAGAAAACCCAACTGGTTATTTCACGAGACGTTGTTAACTTGTGACTAATCAGTGTCTTTTAAAGGACTTATAGTTCCTTTAGATATATCTCTCTGAATAAATAATTGGTTAATTCACAATGTGGTTAATCAACAATAATATTATATATAATTGACTGGACTTATAGTTCATTCAGTAGCACTCATTACTTTTAGTAGCTCTCGACCTATGGGTTGGACTACTCGTTTTTAGGCTTCGGCCTAATCAACAGATTTAACTTGAACCTTGAGTATTCTTGGTATTAAGTAAATAATATTAAATTGACAATGCTATGTTATGATATAGCAATTATCAACATTATATGGCTTGGCCAATTCCAGGGTGTGGAAGGTATCCCCTATCACACAAATCTTCATCTCTATCGGACTGTCTTCACAGGTGATCTCTAATGTCACATTATAGGGCCGAAGGGTTATGTCCCATCAAAGTAGGTTCTGGTGTCTGGGTGATCTCGCTTCTTGGTCTGATCTCTTGTGGAGCCGAAGGGAAACCCCCATTGAGTAAGCTCGTAACAGGGTGACGCTGGGAA
Organism: Galleria mellonella; assembly: GCF_026898425.1. NCBI lineage: Eukaryota > Metazoa > Arthropoda > Insecta > Lepidoptera > Pyralidae > Galleria > Galleria mellonella. The sequence goes on along the minus strand of NW_026442147.1, from coordinate 41,327 downwards.
ACAGTTTCGTACTGTTAGTGGGTGATCTCTATGTCGCCATATAGGACTGAAAGGGTCATCGCCCATGAGTAAGCTCTCGTGTCGGAGTGATCCTGGGATTTCAGTTCCGATCCGTTTGCCTCTGGCAAACACTAATTTATACTGGAAGCATCGTGGGGCTGGTGGAGCCACTGTAATGTTGAAGTAAATGTACTTATGTTTGGTTTGGAACTGAGAATACTCATTCCCTTATTACCATCAGAGTGCATTAATAAATAGTAATACCCTTCCCTACCTTTTAGGAGGAAGAGTTATAGATAGTTGGAAAGTCTTCCACTGGTCCGGGCGTGTGAGGGGCCCGACCGCTCCCCCATTTTTTTTATTATTACAGTTATTCTGTAATTTACTATTAAATTAACATAACTTCCTAGTTACATGAATTATGAGTATAATTCATTAATTATTCTTAATCCTTAAAGACTTATCAATCATCTTCATTTTTTAACTCCTATCATATACCAATTAAAGAACCTTTTGGTTATTACACACACAACGGGTCCTACATTACTAGACGATCACACATTTATTTATTTGGCCAAATGATCAAGTGTTCTATTATAAGATCTGTTCAATATTATGTATTTATTGTAAGGGTTTATATGATTCATAGGTTGTTTGGGGTGTATAAGACAATATAGGTATGGGGTTATATTGAGAGTGTTAGGCCATTCTTTAGGGTAGGTTTTCATTAGATTTTCATAGATTTCATTAGGTTAAGCCTTCGTAGGCTTTTCTTAGGCTTTGTAGGTTTTCCATGTGTAGGTTAGTTTAGAAGGTAGTTATTTTATATAAGGGGTGACACATAGGCAAAGGGGGGACCATCACAATGTTACGATACGATTCACGTAGGAGTTTGCAAACTTATTTATACGCGAGGAACAGCTGTCGCGTGGGGATGCGTCCGCTGGCCCAACCTTATACATATATCGAAAAAGAAAAGATGGGATAAGAGAATGTCATTCATCTAACTGTATAAACATATATTTTAACTGAATCAGCATTACATTCCAACAGATACGTATGTACCTAGATAACACAATAGTGTTTGTAAGAGAATTCTGCAAACAATCCATTTTGATTGAGGCCCTCTTAAACTTGTTTTTTTCACGTCTATACAATTTCTTGTCTATGAGCACACGTAATAGACGTAGTAATTTGAAGCTTTATGTAAATAATTCTCTCATAGGTACCAATATCTTATCTAAGTACGTGTGTATTGTAGAGGCACATAACAAAATAGTAGGCAGAGCGAACTGAATTTCAAAGGTCATCTTTATACCATTCGCTTCATGTACTGTCATAATTATTTTGCGTTCCATTAATTTTTAAGAACGAATGAAAATTTGTATCGATGGATTGATTGGTTTGTATTTTTTTATATTTTTTTTATCTCAGTCATAACTCCTTCAATTATTAATTGATATTGTGTTTCCTTTATCTGTCCCATGTAGTTATTCCTCGGTCTTTCTCTTCCTCTTTTGCCCTCTATACTTTCCTTCTACTATGCTCTTAAAAAAATCGTCATGTCGTATAAGGTGGCCCAGCATTATACCTCTTCTATTCTCTATTATTTTAATTAATGTTCTTTTCTCGTTCACTCTTTTCAGGACTTCCTCATTCGTTAGTTTTTCTCTCCAGCTTATCGGTACTAGTTATTATATATACATACATACTAAAATTACATATATAAACGAATACATATATATATAAATAACAAATATACTTACACATATATGACATATACTATATTATACACTTACTTATTCATGTAAATCGTGAAACAACTCGCAAACTAATTCTTCACACAAAGCTCCTATGATTGAGTGTGTCCCAAATCACTATGGCAAGTCCGCACCCTTGTCACGGTAAATATTCAACTTTATAAACAGTCATATGCTTCGTATTTGCATATAAAACATATACACTTCCCATTACTTACATCCTATTGATTCCGTACGGTAACAAGTGATATTATTTATGAGAACAGATAAATTATGACTTAAATAAATATTTAATACCTTTAAACGAGCAATTTTGTATATATGTATGTATACATCACAGAAACGGCTCCAACGATTTTCATGAAATTTAGAATAAATCGATCTACATAGCTAGGTTTCGTTTTTAGAAAACGTCGTTTTATCCATGTTTTCAGGTAATGAAAACACAGGTTTAGTTTGAAATTAGTTCAAGAAAATAATATCGAAATATATTATTTATATTATTCATCAGTTTGTAATTCGTATCTATATAATAATTTCCAAAAAACACGATTTACCAAAAAAAAAATACCAAACAAAGTTCATGTACTATTATAATTATAATTTTTTTTCTACCACTGAGGTGGCAAACATGCATACGGCCCCCCTGATGGTAAGCGGTTACCGTAGCCTATAAACGCCTGCAATACTAGAGGTATTACGCGCACGTTGTCGACCCTGAAGAAACCTCTTTACCCCCCTTTTGAAGAACCCCATGCTGTAGTCTCTTGGGAAAACCTCAATAAATAAAGGAATACATTCAACTAAAGCTAAAACTGCGTCATATGCATTTAGATTTGAATTTCGCAGAAAATTCGACATTAATCATAATTTTCAACCGACTTAAAAAAAGTGGAAGGTTTTTGAAAACCTCCCATTTTTTTGAACCAGTTTGATCCGGTTGTATATTTTTTATTAGATTTTACCGGCGACTTCGTTCGCAGGACCGGAATATTTTTTTTAATGGGTGATAATGGAATGGTATCCCAGCCTGCGCTATCGGTATACGCAGGCGGGGCACCAGTGAGGGATGATAGGTGACGATGAAAGCAGGTCAGTTAGCCCATCGTGACGAATTTCACTGGAATTACCTACGATGGTTTCCAGGGGGAACCACGTGGAGGTCGACTTGATCGGGTGTATTGCTGGCAATGAGGCAGTTAGACCCCATTACTAACAATCCCTTTCCCCCCACCGGGATATATTTATTGACTGGTATAAAAAGTATCCTATATTCTTCTTCATCCCAAATGGTACCAAATTTCGTAGTGATTGGTAAAGCCGTTAAGATGGTATATGTTAAAAAACAAACTCACTTTCACATTTGTTATATTATAATAGTAACTAGCGTCCCGCCCCGGCTTCGCGCTGGTACACATTACACCACGTCACATTAGAAACCTCTAAATTTATCAGTGTTCCTCTACAATATTATGCATGTATTATACATATAAACCTTCCTCTTGAATCACTCTATCTATTAAAAAAAAACGCTTCAAAATCCGTTGCGTAGTTTTAAATATTTAAGCATACATAAGGACGGACTGACAGCGACAGCGACTTTGTTTTATACTATGTAGTGACGATGTTTGATGTAAACCAATTTTGATATATTTTTATACGACCAATCTTAAAATATATTCTTTCAAATAATAAAAAATCCAAATCGCTTCATGAAAAAGTTATGAGGTAACAAACATAAAAATAAGCACGTACTTCTTTTTTAAGTAGCTACATTAAGTGAGTTCTTAGTTATCCGCATCTTTCCACTTTCACTCTGTAAATCTGCTTAGTCGACCTATATATAATATCTATATATATATAATAATACTCGTAATACCGATACGACATCATAACCTTCAAGAAAAGAGTATATTCCTTTTTAAAAGGCCGGCAGCACACCTTCAATGTCGTTGGTATATATATATATATATATATATATATATATATATATATATATATATATATATATATATATATATATATACTAGGAGAAAAAAAAAACTAAATGAAAGATCAATACCAGTGATTAACAGAAAAAACTCTGAAGTTAAAGACATATCTATCTATATAACAACATCTGCCAAACTGCCATTTAATACATTTTCCCATTCAAGCGTTGATATGTCCTCCCTCATATTTCGATTGACACCTCCTTTCATACGAACTCTCAAAATACAGTATTACAAACTTGATCTGTCAACCTTATTTCTTAAATTCTTCTGATATTCATTACATGTTTTTTTTTTACTCACAGCCTTCATATATGTACGAGTGAAATAATATCACAGACGCATTCAACTGTTGCCTTAAATAATGGAATTAAAAATGATGATGGAGAGGATTATAATCCATTCGAGCATAGAAGAATACCTCATCCGACATCGTGAGTTTTTTTTTTATACTACTTAGAATGGCAAACAAGCTGACGGCCCACTTGAAAAAAATTGCATAAAAAAAAATGCAGGGGAGGTACTGGTTACAAATTGCACTAGCTCGGGAAGCCGGGGTCGCATACCCGTGTGCCTTTACTCTAGTACTGAACAGAGAGAATACATTACAGGACTCCTCTCCCCCTCCCCGAACCAAAACGCTTGCCACCATAAACTAAGTAAATATTTTTTTCCCAAACATGCTTGGAAATGTGAGCATTATTTTGACAATCTTCTTCGAGATAAATCAAAATTGCCGTACTGGCCAAGATACATGCGGGCAGCGGCCGGCAAAAGTTGTATGAAAATCCATATCTGTCGTGTTTTGCGGCCAGATAAATTACTATGTAAACGCATATCTATCCTGTAATTTACAAAAATGGACTGACCTTTTACTTCGAAACATGCCTACCAAGGAAGTAACTAATAAAAGGTTTTATTTAAATTTCGAACTGGCTTGCAAATAGAAAGCTGTTTATTAAAAAAAAACAAAGGAACATTATGGCATATATAAAAATTATAAAATTGTGTTTTTGATTTCCGCGCATTGTTTGAGAAAAGTACTATACAAGCCTTGGCCACAACTAGGCATTGATTGACTCACGTATGTGTGCCTTGGCTACGCCTCGGCCCACATTTGCACGTTCGTCCATCAATGCCTCAGTTGCTGGCCGATGCAGTAATGTACTATTTCAATTATCTGTGTTGGAAACAGTAGATGATTAATAATTTATAATAATAATATTTTTTATTATTACAAGTTTATGGTAGGTTTACTAACGTTTAATAAAACAGTTATAGCAAAGTTATAGTGCATTTCTGAATTTTATATTTTATTTTAACAGTTTTTTTTATAATCACGTTATTTCCTTATTATAGAGGGCTTATAAAGGGTTGAAGAACTTTTTATGAATAAGACGGTTAGTTTTTAATGAGTCATATATTTTAGGCATCTCGAAGTAATTTGTATAATGCTAATACTTCTTTTCTGTCAGATAAAATCAACGGAAAAATCCAATATCACAAATTGGTCCACTAAACAAATTGAATCGAAAACTTTGCTATTAAATATTTTTATCCTATTGGTATTTTCCGTTACAAATAAACAAAAATCGTCTCTATTTTTCAGAACGTTAGGCTCATTTTTCCATTTACTGAAGTCGTCGCTGGGATCAGGGTTGCTAGCTATGCCCGCCGCTTTCAAACATACCGGCCTAATACCGGGTTGCATTGGTACAGTCTTAGTCGGAGTTATTGCAACGCACTGCGTTCACATATTAGTAAGTTTTTTTTTGTTTTTATTTTAAATACGAATATTTCTTTTTTTAGCCATTAAATGTCCACTGCCATAAGCCTTCCCCATAAGGGGAGTTCTTCCAGTAGTTGCTACGCTTGGTTGGCAACCGCAGTTAAGCTTTTAGAGATGTTTTAAGAGGGACGCTGCTGCCCATCCTTTGCCCTCCCTTACTTGACTCTTATGACGGTGAAAGGAAGGGTCCTGTCTGTCCCATCCGTATTTCAACCGTGAAGCAGTTGTGTTTGTATGGCTGTGTTTCGGTTTGAAGGGTGGGATATGGCGTGAATTTACTGGGTACAGAGGAATAACACCTGAGTGCTCAGGCATGGCAACGCATGGGAGGTATCATGGGCGAAATAGTATACTCTGTTATGTCCATGGTACTGCTCATGTCTATAGGCGACGGTTACCACTTTACATCAGGTGGGCCGTCAGCTTGTTTGCCAAGAATGGCAACTTAGAAAAGTTGTATAAAAAAAATAAAATAATAATGCTTGTTAATCTTAATAGTATAAATATGAAATTGAGTGTTTTTGTTCATCTGTTACTTCATAGCCCTTTTACGGCTCAATTAATTCTTAGTTATAATAAAGATCGTAAAAGGCAACTAAGGAAACTTAAGAAGGAGAGATGGGCAGTAGCGTCCCTCTTAAAATATCACCAAAAGCTAAAATATCACTTTCGCATTGTATATCTTAATCGATAAATTTTTCAACATAAATTTAAAAAAGGCAAGACTACTCCATTGAGGATTATAATAGCAAGCATATTTTCTATTCATATAAAAATAAGAACTACGAATCTTTTAACACGATAAATTAACACGTAAATTATACATAGATGCGTCATCTATTTATATTTTAAATCTATGTATTTTTTTATATATGTGATAATATCGAACGACCTACACTGGAAATATCGTTCAATTTTCATCATCCTTCATTTTGGATCGATATTGCATATATAAAAATAAACACAATTTAATTTTAGTTAACTTTTATTATTTTTCGTAGAGTATACTGAATACTCTGTCATGTCCATGGTACTGCTTATGTCCATAGGTGACAGTTACCACTTTTCATCAGGTGGGCCGTCAGCTTATTTGCTATTCTAAGTTGCATAAAAAAAAAAAAACAAAATATTTATCGTCGACCTAAATTATAAAATTAAATATAATTAATGTTACAAAATTAAATTATGTTCTGAAAACAAAAGCCGACTTCAATTGTGAAAAAAATCTGTTATTTGGAATTAAACTATCGAACCGATTTTGATAAAATCTCTATTGGACTAATCTGTAAATATAATATATTTCGGATAAGAAATGAATTTTCCATTTCGGATTACAACTCTATATAGATAGATAGGTAATGTCTTTATTACCAACAATAACAGTTAAAAAAAACAATAAAAAGAAAAAAAAACTATACAATTTGCTGGTTGCTGGAGCCGCCTCAGCTGTTGCTATATATGCACACCTCCAGCGAGATGTACCTAAAGAGCATTGATTTTTAGGCAGTTCCTTAACTCATTTAACTTTAGCATGCGTGCGGGTCACCAATACCCATTTTTCGGATTGGAGACTCAATACACTGAACGAAAAATAAATAAAAAACTATAACCAAAACTAAAAAAAGAACAAACAATATACAATATATAGATACATAGACATCAATTAGGTTAATTATTAAAACGGAAACAAAATAAAGAGAGACAAGTATTAATTCTCTTAATGACGCTAATCACCTAGTCTAAGAAATACGGTCTAATTCTAAGAAGACAGTCATTATCCATTCTATCCTTAAATCATTAGTACGTGGGACACTCAGAAAGTTTTGCGACACTAAAAAAAATATATTTTAAATGGTAAATATATTTTTATTACATCTTTTCAAAGTATTCTCCACCAGTCTCTATACAAAGTTTCATGCGTCTGAACCAGTTTTCAAAATACTGCAGCTTACAGCCTGCTCGAACGCTGAAAGCGCATCGAGCGCGTCATCTGGCGACGAAAATTGATCACTCACTCACTCAGTGAGTTTGAGTCACTTTGAGCAAATTTTTTATTTTTGAGAATAAGAAGAAGTCACACGGTGCTAGGTCAGGGCTGTAAGGAGGGTAACCTAGGAGTTTGACCGGTGTGCTGTCTAGGGAGTCCCTCGTTTTGATTACGGTGTGGGCAGTATCGTGGTGGAGCAGTGACCCGCGGAGCCCTGTGTTTGGTCGCTTGTTGCTCACAACTTCTGCCAAGCATTTGGTAGTATACCATTCGGCGTTAATGCTTCTTTGGATTCTTAAAGGAATTGACACCAAGTAGCCAGTCAAATTGAAAAAGCTTGCGATCAAAATCTTCGCCCCATTTCTAGGTCACTTTACTTTAGTAGGCGTTGATTAATTTTGAAACACCCAAATCGTCGACTGACGCTTTGTTTCTGGATCGTATTGATAAATCCAGGATCCATCCATTCATCACCTGTAATGATGTCGTAAACACGCCGAGACGAGCCTGCTTCAAATTTATCCATCATATCATTGCACCATTCCACCCTTGCCTGCTTCTGAACATCCGTGAGGTTGTGCGGCACCCAGCGTGAAACTATTCTCCACACCCGTAGATGCACGTGTAGAATTTCGTAAAGGCTTCCTGATCCAATCTGCAGTATAAGCTGAATCTTTTGGTATATAACTCGTCCATTGTCTTTAAAATTTTTCACTGCTAGCACGTTTTCTTCCGTAACAGCCGTCAAAGAGCGACCACTTCTTTCTTCATCCTCCAAAGTTAGTCGACCGCGCTTAAATTCATTATACCAACGATACACAATTGCCTTCGAAGGGCCTTCATCCATAAATGCCATTTAAAGTCTATCGTATGATTCGTCCGGTGTCAGGCGACACTTAAAATCGTAAAAAACCATAGCGCGAAAATGTTCTCGACGCAAATCCATTTTTCAATGAGACACAGTAATTTTAATTAGCTGGCAAAAAATGTAGAGGGAAGTTTTGAATTTAGAATGTACCTATTTTTACTTATAAGTAATCATATTTTTAAATAAATTATAACTGGCCAGTCTCACATACATAAAAACTTTTTCTCGCAATACTTTCTGAGTCACCTGGTAGAAATAAAAAAGGAGATTATGGATCTAGCTTATATTTTTTTTTTTTGTATAAATATAACTAAACTAATAAAATCTAATATATTTACTATCCATATCAGTCGTCATCTGTCCACTGCTAAACATAAGCCTCTCTATATTGGCGGATTTTGCCAATAGTTGCCAAGCTTGGCAGGTGGATTGGGAACCACACTTACGCTCTTGATGATGTTTTAAAAGAATCGCTGCTGCCCATCTTTTGATCATTAAGTTCCCTTAGTCGCCTCTTATGACACCCATGAGAAAAGAAGTGGTAGCCCATTCTATGCTGCTAATGTCAATTGTATAGCAATATAATTTATATATAATATATAAATTCTACTAAGAGTTAGAACCCACGGCCATAAAAATCACTAAAAAAACGCCGACGCTGCTGATCTAATTATTGTTAATGAATTAACCGGAATCTCGATTATTTTATTTTTATTTTATTTTAATATTAATCTGGAATAATTAAAAATATTATATTTACACCATATATTAGCCAATTATGATACCCAATTTGTATACCAAACAAACTTATGCTTATTTTTGGAGGGTAGGTTTAATTAAATAAAAAAAATCTGAACATTTATTCTTATAAAAATAATAGTTTAAATTTAATATTTATTTATTTACTTTACACTTTATTGTACCATTTATAAAATAGTAAATATATTTAATTTTAAATTGAAATTATACAAAAGGCGGCCTTATCGCTAAGCAATCTCTTCCAGTGAACCTTGGGTGTTCACACTAACATTATTCTGTATTTTTAGGTCACAACCTCACGAGATCTCTGTCGGGAGATTAAAACACCTTTTCTTAATTACGCTGACACCTGCGAGAGAGTGTTCAAACAAGGGCCAGTGAAATTAAGACGTTATTCATTGCATATCAGGTATACTTTTTTATAATATCAGCCTTTAACTGTCTAATTTTGCCAGTAGTTGCTACGCTTGGTAGGCGGATGGTTGCCAATCCAATCGCAGTTAGGCTATGGAGATGTTTTAAAAAGGACGCTGCTGCCTATCTCTCGCCCTCGCGGAAAGGATGGCCTATTCTATGCCGGAACCACACAGCCTATACTTTTTTATGCTACTAATAATAAATAACTAACTATTATTAAACCGATAGAATGTGGTAACACTCACCTGCAAACATTTTAAATTAATCATGAATTAATATTTTAAATTAATGATGAAATTAACAAAGTATACTGTTTCGCTCATGATACCCCCCATGCGTTGCCATTCCTGAGGACTCAGGTGTTATTCCTCTGTACCCAGTAAATTCACGCCATATCCCACCCTTCAAACCGAAACACAACATGCAAAACCAACTGCCTTACGGTTGAAACACGAATGGAACAGAGGTACCCAAGCAATCGTCTTTTGTACAAAGTCTCCCTCTAGTGAGTTTATATGATATATTTACCCGACCATAAACAGTCTACTCGTGACTACTGGTATCAAAAATCGATTTGTTACTACATAACTTCCTTTGAGAGTGTTTCTATGATAATTTCAACTAAACTTGGTTAACTTTTTATTAAGTTCCATCGAAACAGACTAAAACTCGTAATACGTTCGTACAAAGTTCCTTTTCTATTATCAAAGTAGTTGAAATTTGAAATTCACTTAAGATACTCGTAAATTGGGTAGGCAAGTAATTTTAGGCAACTTAAAGAGAGTAATGAGAATGTAAACGTGCATGCATACGTGGATGATTGCGTGCGTCCGTGCGCGCATGAGTGCTTTCGTGGATGGTATCTTTCTCTCTCGCTCGCTCGTTCTCTGTCTCTGTGCGTGCATGAGTGTTTGCGTATGTGCGCGTACGTGTTGCGTGCGTGCGTGCGTGAGTATGTGTGCGTGTGTGTGTATTCATGTGCTCAAAATAATTAGTGAAACTAAGTTTTTTTTCTTGAAACAATCGATCTCAGAATATACAGACATAGTACATTGTAATATATCTATAAATTTAGAAAGTCTGCATCTATCTTTAGAATATAGAATACATCTTTGTCAAACAACGAAATACGAACAGTTATTGATGGTTGCTCATCAAATGTTTCAACGAACGATACAGAAGTCGTTTTGAATCTTTTCAGCAGCTGTTACTGAATCAATCACTGCAGAAAAGAACAATTTTTTCCCGACATACGAATAGAACTAAAAATCCCTAGCTTTTGTATGACTACATTATTGTGAATACGTAAGCTTCAATTCACAACTCAAGAAAAAGATATAATGATGTCTGTTTAGTTTGAAGTAATAACAGATATGTAAATGTGTTTTTGTGTAAATGGGAAAGACAGACGAACTGGCGGCCAACTGATAGAATGTAGTAACTATCGAGGTACTCTAGCAGTCAGTTTTATCTGCTAAATCATCATTGTCACATCAGCCATGTTATGTTCACTGCTGAACATAAACTAGGATATAGACTGCCAAAAGGAACGGGGCCTTTTCTTATGGCATTTTACCATTGGCAGGATTTTGCTAATAGTTGCTAAGTTTAGAAGGCGGGTTTATTTTCCTATGGAATACTGTTTCCCTAAATATTAAGAGCCAATTGCACTTCGCTATTAGGATACTAATTATAATAGTGTGGCAACCTCAGTTTGGCTTGTGACAATCTTTTAAGAGAGACTTGCTTCTCGTCCCTCGACCATTAAGTTCCCTTAATCGCCTCTTACAACACCCACAAGAAAGATAGAGATAATACATTCCATACCGGGACTTTACGGCAAAGTCTGCTAAAAACATATAATAAAATAATTGCCGCAGATTTTATTAAACCTAAACCTAACTTTGATGATTTCCAGTCTGACTTACATATATTTATATGTAAGAATAATATCATAATAAATACCCAGTCATATTGATCAAAGAAACTTCAGCGCGTGTTATACATCAAAGCTTTTTGACTTATATCGCTTTTGTAGTTGGCTATTGAACACGTATCTAAGACAATATAAAACGTTTCTAGGCACTTCGTTGACTACGCAATGGCTGGAGTTTGTATTGGAGGGACGAGTGTTTACGTGATATTCATTGCAGCCTCTTTAAAAGACGTGAGTAAACCGAGCGAAATTTTATATATGTATATATATTCTTTATTATACTTGTAAATTACATTGTTAATACATTTATAAATATTGTGATCAAGCGTGGACTTATCTCTGATAGAATATATATATATATATATATATCTGATGATAGAATCTCTTCCAGTCATCCCAATACAGTTGAAAAATATGTCGTTAGCGGGCAACTAAATTGCAACAACTATTCATACTCCGAATACGAATAACGGCAAATAATGGCAATAATTGTTATATATTAAATGAATTAATACAAATTTATGTTACTAATATGAGATTTAGTTTACTAGTTTGTGCGTCTTGAGAACTCAACTAATCTACATGAAATTGATGAAAAATATTCACTAAAACACTCGTTGTTTCATTATTATTACTATTTAAAAATATTTTTTCCTTAACTGAAAGATTAGAAAAGCAATTCCAACACTACAAAATGCATTGTAGACTAAAGATAATATAAAATTAACATAGTCACTACCATCTTATATAGTAAGATAAAGGTGCATAATAACATTGTACCTAAGTGCTAAAACAACAATGACTAAATTTAATTTCTTGGGATTTAATACTGTTACTTGTCATTCAGAGATTAAAAGCTAATTACTATTTATTTTAATAAATTATTCTAGTATTATTATTATTGAAAGACTTGCTTTTCCAGGCTGAAAAACCTGTGATACTACGACCTTTTCATTATCTTTTGTGCTCGCCTTTTTTTCAAAGTTCGCTGCTAATTCCTATCAATGACAGAAATATCAACATGTTTTTTTGTAGCGACGTTTTGTATCGCCTCAGGTTATACAGTGTGTTTTACAAAGGAGATAAATCGTTAATATATGAGTGGACTACAACCGTACATTAAGTGCTGCGACGTTTCTTCCTCACTGTGACAAAATCTGCAAACACTATTTGGGCATAAGGCTAGTTGGGTCATATGCTTGTTTAATTTACAGTGTCCAGTGAGAGCCCTTGTTAATATACACATATCTATTTTTACTCAAAAGATTAAATTCCTTAGAGTAATTTTCTGAAACCCCCTTAATCTAGTTATTCTATATAGTAAATTATTTAAGTAAATATTTATATTATATCAATAGATAAAATATTCATTTATACAAATCTTTAATTACGATCTGCTAACAGATAAAGTTGAGAAACAAATAGCTATGTTTGCTCAATTATTGTTAAAGAATTTATTTTACAGTATCTTTAAGTCTGCTTTATTACTTATTATTATATGCATATTTATTATTATTATTAGATATTATTTATATTTAATAATAATAATAATAAACTAACATATTAATAATATATATATATATATATATATATATATATAGGATAATAAGTAACAGTTACAACATAAGTAAGACATTGATATTGGACAATATAATATAACAACATAAACGGTACTTAATACATCTAAATGAATGGTATCATTGCTTGACCATACATAATACTTATAATATTTAAAATAAGGAAATACATAAATCTCATACAATAACAAATGAAATTTACTGCAACTAAATAAGTTGATTATCAAATTGTATTCTCTGTATATGACGTAATGATGTTTAACGGCGTTACTTCGCATTAACCAAGACATGGATTCAAGGCTAAGGTTAGTAAACAACTTAGACAAATTATTTATTCATTAAGTACCTTACCTACACGTTTTTAATCTCTGAATAACATCAAATGTATATAAACTTATCGCTATACACACATATCTAAATAATCATCTTTCTTGTAATTTAATATGTATCTCTTCATCACAGACAAATTGAGAATGACAGGGGGAAAAGGGATAAGTAACGGGATCTAACATCTCTTTTACTATACACATTATCAGGTCGATGTAGTTAATTCTTGTTGAATCCGTTACGATGAATTAACAGTCCTGCTTTCATCCTCATCCGTTATTCCTCACTGGTGGTACACACCAGTAAAGTCGATTGCTTGGGTACCTCTGTCCCATTCGTGTTTCAACCGTGAAGCAGCTGTGTTTGCATGGCTGTGTTTCGGTTTGAAGGGTGGGATATGGCGTGAATTTACTGGGTACAGAGGAATAACACCTGAGTCCTCAGGAATGGCAACGAATGGGGGGTATCATGGGTGAAACAGTATACTCCATGGTACTGCTCATGTCTATAGGCGACGGTTACCACTTTCCATCAGGTGGGCCGTCAGCTTGTTTGCCATTCTAAGTTGTATAAAAAAACCCTCTGTCCCACTCTCCCACTCTCTCTGTTTGTGTGTGTGTGTGTGTGTGTATCTTAGGTATACGTTTATTTCTCTAGTGTATAAAAATTAAAGAAATGGAAAAACAATAAATATCATTGAATTAAAGATCAAAATTACTAAATTATAAAAAACCTAAGCTATATCAATGCCAATAAGAGTGGGAAAGACAGGTGTAATAGCGAATAGTTTGAGGAGCCACGCTATCGGTATACTGACGAGGCGCCAGTGGACGATGATAGGTGAGAATGAATGCAGGTCAGTTGGCCCACCATGATGAATTCGACAAGAATTAAACATGCTGGTTTCTAGGCAGAACCGTGTGGAGGTCGACCTGAGAGGATATATTGCTAGCAATGGGGCTATTAGACCCCCTTACTAACAATCCCTTTCCCTCCAATATAGGTATATATATATATATATATATATATATATATATATATATATATATATATATATATATATATATATATATATATATATATATATATATATATATATATATATATATATATATATATATATATATATATATATATATATATATATATATATATATATATATATATATATATATTACAATAACAAGCAGCCATGAATTTCTCGACTAGAATATGTATAATACTAGGAAATACAATAACGGTACTAAACTTACAAGATTTACTACTACAAGTATGTACATAACAGCTTCGTTTCTTGCCCATTCTTCTCAGTTCAAATTGCATTCAGAACTAGGCGGTAGATTAACAAAAAATTACTATTCAAAATTGCTTATTAATAAGTTTACTTGAATAAAAATTATTTATATTGCTAGCAATAGGGTCCTTAGTCTTCATTACTAACAATCACTCCTTCCCCCTCCTCATATAAAAGTGTGCTGAGGTCTCAGCTTCCCTTATTCTAATGTTATTCTAATTTTTGGTCTGAAAAACCGGCAATTATATTAACAAATATTACTAATGTAATCGTAATTATATAAAACATATGGGTATATTCAAAGCTGTGTAACCAAACAGCACACCCTGTATATTAATTGCATGTTATGCATAATTGATATGCGACAACATAGTGTGCTATTTGAAAACAAATTAGTACGATCAAACCACCGCAGAGTAGCACACAGCTGGCGCGCCCTAACATTTTTATTACCATTTTACAAGCCTAGCATTTACCAATTAATTAATATTAAAATAATATTAATTTAATCAGAGGGAGACTTTGTACAAAACTCGATTGCTTGGGTACCTCTGTCCCATTCGTGTTTTTACCGTGAAGCAATTGTGTTTGCATGGCTGTGTTTCGGTTTGAAGAATGGGATATGGCGTGAATTTACTGGGTACAGAGGAATAACACCTGAGTCCTCTGGAATGGCAACGCATGGGGGGTATCATGGGCGAAACAGTATACTCTGTTATGTCCATGGTACTGCTCATGTCTATAGGCGATGGTTACCACTTTCCATCAGGTGGGCCTGGGTATAAAAAAAAATTATGTGTACTTCATTCTAAATTAACTTTACTTTTACCACATATATTTTAAATTTAATAAAATTTTCCATACTATTTCAATACGATACGGAAAGCAGGGGGCTACCATAAAATTAAATTCCGAATACTCAAACTCAAGTTTATGTTTTCGTTCATACTGAAATTGTCCCAGTAAATGGAGTTTCCCATTTCGAATGTCATAAATCGTACTATAAAAGTCCAAAGGAACAATATTTTAATATTTTTAAACGATATGTATCAAGTACTGAAATATGTATTCCGTTCGGTTCTAAAATTTCCGGGAGCATTTTAATAGATAGGTAGGTATATAATTTATTTACATTACTTACAGCACACAAATAACAACAGATATAGATACATACGCAAAAAAAAAAAAAGAAAAATACATAAAAGAAGTAACATAATTTTTTTATTTCGTAAATGTGCCACAATAACACGAAATAGTCACAACTCAATTTATTGCTTTGCTCTTGAAAGAGCAAAACACTGATATTCCGTTGTGGCCAAAAGCCAGCTGGGAGATTCTTAGCCCTTCATGTAATTCATTTCATGGTAGGCCCCCTGTTCTAACCAACACGACCAATCCCGTATATGACTCTTAATTATTATGTAAGTCTTTTCTGAAACATTCAAGACACTCTGAGAGCGATATAACATTTTACTTTATCGTTCAAGTAAATCCTCTTTACGAACGTAATAAACGGAGAATTTAATCATACATTTTATAATCCTATTTTAAGAAGTACCTACCTACCCATAAACATTGTGAAGTATGTTTTCTGACAATAAAATGTATTTTTAAATCTTTTATATGTATAAACACACGTAGTTAGAATATTGTTAAAATACTACAAACTGCGGCTTCGCTCATGATAACCAGAGGGAGACTTTGTACAAAAATCGATTGCTTGGGTACCTCTGTCCCATTCGTGTTTCAACCGTGAAGCAGTTGTGTTTGCATGGCTGTGTTTCGGTTTGAAGGGTGGGATATGGCGTGAATTTACTGGGTACAGAGGAATAACACCCGAGTCCTCAGGAATGGCAACGCATGGGGGGGTATCATGGGCGAAACAGTATACTCTGTTATGTTCATGGTACTGCTCATGTCTATAGGCGACAGTTACTACTTTCCATCAGGTGGGCCGTCAGCTTGTTTGCCATTCTAAGTTGTATAAAAAAAAATTAAAGTATAAAGCATCTATTTTCTGTCGTCCCAAAAGTATAGTCCGTCCGCGTATTTTCATTAAAATCTGTTTAGCGCCTAAAGCGTAATTGAATAATAAACATTTAAAATGGAGGAGATTCTTAGAAATAGGGACTAATAGCCCCATTACAACGACCCTGTCCGGTCGACCTTCGTATTATTGTTCCCCCTGGAAACCGTCGTGGTTATTTCTGACAAAGTGATCACGATCGACCCTAATTACCTTCTACCCCACTAGCGCAAAATAATAGGGTAAGCGCGGTTACCATTCCATTTTCATACAATAAATAAAAATATTTTTTTTATACAACTTAGAATGGCAAACAAGTTGACGGTCCACCTGATGGAAAGTGGAAACCGTCGCCTATAGACATGAGCAGTACCATGGACATAACAGAGTATACTGTTTCGTCCATAATACCCCCCAAGCGTCTCCATTCCTGAGGACTCAGTTGTTATTCCTCTGTACCCTGTAAATTCACGTCATATCCCACCCTTCAAACCGAAACACAGCCATGCAAACACAACTACTTCACGGTTGAAACACGAATGGGACAAAGGTACCCAAACAAATATATATATCCACCGACTCCCTGCTACTTCACTACATAGTATAAAACAAAGTCGCTGTCGCTGTCTGTCCGTCCCTATGTATGTTTAAGTCATTAAAAATACGCAACGGATTTTGAAGCCGTTTTTTTTTAATAGATATAGTGATTCAAGAGGAAGGTTTATATGTATGCATACATGCATAATATTGTAGAGAAACACTGATAAGTATAGAGGTTTCTAAAGTGACGTCGTAAATAAACACGTTTATTTGCGCTTACATTGCAAACGCTGGCTGAACCCCACCCCTGATAAATCAAATGTACTACAATACTGTACACCTTAAAAAGGTCAACAAAACAGACCCGTGTGATGCCGGGGCGTGTCGCTAGTTTAATATAAGTAAATACTCATCCATGTCAGCCGTTAACTGTCCACTGTTGAACATAGAACTCCATCAACTGGGGAATTTTACCACTAGTTGCCACGCTTGGCAGACGAGTTGGCAACCGCAGATAGCTTTTAGTGACGTTTTAAGAGGAACGGTGCTGTCCATCCCTGGACTTGACTTGGACTGGAGTTTAACTTTTTCAGTTAATATTTTAATTATTGTGGGTAAAAAGTACAATATAAATAATGAAGAATTACTATACAATATGATCACACAAATATACTTACACGAATATAATATACATATATAACTTACATATACAAATATATATCATAAAAACATACATACATACATAAACATACATACACAATACTAATAAAGTAACGGTACAGATCAAAGGTGATGATGACAATGAACTACTCTTACAGCTTCTAATTATCACAAATTATCGCATATATATATGTACTATGTGAAAAGACATAGACTACTTTCTGTCTCAACATATCCCACCCTACACAGTCAAAATCACAAATAAAGTAGTGATTCATATAAAGTTACTATTTTAAAATTCCTAATTGACTGACACTTCACTTCTGCATCGAGTCTTATTAAAGTTTTAAAGAACTTTACAAATCATATTGCTTATATAAAGAGGCTAAGGGAAAAGCAAGAATTTTCCGATTTATCCCTAGAGAGGAAAAAAAGGGTAAACTGTTTGAAAGTCTTCGAGCTTGGGAATGCAACAATTCCTTTTCTAACCAATATAAAACTCAGACGTGTATTTTAATTGTTTTAATAAATAATCCTCTAGTGAGTAAAAATGAGACGTACTTTCTTTATAAGTATATACATATATATATAAAGGATGATCATGGAATGGTAACTTCGCCTGCACATTGGTATATACTGACTGAGCAATAGAGATAATAAATAAATAAGCATAAAAACACCTCTGTTGGGTCATAATAATTAATTCTTTTAAAATTAAACACGATGTTTTCCAGGGGAGACCACGTAGAGGTCGACCTGACATAGTATATTACATTGCGAATATAAGACACTATTACTAATAATCGTAATCCTCCTAACTTCGTTTAGATTGTCTAAGTTATTTTAAATTAATGAATGTGGGATTATAAATTGGTTTACCCTGGCAAAATGCATTTTCCCTTCAAAGAATGATACAGGGTATAAAGATTAACAATATGTACACAAACAAAATGAATAATTGTTTACATAAACGTAATTACATAAAAGCAAGATAAAGAGGCAACAATGGGCGGCCTTATCGCTAAATAGCAATGTCTTCCGGGAAACCTTAGAGAGATTGTGAGTGAAGATTTGTACAAAAGTCAATTGCTTGGGTACCTCTGTCCGATTCGTGTTTCTACCGTGAAGCAGTTATTTGCGTGGCTGTGTTTCGGTTTGAAGGGTGGGATATGGCGTGAATTTACAGGGTACACCTAAGTCCTCAGGAATGGCAACGCATGGAGGGTATCATGGGCAAAACAGTATACTCTGTTATATCCATGGTACTGCTCATGTCTATAGGCGACGATTACCACTTTCCATCAGGTGGGCCGTCAGCTTGTTTGCCATTCTAAGTTGTATAAAAAAAACATCATGCTGATTTCCAAGTGAATTCATCTCGATGGACTAACTGACCTGCGTTTTATTTTTCACCTATCATCCCTCACTGGTGCCCCGCCAGCATATCCCGTTAGCGCTTACGGGATTACCATTCCATTATCATTAATTAAAAAATATTTATATGAATGGAACAGAATGCTATTTGGCATTAAATCTGTCTTTTTATGTTTTTTGAAATGCGGGAATAAACGCGATCATTTAGGTATGATAATTCAGATATATTGCCATAGTTTACCAATATAGTATTATATTATCTGTGCCAATATGATCCAGTTAATTCCTGTCTCTTATAAAACATGCAGCGCGAAAGTCTAAAAGTTAATGTTGGCATTTTCTTCGCTTACTGTGAAATCATCAATAAAGTTTTATATAAATAAATACTATATACTGCGATCAATACGTAGCTGATAGAACCGTTTACTAAGAATATTGAATAATTTATATTTGTACCTACTTTTTTATACCATCGAGGTAGTAAACAAGCATACGGCCCACCTGAGGTAAAGTAAGTGGTTACCGTAGCCTATAAACATCTGCAATACCAGAGATATTACGCGTGCGTTGCCGACCCTGAAGAAACCTCTTTACCCCCATTTTGAAGAACCCCATGCTGTAGGCTCTTGGGAAAACCTCGGCAGGAAAAGCTCCCTGCCGAGGTTTTCCCATAATCTGAGTGTTCGTGGGAGGAAACATCTCTGAAACCGCGCTGTACGTGACCATTGAGGCTAATACCTACATACATACATACATATCTGTCACACTTGTCTCCTATTAGTGTAGTCAGAAGCACGTTAAATGCTTCGGTTCAAACAAGCCTCTTTCGCTTCCTACACATTCATCAATATTTTCATACACTCTCGCCGATTACGAGAGCTTAATAAAAGTCCTTTTTTAGCACTACGTACACATGTTTCGACATTTATGTAAATTTATTGCCTAAGGAGCTGATATAGCGAATAAATGTAAAAAATAGCTAAGCTTTACAATTTATTGAAGCGTATATAAAAATTCCTTTCAGTAAAAGAAAACCTTTCAATTCTAAATTGACGTTCTTATAAAAATGTGAATCGAAATATTTAAAACAATTTTATTTATTTCTTTTTAGTTATATCAGAGACTTCGTTAGTGACACCTTATAAGGCTGAGTCGTTATACTTTCTATTATATGGTTTAAAACAACGATGGCTGGCCCATTCGTCATACTCGTGAACGGATTCTTCTACTAGGAACTAGTCTATTCAAGAATACTGTGACTGATTGTAGTTATCGATATGAATTTTGTGATTTTATCCATTCATATGTATGTGATAGTCATTGAATCCACTTACATTTATGTTTGCGATAGTTACTTTATCTATTCACATGTTTTTTTTTTTTTTTTGTATAAAAACAACAGCTTAATTTCTCGCCTATTCGGCTGAAAGTGCATTCCGATCTGGGTGTTAGATTCATAAAAAATAACTACTTAAAATTCTTATAATTATGTTTATATGAATAAAATTATTTTTATTTTACTTTACTTTGTCCACGGGTCCGGGATATGTAGATTGATTGGAATAAAAGTAATATAAATATAATCTAATCTGAAAATATTGTAATATAGTTTAATTGAGGAGGAAATTCATTCATTTAAAATAGAACTTGTATATGAACACAGCAAAAACATTAATAGTAACAAACAAGTAAATAAACCAGAGGGAGACTTTGTACAAAAGTCGATTGCTTCGGTACCTCTGTCCCATTCGTGTTTCAACCATGAAGCAGTTGCGTTTGCATGGCTGTGTTTCGGTTTGAAGGGTGGGATATGGCGTGAATTTACTGGGTACAGAGGAATAACACCTGAGTCCTCATGAATGGCAACGCATGGTATCGTGGGCGAAACAGTATACTCTGTTATGTCCATGGTACTGCTCATGTCTACAGGCGACGGTTACCGCTTTCCATCAGGTGGGCCGTCAGCCTGTTTGCCATTCTAAATAGTATAAAAAAAAAGTAAACAAATTCTCTTTTCCATTCATTATATCAGTAAAGATTGTTTCCCCACGCAATCTCCGAATGCTAATCTAACAACGATAAAAAACTAGTGTACACGTAAGCGATAAGAGCACTGGCCGAGGCATGACGTAAAATATGCGGGTTAAATCCCGCCTGCTTCGAAATTTATCAATTATCAATAATTATTGGGAATATGATTTGCATAATGTAATAACATTTCTCATCGCAATTTAGATACTTTTGGCAAAATTATTCATTTTTTAATTTTTTTTTTTTAAATAAATTTATAACTAAAGACAAATTTTTAGTGACTTTAAAAAAGAGAATATTCACAATTTGTCTATCTCAGTTGTTTCATTTGTATGTTATATGCTTAGATTATAGAGAGAGAGCATCGAGCCTCAAAAACGAGTCAACGTTTTGTAAGCTAATTGTCAAATTAGATGATTCGTTTTTTTTATCAATATTTTATATATTTACGCATAAAATGTATTTTACCGTATTGTTTAATAAATAAAATTAGTGTTTACGCATTAAAAAGATGCAAACTTTATAAGACAAAATAAATATAGAAATTACAAAGGAATCACTCATAACTATTTATCACGCAAAATTGTACGAAAAAGTTGAACCGCTTTTCTCGAAGCATTTGTATGGAGATACTCTATCTATATAAACTAAGGTTATATTATATCTTTGCCAAAATCTACTTGTAGGCATTCAATTCCACATTCTAAATTCAAAATATTAAATAAAAAAAAAGCTGGCCATCCTTCGTCCTCGCTTAGTCAAATTATATTATAAATTATATAGGCTTATTCTTTGCCGGAACCACACGGCGAAAACTCACAATTTACAGTTTTTATTGTATTGTTATTAATCGAGATATATTTTCCTTACAGATTGCAGATCACTACGTACCTGACTACAAATATCCCGTTGAGGCGTACTGTGGATTTCTACTGATCCCATTAATATTCATTACACAAATAAGATATCTAAAGTTCCTAGTTCCGTTCTCAATATTCGCCAATATCTGTTTGGTGGTTACATTTGCAATAACCTGTTATTTCACTTTCACTGGTATTACTGCAAATACAGATGTAGTTTTAGTGAATAGTGTCACACAGTGGCCACTTTTTTTAAGGTGAGTTTTTTTTTATGATATACAGCTGTGTATATGTGGTAGTGAGCTAAACTGTACTTTAATTATGTGTCTAGAAAAACCCTTATCAATATTATAAATAACTGTATTCCATGGCTTCATCTGTGTATGTGAATCAATACATAGGATATCCTATGTACTAAGTATTTTTTAATATACATATATACATATGTAGTAGTGATATAAATTGTACCATAATTAATTATATCTCTAGAAATACCCTTATCAACATTATAAAAATAACTGTATGCCGCACGCAGATGAACGTGCATTAATACATAAAGTATCCTGTGTATTAAGTTAGGATACAACATACTCATGTACCAAATAACATCCAAATCTGTTCAATATATTTTATATAACAAAGTAAATGACATCCATTTATCCATTGCTACTTTTGCATTTATAATATTAATAGGATTATCATTATCATCTCGGCCATTACCCGTCTACTGCTGAACATAGATCTCCCCATAGACTGCCATAAAGAACGATCCTGAGCCACCCGCATCATTATATTACATTAATAGGATATGAGATATTAATCTTCAATCTCTGATCGTCATTAGGGAACAGAATTATTAGTCAACTAACGGCCCGTCCAGGCGTCGCACGGGTGGACATTTTTATATTTTAAAAAGTGGCTATTAAGGCTGCACACGCGACGGAAGCTTAAAAATGGATTAACTTCTCTCCCATTTTCGCAACATTTCCCTTCACTGCTCTGCACCTATTAATCGTAGCGTGATGAAAAGTATACTGTACAATTATTCTTCATACTCCTGAACAGGTCAGGAGTATGAAGAATAATTGTACCAAGTTTCGTTAAAATCCGTCGAGTAGTTTTTGTTTCTATAACGAACATACAGACAGATATCACCCCCTGATAGTTATTTTGGAAATATATTTCATGTACAGAATTGTCCTCTCTACAAATTTATTATAAGTATAGAAGATTAATAACATTGACAGAGTCTCTCCTACATATCTATAATCCTCAAAATAAAATTTTGGTAATCGCATGCCGAATAAAAAAAAATTCGTTAATTTAGTCCTCTACGAAATAACATTAAGTATAGGAGGGGGAAAGGGCTTGTTAGTAATGCGGACTATCAGTCCCATTGCTAACAATATACCTTATCAGGTCGACCTTCACGTGGTCCCCTTCTGGAAACCATCGTGCTGAATTCCAGGTGTATTCATCACGATGGCCTAACTGACCAGCCTTTTCATTCTCATCTATCATCTCAGACTGGTGCCCCGCCAGCGTATACCATTAGCGCAGACGGAGTTACGATTCCATTATCATCTATTAAAAAAAAAAAACATTAAGTGTAGTAAAATACACATAAATTTTATACCAGTTTGTTTAAAAACTAAAGTTTGCTACTGTACAATATTTTTAAATAATTTTAAGACGTGTCTCTTGTGAATATATTTTCTTTCTTAAAAACTAAACTGCTAGAGTTTTTGCCAACTGGCACGCCTCAGTTATATTGTATAGCCAAGATACCTACAAGTAACTAAGTACAATTTATCTTGAAAGTTTTAAAACACACTTACCGAGCTCTTATGAGATGTTTAGGTTTAAAACAGTGATAAATTGCAACGCTTTACATTAATACGTACCTAATTTCTGGTTCATATTTATTCTACTTACAAATTGAGTCCGCAATTTTAGTAAAAACATATTATAAAAGCGTTTGTTATAGAATATAAATGAACTGTAATTAATCTTTTTAACCGATTTGGAAAAGATTAAATAGCAGCTATATTTTTAATCATCATCATCATCATCGTATCAGCCTTTTATTTGTTCACTGCGGAACATAATCCTCCTCCTTTGGTCCCAGCAGTTGCCACACTTGACAGACGGATTGGCAACCGTAGTTAGGTTTTAGAGATGTTTTAACAGGGACGCTGCAGCCTATCCCTCGTCCTCCCTTAGTCGCCTCTTACGACACCCACAGAAAAGAAAGGGGTGGCCTATTTTATACCGACCATATATTTTTTTATGTCCATTGTTAAATTATTTTTAACTAGCTATACCCATGGCTTCGCCCGAGTGAATTAGTACATAAAATATCCTATGTGTTAACCTAATCGTGTACCAAATTTTATTCCAATCTGTTTAGTTATTTTTTCGTGAGAGAATAATACACTTCCATTCATTTTTCCTTACAAACTTTTGCATTTATTATATTACCATGATTATAATAGTATGATCATTGTTTGAGTCATACATTGTTTTATTTGCTCATCTAATAATTCAGTTAATTGTTTGTTATAGTAATATTTTATGTATTTATTATATGTATTTATTTATATATGTACATATTTACATTTATTTTTATTAATGTATATATTTACATATTATGTGTATATTCACATAAATCTAATTATATGTTTATAATATATAAATATATTAAAAATTACTTTATATTTCCTTAATTCAATAATGCACCGCCTACTTATTTCACGGTTTGCCTAATGGTTGACTGGTAAAAAACACCGTCTGGCGTTAAGTCAACGAAATGTACTCAGAATTTCACTATGAATTCACTTCCTGATGCCATTAAGTCACTACCGACTAAACCGTCTTTCAAAAAAAAAACGTTCACGCTCACTTTTTTACTTTATCCGAGCAGTAAATGCTTTATATTATTTTCAATTTCGTGTATAATATCATATATGTCATATATGTGTAAGTATATTTGTTATTCATATATATGTAATTTTAGTATGTATGTATATCAATAATTACTAGTACCGCATTCGAGTATTCTGACACTACCCTATGGTTGACTGGAAGAGAATACTTTTAGCATTAAGTCCGCCATGTACACATATTTGTATTAATAAAAAAAAAGTTTAAATTAATAATTGTTCTAAACTATAAGGTTTCTGTGTTCCACAGGAAAATGGCCATGTTCAGTAATGGTGTATTAATGGGTTATTACTTTAACTTATGCTATTACCATGTAGTTTAAAACCCACTTATGGTATAATAGAGCCTATTAAACCCTTATATTAATAGGTTATTTTGATTAGTTATTTAATACATCAGTGACACCTAGATTCTGTATTTGCCTATAAATTATTAATACAAAAGCTAAATACATATCAAAATAGAGTACTTGTAATTGCTGGATTTCAGCACATTAAAATATCATACTTTGATTTTATTATTTATTTATAAGCAATTTTAATGTTTTTTTTTTTTTTGTTATTTGTGTATTATGAATATTATATATAGGTCATACAAATTTTATTAAATCTATGTTTTATTTGTGAAAACCTATTGGCTTTTTATCTTTACTATTGTTTTTATAGTGAAACTTTATAGTTTTTGGTTAATAAAATAATAATAATAATAAATATTAATATATTTTATTATGTATTTACACTATGGTATCAATATCTTCTATACTTTCATACACTCTGACAATTTTTTAATTTTTCACAGTCAATTAAAAAAAGGCCACGTCATTGACTATATTTTTAACGATTTTTAACTCAAAGTTTTATTACGTGGGAGACAGGCGTGACAGATATGTATGTATGTATGTAACATTTTATTTCTTTTTCCGTCCAGAACAGAAACTTTTTTTATACCACTAATGTGGCAAAAAGCATACAGCCTGTCTGATGATATACGTTTACTGTAGCCTATGGACGCCTGCAACACTAGACGTGTCATGTGCGCGTTGCCGACACTGAACAAACCTAAATTTTGAATACCCTTTTTGAAAAACTTTATTTTACTTTCAGTACAGCGATTTTTGCGATGGAGGGCATCAACGTTGTCATGCCGATTGAGAATGAAATGGCGCGTCCAGACCGCTTCCTGGGCTGTCCAGGAGTACTGAATACCACCATGATATTTGTCGCCATTTTGTATGGGGTGACCGGCGCGTTTGGATATTTACGGTATGGGAACGAGGTACAGGGAAGCGTGACACTCAATTTGCCACAGAGAGATACGTGAGTAATTCTATTTTATTTTTGACTTCAAACGCAAAAAAGTGGTTATAAGTTTGACGTGTCTGTATGTCTGTTTGTAGCATCGTAGCTCCTAAACGAATGGTTTTATGGTTTGAAAGCTAGTGTGATCGAAATGGTTATTAGATACAATAGCTAATGAGAGTTGGTAAATGTAAATCTTTACATTTTTTTTTATACAACTTAGAATGGTAAACAAACCGTCGCCTATAGACATGAGCAGTACCATGGACATAACAGAGTATACTGTTTCGCCCATGATACCTCCCTATGTGTTGCCATTCCTGAGGACTCAGGTGTTATTCCTCCGTACCCTGTAAATTCACTGCCATACACCACCACTCAAACTGAAACACAGCCATGCAAACACAACTGCTTTATGGTAGAAACACGAATGAGAAGTTTCCCTCTGGTACATTTGCCAATTCATAAAAATAGAACTCATATACGAATATTATTAGTACCAGAGGGAGACTTTGTACAAAAGTCGATTGCTTGGGTACTTCTGTCCCATTCGTGTTTCAACCATAAAACAGTTGTGTTTGCACGGCTGTGTTTCAGTTTGGATATGGCGTGAATTTACTGGGTACGGAAGAATAACACCTGAGTCCTCAGGAACGGCAACGTATGGGGGTATCATGGGCGAAACAGTATACTCTGTTATGTCCATGGTACTGCTCATGTCTATAGGCGACGGTTACCACTTACCATCAGGTGGGCCGTCAGCTTGTTTGCCATTCTATGTTGTATAAAAAAAAATATTATTAGTAACAAGAAACTGATTATAAAGAAAGGTTAATAAACTCTAATATTTAGAGATCAAATCCTTAAACTTATATTAAGTTTGTTCACAATAAATTTAATTTCATTTACGAAGAAATTCATCAACGTATGCTCAAAAAATTTCATTCATATATTGGATAAAATTATATTTTATAAAATCACAAACAAAATTCAACCTAGCTGTTATCATAATTAGTAAACATAATTGCGTAGCACGATAAGTATGATCGAATTGGGAACGTACTTCATTTAAAGTAGATTGAAAATACACCTTTATAGAACGAATAAAATGTAATATAATACAAGTTGTTTATTGTAGCGTATAATAACAAATCTATATTTAATTCTAGTGGAATTTGGCCCCTTTCTCTTTAATGTTTTAAGGCGGATGTAAAAGTACGTACTTGAAATGAGGAGCGCTCATTTAATTGTTGATGCAAAATTTAACCTCATCAGAATAACCTGTTAATTAAAAAGAAATACTTATTTATTTATTTTTTCATAGAAAAACCAGGGCTGCACTACAGCAAATAGATACAGTTTTAGGATAACAAAATAAGCCACTAATAGGTTTTCACAAGTAGCAACAATATAGATACAAGGCGCTATACACGAAGCAACAAAAATACGAGTTAACAAAAAAAAGTGAACAAACAAGAGGAATAACCAACAAAAAAAATGACAAGTAAAATACAAATTAAAGATTAAATGTAAATATTTGACCAAAATATGGCCTTTTTATCCATACAATAGTAATTACCAGAGGAAGACTTTGTACAAAAGTTGATTGCCTGGGTACCTCTGTCCTATTCGTGTTTCAACCGTGAAGCAGTTGTGTTTGCACGGGTGTGTTTCGGTTTGAAGGGTGGGATATGGCGTGAATTTACTGGGTACAGAGGAATAACACCTGAGTCCTCAGGAATGGCAACGCATTGGGGGTATCATGGGCAAAACAGTATTCTCTGTTATGTCCATGGTGCTGCTCATGTCTATAGGCGACAGTTACCACTTTCCATCAGGTGGGCCGTCAGCTTGTTTGCCATTCTAAGTTGTATAAAAAAAAAATCAAACTGACTATGAACAAAAAAATTGCTTACTCAGTTGGTTTCTCACTGATATTATATTTTTGGAAAATAGATCGATATTAAGAGTCCTAGAAAGAGTATTAAAGTTGTTGCTAGCTCGCCAATTCGATTATTTCCAAAACGATATTGTAAAATTAAATTCTATGTAAATAATTACTTAACTATAGGCTTTAAAACTTTCTAATCTACCCTTTCAATTCATTACCTTGCAGTTTTCATTCTTATTCTAAAACTAGCTGTTCCCCGCGACTTCGTCCGCGTTTCCGTCATTTTCCGTACAATAAGTAGCCTATATCCTTCCTCACGGTTCAGTGGTTTTGATGTAACAGACACATTTACCTTCACTGCTCTGCTCCTATTGATCATAGCGTGATGAAAAGTATAGT
Organism: Galleria mellonella; assembly: GCF_026898425.1. NCBI lineage: Eukaryota > Metazoa > Arthropoda > Insecta > Lepidoptera > Pyralidae > Galleria > Galleria mellonella. Next base: position 12,600 of record NW_026442147.1, on the reverse strand, counting down.
ATTACCTGCCCAGGAGTATGAAGAATAATTGTACCGAGTTTCGTTAAAATCCGTCGAGTAATTTTTGTTTCTATAACGAACATACAGACAGACAGAGAAAAAATTTTACTGATTGCATTTTTGGCATCAGTATCGATCACTAATCACCCCCTGATAGTTATTTTGGAAATATATTTCATGTACAGAATTGACCTCTCTACAGATTTATTATAAGTATAGATAGAAGATAGATTGGAAATCAGGCCATTCAGAGGGAACGAATGGATACTTTATGAGGTAACCTTAAAGTCTTTATTCACTTGCTCTTATTATAAAAAACATAATTCATATATCACAATGTGACATTAAGGATTGAGCGAGAATCACATTTATCACTCGTCGCCTGTAATATCACTGTAGTCAATAAAAATAATAATTTAACTAAATAATAATAGAGTTTTTTTTTTTATACAACTTAGAATGGCAAATAAGCTAACGGCCCACCTGATGGAAAGTGGTAACCGTCGCCTATAGACATGAGCAGTACCATGGACATAATAGAGTATACTGTTTCGCCCATGATACCCCCCATGCGTTGCCATTCCTGAGGAGTCAGGTGTTATTCCTCTGTACCCAGTAAATTCACGCCATATCGCACCCTTCAAACCGAAACACAGCCATGCAAACACAACTGCTTCACGGTAGAAACACGAATGGGACAGAGGTACCCAAACAATCGACTTTTGTACAAAGTCTCCCTCTGGTAATTATTAATAATAGATTAAAAGTAGCAATAATTAATAATAAGCGTTAATTGTTCACTGCTGAACATAGCCTTCCCATAGGTTTTTACCAGTAGTAATCATTTGTTGCTACGCTTGGCAAGCGAGTTGGCAACCGCAGCTTGGATTTTGATGATATTTTAAGAGCGACGCTACAGCCCATCCCTTGACTATAAGCTGCCTTAGTCGCCTCTTACAACATCCACGGGAAAGGATGGGGTGACCTATTCTATACCGGGACCTACACGGTACAATAATTATACACGCCGCAAGGAAATACGGAAACTAAAAAAAGTATTTCCATTAATTAGCGAACATAACCTAATTCTCGGTAATGTCGAACATGAAGATAATTATTTTTGTATGGGTAGGCTTTTGTATGGGTTTTATTCCAAAAAGGTAGAAAAGGAAATTTGTCCTTCTGTCAATCTATCGTAGAGCTATATTCCAGCGACTACCTAATAATGTTATCGATTTAAAATTTGTAACATTTTAAAATATAATTGGCTCGTTTAAATCGTAATAGAAATGATTGAAAAAAATCTTTACAAAACTGTCCAAAAGAGGTACTCAATATTTCAAAATGGTAACGTGCTAAGGTAAGATAATAACCTATCTATGTAACAAATTTCATTTAAATCCGTTCAGTAGATTTTGCGTGAAACAGTAATAAAATATCATGCGTATATCCTGACAAATTTGCGAGTTCATAATACTCGTAATGGTAGAATTCAAACAAATGTTTATAGTATAATTAAAACAAAAAGATATTGGCATATTCTTTTATATACGGAACCTTCGATATACGAGTTCAATTCACATTATATCACTGTTTTCTTATTAAAGCCAAATTCTTAGAATGCAATTACGTGCTATTAATTCGCCCATTCTTTCCCTCCTTGTAAACAATTACCCCTTCTATCTTATAGGAATTCGAGTCATGTACAACGCAAAAAGTTAATTTTAACAAATCCTTTATTAATTTTCTAATAAACATTGTTCGCATTCAGTATGCGGTGAATTTTTATTATATAACGTTTTTAGATAATAAATAAGTGAAAGGAAAATAAAAAAGTGACCTATAGTGGTAAGCTACCCGGACTTGCAGACCTGAAAGAATGCTTGTTTGAATCAAAAACTTTATATCTTAATTTATTTCTCGACTGATTGGCCAGTGAGAAAACACTGTTAACATACTACATTCAAAATTAAAATTATCTTGATTAAAATGAACTTGTTTATAAATACTTACATTTTTAATTTACTGCAGAGTTCAGAAGGATATTGAGAAGAGCCCGCAGGAAACTCGACAGTTATTGTTACAAACTCCTTAGTTATTTTAAAGATTTTATTTTTATCGTATTTTTATACTTTTCTGTTTTTACAATTGTCACTTAGCTCTTTTCCGCTGTCGTAGTCTATCTTCCGTAGTTTTCTTTATTATAGTTATTTTCCATTAAACCTATTGTTTAATTATATCAAACAAATCAATATACAAATCCACATCCCACCCTTCAAACCGAAACACAGCCATGTAAACACAACTGCTTTATGGTTGAAACACGAATGGGACAGAAGTACCCAAGCAAACGACTTTTGTACAAAGTATCCCTCTGGTAGACTTGTTTACAAGCTTTTTTAAATCGTCAATTTTTTTTTAATCTACTGCAGGGTTCAAAAGGTTGTTATCTGTTGAGAAGAACCCGCAAGAAACACAACAGTTACTCTTTTAAATCTCTGTGAACATTATGTGTATTTATTTTTATGTACTGTGTCTAAAATTGCATGGTCGTTAAAAGCCCGTGCATGATCTACTGACACCACGTTTGTCATTTAAATAATCGTTTAGTGTATAATAAATAGACTTTGTTCAAGAAGTGTTTTTAATAACAGTTTTAAATTTATTAGAAGACAGATCCAAAATATCCTTCGGTATCTTATTATAACATTTAGTGCCCATTTCCATAAAAGACCTATTAACTTTTTCTAAACGATGCTCTAGAATAACAAATTTGTATTTGTATCTAATGTTAAGATTATTGAGATCGCGATAAATTATTAGCGATTTTTTTTTTCTTTTGGCAATAAGGCCGCCTACTTTTTACGACACACTAAGAATAGAAAGAAGTGATATTACGTCATAATTCTTTTGTGATTAGATATTAGAATTATTACTATTTGTTTTCTGTACATTTGCCCTCGTGGTCGGTATATAAAGTTTCCTATGTATTAAATTAGGATATAATCAGGTTTCCCAAGAGACTACAGCATCGGGTTATTCAAAAGGGGGTAAACAGGTTTCTTCAGGGTCGGCAACGTGGGAGTAACACCTCTGGTATTGCAGGCGTCTATAGGCTACGGTAACCACTTACCATCAGGTGGACCGTAGGCTTGTTTGCCACCTCAGTGGTATAATAAAAAAATCTGAGTATCAAATTTCATTCAAAACCCTATAGCCGTTTAAGAGCTATTGAATAATAAACACACAAACAACTTTACAATCTTTCACATTTATAATATTAGTAAGATTAATTGCATTATGCAATTAAGGCATAAAGCAATAAACAATGTTATTTTTAGTCTTTACTATTGCGATTCTACAATTAAATACATAAAGCTGTGAAATGAGATTCCCTAATGAAACAATTCAGTTCGTCGCATTGTTTTGGTCTTCTGTAATGAAACGTATTTTAACAAAGACTAGACATAAAGTTTTTGTTTTATTCCCTCACCAACTCTATTACGGAGCAAATAAAGTGCTTTTTTATGTAACCAAGAACAGCAAAGAAGCTAACATTACCAGATACGAGTATATGTATATTATACCAGAGAGAGACTTTGTACAAAAGTCTTTTGCTTGAGCACCTCTGTTCCATTCGTGTTTCAACCGTGAAGCAGTTGTGTTTGCATGGCTGTGTTTCGGTTTGACGGGTGAAATATGGCAGTGAATCTCGTAGAAAATAATAACGTAGTCTATTGACATAAACAGTATTAGAACATCATAAAACATACTGTGAAATCCGTGGGATTAACATAACATAATTTAATTGCATATTATAATTTTTAAATATGATATAATTCATTCATCCATTTCATCGTTCGTTCGTTTGTTCATTCATTCATTCATTGATTTACTTAAAAGATGATTAACAGACAAATATTACTTATAGGTAGACATACAATTATAGTGCTATGCCAATAAATGAATGAGTACACTTTATTTGCATTATACAATATAGGAAATAAGCAAGACAATTGTATCGATACAGTTAAATAAGTACAGTAAGGCGGTCTTATTGCTGAGAGCAATCTTCTTTAAACAACCTTATGGTAATGGACTAATTGTTGTACAAGTATGTACTGATAATATTGTATAATTAAAAAAAAGTAAAACATCAAGAAAAATAATTACAATTACTTTACCTATTAATTATATAAGAATATTCACAAATATTTGAAGTCTTTGTTGCAGTCGCATTTATTGGTTCATGCTGTGTGCTCATGAGGTGGCAAGTTTACCTCATCAATACATTAATGTACTTGCATGTTTTATTTTAAGTTTGTATTTGTAAACTTCTGTTATGTGCGACAAATAAATAAAATAAATGTTAACTGTAACTTGGAAATATTCCAGCGTAAATTATCATAAAAAATTATCCTTGTTAATCTAGGATATAGTTTATCTGTACATCAAATTACATACAAATCCATTGAACCGTTAAACTAACCGTTTCCGCCAAATTAAATGTCATGAAAGGTGTTAAATTTTGCTACCGGGAATTCGGTTGGAAATAGGCGTAGAGATATCTATGCAAACGAGAAGCCTTTTTTATATTACGTATCCCAACATTATTCACTTTTATCAGTATTTTTATTGTGCAACATAGAATGGTGAACTAAGTGATAGTTACCACTTTCCATCAGGTAGGAAAATCCATCTGATGAAAAGTGGTAACCGTCCCCAGTAGTAGTAACATATAAACATAAGTAGCTACACATATCTTAGAATATACTGTGATACCCATAAATACTTTTCATCACAATTCCTAAGAATTATTGTCTTATTATAGTGATCGATACTGATGTCAAAAATGCAATCAGTAACATTTTTGTCTGTCTGTCTGTCTGTATATTCGTTATAGAAACAAAAACTACTCGACGGATTTTAACGAAACTTGGTACAATTATTCTTCATACTCCTGAGCAGGTTATAGTATACTTTCATCACGCTGCGATCAATAGGAGCAGAGCAGCGAAGAGAAATGTTGGGAAAACGGGAAAAGTTACTCCATTTTTAAGCATCCGTCGCGTGTGCAGCCTTAATGGCCACTTTTTAAAATAATAAAGTAAAAATGTCCACCGGTGCGATGCTTAGACGGGCCGCTAGTTGTATATAAAAATCTAGCATAAAGTAGCTTATTCATTGCTGAAAGAATAAAAGAATGTTTAGAATCCATTAATTTTTGACATTGTCCTGTAAGTAAACAAATTTTCCTTGTTTTTTTTATCTCTCCTCTTACTTCACAGATACAGTTTAAATGTTTACTCTCACATGCTCACGGCTATAATCCCTAACAGGGTAGTCTTTTTTTAATGGTTGATAATGAAATAGTAACTCGGTCTGCGCACGAGTGGTAGATGATAGATGAGGATGAAAGCAGGCCAGTTAGCCCATCGTGAAGAATTCCATGAGAAGTAAATACGATGGTTTCCAGAAGGAACCACGTAGAGGTCGACCTGATTAGTAAGATTGCTAGCAATGGGGCTGTTAGATCCCATCGCTAACAATCCCTTTCTCGCCAATAGGGTAGTCAGAAGTATTTGTCAAGTGTTTCTGTTACAGTGAACGTAACTTGACATTTCACCGAGGATATTAGATTCCAAAGTGGCAGGGGCAAGTTTACCGCATTGCGCAGATTAATTTAAGATTAGAACCACAGGAGAATTAACCGGAATTCCAATTGACGCACTAAGTTCTAGTTATCGGTCAGATTCAAACTCATAACCTTCGTGGTTTATAAGTCAAAGTTGGACCACTAACTTCTAACAAAATATAAATTTATATGTTTTTTTTCCTTTTTATTTATGCAACTTAGAATAACAAACAAGCTGACGGCCCACCTGATGGAAAGTGGTAACCGTCGCCTATAGACATGAGCAGTACCATGGACATAACAGAGTATACTGTTTCGCCCATGATACCCCCATGTTTTGCCATTCCTGAGGACTCGGGTGTTATTCCTCTGTACCCTGTAAATTCACTGCCAATATAAATTTATATATACACATTTATATAAAACTTTATATTTATTAATTAAAATCATTGGGAACTAGCTGTCCGTCCTCGCTTCATATACGGACGAACTCGCTGGTAAAAACTAGTATATTAAAAGTAAAAAAAAAACAACATTGTATGACAAACGAATTTATTATTATTATTATTATTATACGAAATGTCACCAACAATTATTTTTACATAGAATAATTCATTCCCAAATTAAGGATTATGATATAATTTATTTATATATATATAACCATATATATATATATATATATATATATATATATATATATATATATATATATATATGGTTTATAGATTCTGAGGGAGTGAAAGAAATAAAAATTTAGTACAAGATTATATAATGAATAATATTTACAGTAAATAAATCCAGATATAATAAATCGCGATACAAAATATTATTCGGTAAAATTGCTAAGACAAGAAGATTGTCAAGAACGTCACTATTTTTTATATTTACTTTTCTACAACTATGTAGGTTTGAAAGAGGTTAGTAACCTAAACATTCAATCAAATCTTCTCTTTCACTTTTTATACGGAGCATTTTTTACTTTTCTGTACATATTTTTGACATTTTTTTTATACAAAACTTGTCTTGACAATTACGAATACAACAAAAATAAACAGCCAAATACCTACATAGATGCAGGCATTCTGAAATGATACGCTCGCATACATTCGGTAATTGATTTTTTCCTATGTAGATATGCAAACTTTACCTTTAAGTACGCTTAGGCTTAATACATATTTTTTATAAAGGATATAAAAAGTTACGACAAGTAAAAATTACACCGCCGGTTAGAGCTTTAGCAGAACCGACGTTATGTTTACATTGAATAATGTTTTTTGGGATAATAAATGAAGTGCTTATACTGGTTTTGCATAGGCGAAATTGCCAATTTATATTTTTAATTCATATATCTATCTACTTATAAAAAATATAAGTGTAGATGCTTTAGTAAAAAACTGAAATATTCATAAAAAAAAAATAATATACATATTGAGAAAACGACAAGAAATGATTGTAATATACTTAAAATATTTCGACTTAAAAGAAAACTAAGCCATTACTGTTTTTTGTTTACTTGTTTCACAATTGATTTATTAATAACGCCCAATCCCGTTATAAACCTTTAGACTTCCACCTTTTACATTGTTTTTCGCCTTATTTTTTCGACATAAATTTTATATAGGAATTACGCATCTAAAATCCAGAGTCTAATAAGCTCTTTTCGGCTTACCAAGGCAAAATATGTTATTAAGTACTCATTGTACACATATATACTTGCAATATATTCTCAAGTAACTTCAAAAAAAAGAGGTATTCAATTCGATATTAATATTTTTTTTTTGTGTTTTTTACTTCATAACTCTATCAGTTTTGAACCGATTTGGAAAATTCTTTTTTTAAATGAAAAAATGTAATTACAAATTGATCCCATAAAAGTGTCATCAAATACGGTTCAGTAGTTTTTTTATACCACTGAGGTGGCAAACAAACTTACGGCCCACCTGATGGTAAGTGGTTACCGTAGCCTATGAACACCTGCAATACCAGAGGTATTAGTACGCACGCATTGCCGACCCTAAAGAAACCTCTTTACCACCCTTTTGAAGTTTTATTTTTAAACTAACTAGTAGTAGTAAGTAACTAGTTTTACCACAAATGAAGTTGACTTTATGTTCTCTTTTCTCCCTGCCTATTTCACAAAGGACTTATATGAATAAAAACAGTAATAGTTTTAAATTTTATGTTTCAGTTTGGCAATGACAGCCAAGATTCTAGTCGCCACAGCAGTTTTTTTCACTTACTGCCTGCAAATGTACGCTCCGATGGACATTATTTGGTCTCGAATGCAGATGAAAATAAGCAAACGCTATCATAATACGGGACAAATAATTGTAAGGACTGTCAGCGTAATTTTAACAGGTAATTTTTATTTGTAAATCTCTATTTACTTTATTATTATTAGCGTTCCTTAGCACAAAAGGAAAAACCAGTACCCTTATAGGAACACTTCGTTATTCGTTCGTCCACCTGTCAAAAACTTTTTACTTAAGAACGCGTGGATATCAATTTGAAGTTAATACCATATATCTTAAAGCAGTGAAAAAATCAAGCTTCTAAATCGACGCAATCAAAAGATATGACCGTTTATGTTCCATTTATATCGCATATTTTGACATTCGCAAAGGGAATCAAAACCTATAAGGTACTTCCCATTGACCTAGAATCATGAAATTTAGCAAGCAGGAATGTCATCTAGCACAAGTAAAGGGAAAAATCCGAAAACCGTAAATTTGTAGTTATTTCACAAAAAAATGTTTTTTCAACTTAATGTTTTTATACGGAACCCTCATTGCGCGAGCTCGACTCGCACTTGAGCGGTTTTTTTTTTATAATCCCTTATTTCTACAAGAGATTATAAAAGTACTTGTAGCTGAATCAATATTAGAGCTTTTAGTGACTAAAAATAAATAAACCTTTGTTCCACTACTAGATCGTATGAATATTTTTCTCCCTCAACTGAAAATTGCTGGGAAACCAAATAAAGATAAAATAAAATAAAACTGTTGTAGAAATTCCTATAGAAGTCTGTAGCTAAGATTTTTTTTTAGACAACTTAGAATGGCAAACAAGCTGACGGCCCACCTGATGGAAAGTACTAACCGTCGCCTATAGACATGAGCAGTACCATGGACATAACAGAGTATACTGTTTCGCCCATGATACCCCCCATGCGTTGCCATTCCTGAGGACTCGGGTGTTATTCCTTTGTACCCAGTAAATTCACGCCATATCTCACCCTTCAAACCGAAACACAGCCATGCAAATACAACTGCTTCACGGTTGAAACACGAATGGGACAGACGTTTATTCTGTTCAATGTAATATAATAATAATAATAATAAATATTTTTTATTCAAGTAAACATAATAATAAGCATTTCAGAAAAGTAATTTTTTTTTATAAACTACCGCCCAGTTCTGAATACAATTTCAGCTGAAAAAAACTGACAAGAAACACAGCTGTCAAACATAAGTTTACAGCAAAATAATTATGAATGCGTAAAATAACTATCACAAACTTCGTATGATATTTATAATGAAAAAAAAAATGTCGTTGCCCCAGTACTATTTTAACTTTGACTTTGATATTGTATTCAGACTTTGAGTCTGAATCCATAATAAATAATAAAAAAGGTATTTTTTATACGTTTATTGTTTCTTTTAACTGTTTTTTTTTCTAATTCATCTCCAAGTATTCTTAATTTATAGTTTTGTTAGTTTAGTTTAGTTTAGTTAATTTATATATTTGTTTCTTTTAAAATAATTTCGAATTTTTCTGTATAATATTTTTCTTTTTTTTGTCCTTTTCAACTTTTGACTTTTTTTATTTATTTATTCATTCATTTATTTTGTTTCCTCCATAAGTTTTACTCTTTCTTTAATCAAAGTTTTAATATTATCCTTTATTATATATATCGATCCTACTTTTCTCTTTTTTACTGTATAGTTTATTGATGCTACTTTTAATTATGTTTAGTAAAATCATATGTATTTTGTATATTCTACCTAATTTTTAAATCCATTGAGAAATCGTCAAAGATATTGTGTAATGAGTGACATTCTATTGTCGTAAGTCTTATTTTTTTCTTTTAAAATGAATTTCTATTAATTAATTTATGTATTTACACTTTATTGCACCAAGTAAAAAGAGAAATAACAAATACAGTAAACATTAATGAGAAGTGATACAAAAGGCGGACTTATCGCTAAGCAATCTCTTCCAGACAACCTTTAATAATAAATAGTAATACATAAATATTATCATATACAAACATATATACATACATACATACATACATACACATACATATATAATATATACACAATTAAATATATATATAACATACACATACTATATACAGCACACATACACACAAAAAAAAAAAAATGACGAAGGAAAACGAAGAGTTATTTATTATTTGTCTAGTCTAACACGGTTGCGTGAACAATACGATGATAGGTAGATTGATTCGTTTTTATTATTTCGATATTTTTAATGCTGTTATTATGAGAATTTTGTGCAATAAAAAAATCGATTTCGTTTGTTGCTCTGCCACCTGGGGACCGCCACGTCCTCTCATTTTTCGCTTTTATGTTATCTTAAAGTAGCTATTCATAACGTAGAGTTTGATTTTCAAGACAAAATTCAATAAGTGTTTTTCCTCGGTTTATTCTCGATCCATATCCCCAGGGGCTCATGATTTCGCTGTCATCTGTGGTACTTATAATTTATACTAATAATAATAATAATAGTATAAGAATAATATAAATAATATAATAATAATATAATATTGTGTTATACAGAAAAAAACTACTTCAGTTGTGATAAATCCAGTTCATTTAAAAAAAACGTTTTTAGTTTTAAAACTACACTAAACTGATTTTGATAAAATTTATATGAGTTCAATCTGGATCTCCTTTGATGCAATTAAAAAAGAAATAAAAAAAGTAAAGTTTGATCATAAATTTAAATTTAAAAAGAATCTATTATTATTATAATTGACATATGAAATTACAAATTAAACATTATCATACTAACTAAACATTATTTAATCATTGAAACAGAGTTTTGTTAAACACTATTTAAATAAACAGTGTATTTTTTTTTTTGTAGTGATATATTATTCTTTATTGCACTTAAACAGTACAGTATACTCTGTTATGTCCATGGTACTGCTCATGTCTATAGGCGACGGTTACCACATTCCATCAGGTGGGCCGTCAGCTTCTTTGCCATTCTAAGTTGTATAAAAAAAAAAAACATGCGACGATTAGTTTAACAACTTGTTAGCAAGGGAGGACTTATCTCTGAAAGAGATCTCTTCCAGCCAACCCAGTGTAGTTAGAAAGAAAATACCATAAGTCAATAGCTTATACACTTCAAAGTTCCTAATAGCGAAAATATAGATACGTTCAGCATGATTGATGGTAACAATATTTATGTCTGATACGACTCCCATATGAATTGGATTGATGGAACTTAGATTCCAAGCGAAGTTATCAATGAAATATTAACACTCAGTCGCTGAATATCTACCTATCCACAACCACTATTACCTAATACCTTATGGAGGTGGGAAAGGAATTGTTAGTAATGAAGACTGAGAATCCCATTGCTAGCAATATACCCAACCAGGTCGATCTCCTCGCGGTTCCCCCTGGAAACTATCATGATTAATTCCAGATGAATTCATCATGATGGACTAACCGACCTGTTTTCATCCTCATCGATCACCCTTCACTGGTGCCCCGCCAGCGTATTCCGTTAGCGCAGGCGGGATTTGCATTCCATTGTCATCCATAAAAAATATTCATTATTCTCGAAAAGAGTATCAGTAATAGAGTCTAATATTTCCACGTGGTCCTCCCCAGGAACCAGCATAATTGAGTCTTGTCAAATTCTTCATGATAGGCCAACTGACCTGCTTTCATTCTCACCTATCATCCCTCACTAATGCCGTAAAAGTGTATATCGATAGCGCAGTAAGGGTCGCCACGCCACTTTTACCCGTTAAAAAAGATCCCTTATGAATTAAGTAAACTAATTATGGAATTTTGAATTTTGAACTTTTTTGCAATGGTATATTGTGCTTTTTCCTTTAGCTCCATTTAAAATATCATGTGTATAAAAACAAGTTGTGACACATTAGGTATATTCTTTTTCTGTCATGAACGAAAAAAGGGTTCACTTATATTAAACCTATTTTTGTCCGCGTGACCGGGATATGAATGAGTACACTTTATTTGCATTATACAATATAGAAAATAAGCGGGATATATTCATTGACCAAAATTAAAAATCACTTATTTCCTTCTCTGTCTCTTGTCATCTTCATCGTCATTCAGCCGTTAACTGCCCACTACGGAACATTGACCTCCATTAGGGGGCGTTTGATAGTAGTCGCCACACTTGGCAGGAAGGTTGGCAACAACAATTACGTTTTTGGTGATATTTTAAGAGGGACGCTGCTACCCATTCTTGACCATTAAGTTACTTTAGTTTTCTTCCTTAAGACAACCACGGGAATGGAAGGGGTGGCCCATTCTATACCTGAATCGCACAGCAGTCGTCTCATATAGGTGCGTATTTTATGACGATCGGTTGAACTGTTAAAACGCCAAGACGTAAAAAACAAACAAACTCACTTACTCATTTATAATGTTAGTAAGACATTGTAGGGGAAGGGGGGGAACCCTTTACGTTTGAAGGGTATTAAAACGCTCAATTTAGATAATTTTTAATTGATTATTTATAATAACTCTTACATTATTAATCTTTGGAAATCAGGAACTTACGACACATTACTTTCGTCAGAGAAAGAAAAAAAATTGTCAAAGACATCCAATACCCGATTTTGACATAAAGTAGGATAAGGGATACCCTATGGAATAAGATGGGGTCCATACCCCTCTCCATAGAGGCATATTTTAATTTTTCATTACAATACTCGCAAATAAATACTGCCT